>NC_138770.1:430727340-431989840 GCF_965119305.1 Pelophylax lessonae | reverse complement strand
CCGCTATAGAGAAAAGATTGTTTCTCTTAGAACACTTATAGAACCGGATAGTGGTTTAGCCCCTGTCACCCTGCTTTTTGCTGCAGGCGTTTATAGGGCTTTTTTGAGGAAATGTTTGGAGTCAGGCATGACATCTGAACTTCTGTGTAGGGGTATATACACACACACACATGTATGTATATATACACATACACATATATAGGTGTGAAAGTAGCAGAAACCTATGCTTACGCTAATGAAATAATTAACACCCATATGGCTTCTCTGCTATAACACCTATATATGTGTATGTGTATAAATACATATAAGTGTGTGTGTATATATACCCCTATACAGAAGTTCAGATGTTTTGCCTGCCTCCAAAGACCCCAAAAAAATGGCCAAAAAAAACCCCGCCTGCTGCAAAAACACACCTGGGCGTTTTTGTAGCTGGCATTTTTTTGGGCATTTTTTGGGCGTCTTTGGAGGCAGGCATAACATCAGAACTTCTATGTATGTGTATATATACACACACACATGTATGTATATATACACATACACACATATAGGTGTGAAAATAGCAGAAACCTATGCTTACGCTAATGAAATAATTAACACCCATATGCCTTCTCTGCTATAACACCTATATGTGTGTATGTGTATAAATACATATAAGCGTGTGTGTATATATACCCCTATACAGAAGTTCAGATGTTTTGCCTGCCTCCAAAGACCCCCATAAAAAATTCACCCAAAAAACGCCTGCTGCAAAAACAAACCTGGGCGTTTTTGTAGCTGGCGTTTTTTTGGGCATTTTTTGGGCGTCTTTGGAGGCAGGCATAACATCAGAACTTCTGTGTAGGGGTATATATACACACACACACGTATGTATATATACACATACACACATATAGGTGTGAAAATAGCAGAAACCTATGCTTGCGCTAATGAAATAATTAACACCCATATGGCTTCTCTGCTATAACACCTATATGTGTATAAATACATATAAGCGTGTGTGTATATATACCCCTATACAGAAGTTCAGATGTTTTGCCTGCCTCCAAAGACCCCAAAAAAATGCCCCAAAAAAACGCCTACTGCAAAAACACGCCTGGCGTTTTTGTAGCTGGTGTTTTTTGGGCATTTTTTGGGCGTCTTTCGAGGCAGGCATAACATCAGAACTTCTGTGTAGGGGTATATACACACACACACATATATAGGTGTGAAAGTAGCAGAAACCTATGCTTGCGCTAATGAAATAATTAACACCCATATGGCTTCTCTGCTATAACACCTATATATGTGTATGTGTATAAATACATATAAGTGTGTGTGTATATATACCCCTATACAGAAGTTCAGATGTTATGCCTGCCTCCAAAGACCCCCAAAAAATGCCCCAAAAAACGCCTGCAATAACACACCTGGGTGCTTTTTTTTTGGCGCAGGCGTTTAGGGGTATATATACACACACACACTTATATGTATTTATACACGTACACACATATTGGTGTTATAGCAGAGAAGCCATATGGGTGTTAATTATTTCATTAGTGCAAGCATAGGTTTCTGCTACTTTCACACCTATATATGTGTATGTGTATATATACACACATGTGTGCGTGTATATATACCCCTACACAGAAGTACAGATGTTATGCCTGTCTCCAAAGACGCCCAAAAAATGCCCAAAAAAACGCCAGCTACAAAAATGCCCAGGTGTGTTTTTGCAGCAGGCGTTTTTTTGGGCATTTTTTGGGGGTCTTTGAAGGCAGGCAAAACATCTGAAATTCTGTATAGGGGTATATATACACACACACTTATATGTATTTATGCACATACACACATATAGGTGTTATAGCAGAGAAGCTATATGGGTGTTAATTATTTCATTAGCGCAAGCATAGGTTTCTGCTACTTTCACACCTATATATGTGTATGTGTATATATACATACATGTGTGTGTGTATATATACCCCTACACAGAAGTTCTGATGTTATGCCTGCCTCCAATAACCCCCAAAAAATGCCCAAAAAAATGCCAGCTACAAAACCGGCAAAGGTGTGAAAATAGCGGAGCCATATGCCTGTTCTATTGCAATTCTAATACAAACAAACTTGTTTTTTTTCTGGTTCTGGACATGCTACAGAGCTGAGACTTCACAGGTACACTTTTTAGACCCCCAGACACTAAATCCAAAGAAATCTCTCTTTTTTTTCCAATAATTTTTTCAATAATTGGCTCTCTATCAAAAAATGACAATTTTTAAGAACTTTTTTTTGTGTAATTAATAGTCCCTGGGGCATGACCCAGAACCCTAGGCACTTTTTAGGGGCATTTATTGGGTTTTAGGGCTTCAAAATGGTGTTTTTTGATTACCAAAGTTCGGGTCCCATTGATTTCAATGGGGTTCTGAAATCAGGGCCGACTTTCTGGAAGTTCGGGTTTTCTGGTCGAACCGAACTTTTGAAAAGTTCGATCATCCCTAATCATTGCTACCATCTGATCAATTAATCACTTTTACATATATGAATCCATCAATGTATTTTTATAGAGAGGTCTAGGTCACCAATTAACACCACCCACACCACAGTGGTGTGGCAATATGTATAAGTATATACCTGCACTATGTGTTATTAATTAGTAATACTATTTATTTACTGTATTTTTTTAAGACTTAATATATGTATATGTATTAATAAATATGACATTATACAATGATTTTTCATCACCTTATAGCGGCGTGTTTCTTTTAAAGTCCCAAATCTCCCTCCTCCTTCATTTGTACCATGGATAGAGGCATATGACTCTACCTAGTCATTGCCTCATGTAAAGTCCCACCTATACCCCCTTCTGAACCGTTGTCACCTATTAGAAGCAAAAATGAATACAGTTCAAATGCGTGCATTTATTGGCATTTTCTATGTACCAAACTGTGCTTGTAGAACAGGTATATCCAGAATTATCCCTGCTGATATTGCTGTGCTATGATAGACTGTATTTGATTGCTGCCCTGCACTAACACCTGTCAATGGCTCCCACTGCTCTTACTGAGTCCAGCGAGGAGGGAGAGAGGGAGCAGCGCTGCACTGTGCTGGTCTTAGATCAGGCTCAGCTAAATATTTAAGAGGGTTGGGGGGGGCTGAAAATAAAACTTTTTTTTAATCTTAATGCAGAGAATGCATTAGGTAAAAACCTTCAGCCCTCACCATCACTAAAAATAGATTCATAACTCTTAACAAAAAAATAGCACTTCAGATTTTTTTGAGGCTATACTAGCTAAGATATGATAATGCCCATCTCAAAAGTGTGCACATGAGACCAGAACTAGTCCTCCTGCAAGATACTGCTGCAATCAACCATGCAAATCAGTAAATACATTGCATGCTTCTCTTCCTCCTAAGTTTCTGACACCGCATGCAGCAACCCACTATGCAAACGGAAGGTGCAGTGGTACTTCTCATACAGCTCACCAATAAACAAGGTCCCGCGTGCCCGATCCACAGCAGTTTAACTGAGTACATAGGTAGAAAGATGATCCACACACCAGTAGTTGCTTTTAAAAAATCTTCATCTTTATTCAGGAACCACAGAACACAATGCTTATAAGATCAGTTGACGCGTTTCAGCCTATAAGGCCTTAGTCATAACTAATATGACTAAGGCCTTATAGGCTGAAACGCATCAACTGATCTTATCAGCAGTGGTGTTCTGTGGTTCCTGAATAAAGATGAAGATTTTTAAGAGCAACTACCAGTGTAGGGATCATATTTCTACATAGCAACCCACGATGTCCCGCTTGCTTACACTTTCAAATGTTTGTAAAATAGCATTACTCTATTACTTTATGCATTGCTGGGTTTTTGCTGTCCAGGACTAAATCTAGAGACCTTCACAAGATGAACATGACAAGCATAGCTTAGCTTTTCAGTAAAGCTACCACTGTCCCCACCCTACTCTAATCAATGTTTGTAAAATAGTATTTTTTATTAACAGTAAAAAAATAGATATATAAAACTTCAGTTTATAAAGACAGTCAACCCAAAACCACATTAGTTTCCCTTTTAATGTAGAAGTGCAGAAGAACTTGCTTCTCAAGAAGGAATTCAGACAGCGCAATTGTTTTGCTCCCAATAGACAATAATCTGCTTATATAAGAGGATATAATTGTTACTGCAAAATGTGACAAATCTGAGATGTTAGAGAAGCTAAATTAAGCCATTCAGAATTCCAAAATAGCTTTGAAATGATAATATGTAAGCTTGCTATGTCTAGGGACATTGAATAAACTGCAATGCTTTTCAAAATACAGACTGGTCAACAAGCTGTGGTAGATATCGCACAGTTCAGTTGTTGATTCTTGGCTATTTTTCAAAATATCTTTAAGCTACCAGATAAAATAAAAACATGTGGGGTTCATCTAATTTTTTATTAAAGAAGCGAGCATGCAAAGATATTAGAATGGTAGTCCGTAATTGTACAGCTTACACCACATCAACAGTCAAATGATATTCTGCTCAATGTGTAAAGTGAACGGTTCATGTTAAAAGTACGGTAAATCTAACAATGTATAACAGCCTCATACTGCCTGATTTCAGAAAGAGGATTTATTGTTTTGTTTACTATAGACAAATAGTAATAGAGTAAAAAACTCATTAGTACTTTTAATAGCTTCAGTCATATATTCTTTAAATGGGTCTAAATTACAATCTAAACAAAATATTACAGCCCAGCTCTGGAGCTCCCCTATCCCCAGAGAAACCCCTTTCCACCTCGAGCCTGGTGTGTGTAATACTGTACACTGTATGTTGTTTTTAATGCTTACTTTTTCCATATGCCTTCAGGCCGGTAACATCGTGCATATGCCCGCAGCCTTCTGGGTTTGATAATACTGGGGGACAGCTCCAGAGTGAAAAGTAAGTATTGCAGCAAAAGCTGCATTTTTATTTGTTTTTGTTTTTTTTCCATATTTTCTTTTATCTAGAGCATTAAAGTAATTCTAAGCCCCGGTTCACACTTATGCGATGCGGGAAGGCTGCGAAATTCGCAGCCTGTTCCCGCATCGCAAACGCACCCCCGGCAGTTCACACTGCCATATGCGATACGCTGGGGGTGTCAATGTAATCTTAACGACACCCCCAGTTTGATCGCATATCGCAGTGCGATCTTGCAGTTCGCACAGGATTGGATCGCACAAGTGTGAACCGCTGTGCGATCCGATCCTGACGCGGCTGCAAAATAGGGTCCTGTGCGTCTTTGCTGCGGGTGCGGTGCGAATTTAGCCATACAAAGTGTATGGCTAACCTCGCACCGCACAGCTGATCGCATGTAATGAAGGAGCAGTGCGCTCCGACATTACATGCGATCGCCGCAGCCGCATCAGTGTGAACCGGCACTAAAAGCATTAATAAAAATAAATAAAAAATGTTATACTTACCTGCTCAGTTTAAGGTCATCACAGAGGACAAGGGGGCACTCTTTACGTCTAGAGGAAAACAGATTTTGTCTCCAAATACGGAAAGGTTTCTTCACTGTAAGAGCTGTGAAAATGTGAAATAGACTCCCTCCAGAGGTGGTTCTGGCCAGCTCACTAGATTGCTTTAAAAAAGGCCTGGATTCTTTCCTGGGTGTACATAATATCAATGGGTACTAATATTTATAAGTAAAGTTGATCCAGGGAATATCCGATTGCCTCTCGGGGGATCAGGAAGGAATTTTTTTCCCCTGCTGTAGCAAATTGGATCATACTTTGCTGGGGTTCTTTTCGGCTTCCTATGGATCTACTGCGGGTATAGGATTGTGTATATGGGATTGTAGGGTTGGGTTTTCTTTACTGTTTTTTGTTTTTTTATTGGCTGAGCCAGATGGACTTGTGTCTTTTTTCAACCTGACTAACTATGTAACTATGTGCAATAGTTTTGCACAAAACAGCCATGATCCTCTTCTTTTTGGGTCCCCCAACAGTGATCCCGGCTCCTCACCCTCCCCCCGTCGAGTGCCTCCACTAGCAAGCCAATGGCTCCTGCTGATGTGTGAGCCAATGAGCAGAGACACTGCTCTCATGCACATCGTTGGATCGAGATGGGGCTCAGTTAAGTATAGGGGGGCGGGGAGAGCTACACCCAGAAGTTTTTTTTTACTTTCATGCATAGAATGCATTAAGGTAAATACCGTCTGCCTTTAGAACCACTTTAAACCTCTTCATTTACGCCTAATAGGTAAGAGAAAAGCAAATTAATTTTAAATATTTAATACATTTTTTAAACCTTTATTTCTTTGTGACCCCACCTTTACTTGGTGAAACAGACCCAGTCACCTCGGCAGCAGCAGCTAACCTTTTGATAATCTGTTTATTTTTACCTGCAAGCAATAGATCACTTGTGCTGTCCTTGCACTGCTGCAATAGTGGGCAGTTTTGAGCCATATCAGCTTTGCACTTATCTAGTTTGGTCACAGGAAATCTTGATGATTTTAGAGATGCTGTAACTGAAATTTCCTTTGTCCACAAAATGCAGAGTGATCTAATGCTGCAGAATCTGAAGTTAAGACACACCTTTTAAAACAAACTTGGACAGAGAAATGCAGCCCAATTTTACAATGGTGTCTGGGAGCATAACTTCACTTTTGTTGAGAAAAAAAACATTCCCCTCTGGGTGATCTCTGTACATTACAGGGATTTTAACAAACTTTTTTGTTGCAAGGGATGCCTAAAATCTGATTTGTTTCTTAGGCAGACCTCTGGGAAAATTGGTGAGCCAATCACACAAGCAGGAAATTTCTGGGGTGTGGTCAGTAAACATTCTGTGTACAGAACACCTCCATATTGCCATATTGCATTGTTTTTTCAGAAAATTACAGAGCTGCAGATTAAAAAGGCAAGTTCATTTTTAAAAACATTCAATTACACTATGACTTGTGTCACAATTGTATACGCTATATTATTTTTTCTTTTCTTTTTCTTTCAGCTGCTAAACCCAACCACTATCACAGGGAAGCAGGTCACATGTTACGCACACACCCAAAAGTGCAGAGTATTTTTTTGGCTGCTTTGAAGCACAAAGCTTTTAGGGAATGACTATAGGGTGAGTATACCACGGTCTGGGGATGCTCTTTGCAGACATATGGTCATTTTGTCCTACATGACTAAGGTGACAGTGTCTCTGATTATTTTGAAGCGGTATTAACCACTTAAGCCCCGGAGGATTTTCCTGCTCAAAGACCAGGGCCTATTTTGGGATTCGCCACTGCATGACTTTAACGGACAATTGCGCAGTTGTGCGACGCTGTACCCAAATTAAATTGACATCCTTTTTTCCCACAAACAGGGCTTTCATTTGGTGGTATTTGATCACTTGTGCAATTTTTATTTTTTGCGCTATAAACAAAAAAATAAACGTCAATTTTGAAAAAATAACAATATTTTTCACATTTTTTTTTATATGAAATCCCCCCCCCCCCAAAAAAATGTAAAAATATTAATTTTTTAACATCTTAGGCCAATTTTTCTGCTACATTTTTTTGGTAAAAAAAATCACAATAAGCGTATTTTGATTGGTTTGCGCAAAAGTTATTGCGTTTACTAACTAAGGGAAAGATTTATCTCATTTTATTGGTTTTTTTTTTAACTAGTAATGGCGGTGATCTGCAATTTTTTTTGCGGGACTGCATCATTGCGGTGGACAGATCGGATCCCTGACTAACATTTTTGACACTTTTGGGGGTACCAGTGACATTAATACAGTAATCAGTGCTATACATATGCACTGTTACTGTAAACATGACACTGGCAGGGAAGGGGCTAACTTTATTAGAGATCCAGGGTTTAAGTGTGTCCCTAGGGGCATGCTTCTAACTGTCAAGGGGCGTGGCTTTTGATGTAACCACAGAGACATATGATCCTACATAGCAGGATTGTATGATCTCTGCAGTTACACCAGGGAGAATGACAGGCGGCTTTGTTTACATTAGCCGCCTGCCTTTCTCCCTCTCCAGCGGGAGATCGCGAGTGACCGGCGGACATCGGAGCCGCCGGTCACTCGCGCCGGGATGCCCGTGAACGAGCGGGGGTGGGAGGGCACCTCCGGCGGCACGTGCTCGCTCCCTACGAGCAAGCGGTTAAACTGCACTTTTTTTTTAATCCTGCAAAACAAAGTCATAATGTGCTAATATGCAATGCCCTTCAGCAGCACGCTGTCACCACTGACAGGGCTTTGATCTTCACCCGGTCTTCCTTCCGGGTTTGCGTCCTCTGGCCATCTCATTGTCTGCACCACGATGACATCACTCTGGCGCATGCGCATGGAAGTCAGGGGCTGTGGCACAGAGCTCTGAAAGGATGGCACTGGTATGCCATCCCTTCAGAGTGCAAGTGCCAGTGGCATCACCGGCTGCATGCAGGGTGAATATTTCCTAAACAGTACAAGTTTAGGTGGTATTCCCTGTACCTACAGGTAACCCTTGTTATATGCTTACCTGTAGGTACAAGTAAAAAGAAAAAAAAAAAAATAGGATTTGCTTCCACTTCAAGTTAAAGTATTTGTATATTCTATTAATTAACTTCTCCTAGTTGTTCCCTTTTGTTTTATTTGATTTACCACTGAAAATTTTTGTTATATCTGCTCAATAATTGCAAAAAATATCCACTGATTACTGTATATCATACAGTATCTCACAAAAGTGAGTACACCCCCACATTTTTGTAAATATTTTATTATAACTTTTCATGTGACAACACTGAAGAAATTACACTTTGCTACAATGTAAAGTAGTGAGTGTACAGCTTGTATAACAGTGTAAATTAGTTGTCCCCTCAAAATAACTCAACACACAGCCATAAATGTCTAAGCTGCTGGCAACAAAAGTGAGTACACACCTAAGTTAAAATGTCCAAATTGAGCCTGAAGTGGCAATATTTTGTGTGGCCGCCATTATTTTACAGCACTGCCTTAACCCTTCTTGCGCATTGAGTTCCCCAGAGCTTCACAGCTTGCCCCTAGAGTCCTATTCCACTCCTGCATGACAACATCACAGAGCTGGTGGATGTTAGAGACCTTGCGCTCCTCCATCTTCCGTTTGAAGATGCCCAACAAATGCTCAATAGGGTTTAGGTCTGGAGACATGCTTGGCCAGTCCATCACCTTTTACCTCGGCTTCTTTAGCAAGGCAGTGGTTGTCTTGGAGGTGTGTTTGGGGTCGTTATCATGTTGGAATACTGCTCTGTGGCCCAGTCTCTGAAGGGAGGGGATCATGCTCTGCTTCATTATGTCACAGTACATGTTGGCATTTATGGTTCCCTCAATGAACTGTAGCTCCCCAGGGTCGGCAGCACTCATGCAGCCACAGACCATGATACTCCCACCACCATGCTTAACTGTAGGCAAGACACACTTGTCTTTGTACTCCTCACCTGGTTGCCGCCACACACTCTTGACACCATCTGAACCAAATAAGTTTATCTTGGTCTCATTAGACCACAGGACATGGTTCCAGTAATCCATGTCCTTAGTCTGCTTGTCTTCAGTAAACTGTTTGCAGGCTTTCTTGTACATTATCTTTACAAGAGGCTTCCTTCTGGGACGACAGCCATGCAGACCAATTTGATGTAGTGTGCGGCGTATGGTCTGAGCACTGACAGACTGACCCCCCACCCCTTCAACCTTTTAAGCAATTCTGCCAGCACTCATACGTCTATTTCCCCAAGACAACCTCTGGATATGACGCTGAGCACGTGCACTCAACGTCTTTGGTTGACCATGGCGAGGCCTGTTCTGAGTGGAACCTGTCCTGTTAAACCACTGTATGAAGAACAAACGAAAAAAACGAAAAGGAAAAGCAGCTCAGGTGCAAGTTCAAAAGCCTGGTGCAGGTCGGATCCGCCGTCCAAGCACAGAAAATTCCAAAGATAGAGACCGCACTCAAGGTGTTTAAGATGAAAACAATCGAACTCCTTTATTCTTCATAGATGAAGCAGACAGACAGTACAGTGCACAAACAGACGTGTCGGGTTGACGCGTTTCACGATGTAAATCGCTTACTCATGTGGTTATGAGTAAGCGATTTACATTGTGAAACGCGTCAACCCGACACGTCTGTTTGTGCACTGTACTGTCTGTCTGCTTCATCTATGAAGAATAAAGGAGTTTGATTGTTTTCATCTTAAACACCTTGAGTGCGGTCTCTATCTTTGAAACCACTGTATGGCCTTGGCCTCAGTTCCAGGGTCTTGGCAATCTTCTTATAGCCTAGGCCATCTTTATGTAGAGCAACGATTTTTGTTTTCAGATCCTCAGAGAGTTCTTTGCCATGAGGTGCCATGGTGAACTTTCAGTGACCAGTATGAGAGAGTGAGAGGAATAAATGCAAATCAAACACACCTGCTCCCCATTCACACCTGGGACTTGTAACACTAATGTGTCACATGACACCGGGGAGGGAAAATGGCTAATAGGGCCCAATTTGGATATTTTCCCTTAGGGTGTACTCACTTTTGTTGCCAGCAGTTTAGACAATAATGGCTGTGTGTTGAGTTCATTTGAGGGGAAAGCAAATGTACACTGTTATACAAGCTGTACTCTAACTACTTTACATTGTAACAAAGTGTCATTTCTTCAGTGTTGTCACATGAAAAGATAGAATAAAATATTTACAAAAATGTAAGGGGTGTACTTGCTTCAGAGCTGTCTTGTGCCTTGTAAACACTTCCTTTGATATCTCAAATAGAGTACAGTAATTAGCTCTCCTGGATTTTATCTCGGACTATAGAATAATAAGCTTTATGATGTAGAGATGGGAGGATCTGAGAATTTGAGCAGTTTAGCAAAAGAAAACTGAGCAGGGCTGACACCTCTCTTCCACAAAAATACTGTTTGTTACCAGCCTACAATAGGACTACTTTTTTCTTTTTACATATACTTTAATAGTACATTTGATAAAAAATGGTTTAATACATTCTAGTGACTTTTAGGTGACAACGATTTCAGTTCTGTTTATAACTTTATTTTGTTTTCAAGAGAATCTAGCAAATAAGTTGGCAGCTTTGGAAGTGCAAAATATTGCTTTAAAAACAAATGGGATTCAGAGTCACCAAAGATTTATTATGACTCATGTTAGTTAAAGCAGAACGTCTGAAGCCTCTAATGTATGTTTATGAGTACAGCTGGTACATTTACTTGGAGTTTATAAGCACACCTCCTGAAAAACTTTTCCATGTCTGACGAAAGGATATCATTCAAGCCTGTATGCATGTATGAGCTTATCAGAGGCTGCTGTACTATAAACGTGACTTTAACTATTGCAGCTGTGACTATAAACTTCGAAACAGAAAGGAAAGAAATCTCAGACACAAAACGGGTATGTCATAAAAAAAACACCACTAAAATTCTTTTAGAACCTTAGTATGTGAGTCACTAGAATCCATAATATCTTCCATGCAAAAGAAATGTCTCATTACAAAATAACAGCTTAAAGCCATCATGTATTAAAATGATATAGCAGCAAAGAAAAAATATAGAAAAAAGTTTCATATGCAAATGTGCCAGATCTTTGTTGGGGAAATGTGGTTTGGTGTGCTTCAAAGAACATACGGCATATATTGCCATATATGGAAACCAGAAATCTTATCACTATTATAATTGTTTTAACCACTTGCCAACCAGCCGCCGTAGTTTTACTGCAGCAGGACGGCTCTGTTACACGAAACAACGTACCTGTCCGTTGCATCGTGAAGCAGATAGTGGGGGAATGCCCGCACCCCTGGAGGCACGCACACATGCTGGTTGGCTAAAGGCAGAGCCGATCAGCGGGTTTGGTGGACGCAAGGTCCGCCAGGCACTTGCGATCGCTCCCCATGACAAGACAAAACGGCAGTCTGCCGATGTAAACAAGGCAAATTGCTGTTATGTCAGTGATGAACACAGGGATCCTGTGTTCCTCCTATTTAGGAACACAGGTCTATGTGTTCATCCAGTGAGTAAATCCCCCCCAGTTAGAAAGAATACCCTAGGCACACATTTAACCCTTTGATTGCCCCTGGTGTTAACCTCTTACCTGCCAGTGTCATTAGTACAATAACAGTGCATATTTTTAGCACTGATTACTGTAGTAATGCCACTGGTCCCCTCAAAAGTGTCAAAAATTAAAATTAGGTGTCCGATCTATACGCCGCAATCTTGCAGTCCCGCTAAAAATCGCTGATCTCCGCCATTACTAGTAAGAAATAGATAAATAAATAAACATGACATAAATCTATCCCCTAGTTTGTCTACGCAAAAACTTTTGTGCAAACCAATCAATATACATATTGGTCTAAACTGATGAAAAATTTAGATTTTTAAACTTTTTTTATTGGGAATGTTTTATAGCAGTAAGTTAAAAATATTGATTTTTTTTTTATAATTGTTGCTCTTTTTTTGTTTATAGCAAAAAATAAAAACCGCAGAGGTGATCAAATACCACCAAAAGAAAGCTCTATTTGTGGGAAAAAAAAACATCAATTTTATTTGGGTACAGCATCGCACGACCATGCAATTGTCAGTTAAAGTAACTCAGTGCCGTATCGCAAAAAATGGCCTGGCCATTAACCTCCCTGGCGGTATGATTATGTCAGGAATTACATACCAAAAGCGGTACAATTCTTTTCATGGAAATTTGGCGTTATGTATTATAGGCCTACAATTCTTAGTAATTACTGACTTAAACCTGACCAAAACAAGAGTCTAGTAGACATCCCAGATGTGATAAATTTTAAACACAAACACGTGAATTATAATCGAATCAATAATATTATTTTATTATTTAATATATAATATATATAATAAAATTATATTATTGATTAGATTATAATTCATGCATTATATATTATATATAGATATATGTGTGTGTGCATATATATATACATATATATATATGCATACATATATATATGCATATATATATATACCGGTGTATATATATATGCGCATATATATATATATATATATATATATATATATATGCATATATATATATATATATATATATATGCATATATATATATATATATATATAAAATGTGTTTTGTGTTTTGTGCAACGTTTTTTTTTTTTTTTTTTGAATTTCCCTCCCTAGTTCCGCTCCCATGCAGCATTGCTGCTGCAGGGAACGGAACTAGGAAGTGAACAGAGCGACGGAGACCGACGGAGGAGCGGCGGGACTCTCGGCTGGCGGTCACAGCAATGAGAGATCATCGCTGGATCGCCAGGATAAGGTAAGAGAACACCGCTGCGCTCTCTGCAATCCACCCCGAGCGTGACTCGGGGTTACCGCTCCTGATATGAAAAACCAACCCCGAGTCACGCTCGGGATTACCACTAAGGAGGTTAAGGGGGTAAAACCTTCCGGTCCTTAAGTGGTTAATATATATTTAAAGCTGAATTCCAGGCACAACAACCTTCATATAATAATATTCTTCCTACCAAAAAAATAGCAGTGACGTCATAACTGTGCAGAGAATAGAGCTGTGGGAGAGATGCAGTAGACCACACCCACTACAGGCTGCCTGCTAATAAATACAGGAGGGGGGCGGATAAAAGACCAGTCCCCCTGCACAAGGAGAGGAAGCAGCAATGAGCAGTCTTACAGGAAGCTCCTGCACAAAGTTTCACGCTGGAATACTGCACAGATATGGAAGAAATACAGGAAGAAATATAGAAACAAGATTCAGGAAAAAATACACATGACAAATGTATTTACAAATGAATTGCTGATCCCAGAGTTCAACTTTTACTACTTCAATACTGGGTACTTTTACCCCCTTTCTGACCAGGCCAATTTTCACCACTGTCACACTTTGAATAACAACTGTGCAGTCATGCAACCTTGTAGCCATATGACATTTTTATCTTTTTTCACACAAATATGTTTTTTTGATTTTTTTTTGGGCTAAAGAAACAAAAAAAAAGTCCCATTTTCTTTTTTCACATTTGTTATAAAATTTTGCAAATAATCTTTCTTCATAAATTTAGACCAAAATGTATTCTGCTGCATTTCTTGTGTGGAAATAACCCAAATTTGTGTATATTATTTAGTCTATAGGAAAGTTATTGAGTCCACAAATATACAGTATATCTGAAAATTGATCAGTCCTGATGTACTTGAGACCCGAAAACACCAGGACAGTACAAATACCCCCCCAAATGACCTTTTTTGAAAGTAAACAGTCTGAGGTAATTAGTAAGAGGCAGGTTTTTTGAAGTTGTAATTTTTTGTCACAATTTTTTGGAAAGAAAATGTTTTTTTAAAATAATATTTTGTTTTATTTATTTTTTTTGTACATTGTACATTTACACCATTTGTACATTGGTACCATAGTAACACTATACCGCTCTGGGAATTTGATCAGGATTATTTTTTTTTTTACCATACTATGTTTGCTTATAGTAGTGAATTTCACTGCTATAAGCAAATATTTTAACTGAATGACATTGTGTAGGCACTGCCTATTGTTGTAATTAGCTGTGATTGGCCACAGCTAATTACATGGTACAAATTGGCTGTGATTGGCCCTGACTGTACCATGTGATCACTGTGACCAATCAAGGCTAGCAACACAATTGTATACAATGAATGGCATGAAAGGAAGCCATTCATTGTTTACAACTGTCATTTGATCTGCTGTAATTGGTCACAGTGATCATGTGTTACCGGCAGCAGGCCGGTACACTGATCAGTCACCCGCTGTGTCCACTGGACAGATCATACCGGAGCGCAGCCCAGAGGTTCTCAAGAAGACATCATATGTTGTACTTCCAGATCAATATGGTTCCCGTATAAAGGTAATTTTACAATGATGCAGACGGGAAGCAGTTTATCTGCAATATTTTCATCAAGGTAAGATGAAGGTAAATTCAATGTTCGCTCAAACTTCATTGAGTGCAGTAGCTAGACTATTGTCAGGGACAGGGACCCACAAAGCAGCTGAAACATAATTAGTTATAGGCATTTTTGCACTTTATATATTTATAACGAGTTGTGTGTGGCTCAAGTTCCCCTTTTAATTAGGTAGACAAGCCCAACATGTTCTCATACTGTGGCTGATTTACTAAAGGATTAGAGAGTCTTCACATGTTAAACTGTGTTCATTTTAATTATTCAATCATGTGATAAGAAAACTCCTTACAAATTTTTATTTGCACACAATAGTGACAGTAATGAACAGTAATTTGCGTTTCACATAATTGAGTAATTAAAGTGAAAATTTACTGTGAAGATGTGAAGATTTTCAGCTCCTTTTGTAAATTAGGCAATATGCATCTTCATTTAGAACACTTATTTAAAGAAGAACTTACTTCAGTCGCCCTGATCATGGCTTTTCCCCCTCCACCAACATTGCCATTTTCGATAGTCCGGCACATGCGCCACAGGGCTTTGCTTGGCTTTTAGGACCCAGCAGAGCCCTTCGGCACACCTGTGCACATGCCAATCTGTGGTCACACACATCCCAGATCTTCACTGTGCCACGCATGCGTGCCAAAACCCAGTTGTGGTCAGAGATGTATAGTAACTAAGTAGAATTACTTCACTACTGTACTTAAGTACCGAAAAGGCGGTATCTGTACTTTCCTGGAGTAGGATTTTTTTCTCCTACTTCCACTTTTACTTCACTACATTTCAATACTTCTACTCCGATATTGTTTTTTTTTGTGCTGTATAGTTACTCATTACAATTATAAAAATTACCACTGCCAGAACAGTAGATGGCAGGTTTTATGAAGTTCAAAAAATGTGTATAAAAAAATGTGTATAATGTCATGTGTAAATCAGCACATACGAAAATAAATGCTACTGTATATATAAATAAAATAAAATGGTCTACATATCTGCTGTTAAGGGGAAAGAAAACCTCCCCCAACCAAGGAGAGTCACAAGCGTACATTGACCTTTTTTCTGGTAATAGGCTGATTTTGCTTTTTTCACTGGAAGTTGAGAGCACAGGTTTTGCAGTTTTGTTTCACTGGAAGAGTCTATTTGGATTTTATTTTGCACTTACCTTCATCCCCCGGGTAAGGGGGAAATCCACAAGGTGGTGGGAGTCTGCACCTATTATTTGGAATAGCACCTGTTTGATTCTTGCACCTTTGAAAATATATTAATCTTGTTTTGTCATAAAATATATATGGTATTATGGCATTATGGCATTATATATATGGACTTTTTATTGACTTTGATTTCATACACTCTTCCTTTATTTAATTATTGGAATATATTGTTGTATATCACATTGGTTTATATATGATTTTGCGCACCAATAAGCTGTGGAGAAAAAAAAAAACATGCAGGGAAAAGAAGGGGGGGGGGAAGGGAGGGACATACTTTATCTGTTTTTGTTTACTAAAAGTTACAGCCAAAGGAATTGTGATTGTCCTTTAGGTTAATCATTTGAAATAATAAAAAACAATATGATGTTCAAACTTTTGACTTCTTTCTTTAATAACTACATAACACAGTACTTGTACTTTTACTTTCAGTACTTGAGTAGCAATTTTTTTTTAAAAACTACTGGTACTTTTACTTTCAGTACTTGAGTAGCAAAATTTAAAAAAAACAAACTACTTGCAATACTTAAGTACAAAAAATATTGAATACTTAAGTACTTCTACTCAAGTCACTTTTTGATAGAGCACTTCCACTTCTACTCAAGTCACTTTTTGATCGAGCACTTGTACTTTTACTCAAGTGTGGTTGTGGTAGAGGGAAAGGGCAGGAGCTAGGAACATCCACATTGTATTTACAAAAATTGAGACGTGATCCAAACTGTGGTGGTGCCACATCCCATGAAGCAAATTAACAAAAAAAATGGGGGGAAAAGGAACAATAGCCCCCAAGGATAATAGGACTCTATAGGCAACCAATGATTAATCTCACAAAAAACAAACTATCTTAGGTAGTGTAAATACATACAAAATGTATTAGTATAAAATTGCATAAAATTCATCACAAATGATGAATAACCAGCAGTGCAACTCCTATAACAAAAGAACCCATGTGTGGTCCGACAATACACAGGGTCTTTTTTAGGGACCAAAAATATGGTTCGACCGCCAATCGCGATTCCTTGGGTATACCTGCACATAAGAACCCTATTGCTCCAGGCACAGGAGGTTGACCATATTTTTGGTCCCTAGATGTAGATCCTGTGTATTATCGGAACACATGGGTTATTTTGGTATAGGAGTATGTTGTCGCACTCCTGTTTATTCATCATTTGTGATGATTTTTATGTAATCTTATACTAATACATTTTGTATGTATTTACACTACCTAAGATTGTAGGTTGTTTTGTGAGATTAATCAGTGGTTGCCTATAAAGTTCTATTATCCTTGGTGGCTGGTGTTTCTTTTTCCCCCTTACTTTTTGAACATCCACATTGTCTTTCAGGTGGAAGGTCCTCTTTGATAGAAGAAGGCCCATGATCAATTAATCTGCACTACACTTTATAAAGAGTATCACTAGTATTACCAGCCCAACAATTAAACATTTAGATTAAAAAGTGCAGTATAAACAAAATCATATTTGCAAAAACACAATGGAGTAATAAACTAGTACAAAAATAAAAAAAACAACAAAGTGTCACTATTTGTGTATGTAGTACATGAAGACGACATTTTGACAGTAGAATTTAGGGGAGCTGTAGTACAATGTTTGATTTTGTGTATAGGATTCTCCCAAGCATCTCAGTTGCACAATCTGTGCTCTCCTTTAGGGAACTAAAGAAGCTAAATAAATTATCTGTTTCTAATCACAGGAACATGATCTTTTACTCCCCCGTGTGTAAACCTTCTTAAATAACACACTGCTCTTTGCACAAAAGGAGAAATAAATTGCCCCCTATAACAAATCTAAAATCTAGGATCTAAAATACTTTCCTATATTAACACTCTGGATTAAAACGTGATATAAAAAACATAATATTTTGCAGACGATAAAATGCTGTTCCTGACATTTCAACACATTGAGACCAGCACTGGCAATCCGCTGTACGCATGTGTTTTTTTTAACACAATTTTATGAACTAAATAATGCCTATTTTATTTTGCCTTCTTTCCTATTAGTAATCTAAGTAATTTAAAGTAAGTTTCCTATTAGTAATCTAAGTAATTTAAATTACTTAGTAATCTAAGTAATTTAAATAGCTTATTATTTTAATACGCATTCATGGCTGATGAAGCCTAGCATTTATCTAGAAAAGTAAAACTATACTGAAAAGGCGTTAAAATATTTTCTGTAAACATACTAAACATACAAAATTGTAAACAATGCCATGCATATCGTAGCATAAGGTAAATCATATCTTATGTGGAAAAACAATGTATTTATGTAAAATTCCTTTAATGTATCCATTGCTATATATGCATCAACATGGAGACTCTCAATCATCAGATTTAGGATGGGCCTTGATGTCAGTGTTAATTTCGTCGACTAAAACCGACTAAAACGTTTTCGTCGACTAACACAATTCAGATGACTAAAATACGACTAAAACTAAAATGGCATTTTAGTCTTAAGACTAAAATACGACTAAAACTAAAATGGCATTTTAGTCAAAAGACTATAGCTAAAACTAAATCGAAATTTGCTGCCAAAAATTAACACTGGTGCATGCTCAAAGCATAAATAATAACATATTAGATTTTTCACTCCAGGACCAGCAGTAGTATATAATGAGTTTGGAAATTGTAGAGAAATGCTTAAATAATGCATTACAAATTACAATTGAACTACACCCATTTGATTATAGATGACTAAAATGAGTTTTAGTCGACTAAAATGTAGGGCGTTTTAGTCGACTAAAATATACTGGAGTTTTAGTCGACTAAATACGACTAAAACTAAAACACTTGCAGAAGACTAAAATAGGACTAAAACTAAAATGCCATTTTAGTCCTAAGACTAAGACTAAAACTAAATTGAAATTTGCTGCCAAAATTAACACTGCTTGATGTAGTTGGCTTTCAGATACTGTACAGGTGTATCTCATAAAATTAGAATATCATAAAAAAGTTAATTTATTTCAGTAATACTATTCAAAAAGTGAAACTCATATATTTTATATACATGCGTTAAACACAGAGTGATACATTTCAAGCATTTCTTTCTTTTAATTTTGATGGTTATGGCTTGCAGCTAGTGAAAACCAAAAATTCAGTATCTCAGGAAATTTGAATATTACATAAGACCAAAAAAAAAAAAAGCATTTTCAATACAGAAATGTTGGCTTACTAAAATGTATGTCCATGTACAGTATAGTATGCACTCAAGACTTGGTCAGGATTGTGCAAATTTTGCATTTCATTTGGAAATCAAGGTCCCAGGGTCTGGAGGAAGAGTGGAGAGGAACATAGTCTAAGTTGCGTGGGGTCCCGTGTGAAGTTTCCACAGTCAGTGATGATTTGGGGAGCCATGTCTTCTGCTAGTGTTGGTCCACTGTTTTTAATCAAGTCCAAAGTCAGCACAGCCCTCTACCAGGCAGTTCTAGAGCAATTCATGATTCCCTCTGCTGACCAGCTTTATGGAGATGTGGATTTCATTTTCCAGCAGGACTTGGCACCTGCCCACACTGCCAAAAGTACCAACACCTGGTTTAATGATCATGGTATCACTGTGCTTGATTGGCCAGCAAACTCGCCTGACTCAACCCCATAGAAAATCTGTGGTGTATTGTCAAGAGGAAAATGAGAGACACCAGACCCAACAATGCAGATGACTTGAAAGCCAATATGAAAGCAACCTGGGCTTCCATAACATCTCAGCAGTGCCACAGGCTGATCGCCTCCATGCCACCCCGCACTGATACAGTAATTCATGCAAAAGGAGCTCCGACCAAGTATTGAGTGCATACTATACTATACATGAACATCATTTTCAGTAAACCAACATTTCTGTATTAAAAATTTCTTTTTTATTGGTCTTATGTAATATTCAAATTTTCTGAGATACTGAACTTTGGATTTTCACTAGCTGTAAGCCATAATCCTCAAAATTAAAAGAAATAAATTATTGAAATTTTGAATTCAATTACTGAAATAAATTAACTTTTTGATGATATTTTAATTTTATGACATGCACCTGTATATAATAACATATTATTATTATATATTATTTGAGTTGTTTTGTTAGATGATACCTAATAATTCAAGTGGAAGTATATGCTAAAAATAAGTCTTGTTAAAAAAAAGGGTGTGCTCCACAAGGGAACTGAATTTCTAAAGAATTCCATTTCCCCTCCATTGTCAACACTCCCTCCGCTCCCCTGCAGCAGCCACTCACTGACATACAGGAGCCACTGCTTTTGGATTATATAACAGCAGCCAAGTGGGCAAGTGTAGTTCCTACTTCAACCAGCAGGTGGTGCCTTGTTGCCTCAGGGATGGAGTCCTAAGAGGAATGATGTTCCCCTGCAGTCTCTATAGATTTCACCATGGGAAGCAGTAGCCTGGCTGGATGTTGCCACTCCTCAGTGACCTTCTGTGGCCATCTTAGTTGGGGCAGTGCTATTAAATAGCAGTGCCCTGCTGTATTTAGTTTTCTTTTGTAATCGTTTAAGGAGAGGATCTACGCTTGTGAGGGTCAGAGAGATAGTCTTAGGCAAAAGGTTTCAGTGTGAGTAGGGTGAAATTAGGAATACCACTGTATGCCCATCTATTCACTATTCTCCGGAACTGTTTCATATGACCATTTCAGCCTCCTCACGTGCTGCTTGTGCCGCCACCCTGCCAGTTAGTCACCCCAGTAATGTAGGCCGTGCCTGTGTGAGAGAAGATATTCCACTGCATACCAAAGTTACTGAGCCTGTTACTACTAGCATTGCAGTGCCTGTTACTACCAGTACTGCTGTAGCTGTTAGTTACTATACATGTGCTACTAAGTTTGTTACTACAGAAGTGACTGGAACTGTTACTTCAAGTCTTCTGCTCCAGTTGCTACTGCCATATTACTAGTGCTAGTGATTACAGATTGGCATATACCTTGTTATTCTTTATACCTGCAGCTTATAAATACAATACCTGTTCAACCTGCTCTGGACTTTTTAATGCTGTTTTCTTAAAGTGGTTATAAAGGGAAGACATTTTGTACCGTAATGCATTCCCTGCATTAAGGTAAAAGATGAGTCCTATCTCAAACCAGCACTGTGCCTGTTTGCAACTGCACTGGTCTCTGTTCCTTTCCTCACTAGACACAGAGGCAGCAGTGGGAGCCATTGGCTCCTGTTGCTGTCAATCTAATCCTAAGAGGAGGGAGTACGGGGTGGGGCAGAGCCTTGCTGTGTGTGTGTCTACTAATACATACAGATTGGGAGTGTGCCTGAAGGTTATTTTTTATGCTTATCCAGTGGTTTTCAGACCAGTCACGTGATGCTCTGAGACCTCTCCCTCTTTGGATTTGGACGAACCTCAGTGATGGAGAGAGCATGTTGACATGATAATTTCTGTGTTCTACTGTTTCCATCATTACACTGTGAGTGAAGGGTTCTATGGATATGCCTGTGTTAGTATATACCTTATGGTATCTGTGCTTTACAAATGTGGTCATTAACCTAGTGTTTTTACTGTCCTGGCACTGTGGTGCCTCTGAAAATGTGATAGGTATTTAGGAAATGTATGCTCCTTGAAAGACTGCAGGTGATCCTTGGATTTTAGGCCCTTCTATGTGGCTAAGTAGAGAAAATTTTTTACACATGAGGTATCGTCATACTTAGGAGGAGTAGCAGAATGTGGTTTGGTGTGTAATTCTAAGTATGTCCATGCTGTGAGTGGGAACAATATTAATAAAATAATAAACAAAAAGCGCAGTGCTGAAAATTATTCTATAATTTTATGTTTACCAATAAAAAGTGAAATAATAATAAATTATTCACATACAGTATATAAAACATGCAAAATGTGATCCACTTTTACCTCAAATAAATTGTGCAAATAATATTTCAAATGATATAGGAATAAATATCATATGAAGTAAACATATAAGTCCCAATAAAGAGTTGAAAGGGAAAGGTAATCTTTCCAAAGAATAGCAGAAAGCAAGTGTGGGCCTCAAAAGCTTTCAGATCGAAGCAAGTCAGCACAGCGGACCACCCCAGTGCAGTAAGCGGGGAGCTTACCAGAATGGAATGACCCCCCCAATCAAGAGTGGTCAAATAGTGCCTAATATAATACACACAGGGCAATCACATCCCTTTTGTGGTATCCCAGCTTGCAGGCAGGAACTGCGTTGTTTCTGCAGACTGTCACTCTCACAATGGAGCCCACTCGTAAGTATAGGTTGGTTCAGTCAACAAGCATCATGAAAGAAAGGAAAGACTCTTCATAGTGAAGATCAATAGGGTACAAAAGATTTATTTAGGTGTATGCACTTACAGTTAAAAGGAGGTAAACCAGTGTTTCATCATTGCAAACAACTTCCCAATGCCAGGAAAAAGATACGCGCATGTGTGGTAGTGTTAGTTCCAACTCTGCCATACACCTTTCCTCACAAATGACGTCATCAGGGTCATGGAACACATAATGCCACCACACACCATTTATAAGAATAGGCAAAAGGAAGATCAAAATGATATTGGACCCACCAACACTAGGCGGGACTATACATTTAACTCAACAGCGTAAGGCACACAACGCAACAAGGCCCCATCACAAAGCTCCCCATGTCAGCTAGTGCATAAATATCAAAATACAGGAAAACAATGATAATGAAAAAAAACATAATACAATTATCAGAAAATCCCAAATAAAAATGTTTAAAAAAAATGTTTTAAATGTATATACAGTATCTGACAAAAGTGAGTACACCCCTCACATTTTTGTAAATATTTTATTATATCTTTTCATGTGAAAACACTGAAGAAATGACTCTGCTACAATGTAAAGTAGTGAGTGTACAGCTTGTATAACAGTGTAAATTTGCTGTCCCCTCAAAATAAGTAAACACACAGCCATTAATGTCTAAACCTCTGGCAACAAAAGTGAGTCTAAACCAAAAAATGTTTTTATAATTCGGTTTATAATTTTCAGTGCTGCACTTTTCGTATATATTATTTTGGTGTACCTGTGTACCTGTAGCTGCTGTATATTGATTAATATTTGGGCCCTAGAGCGTTTTTCTCTTTCCTTTTTTAATCTTATTAAAATGACAATTCTTTGAAAAAAAAAATCAAATCTTCAAAAAAAATCACCATTACCTCTTACTAAATACCTTGGAGTGGGGGCATGGCCTGGAGCGGCAAGGTGTAGGACACGGGTGACCGGACCTCCGTCGGGTTATCATCCTCTTTGCTTACTCCTGTTCCCCCACGGCGCATAACTTACCCTGCTGGTACACCGTACCTCCTGGACACCACGGCGCCATGTCAACTGCTGCTAAACTAGAGAAGTACCACCGCCAGGACAAGGAGACTTCTTCCCAAGATGGCTCCAAGCAGATCCAGGAGGCGGGAGCGGCCGCGGCCGCTGACACAATCAGAGTACTAGATGCCATATATGCTTGCTAGGCGACCCCTACAACAAAAATAGAGAAGGTAAAGACAGACATATCACTAATAAGACATGATATGCAGAAATTACGTGAGAGGGTTACTGAGACGGAACACAGGATTAGTGGCGTAGAGGACCCCCTTGCAAAACTCCACTGACAGGCTGCAGTTGCAAGTGACTCAAATCCTACAGAAAAAGGATGACATGAAGAACAGATTGCGCCACTGCAATCTGCGTTTCATCGACCTGCCTGAGGGCGCAGAGGGCGCTGATGCCTCTAACTACCTGGAACAACTATTAATACAAACATATGGGAGGGAGTCCGTCTCGCCCACCTTTGTAGTGAAGCGAGTGCACCGTCTGTCAGGCCATCCCCTGCTGCAGGGTGCATCCCCACCTTCATAGCCAAATTATATAAAGATAGAGATGCGGTTCTGCGCCTGGCCAGGGAGAAAGGGAATGTCCCTTATGGAAATGGCAGAGTGGCAATCTTTCCGGATTTCTCAGCGGAAGTTCAGAGGAGACGCAAAGGTTTCTTGGAGGCCAAGCGCAGACTGCGAGTCAAACACATTAAATACGCCATGATTTACCCTGCCCGCCTAAGGGTGGAGGGTGAAGACCGAGTTCACTTCTTTGATGATCTAAAGTCAGTTATCTCCTGGTTGGAGCTCCTTGAAACCCGAAGATGATGCTGCTGTTAGTTATTACCCGCCTCTATTTGCTGATGTTCGCTTTGCCTTCACTCCCTAGATGTTACCCCCATCTGGACTCCCTTGATTGCTTCTAGGGGGGCATGGATCCTTTTCAACGTCTGTTGCTTGCCCGTGGATTGTACCTGTACGTATGGCTGTACAGGGGGGACCTGGCTTCTGGACACCTATACTGACTGCACCACTCTCCCCCCTTTCCTCATAGTTGCCTACCGACCGAGCACACTGGTACCCTGCGGTCCTCACCCCTGATTGGGTTGAGTCCACTTTTAGGTATTGCCGTCCAGCGATTTTTCGCTCCCGACACCTGTACAGGCCAGGTGTGTGAGCCCTGTTTTTCCTTTTTTCTTTTTGGCACACCACTACTGCCTATGTACTTTTTTTTCTTGATATGGAGACTCTATGTTGGTATGACCAAGTATCCTTTTTTATTGTTATGCATAACTCAGGGCCTTTTTTGCAAGGGTATTTGGGAATTTATGCCCACACAAGTTCGGGTTGGTGTAGGGCTGGGAAGGGAGGCAAAGTTTGCTGGACTGTGCAAGTTGTACTGACGTGCAGGGAGTGGACTGGTATAACTACTTGTGGGGAGCGGTCTTATTGTGTGTCCTTCTCTGATATCTTAAATGCTGTGCTCTATCTGTTATTGCTCATCGATGCCTATTACTGCAGGGGGGTGACCGAGATCCTAGAGGCTCTGGCCCTTGAATGTCTATTAGCGCATCCATAGCCTCCTTAAAATTGATGTTGTAGAATGTTAGGGGTATTCGAGACAAAATTAAGCGGTCTGCGGCCTTCTCCTATCCTAAAAAACAAAGGGTGGATATATTGATCTTGGTGGAGACTCACCTGGAGGGCCGCATACAGCTGTCACTTAAACGTCCTTGAATTGGCTGTATGTATCATTCCGCGTTTACCTCCCACTCTAGGGGTGTGGCAATCCTCGTGGCTAAGTCGGTCCACTTTTCAGCTCCTGGGATCTCGTATCGACCCCCTGGGCAGATTTGTCTTAGTCTTCAGGGAATCTATGCTAGTTATGGCTTTTTATGTGCCTCCCCCTTTTTCAGTTTCCATTATATCAGAGGGCTTTACCTACATGGCACAGAATCCAGCATTGCCAGTGGTGTGGCTCTGGGATTTTAATAATGTTTTAAACCCCACCTTGGATGGGTTACAGACTAACCCCCATGCACAGGCCCCAACTACAAGTACTAGATTTGCCCATATGATAGAGGGATTTGGCGTGGTGGACACCTGGAGGACTAAATTACCCTACCAACAGACTTTCTCGTGTTTCTCGCCCACACACTATTCCATGTCCCGCATAGACCTCATCCTCATATCCAAGACCCTACTCTCCAGGTTGGTTTCGGCGGGATTCTCCCCTAGGACTCTTTTTGACCACAGCCTGTATTGGGCCACGCTCAGCCTGCACCTCAATAGGCCTCCCCCGGCCTGGTGACTCAATCCAGTGTGGCTCTCCTTGTTCTCTGAGGAGGCTGCCCTGGATGATAAATGGTGCCAATTTTTTGAGGATAATGAGGATACGGCTTCTCTGGTGGTGGTGTGGGAGGCGTTTAAATTACATGGCAGGGCCACTTTGATGTCTCAGATTAAAACCGTGAAAACCAGATCTGCAGAGTCTTACTCCTGGGCGGTTGTCAACCTGTTGTCGGCTGAGCGTGCCTATCAGGTAGACCCTACCGCCGCTAATGCCTCACAATTTAAACTGTTATTGAGAGTTGTGACCCAGCTGGATTACGAGCGGGCAAAGACTAAGCTTTGTTTTTCAAAAGCAGAGACTTTTTGAACACGGGGAGTGGGCAGGGAAATTGCTAGAGTACCTGGTACACTGCGAAGACCGGCCGCCGGTGGTCATTACCCTTTTGGACTGCTCCAGGTGCCCCCTTGACGGACCCCGGGGAAGTGACAGAGTAGTTTCGGTCCTTTTTTAGTCAACTTTACACCTCCAGGGCACCTGATGTTTATACCAACATGCACATGTTTCTTGACAGCATAGAATTCCCCAAACTTTCGGAGGAACAGATAGCGACTCTAGAAGCACCGCTCACTGTGGATGAGATTGCGGCGGCCGTCGTCAGGTTCCCCAGATCCAAATCTTCAGGGTTGGATGGCCTCCCTTTCGCCTCCCTCTACGCTCACTATTCTGACTTTCTCCTGCCGCGATTGCTCACCTTATTCAACTATATGTTTGAGGACTTTACATTGCCCCGCTCTATGTGGGAAGCCTTAATAGTTTTGATCCCCAAACCGGGTAAGGACCCTCACATGCCGGAATCTTACCGTCCTATCTCCCTCCTACAGGTGGAGGTGAAGATCTTGGCCAAGATACTGTCCATCCGTCTCAATCAAGTAATCCTGTCACTGATACATACAGACCAGGCCGGTTTTATGCCAGGCAGGAATACCTCCTTTAAACTTCACAGGTTATTTATGAATTTACAGGCTGAGCATGAGAGTTCTGGCAGGAGAGTCGTGGTGACATTGGACATGGCCAAATCATTTGACTCGGTGGAGCTTTCTCTGGAAATGTCTGGAGGGGTATGGCTTTGGGCCCAACTTTATAAAATGGGTGCAATTACTCTGCAGTGCACCAATGGTGAAGGTGCTGGTGAATTAATGGACTTCCTCGGAATTCCCACTCTCTAGCGGAACCCGACAGGGGTGCCCTCTATCCTCCTTGCTCTATGCCTTGGTGGCTGAACCTCTGGCTATAGCTATTAGGGACCATCCCAATATCCATGGCCTACGGAAGGGGTCCCTCACGGAAAAGATTAGCATGTATGCTGATGACACACTGCTATATTTGGCTGATTCGGAGACGTCCCTAACCATGGCTCTTTCGCTTATAGACCGCTATGGTACATTTTCCGGCCTTCAGATCAACTGGGACAACTTGCAGATTCTCCCTTTAGATGGGTATCCAATCCCCACGTCACCCTTCGGTGCGTGGACCGTATTAAATATTTGGGTGTCCAAATTACTGTGAATCCCCAAGATTCCGTGTTAGATAACATTCAGCCTCTCTTTACCCTTTTTAAGTCTAAGACCCAAGTTTGGTCTAAGTTACCCCTGGGGGTGATGGGCAGGGTGAACCTGATAAAGATGGTCCTCCTCCCCAAGGTCCTGTATGTTCTATGGCACTCATTGATATACCTACCTCTTAAATACTTCAAACAGATGGAATCCCTCCTTAAGGCATTCGTATGGGAATTGTGTAGGCATAAAATTTCCTGGCGGAAACTTAAATACCTTGGAGTGTCTCCTTTGAAAAAAAAAAGGGTAATTCTGGGGGTGTTTGTACTGTCTTGGCATTTTAGACCTCAACAATTGCAATGGATAATCAGAAGATCAAGATTGAAAATGTTTAAATATATCTACTATATCATTTTTATTTTACTAAAGAAATATAGAAGATTACATTTTGGCCTTAATTTACAAATAATGATTATTTATTTGGTATGTTTTATAACAGAAAGTAAGGGAAATATTTTGAATTGAATTTTTTTTCCAAAATGTCTGTCATGTTTCCTTTATATAGTAAAAAAAAGCGGTTATTAAATACCAAAAAAAATATCTTTTAGTCTAAAAATAATTACTTAAAATTATTTAAAATTTGGGGATAGTGTTGCATGACCAAGTAGTCAGTCAAACTATCTCAGCACTAAAATCTGAGATGTACTCTATTGGTGCCCTCCATCAAGTAGATATAGGAGGAGTCCCCTGCAGTGCATTAGCACACCTTCCCAGCAAGGAGCGTTGTCTCCAAGGGTAAGAGAGGCTGGATTCCCCCCCCCTTTTTTATGGATAGTGTAGGACCCACCGATAATGGGGTACTTTGACGCAGTGGTGGGCTTGAGCACGATATGGCCATATGGTGGAACTAAATCCCCATTTTTATTTATGGATGGTCTCCATATTTGATAGTCATTTCTTTTGCATGGTTGCGCTATTCTTTTTTAATTCTTTTTTAAAATCTGAGATGTGTCCAGAAAAGGAAAGGAGTGTAACATTCCAATCCTTGAGTAGTTAAAATAATATGCAGAAAAATCCCTTTAACAATGAACAGTGTACAGCAGCAGGGGTTCTTTGCAATATAGTTCTCCATTTTCCTAAATGAACTCACCCAGTTGGTTGCTTTCAATTGATTTCCAAAATAAGCACAGCTAGCTAGTAATAACAGAAATAATTTAATGGGTGTGAGGGATGGGGGTATGATTGTTAGAAAAGAAAGGAGGGATGGTGGCGCTGCCTATAAATAGAAAACTAATATAAAGTGTGGTAAAGTGATCTTAGTGTTATGTCTTCAATGGCCGAAGGTATAAAGTGACTTAGTGCTAGTAAAGGTGTATACAAATGATACCTAAAGATCACCAATATATAATACAATAGCTAGCATCAAATGGTGCAAATCTCAAAGTGCAATATTTTAAGGTGCTCTTGAAGAAATTATAAAGTGACTGGTGCATAAATTAGTGATACCTGTGATAAATATCAAACATAGGTAATAAACCACAAATCGCACCAAACAATATTTAAATTCATGCAATTATAAAGTGCTTAATCAAGAAAGTGCTATGGTGTCTGGAAAGCCCCAGTTTTACCATGTAATATGGTGTAGGGGTGATATAAAGTGCCAACAGTAAACAATGTTCAATATGCACAGCACAAAAGTCCAGTATGGGAAAACAGTCTATATGTCACATGCAGTGACCACAAGCAAGTACATGTTCCCAAATTGATGTAGGTGACAACACTCTGGTGAATAATTTATGAGGAGTGACCCCGTGGTGGGTGGTAAGGTGCTGGGTGATCCCTCTGGTGGAAAGGCACACTTACCAGAGACACCCACCCCACACAGGGGTATATAGCGGGTGTTTAAAGTAATCCAACGACCCAGCGATATCCTCCTGTGCCTGGATAGGAATGTCTACCAGAAACCTGGCTGGTCCTAGTGTAGGTATTCACTGTAATGGTTCCCTTTGTGTTCCTGATAGCGGATGTAATCCAAGGTACCCACTGGTTTCACTCCAGATTGTATGCCAGAGAATAATAAATAAGGGACATAGTGTAATGCCGTAAGGTAGTTTATTTTACATCAAGCATAGAGAGGTACTCACATTTGAGCAGGTAAAACAAGCGTGTAGGTGGATCGGAGCGCTATGCGGTCCAAGCCTCGATCTCGTGTGGGAAAACCGGAAGTGACTCGACACGCTATTTATAGGCAGCGCCACCATCCCTCCTTTCTTTTACATTCATGGTATAGTCTCCGGACTATCATTTAGGGAGGCTGCAGCCTATTTTTAGATCACATTTTTTATATATATTTTTATATATATATATTTATACATTTATATATTTATATAATTTATACACTGAGAGTTCACTTATTTATCCTCATCTCCAAATAGACCTTAGCGCGGAAGTTTTATATCTTTTATGATTGTTAGAAACCACCTCTCCCAGGTCGTTGGAAAGGTCAGCACAACCAACATATTTAGAAAAAAACACAATTTAAATGTATGTCTAACCCAAACTTTTTTGTTCTAATTTTGGATAGAGTAGCAAATGATTAATACCCATTTCAGTTTATTTTTTGTTGCCTGTGCCCCAATGGAGAGATTGTGGGCAGCACAGTGGCTAAATGGTTAGTACTGCCATCTAGCAGCACCAGGGTTGTCAGTTCAAATCCCAACCATGGCACTACCTACAGTTCCTGAGTTTGCTACTTCTCCCTGTGAGTTGGTTTCTTCCCACACTCCAAAGACATGCTGGTAGGGTAATTGGTTTCTGTCTAAATTGGCCCTAGTATGTGTATGTATAATTTTGAGTTAGGGATTTTAGATTGTAAGCTCCTTGAGGGCAGAGACTGATGTAAATGTATGTATGTAAAGCACTGCATAAATTGACAGCGCTAATAAAGTCCTAATTCCTGTCCTTGAGATGTGAGAGGAACAGATTTACCATTCCCACTTCTAGTGAATCAAAAATTTGTATTTTCCATCAAATTCTGTCTCAGTATCAATGGTTGCACAAAAAATACAGAGGGTAGATATATCTATCATGTTAACAGACAGTAATTAAAACCCAACAGTAGATCTAATTCTACCCCATTCTCCCCAAACCAAAAAACGTTCTACAAAAGGGGCCATGGTTGTCACTTGAACTGCAAACATGTATATGTTTGTTTATCTCTATTATATGGTGGATTCATGAGACTAGTAGCTTACAAAAGATCAACAGGTATTTTCTGTACTTCTTATACATTTCTTAGCCTGAAAAAAGAAAACTGAGGCAGTGGACTGGTAAACTGCAATAGATTTTTGTTTGTGGGTTTAGCTACACTTTTACGGGAAGTTGAACGTACAAGCACATTGGTGGAAGGGGGTGGGGGGTAGCTGCTAACACTACTACTCGTTTTAATTACCACATACTCTTGTCAATTAGCAAATACACCAGCTCATACTTCACATCTCTGCTAAGTCACGTTGAAATTCAATAGCAACTTGCTAAATAGTTTTGAATTGTGCCCCTCACAAACCTAATTCTATAAGGTCAAACTTGGGAGATGTGGGGGTTATGTTTTCATTAGTAAACTTTTTCTGGTAGGTTTATGTTATCATCTGAAATACCATCAAGGTTCTTTTTTCTTCCATGATATATTGCACTTTGAGGAAGACTTGCTAGCACTACTTACAATTACCTTTGCTTGTAAATTAGTTGACTTTGCAAGTCTCTAACCATCATCTCTAACGTTAGCTGTCTTTTGAAACATCCAGCTAAATTCATTGTAAAAATCAAAAAGAATACTTTTAATACTTTTTGAACTTGCTGATAGCACTGTCTCAATCAGCCCCCACACTGCCCCCTAGAGGAAGAAGCATGTATGTCCTCATTGATCTAATTGCTAAGACATGCAATTATGGTGTAGCATCAGCTCCTAGAAGCAGAGGGACTCGGGTAACAATCTGCTGAGTGGCCAAGAGGTAATATAAGACCACTATGTGCATATGACTGTAAAGACTTATGGCCGAGGGTAACCAAGAAAATGTACATTGTAATATGATTAGGCTCCCCTTGCACATTACTGCTGCATACTGTTGAAAGCAGATTTCCTTCGTCAACTAGGAATTGTACTGTAAACATTCCTGTGCTAGCTGTTTGTACCAGTAATATTATCTGGTTAGTTTGCTGTACAACATCACAAATGCATGCAATTCAATTTTCTTGTGATGTTTCAAAACAGTAATAAATACAATAAAATGCATGAAATTGTTCCACTTATTTTTTAGAACATAAACAGACATATGCAAAACATACTGTATGAGAAAAAATCAATCTGATCTATTTCAGACATAAGAAAACCACAATTTTATTTTTTATAGGGATTTTAAGTTGTGAATTACCTAAGATGATGCAACAGATCTCACAGGGAACCTTTAAGTAAAAAAATATATATATTTTATAATTGTATTTTAGCCTGACCATAACATCTATAGAAAGGCAATGGTACAAAACCACTATACATGCCTTTTAAGAGAAGAAAATGGAAAAAAAAGTGCCATAGTAGCAATAGGTTAAGTTTAATGCCCCTCTCTCACCTTTTGCATATATTTGCAATCACGTAACTGCCCAGTTGATCTGTTTGACTATCCAGAGTGGAGACTATTTAGGCTGGCCATACACTATACAATTTTCTTATTCAATTTCCTTTAGATTTACCTTAAACTATGTAGTGCAAGGGCCGGCCTGACTGCATACAAATTGAAAGTGTTTAGGTTTGACCCTATATTACATGGTTTTGGTAAATCTAAAGGAAAGTTGAACAAGAAAATTGTATAGTGTATGGCCAGCCTTAGTACAGTACTATTGAATACAGGGAGTATAGAACTTTCTACCACAATGCAGTGTAGAGTGTCTTAGCAGCCAGTTGCCAGGTGCCAGTGTTGTAACATGGGAGTCATTAACCCTGTCTCATCAAGAAAGCATGACTATACCTGCCCCTTCTGCCCAGCTTCACCATTCATAGAAGTAATCTATGAATAGAGGGGGGTGGACCTATTAATCATCTTCCCATCTTCCATTCTGCTGTTCCTGTTTCATTTATAGAAGCTGTAGTATGACATCTATGAATGGTGTAGCTGGGCAGAAAGAGCAGGCATAGTTGGGCTAAGAGACGGTGACAGCCCCATCGTTGTACAGAGAAGGGTTTCAACTGAAAGGCATCAGCACAAGGGACACATCCTGCTAGTTGTGCTGATTTTTCTCTTTTTTATCTTACTGCACATAGGCTTTAAAAGGGAAGTATGGCCAAAGCATTTTTGGCTATACTTCTCCTATGGATCTCAGAAATGCAATTTGTTCTGCACTTCTGTGATCCGTTTTCAGCAGACAGTGGGCCGAAGCCTAACGTCGGCTGACATTATAGAGTAGAGATGTCCCGAACTATTCGCCGGCGAACAGTTCCCGGCGAACATCACTTGTTCGCGTTCGCCTCGGCGGGCGAACATATGCGATGTTCGGTCCGCCCCCTATACATCATCATTGAGCAAACTTTGACCCTGTACCTCACAGTCAGCAGACACATTCCAGCCAATCAGCATACCCTCCCTCCCACACCCTCCCACCTCCTATAAAAAAGCAAGGACAGCATCCATCTTAGATTCATTCTGAAGCTGCAGAGTTAGTGAGAGCAGGGAGAGTGCTGCTGAATTAATAGGGAAATCATTAGCTAGGCCAGTGTTCTGTGTCCACACCTGCTGTAAGGACAGCGTCCTGACAGCACCCCAAAAAGCCCTTTTTAGGGCTGGTACATCAGTCTGCTTTTATTTATTTTTTTCTATATATATACAGACTGTACTGTGTGCACACCACTCATATCGGGTGGCACAGTACCTTGCAGATAAAAAAGTCATTTCATTTTTACCCTTTAATATAATTGCAGTTGCCTGCCAGTGAGTGTCAGGCCCACTGACTGAACTGTGCCCACTGCCAGTGCCCACCACTCATATAGGGTGGCACAGCACCTTGCAGATAAAAAATTCATTTAATTTTTCCTCTGTAATATAATTGCAGTTGCCTGCCAATGAGTGTCAGGTCCACAGACTGTACTGTGCCCACTGCCCACCACTCATTTAGGGTGGCACAGCACCTTGCAGATAAAAAAGTCATTTCATTTTTTCTCTGTAATATAATTGCAGTTGCCTGCCAGTGAGTGTCAGGTCCACAGACTGTACTGTGCCCACTGCAAATGGACTGTTTGCGGTTGTTTGCGGTGTGTTAAACGGGGAGTTTGGTCTGTCAGAGTTTGGTCTGTCACTGTGAAGCGGGCGTAACCCTTACACTACCTGATCAATACAACATCATACCTGATCGTATTCACACACTGGATGTTTTAAAGCACGTTATTCCAAACAATTTAGGAATGTGATTTATGCCCTTTATGGATTAAAACCAGACTCTGCGTCAACTACGTAATTTTCCATGGGAGTTTTGCCATGGATTCCCCTCCGGCATGCCACAGTCCAGGTGTTAGTCCCCTTGAAACAACTTTTCCATCACTATTGTGGCCAGAAAGAGTCCCTGTGAGTTTTAAAATTCGCCTGCCTATTGAAGTCTATGGCAGTTCACCCTGTTCGCCCGTTCGCGAACATAAAATTTTATGTTCGCGACATCTCTATTACAGAGTAGGTCCAGGCTCTGAAAATATCCCTACCATTTGGTCAGTATCTGCCCTGAAGCCTGGATTGTCACCTGGCTCAGCCTGTCACTGATCTTCCGAGAGCCTGAGCCAGCCCCTCCACAGCCCAGAACTTTATTGGGAACGGGAGGGGAGAGCAGAGAGCCACTGAGTGACAGTTCTGGCTCTCTACTCAGAACGGAGGGGGAGAACTGAGCAATCAGCAGTGTTTGACCACTCAGTTCTCACTGAAGAGCCGGACGGGGGACAGATGCAGCATTCAATCGATGCTGCATCCACTTGGTGAGTATAAATGTTTATTTTTTTTAAATCCTGAACTTCTCTTTTAAGTAAACCTGCTGATTTATGCTGCCTGTACAAGCACACATTCACTTCAAGCAAAAAAGCATTAACACATTTCCTTGCAAATTAGGTGTGGTAAATAAATATACTTCAGGTTCAGTAACTTAAAGTTTGAAAAAATCCAAAATAAAACTTGCCAGTCCTGAAGAAATGATTTCTCTGTTATGTTTAATGAAAGCTTTAACATCCAGGCTTACATAGGACTCTGTTTTAGTTCTGTTTCTAATTTCAGATTTAATTTATGCATTCTAATACTTTCAATGATATTAAATCTTTACAAGTACACTAGACCATATAATATTTTGTTTAATTAAATCATGTCACAGTGGCTAAGTGGTTAGCATGTCAGCCTAGCAGTTAATGGTTTGAATCCCAACCACAGCACTACCACAGCACTACCTGCCTGGATTTTTCATGTTCCCTATGTGCCTATGTGGGTTTCCTCCCACACCGCAAAGACATGCTGATAGGTTAATTGGCTCCTGTCTAAATTGGCCCTAGACTAGTATGTGTATGGTCCTCAAGGGTAGGGACTGATGTGAATGTACAATTTATATGTGTAGCCAGGTAGAAATATAATGTTGCGGTACAGTTCAAGCCTGGAGTAATTACTTCTTAAAGAACGTTGAACAATATGGGTTCCTCCTGTCAAAGTAATGAACTGGATTATGGGGGATGTAGTTGGAAGAAGAGCAAAGTCTATGCAAGATTGGACTGGCTGGACTACACTCCCAGGGAGCTAAGAGATCAACGGAAGATCATGGGAAGAGAGATAAATTGGAGGCAGGACCGGATGCACGCTCTCTTGCTTCAGAGACTTCGTGGAGAGCGGAGGTACTGAGAGAGGAGCGGGACCGATTGAGTGGAGGGAGAGGCCAGAGGGTGAAGCCTGTACTGAGAGAGAGTGCATTCAGAAGACAGCGGGAGTCGCGGCGAGGTGACCAGCCCGGTGGAGAGGCGAGAGCACTGAAAACGGTGTAGAGAGTGAGAGAGGTTTAAACACTGCAAGCACAAAAAGAGTCTAAGATGCAGTAGAGAGGGAGGGAGAACCCTGCAAAGGCTGTGATGGTCGCCATTGAACACTACAGAGATATTAAAAGTGCCTGGTGATTTGGGGAACTGCAAATATTACATACACCTAAAGCAGACCCTGGATAATATCTATGAGTAGAAAAGTAAAAAAGGCACTGGTATAGATATATTATTTGCACTGGATTAAGGGTTAGAGTGCTTAGTGCTAGTATGCAAATGAGGCTGTGAATACTCAAATTAAAGTGCTAGCTTTAGGTCCGATCTGTCCGCCGCAATGTCGCAGTCCCGCAAAAAAAATCGCAGATCGCCGCCATTACTCGTTAAAAAAAAAAAGCACCAAAAATGACAGAAATCTTTCCCTTAGTTAGTAAACACAATAACTTTTTTGCAAACCAATCAAAATACGCTTATTGTGCTTTTTTTTTACCAAAAATATGTAGCAGAAAACAAATTGGCCTAAAATGATAAAACATTTTGATTTTTACATTTTTTTGGAGGGAATTTTATATAAAAAATGTGAAAAATATTATTTTTTCAAAATTGTCTCTCTTTTTTTGTTTATAGTGCAAAAAGTAAAAATCGCACAGGTAATCAAATACCACCAAAAGAAAGCTCTATTTGTGGGGAAAAAAAGGCCATAAATTTAATTTGGGTACAGCGTTGCACGACCGCGCAATTGTCTGTTAAAGTAACGCAGTGCTGAATCGCAAAATATGGCCTGGTCAGGAATGGGGTAAAACCGTCCGGTCATAAAGCGGTTAAAAATTAGCTCATTGAGAATTTTTTTGTCAAAGACATGTAGCTAAATATATTTTGGCCTAAATATATGACAAAAATTGAATATATTGGATATTTTTTAACTGTCAAAGTAGAAAAATATTGCACAGGTGATCAAATACCACCAAAAGAAAGCTCTGTTTGTGGGAAAAAAAGGACGTAAATTTAATTAATTTGGGTACGGCATTGCATGACCGCGCAATTGTCAGTTAAAGTCGCACAGTGCCGAATAGCAAAAAGTGGCCTGGACGTAAGACAGCAAAATCCTCCGGTGGTAAAGTGGTTAAAGTCAGATTAAGTAGAATTGCATTATAGTCACTCTACATTATTGTTGTGGGAGTTTGTGTCCTAGGTCCCATATCCAAATCTGGGACTTGGGGGATCAAAATTCTCATATTATTCTTTATTGCAAATCCAGCTGTGTTGAATTTATACTTGTTACCTTCTGCTTGAATTCAGTAAATTAACCAGTTTACGACTGCCCGCCGCAGATGTACTGGGACAGGCAGCCGCTCCCAGGCAAATTGCCGTAACTGTACAGCGCTCGCTCTTGGGAGTCTAGGGGGCAAGTCAGCACCGCCGGCGGCACACTCCCGCCCCCGCTTGTCTGCAGCAAAACCAATGCGTGTGTCAGGCGGCTCCGATTGCTGCCTGACACCCGCGATCGTTCCCCACTGAGAGAGAAGGACGGTCGGCTGTTGTAAACACAGCTGACCGTCCTTCTTCTTGGGATGGTCATAGAGCCCATGTGATCCTTCTATATAGGATCGCATGTCTCTATGGTCATTTCAGAAGCCACACCCCCCCACAGTTAGAATCACTCCCCTAGGCTCACATTTAACCCCTTGATCACCAACAGGGTTAACCCCCTCCCTGCCAATGGCATTATTACAGTAACAGTGCACATTTTTAGCGCTGATTACTGTAGTAATGTCACTGGTACCCGCAAGAAATCGCAGATCGCCGCCATTACTAGTAAAAAAAAAAAAAACAATAAAAATGACATAAATCTTTCCCGTAGTGAGTAGATGCAATAACGTTGGCGCAAACCAATCAAAATACGCTTATTGTGATTTTTTTACCAAAAATATGTAGCAGAAAAAAAATTGGCCTAAAATGTTTAAAAAAAATTAATTTTTTATTTTTTTTTTGGGGAATGTCATAAAGCAGAAATATATTGTTTTTTTTTTCAGAATTGTCGCTCTTTTTTTGTTTATAGCGCAAAAAATAAAAAATCCCACAGGTGATCAAATACCACCAAAAGAAATCTCTATTTGTGGGAAAAAAAGGACGTAAATTTTGTTTAGGTACAGCGTCGTACGACCGCCCAATTGTCCGTTAAAATAACGCAGTGCCAAATCGCAAAATAGGGCCTGGTCAGAAAGGGGGTAAAATCTTACGGGGCTGAAGTGGTTAATATACTGATACCTAAGTGTCACGAGCATTACTGTGCCAAGGTGTCTGAACCTGTAGTGCCCAAGGGTCGGAGTTGCCTCAGGGTCCAGGAAGTGCAGAGGAGGTGCAATTACCCAGCAGCCCCCCATTACATATGTAAAGCTCTGTGTAAATTGACAGTACTATATACAGTAAGTACCGGTAATAAAATAAATACTTTCTTTTTAAAATATCAACATTGTAATAGCATTATAAATGATAGTTATTTTTGACAATCCAATAGAAGGTTATGAAAAAACTCCTTTCATGTTGTAGGTTCTACCTGTCTGTCTGACCATCTTTTCCACAATTCCCTGCATGTTTTGCAGTTTCTCTGCTACTGTTTACTTTCAAATTTCTAATGACTCCATATCCCATGGTACCTTGCTTCTTGCTAACAGTAATTCCTGTACTGACTCCACCTGCTGAAATTCATCCCCTGAGCACCTCTGTACTTCAGAAGGCAGGTTCTGTAAAATGGGTGACACAACAGTGCCTACTCACAGGGCATAGTGAATATGTATAACAAAATTCAAGGAACTAAATGTGTGGAGATGCCGGCAGGGCTGGGCTGGGCTGGAGGACCAGCCACCTCTGGTGAATCATGCAGAACTGTCCCCATTGAATCAGTGTCATGACTGTATTCCCAGCTGTAGGCATTGCTGTGTAACACAAATTTTCTAAACAGGGTTCAGCACACTAGTCAGAAATTCTAGTGAAAAATGCAAAGTAAATGTATTGCTAATTTGTATCTATTCCATTTCATTCATTTCCGATCAAAAGGGTAATGTTTGATCTGCATATGATATCAGTTAAAGCAATCCTTTTAGTAAAAATATAGGTTCTTTTTACTCCCTTAATGACCTTTAGGTAACTCTAATCAGCCCTAATAAACACCTTTCTCCCCCTTTCCCCATACATATTTTTTCTGCTGATTTTTTTTTTTTATTTCTTTTTTTTTTTAAATATGAATATTTAAATTTGTTTTGTTTCTACTCTTTTTGTGTTTACTTTTATTGGTATTCCATTAGAAAATATGTGCAAAATAAAAAGTCTTTATTTGTGTAGCTGGGTGCCCATCGGCTGTATGTGTTTTACCCACTCACTCACTCAACCCTCCCTCCCCACCCACAGCAGGGAAAAGTGACTAGTTTGAGGAGTGAGCTGTGTGCTCCTGAACCTGCTCTCCTACATTTTTCCACCGCCACTGCACTTAGAACAGAACAGACTGTGTGTGCAGAGATAACCCTCTCCCAGCATCTGCAGTGAGACAATCAACAGGGGGGGGATCTGTAGGGGGATGCAGTAGCACAAAGGACCCTGGGAACTGTAGGCTGAGAGGTGCATTGCATTGTGAGTGGATAGGGGCTTGGACTTTAATTCCCAGAATTCCTTGAAAACAGCAGGAGAGATCACCATTTTTCCCCAGGCAAATGTAAAAAAATAGGGGGACTCAAGTGTGGGGAGTAAGATAGTGAGGACCTGCAGTCTGCAGTGCCAAGGGACTGAGCCTGTGCAGGGACTGGGATGCGATTACAGTGATCCGTGTGTCCATAGAGCCACTGAAAGGTCTCTGTGGGATCCACAGTTCCAGACTTACTGCAGTGTCTGCAGTGTCTGTCTGAGCCCTTGTGAGCACCCACAGACCCTTTATCAGACTAATTCAGTGAGGAACCAATAGTGAGGACTGGAATTTCTGAAACGGCTGACCCCCAGGCATAAGCGACTAGACCTGTCACCTGCCAGGAGGGGAGAGCATAGACAAAACACCTTATTCTTTGCTACAAACACAATGAATACAGCAAAGAATGCTGTACCCTTTGCTCCTCCCATGAACTTCCTGATTTAAGCCATGTCTTTGTACTTCCTGGTTGCCAGAATATTGTGTCTTCTCCAGCCAATACCTCGCTTGTCCTGCTGCCGTTCATATCTTTGCTACTATTTGTTACCGACCTTTGGCTTGTTCCTCGACTATGCTTCTGCTGAATCCAAACCTGCAGTGGTAGAAGTAATCCCAGGGGAGAAGATCAGGGTGTCTTATTGCGAGCACAGGTCAGACACGAGGCTACATAACCATTGACATCTTTCTTGTACACAGGCCACCAAAAGGAATGTGATAAGAGTTCTTCTGTCTTAGAAACACCAAAATGACCAGCAAGTGTAAAGTCATTAACCAACCTGAGGGCTTCTAACCGAACGGATTCAAGTATATAGAGGCAATGCGCTTGAGTCCAAAAGCCATTCTTGTACTTGAGGTTAATGTCCTTAGGAGGATGGTTAAGAAGTGAACCATTCTCATACCCATCCTTGAGAAGATTAAAAAAAAGTCTTAGAACTCGTAGCCCCTAGAAAGTTATTCTGAGGCAGGATCGTATATTCAGAGTTGCTTTCCTGGAGAGGCCCAGACAACATCCATGATAGGGCATCAGCCTTATGGTTTCTTGACCCAGGGCGGTATGAAATAAGAAAATTGAACCTGGAGAAGAATATGGTCCAATATGCTTGCCTAGATGACAACCTTTTGGCAGAACAAATACATTCTAAATTTTTATGATCCGTTACATAGTTTGCGAGGTCGAAAAAAGACACCAGTCCATCCAGTTCAACCTATGATGTGTGTGTGTTTGCTGTTAACTGTACATTGTATACCCCTGGATGTTGTGGTCTTTAAGGTGCCCATCTAATAGTTTTTTGAAACTATCGATGCTCCCTGCTGATACGACTGCTTGTGGAAGAGAGTTCCACATCCTTACCTCTCTGACAGTGAAGAACCCCTTACGTATTTTAAGGTTAAACCCTTTTTCCTCAAGTTTTAGTGAGTGGCCACGTGTCTTATTGTATTCCCTTTCTCTGAAAAGTTTGTTCCTAATGCTAGGGTCCCCAGTACAGTATTTGTACATTGATATCATATCCCCCCTCAATCGTCTCTTCTCCAGAGAGAATAAGTTCGGTGCTTGTAGTCTTTCCTCATAGCTGATGTCCTCCATTCCCCTAATTATTTTTGTTGCCCTTCTCTGGACTCTCTCCAGTCCCAGCACATCCTTCCTGAGGACCGTGCCCAGAACTGGACAGCATACTCCAGATGTGGTCGGACCAGAGTCTTGTAGAGTGGGAGAATAATCTCTTTATGAATCCCCTTTTTTATACATGCCAGTATTCTGTTGGCTTTGCTTGCAGCGGCTTGGCATTGCACTGCCAAGCCTGTTGTCTGCCAGTACCCCCAGATCCTTTTCCATCCTAGACTCACCCAGAGGTTTCCAACCCAGTGAGTAGCTTGCTTTCGTGTTTCTGACGCCCAAGTGCATTACTTTACATTTTTTCAACATTAAACCTCATCTGACACGTAGTTGCCCACCCCATTATTTTGTTCAGATCCGCATTTAAGGTTTCCACATCCTGCATAGAAGATATTGGCATGCTTAGTTTAGTATCATCCGCAAATACTGAGATTGTACTCGATATCCCCTCCTCTAGATCATTTATGAATAAATTAAACAGGATTTGCCCCAGGACAGAACCTTGGGGGACCCCACTTTCCACACCTGCCCAATCCGAGTACTCCCCATTAATCACCACCCTCTGTACTCTCCCCTGGAGCCAGTTCTCTATCCAGGTACTCACCCTATGGTCCATACCTACCTTCCTTAGTTTGTACAGTAAGCGTTTGTGGGGAACGGTGTCAAAGGCCTTGGCAAAGTCCAGATACACCACATCCACAGGCTTACCTTTATCTAGGTGGCAGCTCACTTCATCGTAGAAGGTGTTAGGGTGCTGGTGGTAACCTGGCGACAGAGATAGGCCCCGATGTCCGCTAGAGGGCGGAGCTTGGACGGAACCCCCCAAGGTAAGTGACACAGGCTAGCCTGAGGTGCGGAGTCTAAGTATCCACCGGTTTTCGCCAGAGCCTCTAGTGGTGAGGATGGAGTTTGCTGCGTGTGGATACCAGGTCGCGGTCCTCAGGGTCGCCCCACCAGGGGTGAACCGATCAAGGTCCGAAGGCGGGTAAACAGACAAGGGAGATCCGAGAGAATGGTCAAACAAGCCGGGGTCAGGACGGGCAGCAGACGAGCGGAGTCAGGAACAAGCCAAAAGGTCAACAGGAAATCAGCAGCAAACGGGTCACAGGTTCAGGAACAACGGCAGGAGCTGAAGACAAGACAGCACTGAACCTGTGTGCTGATCCAGCTTAAATAGAGCTCTTTCTAGATGAGAGGGGTGGAGCCGGAATAGCCTGTGAGTCTTAACTCATCCACTGCCAGAGCCTTCCTGACAGGTTCCTAACATTGCCCCCCCCTTAAGGGCAACCTCCGGGTGCCCAACAAGCTCCTTTTTTGTGGATGAGCACGAAAAAATGCTTGGATTAGGTCCGCAGCATGGACGTTCCGTTCAGGCTCCCAGGAGTTCTCTTCCGGACCATAACCCTTCCATTTGATGAGAAACTGTAGCTGGTTGCCTCTCTTTCGACAGTCCACCACAGCCTCAACCTCATACTCCACATCTCCATCCACGAACACAGGTTCTGGGGTACCTGAACTTCTACCAGGGAAGTTATCGGGGATCACGGGCTTCAGTAAGGAAACATGAAATATGGGATGGATCCGAAGGGTATCGGGTAGGGATAGTTCATAGGACACATCATTGAGTTTCCTTTTAACTGGAAATGGACCAATAAATCTGGGAGCCAGTTTCTTGGATGGACAGGCTAGGCGGAGATTAGCCGTGGAAAGCCAGACCCGATCGTCAGGTTGAAGAATCAACTCTCCCTTCTTTCTCTTGTCAAAGATCCTTTTGGACGCAGTTTGGGCCTTGGCTAAGGTCTCCCGCAGAAGGTTATTATTCCGGGAAAAGAAGTTGACAGTGTCTTGGACTGCAGGAACTCCGGATTCACATGGAATATCTGGTAAGAAGGAGGGATGAAATCCATAATTAGCGAAGAAGGGAGATTGGCCAGTAACAGAGTGCTTGGAATTGTTGTAGGAGAATTCTGCAAATGGTAACAGGGCTACCCAGTCGTCCTGGACAAAGGTGGTAAAGCACCGCAGGTACTGCTCCAGGGTTTGGTTTGTCCTCTCAGTTTGTCCGTTGGTCTGTGGGTGGTAGGCTGAGGACATAGACAGCTCGATCTTTAACAGTTTACATAAAGCCTTCCAGAAGCGGGACGTAAATTGTACCCCTCTGTCAGAGATGATGTTCCTGGGAATCCCATGGAGTCTTATGATCTCCCTAATGAAGATCTCTGCAGTTTCCCTTGCAGTGGGAGTACCCTTGAGGGGTAAAAAATGGGCCATTTTAGAGAGTCGATCTACCACCACAAAAATGGCAGAGCACCCTGCAGAAGGTGGAAGTTCCACGATAAAATCCATGGCAATTGTTTGCCAGGGCCGATCAGGGATGGGAAGAGGTCTGAGAAGGCCCCATGCCTTACTTCTGGCGGTTTTACACCGGGAACAGGTGGTACAGGAGAGTACATAACTCCTGCAGCTCTCTTCCATGTCAGGCCACCAAAAAGAACGCTGCAGGAGGTCAAGGGTCCTATGGACGCCAAAATGACCGGCCAGAGGGTGATCATGACAGGCAGCCAGAATTGCTGTTCTGACCTCTTCCGGGACGAAGATCTTGTCTTTAACCCATAACAAGCCATTTTTGTGCATCAGGGGTATTCCAGGTGGACCAGGAATGTGGGCAGAGGCTTGCTCAAGACGGGCCTTCAGATTTGTGAATAAAAGTAGGAAGTTCTTTTCGGATAGGATGGTGTCAGGTACTGAAGTTTCCTTCGGGCTATCAAACATCCGGGACAGGGCATCCGGTTTAACATTTTTAGACCCAGGCCGATAGGTGATATGGAATGAAAACCTTGAAAAAAAAAGTGCCCACCGTGCCTGACGGGGTCTCAAACGTTTTGCAGATCTCAGATACTCAAGGTTTTTGTGATCCGTAAAAATAAGAATAGGGTGTACAGCCCCCTCAAGCAAATACCGCCACTCTTCAAGTGCGGCTTTGATCGCCAGAAGTTCCCGGTCCCCAACATCATAATTCCTCTCTGCAGAGGAGAGTTTCCGGGAAAAGAAGGCTATTGGGTGTATCAAGTCCTTGGTTCCCTGTCTTTGGGAGAGGACTGCCCCGACAGCAACTTCAGAAGCGTCAACCTCGAGGAGGTAGGGTAAGGTGGGATCCGGGTGACTCAACACAGGGGCTGACGTGAAGAGCTTCTTAAGGACCAAGAAGGCGGACTGGGCTTCGGGGGTCCATTGAAAGCGAACACTCTTCTTGGTGAGCTGAGTAATGGGAGTGATGATATGAGAGAAACCCTTAATGAACTTTCTATAGAAGTTGGCGAAGCCAACGAATCGCTGCACTCCCTTTTTGTCAGATGGAGGTGGCCAATCCAGGATGGCAGAGACTTTCTGGGGATCCATCTCTATACCCTCTGTAGAAATTATTAACCCCAGAAACGGGATGCTGCTCCGCTCGAATTCACACTTCTCGGCCTTAACATAGAGACCATGCTGACGGAGGCGGCCGAGGACATTTCGAACATGCTCGCGATGTTGCTCCAGGGATGTAGAGAAGATTAGGATGTCATCTAGGTAAACTATGACAAAGATATCCAGCCAATCCCGGAAAATATCGTTCACAAAGTGTTGGAACGTAGCTGGGGCGTTGCAGAGGCCAAAAGGCATCACAAGATATTCGAAATGCCCGAACCTGGTACGAAAAGCTGTCTTCCACTCATCGCCTTCTCTAATACGGACTAAGTTGTAGGCCCCGCGGAGATCCAACTTAGTGAACAGGACAGCAGATCTGAGCCGCTGAAAGAGCTCGGGAACCAGAGGGAGAGGGTAGCGGTTCTTAATGGTAACTTTATTCAAGTCTCTGTAATCGATACAAGGTCGAAGGGAGTGATCCTTCTTTTCTACAAAAAAGATACCTGCCCCTGCCGGAGAGGTGGAAGGACGGATAAACCCCTTCTTCAGACTTTCGTCCACATAGTCCTTTAAAACGTCCAGCTCACGTTCAGATAGTGGGTAAATTCGGCCAAATGGGATCTCAGCTCCCGGGAGCAAGTCGATGGGGCAATCATATGAACGGTGAGGAGGTAAGGTCTCAGCTCCCCGCTTACTGAAAACATCCAGGAAGTCGTGATATGCCTTGGGTACAACAGAACATAAATCAGGCTCAGATTCGAGACAGAACAGGGTTTGGGGGGACTTGGATGGAGCGGGTAGACAGGAGTTCCTGCAGTAAGGAGACGGGAACTGGACGGCTCCTGTGATCCAGTTGATTTGCGGGTTGTGTGCCTGCAACCATGGCAATCCCAGGATAATGGGAAATAAGGGAGATGCGATGACATCCAAACGTATCAATTCCTTATGGCCAGATGGAGAGACCATTGGAAGAGGAAGGGTTTCTTGGGTCACGGGTCCAGACTCGATGTGGGAGCCATCGGCCAGGAAGATAGTGAGGTCCTGGGTCTTGGTCTGGAGAGGTATGCCTTGCTGCCCCGCAAAGGAACGGTCAATGAAACAACTGCAGGCTCCCGAGTCAATGATTGCTGTAACCTGGACGGGTCCTTCTGGGAGTTGCAAAGACACAGGAAAACCTAAGTGGGAGGTGGGGGTAACTGATGCCACACAACTGGAGGGCGAGACTGGCAAAGACTTATGGTGTTTTGCTGCGCAAGAGCGCACATAATGGCCAGCTTCTCCGCAATACAGGCAAAGATTACCCAGCTGGCGGCGACATCTCTCCTCCGGAGACAAGACAGGCCGCATGACCCCAAGTTGCGTGGGTTCAGGGGCATCAGGCATGGCTCCGGCGGGAGCAGGGCTGGGAGAGACTGCCCCAGCGGAAGGGAAGTGTACAGGATGTGCTACTCGTGGCAACATCCAGGCTGGCCGAAACTGCTGCGTTGATCGTTCCGCCCGGCGTTCTCGGAGCCGACGGTCGATTTGAATGGCCTGGGAGATCAAATTTTCTAGTGCGTCGGGGATGCCCACCCGGGCCAATTCGTCCTTCAGTGCTTCGGACAAGCCTAGACGGAACTGGTACCGGAGTGCAGCCTCGTTCCAGGAAGTGTCGGAACTCAGGCGACGGAAGTCCGTGACATAGTCTTCTACAGGTCTGCGCCCCTGCTGGAGAACGTGTAGCGCAGCTTCTGTGGTGGAAGATCGCTGTGGATCGTCATAGAGTTGGGCCATAGCCTCAAAAAATGACAATAGAGAGTTCAAATGGGGGCTACTCTCTTCAAGGAGCCGATGGGCCCAGGACTGGGGTCCGCATAGTAGCAATGAAATAACAAACCCCACCTTGGTGGCCTCCAGGGAGAAGGTCCGGGGTTGCAAGGAGAAGTAGAGCTGGCAGGCATTGCGAAACGCTCGGAATTTACCCCGATCTCCGGAATATTTTTCAGGGGTAGGGACCCGAGGTTCCGGTGGCAGCATCACTACTGTGGGGCTGGAGGCCGGTGCTGCGGTTGCGGCAGCGGAGGAGGGAGCAGATGGCACAGTGGAATCTGCCGTGAGGGTTACAGAGCGTAATCGTCCCTCTAACTGTGTATAGCCATCCTGAAGCGTCCTCACGGCTTGAGACAGGGCTGCTAGGTGTTGGCCGATCTCCTCTAACGGTGAAGCCTCTCTTGCAGTTTCCGACATGGCTGTCTTGTACTGTTAGGGTGCTGGTGGTAACCTGGCGACAGAGATAGGCCCCGATGTCCGCTAGAGGGCGGAGCTTGGACGGAACCCCCCAAGGTAAGTGACACAGGCTAGCCTGAGGTGCGGAGTCTAAGTATCCACCGGTTTTCGCCAGAGCCTCTAGTGGTGAGGATGGAGTTTGCTGCGTGTGGATACCAGGTCGCGGTCCTCAGGGTCGCCCCACCAGGGGTGAACCGATCAAGGTCCGAAGGCGGGTAAACAGACAAGGGAGATCCGAGAGAATGGTCAAACAAGCCGGGGTCAGGACGGGCAGCAGACGAGCGGAGTCAGGAACAAGCCAAAAGGTCAACAGGAAATCAGCAGCAAACGGGTCACAGGTTCAGGAACAACGGCAGGAGCTGAAGACAAGACAGCACTGAACCTGTGTGCTGATCCAGCTTAAATAGAGCTCTTTCTAGATGAGAGGGGTGGAGCCGGAATAGCCTGTGAGTCTTAACTCATCCACTGCCAGAGCCTTCCTGACAGGTTCCTAACAGAAGGTTAATAGATTGGTTTGGCAAGAACAATTTTTCATGAATCCATGCTGATTACTACTAATAATACCATTTTCATTACTAAAGTCTTGTATGTGGTCCCTTAAAATCCCCTCCAAAATCTTGCAGACTACTGATGTTAGCCTGACCGGTCTATAGTTACCCAGGATATATCTCGGCCCTTTTTTAAATATTGGTACCACGTTGGCTTTTTTCCAATCAGCTGGCACCATACCCGTCTGTAGACTATCCTTAAAGATCAAGAATAATGGTCTGGCAATCACCTGGCTGAGCTCTGCAACCACTTGCCGACCGCCGCAAGTAAATTTACTGCGGCGGTCAGCCCTGTACAGGCAAAGTGACGTAGTACTACGTCGCTAGCCTGAGAGCCTCTAGGGGGCGAGCTCGTGCCGCCGGAGGCGCGCTCCCGCTCATTCCCTGACATGTCCGCGTGTGTGACCAGCGGACCTGATGTCCGCCGGTCACTCGCGATCTCCCGGTGGAGAGGGAGAAAGGTAGGTGGCTAATGTAAACAAAGCCGCCTGTCATTCTCCCTGATCAAACTGCAGAGATCATACGATCCTGCTATGTAGGATCGTATGTCTCTGTGGTTACATCACTAGCCACACCCCTTTACAGTTAGAAGCACACCCCTAGGGACACATTTAACCCCTGCATCTCTAATAAAGTTAACCCCTTCCCTGCCAGTGTCATTTTTACAGTAACAGTGCATATGGATAGCACTGATTACTGTAGTAATGTCACTGGTACCCCCAAAAGTGTCAAAAATGTCAGTCAAGGGTCCGATCTGTCCGCCGCAATGTCGCAGTCCCGCAAAAAAAATCGCAAATCGCAGCCATTACTTGTTAAAAAAAACAATAAAAATGACAAAAATCTTTCCCTTAGTTAGTAAACGCAATAACTTTTGCGCAAAGCAATCAAAATACGCTTATTGCTAGTTTTTTTACCAAACATATGTAGCAGAAAACAAATTGACCTAAAATGTTAAAAAAATTTGATTTCTACATTTTTTTGGGGGGGAATTTCATATAAAAAAAATTTGAAAAATATTGTTATTTTTTCAAAATTGTCACTCTTTTTTTGTTTATAGCGCAAAAAGTAAAAATCGCACAGGTGATCAAATACCACCAAAAGAAAGCTCTGTTTGTGGGAAAAAAGGACATCAATTTCATTTTGGTACAGCGTCGCACGACCGCAATTGTCCGTTAAAGTCACGCAGTGCCGAATCGCAAAATAGGGCCTGGTCAGGAAGGGGGTAAAATCTTCCGGGGCTTAAGTGGTTAAGAACCCTCGGGTGCAAGCCGTGATTTATTTATGTTAGGCTTCTCTAGTTTAGTTCTCAGTCTATCCTCTGTTAGCCATGGTGGTACTTCCTGAGGTGTATTATTTAGTTTAGCATTACAAGCTGGGTTAGTGTAGCCCCCCGATTCTTTTGTGAAGACTGAAGAGAAGAAATTATTTAACACTTCCGCCTTTTCTCTGTCCTCTGTGGCCATATTTATTTTGTCGTCTTTTATGGGGCCAATGTGTTCTGGCCTCGCTTTCTTACTGTTTATATACTTAAAGAATTTCTTGGGGTTCTTTTTACTCTCTTCCACTATATGTCTCTCGTGTTCTATTTTAGCCGCCTTGATTTCATTTTTACATTTCTTATTACACTCTTTGTAATGCTTGAATGCTGCCAATGACCCCTCAGCCTTGTATTTTTTGAAGGCCTTTTCTTTAGTATTAATATGCATTTTTATGTTGGAGTTTAGCCACCCAGGGTTTAGTTTTGCTCTTTTACATTTATTTCCCTTTGGAATGCACTGGCCAATCCCTTTGTTTAGTATGCTCATGAAGCACTCCCATTTTTCCTCCTCTCCTCAGGGTTCTGTCCCATTTGATATTTTCTAGCAGAGAGTGCAGTTTTGGGAAATTGGCTCTTTTGAAATTCAGTGTAACCTTATATTACCATTGTGTTTCCTATTACTATGATTAATACTGAAACGAATTGACCTATGGTCACTGTTTCCTAAGTTGCCCCATATTTCTATATCCGTGATCAGGTCTGTATTGTTGGTAATCGGTAGGTCAAGTACCGCATTGTTTCTTGTCGGTGCGTTCACCATCTGACCCATAAAATTGTCCTGCAAAACATTTAGGAACTGCCGAGCCTTGGCTGAATGCGCTGTTCCTTCTGCCCAGTCTATATCTGGATAATTTAAGTCCCCATTATAATGATATTTCCCATCCTTGCTGCCAATCTTATCTGTAAAAGAAGGTCCGCCTCCTCCTTCTCCCTATGGTTAGGGGGGCTATAGCATACGCCCAATATTATAAGGAATAAGTCCTGCAAGCAACTCTGAGGCTCTAAATCGATCAGTTATTTGCCACAGACACTCCACTTCTCATAATAGTGTGCTTAATTGAAATAAATATATAGTGTTGCGCAAATAAAAAATTAAATAAATTTGTGCTTAAATTATTAAAAAACCAAAATATTTATATGTGACATAATATTAAAGTGCCAATAGTGCTAATAAAGTGGTAAATATAATATAATATAAGACTCATAGAAAAGAGAAAATATATAGATATCCCCCTGAGGAAGACACGTGATCCCTGTGTCGTCACGCGTAGGCGAGGGGAAAGGACGGACGAGCGATACACTATTGTCTAGGTGAGGCTGTCAGCTATCGGCGCACGCTGTGGAGACCCGAGGCGCTGTGCAGTCTCTCCCACTATACCACCACGATTTCCACCATTTACTTGATGCTATTGTCCAAGTGCATGTGTTGCACCTACAAATGTGAGTGAGATTTATCCAACTTTATTTAATAAAAGCTGATTGTTTAAGGATTTCATACACTATTGCAAGTCTTTTTGTTTGCATATATACTGCATTGATTGACGCTGCAACTCCTGTGAATGAGAGGAGCCCTGAAGGATATGGATGGATGATCTTTTTGGGATAACAATCTATGCGCTCTTTTTAAGGATTTGAGGTGAGCACCCATTCACAAGGGGGTGCACGGCTGGCTGTCCACTGTGACACTCTGGTCACTTCTCTCTGGGAGCACAAATCTCTTTAGGATTACATTTTAGACTTTGTTTATTGGCTTTTTGCACTTTGCACACTGGACTTTTATATCTATATATTTTCTCTTTTCTATGAGTATTATATTATATTATATCTACCACTTTATTAGCACTATTGGCACTTTAATATTATGTCACATATAAATATTTTGGGTTTTAATAATTTAAGCACAAATTTATTTAATTTTTTATTTGCGCAACACTATATATTTATTTCAAATACGCCCAATATTACCTTCCCTATAGTGCCTTCCCTTTAAAGCTCTACCCATAGGGATTCTGCCTCGTCCATAGCTCCATTATTAATATCATCCCTCATATTTACCTGTACACTGTTCTTAATATACAGACATACCCCTCCCCCTTTTTTACCTTCTCTATCCCTGTGATAAAGGGATTACCCCTGAATGGTCACCATCCAATCATGAGAGCTGTAGAACCAAGTCTCTGTTATCCCCGCAAAATCTAAGTCCTCGTCAAACATCAGTAGCTCCAGCTCTCCCATCTTGTTGGCCAGGCTTCTGGCATTGGTATACAAACCTTGTAATTTTGACCAGTAGCATACTATATCCTCGTCTGATGTTGTTTTTAGGCTGCTCTTGTGATTTTTCCCCATACCCATCCGTGAAAATGGTTACAGAGTGCTTAGCCCCTTCCAGCAGATGCCTCCACTCACAAAAGGCTTCCTTAATTCCCAGCAGCTCCTTGTTTCCAATGTCAGAATTCTTCTTGGCTGAAATCACCAATCAAGAAATATAAGCACAAGGATTAACCTGCATTTGTTTGCCAAACGCTGAGAAAAGATAGCTCCTACAGCAGAATCTGAAGCATCAACTTCATGAAAGGTAGCTCCAGATCTGGATGTACCAGTATTAGTGTAGAAGTTAAAAGAGTTTTCAGTTTACTAAAGGCAGCCTGTTCCTTTAGGTGACCACAAAAAAGGGCATCCCTTTCTTTGTCAGCTGTGTAATTAGAGCAATTACCTTGGAGAAGTTCCTTATAAATATTCTGTAAAAGTTGGAAAATCCAACAAATCGTTGTATCTCCTTAACATTTCTAGGGACAGGCCAATCCACCACTGCTTTCATCTTAACGGAATCCATGCTCACTCCTTCAGAAGAAATGCTGTATCCCAGGAAATGGATTTGAGTTTGTTCAAACTCGCAGTTCTCTAGTTTGATGAAAAGTTGATTCCGCCTTAGTCGCTCGAAGAGAGTACAGACATGCTTGCGGTGTTCTTCCAAATTATCAGAAAAAATTTGAATATCATTTTGTTATTACAAACTGATCCAACAAATCTCAAAAAACATCATTAATAAAATGTTGAAAGGTTGCAGGAGCATTACAAAGTCCAAAGGACATGACCAAAGACTCAAAATGTCCATATCTGGTTCTGAAAGCAGGTTTCCGATCATCTCCGGGACGAATGCGGACAAGGTTGTATGTCCCCTGTAAATCTAATTTGGTAAAGAGCTTGGCGGAACATAGTCTCTTTAGCATTTCTGGAATCAGTGGAAGTGGATAGCGGTTTTTAATTGTGATCCTCTTAAAATCCCTGTAGTCCATACATGGATGCAGTGTGGAATCCTTTTTCTCCACAAAGAATAAAGCTGTTCCAGCAGGAGAAGTTGAGTGTCTGATAAAACCAATCCCTAAATTGTCATAAAGTCACTCCCTGAGCACCTTCAGGTCCTAATAAACAAATAAAGGTGACCAAAGGATATTTCTGCCCCTGGAAGCAATTCAATGGGACAATCAAAAGAGCGATGAGGAGGCAGCCGATCAGTGTTCTTTTTATCAAAAACATGCCAAAACTCAAGATATCGTGGAGGCAGCTTGTCATATGACTGGGTAGTTACCATAGCGGCTTGTGAATCCTGGGTTTGTAGAGGGCTTACTGGATAAGATTCTTTGCAATATATCTTGCAATGGTCAAATTTTAAGAATGCGTCTCCCAGTTGATGGAGGTATTATGGATAGAGAACTAAGGAATTCCCAAAATGTAAGGGAACTTGGGCGATGGTCTCAGTTAGTAGTTCAAGTGGGATGGTCTCATGAGTAACAAGTACTGAAGACAAAGGTGAGCCACTTACATTTTCCATATCAATAGGGGCACAATTTTTTCTTCTTTGAATGCTCACTTAAAAAGGTTTTTTTTTTTTTTGCATTAATATATGTCCCCCTGGGCAGTACCCGGGCCCCCATACCCTTTTTATGGTCAATAACTTGCATATAAGCCTTTTGATTTTTCAAAATCTGGTTCCATTTCCTATTAATAGGGTTCTGGGTTCTGTTGAGAACTTTTTTATTTGTTCTGGAGTTCTGGTGTAGAACAGAACCCAGAGGTGTTCTGCCCATCACTATCTGTGTCTATGGATGCAGCAGCAGGACTCGGGAGCGAGCATGCACGTGTGCCCCCATACAAAGAAGCTTTCCATGGGGGCACTGGCTAAAGAGAAGGGGCCTGGAGTGCTGATGGGAGAGGAAGAGGATCATGGTTCCTCTTTGCAAAAGCATTGCACATTTTTTTTTTTTTTTAAGGAAAAACCTGTGAATGTGTTTATTTACCTTTCACTTTTTTTGTGTGAGAGATTAGGGGTATTATGTACCCCCTACTCATTCACATGAAGGAGAGTATCTAAGGACCCCCTTATTGCTAATTTGTGAGTTTTCCAGATTCTGATAAGTCCCCCACCCACAGAACCCCACAGCCACTGGGCCAAGGTACCCTTCCATGTTGAGGGCATGTGGCCTGGTATGGACCCCATGTTTTTTTTTCTTGTTTTTTTTTTCTTGGGGTATTCCAGAAAAAATCAAATCAGACCTTAAGGGTCTGGTAATAAATTTAGGGGGAACCCTACTCCTACTTTTTTTGTTGTTGTTATTTGATTTGCTTGGGGTTACAAGGGGGAATCCCAAGTAATTTCCTCTTTTTTGTGTAGGGGTCCTCCATTAACCTCTATATAAGAGCCTCATTTAGAATAAGTGTCTGGTAACCACTTGCTGACCAGGTCTTTTCTGGAACTTTTTATATTTCAATGATTTTTATTGATTTCTTATTTTTCAAACAAAGGAAAAAAAAATAAAAAGGAGCAGAAATAAGAAAACAAAAAAATATAACATTACATTTCAATAACATTGTATCTATATACCTAAACATGGTATACCACAACCAATCTCAAGTCTATGTATAATCCAAATAATGAATCTTGTGGACTTTAATAGTGCACTTGTCGCTGAGAGTTGCCCACCGGATCTCTCAATATAACCAGGTGGGTTCTCCCTATTACATAAATCACCCACACTACAGCAATATACCATTTAGTAATTAATAAGGAGAGGGAAAAAAAAGGGGGAAAAAAACCCATAAAGAGAACTTTTTGTTTACAAGTTTAAACTAGTATTTTTTGCTAGAAACTTTTTATCAGAGACCCTTGAGAATAAAATGGCTATTGTTGAATTTTTTTTATCACACTGTATTTGCTCAGTGCTATTTCAAATGCAATTTATTAGGAAAAAATACACTTTAATGAATTTCTAAACACAAAACAGTAAGTGTCCATTCACACTGGTACGACTTGTCAGGCGACTTGGTCAGCCTGACAAGTCACGCACCCATCACGTCCCATATTGTAGTACAGGACCGGTTCTAATAGGAGCGACACAAGTCGCTCCGACTTAGAAAAAGGGTCCCGTACTACTTCGGGGCGACCTGGAGCGACTTGCATAGACATAAATTTTATGAAGTCCGTGCAAGTCGTGCCGAAGTCGCGCTGCACGCGACTTCACAGGTCGCCCCCTAAGTCGGAGCGACGTAGTGTGAACCGAGCCTAAAGTTAGCCAGGTTATTTGTATAATGTGAAAGATGATGTTACCCTGAGTAAATAGATACCTAATATGTCATGCTTTAAAATTGTGCCCGCTCGTGAAATTGCAACAAGCTATGGTACTTAGAAATCTTCATAGGTGATGATTTAATCATTCTTACAGGTTACCTGTTTAGCATTACATTCTAGTGCTAGAATTATTGCTCTTGGTCTAACAATTGTGGTGATACCTCACATGCAAGCACTGAGAGATGGGGCGCTTAAAAGTTTTTTTATTTTTTTTTATTTTATCGTTTATTTTTTATTTTTACTGTCCTGTTATTTTTTTTTTAATCACTTTTATTCCTATTACAAGGAATATAAACATCCCTACCAATAAAAATAAGCATGACAGGTCCTCTTTATTGAGAGAACTGGGGTCAAAAAGACCCCAGATATCTCATTTACCTTTAAAAGCAAAAGTAAAAAAACATTTTTGACTGAAAACCTGGAAGTGACGTCAGAGGTTGCTCCAGTCCTTCAAGGGCAAAGAGCCTAGTGGGGGCCATCTTGCCCTCACTCAACTTCCTATCTATCCATGCAAACGGATAAGATTGAACCAGGCAGGCAGGTTAAGGGCACATAACCAGAGCTCTGAGAAATCATCAAATTCCACATAAATGGAAATACCCTGCTATGCTAGCCATCATCCACAATGGCAGCACCATCAATGTAGCTACCTAAGAGGGAAGAGGGGTTGGCCGCCCTCTACCTCTGGGGTATCCTTCCGGAACAGGCCAATACCGCCTCACCAAGCCCTCAACCATCAACAATAGATACCAGATGGCAAGTGGTATCATAAGCCATCCACAAAGAAACACACTAAGGGAGGCTCTTAACTAGGGATGATCGAACGGTTCGGGTCGACCATCGGTTCGACCCGAACATTGGGTGTTCGAAATTCGGCCGAATTCTGAACTTTTTGCTGAAAAAGTTCGGAATTCGGCAACCAGAACCGACCAAAATGCAATGGGACAGGAAATGGGCTTTAAAAGCCCGTGATTGGACCAGAACCATCAGTAAAAGCCAATTGAGGGGGCAGGAGAATGCTAGGAATGTGATTGGAGTGACTAGGGGGTCCAGAGGCCAATCATTAGTGAATACGCCCCCCAGTATATAAGATAGCCCCGCCAAATTCCTAGCATTGTAATACAGGGCTGTGGAAGAAAGTGGAAGCAGTTCTGTTACTTCTGCTTCAAAGTGTCATTTAGCAATTTTTAGTGTGAGGAAAGGGATATCTAGTGTAGTTAGGGTGCTATTTTCCACTTTAGTTAGCTTTAATATTCTAGTTTCTGTAGGGAAAGTGTTAAGTGCCAGGGTGACCGTAGTGTAGTGTAGTGTAGGGTTAACTGACTCTGACTGCTATGGCAGGGTGACCAAACCCTTCCATGTCAGGGTGACCGCTATAGAGAAAAGATCGTTTCTCTTAGGTCACTTATAGAACAGCGATATGGCTTCTCGCCGGTCAGCCTGCTTTTTGCTGCAGGCGTTCATAGGGCTTTTTTGAGGACATGTTTGGAGTCAGGCATGACATCTGAACTTCTGTATAGGGGTATATATACACACACATGTATGTATATATACACCTACACATACATAGGTGTGAAAGTAGCAGAACACTATGCTTGCGCTAATGAAATAATTAACAGGCATAGGGCTCCGCTCCTATAACACCAAAAAAAACGCCTGCGCCAAAAAAAAAAACACCCAGGTGTGTTATTGCAGGCGGTTTTTTTTTTGGGCATTTTTTTGGGGTCTTTGGAGGCAGGCAAAACATCTGAACTTCTGTATAGGGGTATATATATACACACATTTATATGTATATATACACCTACACATACATAGGTGTGAAAGTAGCAGAACACTATGCTTGCGCTAATTAAATAATTAACAGGCGTAGAGCTCCGCTCCTATAACACCTATATTAAAAATGCCTGCAATAACACACCTGGGCGTTTTTTATTTGGCGCAGGCGTTTTTTTGGGCATTTTTTTGGGGTCTTTTGAGGCAGGCAAAACATCTGAACTTCTGTATAGGGGTATATATACACACACACTTATATGTATATATACACATATACAGGTGTGATAGGAGCGGAGACATATGCGCAAGCATAGTGTTCTGCTATTTTCACACCTATATGTGTGTAGGTGTATATATACATACATGTGTGTGTATATATACCCGTATACAGAAGTTCTGATGTTATGCCTGCCTCCAATAACCCCCAAAAAATGCCCAAAAAAACGCTTGCTACAAAACCGGCAAGGTGTGAAAATAGCGGAGCCATATCCCTGTTCTATATTAATTATAATACAAACAACCTTTTTTTTCTGGTTCTGGACATGCTACAGAGCTGAAACTTCACAGGTACACTTTTTAGACCCCCCAGACACTAAATCTAAAGAAATCTCATTTTTTTTTTCAATAATTTTTTCAATAATTGGCTCTCTATCAAAAATGACAATTTTTAAGAACTTTTTTTGTGTGATTAATAGTCCCTTGGGCATGACCCAGAACCCTAGGCACTTTTTAGGGGCATTTATTGGGTTTTAGGGCTTCAAAATGGTGTTTTTTGATTACCGAAGTTCGGGTCCCATTGATTTCAATGGGGTTCTGAAATCCGGGCCGAACTTTTGGGAAGTTTGGGTGTTCTGGTCGAACCGAACTTTTGAAAAGTTCGATCATCCCTACTCTTAACTTTGTAACTGTTCCACTACATTTCTAGCTTCCCCCAGGCTAAGGGAATGTATTGTTTACCTGCTTTCTTCCCCCCTGTTCATCTCAGCAGTTAAAAATTCTCCCAGATCCCCTACAGGACCCTCTTTTTACTGATTTTGTTCTATTGTTCTTATTTCTTCTCATTTTGTTTATTTTTCCACCTCCATGTCTGGTACACGCAGTGCTGTCTACACCTTTTTGAAAGACTCAACCTCTGACATGGCACCCAAAGTTAAGTCATCGCTGCTGCCTTTAATCGTCACTCCAGAACCATATCTCATTCAGACTGACTGCCTAGGATTGAGGTGTCTCTTACTGGTCCAAGACGGTTCATCCTCTACGAGGCAGGGCCTCCCCATAACTGTGAGTAACTCTTCACACTTATCAATCTGCTCTACTCCAGCATTACATTATGCTCCTACGGTCTTTCCTTGAACGCTACGGGTTTCAACCACCCTGTTAAGCGGTTCTCATTATGGAAGGAAGCTGACAAGTACAATGCAGATATACTTAGTGTTCAAGAGACTAATTTCAAAGCCTCTGATACACCCAGATGCTACCACAAAGACTATCCAGATGCTACCACAAAGACTATCCTATATCTTTCTGTTCTGTCCTATGGAAAAAAAAGAGTTCTTTTGGCTATCAAAAGCACCCTTGCCTTCCATATCAAAGATGCCACTATAGATTTTGAGGGAAGATATGTCATCATTACCTGTGAAATTAATGCCCAACCCAATACAGTAGTGGCCCTGTATGCCCCCAACTCTCATCAGATACACATTCTCCGCAAACTCTTTAAGCGCATATTCACCGTTAAGCATGGCCACCTCTTGATGTGTGGAGACTTTAACTCGATGGCCAACCCCCCGACTAGACTCTTCAGCCCCAGTGAAAAAACATACTACCTCCCTTCAACACCTGTTCCACATGGAATAAATCTTTGATGTGTGGTGCTGCCATCAGGGCAATGAAAGAGACTATACTTTCTTTTCGTCCAGACACAATACTTATTCCTGCATAGACATGTTCATAACTGACAAATGGTTATTGCAAAATGTTTCCTCAACTTTGATCTGTGACATTACATGGTCTGACCATGCTGAAATCTTAATGACTATTACAGATTGGGATGTTCTCCCCTCTGTTCCCATCTGGCGCTGTAACACAAAATTATTGCAAGAACCTCAGAGCTTTTCGGTGATCTCTCAGCATCTCCATGAAGCCTCAGTTAGAAGCCCCTTTGTCCTATGGAATGCCCATAAGGCTTTCATAAGAGGTATTCTTATTCAACAAGGAAATATGCCTTCAAACTTAATACTGTACTCTCTGAAATTCACAACTTAGAATCTCAGAACAAAGCTAGTCCCTCACTTAATGTTTCTATTGCACTCGTTAAACTTAGGGAAGAGCCGAGAACTCTGTTGACACAACAATACGACACACACCTTAGGCGACTCAAAAGTCCCCAGGCCCTGATGGCTTACCTAATGAATACTCTAAAATCTTTAGCAAAGTCTTGTCCCCCCACATGCAAAAAGTTTTTGCCGAAGCCACCCTAGCTTCCTCATTCCCAACGGAAATGCTGAGAGATTACGTGGTCTTTCTACCTAAACTGGGTAAGGACCCCACAACACCTGCCAACTTCAGACATATTTCGCTCCTAAACACTGATGTTAAAGTCTACGCAAAACTCCTTGCTAGGCGGTTAACTGACATAATTCCCTCCTTGGTTCAGCAAGACCAGATGGGTTTTGTGAGGGGTAGGCAATCTGCCGATGCCACAAGAAGGATTGTGAACATTATGTATCATGCTGAGAAAATAAAAACGCCTTCTCTGCTGCTTTCCATAGATGCAGAGAAAGTGTTTGACAGGCTCCACTGGCAGTACATGTCCATGGTTTTATCCAAGTTTGATTTTCAGGGACCCATACTGTCCGCTTTTTTGACTTTCTACTCTTTCCCGATGGCCAAAGTTTACAATACAGGTTTACTAAAGCAGGGATTCCCAAACTACGGCCCTCCAGTTGTTTAGGAATTACAATTCCCATCATGCCTAGTCATATATGTCAGAGTTTTACAATGCCTCATGGGATGTGTAGTTCTGCAACAGCTGCAGGGCTGTAGTTTGAGAATCCCTGGTCTAAAGCATTCAACATTTCCGATGGGACACGACAGGAATGCCCACTCTCCCCTACCATCTTTAACTTAACGATCTAACAACTGGCTGTGATGATACGTTTGCACCCCCTACTCACTGGTTTCAAATTTACCTCTAAACCACATGTGATTAATCTCTTTGTGGATGATGTTTTCCCCATGCTAACCAACCCTCTAACTTCCCTTCCACAGGCCCACCAAGTATTGGCAAGTTTTAGTGCTGTCTGATATTACAAGGTTAATTTTACCAAGTCCCTCATTCTAGACTTGGGGACTCTGAAGTTCACCAGATTGCAACGTCAAAAAATCCTACCATACACATGGAGCATGCAAGGGATACCCTATTTGGGGATCACTCTGACTGCCTCGTCCTCTTCCCTGGCTTTATCTAACCTCAAGCTACTCACAGCAAAAATTTAAACACAACTTTAAAACATATCTCAACATGATCTCTCCTGGGTTGGCAGAATACCAGTGATCAAAATGTTAATTCTGCCATAAATTTTATATATGTTTTGAGTCTTGCCAATCCAAATTCCCATTCATCACCTCAATACCCAGTTCAGTCTGCTGAGGAAATGCATTTGGAAAGATATAAAAAGGCCATATGTCCTTATTCCAGCTTACCCTTCATAGGTTTGTTGGAGGTGCAGGCATGATTAACATTCGGGATTACTATTGGGTGGTCAGACTGGATCAAATCCAGCACTGGCTCAAAGGTATTGATGATATACTGTGGCTGGATGTGGAAAAAGCCATGGCTCCCACACACAATCTTCCCTTACTTTTCATGAGTAACCTATGAAATCCCTTGGACACATCTACTCTATCATCACCATTGCATGCTTCCCTTCTGGCCTGGTGCCAACTACATAAACAAAAAACAGTTCCAGCCACAACTGTGGATTATAAATTCCACTTGCGGGTGCTTAAGGCCATGGTTCTATTGCTTTCCACTGGCTCACTCTGTAAGTGCAGGTTGAATTATGTACAAGACTTTATACAGAACTCCAAGCCTAAGAGTCTAGAAGGTTTGATAAAGGAATACAACCTCCCTATAGCAGTTCAGTTTACATGTTCCCGAATCATACATTTTCTACACAAGTCCCCTATTCCTGAACTTCATATCCACGAAACTGCATGGCAGTTCTATTCTTCTAGGAAACCTGGGTCCAAAGGCATATCTCTTTTTTACAATAATCTACAAGAGAAGCTATTTTTCAGGAAAATGAGCCTAAACCTAAAATGGGAATTTGATCTAAATACCTCATTTACCCCGAACCAATGACAATCTGCCTTACGAGAAATTCAAAGAGCAATGCACTGCGTCAACCATTGTGAGTTGATGTTTAAGATAGTTAATAGATGGTATCTTACACCTTATAGGTTAGCCAAAATTTTCCCAACCACCTCCCCCTTGTGCTGGCGAAGATGTAACCAGGTAGGCCATCTACTCCATGCTTTTTGGGACTGCCCTAGCTTGACAAGCATTTGGAATCGGGTCTTCCAAGTACTTTCTTCCCTCACGGGAACCCTCCTGTTGCCTAACCCAGGTCTGGCTATACTCCACATTGGTGTTGACTCATATCCTCATTCCCTTAGGCAGATAGTTACGCATATACTGTTAGCAGCCCGTACACTCATACTCAAAAAATGGAAGTCACAGGTTTCCCTCAATATCTCAGAAGTTTTGGTTATGGTCCAACAAAACTATACCTTTGAATGCCTGCTAGCTATCAACTCTCTTACTAAAACAGCTTTTGAACACAACTGGGCAATCTGGTTGGAAAATTCAGTTTCTAAGATTTATTGAGAATCCTCCTTTTCATTTAGGTCATGTTATGCATGCATGTACAGTCTATTTGGATTTTTTACCTAAACCATCATTTACCTACTATGTTGACGCAACTGGTGTACCATAATTGTATGTTTGTATACTTTTTAGTTTTAAGACTATCCTGTTTCTCCATGTTCTTATACAGTGATCTATACATATGTATCTTTTCATTATTATATATTAAATGCAAGGACCTACTGTACCACTTTTTATACTCAAAATTTATTGAAAAAAATAATAATATTGTAAGCTCAGATAGGGACTAAGTAAGAATGCAAACTTTATATATTGTATGTTTTGATATTGTATTTTTCTGCTTAGTACATGTATTATTTATTCATTATTCAGGCAGACTCTGCTGTCCTTGTTATCTCATTGATAAATTCTGTCTGATAATAATTAATTAATAATGTGAAACATTGCACCTGTTACACAGAGACACAGAAACTCTGCCCAAAAAAAAGAAGAAAAAAAAAACTCTGTAATAAAAAGGCATAATGAGCTAGTATGCATCGTATACTAGCTCATTATGTAGTACTTAGCTTAGAAGCTGTTCCAGCAGCGCTCGCACACCGCTGACATGGCTGACAGCGTTTCTTCCGGGTTCACGGGCTACGACGCTAAGATTGGCCGGAGCCACGATGATGTCCCTACCGCCATTCAGGGCACGGGGCTTGGAAGGAACATTTAATGTAAATATCTCCTAATCGGTACACATTTAGGAGATATTTTCACTACCTATAAGTAAGCCTTATTATAGGCTTACCTATAGGTAAATGTCTGTGGAGGAAGCTTACTTCCTCTTTAAGGCTTTATTCCCTCCCCATCCCACTACTACTAGTTTTCATGGTACATTTCTCAATGTATGCCTAATGTATCAACAGGCTTGATGTGTAAAAAAGTGTAATACATGTAAAATATCCTGTTATCCAGAGTAACTAATTAAGTCCATTAATTCATTTTTAAATCCTGACTGTAAAAATGAAACTTGAAGGATGAGTACTTGCGGGCGGGCAAGGAATTATAGCTATTGCAGAATGACTACATTGCATTATTCTGTAATTGCCACATTCATTTCAGACAAGTATACTGTATCTACAGATAACAATATTCTTTTTAATTGCCTTTAGTTCATTTTTGAAAGATGAATGCTCAAAACAACAATGATCGGATGAATGATCAAACTAACTGAAATAATGATAAAAAAAATGTATGTAACATGCAGAACCATGGTTTTTTGAAATGTTTAAAGGCTTTCTAAGTTCATGTGGAAATTCACATGAATTTTAAAAAAGAAACCATGTTAGCATTGGGAAACAAGAGCCTGATTTGTTTTCTCTCTTACTACAGTCTGCGAATTGTAGAATGCCGCGTATCAGAATTGAATTTGTCATCTCCAGACCTCACAGGAATTTGAGGAAATGAATAGTTAGAAAGTCATCCTGGTATTCTTCTTTGCTTTAATCAAAGTAGAAGTTTCAATTTAAACATTCAGGAAATCGAGTCTTATTCAAGGCAATCAGTCTACTGTTGACAAGGGCTGGCTTGGCTATGTTACATTTTTTGGCACAGTGAATACTTTCATTGGTTTCAGCCACAGAGTATTTGCTCATTACTACAACTTACCCACACCCACATATGAGTATAGATGTTTGTTTGTCCTTTAACAAGCCTCTGTAATACCGATACAGCCATCAAGTTTGAGTTTAGAAAACACTGGCAGAACTGGCATGTACATATTGTTGGCATAATAGATGTAATACTAGCTTTCAGGTAACTGAATAAACCTTTACATGCTTTAAACACAAAACCATTTTTTTATTGTGGCCAAGTTCTTGAAAGGAACCTGATGATTAACTTGGTGGCCTGAATGGCTTTGCTGCTACATTTGTCTGTTGGCTCAGGGTCTGTATGCATATCAGTGTAAGTCCAGCCCTCTATCCATCCTGTTGGGATGGAATGTATTCTGTAGAAAAAAATTGCAGTGTTGTTTTTTACTGGGTAGAAAATCTTATTACTATTAGTGTAATGCAGTGTAATGAGACAACATATGTACAATCTCCTTTAGATTTGCCAACACATGAGGCAGGACCGTGGCTTGGCAGTTAGCACTTCTTGCAGCACTTAGGTCCTTGGTTTTAATCCAAACATGACACTATCTGCATTATTTTGGCATGTTCTTGTGATGGTGTGGCTTTCCTCTGAGTACTCTGGTTTCCCTTCTTTCTGGTAGGTTACTTGGCGCTAGCAAGTGTATATATGTGAGTTAGGGCCCTTACATTGTAAGCTCCTTGAGGACTGGGACTGATGTAAATGTACAATATGCAAAGTGCTGTAAATTGCACACTATATATACAGTAGCTCACAAAAGTGAGTACACCCCTAACATTTTAATAAATATTTTATTATATCTTTTCATGTGACAATACTGAAGAAATTACACTTTACTACAATGTGAAGTAATGAGTGTACAGCTTATATAACAGTGTAAATTTTCTTTCCCCTCAAAATAACTCAACACACAGCCATTAATGTTTAAACCGCTGGCAACAAAAGTGAGTACATCCCTAAGTTAAAAATGTCCAAATTGGGCCCAAAGGTTGAATATTTTGTGTGGCCACCATTATTTTCCAGCACTGCCCTAACCCTCTTGGGCATGCAGTTCACCAGAGCTTCACAGGTTGCCACTGGAGTCCTCTTCCACTCCTCCATGATGACATCACTGAGCTGGGGGATGTTAGAGACCTTGCTCTCCTCCACCTTGCATTTAAAGATGCCCCACAGATGCTCAATAGGGTTTAGGTCTGGAGACATGCTTGGCCAGTCCATCACCTTTACCTTTAGCTTCTTTAGCAAGGCAGTGGTCGTCTTGGAGGTGTGTTTGGGGTCGTTATCATGTTGGAATACTGCCCTGCTGCCCAGTCTCCTAAGGGAGGGATCATGCTCTGCTTCAGTATGTCACAGTACATGTTGACATTCATGGTTCCCTCAATGAACTGTAACTCCCCAGTGCCGGAAAGCACTCATGCAGCCCCAGACCATGACACTCCCACCACCATGCTTGACTGTGGGCAATACACATTTGTCTTTGTACTCCTTACCTGGTTGCCGCCACACATGCTTGACACCATCTGAACCAAATTCGTTTATCTTGGTCTCATCACACCACAGGACATGGTTCCAGTAATCCAAGTCCTCAGTTTGCTTGTCTTCACCAAACTGTTTTCGTCTTTCATTTTCGTGCATCATCTTTAGAAGAAGCTTCCTTCTGGGATGATAGCCATGCAGTGTGTGGCATATGGTCTGATCACTGACAGGCTGACCCCCCCCCCCCCCTCTTCAACCTCTGCAGCAATGCTGGAAGCACTCATAAGTCTATTTCCCAAAGACAACATCTTGATATGACGCTGAACACGTGCACTCAACTTCTTTGGTCGACCATGACGAGGCCTGTTCTGAGTGGAACCTGTCCTGTTAAACTGCTGTATGGTCTTGGCCACTGTGCTGCAGCTCAGTTTCAGAGTCTTGGCAATCTTCTTATAGCCTAAGCCATCTTTATGTAGAGCAACATTTCTTTTTTTCAGATCCTCAGAGAGTTCTTTGCCATGAGGTGCCACATTGAACTTCCAGTGACCAGTATGAGACAGTGAGAGTGATAACACCAAATTTAACACACCTGCTCTCTATTCACACCTGAGACCTTGTAACACTAATGAGTCACATGACAATGGGGAGGGAAAATTGCTATTTGGGCCCGATTTGGACATATTCACTGAGATACTGTAAATACCTGTAATAAATAAATTTGAAGTGTGAGAGCCAGCCTTACATTTGTATCCCATCAGGTAGGTCCTTGCATTACATAGTTGATAGTAAATATAAATATGACTGTACAATTTGATTGCATAATTTGTGTTTAGCAAGGAGAGGGATACATTTGTTAGAAGAAAAGGTTACAGTCTATTAGGATATAAGAAAGAGGTGGAAAGGGGGCGTGGCTAGTATGCAAGGAAGATGGACATCTAGCATCAGAGCTCCATCTAGTAGCAGAGGTTATTGGCTCACAGCAAACTGGCTCAGGCCTCGTTTTTCTCCCATGTTGTGACATGAGTGCCTCCTGACACCATCGGTGACACACCCCGCAGGGAAAAAAGATTACTCCTAACCCAAGAAGCTCACAGCTTTCCTCCACCAGGTGGCCAGGGAACCCAGACAAGATGGCACTGGATCGCATACCTCTCCACGAGGCAGCCAACAGACACCAACAGTGGCCCTTTCTGGTGGATTTGGGCACAGTGGATCTCCACATAACTCCCTATCCCCTGCAGCATCTACACCTCTCCAGGGAAACCCTGCTAAATCCAGAATCAGGTTTGACGATTAGAGGGATACAGAGGGTGAGTTCTCTCCTATACCTGACTCTCTTAATATTACAAGAGAAATACCTGAATCCATTCTGTCATTCCCAGCTACTAACCAGCCAGTGTCAGAGACTGCACTAAAAACATGTTGGTCTCACTCAGATGAACCCTTCATGCTGACTTTATGCAGCTTACCAAACATTTTACTGGAGAAATACATGCTATTGGTACCAGGGTTGATCACATTGAGAATAAAATGGATGAGTTCGCCCATACTATCAATGATCTAGTGGACGCCCATTATGACAACACTGAGGAGAACTCCTGGATTAAGGCTAAATTAGCTGACCTGGAGGATCGCTCCAGAAGAAACAACGTAAAGATCAGGGGGATCCCAGAATCAGTGCAGCATTAGGAACTCCGCCAATATGTAAGAGACCTAGTCACTTCAATGATTCCTGACCTCACCGATTCTGATTTAATAATAGATAAAATACATTGTATTCCCAAACCTTCCTTTATACCTGAGCATGCACCTAGAGACGTGCTCATGCGCATTCATTTTTATCACGTGAAGGAGCACCTCCTAATCACCTCTCACAATATGGGTACCCTCCCATCGCCATATGAGAACCTGCAATTTTTTGCTGATCTATCTAAATTTTCCATGCAACTTCAAAAAAGCTGAACACAAGCAACAAATCCCTGAGAAACCATATGAAAACCTACAAATGGGGAAACCCGACTAAACTGCTTGTCCTCAGAAACGGGGACACTCACGTTATCCGCACTCTATAAAAAGGGTTGCACCTTATGAAATCCTGGAGAATCCTGGACAACGCTACATCATCTCACAGGGGAAACCCCATTCCAGCCTGAATAACTCCAGAATGGCAACAAGTGCCTTCAAGATCATCACCCCCCACCTGAGCATCCAATCTGCTTTACAGCCTTACTTCAACCATAACCTCCTAGTCTGCTTTAAGGAAAACTTTCTGCTAGTAGATTTTACCCCCATTTGCCTTTGCAGTGTTTTACTGCACACGGATCCAAGATCCACCTTTTAGTGTCGTGACTGTTTTCCGTTTTTTGATTCACATGTTCTGTTTTTTTTATTTCTGTTTCATCCCTGTTTCATCTGTCTTCATCCCAGGCCAAGTCTATGCCCACTAAGATTCACAATGACTGCCATCACCTCTGGAAGCTGTTCTACGTACACAACCACCTAGCGAAAGTACCCTGCCTTTAGATATTAGCATTCATAAGTCATCTCACTATGTAAATTAACCTCCTCTCGATAAATGGCAAAGGGCTGAACCATCCTGCTAAACGTTCCTCCCTTTCAGCCGAAGTTCTTAAACACCACTCTGATATACAGTACAATGCATGCAGGAGACACACTTTTACCAATTAGCTCCTCCGAAATGTACTCACGCATCCTACCCTCATATCTTTTTTGCCTCCATTCTGGCAAAAAAGAGTGGAGTTTTGATCGCGATTTGGGATACTGTCGCTTTCCAGTTGGTTGAACAAATCATCGATCCAAGGGGCAGGTTTATAGTACTGATTTGTCATCTAAACTCAACAAGGTACACACTTGTAAATATTTACGCACCTAATAAGCACCAGATTAGTTTCCTAAACAGACTACTAAGGAAAGTAGAAAAGAACAAACAAGGAGCTTAACTAGTGTGTGGGGATTTTAATACTACTCCAGACCCTCATCTTGATTCCACTACTACTCCTAAACGCTCTGCACTCGCCTTGCAATCCTTCCTACCTTTATGATATTTGGCGATGCCTTCACACGTCTTAAAGAAATGTGACCTTCTTTTCTAAGCCCCATAACACTTATTCAAGAATTTACTTGTTTTTGGCTTTTGCAAAAGATCCAAGACGCATCTATAAAATACATATCTTGGTCAGACCATGCACCCATCACTCTCAAAATCGCTGAGTCCTGTGCATCACTATCAACTTTCTTATGGAGAACTCTAATGTATATCTGTTAGCCAGATGCCTACAAGGTTGCAGAATCAAAGCTAAAATACCTTTTTTATTCCACCCTCTCACTAAACAAAAGGTGCTGAATCCACATGGGATCACTGACGCCTTAAGCTGAAGATCCCATGACCCCACAGCCGTCACTAGCTGACACATTAGGTCTCTTGAAAAAAATTCAATTAACTACTATATCCCATTCCCAATAGGAGTCATTAAATGCCCCTTTTACCTTGGAAGAAGTATGCAAAGCGATAGATTCTCTCACCATTAACAAATCACCAGGGCCTGATGGCCATATTGGAGAATATTAGAAAACATTTAAAACCATATTGACACCCTACCTAACTACAGTATTCAATTCTGCTGTGGCTTCTTCCTCTTTTACCCAAGAAATGTTGAATGCAATCATTATATCATTGCAGAAACCAGGGAAAAATCCTGATTCCCCTCAAAAGTTTAGGCCCATCTCATTGCTGAACAATGATCTGAAGTTATAAGCGAAAATTATTGCAATTAGGCTTGCGCCACAAGAAGGGTATTAATGTTATCCATTATGCTAGGATCTCCAAAATTTTGACCGCATCCACTGGACTTACCTTGGTGAGTTTCTGAAAAATGTGTTTTTTCCGGGCACATACTCTCCTCTGTTATGGCGTTATACACCTGCCCTTTAGCCCAAGTGCTGTCAGCAGGCATGCTATCCCAACCCTTCTTTATTACAAATAAGACCAGGCAGGGTTGCCCCCTGTCTTCAATATTATATTTAATCTCCTAATGGAAACCCTGACCTTGTATATTCACACCCAGCCAGATATCAGTGGTTTCAAAATTGGCAGTTGTGTACATTCCATCAGGCTATTTGCCGATGACATTATTCTAATGTTACTAATGTGGCTACCTCATTGGGTGCAGTCGCGGATGCTCTACAATTAATCCACACTGTTTCATATTACAAGGTCAACACAACTAAATTGTACGAATTGAAAATGGGTGAAGAACTCCCCCTGAAATAAGCGCTACAGCAAAATCATCCCTTTGTCTGTAAGGAGGACGGCATATCCTATTTGGGTACCACCCTTACTACTTCGACCAAATCCTTGTTTAATGCCAATTATGCTCCCCTCCTGAAAATGGTACATAACTTGATGTTGCATATCTCCAACTTTGAACTCTCCTGGTCAGGCTGCCTTGCAGCCTTCAAAATGATGGTAATTTTGCCTCAACTACTCAATATTTTTTTAAAACAACACCTATAGAGTACCCTGACTTCTTTTTTGCATCTCTTTAGGCCTTTGTCAATACATATGTGTGGAAGGACATGTAGAGGAGGGCCTCTCGTACAGCTCTGGCCCGGGGGGCCCCTGGTAGTGAGACAGCAGCCACAGGAGCACAGTGACGTAGGAGTGCCTGTAATCAGTCCAGTAGTCTGTGTGGCAGCAGTCAACAGCTGGATGTGGCAGCAAGCAGGCTGGTAGTGGAAGAGCTGGCACTAACCTTGGCAGATTGTAGATGGCAAGCCGGGTTGATAATGGTCGGGCAAATTAGACATAGATGGCAGACAGCGGGATGGTTGGTTCACAAGCCAAGTCAGTACCAGGAGAACAGCAGGCGGCAGAAGTGAAATCCAATAGACAACTCAGGTATGAAGCAGACAATCACAGGTTAGAGATAAGCTGGACCAAGATCAGAGGTCACAGGGAATCAGGAACAACACAGAAGCTGCAGACCAAACCTCAATGAGTCCATACAGAAGGCCTGTTTAAATAGCCTCTTTGGTTCCGCCATTAGTGACGCCGTTAGTGACGGGTGTGCACATTGATGCGTGATGTGCGCATGCGCATGCATCGTGTGTGCAAGCACGCATGTGTGCATGTCGTGTGTGCGAGCTCGCATGTGCGCACACCTATGCATGCTTTCTAACGAACGAATTTGAACATCTGCCCGACAAGTTGCTGGTCTGCACATGTGCATGCCATGGAACTCTATCTACACTATAGACCTGTCTTCTCTGACAGGCACGATATGCCTTTAACAAACTTTTTTTTCCAAAAACAAACTTTTTAAACGTACAGTGGTAAACGAAAGTTTGGGCACCCCAGGTAAAAATTTGTATTGATGTGCATAAAGAAGCCAAGGAAAGATGGAAACATTTTCAAAAGGCATCAAATTACAGATGAGACATTCTTATAATATGTCAACAAAAGTTAGATTTTATTTCCATCATTTACCCTTTCAAAATAACAGAAAACAAAAAAAATGGCGTCTGCAAAAGTTTGGAAAAGTGTGGTACACTATTCCACTATAAAGTGATACTTGTACAAATATGGTCTTCATGGAAGAATCATCAGAAGAAAACCTCTTCTACATCCTCACCACAAAAATCAGCGTTTGAACTTTGCAAAGGAACATATAGACAAGCCTGATGCATTTTGGAAACAAGTACTTTTTGGCCGGAATGAGCAAAAGTACTTTTGGAGAAGAAGGGGCACAGAATTTAATGAAAAGAACCTCTGTCCAACTGTTAAGAATGGGGGTGGATCAATCATGCTTTGGGGTTGTATTGGAGCCAGTGTCACAGGGAACATCTCACGAGTAGAAGGAAAAATGGATTCAATAAAATTTCAGCAAATTTTGGATGGTAACTTGATGCCATCTGTGAAAAAGCTGAAGTTAAAGAGAGGATGGCTTCTACAAATGGATAATGATCCTAAACTCACCTCGAAATCCATGGGGGATTACATCAAGAGGCGTAAACTGAAGGTTTTGCCATGGCCTTCACAATCTCCTGACCTCAACATAATTGAAAATCTATGGATAGACCTTAAAAGAGCAGTGTGTGACAGACAGCCCAGAAATCTTAAAGAACTGGAAGACTTTTGTAAGGAAGAATGGGCAAAGATACCTCAAACAAGAATTGAAAGACTCTTGGCTGGATACAAAAAGCGTTTACAAGCTGTGATACTTGCCAAAGGGGCCAGAACAAGATATTACCTCTGCAGGGTGCCTAAACTTTTGCAGACACCATTTTTTTTGTTTTCTGTTACTTTAAAAGTGTAAATGATGGAAATAAAATCTAACTTTTGTTGACATATTATAAAAATGTCAAATCTGTAATTTGATGCCTTTTGGAGATTTTTCCATCTTTCCTTGGCTTCTTTATGCACATTAATACAACTTTTTACCTGGGGTGCCCAAACTTTCGATCACCACTGTAGAAAAGTTGGGGGCATGAGACAAGTAGTTCTGCAAGAAAACCGATAGGATATGTAGCGCCAAAGGATAAGGTAATGAAACAAAGTAAATATCAAGTGTCTTACAAACATAAATCTATACATAAATGAGTACCACAATAAACATCAATACATGAATAGTAAGTACCACAATAAAAGCGCAAGTGCTTTTAAATCATGTGATAACGGATAATATAAATCCAGGTGATAAAAGACTATAACTGTGATTATTAATAACTAAATAATGAATATCACAATAAAGTGCCGTGCTAATAAATATTTGAGTGAAATGTCATCAACAAATAGTGCAAAGTTCATAAAAATAGGTGATCCTTTCTGTGCTGTGCAAATATCAGGTGACCAGGTGCTGGTGCTTTCAATTCATAAGATGACTTAGTGCATTAGTGATAATGCTGGCCACTCACCTCCTGGTTTCGCTCACAGATTATAATGAGCCAAACCCGCTTTTTGCACACACACAGGTGCTAATGAATAATGGGTAGGCTGCTTCCTCCTGTCCTCCCTCTGGATGAAAATGCCTCAGGTGGGATAAGGTAGCCAAGCTCGCCGTGTCAGTGACACGTTAACATGGATGAAGTGGTCACTTCCTCATAACCGTCTCTCCACCGTCATACATGGGTACATGTGTAAAATAAACAAAGCAATCTAGTGCTCTCTGTATACTCTGATTTATTGGGGTGAAAACAACATAAAAAACTCACATGGGATGGCACTCGGCCAGTGCTACAGCGTGTGCAGGCTCCTTCCCGTACGCGTTAGGTTGAATCCACGACTTCCTACTTGAAGTAGTTCTGCAAGACTATTATCTAGCCACTATTATAACACAACTAATTGGTTTGATAAACCACTCTCCTATCTGTGGGCTGATATCAAATCTGAACTTATTCCAGATAAAAAACAGGATTCCTCTTAAAGCAACATCTTAAATCCCAAGTTCTTGGAGAATGCTCACTTCCAAGGTGAGATTTGACCACACAACCAACCTTCCCATCCCACTAAAGGCCTGCTGAGCTGCTATCACTAACATTTCGTTATCTGCATGGCACAACAGAGACATTCGGTGGCTGAAGGATTTGTACTATAATGTTGACATAAAATCATTCTCGACTCTCTAATCGGAATACCACTTATCAGTGAAAGAGTACTACACTTACTAACAATTAATCACTTCTGCGCCACAACCCGGAGAGGGTGTGCCCAATCCCCCGGAAAATTGCTAAATACCTTCAAAGTCCTACGCCATCTAAAGGCAGCATTTCCCTTATATACAGGATAAAAATTGTTTCTGTAAATCTAAACCCTTCCTTGTTTGAGAAAGAGACCTAGACCAGACCTTCAGCCCTTACCAATGTGAACAAGGCTTATCTTCTACTTATCAAGTTTGTGATAAATGTTGTGTCTGGTCGCAGTGGTATAACAAATCCAGACAACCTTAAAATACTAGTTGCATTTATTACACTTGTTGATAGCTGTATGGAGCAAACATTTGATGTTTTACAACTACATTAGTGGCTTTTTTGACTCTTTCACATTTTATTTTTATTTTACTTTTTGTTTGCTTATCTCTGAGCTACGGTTTAAAATGTGTAAGCATAAGCGTATTGTTATTGCATTTTCTCTAAGAAATCAAATGTTTTTGTATACTTTTATGTTTTTGAAATCCAAATAAAAACTTACTGGCCTTAAGAAAGAGGTGGAAAGAGTAGAGAAGGACAATGGGAGAGACAAAAGAGGTGGAAGAGCTTACATTTTTATAGGGTGCAAATAAGGTATGCAGAACATAGAATATTTTACAATCTATTAGGCTATAAGGGTGAACACAGAAATTGTAAGAGATTACAATAAATAAGGGTATAAGGGAGAATACAGAAGGTGGATGCAATTACAATATATTAGAGCAGGGGTAGGCAACCTTAAAGAGGTGGGGATCTACCTGAACAACATGAGAGAGGTCAATGCTCACCGGTTTCTCACTTCCTTCCTCACACCTGGTTTAAACCTCTAATTGCCATACTACTGTGTCGCAATCGCATGCAGTGCACAACAGTCATGGGTTTAAATCAGGTGGTGAGCACCTGTCAAACACACTTAGTTAGCTTTTCAGAGGAGCATTAATGCCTGCAGCACTTTTGAATGAGCCTTTATTTGCATTTGGCAGCGGCTCCCTTAAGGCTCGTTCACATGTAAAGTTTGGGGGGTGGTAAAACCCTGTGATTGAGTTGTGTTTTTTACCCCCCCCCCATCCCTATCTCCTTTACCTGCTGAGACAGCAATCAAAGGTGTACAAATGCTGCAGGAGGAATTAAACCCCCTGTTGCTTTTGGTTGGTGCTACCACCTACTATTTATGACCCATTCAAGTTAATAGGGCCAGTCTGCAAGGGTCCCGCAACTGCATGCTTCTGCAGGGTCCAAGGGGTTAAAGCAGGTGGTGAGAAAGCAACACAACATTGCCTGCTTTAAGCCCTTGTTTACTGTACTGTACAAGGTTGCAGGCACTTGCAGAGCAGCCTCATTCACTTGAATAGGTCATACTTGGCAGGTGCTACACCCACCAACCATGAGAGGGCATTTAACTCCTGCTGCAATTGAAACATGTGTACACCCCTGGCTACTACAGCTAAAGGGAGTGTGGTTGGGGTGCAAACTGCAAATGTAAATGAACCCTTATTGTTCTGAGCCCCTTATAAGTCTGCTTTTACTCTGATGTAAATGTGAAATACTACATATGACGTCCTTACAGGATTGTACTTTGTGTACGCTTGTGCTCCTCTGCGATTTTTCACCGGTTGCATCCACCAAACATGGACAGAAAGTGGGTAAAAGTGTCTGGTATTGAAGTGGTTAAGACAACAGTTCCTACAATCCCTATACTAACCTGTCCCTATGTTCTTTATCTGCAGCACCCTTAAGCACATTTTAAATATGCCTTCCTAAAACCCCTATTATTCATCATTCTATGTCACCTGCCCTAAGTTCAGAGGATAAGAAATCCAAAACTAATAGTTGGTTGCTATGTCAGTAAATAGCCACATTTATTTGCTGTGTCCACAATATAGGTTGGATTAGCTGCAAACCCATGCTCAAACCCAAAGCTCAGTCCTACTAAACAGTAGGTAAGCAGCTTTACTAGGCTGCAATGTAGGAGGGAGTGGTGAGACAGGTTTTGTTGTGAAATAAAAATAAGAGTGCTTTATTTCAGGAAACAAATTCCACAAAAGTTGCTGCACAATATATAAGTAGCTTTATTAGGCTGTATTTAGAAGAGGAAGAAACAGGGTAGGTTTTATTAATAAATAAAAATTAGAGTGTATTATTTAGGGATAACAGAGTGTGTAAGTAGCTTTATTAGGCCACAATGTAAGATGAAGAGATGAGGCAGGTTTTTTTATTGATATAAAAATTAGAGAGTACTCTTTCAGAGACAATAGCCAGAAATATCGTACAATCTTTGCACAGTTGTAAACACATTTTTGAAGCTGCAATGTAAAACGGAGAGCCAAGGCAGTTTTTAGGATTAAATAATTGGAATTGTAATATTTCAGAGACAATAGCCTCACATAGTGTACATAATGTACAGTCATTAAAAAGTATGTAAGCAGCTTTATTAGGCCACAATGTAAAAGAAAAAGCTGGGGCTAGGTTTTTTCATTAAATAAAAATCTGACTTTATTATTTCAGCGACAATAGCCACAAACATTGTAGACTTGATGTACAGTATGTAAGCAGTATGATTAGGCTGCAGTAAAATATGGAGAGATTAGGCTGCAGTAAAAGATAAGGCAGCATTTATATATAAATAAAAATTAGAGTGTATTGTATCAGAAACAATTGCCACAAATATTGCACAGTTGCTGCACAATATGTAAGCAGCATTATTGGGTCGCAATGTAAAAGTGAAAGATGTGGCAGGTTTTGTGTTTAATAAACATTGGAGTATATCATTTTAGATACAATAGCCACAAATATTGTACAGCAACAAGAGAGAATTTAACAGTTTGATTTGGCTGCAACATAAGAGGAAAGGATGAGGCATTTTCCCCTTAAATAAACATTAGAGTCTATTATATCATAGAGACAATAAACACAAAATAGGTGACACAGAGCATTGGAATGAGTCAAGAGAAGCTGAAGGAACTGGCAATGTTGTCAGACCAGCAGAAATTGCAGGAGCTGGAAATGGTGACAGGCCATCGGAGATGGCAGGAGTTGGTAATGGTGTCAGGCCAGGAGAGGTGGCAGGAGCTAATAATGTACTCAGGCCAGCAGAGTCCACAGGAGCTGGTAAGAGTGACAGAAGCTGGTAATGGTATCAATCCAGCAGAGGTGGCAGGAGCTTATAATGGTGGTAGCCAGGCAATGGGATCACTTTGTTTAATTAAAATGTGTTACTCAAGATAAGAGTGCTACTGGATTAAACCCTACTCAATTTAAGCTAAATTACAAACCCAATCTAAAAAAAGTTAGGACACTATACAAATTGTGAATAAAAACAGAATGCAATGATGTGGAAGTTTCAAATTTCAATATTTCATTCAGAATTAGGGTTGAGCGAACACCTAGATGTCCGTGTTCGACGGGTTCGGCCGAACTTTAAAAAAAAGTCCGGGTCCGTGTCCCGGACTTTTACCGAACTTTTCCCGGACACCGAACCCCATTGAAGTCAATGGGGACCCGAACTTTAAGGCACTAAAATGGCTCTAAAACACCAAAGGAAAGGGCTAGAGTGCTGCAAATGGCAGCAAAACGTAATTAAGAGCATGGCAAGTGCTCTGCAAACAAATGTGGATAGGGAAATAACTTAAAACAACAAAAAAAAACAGAAAAATAAAACAATGTTCTTCTTCATCTCTGAAGGACGAGGCCCATATGGAGTAGGAGGGAGGTTGAGGTGGTGGTGGATGTGGCGGTGACTAGACATATGCCGGTTTTCGGTAATTCGATATATCGCGGTATTGCATAGCCACGGTATTGTTATTGTGGCATTTTTAAAATACCGAGTTTCTCTGTCAAGTCTGCCTGACTTGTGAATTGATACATTTCAGTGAGCTGGATGACTCATTCACTCACTCAGCTAACACCTTTCAGCATTAAGTCTCCTAACTATAAACAAAAATGATTACATTTGTATCTTTTCCTTCCCTCTGCCAGGGAGAAAGGAAGTTTAACCTCTTAAAGACTGGATCTTTTTCTGACACTTGCTGTTTGCAAGTTAAAATCAGTTTTTTTTTTGCTAGAAAAGTACTTAGAACCCCCAAACATTTTATATATTTTTTTAGCAGAGACCCTACAGAATAAAATGGCGATTGTTGTAATATTTTATGTCACACTGTATTTGCGCAGCAGTCTTTCAAACGCAATGATTAGACTTTAATGAATAAAAAAAAAAAAAAAAAACGTAACAGTAAAGTTATCCCAATTTTTTTTTTTTTTGTTACACAGAGAATCGTGAGAGAATCGTGATCTTTATTCCAAGCTAAAAAATCGTGATTCTCATTTTGGCCAGAATCGTGCAGCTCTAATAAATATATATATACACACACACACGCCTAGCAGCCCACATTACATTATTATATAGCCATCAAGCAGTGTCTGGCCTACCTGGTGATGACTGGTCCTGGCGCTCTGATCCGATGGCCTGGTCTTTAAAGGGGCAAATCCTTGCGATCCAGAAGTGGTTAAACCTGCAGGAGGACCGGTGTTTTTATCTATTAATGACTTTACTATTGCTTTAGGCCTGGTTCACATGTATGCGGGTTGGTGGTTCACATGTATGCGGGTTGGCGGTTCACATGTATGCGGGTTGGCGGCCCACATTTGCACAGGCATAGCAGCCCATTGATTTGAACGGGCTGCTATGCCCTCATTTTCCGCAGAAAAAAGGTGCATGCAGCATTTTTTTTAAATTCAGTGGCCTTGAAATCCATCCTGCTTTTGCACCATGCGACTAACCTGCAGTTCCTGCTCTGGCAAGCTTTCTGCATTTTTTGTATACGTGGGCACGGCATTTAAAAATAAACAGTTTGCGTGTGCAGCAACGGCAGGTAAGTCGCATGGTGCAAAAGAAGGATGGATTTCATGGCCACTGCATTTTTTTAAATTCTGCATGCACCTTTTTTCAGCTGAAAACGCAGGCATAGCAGCTCAAGCCCATTCACATCAATGGGCTGCTATGCCTGTGCAAATGTGGGCCCCCAACCCGCATACATGTGAACCAGGCCTAAAGCAATAGTAAAGTCATTAATAGATAAAAACACCGGTCCTCCTGCAGGTTTAACCAATTAATGACTTTACTATTGCTTTAGGCCTGGTTCACATGTATGCGGGTTGGGGGCCCACATTTGCACAGGCATAGCAGCCCATTGATGTGAATGGGCTTGAGCTGCTATGCCTGCGTTTTCAGCTGAAAAAAGGTGCATGCAGAATTTAAAAAAATGCAGTGGCCATGAAATCCATCCTTCTTTTGCACCATGCGACTTACCTGCCGTTGCTGCACACGCAAACTGTTTATTTTTAAATGCCGTGCCCACGTATACAAAAAATGCAGAAAGCTTGCCAGAGCAGGAACTGCAGGTTAGTCGCATGGTGCAAAAGCAGGATGGATTTCAAGGCCACTGAATTTTAAAAAAATGCTGCATGCACCTTTTTTCTGCGGAAAATGAGGGCATAGCAGCCCATTCAAATCAATGGGCTGCTATGCCTGTGCAAATGTGAACCACCAACCCGCATACATGTGAACCAGGCCTAAAGCAATAGTAAAGTAATTTATAAACAACACCTCCTTCAGGTTTAACCACTTCTTGACCACAAGGATTTGCCCTCTTAATGACCAGGCCATCGGATCGGAGCCGAGCGCCAGAACCAGTTATCACCAGTTAGGCCAGACACTGCTTGATGACCTATTTTAGGCCTGGTTCACAGAGTCTGTACTGACTGACTATATAATAATGTGCATAAGTGAACCAAAGCCCCTAAATTCAGCAATGAAATTGAAGTGAGGTGGAAATTTAATAATTTAAATTTAATAATAGAATACCGTGATAATACCGTATACCGTGGCAAAACCTTAATCAATTAATCGCAGCATGAAAATCTGATACCGTCACAAGCCTAGCGGTGACATAGGCGTGCGCACAGGGTGTGCTGGGTGTGCCTGGGCACACCCTAATCACCTAGGGCACATAGCATTGCCAGTGAGGAGATGGGAAAGATCTCCCTGGGACCTGCTCTGCTCTATTTCTCCTTGCCTACAGGTACATGGCCCCGATACATTACTCTCCCTGCTGGCAAACACATGCATGTGTATTTCAACTTTGGGGTGCACACCTTAATGCAATAGGCTGCGCACACCTATGGGCGGTGTAGGTGGAAGCGGCGGTGGAGGAGGACCAGGGCCGGATTAACAGCATCATGGGCTTGGTGCTGAGGATTTTGAAGGGCCTTAAGGGCCGTGCCTTGCCATGCACCCAGAGGAGGAAGGGTGCAGCCATGCATGCCTAATTCAACATGGGATGCTGTCTCTGAAGCCCATAAACACATCCATGCATCGCCAACTGTCCCTCCTTGTCCGGCCTTCACGCTGTGTGGGGAGGTTCTGAGGGTGCTGCCTGGGGAAGCGAGCATAGAAGCCAGACTTCTGTGTTTACAAGTGACAGAAGAGCGGTAACAGTGAATATGGCCAACCCGGGGCCTATATAAAAGGTAGGGGCCTGGAGCTGCAGCTCCAATAGCCCCTACATTAATCTGGCCCTGAGGAGGAGGACGAGGTAGCCAACACTGCTTCTTTTCAAAAATTTTAAATGAGGGTACACCCCAAAAGAGTGAGAAAGAGCAAAAATGGAACAATGGGTGGGTAAGGTCGGTATCCATTGCTATTCTGCATAAGGTACGGAAAAGTCCCGTGGGATCCATGCCTGGTTCATTTTAATGAACGTGAGCTTGTCCACATTGTCTCTGGACAGGCGGCTGCGCTTGTCTGTTATAACGCCCCCAGCCGTGCTAAATACCCGTTCAGATAATACACTGGCTGCAGGGCACGCCAGCACCTCCAAGGCGTAAAGGGCAAGCTCAAGCCATGTGCCCAATTTGGAGACCCAGAAGTTGAAGGGGGCAGACCCGTCATTCACTACATGTAGGCGTGTGCACACATACTGCTCCACCATGTTGGTAAAATGCTGCCTCCTGCTAAGACGTTCCATCTGAGCTGCTGGTGCTGCTGTTTGTTGTGGCGTGCTGACAAAGCTTTTCCACATTTCGGCCATGCTAACCCTGCCTTCTGAGGTGCTGGCGGTGCCCTGGTTGCGTTGGCGACCTCCTCCTCCTCCTCCTCTGCCTTGTGCTTCCACTGTGGCCCCGCTGTCAGATGGGAATGCCAGCAGCATGGCGTCTACCAGCGTGCGCTTGTACTCGCGCATCTTGCGATCGCGCTCCAGTGAGTGAATTAAGGACGGTACGTTGTCCTTGTAACGGGGATCCAGCAGCGTGGCCACCCAGTAATCAGCACAAGTTAGAATGTGGGCAACTCGGCGGTCGTTGTGGAGACACTGCAGCATGTAATCGCTCATGTGTGCCAGGCTGCCCAGAGGCAACGAAAGGCTGTCCTCTGTGGGAGGTGTATCGTCCGTGTCCTCTGTATCCCCCCAGCCACGCACCAGTGATGGCCATGAGCTGGCCTGGGTGCCACCCTGCTGTGAACATGGTTCCATCTCCTCCTCCAGCTCCTCCTCCTCCTCATCCTCCTCATCCTCCAGAACTGTGCCCCTGCTGGACAATTGCGTCCCTGGCGTTTGCGTGTGCAGGAACCCACCCTCGGAGCCCCTTGCGAATGACTGCCCTGAAAGCCTTGGAAATGTTACCTCTTCATCCTCCTCCTCCTCCTCATCCTGTGCCACATCCTCTTCCATCATCGCCCGAATTGTTTTTTCAAGGAGGCATGGAAGTGGGATAGTTAAGCTGAGAACGGCGTCATTGCCACTGGCCATGTTGGTGGAGTACTCAAAACAGCGCAACAAGGCACACAGGTCTCGCATGGAGGCCCAGTTAAATTAAATAGCGGAATAGAAAATATGATCCAAAAAAAGTGTATGTATATCACACGTACACAACCACACTGGGCCCCAATTACTATTGTTTGTACCCCTAAAAGGCTAGATGAGGAGTAGGGGGAGTATGGAACAGGCAGCACCCTCAAACCTTCAGAAGTATGAGATGAACCCCAACAACTTGGAAAGGTGGATCTCTCTCACACGTACCGACACAGACTATCCCGCAATTCAATTGATCCTCAAAGGTTTTTATTGAATAGCGGAATAGGAAATATGATCAAAAAAAGTGTATGTATCTCGCACGTACACAACCACACTAGGCCCCAATTACTATTGTTTGTACCCCTAAAAGGCTAGATGAGGAGTAGGGGGGGTATGGAACAGGCAGCACCCTCAAACCTTCAGAAGTATGAGATGAACCCCAACAACTTGGAAAGGTGGATCTCTCTCACACGTACCGACACAGACTATCCCCCAATTTAACTGATCCCCAAAGGTTTTTGATTATATAGCGGAATAGAAAATATGATCCCAAAAAAGTGTATGTATATCACACGTACACAACCACACTGGGCCCCAATTACTATTGTTTGTACCCCTAAAAGGCTAGATGAGGAGTAGGGGGAGTATGGAACAGGCAGCACCCTCAAACCTTCAGAAGTATGAGATGAACCCCAACAACTTGGAAAGGTGGATCTCTCTCACACGTACCGACACAGACTATCCCGCAATTCAATTGATCCTCAAAGGTTTTTATTGAATAGCGGAGTAGGAAATATGATCAAAAAAAGTGTATGTATCTCGCACGTACACAACCACACTAGGCCCCAATTACTATTGTTTGTACCCCTAAAAGGCTAGATGAGGAGTAGGGGGGGTATGGAACAGGCAGCACCCTCAAACCTTCAGAAGTATGAGATGAACCCCAACAACTTGGAAAGGTGGATCTCTCTCACACGTACCGACACAGACTATCCCCCAATTTAACTGATCCCCAAAGGTTTTTGATTAAATAGCGGAATAGAAAATATGATCCCAAAAAAGTGTATGTATATCACACGTACACAACCACACTGGGCCCCAATTACTATTGTTTGTACCCCTAAAAGGCTAGATGAGGAGTAGGGGGAGTATGGAACAGGCAGCACCCTCAAACCTTCAGAAGTATGAGATGAACCCCAACAACTTGGAAAGGTGGATCTCTCTCACACGTACCAACACAGACTATCCCCCAATTTAACTGATCCCCAAAGGTTTTTGATTAAATAGCGGAATAGAAAATATGATCCAAAAAAAGTGTATGTATATCACACGTACACAACCACACTAGGCCCCAATTACTATTGTTTGTACCCCTAAAAGGCTAGATGAGGAGTAGGGGGAGTATGGAACAGGCAGCACCCTCAAACCTTCAGAAGTATGAGATGAACCCCAACAACTTGGAAAGGTGGATCTCTCTCACACGTACCGACACAGACTATCCCCCAATTTAACTGATCCCCAAAGGTTTTTGATTAAATAGCGGAATAGAAAATATGATCCAAAAAAAGTGTATGTATATCACACGTACACAACCACACTAGGCCCCAATTACTATTGTTTGTACCCCTAAAAGGCTAGATGAGGAGTAGGGGGGGTATGGAACAGGCAGCACCCTCAAACCTTCAGAAGTATGAGATGAACCCCAACAACTTGGAAAGGTGGATCTCTCTCACACGTACCAACACAGACTATCCCCCAATTTAACTGATCCCCAAAGGTTTTTGATTAAATAGCGGAATAGAAAATATGATCCCAAAAAAGTGTATGTATATCACACGTACACAACCACACTAGGCCCCAATTACTATTGTTTGTACCCCTAAAAGGCTAGGAGTAGGGGGAGTATGGAACAGGCAGCACCCTCAAACCTTCAGAAGTATGAGATGAACCCCAACAACTTGGAAAGGTGGATCTCTCTCACACGTACCAACACAGACTATCCCCCAATTTAACTGATCCCCAAAGGTTTTTGATTAAATAGCGGAATAGAAAATATGATCCAAAAAAAGTGTATGTATATCACACGTACACAACCACACTAGGCCCCAATTACTATTGTTTGTACCCCTAAAAGGCTAGGAGTAGGGGGAGTATGGAACAGGCAGCACCCTCAAACCTTCAGAAGTATGAGATGAACCCCAACAACTTGGAAAGGTGGATCTCTCTCACACGTACCAACACAGACTATCCCCCAATTTAACTGATCCCCAAAGGTTTTTGATTAAATAGCGGAATAGAAAATATGATCCAAAAAAAGTGTATGTATATCACACGTACACAACCACACTAGGCCCCAATTACTATTGTTTGTACCCCTAAAAGGCTAGATGAGGAGTAGGGGGAGTATGGAACAGGCAGCACCCTCAAACCTTCAGAAGTATGAGATGAACCCCAACAACTTGGAAAGGTGGATCTCTCTCACACGTACCGACACAGACTATCCCCCAATTTAACTGATCCCCAAAGGTTTTTGATTAAATAGCGGAATAGAAAATATGATCCAAAAAAAGTGTATGTATATCACACGTACACAACCACACTAGGCCCCAATTACTATTGTTTGTACCCCTAAAAGGCTAGATGAGGAGTAGGGGGGGTATGGAACAGGCAGCACCCTCAAACCTTCAGAAGTATGAGATGAACCCCAACAACTTGGAAAGGTGGATCTCTCTCACACGTACCAACACAGACTATCCCCCAATTTAACTGATCCCCAAAGGTTTTTGATTAAATAGCGGAATAGAAAATATGATCCCAAAAAAGTGTATGTATATCACACGTACACAACCACACTAGGCCCCAATTACTATTGTTTGTACCCCTAAAAGGCTAGGAGTAGGGGGAGTATGGAACAGGCAGCACCCTCAAACCTTCAGAAGTATGAGATGAACCCCAACAACTTGGAAAGGTGGATCTCTCTCACACGTACCAACACAGACTATCCCCCAATTTAACTGATCCCCAAAGGTTTTTGATTAAATAGCGGAATAGAAAATATGATCCCAAAAAAGTGTATGTATATCACACGTACACAACCACACTAGGCCCCAATTACTATTGTTTGTACCCCTAAAAGGCTAGGAGTAGGGGGAGTATGGAACAGGCAGCACCCTCAAACCTTCAGAAGTATGAGATGAACCCCAACAACTTGGAAAGGTGGATCTCTCTCACACGTACCAACACAGACTATCCCCCAATTTAACTGATCCCCAAAGGTTTTTGATTAAATAGCGGAATAGAAAATATGATCCCAAAAAAGTGTATGTATATCACACGTACACAACCACACTAGGCCCCAATTACTATTGTTTGTACCCCTAAAAGGCTAGGAGTAGGGGGAGTATGGAACAGGCAGCACCCTCAAACCTTCAGAAGTATGAGATGAACCCCAACAACTTGGAAAGGTGGATCTCTCTCACACGTACCAACACAGACTATCCCCCAATTTAACTGATCCCCAGAGGTTTTTGATTAAATAGCGGAATAGAAAATATGATCCCAAAAAAGTGTATGTATATCACACGTACACAACCACACTAGGCCCCAATTACTATTGTTTGTACCCCTAAAAGGCTAGGAGTAGGGGGAGTATGGAACAGGCAGCACCCTCAAACCTTCAGAAGTATGAGATGAACCTCAACAACTTGGAAAGGTGGATCTCTCTCACACGTACCAACACAGACTATCCCCCAATTTAACTGATCCCCAAAGGTTTTTGATTAAATAGCGGAATAGAAAATATGATCCCAAAAAAGTGTATGTATATCACACGTACACAACCACACTAGGCCCCAATTACTATTGTTTGTACCCCTAAAAGGCTAGGAGTAGGGGGAGTATGGAACAGGCAGCACCCTCAAACCTTCAGAAGTATGAGATGAACCCCAACAACTTGGAAAGGTGGATCTCTCTCACACGTACCAACACAGACTATCCCCCAATTTAACTGATCCCCAAAGGTTTTTGATTAAATAGCGGAATAGAAAATATGATCCCAAAAAAGTGTATGTATATCACACGTACACAACCACACTAGGCCCCAATTACTATTGTTTGTACCCCTAAAAGGCTAGATGAGGAGTAGGGGGAGTATGGAACAGGCAGCACCCTCAAACCTTCAGTATGAGATTGTGTTCACTGTACCCCACAAAGATTGAGTTCACTGCACCCCACAATGATTGTGTTCACTGCACCCCACAAAGATTGTGTTCACTGCACCTCACAAAGATTGTGTTCACTGTACCCCCCAAAGATTGTGTTCACTGCACCCCACAAAGATTCTGTTCACTGTACCCCACAAAGATTGTGTTCACTGCACCCCAAAAAGATTGTGTTCACTGCACCCCAAAAAGGATGTTGTTCACTGCACCCCAAAAAGGATGTTGTTCACTCCACCCCAAAAAGATTGTGTTCACTGCACCCCACAAAGATTGTGTTCACTGCACCCCAAAAAGATTGTGTTCACTGCACCCCAAAAATGATTTTGTTCACTGCACCCCAAAAAGGATTTTGTTCACTGCACCCCAAAAAGGATGTTGTTCACTCCACCCCAAAAAGATTGTGTTCACTGCACCCCAAAAAGATTGTGTTCACTGCACCCCACAAAGGATTTTGTTCACTGCACCCCAAAAAGATTGTGTTCACTGCACCCCAAAAAGGATGTTGTTCACTGCACCCCAAAAAGGATTTTGTTCACTGCACCCCAAAAAGATTGTGTTCACTGCACCCCACAAAGGATTTTGTTCACTGCACCCCACAAAGATTGTGTTCACTGCACACCAAAAAGGATTGTGTTCACTGCACCCCAAAAAGATTTTGTTCACTGCACCCCAAAAAGATTGTGTTCACTGCAGCCCAAAAAGATTGTGTTCACTGCAGCCCAAAAAGATTGTGTTCACTGCAGCCCAAAAAGATTGTGTTCACTGCAGCCCAAAAAGATTGTGTTCACTGCAGCCCAAAAAGATTGTGTTCACTGCAGCTCACACACAGAAAAATGGATGTGGATCACTGACACCTGCCTATCTCCAATCCCACACCACACAGCAATATCGATTGTAGTTTGTAGAACACAGTTTCCCTAAAATTCAGCAGACTCTGTCCCTAACAGGATTGAGAAGAGATCGTAGATCAGGATTGAGTGCAGACCCCACCCCCCACACAGCAATATCGATTGTAGTTTGTAGAAGACACTGACCCTATATAATTCAGCAGACTCTATCCCTAAAATGCCTACAACTCGCCCTGCCTAAACACTCCGACCTGTCCCTCAATTCTATCCGGACACAAATGGTTTTTTCCTGCCTATCTTTCCCTAATCAGCAGCCAGCACGTTGATGTGTGCTCTGTCCCTGAATCTAAGCAGCATAATGACGCCGCTGCGGCTGCCTCGAACTTATAAAGACTTGGTCACATGCTTCAGACGGCCAATCACAGCTACTGAGACATTTGCAGGCATGGCTGGGATGGCTTAAGGCACACCAGTTAAACGATTGTTGATTGGCTGTTGAAAGCCCGCCATGAAAAGAGCGCCAAAGCATGCAAAACCCGGAAATAAAACGACCGAACACGGATTTTTACCCGAACATACAGTAAAGTGTCCGTGTCCGTGTTCGGGTACAAAAAATCCAATTATTCGGTACGAACACGAATAATACAGTCCGTGTTCGCTCAACACTATTCAGAATACAACATAGATGACATATCAAATGTTTAAACTGATAAAATAAATAATTTTAAGGGAAAAATAAGTTGATTTTAAATTTCATGGCATCAACACATCTCAAAAAAGTTGGGACAAGGCATGTTTACCACTGTGTGGCATCTCCTCTTCTTTTTATAACAGTCTGCAAACGTCTGGGGACTGAGGAGACAAGTTGCTCAAGTTTAGGAATAGGGATGTTGTCCCATTCTTGTCTAATATAGGCTTCTAGTTGCTCAACTGTCTTAGGTCTTCTTTGTTGCATCTTCCTCTTTATGATGTGCCAAATGTTTTCTATGGGTTAAAGATCTGGACTGCAGGCTGGTTATTTCAGTACCCGGATCCTTCTTCTATGCAGCCATGATGTTGTAATTGATGTAGTATGTGGTCTGGCATTGTCATGTTGGAAAATGCAAGGTCTTCCCTGAAAGAGACGATGTCTGGATAGGAGCATATGTTGTTCTAGAAATTGGATATACCTTTCAGCATTGATGGTGCCTTTCCAGATGTGTAAGCTGCCCATGCCACACGCATTCATGCAACCCCATACCATCAGAGATGCAGGCTTCTGAACTGAGCGCTGATAACAACTTGGGTTGTCCTTGTCCTCTTTAGTCTGGGTGATATGGGGTTCCAGTTTTCCAAAAAGAACTTCAAATTTTGATTTGTCTGATCACAGAACAGTTTTCCACTTTGCCACAGTCCATTTTAAATGAGCCTTGGCCCAGAGAATACGCCCGCGCTTCTGGATCATGTTTAGATTTGGCTTCTTTTTGGCCTATAGAGTTTTAGCCGGCAACGGCGAATGGCACGGTGGATTGTGTTTACCGACAATGTTTTCTGGAAGTATTCCTGAGCCCATGCAGTTATTTCTATTACAGTAGCATTCCTGTATGTGATGCAGTACCGTCAAAGGGCCCGAAGATCACGGGCATCCAGTATGGTTTTCTGGCCTTGACCCTTACACACAGAGATTGTTCCAGATTCTCTGAATCTTTGGATGATATTATGCACTGTAGATGATGATAACTTCAAACTCTTTGCAATTTTTCTCTGAGAAACTCCTTTCTGATATTGCTCCACTATTTTTCGCTGCAGCATTGGGGGATTGGTGATCCTCTGCCCATCTTGACTTCTGAGAGACACTGCCACTCTGAGAGGCTCTTTTTATACCCAATCATGTTTCCAATTGACCTAATAAGTTGCAACTGAATGCTGAAGGTACATCCATATGCTCCCATCCGGACATCGTCTCTTTCAGGGAAGACCTTGCATTTTCCAACATGACAATAATATAAGTTTATGAGATTTGTAAATTAGTCCATTCCTTTTTTACTCACAATTTGTAGTGTCCCAACTTTTTTGGAATTGGGTTTGTACTTATTTTTGTTATGGTTCATGGATAAAGGTAACCCCTTCGCTCCCAAGGGTAATACAAATCTAAATGCCTAAACACACTTTTGCAACTTTGACATATGTTAGTAAAACTGCACATATCATCACAACTACTTTGTGCATCCAGGTGGATTAAAACACTGGTCCAAAAAATTAAAGGAACGCTTTTTATAGCATCAAGTCAATTAAACTCCTGGGGTATTTTTCTGGTCAGTTAAGTAGCAGAGGGGTTTGATAATCAGTTTTAGCTGATTTGGTGTTAATTAAATTAACAACAGGTGCACTAGATGGGCAACAATGACACAACCTCCAAAACAGGAATGGTTTTCCAGGTGAAGGCCACTGAAATGTTTTTCCTACTCATTTTTTCTGGCTATTTTTCACTAGTTTTACATTTGGCTAGGGTCAGTATCACTATTGGTAGCATGAGACGATATATCTGGACCCTATAGAGGCTGCACAGGCAGTACAACTCCTACAGGGTGGGTTAGCTAACCCGATAGATTCTCAGGAACTCTCCGATTCCATATCAGAATTTTTTAGATTAAACCTCGCTGAGGACACCTCAATCCCAAACACATGGGTCACTCACAAGGCCTATATAAGGGGTAAACTAATCTCATTAGCGGTTAAAAAAAACCGTGCACGTACTGCTAAGATTCAAGATCTCACCAAGGAATTACAATTATTATATAAAAACCATAATACATTACATGATCAATCCACCAGACTATTAATCGACCAAAAGAGAATAGAATTAAATAACATTCTCTCAGATTATGCAGAGAAATCCCTCAGACACTCAAGATCCAAATTCCTACTATATGGAAACACTGCTTCCACAATGCTGGCAAGGAAATTGAACCAAACGATAAAACCCCCTCACATATATAAATTAAATGCACCATCAGGAATGACCACCTCTCATCCCAAGGAGGTCTTGAGCATTTTTGAAAAATTTTATTCAACACTACTTTCCTCGCCCCCAGACACCACGTCAATACACTCTCAAACCTGGTTTGATGAGATCCCTATCCCAACGCTCTCTCCCTCGGATATAGAGCAGTTAAATGCCCCCATCACAGAAACCGAAGTAACCCATATGATCAAAACCCTTCGCAATTCATCTGCACCGGGCCCAGATGGCTTCAGTGCTTCATACTATAAAAAATTTACTCCTATTCTATCCCCTAAACTTACAATACTCTTCAATCATATACTTAAGGGCAACGACTTCCCAGAAGAAATGTCCCTAGCAAACATGACTCTTCTCCCCAAACCAAACAAAGATCTCTCTTGCCCCCAAAACTTTAGGCCAATTTCGATTATTAACAACGACCTTAAATTATTCAGTAAAATCCTCGCTTCTAGATTATCTCAAATTATCCCAAAACTCATCTCCTCATCGCAGTCAGGATTTATCCCCAACCGTCAAATTACGGATAACATCCGACTTGCATGCAACGTTATACAAGACGCAAATTTATCTAAAAAACAATTGTTACTATTAGGACTGGACATACACAAGGCTTTTGACAGCGTCACTTGGAGCTATCTTGGTAAATTACTACCCAGATTCGGCTTCTCTAACGAATTTCTAAATGGCTTTTCTGCTCTATATAAAAATCCTAAAACGAGAATTAAGATCTCGGGCTGTAACTCATCTTTTTTCCCCTTGGGTAGGGGCACAAGACAGGGCTGTCCCTTATCACCACTTCTATTTGCCCTTGCCATCGAACCACTCTCGATTGCAATTAAAAGACACCCTGGAATTTCAGGATATAGTAAGAACTCAGAGACATTCAAAATAAACTTATATGCGGATGACGCTCTCATGTACATACCAGACCCTTTCACCTCATTACCCAATCTATTGAATACTTTAGAAAACTTTGCAGGGGTTTCAGGTCTTAGTATTAATTTATCTAAATCGGTAGCCTTACCAATTAACTTCTCAGAGTCTGACACCCTACATTTGAAGACCCTTTTCCCGTTTGTCTGGGCCCCTGAGAAGATTTCGTATCTGGGAATTCAACTTAATAAAAATTACAACTCTATTTTTAAATCGAACTATCCTCCGTTGCTTGACAAGATACGAGGTATGCTCCAAATGTGGTCCTCTTATCAGCTATCTTTTCTAGGTAAGATCACAGCGATCAAAATGACCATTCTTCCGAAATTTATGTACCTGTTCCGTGCGCTTCCCATTTACCTTACCAAAACATACATTACCAAGTTACAATCTATAATCAATAAATTCGTTTGGGGCAACAAAAAACCCAGGTACGCAGCGAACATACTATATCATCACCAACGTACTGGAGGTCTGGGCCTTCCTAATATATGGTTTTACTATATCAGTAGTAGACTGGCCCAAATGGCTCATTGGCATGATCGTTCCTCAGATCTGCCTTGGATCAACTTTGAGAAAAACTCAGTCGCCCCGTATCACTTAGCAGGGCTACTATGGGACCACACAGTCCCTATACGCAAAATCTCCTCCCGTAATAAAATTGTTTCTGATGCTCTCAGGTTGTGGAGACTTGTCATTAAAAAATGGCCCTTCGCATCTCTTCCCCCTCTCGGTGCCTCCTTCTTAGGAGACCCTAGATTTTCGGATGCATTTATTACCCCCGAGAGATTCACATGGTGGTCCGAAAATAATTTGACTTCATTACTAGACTTATATGATGGTGGGACATTCCTCTCTTTTGAGACATTACTACACACCAAAAAGATCCCACTATCGGAAAAGCTCAATTATGACCTTATCAAAAACTTCTTTGAATCACACTACCCTAAGCCTTCAGGATCTCCTCTCAGCACATATGAACATATTTGTCTAAAAGATATCTCAAGTACGAGACATATCTCTACAATATATTCCTTACTTAACAACGGGGATCCGGCTACAAAACTTAGTTACATGGTTAAATGGGAATCGGAACTACAGACAGCTATATCGATAGCCGACTGGCGAGACATGTGGATAAATATGTGTAAGACAACCAAATCCCTAGGTGTGAGGGAAACGGCTGTTAAAATATTCACGAGATGGTATTATACCCCCAAGAAATTGAATAAATTCTACCCTGAGGTCTCCCCAACTTGTTTCAGAGGGTGTGGTGAAGTGGGCTCTCTATTGCATATTTTCTGGGAATGCCCCAAAGTTAAAGATGTCTGGCAGGAAGTATTCAATCTAATAGAGAGAGTTACAGGATGTAAATTCCCACTCTTGCACCTGCAATGTCTACTTTTTAAAAATGTTCCAGAAATCACCACAGATCTCACACGCCTAACACACACCATTTGCCTTGCTATGTTATGGGTTATCTCCAAACACTGGAAAGAAACTTTTATACCCTTTGATCAGATCATCAGTAGAATAGAAGATATAAGATTAATGGAACAATACCATCATACCATCACGGACACTAAGGCCAAATTTGACCAAAAATGGACTCCTTGGTATATATACAAATGTTCCTTAACCACATAAATATTGCGTCAACTTGACCAACCAGCATATGTTGTCTTTACAATTACATGATATTTCGGTTTCCACCACACCATATTCATGGTTTAAGTTAGTTGGGCGCCCCCTACTGAGGCGAAAGAGGTAACCTTCTTACTGACTATATCTCACGTATTCTGTTAACTTGCTCATCAAACTCTTAGATATTTCATTATTCATATAATGTTATATTTCCATCAAGGACGGATATACATTTTCTATTTTGTTTAATTTTTGTTTTTTATCGCTTGTATGCTTTTTCACATACCTATTACTTGAAATGTTGTATTGATGAAACACCTTTATGTAAATTTTACATTTACTATTCTATTTGTACTTGAATATATTTTTCAATAAAAGTTTATAATCAAAACTCCTACAGGGTGGCACATCACTACGTACCATTGCCAGAAGGTTTGCTGTGTCTCCCAGCACAGTCTCAAGAGTATGGAGAAGATTCCAGGAGACAAGCAGTTACTCTAGGAGGGCTGGACAGGGCCATAGCATGTCCTTAACCCATCAGCAGGACCGGTATCTGCTCCTTTGTGCAAGGAGGAACAGGATGAGCACTGCCAGAGCTCTACAAAATGACCTCCAGCAGGCCACTGATGTGAATGTCTCTGACCAAACAATCAGAAACAGACTTTATAAGGGTGGCCTGAGGGTCCAACATCCTCTAGTGGGCCCTGTGCTCACTGCCCAGCACTGTGGAGCTCGATTGGCATTTGTGGACCGGCAGGAGGAGCAGGCAGCAAGGGATTGCTATCTGGGATAGTCCACGGTCTATCACATAAAAGTAGATCCATTGGAAGGAGCAGAGCACCCCCATCCTCTACTAGGAGGAGAAGGGCCCTGTCCACTGCTGGCCAGCGTGAACTTTCTATGGAAGGTACCGGGTATCACACACACCTACTCACAGACAGAAACTGGGACGGGGGTGCACAGAAGGAACTGCAGACATGGCTAATGGTCTCTCTCTCTCTCTCATCCTCCCTCTCACCTCCTCTCTTTTACCTCCCTCTTTCTTACCCCCCATTCTGTCTTTTTCCCCCTCTCGCTCATCCCCCTCTCTCTCTCACCCCTCTTGCTCTCTTCCCAACCTCTCACCCCTCTCTTATCCCCCCTCGCTCTCTCTCTTATGCCCAATTCCCTCTCTCTTTCATCCCCTTCTCTCTCTCTCCCCTCTCTCTCACCCATCCCCCACTCTCTTTCACTTCTATCTCACACTCCCCCCCTCTCTCTCTCTCTCACACACCCCTCCTCTTCTCACATCCCCTTCCCTCTCTCATCCCCCTCTCTCACCTTCCTCTCTCTCACTCTTCACTCTCTCTCTCACCCCCTCTTTTACCCCCTCACCCATTTCTTACCCTTCTCTCTCTCACTCCCATCTCTCTCTCATCCCCCTTACCCCTATTTTACCCTCTCTCTTTCTCATTGCTCCCCGTCTCTCTTTCTCTAATCCCCATCGCTCCCAACCCATCTGTCTCTAACCCTCTCTCTTTCACCCACCTCTCCTCTCTCTCACCCCCCTCTCTCATCCCCTCTCTTACCCTTCTCTCTCACACCACTCTCTCTCTCACCCACCTTCTCTCATACCCCTCTCTCTCTTTCGCTCCCTCTCTCTTTCACCCACCCCCATCTCTCTCTCACCCCCTCTCTCTTTCACCCACCACCCCCTCTTTCTCATTCCTTCTTTCTCTTTCAAGTCATCTCTCTCTCTCTAGCAACCAATCAGCAAGCAGAAATGATGTGCTATAACCTCTAGCAACTAATCAGTGAGCGGTAATGTTATGCTATAACCTCTGGTTATTGCTGCCTGATTCGCTGCACTAAACTGATTTGGAGTTTAGCTGCTATTTATTGCATGTCTCAAATCAGGTGGAGAGTGAAATTGCATGTGGGGGAGGGGGCAAAAAAAAATGTTTGCCCAGGGTCCAATCAATATTAAAGACGGCCCTGGCTCTGCTAGTGTGCAACTTGCCAGTGAAAATGTACAGCAAGTTAACAGACTTACAATTCAAGACTGCCACAAATTTGTGGCAAGTTATCCTTGCTATCTGGGCCTGACCGTGACCTAAACACTAACTCTGGCACTGACCTAGATCAAACCTTCATCTAGGTTTTTTTTTTATATTTGTATTTTATTTTTTTATTATTATTATTTAATTTCTTTTTTCTCTGCAAGGAGAGAGAGATACGATGCATCTCTCTCCTCCATCCACAGAGAAAGGAAACATGGGGGCGGGCTTCACTGTTTTAGCCAATCAGAGGCTATCACAGCGATCAGGTAAGAATCTCAAGTTTTGGGTCCCAATTGTTAGTATGGGGTCATGGCGAGACCCTGGTCTCTGTGCTGGGAGGGTTCCCAGCACAAAGGGAGATACACAAATATGCGGCCCCACGGAAAGAAACCCAGTCTAGTGGGGACACATATTTGTGTTACGTCGGTGTGAAGGGGTTAAGGATGGTTTTCTTGAAGTTTAAAATAAGGTTTAATTGTATACATGGCATGTTCAGTTTTATTCATTTATTGCTGGTGTACCGTTCACAAGTAAATCTTTGGTTTTAATTTACTGAGGAGAGCAAGTGCTTTTTGAGTAGGTATTAACAGTACTCATGAGTTCTTAGCAATAACATAGCTTTTTTTAGAACGGTTCATTCATCGTGCTACCACAGCAGAGTTTGCTAGGATAACCTGACTGACAGACACCCATAGTTATCCTCTGCAAGTAGGTAATGCTTTTTTAATTAGCTGTTAGGATATTGAATTTCTTTTGTGTGAAATGCTTGTTGCTGTACATTCAGCCTGTATCTGGGTAGAAGACCAGTGACCTTTATTTGTGTAAAAAGTTTATTATGTGTAAAATGAATATCAAACTGGAATACAACAAAACCTATGCTATTAAAAAACTAAAACAATTCTAAGCATATACTACACTATAAATACAAATGCACTTTGTTCATATTGGTAAATATCAGTATTAACATGCTGTTCTAATTGGGTAAATATGAAATAATGTATATAAAAATGGTATGTTTACCACTTGCATTTAACAGGTAGAAATTTTGACTGCTATCTACATTTTTAAAAAGTCTGACTTTACTATAATGTTGTAAAATAGCCTGTGCTGCAAACAGATGTAAATAGCAGGTGTTTAAACCAAAGCAGCTAAATTAGATTTAAGATATGCCCCTCCTTGTCTGATACACATTTATCTCTGAATGTCTTTTCAGTTAAACTGAAACAATCAAAAATTAATTAAGAAATTCCTCGGGAAGCAGATTTAAAGAATGCACATTACATAAAACTTTTATTTGTAAATTAAATTATTTATACAAATATTGGATAATATTATACAAAACTATATACAAGTTTAAAACAAGTATTAAAAAAAACATTTAATAAATTAAACCAAAATATTATAGTTTCGCTTTATGTCACCAACTCACCATAGTATATTGTACTGCAGAGATTCAATGGGGGGGGGGGGGGGTTAAAAATGTTGGATGCAGCTTAAAAGAAAAACAGTCATGTTTGGGCGTAACTGGGTTTTTTATATGTAGTCTTTAATTATTAAAATTGTGTAAGCTGTTACCTAGACACATATTCCAAAGTCCTTGTAGCCACCAAGTATTCCTTAATTAATATGCCACAAGTGATAATCTCTTTTTTTTTTTTGCCATTAAAGAATTTTTTATTAGGTTTAAAAGGAACAGTACATTTTATGACATAGCATAACAAAGAAAGGGTATACAAATTGCAACACGGATATGTACAGCAGTTAGAATTGTCATACAATTATACCATTAAGAGTCTTGGGCAGACCTTTCGGGATGTATTGTGTCACCTAGTGCAGTATATGTCTGCCAGCATAGATGCACATAAAGATTTGGATGAGGGCATCAATAGGTAGAGAGGGGGGAGGGAGGTGGAGGGGGAAGAAGTGGGAGAAGTGAGGAATGAGAGAAATGGGGAAGAAGGAAGAACGGGGAGAGAAGGCCGGAGATACATAGGAAGGAGGGGGAAGAGAGAGGGGGAGGAGAGTGAGGGGGGAAAGATGTGGGGGGGTATAGGAAGAGAGGGGAGAGGAATGGGGGATAGAAGAATTGGAGGAAGGGGGAAGGAGGTAAGGGGAGGAGGGGAGGAGGGGATGGGGGCCGGAAGGGAAGGGTTGGAGGGAGCGAAAAAGGAAGGAAGGAAGAGGAGAGAGGGGGAAGGAGGGGAAATAAGGAGGAGGGGACAGGGGAAGAAGGAGTAATGAAGAAAGAAGGGAGGGGGGGGGAGGGAAAGGGTAGGGGAGGGGAGCGACGAGGGGGAGACAAGGAAGGAAGGGATGGCAGGAAACGTAATAAGAGGGGAAGAAAGAGAAAAGAGAGGGAGAAAGGGGGGGGGGGAGGGGGGAGGAGGAGGGGAAGGAAGAGGGGGGAAGGGTTGTGGAGACCACAGGTTCGGAAAACAGGGGAAAAAAGGGGGGAGGGGAAGCTAGTGTGTGAGTTGTCTGCAAATCATCATAACATCGTGTTCATCAGCCATATCCAGCAAAAAGTAGGGAACTGGTGAAATTAGGGGATAACCATTAAACGTAACAGGAAAAACAAAAACAAGAATAACCGGTCAGCAGAGTAATCCAAAATCAAATTATCAGCAAAGCAAGATTAATAACCCTTAGTCGAGATCCAAGAGGACCACAAGGACCATTCACGGTCAAATCCGGCGCTGCGACCAGCTTTGCGTGCGAGAATGCCCTCATACACAGAATTAGTTTTGACCATGGCAATAACCTCTGAGGGGTTGGGTACAATATCTGATTTCCATTGTCTAGTCACCAGGCCGCGGGCGGCCAGTAGTATGTGGGTAACTATGGAGCTACTTTCTATAGGGAACCTCTCAACCCCTATATTCAATATCACCAGTGCTGGAGATGGGCGGGTTATCACCCCAGTAATCTCTGAGATTATGGAGAATATCTTGTTCCAGAAACTGGTCAGGTGCTTGCAAGACCAAAACACATGAACAAGGTGGGCTACGTCGCCACACCCCCTCCAGCACTGGGGTGAATAGTTTGGTACGAACTTAGAAAGGCGGTATGGGTGAGGTACCATCGCAGGGTGATCTTTTGGGACAGTTCCCAGTGGTTAGTGCAAGATGAGGCTTGTCTAACCGAACGGAAGGCTGCTTTCCACTGCTCATCAGTAAATGAGTCCCCCAGATCCACCTCCCATTTTGTAAGTGGGACAATTTTGCAGTAATCCAACTTGTTGTGAAAAAGGTTGTAGAAAAGGGAGGTTCCTTTAATCGAGCGGAGATTACCCAGCAGGAACTTCCAGCCTCTTAGGGGCAAGTGGATATGAGGGGATGTCAAGGAGCGGAGGAAATGGGCGAGCTGTAGATACCTGTAATGCTCAGAGGAGGGGAGCGCGTATTCCGCCTGTAGGGTTTGAAAGGATTTGATGTTGTCTCCTATCAGAATATGGTCCAAATTCGTAATGCCCCTACTAGTCCAAACTCTGAAGGAGGAGTGAGGGATAACTATTTCCAATACTCCCGTAGGGATAGGGACCCTCGTTTTTTGGGATGACGGTAGCGCACAAGTCGTGAACGCCCGCCAAGCCAACAGCGAGGCCCTGACAGAGATGGGCAACTTCTCTAGCGGCAATGGGCGCCATACATCTGCCAGGAGCACCGTCCACAGGGGAAGGGGAGAGCAGATGTCCTCCTCCAAAGAACTCCACACTGTATGGCACCCTGGGGCCACCCAGTGCTTTAATTGAGCCAAGTGTGAGGCGAGGAGATAGTCACCGACATCCGTCATGCCCATTCCGCCTGCGGTCCAGTGTTTAGAGAGAAGGGAGTGGGCACTTATTGGCCTCTTCCCCTTCCATACCAACCCCTTCAGTGCTGTCTGAAGCGATGTGAGAATTTGACGGGGGACAGGAATTACTAAGGATCTAAATATGTAGAGGATCTGAGGTAGAATAAGCATTTTGAACGAGGCAAGGCGGCCCGACCAGGTGAGTTCAGTTTTCAGGATTCTCTGGCACTCCTGCGTAATTTTAGCTACCAAAGGGGGGAAATTCGTAGCAGCCAATTTATCCACCGTTGGGGTCAGTAAGATCCCCAGATAAGGTATGCAATCTCGTTTCCATGTATAGGGGTACAGAGTTTATAATTTACGACTCAGTTGTTGAGGTAAGCCCAGGGGAAGGATCAAGGACTTCGCGAAATTAGCCTTATAGTAGGAAACCAGGCTAAACCGCTGCAGCAGTGAATGTGTAGCCGCTAGGGATTTTTCTGGGTCCGTCATGAAGATTATAACATCATCTGCGAACAGGTTTATTACATGGGAGCGCAAAGGGGTCACAAGGCCCTTGATGTGAGGAGAGGATCTAACGGCCTCCGCCAGAGGTTCGATAAGGAGGTTAAAAATTGAGGGGGAGAGCGGGCAGCCCTGCCTCGTTCCGTTGGTGATTGGGAAAGCTTTTGAGAGCATATTAGAGGTGTACACCTTCGCGGAAGGGTTGGAATAGAGCGCTAAACTCGCACTCAAGATAGGTCCCTGGAAGCCAAACCGCTGCAACACCCTGGTCATATATGTCCAATGGACCCGGTCGAATGCCTTCTCCGCATCCAAAGAGAGCAGCAGAGAAGGCACCCGACCGGACCCTGCCCTGTCTATAAGCCCTATGACCCTTCTTGTGGCATCCGACGTCTGTCGTCCCTGAACAAACCCGGATTGGTCCGGGTTGATGAGATTCGGCAATATAGGGTGAAGTCTAAGGGCCAACACCTTAGCATACAGCTTGATATCCGTGTTCAATAAGGATATCGGTCTAAAATTGGGGGGAGAAGTAGGTTCCTTGCCAGGTTTAGGTAATGTAACAACATATGCTTGGAGTAACTCCCCTGGCATGGAGGCAGAGGCCACAGCAGCTGCAAACATCAAGGCTAAGTGAGGACTAAGCGTCTTTGCATACTTCTTATAGTATAAGTTGGGGAGTCCATCAGGGCCCGGGGATTTACCGGAGGGAAGGGTGCGTATGGCCCGTTCCACCTCAGCTGTCGTGATTGGGGTGTTCAGAGCTTGCAGGGTGGAAGGGTCAAGTGTCGGCAAGTCTATGGACGCCAAAAAATCAGAAATAAGTTGATCGGTTGGTTGAGGGGTGGAAGGGTCATCTTTAAGGTTATATAAGGATCCATAATATTTAGCGAATGCGTCAGCTATTTCCTGCGGGTTCATGATTTTTGAGTTTGTGGCGGGATCCAGGAGGTAGGCAATTCTGTTTTTGACGCGTTTAGCCTTAAGTTTATTCGCCAATACCTTCCCGGCCTTGTTACCTGCCGAGTAGTGGGAGAGTTTAAGGGCTCTAAAATATTTGTCTTGGCTCTCAACCAGTAGGTTTCTCAGATCCGATCTAAGTTTGAGTAATTGTTGGGCCAAGTGAGGATGGGGGGTGTTCTTATTTAGGGGTTCTAAGTGCTTGATCTCTGCCATGAGGTGGTCTAGCTGCCGTGTCCTCTGCCTCTTAAGCCTTGCACACAGTTTAATAAGTATCCCCCGAATAAAGGCCTTGTGGGCACACCAGATCACCGTTGGGTCAGAAACCGAACCCTCATTATGCAAAAAGTATTCCTCAAGATGTCGCTCTATCTGAGAGGCAAATTGAGGAGAGTCTAGCACCTGTGCATTCGCTCTCCAGAGATACGCTGGGCCCGGGGTGCAATCTTCCCGCACAGATATGGATACTGGGGCATGGTCGGACCACGTGATGTTATGAATGCTCGAGGTTTGTGTCAATTGTAACAGACGCTTGTCAACCAGTATCATATCAATGCGGGAGTAGGTATTATGTCTCAAGGAGTGGAATGAATAATCCCTCTCCCCCGGGTGGTGGCATCTCCACACATCAAACATCTCCACCTCATGAAATATAGATTGTAAAGCTGGAGGCGATCGCTTGGGTGAGGAGGAGATGTCCAACGCGGGGTCCGCCGTTGAGTTAAAGTCCCCACATACTACCAAGGAACCATACTTGTGCTTGTCCAATAGTCTGAACATCCTTCGCCAGAAGCGTATCTGACGCGTGTTGGGGGCATATGCATTCAAGATCGTATAGGGGATATTGTTCAGTTCGCACTGTAGTATAAGATATCTTCCCAGCGGATCTGGAACAACCCTGTGTAGGGAAAAGGCTACAGAGTCTCTCACTGCTATCAGAACTCCCTTGCGTTTACAACTGTCCGATGCTGTGTAAATATGAGGGAAACTTCTGTGTGACAGCGTTGGGGCTGAGGACTGCATAAAATGAGTCTCTTGTACACATAGGAGATCACTTTTCAACTGTAGGGCCTCACGCCACATAGAAGCTCGTTTGGCCGGATGGTTGAGGCCGTGTACATTGAAGGAGGTGATTGTGATAGCCATCATTTAAGTGTGTAGGCGGTGGTGATGTTACCTGATCCAGTACGACTTCGTAGGGAGCACAGAAATAACCATCCGTGGAGCCACAGTGAGCGAAGAAGGCAGGGGCCGTCCGCAACATGTGTCCATGTGAGGTGTCCATAGTCCATGGTTTTAATCTGCTGACCAAAAGGGAGTAGAAAAAAAAAGAGAAACAACAAAACATAGGAGCAAAGGTGAAATGCTCGTAATATGCGTAAAAAATTGAGAACAAACTCGTGAGCAGGTTTACTGCACATAGTCATGGGGGGAGGTTTGGGTGGACACTACGGCCAGGCTCAGGGAGAGGGTCTTTGCGGAAAAGCTTGAGGTGGCGACCCTTTGGGCTGCTTCTTCCCCTTTTTCTTATGGGTGACCGTTTGCCAGTCCTCAGGTAATGGGGAGACGCGCCCGGATAGCCTTGGAGGGGTGTTGTCTCGGTCCGGGAGGAGACCCCAAGACTGAAGCAAGTCCAGGCCAGCTTGCATGGTGGTGATAATGTGGGGCTTGTTGTTGTACGTGACCGTAAGCTTCACAGGGAACCCCCACCTATAGATAATGGAATGATTCCTGAGGATTTTTGTCAGTGGGTGTAAAACCCTCCTTTGTTGCAGGGTGTATTGTGACAAGTCAGCAAAAAGCTGGAGTCTGGAGTATGCTTCCGGTATAGGATCCCTCTTTCGGAATGCTGACATGAGGCTGTCCTTTACATGATAAAAATGTATCCTCATAATAACATCTCGGGGGATCTCCTCCGGTAGGTGAGAAGGCTTAGGGAGGCGATGAATCCTGTCAATGACAAGTTCAGACTGTGGTGTGTTCGGGAGGACCGCTAAAATAAGGTCTCGTGCATATTGGTCCAGGGCACCGGGGTGCACCGACTCTGGGACCCCCCTGATCTTTACATTGTTCCTTCTCGACCTATCCTCTATGTCAGCCAATTTTGATTTGAGCTTGTCAATCTCATCCTCATGGGTATAGTGGGCATCGATCAGTTCATTGTGTGAAGCTGCAAACTCCCCCATCTTGGATTCAACCCTGTCCATGCGTCCTCCCAGGGCCTGCGCCTCCACCTTAAATGCAGCGACACATTCCATCATATCCGCGTGCATGGAAGCCTGCAGGGACATCATCATGTCCCTGAGTCTGACCTCAGAGACCGGCTTCTCGCTGGCAGGGAAGGTGTCTATGTTAGGGGACAATTCCCGGGTAGTGTTGGTGGATGAAAGGTCCCCCTGGCTTACCTCCACGGCCGACATGTCTCCCGATAGTCTGGGCTTGCTCTTTACAGGACTCCTGGACATCGGGGTGGAGGCCACCGGGGACCTAGGTTGTCCCGCCTTCTGTGCCGAGGTGTGTGGAGGGCTAGGCGAGGAGTGAGACGTCCCGCTGGATGAGGCCGGAGATCCTCCGCCGCCGCCATCTTGGCTGCGTTGCTTGTCCTGGGCCATAAAGAAGTGCTGGAGCTGCCGTGGCTGGCAGGTATCCTTCTTCTTCCTAGCCATCGGTATCGAAGACAGGGCGAGTCCAGCAATCACGCAGGCAGGAGCAGGTCGATTTGCGAGGTGTTAGGGCGCCGATGGTAGTAGATTCTCTCCCTGGTCTGGCGGAGCTCTGTGCTCAGACGTCCATGCTGTTACGCGGCGGCAAGTGATAATCTCTTAAATGCACATAAACCTCAGGTTAAAAGACTATTAAAAAAAAAAAAAAACCTTTCCATTGCATGGGCTTTTCTGTACATAGAACATAGATAGACAAACACTTTATATGAGCCTGCCTTTAAAAAAGGTAGCCCTTTTGATGCAATAGGCATTAATGCACTCCTCCCCCCTCTGTGATGTAAAATGTCAAACCATTTTTGTGTGTTTGTTCACCTTTTTTTTTTTTTTTTTTACTTTGCTGTGCCCTTCCCCCACAGCCACCATTTTTACCTAGGAGAGAATGACAGCTTCTGTGCTAGTCTGAAGCTTTAAGTTTTCCTTTTCTTTAAAGTGGTTGTAAAGCTCTTACCTGACACTCCAACCAGTTGTTGCTCTATTGTGCGTTAGTTGTTTTTATTATTTTTTTTTTCTCGTTTTACTATAATCTAAGAATGAGGGTTTTTTCAACTCTGATGTAAAATATTCATTGTATGACACAAAATATGCTTGATGTATATTTGTAATCCTCTATTACATTAATAAACCTTCTTCTTGAATAGCCGCCAGATCCGAGACTAGTGGTAGCAGCGTGATGTCAGCATGAAGCCCCGACCCAATGCATGTGATAACACTGAAGAAATGACACTTTGCTACAATGTAAAGTGGTGAGTGTACAGCTTGTATAACAGTGTAAATTTGCTGTCCCCTCAAAATAACTCAACACACAGCCATTAATGTCTAAACCGCTGGCAACAAAAGTTAGTACACCCCTAAATGAAAATGTCCAAATCGGGCCCAATTAGCCATTTTCCCTCCCCGGTGTCATGTGACTTGTTATTTTTACAAGGTCTCAGGTGTGAATGGGGAGAAGGTGTATTAAATTTGGTGTCATCGCTCTCACTCTCCCATACTGGTCACTGGAAGTTCAACATGGCACCTCATGGCAAAGAACTCTCTGAGGATCTGAAAAAAAAAATTGTTTCTCCACATTAAGATGGCCTAGGCCAGTGTTTCTCAACTCCGGTCCTCAGGGCACACTAACAGGCCAGGTTTGCAAGAAAACTGAAATGCATCACAGGTGATATCATTTGCTGCTCAGTAATTGCAGTATTCTAGTCTACATCTCCCCCAGGTAATACTTAAAATCTGGCCTGTTAGTGTGCCCTGAGGACCGGAGTTGAAAAACACTGGCCTAGGCTATAAGAAGATTGCCTGAAACTGAGCTGCAGCACGGTGGTCAAAACCATACAATGGTTTAACAGGACAGGTTCCACTCAGAACAGGCCTCGCCATGGTCGACCAAAGAAGTTGAGTGCATGTGCTCAGCATCATATCCAGAAGTTGTCTTTGGGAAATAGACATATGAGTGCTGCCAGCATTGCTGCAGAGGTTGAAGGGGTGGGGAGTCAGCCTGTCAGTGCGCAGACCATACGCTGCACACTCAATCAAATTGGTCTGCATGACTGTCGTCCCATAAGGAAGCCTCTTTTAAAAATGAAGCATAAGAAAGCCCACAAACAGTTTGCTGAAGACGAGCAGACTAAGGAAATTGATTACTGGAACCTGGTCTGATAAGATCAAGAAAACTTATTTGGTTCAGATGGTGTCAAGCGTGTGTGGTGGCAACCTGGTGAGGAGTACAAAGACAAGTGTGTCTTGCCTACAGTCAAGCATGGTGGTGGGAGTGTGATGGTTTGGGGCTGCATTAGTGCTGCCGGCACTTGGGAGCTACAGTTTATTGAGGGAACCAAGAATGCCAACAACATGTACTGTGACATACTGAAGCAGAGCATGATCCCCTCCCTTCAGGGACTGGGTATTCCAACATGATAATGACCCCAAACACACCTCCAAGACAACCACTGCCTTGCTAAAGAAGCTGAGGGTAAAGGTGATGGACTGCCCAAACATGTCTCCAGACCTAAACCCCATTTAGCTTCTGTGGGGCATCCTCAAATGGAAGGTGGATGAGTGCAAGTTCTCTAGCATCCACCAGCTCCGTGATGTAGTCATGGAGTAGTGGAAGAGGACTCCAGTGGTAACTTGTGAAGCTCTGGTGAACTTCATACCCAAGAGGATGTGTCATGGTCTTACCTTCTTGCTGTTCTCCTTCGTTTGACATGTGCTGGCGGCCATCTTGGTTTCTGGGTTTCTTGTAGCCTCCCACCCTGCGGCTCCTCCTTCCCACTGGGAGGAGCTGGATGCCTAGCTCATATATAGGAGGTCTGTGGCTTCAGTTCCCTGCTTGGTCCTCCTGTGTTCACATGCTTCTAAGACTGCTGCTGCTTCTGGTTCCTGTTCCTGGCTTCGTCTGACTACCCTGCTGGTTCCTGATCCTGGCTTCGTCTGACTACCCTGCTGGTTCCTGATCCTGGCTTCGTCTGACTACCCTGCTGGTTCCTGACCCCTGGCTTCGCAAAAGACTCTGCATCAGTTTCGCCATCCGTTTGGACTTTTGCTTTACAGCTTGTTTTTCAATAAAGCTTTCTTATTTTCACTTATCTGTTGTTGTACGTCTGGTTCATGGTTCCGTGACATTAGGACCAAGCCATAAATTCTGACGGTACAGGGCCATCCTCGCTACCCACGCTGGTTGCCAGACTTGATCAGCAGGATCACCTGTTGGGTCGGTTCGCCGTGGCGTTGCAAACCCTGCTTGAACGCACGGTACCACAGGCCATGAATTCTGACGGTACAGGGCCATCCTCACTACCCTCGCTGGTTGCCAGACTTGATCAGCAGGATCACCTGTTGGGTCAGTTCGCCGTGGCGTTGCAAACCCTGCTTGAACGCACGGCTCATTTCGCTCCCGTTGCCGATGGGTCGGTTGTCGCTCCTGGGCCCGCTCCTGCTGCCGCTCCGGTTGTTGCGCCAGAGTCTACCCCGACACCTGTTGTTGCGCCTGCGGTGTTTCGGGGTATGTCCGGTTCTGCCCCCCTTCCACAGCGCTTTGGGGGAGAGCCAACTCAGTGCCGAGGTTTCCTTAACCAGGTGGGCATTTATTTCGAGTTGCTGCCACATGCCTTTCCTACTGAGAGATCAAAGGTGGGCTTCTTAATCTCGCTGCTCTCGGACAAGGCCTTGGCCTGGGCCAGCCCTTTATGGGAGAACAACAATCCGGTGGTTGCCGAGTTTTCCGGTTTTGTTGCTTCTCTTCGGAAGGTATTCGATGTGCCGGCTCGTGCTGCCTCTGCTGCGAAGCTCCTTATGTCCATCAGACAGGGTTCACGATCCGTAGCTGTATACGCCATTGAGTTTCGTACCCTGGCAGCAGAGGTGGGCTGGAATAATGAGGCTCTGGTCGCTGCTTTCTCTCATGGTCTCTCGGATGCCTTGAAGGATGAGGTTGCAGCTAAGGACCTACCAGTGGAGCTCGAGTCTCTTATTTCTTTCCTGATTTTGATTTTGACACCAGACTCAGGGAGAGACCTTCCTTTAAGGAGAGTCTGCGGAGGCCTCCTAACAGATTGGCGCCTACCTTTGTTGTCCCACCCGTGCCTCCCTCTCCTCCCACGCCTCCTGGGGATGACTTGTCTGGGGGTGAACCCATGCAGCTGGGGTTTGCTCGCCTGTCCGAGGGGGAGAGGGTACTCCGGAGACGCGAGGGCCGATGCATGTACTGTGGTCTCGGTGGGCATTTTCGGTTGGCATGTCCGAACCGTCCGGGAAACGTTCGCACCTGAGATCCTGTCGGGGGCAGATCTTGGGTGGAGTCTCCTCGTCCCCGGTTTCCCGTGTTGACAAACCACTGATCACTGTTGTCCTCTCCTGGGTCGGGGGCTCGGTGACGACCCAGGCGTTGGTGGACTCTGGTGCTGGTGGTTTGTTCATTGATAGTGTGTTCGCTGCCGCCAATTCCATTCCTCTGCAGGCTCGAGGTTCTCCTCTGGCTCTTGAGGCGATAGACGGCAGACCCCTTCTGCCGCCACACGTGACTCATGAGACCCTTCCAGTGGGGTTAGCCATTGGTGCCGTCCACAGAGAGTCGGTCTGCTTCCAGGTTATTTCGTCTCCACACTACTCGGTGGTCTTGGGGTACCCCTGGCTCCAGAAGCATAATCCGATTTTCGATTGGAGATCGGCCGAGATCCTCTCGTGGTCACCGCAGTGTGGGGCTAGTTGCATCCATGGGCCTGTCAAGTTGCTGTGTACTTCCTCGGACTCTCTGTTGCCCCCTGAATACGAGGAGTACCGGGATGTATTCGATAAGGTGCGCGCGGTTGCCCTACCTCCGCACCGCCCATACGATTGTGCCATCGAGTTACAATCTGGTGCCGTTCCTCCTCGTGGCAAAGTCTATCCACTGTCGGTAGCGGAGAATGAGGCCATGGAGGAGTACGTGAGGGAGGCGCTTTCACGCGGACACATTCGCAAATCCTCGTCCCCGGCAGGGGCTGGATTTTTCTTTGTGAAAAAGAAGGGCGGTGAGTTGAGGCCTTGCATTGATTACAGGGGTCTCAATCGCATCACGATCAAGAACGCTTACCCGATACCTTTGATTTCCGAGCTGTTCGATCGCCTTAAAGGGGCCACGGTCTTTACCAAACTCGACCTGAGGGCGGCATATAACCTCGTAAGGATCAAGGCGGGCGATGAGTGGAAGACCGCGTTTAACACCAGGACCGGTCATTATGAATCCTTGGTTATGCCCTTTGGGCTGTGCAATGCGCCCGCAGTCTTTCAGGAATTCATCAACGATGTTTTCCGTGACCTGTTGTAGCAGTGTGTGGTGGTCTATTTGGATGACATCTTGGTATATTCTGAGTCCATGGAGACCCACATTCTGGATGTCAAACGTGTGTTGCAACGGTTATGAGAGAACAGGCTGTTCGGTAAGCTTGAGAAATGCGAATTTCACCGATCCCAGGTAACCTTCTTAGGTTACATCATTTCCGCTGAGGGGTTCTCCATGGATCCTGAGAAGGTTTCGGCTGTCTTACAGTGGCCCCAGCCCAGTGGTCTTCGCTCCCTGCAGCGCTTTTTGGGCTTCGCCAATTATTATCGGAAGTTCATCAGGGACTTTTCCATGCTAGCCAAGCCTCTCACGGATCTGACCAGGAAGGGCAGTAATTCCCAGGTCTGGCCGCCCGAGGCCATCCGAGCTTTTGAGGCTCTAAAGTCCGCCTTTGTGTCAGCTCCAATTCTGTCGCATCCCAACCCTGGGTTGCCCTTTGTCCTCGAGGTGGACGCGTCTGAGACGGGAGTAGGCGCCCTTCTGTCTCAGCGTAGAACACCAGAGGGTCCTCTGCTTCCTTGTGGGTTTTACTCCCGGAAACTGTCTTCCGCGGAGTGCAACTACCAGATTGGTGACAGGGAGTTATTGGCCATCGTGCAGGCTCTTAAAGAATGGAGGCACTTGCTCGAGGGTTCGGTGGTTCCGGTCCTCATCCTGACGGACCACAAGAATCTGACCTACCTCTCTGAGGCCAAGAGATTGACACCACGTCAGGCCAGATGGGCTCTGTTCTTGTCACGTTTTAATTACGTGGTCTCCTACCTACCCGGTTCCAAGAACATCAGGGCGGATGCCTTATCACGGCAGTACTCCGACCTGTCCAGGGAGGAGTCGATTCCGACTTCAGTCATACCTCCGAATCAGATCCTGGCCGCCATTCGCACCAGCCTGACCTCTCCCCTGGGTGAGCAGATTTTGGCGGCTCAATCTGGTGCTCCCTCTGGGTGACCCAACGGCAGATGTTTTGTGCCTGAGGAGTTGCGCACTCGGTTGTTGCGAACCTACCATAACTCCAAGACCGCGGGGCATCCTGGAAAGAATCAGCTGTCCTGGGCTGTTTCACGTCTGTTCTGGTGGCCTTCCCTACGTTCCGACATCGCCGCATATGTAGCGGCATGCTCCGTTTGTGCCCAGAGTAAGTCTCCTCGGCACCTTCCGTTGGGCCTTCTGCAACCCTTAGCCACCGGGGAGCGCCCATGGTCACACCTGGGGATGGATTTCATTGTGGACCTCCCTGCATCCCGAGGCCATACGGTCATTCTCATGATTGTGGATCGGTTTTCCAAAATGTGCCACTGTGTTCCTCTCAAGAAGTTACCCTCTGCACAGGAGTTGGCCACGATTTTTGCCAGGGAGGTCTTCCGGTTGCACGGTTTGCCCAAGGAGATTGTGTCGGATCGGGGGAGTCAGTTTGTGTCCAGGTTCTGGCGCGCCTTTTGCTCCCAGTTGGGGATTCATCTCTCCTTCTCCTCGGCCTACCACCCTCAGTCCAATGGGGCCGCAGAACGATCCAATCAGGCCTTGGAGCAATTCCTTCGTTGCTATGTCTCCGATCACCAAGACAATTGGGTTGACCTCCTGCCTTGGGCTGAGTTTGCCAGGAACACGGCGGTGAACTCTTCCTCTGGGACGTCTCCCTTCATGGCCAACTATGGGTTCCAACCTGCCGTGTTACCGGAGGTATTCTCTCCCCAGGATATTCCGGCTGTGGAGGATCACCTTTCCGTCCTACGTGCTTCTTGGGTACAGATCCAGAGGTCCCTTGAGGTCTCTGCGCAGCGCCAGAGACTCCAGGCTGATCGCAGACGAGCGCCTGCTCCTTCCTACCAGGCCGGAGACCGTGTATGGTTGTCCACCCGCAACCTCAACCTTCGAGTGCCCACTCCCAAGCTGGCGCCTCGCTTTGTTGGTCCCTTCCGAGTGCTTCGCAGGGTAAACCCGGTAGCCTATGCCCTTGCGCTTCCTCCTGGCATGCGGATCTCCAACGTGTTTCATGTCTCCCTGTTGAAGCCACTGGTGTGTAATCGTTTCACTTCCTCGGTTCCTCGGCCTCGTCCGGTCCGAGTGGGCAATCGTGAGGAGTATGAGGTGAGCAATATCATGGACTCACGCCTGGTCCGCGGTCGGGTGCAGTTTTTGGTTCATTGGCGTGGTTATGGTCCAGAGGAGCGTTCCTGGGTTCCCTCCGCAGATGTCCATGCTCCTGCCTTGCTCCGAGCCTTCCACGCACGCTTCCCTCAGAAACCGTTCTTTACTCCGCGGAGGAGGGGCCCTTGAGGGGGAGGTACTGTCATGGTCTTACCTTCTTGCTGTTCTCCTTCGTTTGACATGTGCTGGCGGCCATCTTGGTTTCTGGGTTTCTTGTAGCCTCCCACCCTGCGGCTCCTCCTTCCCACTGGGAGGAGCTGGATGCCTAGCTCATATATAGGAGGTCTGTGGCTTCAGTTCCCTGCTTGGTCCTCCTGTGTTCACATGCTTCTAAGACTGCTGCTGCTTCTGGTTCCTGTTCCTGGCTTCGTCTGACTACCCTGCTGGTTCCTGATCCTGGCTTCGTCTGACTACCCTGCTGGTTCCTGATCCTGGCTTCGTCTGACTACCCTGCTGGTTCCTGACCCCTAGCTTCGCAAAAGACTCTGCATCAGTTTCGCCATCCGTTTGGACTTTTGCTTTACAGCTTGTTTTTCAATAAAGCTTTCTTATTTTCACTTATCTGTTGTTGTACGTCTGGTTCATGGTTCCGTGACAGGATGAAAGCAGCGTTGGAAAATAATGGTGACCACACAAAATATTGACACTTTGAGCCCAATGTGGACATTTTCACCTAGGGGTGTACTCACTTTTGTTGCCAGCGGTTTAGACATTAATGGTGGTGTGTTGAGTTATTTTGAGGGGACAGCACATTTACACTGTTATACAAGCTGTACACTCACTACTTTGTACCAAAATGTCATTTCTTTAGTGTTGTCACATGAAAAGATATATTAAAATATTTACAAAGATGTGAGGGGTGTACTCACTTTTGTGAGATACTGTATATATATATATATATATATATATATATATATATATATATATATATGTACATCATTTCTGGCATTTGATTAATAATTGCAGATTATGTATCATAATCTTTATTACAGATGCACAACATTTTAAAAATTCATTTTTACAGGTTTGATATCTCTTGATTTGATTTTGATTAAGACTTCATAACCTAGTAATAAATACTTATTGCCACACACCAAGGTTAAAGTGATTGTAAACAATATAAAACAACTTATTAAGTTTAAAATAGAAAGGAAAGGTAAAACATGTTTGTTTGTGTATACATATAAGTCCTTTTGAAGCTCCATTGGCACTCCATGCTGAGGTAGCTACTTTATCACTGCTGCACTGCTGAACACTTGTACGCTTCAGGGCCCGCACCGGCACCCTCTCTCACACAGTTATCTTCAGGGCTTAGACACTGGCACCACCTTTTCTAAGCCTTCTCTACTGGTTAGCTGGCTCCCGGATCCCTCTGACCTTCTGGAGTGGTCCCCTCTCCTAGGCAGACCCCTGGGCAGTTTACAATACTCACGACATAGCTTTCCTGGAAACCTCTGCCCAGCAGCTCCACTCGGTCCACAGCACACCGGATCCCTCTCTGCAGCTCAGCTCAACCTTCCGTTATCTAGGCCTACTGCCCAGGACACTTTCCTCACGCTGACAGAAGGAGAGACAGCCATCACCCTCCTCCTGGGACTCTGCTTCCTGCCAAAGACACCCTGTCATGTGTCCCCCTCCGACTTATACCCCATCCCATGATGCATTGCGGCAGATTCTGCCCTCTGGGATAGATACAAGCCCTGGTGTGCTATTGGCCAGGTTTCCTCCACTGTCCAATAAGAGCCCTCATTGGACATAGTGGGGAGACTCCCCAAGCTCAACAGGCACACCTGGAAACACATGACAGCCTACTTGAACAATCAGGCCCCCCTGATAAGCAGACAGGGCCTCCCTTATAGTCTTCCTAGCACCTATCTAGGAGGGTGCTACATAACACAGGTGGTGGATCTAAGTGGTATTTAGTAGGGATGATCAAACGGTTCGGGTCGACCATCTGTTTGACCCAAACATTGGGTGTTCGAAATTCGGATGAATTCCAAACTTTTTGCGGTAAAAGTTCAGAATTCGGCCACCAGAACCGCCCAAAATGCAATGGGACAGGAACTGGGCTTTAAAAGCCCGTGATTGGCCCAGAAACATCTGTAAAAGCCGATTGGAGTGACTAGGGGGTCAAGAGGCCAATCAGGAGTAAATACGCCCCCCATACGCCCCCCAGTATATAACATAGTCCCGCCAAACCTCTAGCACTGTAATAGAGAGGCTGTGGAATAGAGTGGAAGCATTTCTGTTACTCCTGCTGCTCCAGTGTCATTTTGGAATTATTAGTGTGAGGAAAGGGATATGCAGTGTAGTTAGGGTACTATAAACCACTATAGTTAGATTCAATAATCTAGTTTTTGTAGGGAAAGTTTTAGGTGACCGTAGTGTAGTTTAGGGTGAACTGACTCTGCTATGCCAGGGTGACCGTAGTGTAGTTTAGGGTGAACTGACTCTGCTATGCCAGGGTGACCGAACTCTTTCATGTCAGGGTGACCGTAGTGTAGTATGTAGTTTAGGGTGAACTGACTCTGCTATGCCAGGGTGACTGAACCCTTCCATGTCAGGGTGACCGTAGTGTAGTTTAGGGTAAACTGACTCTGCTATGCCAGGGTGACCAAACTCTTCCATGTCAGGGTGACCGTAGTGTAGTATGTAGTTTAGGGTGAACTGACTCTGCAATGCCAGGGTGACCCCACTATGCAGATTCTGGGTTAGGGATATACATATATATATATATATATATATATATATATATATATATATATATATATATATATACACACACATACACATATATATACTGTATATTGTGAGGGATTAGCTCGGTGGTAGGCGTATGGGTGACCCCTTTGGGGGGTGCGTTTTCCCAGAGAGGTAGCCGACAAGTGCTTGCAAACAAACAGTGTGGTTTATTAAATGGTGTTTTCTTCACCAGGCTGTATGCAGCAAAACATCCAAAATAAAATAAAACAGAAAATAAATCCTTGCCTCTGTGGGCGGCTACCTTCTCACAACTGGAACCTGCCTAAGTGTCTGTCTCCAACCTACCGTCGGGCAGACTTCCTTGTCCTCCAGCGGACACTCAATAGTCCTTTTATAATAGCTTCACAGGGCAACACAGTCCTTTGTTTCTTTCACATCAACAGTTCGTCTTCTCACCTTTGAGACGATTTCACCCTTGGTTACCGTCCCGGGCACACATCACTCCGGGGGGTCTTCTCCCAGGCCCACACATCCTGTCGGGAGGCACACGCTGACTGTCCTCCTGCTCCCAGCCCACATGGCTTCAGGATGCAGCTTCTGGAGGCAGCAAACAATAGGAATTTCTCTGAACAAATTATAGAGCCTTAACTCCCTCATTCTGAACAGGTGAAGGCCTTTCAACTTCCTGCTGGCTAGCTCTGTAGCCAACACCCTAAATTAATTAATGGACTTTCTAAATCAGGTAGAAATGTATCTCCTTCCTGTGACTACATTCCCAGATTTAGCTGACTTCCTGTTACATACCCCCCCCTCTTGTTTCAACCCTAGGGTTGGGACACAGATTTCCAGGCACGCATGTGTCAAGCACTGCTGACTCACTGATAAGCCTCCTATTATCCTCAAGCTTCCGGATGAAACTGTTTTGTCATCTTCATTGACGGATTTCTCATAAATGCCACACAGTTTGTCTCTCATCTCATATACACATTCTTCAACTGCATTTTTGGCATCATTTCGCTCCTTCTCGTTTCTGTCATCTTCATTGGCAGCTTTCTCATAAATGTCAGACAGCTTGTCCCTCATAACAGTCTGTCCAATCCACCATGGAGGACCGTGATCCATAGGCAACTCAATTGGGCTAGTCTTAATGTCTTCAACATTCTTAAGACGCCTCTCTCTGCAATCCATAAATGTTTTCCACAAAACTTTGAGAACCTTTGCTTCACTAAGCTTTGTTCCAAGTAGGGACTCTTGACATCCCTCTGTGACTTGAGTTGCCTCTCCATACAGCTGTACACAATCATTGACTTTTTGTTGTAAAAGGGAATGATCTTCCTTCTTGAGCTTTGCTTGCTCTAAGATGCTGTGCAGAGGATTTTCCAATTGAGACAACAGGCTGTCACACATTTCTTCAAAGTGACCCCTGTTCCTTTTCCCAGAGATATCAATATCATTCAAACATTTCATATTCATAGGCAGATCTGAAGCATTTGCACTCATCAACTTCTTAAACTTTTCGCCCTCCTGAGCGAGTCGCAGTAAAGGCCTACTACTTAATTTGATATTCAGTTTATATTTCTTGCCAAACTCTTCACAGAAGTAGCCAACCAGAACATCATCAACTTTCCTTCCACCAACATAGGGGTCAAAGGCAACAACACAGTTGAACCCAGCGATCTGGGTGGTATCCATTATAGACCTCCTCTCTGCATCAGTGAAGAAGCATGGAACTGCAACACATTCTTTTACAGGTTTCTTCAATGCACTTTCTGCTGAACTATTTGACCGCTCAAGGTCACCTAGTTCTTTTTCTCTATCTGAATTCCACATGGAATGCATCTCAAGATCACGATCAAACTTCTGCCACCCGTCTTTCACCAGTTCCATTTTCGAAACACTCCCTGAAAGGCACTTATTCATTTGCTTCATGTTTTCACCAACAGCCTTAGTTTTCTCCACTAGGTGGCGTTTGCTTTTTTCTCCCAGATTTATATCACTTGCTTTAGTTTTCTCCGCTTTAGTTTTCTCCACTAGGTTTTCAGCCTGAACTGAGAAATCATCACATTTCTTACACAACTCTTTTGTTTGCTGAAGCTCTAATGATACATTTTCCAATGCTTGAAGTTTTTGAAGGAACGGTTTATTCCAAAGGGGTGATTCAAGCCACATGTCGTCACATTTCTGAGGCTCACTCAGGACAGACCCCAAAACACTGATCCTTTTAAAAACTGCATCAGGCACACTATCCCCTCTTTGGGACAGATCCTCTGTTGCCTGGAATTCCTCTTCCAGTTCCTGCAACGGAATCTTCATCTCTTCTACTTGCTGTTCTAAGGCTCGCTTAGACTTTTCTAGCTCCTGAACGCTTTTCACAACATCATCCTTGGAGCTGACCAATTCTTCCATTTCTGTACGCAGCTGTTTAACACTTTCTAGTTCAGCCTTACACTCTAGAGCTTCCTCCAAAGAGCGAGCCAAGAACAGGGCTTTGCTCTCGTTATCACGCACCTCCGTTTCTGCACGTGCGCGTTCTTCTGCATATTTTGCAGACACAGTCTTCTCTTCACCAAGCATCTGATCAAACTTCTTTTTCACATCTTCAACACACTGTAATGAACCAACGCTTTCTTCCATGCGTTTTTTCATATCCGCTATCTGAGCTTGCAATGTTGCGACTTGCTCTGATAGGTTTTTCTTTGCTTCCGCCTCCTCTTTTAATTGTTCCAGGAAGCCATTTTTCTCATCTTCCATTTGTTTGAGCTTTGTGCTAAAACTCAGCCTTTGACACCTCTCTTCCTGTAAGAGTTCCTGCGTGTCTTGCAGCTGCGATTCCAAGATAGAAAAATCTTCCGCAATTTCTCTAGATTTGCTGTCTGCTTGAGAAAGCTGATTTGTAACATTGTCCAACTCAACCTGCAGTCGGTTTGCCTTCTCTGACAGCTTAGCACACAATCGGTCACCTTCTGACACCTTGACTTGCGATTCCAGAAGCTGTGCCTCTACTTTTTCCCTCTTATGTTCACAATCTCCTTTTCCCTGCATAAGAGCCTTCACCTCATTGGCTAGCATCTGGGAATAAGAATGTAATTCTGCCACACAGGCTTCTTTCTCCTTTAACTGCTGCTGGACACGTTGGGCTTCCCCTTTCCAACTTTCACAGTCCGCACGCCATTCATCTACCACATTGCTCAAAGTAGTGAGCTCATACACAGTACTCAGTAATTTAGCCTCTCTTTCACTTTTCTCGTTGTCGATGAGAGACAATGTCGTTTTCAGAGCGACATTCTGTTCCTGCGACTCCTGCAGGTCTATTTTTGTAACTTCCAAACACTGAAGACTTTTTTCCAGCTGATTACGCAACTCCAACATTTCACACATGCTTTGCTTCTGCAAAGTCTGAATTTCACTTTCCTTTTCCATGAGGATGGTATCTTTCTCCATTATAGTCTCTCTGCGTTTTTGCAACTCGACCAAAAGAAGAGCAGTGGATTCTTCCCACTGTGACACATGAGACTTGAGTAGTTCATTCGTTTCCTGCAAGTTTCTATGCTCCATTTTAAGCAATTCCAAGGCTTGTTCCTTTTCTTCCATTTTCCGTTGCAAGGCATCCAACTCAGCCCTGCACACATACTCGGTTTCCTCCAAACCGATGGCCTCCATTGGCTGCTGGCGTCTCTGTTTCCAGCCTGCCATGCTCGCTTGGTGAGCCTTTTGTTGAGCTGCAAAGCTCTGCTGAAAATCCGCATTTGCCTGCTGTTGAGCTGTATTTGATATAATCAGTTGTTTCAACATCTCCTCCATTTTGAGTTTACTTTTCATCTGAGCACACTGCGTCTCCATAGCAGTTTCATCAGTGTTGCTAGGGACAACAACCTTCCTCTTTAGTAGACTCTCTTTAGGCATGGATGGGGCTGGTTCAGACGGCAACATCCCCTCCATCCATAGAATCCGGTCTCTCATTTCATCTATCTTTGCATTTTTCAGGCGTTTGGACCGCCCCATCTTCAATAACTCCACAAACAAATTTTTCACAGTCCAGCAAACAATTTTCAGACCACTGTCTCTTCAACACATGTAGTTTTTCTCTCTCTTGCGGGATCTCTTTTCCTGCGCACACAGTTTGTGCAGTCACTTGCACCAGACACAACAAAGTTCATCAAATAATTTTGAGACCGCTGTCTCTTTAAAACACTTTTTTTTTTTTTTTTTCTGTCAGGATCTTCTCTCCTGCACACATAGATTGTGCAATCTCATGCACCAGATAAAGTTCATCAAACATTTGCACTTCCTTGCAGGGATCTTGCTGCTTCTGCCCACTGCATACCTCCACCATATGTGAGGGATTAGCTCGGTGGTAGGCGTATGGGTGACCCCTTTGGGGGGTGCGTTTTCCCAGAGAGGTAGCCGACAAGTGCTTGCAAACAAACAGTGTGGTTTATTAAATGGTGTTTTCTTCACCAGGCTGTATGCAGCAAAACATCCAAAATAAAATAAAACAGAAAATAAATCCTTGCCTCTGTGGGCGGCTACCTTCTCACAACTGGAACCTGCCTAAGTGTCTGTCTCCAACCTACCGTCGGGCAGACTTCCTTGTCCTCCAGCGGACACTCAATAGTCCTTTTATAATAGCTTCACAGGGCAACACAGTCCTTTGTTTCTTTCACATCAACAGTTCGTCTTCTCACCTTTGAGACGATTTCACCCTTGGTTACCGTCCCGGGCACACATCACTCCGGGGGGTCTTCTCCCAGGCCCACACATCCTGTCGGGAGGCACACGCTGACTGTCCTCCTGCTCCCAGCCCACATGGCTTCAGGATGCAGCTTCTGGAGGCAGCAAACAATAGGAATTTCTCTGAACAAATTATAGAGCCTTAACTCCCTCATTCTGAACAGGTGAAGGCCTTTCAACTTCCTGCTGGCTAGCTCTGTAGCCAACACCCTAAATTAATTAATGGACTTTCTAAATCAGGTAGAAATGTATCTCCTTCCTGTGACTACATTCCCAGATTTAGCTGACTTCCTGTTACAATATATATATATATATATATATATATATATATACCCCTATACAGAAGTTCAGATGTCATGCCTGCCTCCAAAGACGCCCAAAAAACGCCCAATGAACGCCTGAAACAAAAACGCCCAGGTGTGAAAGGAGGGTAACACCATCCCTGCGCTACTGAAATTCTAAGAAAAATAATCAGTTTTTTTTCTGGTTCTGGACATGCTACAGAGCTGAAACTTCACAGGTACACTTTTTAGACCCCCCAGCAGAGATGTATAGTAACTAAGTAGAACTACTTCACTACTGTACTTAAGTACTGAAAGGTGGTATCTGTACTTTCCTAGAGTAGAATTTTTTTCTCCTACTTCCACTTTTACTTCACTACATTTTTAAATTTTTTCGATGATTTTAATACTTCTACTCCAATATTTTTTTTTGTGCTGCATAGTTACTCGTTACTATTATAAAAATGACCACTGCCAGAACAGTAGATGGCAGGTTTCATGAAGCTCAAAACATGTGTATTATCAGCGCATACGAAAATAAATGCTACTGTATGTATAAATAAAAGCTGCATTTGAAATAATAAAAAACAATATCATGTTCAAACTTTTGACTTCTTTCTTTAATAACTACATAACACAGTACTTGTACTTTTACTTTCAGTACTTGAGTAGCAATTTTTTTTCAAAACTACTGGTACTTTTACTTTCAGTACTTGAGTAGCAACATTTTTTAAAAAACTACTTGCAATACTTAAGTACAAAAAATGTTGAATACTTTAGTACTTCTACTCAAGTCACTTTTTGATCAAGCACTTCCACTTCTACTCGAGCCACTTTTTGATCGAGCACTTGTACTTTTACTCAAGTATGGGTTTCGAGTACTTTATACAACTCTGCCCCCAGACACTAAATCCAAAGAAATCTCATTTTTTTTTCAATAATGTTTTCAATAATTGGCTCTCTATCAAAAACGAAATTTTTTAAGAACTTTTTTGTGTGATTCATAGTCCCTGGGGCATGACCCAGAACCCTAGGCATTTTTTAGGGGCATTTATTAGGTATTAGGACTTCAAAATGGTGTTTTTTGATTCCAGAAGTTCGGGTCCCATTGATTTCAATGGGGTTCTGGAATCCGAACCGAACTTTCGGGAAATTCGGGTGTTCTGGCCGAACCAAACTTTTCAAAAGTTTGATCATCCCTAGTATTCAGCACAAAGCTCTTTTCTTCACACCTGTCACTATTTTAGCACATTTGATTAATGGACTTTATGTGATATATTTTGTGCAAAATTATTCTTTATATGTGTTTTATTCTTTATGATTATGATTATTTGTTTGAACACTGTATTTTTGGCACATATTTATTTGAACACTTATTCCTTTTAAGTGTTTTTGCACAGCTTGTGGGAACATATTTCTCACATTTTATATTAAGAAGAATATTTTCCCTAAATTAAATATTAAAAAAAGGTAGCAGATTTGACATTTACTTGGCTGTATTCAAATAACAAAAATTAAAGAATTAAACAAAACACCTTGACAGTTTATGCAGCTTATCTGATATAATAATAGCTTGAGGAACAGTTTATACTTCGGGCCTGTCTGTGGAGAGTGGACTCTTCCTTCTATAATAATTCTAGCATTCAAAAGTGTAATCACTGCACACTGATCCACAAAGATTCTTATTTCCTTATCAAATTTCTTTACCGGGCTTAGCCAAGCTTGTCCTTTTCCCAGGTCCCTGCTTCAATAGCTGATTTATTCCAAGCAACTTGCCAGCAAACATTCCTGGGAGCAAACCCATGGAAGAATGAAGTCCTAATTTCTTTATCTCTCTCACAGAGAGGTTGTGCTCATGCTCTTTGAAAAGGTCACAGGTAATTTTCTTGGTTTGTTCTGCAGGAGCAATAGAATGGTACACACTGAGAACGTTTGTGTAAGAATTTCAGGTGACCACCAAGGAAGGGAAAGCAAAAACCGTGGAATAATTTTTTTTTTAAGTAACTTAAAAGTGCTGAAATAAAACATCTTAGGAAAAAAAAAAAAAGTAAAAGTATAGTAACAATAATAACAGATTTTTATAATATTGATAAAAGCAATGTGTTTAAAACAGAAGAACAGAGTCCTATAGGAAAGGAAAGAATACAGTTGAATAGGAACATAGTTTTTATACCAGGAGCACTGTATGTATTTTATACTCAAATTCTCGCCACCGCAAATATTCACAGAGTGCTCAGGCTACTGTTCTTCCATTCAGAGATGCAAATAGCGGTGCTATTCTCTTAGTACATCTTGTGCTATTTCTTGTGGTATGATGATGGAAGGATAGGAGTCAAGGTGCCTAGCAGGGAAGTATAGAAGGTAATGCAGGACAACAGATCATAGAGAGGTACAAGGAATCAATTGGTTCGTAGCAGCAGGGCTGGTGCAAGGATTTTTGACACCCTAGATGAAACCTCATTCTGACCCCCCCCCCCACACCCCCAGCTCCACCCCTAAATCCACTCCATATAAATCCACCCCCCCCCCCCCACCACCAAAAAAAAATAAAAAATTATAATAATTACACAAAAATGTAAAGTAGATCTATAGGCAGAACTTTTTTTTTTTTCATTTTGGATAGAGTATGGGAGGGTTATAACCTATTAGATTTTTTTTTTCATTATCTGTGTCCCAACACACCAAGGAGATGAAGGGTGCTGTACAGCAACCCCACAACCTCCAAATAAGCCCCCCCTGGAAAAACCCAGAGAGGGCCATCAGTGCCGGGCACCAGGGATCCCTCCAGCTGAGGTGGAAGATGCATCTCCAAGGATGCTGAATCTAGCCCAACCCAGAGGTGGACTGCAAGAAGGAGGAGGAGCTAGTCTTCCCCCACCCCATCCCCAGGATTAAACACACATCTCTGACATTACCCGGAACCTCCACAGAGCAGGGAGCCTATGCAGCCCTGCCAACCTGCTTCTATCTTCAAAGAACTGCTGCAAGCCCACTGTTACAGGGCCTTTGTCTAAAATATGTATATATATATATTTATATGTGTCTAATCATATAAAAACAAATATAAAATCATATAAAATCATATATATGTGGGAAAAGTCCTGTGGGAAAAGGGGGGGCTGATGGAGGGGGGTGGAAGGGGGAGAGGAAAAAAATGTGTGTAGGGGGGCCCACAGGCATATGAGGGGTTGCAAAAACTGACCAAAGCCTGCTGACAGCATGAATATCAAGGCCCTCATTTAGGCCTTTTCGGAACTAAGGAACTTAATTGATGTATCCAATAGGTTTCCCTATTGCACAATCTTTGATATCTTCTACCAACATCTGAGATTCCAACAATATACTCTACCCCATAGGCCCTAAGCCCTGTAGAGTTTTTGTCATGGAAATCTTGGAAGTTTGTCAAATCCTTTCAGAATATTACCTTTACATTCACCAAAATGGATTCTGAATGCGTGTGATGTGGACCTTGTTTGTGCACTGGTGTTTAGTCATGCTGGAATGGGAAGGGGTCATCCCCAAACAGTTCCCACAAAGTTGGGAGCCTAAAATTGTCCAAAATGTTTTGGTATACTGTCGCCTTAAGAGTTCCCTTCGCTGAAACTAAGGGGCCAAGCCCAACCCCTGAAAAACAACCCCACACCATAATCCCCCCTCCACTAAATGATTTGGACCAGTGCACAAAGCAAGGTCCATAAAGACATGGATGAGCGGATTTGGGGTTAAGGAACTTGACTGGCCTGCATAGATTTTTGACCTCAACCCGATAGAGACTGCGAGCCAGGCCTTCTTGTCCAACATCAGTGCCTGACCTCACAAATGCGCTTCTGGAAGAATGGTCAAACATTCCCATAGACACACTCCTAAACCTTGTGGACAGCCTTACCAGAAGAGTTAAAGCTGTTATAGTGCAAAGGGTGGGCAAACCCAATATTGAACCCTACAGACTAAAACTGGGATGTCATTAAAGTTCATATTTGTGTAAAGGCAGGCATCCCAATATTTTTTGTAATATAGTGTATAAAAGGCTGCATGGGCAAACCAAGCAGTAAATGACAAACCGTGTGGTATAATTAAAGAGCTGTTTGATAGAGTACATCCTTCCATCAACCCCTGACAATTCTTTCTTCCTGTGCCACATGTACCCACAAAACCCACAATTAGGGACCCCACAACTGAGTCCCTTGGTTTCCAGTAAATTACTTTAGGTCCTTCAGAAACAATTCCAGATAGCAGAGGGTCTTGTTCTAAATGTCCCAATGCTTTTGGAGGGCTTTCTTAATTACAAAGGCCTTCTGATTGTATTTCCTACAAAAGGCAATGGTATGGTCCTACTGGAATCCCCCCGTATTCTGATGTTCCTGAAATGATTCCTTTCCAAATATTAATTGATATACTTGGTACAAGCTGTATCGACAAGCTCATCTGCATGTCCCTTCTCTAAAATTCTCACCTATGCTGAAGTTGTGTTTTGATGAGCTTGTATCTTCTCATGTTTGTAAGTATGTTTTCATCTTTTTCTTCAACCTTACTTCTGAAACACATACTGTTGTAACAATCCGAACAACTAAGCTTCCTTGGAGAGACTCATGCTCACACAGTTCTTCTGACTCCATCCACAGTCCTCTCAACAAAGGGGCAACAGGTTTGCCAGGTTTTTCTCCCATCTCTATAGTGAGCAGTCCAAATGAAAAACAAAAAGTGAGTGCACAACAAAGCAATGCATGCACTCATGTGTGGATACTCTGTCCACGACCAGTGAGTAAAAAGTAATTTTTTTGTCAATCTCTTCCCAGCTTAGCAACCACCACGGGCTCTTTCCATACTCCTCTATATAACTCTAAGTTACCAAGTATGACTGACAGGGTACACTATCCGGATGAGACTATGCCTAAAATGTACTATACAAAAGAAACAAGCATGTGTAGGGATATCCAGTGGTACCTAAAATAATACAACATAAATCTCACTATTTGATTAACAATAGGCCATATTAGTACACATTACAATACAACTTTAAAAACATACCTAATATGTATATAGAGATATATATATAGAGTAGAGATCGAAAGTTTGGGCACACCAGGTAAAAATTTGTATTAATGTGCATAAAGAAGCCAAGGAAAGATCGAAAAATCTCCAAAAGGCATCAAATTACAGATTAGATATTCTTATGATATGTCAACAAAAGTTAGAATTATTCCCATCATTGACACTTTCAAAATTACAGAAAACAAAAAAATGGCATCTGCAAAAGTTTGGGCACCCTGCAGAATTTATAGCATGCACTGCCCCCTTTGCAAGGCTGAGACCTGCCAGTGTCATGGATTGTTCTCCATCTTCATCTGGGAAGACCAGGTGATGTCAATCTCAAAGGTTTTAAATGCCCAGACCCATCTGACCTTGCCCCAACAATCAGCACCATGGGATCTTCTAAGCAGTTGTCTAGAAAACTGAAACTGAAAATAGTTGACGCTCATAAAGCTGGAAAAGGCTATAAGAAGATAGCAAAGCGTTTTCAGATGTCAATATCCTCTGTTCGGAATGTAATTAAGAAATGGCAGTCATCAGGAACAGTGAAAGTTAAAGCAAGATCTGGAAGACCAAGAAAAATATCAGACAGAACAGCTCGCAGGATTGTGAGAAAAACAATTCAAAACCCACATTTGACTGCATGATCCCTCCAGAAAGATATGGCAGACACTGGAGTTGTGGTACACTATTCCACTATAAATAGATACTTGTACAAATATGGTCTTCATGGAAGAGTCATCAGAAGAAAACCTCTTCTATGTCCTCACCACAAAAATCAGCATTTGAACTTTGCAAATGAACATATAGACAAGCCTGATGCATTTTGGAAACAAGTTCTGTGGACCGATGAGGTTAAAATTGAACTTTTTTTCAGTGTGTTGCGTGCTGTTTAACGCAGTATATTTCTGTGTGTTACTGCATGTTTAACACAGTATCTGTGCGTTAGTGCACTTTTAACGCAGTATATTTCTGTGCGTTAGTGCAGTTTTACTGCAGTTTACTGTAGTGTGTCGGTGGAGTGTGTCTGTGTAGTGATTACTTAGGTTAAAGTGGACCAAACACCACTTTTCATTGATTAAAGTGCATCCACCTACATATTTCCACATCTTAATTAACTTCTAAAAGAAGAGAATGGTCTAGCACTTGCAATTGTGTACACCTCCATCCCTAAATTTTGCAAAGACAAGAGAAGGTCGCCCAGGCGGGACTTTATATGAGGTTGCCACAATAGTCATAAAGAGTCAAAGATTAAAATTTATTAGTAGAGTAAAAGCATACAATGAATATATATGCATATCCATAAGCATAATTACAAGACATGTACAGCAGGTAAGACAAATTGACAAAATAACAGCATAGCAGCAAATTGCACATGATGGTAACATTACAGCATCCGTGTCGCATAACAATGGATATATCTGTATTGGAAACTTGACGCGTTTCGTGGGTCTGTACGCCCACTCATCAGGAGTATATAAGTAGATCTGTCTAAAAGTAAATAATAAAATGTCAATGTTTGCTGTGCGTTTATATTGGCCGACAATTGTGAAGTTTCAACAAATGTATGACCCAAGTGGGGAAACAACACTTACATCGGGCCAAATCAGATTGATAAATGCTGCCATGAAGTGGGGGAGCCAACGTCTGATCTGGGAGCTAAAGAGACAAGAATACCCACAACAAAATGGGGAGCTGGGCAAGGAAACATGTGTGGTGGAGAATATGATCGTTAAAGATGATATGACACTGGCTGAAAATGCAAGGAATAATATACCAAAGTATTAGAATATGGGCTGTATCACATAGTGAAAAGTAAGAGTATTCAATGTGAAAGGTATATTCCAGCAGAAACAGTGTCAGCATCAAAAGAAAAAAGCAGAAAGAAAGCACCAAAAAGAGGCTCAGATCCCCAGAAAAAGTTCTCATCTCTATGTAACCAATAACCAGGAATAGTGATGAGAAAACTGTGATAAATGAATTAGAGTGAAGTAGATGAGCTCATATGGTTTCATAACACTGACTGAGTAGACATAAATAGTGAAACATAGTATCTCAGAAAAATATTAGTACAAAAAAGTAACAATGTAATAAGAATAAAAATAATACAAATGAAAATATAGTAAGGTTGAGACAAGTGTAGAAACCATAAAGTAATGCGGTGTTACTGCACGTTTAACGCAGTAGATTTCTTTGCGTTACTGAATGATTACCGCAGTACATTTCTGTGCATTACTGCTCACCTGCTGATCTAAGAATCTATACCGCATCCTGAGCCACCGCAGCCATAAGGGTCTCCCATTCCGGCATATGCCAGCTATTTACCATCTGCTTGTCACCTATCATCATCTGGTAAGGTTGTTTAGGACATTTGGTGTTGCAGTCACAGCATGTTTGGGATCTTGGCATTCCCTATGGGTATTTTGGATGTAGCTATCTGGTAAGCCGCAGTCCTGTCGGTGGAGGGGTTCACTCACATCATAACACAAATTATGCTTCTTTAATTTCCACTTCTGGTAAGAAGTACCTGTTGGATTTGTTGGTGGAGGTTTTTCATGCTTTCACTTTTTTCCTTTTTCATTTTTGGCACTGTGGTGATTCACATCTTGAGATAGTGCCAATCACATTTTTCACATATTTTTTATTACCCCATTATTGTTGCTTGGTTTTACGCTATGGCGTTTTCCCTTTTATCCCGCATATAACTACACCATCGAGGGGGATTGGTCCGGACCACGAGATCCTTTGCGGAGTATCCTTGGTGAAAACGTCAGGATTTGTGTTTTTATTTGGCACGCGTTTATCTGGTTTCTGGTAAGCCTCCCATTCATATGGATATTCCACAAGTCACCATTTAATACTTGGTTTCATGGACTCTATGAACAATTTATCTAAAGTCTGATACAATTTGAACATTATGGAGCTGTTATTTCCCGGGAACCCTTCCCACAGCTCAGCTGTCTGGGTCCTTGTTAGCACATGTGCAGCCGATCGCACTGTAGCTATTTGCAAACTTTGTCTCCTTCTCCTTAGTCACCTCAGTCTACCCCCGCTATACCTCCTGACCTCTCAGCAGCCTCCACTGACAGGGATGATGGTATAGCGCAGGGGGTCCCAGGTCCTTGCAGCACATCTGCCAGTAGCACATTGCCAGCTGTAGACTAGTCAGCGAATGTCGCTGCTCCATCTGCTGCAGTGGCAAAAAAATAAAGTTACTGCCACCCACATGCCCAGGGTCTAAATCCAAGCTTGTCAAAGCTGCTGGCTTTACAAATTCTGCCTTTTTGTCTGGTGGATTCTACCCCCTTCCGGGAATTTGCAGAATGTGCTGTGTACCACAATGGCAGATTCCCAGTTGGTATTTCTTTTTAGGTAAGGCCATTTCAGCTTTGTACCATCACGTGGAAGGCAATGCTTTGGCATCATTGGGCAAGGCAGTCAGCCGCAAAGTCCACGTTACTGCTGACACCTGATCCAGCAAGTATGGTCAGGGACGCTATATTTCATTCACAGCACACTGGGTAACTCTGCTTGCAATTTAGAAGGATGCAGGACAGGGCTTAGTGCTGCAGTTTGTTGTGCCACCACGTCTCCATACAGCTAGCGGTGATTATGCAAGATTTGTCAGCTCTACCCCCTCCTCCTCCTCTATGCCCTCCTCTGCTGAATTGTCCTATGAACAACAAGTACCCCCTAAGCATTCAAGGGGCTTTTCAATGAGTCAGGCTAAAAGGTGCCATGCAGTGCTTTAGTGTGTCTAGGGGACAGGAACAACACTGGAGCAGAGATTCTTGCAGCTCTGCAGGGGCAGGCCCAGAGGAGGTTCATGCCTGGCCAGCTGGAGCCAGGAATGGTGGTGTGCGATAATGGCACAAACCTCCTGTCCGCCCTTAGACAGGGAAAGTTGACACATGTGCCATGCTTGGCACATGTCCTCAATTTGGTGGTGCAGTGTTTCCCTAATAGGTACCCAGAGTTGGAAGATCTGCTAAAGCAGGCCAGAAGAGTCTGTAGCCATTTCAGGTAGTCATACACAGCCAGTGCTCGGTTGACTGAAATTCAGTGGAAACTGCACCTGCCCGTAAACTGCCTGATATCTGACATGCCCATCAGGTGAAACTCGACTTTGGCAATGCTGCAGCAGCTGCACATGCAGCAGAGGGCCATCAACAAGTACCTGAGACCTGAGTGAGTATGGCACTATGACAGCCTCAGGCTGGCTCAGCTTTTGTTCCCCACGCCAATGACTGCTGATAAAGAATGCATGCACTGTTCTGTCACCATTAGAGGAGGCCACAAGGATGGTGAGCCGTGACAATGCATGCATCAGTTACACAACCTGTTGTGTTCCTGCTGGAGCAGACTCTGTGTGGCTTTACTGACAGGGCATTTGAGGCAGAGCAGGGGGAGGAAAAGGGGAACTTCCTGTGACGTGAGACACTTTGGTTGGGGGGCTTGTGGAACCCCAATTGCTTTAGGGAGGTTGGTAGACTCCTTGTCCAGCATCCCCAGTCCCTCTTATGTGTAAATCACCCTGTGTCTATAAGGGGCACAGGGTGACCAAAAACCCCAGTCAGGCCAGCTCTGCACTAATCAGACTCTTGCTAGTGGGGGTGGGGGTTTGTTGTTGTTGAATACCTGCATTCCATTGTTATATTGTTATTATGGGATGGGTATGTTGAGTGGATTGACTAAGGGGGAGGGGTTTTCCCAGAAGTGTTCATCTCCATGTGCTTTGTGTTTGATTAAACAGTTCATTCTGGTTTCACTCCAAAACTTGTACTGTCTAGTTCTTGGGGTAACTATAGCTAGATTCACGGATCCCGTGTTCCAGAGCTTAGGAAGCAGGTTACTGGCGGAGATACCTAGTCGGTGGTGTCCTGTTCCGTCACATTGGTGGCAAGCGGTGGGATGCTTCCTGCAGTCTGGGACATCCAAACCTCCACCGGGATCCAAGATCGGGATAGCAGACTTTGGTCAACCCAACGGAGATATGGACCTGGCATCAGAGTTTGAGGGGGTGCTGCGGATCGCCCTTTCAGTATACCCCAGGACGGTCTCTGCGGATCAATACCTGGAGCTCAGGCAGCAGATTCGGGTGGGGCTCTGGAGTGGCGCCCTCCAGCTTGCTGGTATATACCAGGACAAGTGCTTTCCAACCCCAGGGGAACAGGCCAGTGTTCAACGGAAGTTGCGGATGGCATTCCTGGGAGAGCAGCCCCAGGAGCAATGGGTATCCGAGTTGGACAGGCTGGTCCAGCAGGAGATAGAGCTGGACAATCAATACCGGGCTCTGCAATGGCACGCAGAGCAGAAATATTTAGGAGAGACTTCAGAATGCTCTCCGGAGGGATATGACTTTGGTGGCCCTGGATTGCTGTGGGAGAGCCTTACAGATGTGTTTGTGTTTGGTGACGAAGGGGAACCTACCCTTGAGGACCTGCGAGAATACAGAGAGGCTATGCTCCGTCTCACAGGGGTCTCAGAGCTTGAACCTGATCTAGAACCCTTGCTAAGGAAAGAACAGCATCTGGAAAGGGCATACAGGAAACTGCTAGAACACGTTCAGCAGCATGCTTTAGAGTCGGCAGTGGAAACTCCGGAGATTGTTGTTCCCAAAGCTGAAGTGCTGACAACAGGACAGAGCTCTGCTAGCCTCTGCCCAGCACCAGTAACATCTTCTGGATTCCACAGACAGGAGATGGTGAAATTCGATCCCCAGACACCACCAGAGATTGGGGATTTAATAGACTTTTCTATTGAGGAGGAACATCTCAGTGACCCTCCTGCAGAAGAGCTGACTTCAGAGCATGGTGCTGTGGACCCTTGCATACAAGAATCGGTGGCCCTGGAGGATTTGTGCAAGGCCACCGATGTTTCACTTTACTTCCCAGTGGAACAGCTGGAAGCTGGGCAGAACGCTACTGGCCTCTGCCCACAACAATCACCTTTGCAGGAGCTCCAGGGTGAGAATGCAATCGGCATCTCACAACTGCAGCTTGAGCTGATATCAGTGGATGGGACTTCGGTATTCACTGAAAGCAATCCAGCAGAAGAGCTGGCAACAGGGCAGAGTGCTGCTGGCCTCTGCCCCCAACTAATAGAAGATGGATTTCCTGTGGTAGTGGATGGGACTTTGGTTCCCACTTACACAACCCCAGAAAAAGGTCTGGCATTGGGACAGGAGGATGTCAGCCTTGTTGTGCAATCACTGGTGGATTTTCATACAGAAAAAGTATATGAGACTACAGTCTCCACCTGTGTACCCCAGGGATGCTGGGCAGTCGGCCCAGATCCCCAACAGCATGATGGAGTGATCCCAACCACCCTGTCTTCTCTCCAGCGGCTAAATGGACTCCAGAGAGAAGGACCAGTCCACACTTCTCCCCAGCAGGGGTTATATTCTACAAGAGAGGCAGAGGTTGGCTGGGTGAGTAACAATCTGTTCCAGACAATTTGTTTGGGGTACTGTGTGGGTGCAGACATTGGGGGACTGGAACTATGGACTAACTTCAAAGTCAACCCGTTTGGGGTCTCCTTCTATGTTAGTCTCCTGCCGAAAGGGGAGATATGTGACGTGAGACACTTTGGTTGGGGGGCTTGTGGAACCCCAATTGCTTTAGGGAGGTTGGGAGACTCCTTGTCCAGCATCCCCAGTCCCTCTTATGTGTAAATCACACTAAACACGGGTTATCTCGGAATAACCTCTGACCCGTAAGGCATCTGATCGTTAGCTTGTCTTCCCTAGGATCGAATGTGATCATGTATGATCTTAATTCAATCGGTATTTTATTTGCCATTCAAATATATACTTTCTAGAGACATATCTGGGTTGTGTGTAAAGTTGTGCATTTTGTGGGTAACTGTGTCCAAATAACAGAGCTCTTGAATGCTCGGTTATACGACGCATTAGCCATATGGCTTTGCTCAGATTACGACATAGCTTCTCGCCCTGAAGAGACATATCGGCTAGGAGGTCTGTCTGCTGTTAAGATAAGAGTGTTAGAAGTGTCAGCTCGCAGGAAGCCCAGCATTCATAAGCTAATTGAGGTGGGGGTGGTGAATGAGTGCCTTTTGGTTCTACTGTTATGCTGAGCTCTGAAACACAAAATGGTTGCTTTCATATCCCAGCGCAGGGTATTCTGTGTACGATACCATTACAATCCTGTCCCCAGGAGAAGATGAAATCTCATGAGGACAGGAGTTTATCTAATGCTTTTCCCAACTCTAGTAGGTTACAGTGTCATGTAAAACTTAGTTTTGAGGCTTCTGTTGGTCAAGAGAGGAGCGGTGGAGAAGGGGGCTGCCTAAGTGATGCATTTCACAATGTTTTAGTCCTCGCCCCCCAGGGCAGTCAGCTTCAATATCCCATCAGATGTGTCTGCATCATATGGTGGATGATTATCTAGGGGCGAAAAGGATGGAGAGCTTTCCAGTTGACGATCCACTGGGTTACTGGGTCATGAGAACAGACCACTGGCCAGAACTTGCCCAGTATGCAATTGAGCTGCTGGGCTGCCCTGCAATTAGTGTGCTTTCCGAATGAGCATTCAGTGCTGCTGATTTTGTTACTGATAATAGAACGCGACTGTCCACAGACACTGTGGACCGTCTGACATTTATTAAAATGAACCAGTCCTGGATTACCAGCAGCTATGAAGCTCGTGATGCCAATGCCACTGATTAAGTGTTTTTGGGATGTGAAATCTCTGCAAGACTTCTAGACTGCCTACTAGGCTAGTGTTGTGGGTGTTCATTTCATCTGGAAGAATGTTTTTGGTGTAGGTTTCATGGGCACCATTAACACCCAAGACCAATTTTTCCACACCTGTTTGACAGGTGCATTTAATTTTACATTTTTGACCGCAAGGCTAATTCTTGCTTTCATCAAGAGTACCTCTTCAGGGTTATGGTGTAAAGGCACCACAGATACCCAAAGACCAATTTTTCCGCACCTGTTTGACAGGTGCATATTATTTAAATTTTTGACAGGAAGGCCAATTCTTGCTTTCATCAAGAGCACCTCTATAGAGTTATGGTGTAAAGGCACCACAGACAACCAAAGACCAATTTTTCTGCACCGGTTTGACAGGTGCATATCATTTCAATTTTTGATAGCAAGGCCAATTCTTGCTTTTATCAAGAGTACCTCTAAAGAGTTATGGTGTGAAGGCACATTCAACACACAAAGACCAACTTTTCTGCACCTGTTACTTCTATCCAAAGTCTGTGAAAGAGACACCAAAATGTATCCAAAAAATCTCTAATCTTGTTCCCAGTGCACTACAGTGTGGCCTCATCATACAGACTCCCCAAGCTGTTGTTTACAAAATAGAGAAAGCTTGCAGGGAAAATTATTCCTTTTAAACGATCCATGAACAACAGTGCCTCCAATACAAACATTATTTATAGAAATGAATTAGGCTGACTTAATTCATTTTTCCCAAGTTTTTTGCCAATGCAGAAATTCTCTGAATAACACAATATGACCAGGTGTAGTATGGACTGCAGAGTATAAAAAATAAATTAATATTTATTTTACAAAAGTCACTTACAAACATCATATAACAGTGAAATTGACATTTGACATAGACACTAAGACCTTGCAATGAATTGCTTAAGATATTCCACTAAAGCCCGGGTATATATATATATATATATATATATATATATATATATATATATATATATATATATAGGATTGGTTTAAATTACCTAAATCAATAATCAATTTCCCCTTGTAGACAGAATTGTTTTATTTACAACTACCTGGCAGACAATGATCTGCATTTTATGGATTCCAGCTGTAATTCTCTTGCAGAAAGAATAGGTGTTGAATTATGTAAAAGTGTTTGCCAATACATAAAAAAAAAATAAAAAAAAAAAAAAAATATATATATATATATATATATATATATATATATATATATATATACATACATACGTATATATATATATATATATATATATATATATATATATATATATATACATATATATATATGATATAACTATATAGGTTATGTGGTCAAGAGAGAATATCACAGCAATTGGCTGATTAATTGAAGAAAACAAGAATCACCAAGAAAATAATATGATATAGTTATTTTCTAAGTATACCAGGTAGGCTTTAAAATGGCTGCTGACCAGACCCTCAGAAGATGGCTGACAAATGACAATCAGTTGGTGGAGTTGTCTTCCCAAAATGGCATCTAGCTATGCTGCAGATATGTGACCTTACTCTGCCACAGATGATGGGTGTGTGATTTGTGATGATGATCATGATGATGAGGTATGTGCCCCTTGATGATGATGAGGTCTGTGTGTATTTTCCTGTCTACCTGACTCATATATTCAGTGAAAACAATACACTCATAAAAATCTTACTTCCCATTGATAGCCCAGGTCACTGATGTTTTGTGTAATCAAGAAATAACTGCCCTAATCCCCAGATGGCACCCTAGAACTAAAAATATTGATCCTCAGATTATCAGGGGAAACCTGAATTTGTAGTAGCTAATCCTTATATAAAATGTATCTTTTCCAATACAGATTGATAACATGGAATGCATTTGAGGGTCTGACAGCTTTCTAATTTGTGTTAGCAGCATTTAATTGGAAAATTCTAACTTTAAGGTGGTGGGGTTTCACACATATCAGTCCATAATTAAATATTGACGATACATATAAAATAAATGAATTTGCATACTTTTAACTACTATTTCAGTATGGCTACATTATAAAACACACATATTTTTCTAACCATAGTGATTACTACTGTAATAAACAAATTGTAGTAATATTAACAAACACATTTTTTTTGTCAATAGGATATTTTCTTAGGATAAAGTATTTTTTTTTTTAGAAAATATGATATTTTTAATGGATCTACATATATGAGTTGACAAGAATCTCATACGGTCTTAACCTTATGACTTGAAATATAGTCCATGAAATTGGAATAATTTTAAAAGATAGACCAGTTCCAAACTCATCTGTAGAAACCTTTCAAACAGTTCATTTTCATGAGTAGCATTTGTCTATCTTTCCCAAAGCTGAGACAATGGCAAGTGGCTGAACAGACAAGGTTAGTTAGAAATAATATATATTGTTTTTCTCCTCCTATTACGCTGATCCCTGTTGGTTTGTTTATGTCCAAGGCTTGTCAAAGAGAGACCATTTTTAGAGAAATAAGATGACTTTTTCCTGGACTTCAGGTTTCTGTGGCTAGCCTCACCCCATTGTTCAGAGGATTTGTTCTACACTACGCACAAGCTTGTTGGACTAATACACTAGGCTGTTTCTTTCCCTTGGTTAGTTAAATGTTATTAAGACCAGACCCTTGTCTCTGGGCCTGGTTAGAAGTCTCCTATAGTTCGCCCACACATAGTCCAAAATAAAAAATTATAAAATATATTTTTTTCCATAAAAGCTCTAACAGCAGGAAGAGCCATGCATAGTTGTGCAGAATAAAAAAGGATGCTGCAGGCAGAGGAACCTGGCAATTTAGGTTAGAGGAGGAGTGGTTTGAGGGTGGGAGATTGCCTCCATGTTTTATGGCACACCCTAAATATGGGTGTGACATGAAACATGGTCAGAAAGGTGGAATTCATCTTTATTTAGCCCTTAATTAGGAATGAAATTGGTCAACTGTGTGGCTGTTCACAAGACTGGCTTAGCATCATTGCAAATCCTATTACAGGCAAACCTGTAAAAATGAAAGCACAAAACTGAAAATATTGATGCTTTGTGCAAAGGGTGGGGCTTTGCTGACAGTGCTCAAACACTGAAAGGTGGGTGTAAAACAAATGGTTGGGCAGTTGTGAACCAACAATATTAACGCAACATAGAAATAAACAAAAATAGAAAATTAGAATGGGGGGGGGGGGCTTTTGAGCAGGTGGCCTTAAACTAGATAAAAGAAACAAACAGATCTGAGCTCTTTCTGGTGCTGGGTCCCTGGGTTTAGGGGGGCTATTCAAACAGAGCGGGTAGCCAAAAGGGGTCAGCTGAGGAAGAGGAAGGCTCCTCAAAAAGCAGCCTGTGACCCTGGACATCAGTTGGACATCAGTCTTGACATCTAAAAAGTGAGGAGGCCAAGGCACATCATGTGAGTCGGGAAGTCGAGGCAGCTCCCCATCCAGCAGCTGGCAGCACAGCGATCTGGACTCTTTGTCAATTGCAGCTCATCCATCCAGAGGCTGTTTGTGATGGTAACCTGGAAGAGAGTATATGACATCACTTCCGGTTTACCCGGATGTCAACAGTGCCATTTTTTAAAAATCAAAAGTATTAAAAAACACCAATCTTGGTGTTTTGAATGCTTTCAAGGGCAGAGGATTTTGGGTCTTATACAACCCAGATCCCTCCATAAAGAGTATCTGTCATGTGCCTATTGCTGTCACAAAGGACTTTTACATACCTTGTGACAGCAATAAATGTGATCCAAAAAAAATTGAAAGCAAGTTTTTTATAAAAAAATAAAAAGATTAATAATTTAAAAAAAATGCATAGTGCCCCTGTCCCCTCGTGCTAGCGCACAAAGGCCAGCACGCAGAAAAACCCCACACACACACAAACAGCCATCCTCCCACACATGTGACGTATCGACTCAAATGTCAGATCATGGGCAGTAATTCTAGTACTAGACCTTCTCTGTTAATCTAAAGTGTTAACCTGTAAAGGCTTTTAAAGCATTGCCTATGGATAGTAAAATGTACGTCATTTGTCGCTGTGGCACAGGTGTGCACAATTTTAAAATGTGACATATTTGGTATCTATTTACTCAGTGTAACATCATCTTTTATATTTTACATAAGAAAAAGGGGTTATGTAATGTGTTTTTTTGCATTATGTCATCGTGTCAAATAAAATTGCAACACCCACCAATTTATTCTCCAGGGCATCTGCTTTAAATATATATATATGCTTCTTTTCAGTGGATCACCTTTTTTGTGATCCTTCTCATCCAACATCAATCTGACCATTTGCATTTTTTTCAGTTTCAGTTTCTTTGTTTTTTTCCCCTCCACATGCTCCTCTAGCAAAATAATAAAGAATAACAATAATCGGGGGTTTTTACTATTATGAATCCACTATAAGTAGAAATAAAGTTTTTTAATGAAGAATTTTTACCGATGGTTTAAATTCGGAATTTTTTTGTTTTTTTAAAGTTTTCATAAATCAATCTACTATGTGGATCCCCGATTCCTTTTAAATGGTTTTTATATTTTTTACTTTTGGTTTTAAAATATTTTTTTTCCCCGGACTAATAAAGCTTTTTTAACTTGCATTTATATATAATTTTTACGATCATGAGTGTTAGGCTGCTTAGAAATGATGAAAGTGGCCGCCCTTCTATATCCACAAATGGACTGGCATTGCAGAGAGGAGTAATATGTCCTCTGACCGGCATCGTTTGTGAGCACGAATATGGCGGCGGGTGAAGCAATATGGTTGCTAGGATACGGGCTGGCTATTTAACAGCCGGGAGTAGGGTAGGTTGATGCCGCTCCAGCAGACGTCCTCTGATGAAACGCGTATGGTGGAGTCTAATACGTCATACGTCACTTCTGGTCTTTGGAGCTCGAGCCGTGGAATGCGGAAAGCTTCCCGGCTAGCACGCTGATCTAAAGCAGCCTACACTGTGAGTCACTACGTGTCTTTTTCATTTGATTGCACTTATAGATTGCATCATGGGGCTTCCTCTTCTTCGTTTGAGCATATAGATAACCCGAATTCTGCTCATCTGGACTGGAGGCAACCCCGAAAATCTTACCTGCTTTGCAATATTGTCAATCGCAACAAACAGGTTGTATGAAGGGTGCGACACCTAGTGGTCACACAGGTGGATGCACTTTTCTCATTTTCATTGGAACTCTTTTTATTTATATTCCACTAATAGTTCCTTTACTATTTTTGCACACAGCACTTTCAGGAAGAAATTTCCATTTATTCTATTTGTCAATTTTTTATATCTATTATATATTTATTTGGAGCTCCGGTGAGCACCATACCTTCACTTGAACTTGCACTGTATAACATCTCTGATTTGGAATAAATTCATCACTGCTTCTGTTTATTTATTTATTGCACATAGCACTTCATTTATTCACGGTACATTGTCTGATTTTAGGACAATAATTGAGCACTTACCCCAGATCATTGGGACAACATTGTCACTTGTGCACTTTATATTTATATTTATACAAATTTTGGTTTCACCATTGGTTTGGTACACCATTCTTTCTAGCACTTTATTATTTATAGGTAGCACCTTTATCAACTTCCTTGCACTTTATTTCACTTCTAACCCCTAGGGGTTTGGTTGTTGGCAGCTTACACCTCTATATAACCCATTATATATACATTGTTCACAAACTCCATAGCGCTGGTCACTCTTGTCTCTTTATTAAAGATCAGTCCATGGGCTTGTTTGTGTTGTTTTATTGGGTGGGAAAGAACTTGAATTGAGAGGAGGGATTATGGGATGCCCAATGTGATTTGAAAGAACAACTCGAGGACAACCTCCTTCGCTCTGCACACTGAAAAATGGCAAATCCTGGACTGTATTCCCTCTAGAACAATAACAGTCTCTCTGGAAATTGCAGTAAGAATTCCATTTGTAGGAGCACTGTCCCCACTTTGTTGAATGTTGCAAAGTCCAAATATTGCAGGAGCTCTATGTTCTCTCTCTTCAAGAATACCAGCCCATCTTGCTGCCTTGTAAAGTGTTCCAAGACAAGTGATTGGGTTTAGCTGTAGCACTGTCACTTGAAAGCTTGCTCGACATTGCATCTGAAAGCCTTCTGCCTTTTAGGCCCTGGGGTGTAAAGGTTCTCACACTGTCCCTGGAATCCTGCTGCTTTGAAAGAGACTGCTGTTCAGGCCTCCTGCTGTCTAGGTCCTCCCATGCTAGCCAGGATGTCTCCTAGAAGAGACTGAAGGGTATTGGAGATCCTTCTGTACAGTTTCTCCCCTTCCTCAGCTCCAGCCTGGAGGCAGCTCAGCCCTGGGGTCCCCTCCCAGGCTCCATGACACAGCCTCAGCACTCCATCTTCCACCTGGCTACAGCTTCCCTGACTGGTCAGGCTCCAACATATTTATGGGCTGACCCAACCACCCTGTCAGGCCTCCTGGCTGGAGATTGGCCAGATTTTCATGAATATGCAGATCTCAGCCTCATCTCCTCCACCCACTAGCTTCCAGAAACATCCAGCAGCTTCTAGAATCAGAAGGAGGTACCAGAGACCTGGCCCGTAGAACCCTCCAGTCTGACCCACAGTAACCCCAACCAATTACCAGACTCACACAGCTACTGTGAGACAGAATACATTTTCCTCACACTAGACAGTACACTGGAGGGTGCTACACCCATAATCTAGAACAAGTATATATATATAACTGGGGCTCTTGTGGAAGGAATATGTTATTTTACATTTAATTTCAGCAGTGCAGCACTTGCCTCATTTTCATCAGAGCTTAAAGCAGACCTCAGCATATTGAGGCATCTGCGGATACGTAACAGAATGACGTAACAGACTTCAACAACTTTGAGACAAGAGAAATTAACACAGAAGAGGAACAGGGGCATAGAGTCCTGGTTTGTTGACTAAGCTTAGAACTAAAGTGACCAGGCCAATTTCTGGATAATGTTTGTTCACTGGATAACAAAATGGATCTGAGTTGAGTTAGACTAAATGTTTTCTCAGTAGTTGAAGAACTGTTGTGTCTTTCTCCCAACGGAAACTTGGCACAATAGCAACATGCCAGGCTCCGTTTTCCTACTTGATGGGATGATACTTTTCCAAGCAAATTGTAATCATTTGTTAGGGAGAACTTGAGAAGTTGAACTTTCTACCTACATTAACAAAGGTTGGTGTACAAACTGTATCCTGGTGGTAGTCACTGCTCTATCCAACAGTAAAATGCTGGCTGCATTATTTTCTATGGGAGTTTACAGCAGTGCTCATTATCGGCATCTACGTTCCCCCAAGTGATAGGGCTATTGATGCACTGGAGGTTTTTCATGAAAACATATCTGGAGTCTCAGAACTGACTTAGAAATGGTTTAAGTCATATTTTACTAATCGCTGTCACTTTGCTTCTCTTGGCGAATTCCAGTCTGAAGTTGGTTCAGTCAAGTTTGTGTTTCTCAGGGCTCGATCTTGGGTCCCTTACTTTTAGTATTTATATGTTTCCACTTGGCCAACTGCGAAGCTCACATGGGCTCAACTATAATTTCTATGCTGATGACACAGATATACATTCACACTAAACCGGATTCTACTTTGGTTGCTTCTCCTTCTATCTAACTGTATTTGTGATATAAAAACATGGATGGCCCATAATTTCCTTCAGTTAAACTGTGACAAAACTGAAGTCATGTATATTGGCACTACCCATCAATTATGTAAAGCCAGTGCTGGTAGTCTATCTATAAATTGTGAAAAAAGATAACACTAAGAAAAAAGTGTATCCCCCGCGCCTAGGTGTGATATGTGTTCTCAAAACATAAATAAGAAAATAAGCAGCAGCTATAGGAATGGGTATAATGCAAAAAATAGTCTTGTGTTGAGACCATCTACAGCGCTTGCTAATATTACTAGTGCAATAAATAGATAAATAGATAGGAATCAATTAGTATTAGAAGAATCAGTATAAAATATTCATGTGCAAACAATGAAGAATAGGTGATAAATAAATTAATAAATTAATATAACAGTATTAAGCTGTATATATATAAATGGTTCAAATGTATATCATATGATGGTGACAAATCAATAAATATAACAATGGTGCAAATTAATGTGCAATATGAAAGTCCATAAAAAGTGACAATAAAAGTCCAAAAAAATCTTCCAAATCTAAATCAAAGTGTAGGTGCTTTGTGCTCAAAATCATCCAGTTTTACCCCTTGCTGCCCCCCCAATCTTCTCATGGTGCCTCGCCCACCTCACATGATGCAACAGTGCCCAGGGCAGCCGTCCCTCCTGCCCACCCCTTGTCCCAGCCCTGCTGTGATGAGTAGTAAACTACCCACAGGATTATTTGCAACTATCTGCCTATCATCAGTAATATTTACAACAGCAGATGTAAGAAGATTGCTCCCCCTTTAGGCTGGAGGTTATACATTATTAGGACTAGAACCTCCAGGCTGATGAACAGCTTTTTCCCTGGTACTGTGAGATTCACAAGTTCTGCATCAATCAGAATTTTTGTTGCTTTTATCAGTATTATTTATTTTTTGGGAATCATAGCAATTTGAGTTTCAAAATACTGCACTTTATGATTGATAATAATGCAATTCTTTTGAGCAACCTGCTACTATTTATATGTAGTTGATGTTCACAATAAAACTGAACCCTAGTGAGGGTAGAAATCCTCCATTACAGTGGGTCTGCCCACAGTGCAAGGGTGAACTATTCATTTACATCTAGGAGAACAAGAAAAGCAAATTTACTGATCCTTCCTCTGTGCTGCTAGACCAGTGACTGCAGCCTCTTCTCCACTTTGCTTTGGTCATCAAATGCTCCAACATTATTGAGACCGCACCCGAGCCTGTAGCCCTGCATCGGACGTGAATATGGCAAGTAATGGTCCACCAATGGAGCAGAGGTGAGCGCCATCTGCTGAGAGAGTGAAGGGTCAGGTAAGTAATATTGCTTTTTTTGCCCCTAGATCTAAATGAGCAGTTAACCCTTGCAGTACAGGAGCAGCCCCCCTGCAACAAAGGATTTTTACTTTTTCTGGAGTTGGGTTTTAAACAAATTGGTGTGAATTTAAAATTATTCAGCTTCACACTTTCACCTTTACACTCAAGTTTACATATTTATTTATATTACTTTTTTTGTATGTCTTTTTTTTATTGTTCGAGTACCTTGTTTTGTTCCTTTCATGTATAACGTGTTTTTGGAATAACAAGAAAAATATCCTTATTTTTATAACATTTTTTTTCATTTCAATTACTAAGGGCTTGCTCACACATGAGGTTGAGGGAGGCGTAAAGCAGTAAAACCCCTAAACTGCTACCCCCTTTAGCTGCAGAGGCAGTGACTGGGGGATGTACAGTTGATGTGGTCATGGCAATAATTATACCCCAGTGTCTTTCCAGTGAATAGGGCAGCGCACTAGTGCAGCAATCAAGGGGTAAAGCAGGCAGTGAGGAGGCTATACAATGCCTCCTCAGCACCTGTCAAATGCTCTCTAAAGAGCTCTCTCTGAATGTGGATCACTCTTCAGAGAGCACCGCTAGTGTAAACAAGTGTAAACAAACCCTAACTGTATTTAACCACATTAAGACCGCCTACCGCACATTTACTGCTGCAGGCCAAAAATATGTAGCAGAATACAAATTGGCGTAAAAGGATGAAAAATTTAGATTTTTAAATTTTTTTTTTTGGGAAGTTATATAGCAGAATATTGTTTTTTTCCAGAAATGTTGCTCTTTTTTTTGTTTATAGCGCAAGAAATAAAAGTTGCACAGGTGATCAAATACCAACAAAAGAAAGCTCTATTTGTAGGAAAAAAAGGAAATCAATTTTATTTTGGCACAGCATCGCACGATTTTTCATTAAAGTAACGCAGTGCCGAATCGCAAAAAATGGCCTGGTCATTAAGTGAGCAAATCCTTCCGGTCCAGAACTGGTTGAATCAATGTGATACATTCTATTCTAATATAGATATAGATAATATGGAAGCAAACTTGTGAACTTGCATGTCCTATATATCCAAATGGATAATTACATCAAAGGCAGTCTCCCGCGTCTTTGCTAATATTGAACATCAGAAAAAAAGGATTACATTTCCCAAATGATGCAAAAAAAATATTTACTTCAAGGAGCCATATGCATAACAATGCAAAAACAAAGCAACTGTACAGTTTCAAGCAACCATGCTCTTCCCCAAGCCATGATTTGAGAAAGAGCATGGTTGCTTGAAACTGTTTTGTTGACCCTCTGACTTGAAAGGAGAACTCTGCTCTTAAAGAAAATTCCTGGAGGTAGAGTTTTCAGCAGAGGAGACTGTGCATGTCTCTTCTGACAAAAAAACCCCTTCCTCCTAGCAAACATTTTTTTAGTGTATAATGCCTACGATGCATGTGCGGTGCAGTGCAGTGCACACTCCCAGCTCATTCCTGAGATCTGTGACATGCCAAGAATGGAACAGGGTGTCACAATGATGTAACACCAAAAAACAAACAGCCATACTCTGATGATGTTACAGTCAGTTGAACCTTATTCAGCCTTGCCCGTTCCTCTTATCTCTATGATTAAGCCCTGATGAGTGAAACACATTAGGTGGGTGGGCCTATAGCTGTGACCTGTTGTTGTAGAATAAAGTTGAATGTAAAGTCATCAGAGTGTGGTTGCTTGTCTTTCCATATTCATCTTGGAGCATGGATGGCTCCCTTCCGCCTTCCACTTAATTTTGAAGGGGGACAATGGTTGTTTAGGAGCAGAGGATGATCCTTTCTATTGTTTCCAACAGGCATGCATGGAAAACCGCTGACCATGCTTTTGTAACATATGCTGAAGCAGCCACTTGTAGCCTCCATCAGAAGCCTGTGCAACAGAGTAAAAACACAGAGATGGACAGAGCATTGTTACCCTATAACAGAAGGTGAATATACAGGAACATTACATTAAAAGTCTTAATGAAATTGCAGGGCTTGAGCTTACATTTACTTTAAGGACTAGATTTAATTCTCTTGTCATGGAATATTGAACAACAATTACACCATCACAGGGTGGTGCTGGGGGTACATAACTGATAGTAAACAATGCCATATCCAAAATAACTAGAACATGTACATATGGAAATAAACATGGACTTTTAAGGTACCGGTAATAAAATCAAAAATATTTATTACAACAAAATTACATATAAATCCATAAAAACACATAAAAATACTCAGTTCAATGTATTTAATGTCTGACCAACCCAACTCTGACAGCTGGAAAAGGGCCTGATGGTAGGCCAGAACCCTAATACCCAGCAGAATTGGAATAGGTCAGAATTACAAGTGGAAGCTTGACATGTTTCACGATACCTCACTCCTTCAGGAGCTTATTTATTTATTCCAAGATATTTATACTAATAAGGAAAGGCACGGGTAGAAGTTCCTCAATCTGGGCAACAAGCATATAGGGGAAGGCGCAAAGAGCTATATAAAATGCACCAGCTTAAAAAGCCATCTTAACAAGTAAAAAGATGCTTAGGATAACCAGTACAAAGGTAATTCATAAGATGATAGAGCTGTGGATAACCAGCTATACCAGTATTTGGCTAAGGAGGGACAAAAAATGAATCGTGGATCCCAAACATAGATAAAAATGTAATCAAATGAGGCTCTCCAATGATATACAATAGTATATAGCTAACAGGAATGCTAAAACCCGACCAAAACACAAAGTAGATCATGTTGTTGATGTCTGACCAAGGCTCCAATGTTCTACTCCAATTCTGCTGGGTATTGGGTTTCTTGCCTACCAGCTGGCCCTTGTCCAGCTTTCAGAGTTGGGTTGCTCAGACATTAATCACATTAGTCTGAGTATTTTTATGTGTTTTTATGGATTTATATGTAATTTTGTTATAATAAGTTTTAATTTTAGTACTGGTGCCTTTAAGTCCATGGTTCTTTCCATATGTACAATCTCTTGTCAAGGTGTCAAGCAGATTAAATCCTGCTTTGAATATCTGGATCTAAAAGGTAGTTGAGGGTACATAACTATATTTTTAGGACTTGCATATTGATACATCGGATTAATACTTTTGGGCTTAAAGATGGAAAGTGGAAAAAAAAAAAAAAAAAGAAAGATGAAATTAAAAAAAGGGCCAGTTTCTTATAAAAAAGGAATTGGATTCTTTTTGTGTTATGGTCATGTTGAACATTTACATTTTATTTTTTGAGATATTGTAAAACAGGTAACATTACGATTTATAAACATTTTAGTATTCAGCATATAATAGCATACCAAAACATTTACATTTTCTCCCACCACTACCGATAAAAATACCAAAATTATTATTCCCTTATCATATTTGGTCTATGAACAGTTAAAACAAGAACACATGATCAATAATACCTTGTGGCAACCTTACCATATAAATCGTTTTTTTAAAAAAATGACTCGATTGACCTTCATATTACCAGAAAGGATGGAAGTAAAATAGTCTTTAAAGATATTTTCAAAAATGCATCACTTTATATTTTTTCTCCAAGTTATGTACATAAAAAATGAAGTGCATTGAGGTATCAGATTCCACCAGCACCAGGCTCTGTGTGCTGAATAATGACACAAATCAATAACACTGTCTGGGAAATGGCTTAGAATAAAATATTACAAGAGGGTACACACATCACCCAAAAGTAGGTTTTGTTGCTGATTAAATATGGCTGCCTCAGCTATCCTCAGTGCAATGACAGATGAGGAGTGTGAGCTTTGGCTTGTGCTGCATAGTCTAATGTAGGATACTCGGGTTGCAGCAAGACACATGTTGATCTGCTCAGGCATGCAGGCACTGTCTGTTACATTGGGCTGCCCTCTTAAGCTTTTATGCTGAGCACAGTGTGAAAAACGTAAATGGCTTGAATATCACGTTCCCCTGGCATACAGCCAGACATAATTAGACTAACTTTGATATATGTGTTTATTTTATTTGTTATTAATAATAATTAAAATGGAGGTGTTCATTAATTAGAACTTGGGGAGCAATGTCTTTATTTTTTCGGGCCACATGGGATGGCCCTAAAAAAAAGCTAACGTACTTTAAAATGAAAGTGTCTCTCCTGGCAAAACATATAAATAATACCAATTGGCTAGTTTGTCATAGCCTTACATTATATAAAAGGTGTTCCTGCTGTTCAATTGAACATATTTTGTGTGGGCTGACAATGCTACTTAGTTGGAAATGGCTGATCCCTTGAGCGTTGTCAACATCCAAAAACTGTACCTTGAACGGTTTTGTGTCAGACCTCAATTTATGTGCAGGATCCCTCTAATATGCATACAGAGTTATTGTGGCTGGTGGCTCCCTCTAGTGAGCATGCATGATTGTGTGTCTGGCACAAGTTTTATGTCTGCATGCAGTCAAGTGCCCACTTTTGGGGTGCATGTTGCCTCTTGTTGTTACTTTGCACTGTTTTACTGATAAAGTATGTTCTTATAGTCTATTAAAAAAGAATAGCGCACACATGCAAAAGAAATTACTACCAAATTTGAAGACAATCCATAAATAAAAATGGGGATTTGGTCCCACCATATGGCCATATAGTGCTCAAGCCCACCACTACGTCAAAGTACCCCATTATCAGTGGGTCCTACACTATCCATGAAAAAGTGATGAATCCAGCCTTTCTAACCCTTGGAGATAATACTCCTTGCTGGGAAAGATGTGTAAATGCACTACAGGGGACTCCACCTATATCCACTTGATAGTGGACACTGATAGAGTATTCGGTCTGACCAGACTACCTAGGTTGAGCAACCCCACCCCAACCCCACACACACCTGTACTCTATCAGTGTCCACTATCAAGTGGATATAAGAGGAGTCCCCCGTAGTGCATTTGCACATCTTTCCCAGCAAGGAGTATTATCTCCAAGGGTTAGAAAGGCTGGATTCATCTCTTTTTCATGGATAGTGTAGGACCCACTGATAATGGGGTACTTTGACGTAGTGGTGGGCTTGAGCACTATATGGCCATATGGTGGGACCAAATCCCCATTTTTATTTATGGATTGTCTTCAAATTTGGTAGTAATTTCTTTTGCATGTGTGCGCTATTCTTTTTTAATATACATGTCTTTTGGTTCATAGCTGCACCGGCTTTAGAAATACATGGGTATGCTCCCCCAATTTTTTTGCATGTTCTTATAGTCTATTAGGCTGCCTGGAAATTAGGAAGGGTTTAGGGCTGCCAACTCCCAGCTGTTTAGGGCTCTGCCTCCTTGTGGTGGGCTATAAATACATGGGGAGACAAACTAGCTTGGCCCCTGGGTCTAGGATGTGAAGGGCCACAAGAGCTTTGGCCCTATTTCTCCTTTGATGATGGAGATGCTTAAGAGATCCTACCTACCCCCAACAGTGTAATCTAGATTTTGTTGATGGGACACAGAGAAACAGGTCAGAGAAGATACAGCTCCTTCCATAAGGCTCAATATTTAAAGTCCCATCACCTCTATTACTGTATTATCAGGGGTAGGCAACCTTTGAGAGGTGGAGATCTACCTGAGCAACATGAAAGAGATCAAAGATCACCAATTTGCGGCTCAGTTTATTAATAAATTATTAAGTTACATAGTTACATAGTTACATAGTTACATAGTAGGCGAGGTTGAATAAAGACAATAGTCCATCCAGTTCAACCTGTGTAGGTGTGTGTGACTGTAATCATCTAACATAGCCCTCAATCTCCTGATCCTTGAGATGTAAGTCTAAGAGTCTTTTGAAAGTCACCATACTACCCGCAGAAACCACCTCTTGTGGTAGACAATTCCACAATCTTGTAGCCCTAACAGTAAAGAACCCCCCACGTTGCCTGAGGTTAAAACGCTTCTCCTCTAATCGCATTGTATGTCCTCGAGTCCTCATGTAATTCCTTCGAATGAACAGCTTTTCTTCTAAGCTGAGATCCCCATTAAGATATTTATAAATTGCTATCATGTCCCCTCTCAGACGTCTTTTCTCCAGGGAAAATAAATCGAGCGATTGCAGCCGCTCTTCATAGGTAAGGTCCTCCAACCCCCTAATCAGTTTAGTTGCCCTTCTCTGGACTTTCTCCAGCTCCAACACATCCCTCCTGAGGACTGGCGACCAGAACTGGACAGAATACTCCAGATGCGGTCGGACCAGAGTTTTATAAAGTGGAAGGATTATAGTCTTATCTCTGGAATACATCCCTTTCTTTATGCATGCTAATATTCTGTTGGCTTTGGAAGCTGCCGCTTGGCATTGCATGCTGTTGCCTAATCTATCATCAACTAAGACTCCCAAATCTTTCTCCATTTTTGATTCCCCCAAGGGTTCCCCTCCTAACGTGTATTGTGTTTTTATGTTTTTGGTCCCCAAGTGCAAAACCTTACACTTCTCCACATTAAACCTCATTTGCCATGTCGTTGCCCACTCCGTAATTTTGTCCAGGTCATTCTGTAGGATATCTGCTTCATGCTGTGCAGTTATTGCCCTGGCCAATTTTGTGTCATCTGCAAAAACTGATAACGAACTACTGATCCCTTCCTCAATGCTGTTTATGAATAAATTGAACAAGGTTGGTCCCAGGACTGAGCCCTGGGGCACCCCGCTTACTACCTCAGACCAGTCTGAGTATGCGCTGTTTATTACTACCATTTTTACTACCATTACTAAGTAATGCCTAATTAAGTAGTAAGGAAAAATATAATAAAATAAATCTCACTTTAAAGATATAAACTTAGCCTACTACTGTATAAAAGTGGACAGTGTCAGTCAGTAGAGCAGTGGACGCTGTGTGGACAGTGTCAGTAGGGCAATGGACGGTGTCAGTAAGATAGAGGGTGGTGTCAAAAGGGCAGCTGATGGTGTCAGTAGAGCAGTGGATAGTGTCAGTAGGGCAGTGGCTTTGTGCAGACCATGTCAGTAGGGCAGTGTAAAATGTCAGTATTTTTCTTTTTTAATATTATTATAATTTTTTATGATTATTTACAATTTATTCATTTTTTAAAATTTTTTACCAGCCCTGTTGAGGGGATTTAGTGAAATATCAGGGGTCTAAACAGACCCCCTAATGTCTCACTTTTGAGGCATAGAAAGGAGATTGAGGACTGTGTCCTCAATCCCCATCTCTGCAGCCTCAGCTGCACAGAATAAATGAACAGGAAGAGCTCTGTACAGTCTCCTGTTCATTCACAAACTGAAGCATAGTAAACATAGTTTACTATGCTTTGGTTATGAATGAACACTGTGCATGATCAGTACTCATCACTCACTGTGTTCATTCAGAAAAGTAAGGGATTAGTAACTGACATATTTACCAGCTACTTCCCCCACTCTCCCCCACTGCCCTGCAGCAGCCAGCAAAAAGGAGAGGGGAGGCTGGCAGCACTGAGAGGGTGGGGGGACCAGGGGAGCATACATGGGGGCCGGGACAGCGGAAGGAAGGGGAACCTGGACAGGAGGGGTGTGGGGGGATGGCATTCACTGAAACCAACCCCCTGTAGTTCCCCACTGCAAATGCATTGCTTTAATTGAGGTTTTTTCCAAATGTAGAGCTGTTTTTCCTTCTGTAGTTGCATGAAGCTGTGATATTAAAAAAGAATAGCGCGCAAATGCAAAAGAAATTACTACCAAATCTGAAGAGAGTCCATAAATAAAAATGGGGGTTTGGTCCCACCATATGGCCATATCGTGCTCAAGCCCACTACTGCGTCAAAGTACCCCATTATCAGTGGGTCCTACACTATCCATGAAAAAGAGATGAATCCAGCCTTTCTAACCCTTGGAGATAATACTCCTTGCTGGGAGAGATGTGCAAATGCACTACAGGGGACTCCTCCTATATCCACTTGATGGTGGACACTGATTGAGTACAGGTGTGTGTGGGGAGTGGGGAGGGCTGCTCAACCTCGATAGTCTGGTCAGACCGAATACATTTTTATTTATGGACTCTCTTCAGATTTGGTAGTAATTTCTTTTGCATTTGCGCGCTATTCTTTTTAATATACATGTCTTTTGGTTCATAGCTGCAGCAGCTTTGGAAATACATGGGTATGCTCCCCCAAATTTTTTGCCTGTTTATTATGTATTCGGTCTGACCAGACTATCGAGGTTGAGCAGCCCTCCCCATCCCCCACACACACCTGTACTCAATCAGTGTCCACCATCAAGTGGATATAGGAGGAGTCCCCTGTAGTGCATTTGCACATCTCTCCCAGCAAGGAGTATTATCTCCAAGGGTTAGAAAGGCTGGATTCATCTCTTTTTCATGGATATCCCCCCCCCCCCCAAAAAAAAAAAAAAAAAAAAATGAGTGGTGAACAAATACCACTAAAAGGAAGCTCTATTTGTGTGGAAAAAAATTACATAAATGTAATTATGTACAGTGTTGCAATTGCCAGGTAAAGTAGCGCAGTGCTGAATAGCAAAAAAATGCTCTTCCTGAGGTAAAGTGGTTAAGCATTTTCAGCAGCAGCTGATTAGGGCCTGGTTCAAACCTATGCATTTTTTAGTGCGCTTTCAGTTTTGCAGAAACACGCTACAGTCCATTTAACATGGTTTCCTTTGGGTCATTTTTACATCTGTGCATTTTATGGAAAGGACCAGGGACCAGCAGGTTGTGCTTTTAGTTCTATAGACCTCAATGGTTTAAAAACATGTTGAAATATGCAAAATGCACCTGGATAATGCAACCTGCTATACCAGCTCTTTTATAGGAAAGGGGCAGGGACAACTGTCCCCTTCTGACACCACGAGTGCCCCATAATGCACTGCGCTGGTGCAGTGAATAATTTACTGACGCAACGTCAGTAGGGCAGTGCCACTGGGTGATGTAACCGGGTGTCCCTGCCCATTTCAAACAGCTTATTACGCGTGAGCGTCTTCTTTTTTTTCTATTTTTCGGGAGCATCGGGCAACGTGATTGACAATGGATTTACATCGGGGGACACTATTTTTTTTATTTTTATTATAAAGGACTTGTCAAAAACTGGCTTTTGTGTTTATTTTTTTGTACACTTTTTTCGTGAATGGGTACGGGTACAATGTACCCGATATTCATTCACATGGGGGGGTGGGATCTGGGGGCCCCCTTGTTAAAGGGGGTTTCCAGATTCCGATATGCCCCCCACCCACAGACCCTGACAAACACAGCCCAGAGTTGTCAGGAAGAGGCCCTTGTCCCCACCAACATGAGGACAAGGCGCTTTGGGGGGCACCCCAAAGCACCCTTCTTATGTTGAGGGAAAGTGGTCTGGTATGGTTCAAGAGGAGGGGGTTGCTCACTCACCCCATCCTGCTTGCTAAGATAAGGGTCTGGCATGGATTTGGGGGGGGGCACACGCCAGTTTTTTTTTTTTTTAATTCTGGGTTCCCCTAAAAATCCGTACCAGACCCAAAGAGTGGTATGGACTGGGGAGGGGGGGGGGCACGCGGTTTTTTGAATTTTTTATTATCTATTTTGCTGGGAACCGACAATACATTACAGCCGCGAGCAAGTTTATATTACATTTTTTGTGTCATTAGTGTCTATGGACACGCACAGCCCAATTTAGGAGCATGCCCTCACAGGTGCCCCCACCACACAGGGTGGAATCCACAGAAGAGGAGGTAAGGGGCTGCTCTGTGCAATACTATTGCACAGAGCAGTAAAATAAAATATTTTTTTACATTCATTTTTATTTAGTTTTTTTTTTTTTTTTACTTTCATGTCATATATTTTATAATTTTCCTTCACTGTGAATTGTTGGAGTATTTTGTTATCACAGCGCTGCACTTTATTTTCACTAATACAGAAGCAGTCCAGCACTCTCTGAATTGTAACTAATGCTGAACAGCAGCCAATACTCTAACCTTTTACTACTAACTACTTTCTGATGTTAATAGTGTTTTGTATAGGTAGATGTAAGGGCTCATTGACATCAAACCGTGCATAAAAATGAATGAAAAATGCGCACATTGATACCTGTTTTTACATACATACATATTTTTAAAGAATAAGTCCACCCTAACACTAATATCCCTGTATATATAGATCTCCAGGATCTAATACTAACCAATCTAGCCCTGTAAAGAAGAAATTAGTATACATACCCTTTTTGAAGCGGATCCAACCCGATCCCACGCTGAGCTATCAGACGCGGGAGCAGAGGACACAGTCCACAACGGAAGCCCCATAGTAAGTCTATGGGTGACGTCACTTCCCATTCATTTTACAGCCGTTGTCGCCCGTGTGCTTTGCAGAGCTTCCGCCGCTGGAGACTGGGTTGGAGCGGCTTCAAAAAAGACATGTATACTGATTTCTTCTTTACAGGGCTAGATAGGTTAGTGTTAGATCGTGGAGGTCTATAGATGCAGGGATTTTATTTTTAGGGTGGACTTATCCTTTCAAGAGCTGCTTGCTCTGGAGGCAGGGAGGGGCCAGAAGCACCAGCAAGGGACCTGAAAAAAAAAGGAGGACCGGGGCTGCTGTGTACAAAACCATTACACAGAGCAGGTAAGTATAACGTGTTCATTATTTTAAATTAAAAAAATCAGAAGCTTTAATATCACTTTAAGGTAAAACATTTTCCAGTACTTTTGCTACCCCCCCCTCCCCCCACCTCCCCAAACACTTACCTGCTATCCTTGGGTTTAGGATCCATCGCTGCCCCTCCCTGAACTTCCTTGACTCTGAAGGCAGCAGAGCAATAGGCTTTTGATGCCATCAGTCAAACTGCTGGGGGGAGGGTACAGATGTGTTGCTTTACGGCACTATGTGTGTCTTTGCATGCACACAGCTCAGTTCAGGGAGGAAACATGCACATAGCTGCACAGGTGTCTCTTTTAGCACACGATTTGCTAACAAGGCACCCACAAAGGGACAGTGGCTGTGGGACCCCCAGATGTAAGAGGAAAGGGATGTTTCAGAAGAAGAGGACTACACAAAATAGATATGTCTGGACCTCCTCTTCTAAAACAAACATACAAAAAAAAAAAAAAAAAAAACAACAGAGGGTTTATTATCTCTTTATGTCAGAAAAAGAAAAAATGTTGAAAAAAAAAAAATATTATATGATAAAAACAAATGACAAAAAATTAACCCCCCCCCCCCACCTTCATGGACACACAATGGCAAATGTAAGCTTTGGGTGCATGCGTATATAAAAATGACGACTGTGTGACATATTATGCCATTGTAAGAGCAATGATTCTAGGACAATCATTAATAAGTAACTGTTAAGGCTTAACCACTTTAAGACCGTAAGGATTTGCCACCTAGGCCCTATTTTGCGATTAGGCACTGCGTTACTTTAACGGACAATTGCGCGACCGTGCGACACTATACCCAAACAAAATTTATGTCCTTTTTTTAGAGCTTACTTTTGGTGGTATTTGATCACCTGTGTGATTTTTATTTTTTGTGCTATAAACAAAAAAAGAGCGACAATTTTGAAAAAAAAAAAAAAAAAAACAATATTTTTCACATTCTGCTATATGACATTCTCAAAAAAAATGTAAAAATCAAAATTTTTTAACATTTTAGGCCAATTTGTTTTCTGCTACATATTTTCGGTAAAAAAAATCGCAATAAGCATATTTTGATTGGTTTGCGCATAAGTTATTGCGTCTACTAACTACGGGAAAGATTTATGTAATTTTTATTGTTTTTTTTTTTTTGTACTAGTAATGGCGGCGATCTGCGATTTTTTGCGGGACTGCAACATTGCAGCGGATAGATCGGACCCCTGACTGATATTTTTGACACTTTTAGGGGTACCAGTGGCATTACTACAGTAATCAGTGCTATAAATACGCACTGTTACTGTAATAATGACATTGGCAGGGAAGGGGTTAATCCTGTGGGTGATCAAGGGGTTAAATGTGAGCCTAGGGGAGTGATTCTAACTGTGGGAGGGCATGGCTTGTGAAATTATCATAGAGACCTGTAATCCTATATAGAAGGATCACATGGGCTCTATGGCCATTCCAGGGAGAAGAACGGTCAGCTGTGTTTACAACCGTCCTTCTCTCTCAGCGGGGAGCGATCGCGGGTGTCAGGCGGCAATCGGAGCCGCCTGACACATGCATCCGCTTCCCCACTGCCGAGTATTTACACTGTGCAGGGTATGCTTTAGGGTAAAAAAAAGTTTCAACTTTAGAACCACTTTAACTACTTCTGGACCAGGAGGATTTGCCCCCTTAATGACCGGCCATTTTTTGTGATTCTTTTGGTGGTATTTAATCACCTGTGCAATTTTAATTTTGCAAAAAACAAAAAAAGAGTGAAAATTCTAAAAAAAAAAAAAAAAAAAGCAATATTTATTCTGCTATATAACATTCCGCAAAAAAAATTTAAAAATCAAAATTTGTATTTGCCAATTTGTATTCTGCTACATATTTTAAAAAAATCGCAATAAGCGTATTTTGATTGCTTTGCACAAAACTAGGGGAAAGATTTATGTCATTTTTATTAATTATTTTTTTTTACTAGTAATTGCGGCTAACTGCGATTTTTAGCGGGACTGTGACATTGCGGCGGACAGATCGGACCCCTAACTGACATTTTTGACACTTTTGGGGGGACCAGTGACATTACTACAGTTATCAGTTAAAAAGATGCACTGTTACTGTAATAATGGCACTGGCAGGGAAGGGGCTAACACAGTGGCGATCAAAGGATTACTAACTGTGGGGGGGGGGGACTTGTGAAATGACCGGCGATCAAAGGATTAAATGTGAGCCTAGGGGAGTGTTTTCTAACTGTGGGGGGGGGGACTTGTGAAATGACCATAGAGACCTGTGATCTTATATAGAAGGATCACAGATGTTCTGTGATCATTTCAGAGTGAACAACGGTCTGATGTGTTTACAACAGCTGACCGTCCTTCTCTCTCAGTGGGGAGTGATCGCGGGTGCCCGTCGTTAATTGTGACCACTGGTCCCGTGGATTGGCATCCCCGCTGCCTAGTGGGGGCGGGAGCGTGCCGCTTTGACATGCACGATCGCCCCCAGCACCTCACGCTCGCCACCCCAGCATTGCTCCCTGTGAACCAACGTACCCATACGTCAATTTGTGAAGCCGAGCCAGCCTGCCGCAGTATATTTGCGGTGGGCGGACCCCGTGGATCGACATCCCCGCTGCCTAGTGGGGGTGGGAGCGTGCCGATGGCGATGCACACTCATTCTCCAGCACCGCACGCTCGCCCCCCAGCACTGCTCCCATGAACCGATGTACCCATACCTCGATTCGTGGAGCCAAGCCAGTCTGCTGCAGTATATATGCGGCGGGCGGTCGGCAAGCGGTTGACTAGTAATGAATCGTTTACTTTGTTTTAGGGAAAATAAGCAAAGCAAAATACAACCATGTAAGTACTCCTGCAACATTTTTAATAAGACACCACGGCATGCTTTCTAGATTGCTTTTGGGAAGGGTGTGTAACTTTATTTTATGTCACATCCTCGCTATATCTTCAGGTCCCTTTGTATTTCAAAGATTCTTTTCGCTCCATCTTTTCCATAGCAGGAGAAAACACGACGTTTGCTTTCAAGTCCTCTACTGTTACAGTGTCTCTAGCATCAAAGTCCCCTCCTAGCCATTTTCATTTACCTTGTGACTCTGACCCTTTGTCAGGCAGAGCACTTTCAGAGTAAACTGATCCAGAAAGTCCCCAAGGATGTTATTCTCATTTATTCACTCAGCCCTTTGAATTGAACAGGCCACATTTGGCAGACATTCAGCAGACTAAGATTCAAAGAGCGCACAATTCTTTTTCTTCAGAGGTATTTTTTTCAGAATAAAGACCGTCATTTTTCAGAAAGCTTTAATGGACACCAGTCATTTAACATGGTGTGTCTCATTCATGGCTGCAATAGATGTGATGACTAGTAGTGAAAGACTAGTACAGGTACAGGACATAAATTACGTATATATCGGGATCCTGTGATGGCGCATTTCGGGAAAAACTGTCCATTTTCCCCCAGGCGATATTAATAAGACTTCAAGACACACCCAAGTATGATGAAAACATACTGCAGACCTTAAGAACAATCAGGCCCTTTTAGTATGCATGGGACAGCTGTGTGGTGAGAGGAGAGCTCCTTTCAGGTGTGCAACATATTGTATTAGCACCTATGCTACCATCTGCCTGTTCACACAGCAGCTATTACTTCTAGCAGCTGGTCCACATTTCCAGGACTTTTAATGTTTAAGGGCATTCTCAGGGGACCAATAATGCACAATAGCATTAAGACTGTCCCACGGGGAGGAGGGATGAGGGCCAACGGCTTTATACCAATGTACCTGCCAACTGGTGTGTCACAAGAAGGCTTGGGTTACTAGTCATCCGCTTATCTGATGAAAAGGATTCTTTCAGTTATATTAATCCATTTGTAGTTTTTTTTTTCTTTCCAAATATTCAGGAAAATCTTTACGGTTTTGTGCCCTAAATGCTATCTCCCCTGTCTGTGTTTGTGTGTGTTTACATAGTTTTGAATTTTACTTTTGATTTTTTTTTTATGTAATGTAGTAGAAACGGGGGATGCTGCATCAGGCGATGAAGAATACCAGTTATGAAAAAAGGATTTTTTTTTCCTTCTGTACACCTATGTAGACAGCCATCATTTTTTGCAATAAAAGTTTTCTGTAGGAATAATTTGAAAATTACCATGACAAGCTTTTTTTTTTTTTGCTTTTAAAGTCAATGTTCACCTAGTTATTGGATAAGAACCAAGCTGTGATCACCTCAATCATGTGCAATGTGCAAGCTAAAATCCTGTTTTCTTTTTTAATTTCCCTTGCAATGCAACCCTTGCCAGGTTACATTTTTGGATTTGAGAATTCTACTGGGAGATGATTACACAGTAAAAACAAAGCTGCCTAGGAAACCTACTACTAATAATAATCTGCAACATAAAGATAGTTTCTATGCAGAGGCATTAATCTGCAATATCTCTACTGGCCACTGGCCAGTGGCCAATATTCAGGGCCCATTCAAATTGCACCGATCTGGCCACTTTTGAATTTGAAGCTAGAAGCCTTAAAGCGTAACTTCACTTATGTTGAGAAAAAAACATTCCCCTCTGGGTGATCTATGTACATTATAAGGTCTTTAACAAACTTTGTTGCAGATTTCTACCTTTTGTTATTCTGAAGAAATCATTGTTTGTTCCTCTGTGCCTCGGTGCTGAGTGGGTCAAATGGGAGTGGTTTCATAATTATCAATCAGATGTGGCAGCTGCAGGGCTCTAATGAGGAAAGCTGCTGGGCCTGCATCCCTTTAGACGTGTTCCTATTGGGAGTATCTCACCAAAAATTACATTTTTGTTGCAGGGGATGCCAGAAATCTGACGTATCTTAGGCAGACTTTTAGGAAAATTGGTGAGACAATCACACATGCAGTAAATTATGTTTCTGGGGTGTGGTCAGTACACATTCTGTGTACAGAACAGCTCCAGGTAGCCACATTGCATTGCATTTTTAGAAAATTACAGCAGCTGCAGATTGAAAAGGAAAGATAATGTTTAATACTATTCAATTACAATATGATGTGTGTCACAATTGTATACGCTATATTGTTTGTTCTTTATTTGCTATTTTTTCCCTAAGAAAGTGGAGTTTCCCTTTAAGGATATATTTGCTAAATGGGGTTACAAGAAAAATGGATCTGAGAGTTGGTCTTGCTGAGTAGTTGGGGTCCAAAATTCATCTTCCTCTGGACACAGTTGCCTTTTCATTACAGTTATATATTACTGTTTATTTTTGTGTGTGTTGAGAGTTTTGAATTTTACTTTTTTTTTATGTAGTGTAGTAGAGTTGAAGGATGCTGCGTGTGATAAAAGCAGGCACTGAAAAATACCAGAATAATTAGTGAGTGCTCAAAATAAATATTATAAATGAGATATCATAAGTAAATATATAAATAAATATCAGTCCAATTAATATAACATAGTGCGGTGTTTTGTGCAAGTGGTGTAAATGAATAAAGGTGATCCAAATAAAATTAATATTAATATGCGAATCAATCAATATTGTGACATGAAAATAATAAATACATCAAGTGACAATAAAATCAAATCAGAATGGCAATAAAATCAAATAAGTAACAAAAAAGTCCCAATTGGCTGGCTATTCTTCAGTGCAAAAAGTTCTTCCAGATGAGTTTAAAAGTGAAGGTGCTCAGTGATAGGTTTTTTCTTCAATTTTGTGACTTTTTAAAGTGCAGGTGCAGGTTCCTCCTTTCAGTATACCACTCCAAAAGATGGGTGAATTACCAGATGTAATGGGTCTCGTATATCGTATGATATTGAGACCAATCACGCTTGTAGGCCCTCAGGGCCACGGTAGGTCCCCTTGCAATGCCTTCTGGATATGTAGATTAGGGTTTCCTCCTCCCCATTCCTCGTATCAGCATACGGTAGGTGTATATAAAAAAGATAAAGGCTTCAAATAGTGTAATAAAGTTTAAGAGCTTTATTCCCCATATAGTGGGTATTCCAATAAAAATCACAAAGTATAGCAGGGTAAAAGGGTTAAAAATCCCTGGGACAGCAGTGTACAGCAAAGCAGAGTGGCGAGTGGAGGTTATTCCGGCTTGCGCTCCAGTACTCTGTGTGTACGTCACTCCGTGCGTTCCGCGTCCTGACGCGTTTCGTCACTTCCTGTGACGTTTTCAAAGGTCCTTGTGTAGCAATATGGTTACATTTAATGAAGGTACAACATTTAGCAACTGGTTGATGATTAAAAGAGGCACATCTAAGTATGCAGGCATCCGGGGTAAAGCTGTCCACATAGACCATGCTATCGACGTCATCCCTTCCACACTGCATTCCACGAGCGATTCAAACTTCACTTTCAGATAACTAGTCTTCCCGGTCATGACTGCAGACTGGCGGAGGTGACAGCCGGTGGTGCGGAAGATGGTCTATGTGAACAGCTTTACCCCGGATGCTTGAAAACTTAGATGTGCCTCATTTAATCATCAACCATGTTAGTTGCTAAATGTTGTACCTTCATTAAATGTATCCACATTACCACACTTAGAGGCGCCTTTTATACACTAAAGCTCCTGCTGGATTTTGCTTCTAATCCCCTTGTGGAGACTGCCATTTGTGGATGGACATTTTATGGTTAAACAACCTATCACATTGCTATAATATTTTATATGGACTATAAACTGAAGGACTTATGAATAAATGGTTGTGGAATGAATCATCTGAGTTTCCATTATTTCTTATGGGGAAATTCGCTTTGAGATAAGAGTGTTTTGGATTACAAGCATATTTTCGAATGAATGAATTATGCTTGCAATCCAAGGTTTAACTGTACTAGTAAAAAAACACACACAAAAAAAAACAAAAACATTTTACTTCAATTCAGCAGAGCAAAATACTCTACCATCACATTCCAAAGCATAACAAATGTTGATTCAACATTCTTAAAATACATTCTTTCATTTTTTTCATGAATATTGACCCTGTTCTCCTCCTTAATGCTTTATGTGCTGCTCAAGGGCTCTGTACTAGAAACTCAGTTGACCCTCTACAAAAATAAAGCTTTTGGTTGATTAGTGGTAACTGTTTTTCTTTAGATGATAACTGCATTCTTCTATAAATGTAACCCTTCAAAATTTTTAAAAATCTAATTCTAAACTAATTTTATTGGCTAACTACTCATAGTAAAATCCTACTTTTTAACCACTTACCGCATAGTAACGTACCGATACGTCGGTACACTTTGCGGGTTTATACCGGGATGATGCCTCTAGTTAGAGGCATCATCCCGGTACCGTGGTTTGAAGCCGACGGTCGGCTTTCCGTCGGTAACGACCGATGCGGCTCGGGAGCCGCTCGATCGTTACCCGGGGGGACGGGGGGGGACGGGAGGGGACGTCCCCCCCTCCCGCCGCCTTCCGTGGCCTTCCGCCACCGGGAGCCCCGAGCACCCAGACGGCACGTCCACCGGCTGGATGGAGTCCCGATGAATTCCGGAAACGGCATCGATCGGGGCTCCGATGACGTAACCCGGAGGCGGCGTCCATGACGTCACTTCCGGGTTACTGTGCTGCAAAAGGCGGCAAATTTAAAAAACGGCTGTATGCAAAAATGCCGTTTTCGGCGTTTTGCATACAGGGAAGTGTAGTGGAGGGGTCTAGGGTCTTTTAGACCCTCGATCCCTCCATAAAGAGTACCTGTCACACATATTGCTGTCACAAGGGATGTTTACATTGCTTGTGACAGCAATAAAAGTGATCAGATTTTTTTTTTTTTTAAAAAACCTGTAATAAAGTTTAAAAAAAATAAAAAATAAATAGGAAAAAAAAAAAATTTCGCCGCCCCCGTCACCGTTAGCTCGTGCACAAAAAAAAACGTATACGCAAGTCGAGCCGCGAATGAAATCGCTGTTCAAACCCCACATGTGAGGTATCGCCGCGATCGCCAGAGCGTGCGCAATAATTAAAAAAAAAGAGCTACACTCTACCTCTAAACTGGTAACCGTTAAATAAATTTAAAGCGTCGCAGATTGAGATCTCTATTGACCGTAGTTTGTCGCCATCCCACGGGGGGGCGCAATTTTAAACCATAACATGTTGGGTATCTATTTACTCGGCGTGACATCATCTTTCACAATATACAAAGAAAATGGGCTAACTTTACTGTTTAGTATTTTTTAAATGCAGTGAAATGTGATTTTTCAATTTTTTTCCAAAAAATGGCGTTTTAAAGACCGCTGCGCAAATACCGCTTGACAAAAAGTTTTGCAATGACCGACATTTTATTCTCCAGAGTCTTTGCTAAAAAAATATATATAATGTTTGGGGGTTCTAAGTAGTTTTCTAGGAAAAAATACTGGTTTTAACTTGTAAACAAAAAGTGTCCGAAATAGGGCTGGGGCTTAAGTGGTTAACAAAACCAAAAACTGGCCTTTTTCAAAATCATGTAAAGTTTCCTAGGTAAAATACCATGATAATATGGTCAACGATTTCGAAAAAGATTTAATTTAGTTCTCTGGCATTACCTAAAATATATTAGCTGCTGTTACCTGTCTCCTAATGTAACGGAGGTGTGGGCTGAACAGAACACATGCAGAGATCAAGAGTGGTTTTCAAACCCTTGGCCAAGGGGTTCTTTATTAAAGGGTTCAACAAGTCCACAGGTCACAGTCACAGTGAGGGATTAGGTAGCAAGATCACGAGATGGCCATAAGGAACAACATATCTAAAGTCACAGGACACAATCCAGGCACAGTGAGGGATTGGCAGCAATTTAAAGCTTAACTCCCCTTTTGTTGAGAAAAAACATTCCCCCTTGGGTGATCTATGTATATTGCAAGGATTTTAACAAACTTTTGTTATTTTGAAGAAATCCCTGTGTGTTTCTCTGAGCCCATGTGGGAAATTGAGTCTAATGGGAGTGGTTTCATAATGGTTAATCATCTGTCTGCCTGTAGGACACTAATGAAGAAAGCTGCTGGGTCTGCATCCCTTTATACTTGTTCCTATTGGGAGTATCTCATCAAAAATTACATTTTTGTTCCAGGGGATGCCTGAAATCTGACTTGTATCTTAGGCAGACTTCTGGGAAAATTAGTGAGCCAATCACACAAGCAGGAAATTATGTTTCTGGGGTGTGGTCGGTACACATTTTGTGTACAGAACACCTCCAGGTAGATATATTGCATTGCATTTTCAGAAAATTACAGCTGCAGATTGAAAAGGAAAGGTCATTTTTAATAACATTAAATTACAATATGACTTGTGTCACAATTGTTTACACTATACTATTTTTTTCTTTGGGGGTTACCCTTTAACACATCAAAATATAAAGTACCTCTTTAAGTCCTGGGTCACAGGGAAAAATTCCAGACACAGAAAGGAACAGGCCACAATCTGGTATGGCAGCAATTGAGTCTATGATCACTTGGCAATTATCAAAGCATAGAAAGAGACAGACAGCAATCCGTTAAAGCAGCAAAGGAACTATAGGAAAATAGACTGTTCACTGTGCAAAGGAATTAGTCCTAGATCTTAGTGAATGAGTTGAAGCTTTGCTGACTTCCATGATCCAATCATGTGCAAACAAAATGCTGTTTTTCTACTTTCCTTGCATGTGACTGGGTATTCTATCCAAAGTACACCACCACATTCCCTTGCAAGTGCAACTTCTCTTGCAAAGTGGACAGCCTGTTTGCTTTCAGTAAATCAACCCAATGTGTCCAGCACCAGCTAACTAGTAAGAGCCATATTTGCAGAAGCTTTCCAGCAGTTTGAAGAACTCTGTACTTTATTTTTTGTTAAAGTTTAGATAACAACTAACAAATCCAATGGACGCATTGGAATACTAATTTAAGTGGGTCATAAATAGATTTTCAAACAATGCATACTCTTTGAGATTGTTCTATAACCAATGACTTTAAGAGATCTCTTTGTCCAGAGCTGTGTCATGCATTGATAAATTAGTTGACATTTAGCAGCCCAATGGTCTTATGGACTTTTTTTTCTTGTTTTAATTATCTTTCTCTAATTTTGTTACTACCAGTTTTTCTTGCAATTACTTTCCTTTACTGTAACTGTTTAATTAATCCTTGTTTATTTTATTTCTTATAACACTTTATATCCCTTTTACCAAATATTTCACATTGGAAATTTGGATGGATGAAAGAGATTGTTGCTCTCGGTTCTCCTCCTTCTTCATCTAACATGTATATCTCTAGTATTTATATAGTGTAAACATATTACACAGCATTTCCCCATTCACATTAGTCAGTCTTTATCAAAGGGGGTAATATATGTACAAAGTATTAGATATACCCAGATTAGATTTAAAGCTGAACTCCAAGTGCATCAAAAAGAGGCCAGTAGGTTTCTGAAGCGCTACCTATTGCAGCATTCTATTTCTCTGCATCCAGTTTCATCTTTCCTCACCATAATATTATCTAGATTTCTTTCTAAAAACATAGTGGGGTTGATTTACTAAAGAGAAAAAGCCTGTGCACTTTGCAAAGTTGCTTCAGAGCTCAGTAAATGGTGGTACTATTTGCAAAGTGAAGCTTTACCTCATTTACTAAGCTCTGGAGCAACTGCACTTGCAGAGTGCAACTGCACCGTCTATTTGCCTTTAGTAAATCAACCTCTGTGTGTCACCTTTGTTTCTCTGTCCCTTCTACCTAGGACCTAATATTTCCTTTCAAAGGCATCTTTATTGACAAGGGTGACATAACTCCTGCGCAGGGGTCGGTCATCCTGAAATACAGGTATTATGCCAGCAATGTAAACTGAGCTGCACATACGCAACTCCGTTTTCATGCCACAGAAGACTGCGAACAGTCAGATAGGTTGATTTTATTGCAGAAGAGAGATTGTCTGTCTCTTCTGTGAAAAATAGCCTGCCCGTGTGTAACTATTTTTAAAAATGTCCTAATTTCTGTTTAAATTACTTTTTGTCACATGCTGGTATCTGAGAATTGATTTTGGTGTAGTAGTGCTTCATTACTGTAGCTTGATTTTCTTTAAAATATAATTAATATATGTATTTTACCATTATTGACATTACTGTAGGCAATAGTTAGCATTGTTTGTACTGTGATACATAAACATATATACATGCCATAACAAAATTATATCATAATTTAATTTGTTCGTCATGTTTGACATTTGCTATTATGTCAGTCTGGTTCAAATTTATGGTAGTTTATTCACTTATATATACAGTACAAAATAATTTTGCATATATTTGTTACATATTGTTTCTAGAAAATATGCAAGCCATCTTATTATTAATATTTTTTGCTCTTTATTGACTGCAGTACTCATAACAAAGTTTCTAATTTCTGCATTTGCAAGCAAGATTTGCTTAGTGCAGCAAAGTTTATAATTTTTTTTCGGTAAAGTATGATTAACAATTTTAAGTGCAAAAAAAGACAGCATGCGCGAGGACCTAAGAAACCAAGGTAATTTGATGTTTTTGCCTCTTGCAAACTCTAAGGCTCCATGCACAGTGTGATCTTTTGGTTGACTTTTCTCCTTCCAGGAGAAAAGCAACAGAAAAAAGGGGTAAAAGCCACGTTCGCGCATTTGGCGTGAATGCATTCTATTGTCTAGAATATTCATTTATTCTGGCCATTAGAAAGTATTAACGAGCGAACACTTATAAAAATGTCTTGCGTTAATTCATGTTTGTACACTCAAAACACAAGGACACATAGGCTAATATGGAGGGACGGAGCAGCTAGAAGGATAAGTATTTACACTCTTTTTTTACAGGTGCACATTGCTTGAAAAATTTTAGTATAACAATAGGGTCACTGTAAAGGACTGTAAATAGATATAACGAATATGAGTAAATTACCTATATAACCCTTTAAATTAATTATTAAAAGCAAATAAAATCATGGAATATATAAAGTAATAGATTAAACAATAAAATGTAAAGACAGGGGGGCGTGGCCAGCCATGGACTGTGATAGCAGCATGAGAGAGGAGCTCAGACATCTAAGGACATTCAGCAGCATATTGCAGACATCCAGGAGCCTTTTCAAACACCCCATCTGGGCAATCCATCCTGCAGTAACCCGGTGACCATGTCGAGGAAGTGCAGGGACGAGAAGAAACCAAAGAAGATGACTGCATTCTTCACTTAGCAGCAGCATGGAGGTAGGCAAGATGTCTCTGGCCCATCCTCTACCCCTGCACATAATATCCATCCCCAGCCACCCAATCCCAATATTAACAACAACAATAGTTCCACTATTTCTTTTTCCACTAAAAGCCCACAATCCTACTCCCCTACACCTTAATCTGCTAGCCCTGCCAAGGCAAAATTCAGGATGAATGGCTCTGGATACAGCTCAGCAGCTAGCCCTGTCACAGATTCTGGGGAGGATACAAGGGAACTTCCTGACTCTACTGAAGAATTTCCTACTATGAATCAGCCTGTTATGGATAGTGTTGAGCGAACACGGACTGTATTATTCGTGTTCGTACCGAATAATTGGATTTTTTGTACCCGAACACGGACACGGACACTTTACTGTATGTTCGGGTAAAAATCCGTGTTCGGTCGTTTTATTTCCGGGTTTTGCATGCTTTGGCGCTCTTTTCATGGCGGGCTTTCAACAGCCAATCAACAATCGTTTAACTGGTGTGCCTTAAGCCATCCCAGCCATGCCTGCAAATGTCTTAGTAGCTGTGATTGGCCGTCTGAAGCATGTGACCAAGTCTTTATAAGTTCGAGGCAGCCGCAGCGGCGTCATTATGCTGCTTATATCAGGGACAGAGCACACATCAACGTGCTGGCTGCTGATTAGGGAAAGATAGGCAGGAAAAAACCATTTGTGTCCGGATAGAATTGAGGGACAGGTCGGAGTGTTTAGGCAGGGCGAGTTGTAGGCATTTTAGGGATAGAGTCTGCTGAATTATAGGGTCAGTGTCTTCTACAAACTACAATCGATATTGCTGTGTGGGGGGTGGGGTGAATCTGCACTCAATCCTGATCTACGATCTCTTCTCAATCCTGTTAGGGACAGAGTCTGCTGAATTTTAGGGAAACTGTGTTCTACAAACTACAATCGATATTGCTGTGTGGTGTGGGATTGGAGATAGGCAGGTGTCAGTGATCCACATCCATTTTTCTGTGTGTGAGCTGCAGTGAACACAATCTTTTTGGGCTGCAGTGAACACAATCTTTTTGGGCTGCAGTGAACACAATCTTTTTGGGCTGCAGTGAACACAATCTTTTTGGGCTGCAGTGAACACAATCTTTTTGGGGTGCAGTGAACAAAATCTTTTTGGGGTGCAGTGAACACAATCCTTTTTGGTGTGCAGTGAACACAATCTTTGTGGGGTGCAGTGAACAAAATCCTTTGTGGGGTGCAGTGAACACAATCTTTTTGGGGTGCAGTGAACAAAATCTTTTTTGGGGTGCAGTGAACAACATCCTTTTTGGGGTGCAGTGAACACAATCTTTTTGGGGTGCAGTGAACAAAATCCTTTGTGGGGTGCAGTGAACACAATCTTTTTGGGGTGCAGTGAACACAATCTTTTTGGGGTGGAGTGAACAACATCCTTTTTGGGGTGCAGTGAACAAAATCCTTTTTGGGGTGCAGTGAACAAAATCATTTTTGGGGTGCAGTGAACACAATCTTTTTGGGGTGCAGTGAACACAATCTTTGTGGGGTGCAGTGAACACAATCTTTTTGGGGTGGAGTGAACAACATCCTTTTTGGGGTGCAGTGAACAACATCCTTTTTGGGGTGCAGTGAACACAATCTTTTTGGGGTGCAGTGAACACAATCTTTGTGGGGTACAGTGAACAGAATCTTTGTGGGGTGCAGTGAACACAATCTTTGGGGGGTACAGTGAACACAATCTTTTTGGGGTGCAGTGAACACAATCTTTGTGGGGTGCAGTGAACACAATCTTTTTGGGGTGGAGTGAACAAAATCATTTTTGGGGTGCAGTGAACAACATCCTTTTTGGGGTGCAGTGATCAAAATCCTTTTTGGGGTGCAGTGAACACAATCTTTTTGGGGTGCAGTGAACAAAATCCTTTGTGGGGTGCAGTGAACAGAATCTTTGTGGGGTGCAGTGAACACAATCTTTGGGGGGGTACAGTGAACACAATCTTTTTGGGGTGCAGTGAACACAATCTTTGTGGGGTACAGTGAACAGAATCTTTGTGGGGTGCAGTGAACACAATCTTTGGGGGGTACAGTGAACACAATCTTTTTGGGGTGCAGTGAACACAATCTTTGGGGGGTACAGTGAACACAATCTTTTTGGGGTGCAGTGAACACAATCTTTGGGGGGGTACAGTGAACACAATCTTTTTGGGGTGCAGTGAACAACATCCTTTTAGGGTGCAGTGAACACAATCTTTGTGGGGTGCAGTGAACAACATCCTTTTAGGGTGCAGTGAACACAATCTTTGTGGGGTACAGTGAACAGAATCTTTGTGGGGTGCAGTGAACACAATCTTTGGGGGGTACAGTGAACACAATCTTTGTGAGGTGCAGTGAACACAATCTTTGTGGGGTGCAGTGAACACAATCATTGTGGGGTGCAGTGAACTCAATCTTTGTGGGGTACAGTGAACACAATCTCATACTTCTGAAGATTTGAGGGTGCTGCCTGTTCCATACTCCCCCTACTCCTCATCTAGCCTTTTAGGGGTACAAACAATAGTAATTGGGGCCTAGTGTGGTTGTGTACGTGTGATATACATACACTTTTTTTGGATCATATTTTCTATTCCGCTATTTAATCAAAAACCTTTGGGGATCAGTTAAATTGGGGGATAGTCTGTGTTGGTACGTGTGAGAGAGATCCACCTTTCCAAGTTGTTGGGGTTCATCTCATACTTCTGAAGGTTTGAGGGTGCTGCCTGTTCCATACTCCCCCTACTCCTAGCCTTTTAGGGGTACAAACAATAGTAATTGGGGCCTAGTGTGGTTGTGTACGTGTGATATACATACACTTTTTTTGGATCATATTTTCTATTCCGCTATTTAATCAAAAACCTTTGGGGATCAGTTAAATTGGGGGATAGTCTGTGTTGGTACGTGTGAGAGAGATCCACCTTTCCAAGTTGTTGGGGTTCATCTCATACTTCTGAAGGTTTGAGGGTGCTGCCTGTTCCATACCCCCCCTACTCCTCATCTAGCCTTTTAGGGGTACAAACAATAGTAATTGGGGCCTAGTGTGGTTGTGTACGTGTGATATACATACACTTTTTTTGGATCATATTTTCTATTCCGCTATTTAATCAAAAACCTTTGGGGATCAGTTAAATTGGGGGATAGTCTGTGTTGGTACGTGTGAGAGAGATCCACCTTTCCAAGTTGTTGGGGTTCATCTCATACTTCTGAAGGTTTGAGGGTGCTGCCTGTTCCATACCCCCCCTACTCCTAGCCTTTTAGGGGTACAAACAATAGTAATTGGGGCCTAGTGTGGTTGTGTACGTGTGATATACATACACTTTTTTTGGATCATATTTTCTATTCCGCTATTTAATCAAAAACCTTTGGGGATCAGTTAAATTGGGGGATAGTCTGTGTTGGTACGTGTGAGAGAGATCCACCTTTCCAAGTTGTTGGGGTTCATCTCATACTTCTGAAGGTTTGAGGGTGCTGCCTGTTCCATACCCCCCCTACTCCTAGCCTTTTAGGGGTACAAACAATAGTAATTGGGGCCTAGTGTGGTTGTGTACGTGTGATATACATACACTTTTTTTGGATCATATTTTCTATTCCGCTATTTAATCAAAAACCTTTGGGGATCAGTTAAATTGGGGGATAGTCTGTGTTGGTACGTGTGAGAGAGATCCACCTTTCCAAGTTGTTGGGGTTCATCTCATACTTCTGAAGGTTTGAGGGTGCTGCCTGTTCCATACTCCCCCTACTCCTCATCTAGCCTTTTAGGGGTACAAACAATAGTAATTGGGGCCCAGTGTGGTTGTGTACGTGTGATATACATACACTTTTTTTGGATCATATTTTCTATTCCGCTATTTAATCAAAAACCTTTGGGGATCAGTTAAATTGGGGGATAGTCTGTGTTGGTACGTGTGAGAGAGATCCACCTTTCCAAGTTGTTGGGGTTCATCTCATACTTCTGAAGGTTTGAGGGTGCTGCCTGTTCCATACCCCCCCTACTCCTCATCTAGCCTTTTAGGGGTACAAACAATAGTAATTGGGGCCTAGTGTGGTTGTGTACGTGTGATATACATACACTTTTTTTGGATCATATTTTCTATTCCGCTATTTAATCAAAAACCTTTGGGGATCAGTTAAATTGGGGGATAGTCTGTGTTGGTACGTGTGAGAGAGATCCACCTTTCCAAGTTGTTGGGGTTCATCTCATACTTCTGAAGGTTTGAGGGTGCTGCCTGTTCCATACTCCCCCTACTCCTCATCTAGCCTTTTAGGGGTACAAACAATAGTAATTGGGGCCTAGTGTGGTTGTGTACGTGTGATATACATACACTTTTTTTGGATCATATTTTCTATTCCGCTATTTAATCAAAAACCTTTGGGGATCAGTTAAATTGGGGGATAGTCTGTGTTGGTACGTGTGAGAGAGATCCACCTTTCCAAGTTGTTGGGGTTCATCTCATACTTCTGAAGGTTTGAGGGTGCTGCCTGTTCCATACTCCCCCTACTCCTCATCTAGCCTTTTAGGGGTACAAACAATAGTAATTGGGGCCCAGTGTGGTTGTGTACGTGTGATATACATACACTTTTTTTGGATCATATTTTCTATTCCACTATTTAATCAAAAACCTTTGGGGATCAGTTAAATTGGGGGATAGTCTGTGTTGGTACGTGTGAGAGAGATCCACCTTTCCAAGTTGTTGGGGTTCATCTCATACTTCTGAAGGTTTGAGGGTGCTGCCTGTTCCATACTCCCCCTACTCCTCATCTAGCCTTTTAGGGGTACAAACAATAGTAATTGGGGCCTAGTGTGGTTGTGTACGTGTGATATACATACACTTTTTTTGGATCATATTTTCTATTCCGCTATTTAATCAAAAACCTTTGGGGATCAGTTAAATTGGGGGATAGTCTGTGTTGGTACGTGTGAGAGAGATCCACCTTTCCAAGTTGTTGGGGTTCATCTCATACTTCTGAAGGTTTGAGGGTGCTGCCTGTTCCATACTCCCCCTACTCCTAGCCTTTTAGGGGTACAAACAATAGTAATTGGGGCCTAGTGTGGTTGTGTACGTGTGATATACATACACTTTTTTTGGATCATATTTTCTATTCCGCTATTTAATCAAAAACCTTTGGGGATCAGTTAAATTGGGGGATAGTCTGTGTTGGTACGTGTGAGAGAGATCCACCTTTCCAAGTTGTTGGGGTTCATCTCATACTTCTGAAGGTTTGAGGGTGCTGCCTGTTCCATACCCCCCCTACTCCTAGCCTTTTAGGGGTACAAACAATAGTAATTGGGGCCTAGTGTGGTTGTGTACGTGTGATATACATACACTTTTTTTGGATCATATTTTCTATTCCGCTATTTAATCAAAAACCTTTGGGGATCAGTTAAATTGGGGGATAGTCTGTGTTGGTACGTGTGAGAGAGATCCACCTTTCCAAGTTGTTGGGGTTCATCTCATACTTCTGAAGATTTGAGGGTGCTGTCTGTTCCATACTCCTCCTACTCCTCATCCATCCTTTTAGGGGTACAAACAATAGTAATTGGGGCCTAGTGTGGTTTTGTACGTGCGAGATACATACACTTTTTTGGATCATATTTCCTATTCCGCTATTCAATAAAAACCTTTCTAGGGCAAGATCTTAAATTACAGAAATATGAGGAGACCGTCAAATAAGGGCCGTGGCCTGGGTCGTGGTGCTGCTGGTAGAGCTCCTGTTGCAAGGAGAGGACGTGGTCGATCTGTGCCAGCTACACGCACAAGTGAAACACCTTCCTCAAGTGTGAGTAGGCGACAGAACCTGCATCAGTATTTGGTAGGGCATCAAACGCCCCTAGAAGTGATGAGGCCAGAACAAGTTGAGGCGATAGTAGATTGGTTTGCTGCTGACAGTGCCTCCAGTTCCTTCACATTGTCTCCCACCCAGTCTACTGCAGAAAGGTCAGAGTTGGCACCTGCAGCCAATGTCCAACCGTCTTTCACCTCACCCCCTTGCAAATCAGGCCAGCAGTCTGAGCCCCAAGCCATACAGCAGTCTCTTATTCTTTTTGAGGACTCTGTCAGCAGGGTTTCCCAGGGCCATCCACCTAGCCCTGCCCCAGAAGTGGAAGAGATTGAGTGCAGCGATGCCCAACCACTTATTTCTCAAGATGAGTACATGCAAGGATCATCGCAGCACGTCTCCGATGATGACGAAACGCAGGTGCCAACTGCTGCGGCGTTCAGCATTGTGGAGACCGACAAGGAGGGCAGGGGTGAAGACTGGGTGGAAGATGATGTGGAGGACGATGAGGTCCTCGACCCCACATGGAATGAACGTCATGCAGATGACCTGAGTAGTTTGGAGGAAGAGGCGGTGGTCGCACAGAGCCACCAGCACAGCAGAAGAGGGAGCAGGGTGCAGAAGCGGAGCGGCCGTGCCCTAGACACTACGCCCGCTACTGCCCAACGCAGCAAGGGAACGAGCGCACCAAAGTCAGCTCAAAGGAGTTCTCTAGCGTGGAAGTTCTTTAGAAAATGTGCTGATGACAGGACACGAGTGGTTTGCACCCTGTGCAATCAGAGCTTGAAGCGAGGCATAAACCTTCTCAACCTGAGCACAACCTGCATGATCAGGCATCTAAGTGCAAAGCACGAGCTGCAGTGGAGTACACACCTTCAAAACCAAGAAACGTCTCTGGCTCATCCTGCTTCCTCTTCTGCTGCAGTCTCGGCCGCTCCAGCCACATCTGTAGTGATACCGGCACCTGCCACCCCGCAAACAGACGATCTGTCAGCAACACCACCACCTGGGTCACCAACAACCATCTCCACAATGTCCCGTGGAAGCGTTCAGCTTTCCATCTCCCAAACACTTGAGAGGAAGAGGAAGTAACCCCCTACCCACCCGCGATCCCTGGCCCTGAATGCCAGCATTTCAAAATTATTGGCCTTTGAAATGCTGTCATTCCGTCTGGTGGAGACGCACAGTTTTAAAAACCTTATGTCGGTGGCTGTCCCACAGTACGTCGTGCCCAGCCGCCACTACTTTTCCAGGCAAGCCATCCCTTCCCTGCACAACCAAGTGGGGGAAAATATCAGGTGTGCACTGCGCAACGCCATCTGTGCCAAGGTCCACCTAACTACGGATACGTGGACCAGTAAGCACGGTCAGGGGCGTTATATCTCCCTAACGGCACACTGGGTAAATGCAGTGGCGGATGGGCCTGAGGCGGATAGCAATTTGGCGCATGTCCTTCCACCACCGAGGATTGCAGGGCGCTTCAGTTTGCCTCCTGTTCCTAACTCCTCCTACTCCGCTTCCTCATCCTCTACCGCCTCCTCATCCGGACAGCGTAACACCTTCACCACCAACTTCAGCACGGCCAGGGGTAAACGACAGCAGGCAGTTTTACAACTTGCCTGTTTGGGGGACAAACCACACACCGCGCAGGAGTTGTGGAGGAGCATGGAACAGCAGACAAATGAGTGGTTGCTGCCAGCGAGCCTCAAGCCCGGCCTGGTGGTGTGCGATAACGGGCGAAATCTCATAGCAGCTCTGGGCCTAGCCGGTTTGACGCACATCCCTTGCCTGGCGCATGTGCTGAATTTGGTGGTGCAGAGGTTCCTTAAAAACTACCCCGATATGTCAGAGCTGCTGCAGAAAGTGCGGGCCGTTTGTGCGCACTTTCGGCGTTCTCACCCTGCTGCTGCTCGCCTGGCAGCGCTGCAGCGTAACTTCGGCCTTCCCGCTCACCGCCTCATATGTGACGTGCCCACAAGGTGGAACTCCACCTTGCACATGCTGGAAAGACTGTGCGAGCAGCAGCAGGCCATAGTGGAGTTTCAGCTGCAGCACGCACGCGTGAGTCGCTCTGCGGAACAGCACCACTTCACCACCAATAACTGGGCCTCCATGCGAGACCTGTGTGCCTTGTTGCGCTGTTTTGAGTACTCCACCAACATGGCCAGTGGCAATGACGCCGTTCTCAGCTTAACTATCCCACTTCTATGCCTCCTTGAAAAAACAATTCGGGCGATGATGGAAGAGGATGTGGCACAGGATGAGGAGGAGGAGGAGGATGAAGAGGTAACATTTCCAAGGCTTTCAGGGCAGTCATTCGCAAGGGGCTCCGAGGGTGGGTTCCTGCACACGCAAACGCCAGGGACGCAATTGTCCAGCAGGGGCACAGTTCTGGAGGATGAGGAGGATGAGGAGGAGGAGGAGCTGGAGGAGGAGATGGAACCATGTTCACAGCAGGGTGGCACCCAGGCCAGCTCATGGCCATCACTGGTGCGTGGCTGGGGGGATACAGAGGACACGGACGATACACCTCCCACAGAGGACAGCCTTTCGTCGCCTCTGGGCAGCCTGGCACACATGAGCGATTACATGCTGCAGTGTCTCCACAACGACCGCCGAGTTGCCCACATTCTAACTTGTGCTGATTACTGGGTGGCCACGCTGCTGGATCCCCGTTACAAGGACAACGTACCGTCCTTAATTCACTCACTGGAGCGCGATCGCAAGATGCGCGAGTACAAGCGCACGCTGGTAGACGCCATGCTGCTGGCATTCCCATCTGACAGCGGGGCCACAGTGGAAGCACAAGGCAGAGGAGGAGGAGGAGGAGGTCGCCAACGCAACCAGGGCACCGCCAGCACCTCAGAAGGCAGGGTTAGCATGGCCGAAATGTGGAAAAGCTTTGTCAGCACGCCACAACAAACAGCAGCACCAGCAGCTCAGATGGAACGTCTTAGCAGGAGGCAGCATTTTACCAACATGGTGGAGCAGTATGTGTGCACACGCCTACATGTAGTGAATGACGGGTCTGCCCCCTTCAACTTCTGGGTCTCCAAATTGGGCACATGGCCTGAGCTTGCCCTTTACGCCTTGGAGGTGCTGGCGTGCCCTGCAGCCAGTGTATTATCTGAACGGGTATTTAGCACGGCTGGGGGCGTTATAACAGACAAGCGCAGCCGCCTGTCCAGAGACAATGTGGACAAGCTCACGTTCATTAAAATGAACCAGGCATGGATCCCACGGGACTTTTCCGTACCTTATGCAGAATAGCAATGGATACCGACCTTACCCACCCATTGTTCCATTTTTGCTCTTTCTCACTCTTTTGGGGTGTACCCTCATTTAAAATTTTTGAAAAGAAGCAGTGTTGGCTACCTCGTCCTCCTCCTCAGGGCCAGATTAATGTAGGGGCTATTGGAGCTGCAGCTCCAGGCCCCTACCTTTTATATAGGCCCCGGGTTGGCCATATTCACTGTTACCGCTCTTCTGTCACTTGTAAACACAGAAGTGTGGCTTCTATACTCGCTTCCCCAGGCAGCACCCTCAGAACCTCCCCACACAGCGTGAAGGCCGGACAAGGAGGGACAGTTGGCGATGCATGGATGTGTTTATGGGCTTCAGAGACAGCATCCCATGTTGAATTAGGCATGCATGGCTGCACCCTTCCTCCTCTGGGTGCATGGCAAGGCACGGCCCTTAAGGCCCTTCAAAATCCTCAGCACCAAGCCCATGATGCTGTTAATCCGGCCCTGGTCCTCCTCCACCGCCGCTTCCACCTACACCGCCCATAGGTGTGCGCAGCCTATTGCATTAAGGTGTGCACCCCAAAGTTGAAATACACATGCATGTGTTTGCCAGCAGGGAGAGTAATGTATCGGGGCCATGTACCTGTAGGCAAGGAGAAATAGAGCAGAGCAGGTCCCAGGGAGATCTTTCCCATCTCCTCACTGGCAATGCTATGTGCCCTAGGTGATTAGGGTGTGCCCAGGCACACCCAGCACACCCTGTGCGCACGCCTATGTCACCGCCACATCCACCACCACCTCAACCTCCCTCCTACTCCATATGGGCCTCGTCCTTCAGAGATGAAGAAGAACATTGTTTTATTTTTCTGTTTTTTTTTGTTGTTTTAAGTTATTTCCCTATCCACATTTGTTTGCAGAGCACTTGCCATGCTCTTAATTACGTTTTGCTGCCATTTGCAGCACTCTAGCCCTTTCCTTTGGTGTTTTAGAGCCATTTTAGTGCCTTAAAGTTCGGGTCCCCATTGACTTCAATGGGGTTCGGTGTCCGGGAAAAGTTCGGTAAAAGTCCGGGACACGGACCCGGACTTTTTTTTAAAGTTCGGCCGAACCCGTCGAACACGGACATCTAGGTGTCCGCTCAACCCTAGTTATGGACCCTGTACTAAAAGATATGCTGTTATCTTTGCAGAGCTCCAGGCTGACATAATGTCTTGTTTGCACAAATTCAATAGTGAAATCCAAGCAGTGGAATCTAGAGTTGATCACATTGCATCCAAAATGGGGGAATTTGCATCAACCATTAATGACCTTATAGATGCCCATGAAGGTAAAGAGGATGAGATGGCAGATATGGAGGACAGATCCGGGAGGAATAATATGAAGATTAGAGGGATTTCTGAATCTGTCCAGCAGAATGATCTGCGTGCCCTATGCTGTTAAATTGTGCAAAGAAATCATGCCTGATCTCACTGAGCTAGATGTTATTATAGACACAATCCATCGCCTACCTAAACCAACATATCTCCCTGACCAGATCCCACGAGATGTGATACTGCACTAGCATTTTTACCATGCCAAAGAAAAACTCATGGCAGCAATGCATAATAAAGAGCAAATTCCTCCACAGTTTCAGAATATCCAATTATATGCAGATCTCCCCTAGTATACTCTCCAAAAAATAAAAAGCACTATTACTAAAGCCCTCAGGAACCACAGGATTGGCTACAAATTGAGATACCCAACAAAACTCTCCATCACTAAAGAGGGTTCTACATACATAGTATAGTGGATTCACCGGAAAAAGGCCTCTCTCTACTTAAGGAGTGGCAGATTATCCCTGAATCAACCAACCACTCCAACTCCACTAGGAATATCCCACCAGTAGAACCTGAGTGGAAGATGGTTACTGCTAAAAATTCAAAGAAACTCATTTGAACGTGGAAAAGCAATATCATGACCTTTGTGTTATTTTGAAAATGGGAGTCCTTCTCTGTCACAAAGTCACCCCCTACTTAACCTTAGCAGCAGTGAGCTGCAACCGGGTACAAGATACCCTTTTTAGCCTTTTGGAAAGTTAATTGTTCCTGTTTTTTCTTGCTTTTCACCACAGTCAATACTCAATGACCTGCTAAATTCTTTGAGACCTCTCACACAGGCATTGTCAAGCGGGAAGATAATCATCCAGAGACTTGCTAAGTCATCTACTGAAACACACTTACTTCTCATCTCAGAACGCAGATTTAACACATTCCTTGAGACTTCCCTCACAGATGCTATCTTATTGGAAAAGTTTCTTTCAGGGGCTCTCTCAGATACCCATGAAAAGAAGCACACATCTCATATACTTACTACTTAAGAGTTACAATTACCACTTTGTCCGCTAGGAGGAGCTCCCTACACACAAAGAAAGCCATAGCTGCAATATATATATATATATATATATATATATATACGTTTATCATCCTTACCACATCAACATGGGAGTAACATTTCTTTCTATTAATGCAAAAGGCCTCAACCACCCAGCCAAAAGGAAATCTATATGGAAAGAAGCCTATCAATTTAAATGCAACATCCTTTGCGCACAGGAAATTATTTTTTGTAATCAAATAACTCCCAAATGCTCCAATAGGAACTTTCCCTATGTCTATACTGCTAACACGGACTCAAAAAAAACAAGGAGTCCTTACGGCAATTAGAGACATTGTGTCTTTCACACTCCACGAGAAAGTCAAAGACCCACAAGGACGCTACTTACTTTTAATATGTGATATTAACTCCACAACCATTGCTAACATATACAGTCAGGTCCATAAATATTGGGACATCAACACAATTCTAATCTTTTTGGCTCTATTCACCACCACAATGGATTTAAAATGAAACAAACAAGATGTGCTTTAACTGCAGACTTTCAGCGTTAATTTGAGGGTATTTACATCCAAATCAGGGACCAAAAGTAATGGGACAATTGGCTGCTCCGCTGTTCCATGGTACGGTGTGTGTTATTCCCTCATTATCCCATTGACAAGGAGCAGATAAATGAGTCCAGAGTTAATTTCAAGTGTGCTATTTGCATTTGGAATCTGTTGCTGTCAACTCTCAATATGAGATCCAAAGAGCTGACACTATCAGAGAAGCAAGCCATCATTAGGCTGAAAAAACAAAACAAATCCATCAGAGAGATAGCAAAAACATTAGGTGTGGCAAAATCAACTGTTTGGAACATCCCTAAAAAGAAAGAACGCACCGGTGAGCTCAGCAACACCAAAAGTCCCGGAAGACCACGGAAAACAACTGTGGTGGATGACCGAAGAATTCTTTCCCTGGTGAAGAAAACACCCTTCACAACAGTTGGCCAGATCAAGAACACTCTCCAGGAGGTAGGTGTATGTGTGTCAAAGTCAACAATCAAGAGAAGACTTCACCAGAATGAATACAGCGGGTTCACCACAAGATGTAAACCATTGGTGAGCCTCAAAAACAGAAAGGCCAGATTAGAGTTTGCCAAACATCATCTAAAAAAGCCTTCACAGTTCTGGAACAACATCCTATGGACATATGAGACCAAGATCAACTTGAACCAGAGTGATGGGAAGAGAAGAGTATGGAGAAGGAAAGGAACTGCTCATGATCCAAAGCATACCACCTCATCAGTGAAGCATGGTGGTGGTAGTGTCATGGCCTGGGCATGTATGGCTGCCAATGGAACTGATTCTCTTGTATTTATTGATGATGTGACTGCTGACAAAAGCAGCAGGATGAATTCTGAAGTGTTTCGGGCAATATTATCTGCTCATATTTAGCCAAATGCTTCAGAACTCATTGGACGACGCTTCACAGTGCAGATAGACAATGACCCGAAGCATACTGCGAAAGCAACCAAAGAGTTTTTTAAGGGAAAGAAGTGAAATGTTATGCAATAGCTAAGTCAATCACCTGACCTGAATCAGATTGAGCATGCATTTCACATGCTGAAGACAAAACTGAAGGGAGAAAGCCCCAAGAACAATCAGGAACTGAAGACAGTTGCAGTAGAGGCCTGGCAGAGCATCACCGGGGATGAAACCCAGTGTCTGGTGATGTCTATGCGTTCCAGACTTCAGGCTGTAATTGACTGCAAAGGATTTGCAACCAAGTATTAAAAAGTGAAAGTTTGATTTATGATTGTTAATCTGTCCCATTACTTTTGGTCCCTTAAAAAGTGGGAGGCACGTATACAAACTGTTGTAATTCCTACACTGTTCACCTGATTTGGATGTAAATACCCTCAAATTAAAGCTGAAAATCTGCAGTTAAAGCACATCATGTTTGTTTCATTTCAAATCCATTTTGGTGGTTTATAGAGCCAAAAAGATAAGAATTGTGTTATTGTCCCAATATTTATGGACCAGACTACAGTATATGCACCCAACTCCCATCAATTTTGCTTTCTCTAAAAATTGCTGCGTAAAATACATACACACCAAAAAGGCTCTCTATTGCCATATGGAGACTTCAATCACATCCATGACCCATCTATGGACTCTACATCTACCTCTAGACATCCGGGACCCTCACTCCATAGCTCAATATACCAACATGATATGTTCGATGCATGGCGTTGCTTTTTATGCAGGTGAGAGAGACTTCACTTTCTTCTCCACACCCCATCAATCCTTTTCACGCACAAATCTTTTCTTAGTGGACCAGTGGCTTCTAACTAAAACTTCCTCGACCTCAACTAATACTATTACATGGTCGGACCATGCCTCGGTTGTGCTGACCGTAGAAGATTCCATCTCTTCCAATACCCTTCCAATCTGGAGAGCAAATCCACTCCTTCTATAAAAGAATGACACCAAACAAATAATAGAAAGACATTTATTTGAGTTTTTTTTCCACAGATAATGATGCCTCATTGGCTGACCTTTTTACCTTATGTTACATAGTTACATAGTTACATAGTAGGTGAGGTTGAATAAAGACAATAGTCCATCCAGTTCAACCTGTTTAGGTGTGTGTGACTGTAATCATCTAACATAGCCTTTAATCTCCTGATCCTTGAGATGCAAGTCTAAGAGTCTTTTGAAAGTCACCATTCTACCCGCAGAAACCACCTCTTGTGGTAGACAATTCCACAATCTTGCAGCCCTAACAGTAAAGAACCCCCCACGTTGCCTGAGGTTAAAACGCTTCTCCTCTAATCGCATTGTATGTCCTCGAGTCCTCATGCAATTCCTTCGAATGAACAGCTTTTTTTCTAAGCTGAGATCCCCATTAAGATATTTATAAATTGCTATCATGTCCCCTTTCAGACGTCTCTTCTCCAGGGAGAATAAATCGAGCGATTGCAGCCGCTCTTCATAGTTAAGGTCCTCCAACCCCCTAATCAGTTTAGTTGCCCTTCTCTGGACTTTCTCCAGCTCCAACACATCCCTCCTGAGGACTGGCGACCAGAACTGGACAGAATACTCCAGATGCGGTCGGACCAGAGTTTTATAAAGTGGAAGGATTATAGTCTTATCTCTGGAATACATCCCTTTCTTTATGCATGCTAATATTCTGTTGGCTTTGGAAGCTGCCGCTTGACATTGCATGCTGTTGCCTAATCTATCATCAACCAAGACTCCCAGATCTTTCTCCATTTTTGATTCCCCCAAGGGTTCCCCTCCTAACGTGTATTGTGTTTTTATGTTTTTAGTCCCCAAGTGCAAAACCTTACACTTCTCCACGTTAAACCTCATTTGCCATGTCGTTGCCCACTCCGTAATTTTGTCCAGGTCATTCTGTAGGATATCTGCTTCATGCTGTGTAGTTATTGCCCTGGCCAATTTTGTGTCATCTGCAAAAACTGATAACGAACTACTGATCCCGTCCTCAATGCTGTTTATGAATAAATTGAACAAGGTTGGTCCCAAGACTGAGCCTTGGGGGACCCCACTTACCACCTCAGACCAGTCTGAGTATGCGCTGTTTATTACCACCCTTTGGACACGGCCTTTTAGCCAGTTCCGTATCCAAGAGCAAACCCTGCTGTCGATACCTGCAGACCTTATTTTATAAATTAAGCGCTTGTGGGGAACTGTATCAAACGCCTTAGCGAAATCCAAGTACACCACATCCACTGGTCTGCCCCTATCTAGCTCACAGCTCAGGAGCATACCTCCTCGTAGAATGCTAAGAGATTGGTTTGACAAGAACGCCCATTTGTAAACCCGTGCTGGTTACTACTGATGATGTTGTTGTCTTTAGCATATTCTACGATATAGTCCCTTATCATCCCCTCCAAAAGTTTACAAATTATTGATGTCAAGCTGACAGGCCTATAATTTCCCGGGATATGCCTCTGGCCCTTTTTGAATATCGGAATCACGTTAGCCTTCCTCCAATCCCCTGGTACATCTCCTGTCCTAATACTGTCAGCAAAGATCAGGAACAGTGGTCTAGATATAACCATACTGAGTTCCTTGAGCACTCTCGGATGTACGCCATCCGGGCCTGGTGATTTGTTTGTGTTAAGTTTATCCAGTCTTTCCCTGATTTCACCCTCTGTTAGCCATAGAGGCAAGTCCTGTGTATTACTACTAACCAAACAGTCGTGGTCAGTTATGGAATGCTTAAAGGCATTATTTAGGGGTATTTTCATGAAACTAAGGGCAGGAGTAAAGAGGCAGTGACAAAAGAGTCTACCCAAACTTACTGACGAAATTCACAAATTAGAAACCCAAAATAAACAAAATCCTTCACTCTTGATCTCCCATAAACCAACACAACTCCGTTATAACCTCAGATTACTTCTTTTGGAGAACTTTGAGAAGACCTTCAGGAGATTAAAAATTACATATTTCTTTAATGGTAACAGGGCGGTGAAGGTCTTGGCCCAACGCCTTCGAGGATGCTGATATAAATCTAAAATCCTATATATAATACATCCACATACCAAGGACAAACGCTATCATCCTAAAGATATAGCGGATGCCTTTAGCCACTATTATAGTTTGCTTTATAATCTTAATGAAGATCCATAAACATTCCAACCAACCCCGAATTTGATTTTTTTCTAAAAACTAACCCTTCCCCAGTTGGCCCCAGAAAAACTGCAGATGCTAAATTCGCCCTTTCACTCACAGGAAATTCACAAAGCAATAGACACACTACCGATGAATAAATCTCCTGGGCTGGATGGCTTTATAGGTGAAAATTTTAAAACTTTCAAACAGGTTTTAACGCCCTATTTGGTTCACATCTTCAACGCTGCTGCCCCTCTTCCTCTTTCCCCCAGAGATGCTTAACTCCCTAATAATAACCCTACCCAAGCCGGGGAAGGATCCTTCTACTCCTCAAACTTTTAGGCCTATATCACTCCTGAATAATGACCTAAAACTATATGCCAAGGTTATTGCCCTACATCTAATAGATGCTCTCCCACTGCTTATACACCCGGACCAATCACGGTTCACCAAGGGACGCCAGACCACAGACGTGACACCATGCCTAATAAATATCATCCACTGTGCTAAACTATGAGGATCACCTTCTCTGCTTCTAGCACTAGATGCAGAGAAGGCTTTTGACCAAATTCATTGGGGCTATCTAGCTGAAGTGCTGTCAGCCTTTGGGTTTGCATCACATCACATACCATCAGCCTCTTTGCTGATGATATCATATTAATGCTCACAGATGTAGAAAAATCCCTGGCTTCGGTACACTCTGCTTTAAAACTGTTTAACCACATTTCCTATTACAAAGTGAGTGAGTCAAAATCATATGTACTAGGGCTAGACATCCCTTCACCCATGAATCAGAAACGTAGTGCATCGTTTCCTTACACATAGAGTAATACAGGGATAAACTACTTGGGTATTACACTAACACCAAAAGTTGGAGAATTGTTCAAAGCTAACTATATCCCATTTCTAGACAAAATACGTTTAAAACTTCAGGATATAGCTAAGGTTGAACTTTCTTGGTCAGGCGGCCTTGCAGCTTATAAGATGGTCCTCCTCCCCCAATTCCTGTACTTATTCAGAACACTACCTATACCTGTACCTAACTCCTTTTTTGCAACAGCCCAATCTATGATAAACTGATACTTGTGGCAAGGTAAAAAGGTGAGATGTTCATTTAGTAAACTGGTTACAACTAGGAAAGCAGAAGGGGTTTGACTGGTAATACTCAAGGATTATTATATTGCCTCAATCCTTGCACAACTTAAAACTTTGTTCCCTCAGGCCATAAGCACCAGACGGGAGAAGCGAGAATGTTTTCAAACACAGGGACATAACCTCTATAACTTTCTTCTAGCTAGCCAATATTACACTTATCAAGCTACAGCATTGTCCCCTACTGTTCTAGCTTCACTTCAAGCTTGGCGTAGCCTACTAGCCACACCCTTCCAAGATCTCGTTACTACCTTGCTCTCTCTGTGTCTCCTCAGTTTTCTCATTATCATTCTGGACTTAAAAGTCACTCGATGGGTGACCAAAGGAATTAAAGTGATAGACAAACTGATGATAGGTCCACCACCTAAAACTTTTAGATCCCTGCAGATTGAATATGGCTTGTCCAACTTCAACCACTACACTTACCTACAGATCAAGCATTTTATCTGTGCCAATCCAAACACCTCCATATCTCTGCCTTGGAACGTAGCCCAATATTAATTTAAGTCTAATACTAAGATTAAGGGTATCTCCCTATTTTATAATTCGCTCAACAATCAAAACTTATTCCTTAAAACCTCTCATATCCAAGCATGGGAAAAATATTTAAGTATCTGTTACACTTCTGTACAATGGCAAAAGGCGCTCAGCATCTCATATGCGGCAATAAAAAGCATTAACCTGTGGGAATTGACTAAAAATTTTTACTTAGGTGGTACTTAACTCCATATAGGATATCCAGATTTTCCCCACAAGCTTCCCCTACGTGTTGGAGTAATTGTGGAGCAATTGGTACGCTATACCACATATTTTGGACATTCCCGGTTATAACCACCTTTTGGACAGCAATCTTCCGATTGCTCACACAAATTCTGGGGATTTTTGCACCCATATATCCAGGACTGGCTATTCTGTCCTCAGGTATAGAAACAATACCAATAGATAGTAGAGATATACCCACCCACATTCTACTAAGTGCAAGATTAGCTCTAGTATGCCATTAGAAAGATCATACAGCTCCTTTTATTCGCAAAGTGATAGAGACAACCCACACGTATGCCAAATATGGGATGCTGTTCTCCTCTCAGTGCAGATATCAAACTACTAAATCTCAATGGAAAGTATGGTTTGATTGGTATAAAATTGGCTCTGTTGCACATAGTTCTTCCAACTGTAATTTCTAAGTTTGTTTCAAGGACATATGTAGATGTACCTTATAGACCTAGAAATGGCTTCATCTGACATAAAATACCAAATGTTTGCCTTCTGTATGTACACCACTGTACACCATCTATGCATAATCAATATCATCTCAAATGTCCTTTTTCTCTATTCCTTTAGTAATGTTTATACCTTATATATCATTAAAGAAATATTGAAATTAAAATGCAGTATTTTCTATCTATACATAAATTGTAAAGCTACATATTCAAAGTGGGGTGCAAGTATGGGCCCACACTTCAAGAAATACATTAACCACTTGCCTACCGGGCACTTTCACCCCTTCCTATTCAGGCCAATTTTCAGCTTTCAGTGCTCTCACGCTTTGAATGACAATTGCGCGGTCATGCTACACTGTACCCATATGAAATTTTTATCATTTTTTTCCACACAAATAGAGCTTTCTTTTGGTGGTATTTAATCATCTCTGGGTTTTTTATTTCTTACAAAAAAAAAAAGAAAAAAGGCAGAAAATTTAGAAAAAAAAAAAGTTTTTCTTATTTTCTGCAGGTAAATTTTGAAAATAAATAAATTTTTCTCCTTCACTGATGTGCGCTGATGAGGCGGCACTGATGGGCTGCACTGATGGGCACTGATGAGGTGGCACTGATGAGGAGGTACTAATATGCCGCACTGATGAGCACTGATAGGCGGCACTGATAGGCAGCAATGATGAGCACTGATAGGTGGCACTGCTGGGCACTGAGAGGTGGCACTGCTGGGCACTGAGAGGCGGCACTGAGAGGCGGCACTGATGGGCACTGAGAGGCGGCACTGCTGGACACTGATGGGTGGCACTGATGGACACTGACGGGTGGCACTGATGGGCAGCACCATCAGTGCCCACACTCAGTGCCCATAGTGCTGCCAGTCAGTGCTCATCAGTGCCTAGATGAGCAGGCACTGATGGGCACTGACTGGCAGCACTATGGGCACTGATTGTGGGCACTGATGGGGGGCACTGATGGCGGGCACTGTGGGCACTGATGGTGGGCACTTAGTGGGCACTTAGTGTATTTTATTTACTTTGTGTAATTAGGGCACTGGTGATCAGTGCCCTGATTACATTCCTCTGTTTCCCCGAACGGCTGATCGGTTCTGCTCCTTCCTCACACTGCAGTCTCTGTGTGAGGAAGGAGAGCTGGCGATGAGAGATGATCTCATATGTTTACATATGAGATCATCTCTCATTGCATGGGCCGATCACGTGGTAAATGGCCACTGTGATTGGCCATTTACCACGATCTGTGATTGGCTGTGTCCAAGGGAGTGATTCTAACTGTATGGGGGTTGGGCTTCTGAGATGACCATAGAAACATGCAATCCTATATAGAAGGATCACATGAGCTCTGTGATCATCCCAGGGAGAAGGACGGTCGACTGTGTTTACAACAGCCGACCGTCCTTCTCTCTCAGCAGGGAGAGATCGCGGGTGTCAGGTGTCGGAGCCGCCTTACACACGCATCAGCTTCCCCGCTGATGATCGGGGGTGGGAGGGTGCCGCTGGCAGTGCGCGCTCGCCCCCTAGCTCCTCCCAGGCAAATGACGTATGCATACGTGCTTTTGCCTGGGAGAGTCACTCTCCTGCCGTATATGTACAGTATGCGGTCGGCAAGTGGTTAAAAAAAAAAAAAAAAACTGTTTTACTTACAATGAATAGAAAGCACAGTAATATCCACAATACAAAATTTCAATACTACGCTCAAAGTGTCTGTAAGAAGTTACCTTACCAGGCAAACATGCAGCTCCAGGGTCAAAAGTGCATTTCTTTTGGGAACTAAAATGGTACTTGCCGAGTGACGCAAAGAGCAGATACTTCCCCTGTTTCTTGATGTCAGTTACAAAAACAATTCAAGAAAGATGGCCAACATTAGCATTGCCTACAGTTATTAAAAGCTACAGCTCTAAACGTCTTTAGCAACTTGTTTTTTTCTCTCTATAATCTCAAAAACAACTGAATATGGGGATAATTTATAAATACAGGAAAAAAGAAAAACTGGAGTTGGTTGGTCCCCATAATGACCATTCAGAATTGTTGTTTTTTTTTCCATAAAATAAAAGCAGAAACATAATTGTTCTGTCTGGGCAAAAACTATGATTGAGTGTGTATGCCCCTTTCTCCAGTAAATTGGGCCTTCATATCTCTAACACTTTGACAGTTTATCCTCCACAGAAGAACCCTGTGGGGAAGATAGGGGTAAAGGCCCAGCTAGATCATATAAACTATACCTGTAAAAGTCACATAATGAAATTTACAGCAAGTGTCACGTTCTGCAAATTTTTTTTTTTTTTTTGCATAGACTGTATTAGTAATTAAACCATAACTGCTCAGCTCCCCAGAATAAGCATGTGAATGAAGAATGAAATAGAGCTCCAAACTACATTAATGGACTTAAGTCCTTATATCCTCTGCAACTAATTGGGGCATGAAAAGACAGGAAAACCACAACTCCCAGTTGTTCTATATATAAAAAAGGTAAATCTTAATATTATATTACACTATATCCCATGTCCTAGAATAGATCTGAATCCTAAATCTTAAATATACAGCTGTTTCTTCATCCATGTTACCTGTACACACAGACAAACCCTGTATATGCAAAAACAAAACTGTTTCTTTTTATAACGGAATTTATATCTTTTTTTTTTTTTGTTTTTTTTTGGGGGGTGAGGGGGGGGTTCTTAAAATCCTTTAGTCAAGGGCTTAAGGAACAACTATTTCTTTCTACCCAAACAAATATGATTTTTACAGAATGCGTGTTCAGTATTAAAATAAATGTACTGCTTTCAGATTTTGCTTTAGGGTCAGCCAACACCATTCTACCATAAAAAAAGCATTAAACAAAATTTCTCCTGAAGTTAGTACTGCCAGAGTAAACACTGACTCAAACCAGGGAAATGGAAAGCACATGCTTTTTTGTCAAGTTTTTGCATGCTTTTTTTTCTTGTTGAGCATACCAGAATGACAGGTTCGCCTCCACTAAAACAAATATGTCTGCAATGCAATGAAATGTTTTAATTGAAAGAATCCAATTAAATTCTGCATTCAGTATGTTTCCTATTTGTAGATTTGTCCAATTGGGCAGTATATGGAGCAGTGATGATGTGGAAAGTGCAGTAAGTCGTAGAAACTTATCAGAACTCACCTTAAAACTTATCTGTCTTTATTAAGCTAAAAATCTTTTTAACACACTCAAAAAAAATCATCATTACCTCTTTCACCTTCTTACCATCTTACTACTGCCCTACATGCTTGTTTACTACTTGTGTGCAAGCCTGTAAAAAATGCACAGAGCCAATCAGAGTGGCTCTGTGCCTTGTGATTGCTTTGATTGTAAGTATTGATTGACAGTATTTAATGAATGAATGATAGCAGCAGGTTCAAGGGGGGTTTAATTAATTTGATTGTGGGATTTTGTTTTTTAAACCCTTCATCATCATGTTCCTGTAGTGACCAGCAGACTAATGCTTTTACCTCTGTTATGTTGCACATTAAACCCTCTTCTCCATGCTCCCACTGTATGCGACCTATGCATTAACCCTTTCACTTTCTCCCTCCCTGGGTATGACCTGTACATTATTGATGCTTTGTATCTAGTACAACATTATCTTGCTTCATATTTTAACCAAAATGTCTGCTTTCCAAAAAGCAAAAAAAAAGAGGGTTGGGACTTTAAATGAGAGTCATGAAGGGCCGACAGGGAAGGTAAAATACATTTATTGGTACATAACAAATGAATGACAAACATGATAAATAAATATGTATTGCACAAGTAATGACAAGCTAGTAAGACATCTCCAAATTCATAAACTTGACAGACAACAGTGCTGATTCCAGAAAATAGTACAGTATAATATATAATCACATCATATAGGGTTCAGATTCCAAGTAATTGAGTATTTGGGTGTGTACTAGTAAACATCATAACCTATATGAATAAGGAAAAAGACCATGTTGATGAATGCCAATTTTGAATGAGGGGAAGAGAGGGGGAACAGGGGAAAGAGACCCCCATTACTCCCCAACACTTACATGACAGCTCTGAATAGATGGCACTGAAGCTGTATAGGCTCTGAATGTCCCCCACGGGAGCTGAGGGCACACTGGCAGGCAGATTGTTGGAACACGTCACCAACATGGTGAGTATGGGCTGGGACATCTAAGGGGACAGGCCATAAGTAAATAAACGTATACAATATCTGTAGAGAAGGGATATAAAATATATAGATCTATATATATATATATATATAAGTAAATTTGTAAAAATATGACTCATTGGATACAAATTGGAGTATCATCGTACTCCTGAGCAGAGTGTGATAAAAGATGAAGAGTGGGTGTAACAAAATGTGAAGAGTGGGATGAAGGGATGTGTGAGAAGACAGGCTACATGCCAAAGAATACATGGAAAACCAACTGGTGAAATTAAGAAACAGTAATCATGTCCTTTACTGGGTATTTGGATTACTGTTTCTTAATTTCACCAGTTGGTTTTCCATGTATTCTTTGGCATGTAGCCTGTCTTCTCACACATCCCTTCATCCCACTCTTCACATTTTGTTACACCCACTCTTCATCTTTTATCCCACTCCGCTCAGGAGTACCATGATACTCCAATTTGAATACGATTCATATTTTTACAAATTTACTCATATATATAAATATATTATATCCCTTCTCTACAGATATTGTATACGTTTATTTACTTATGGCCTGTCACCTCACATGTCAGGGCTGTTATGTTGTATTTGTGTCTGCTAATAATGATTTTATTGTATTTTTATCGAAATATAGCTTTAATATATTCTTGTAGAGACCCTGCCAGATAGTCTGTACGGGGCCCCGCAATTTCTATCAGCAGCCCTGACAGTCCCACAGCAGAGTCCTGACTGCTGTATAAGGTGATTCACTTTCCCCTGGGGGTTATCTCTGATCTCACTCCCTCCTGTCTGTGTAGTTATGGATGGCTTTGGGCTGCAGCTTTTATGGCTAGAGGGACTATATGGCTCAGCATACTCTCACACTGAAAACTACAGCTAGACAATTCTAAGCAGGATTGGTTTTCTTGGGAGAAACCTTGCTCTGCAGGATCACCACCTAACTTCCACCCTCTACCTAGGAAACAGCGAATACTGCCACTCCTGCTCGAGTGCATGTTGCAGCCTTCAAATTGCTTCAGCAGTCACCATATTTGTTTTGGGTGCCTGTTTTAGTATGGTTTTCTTGCAGTGAAATGCCTGGAATAAGGTGGCAGGTGGTCCTTTATCTTCAGAGCAAGGCCTGCCTCAGCTGCTGACAGTAGTTCTGAAGTTTCCTGCACTGCACTTGGTGCTGACACAGTGGAAACACAAAGCCTTAGGGCAGTAAGTTTTCCCTGTTGGAGGCCAATCCTCATCTGTTGCATGAGCTACATATCAAATACATGGAAGGCCAGTCACAACTTGAAGACTCGGGGGACCAGCCTGTGTAAACTGTGGGGTGTCTTATGCTGCCTCCCTGAGTAATTCACATTGACCTGCCTGGAAATTGTGTCATTCCCTACAGGCATTGTTAGCATCCTCAGGAACTCTGCATAAGGCTTTGAGAGCATAAGAGTTAATTTTAAACTTAAAATCCTTCTGGACAGGTTTGTTTCCCATAGTGAAATAGCTTTATCGCAGAAATTCTCTATTAAATAGTCTTCTTCTTTTCCTTTCCTTTTGAGATTTTGATTGAGAAATCTCCCCTTACCACCCGACTAGGTACCTCCATTGACGGATGCTCCTAGTGCTTCCCAAGGGCTCCAAGCACTCCACCAGACACCATAGCCACCTCAGACCCCACGAACCGCCGCAGCTTGGTTGGGGTCTCGCCGTCCCCTACCCACCCTGGACTTACGACAAGGCTTCAGGTTCCAGTGGGTGAACCTCTCTTTCCCCAGAGAGTGAAGCAGGAACAAGCTCTTACAAGAGCTTAGTGATTATCCAAGGGAGTATGAAGAGCATAGCAATAAGTTGTAGCATATTCCCCCCCAAACATGAGTCGAGACTTCATGAAGGGGTAAAAATAGACTGTTTATTGAACAGACACACACTCAATGTATACACACATGAGCACATCCCCCTCCTCATCAAATTACTACACACAGGTCAGGGGTTGAATGAATACATTATCATATGCAGATGAAATTGTATACAGAAAAAGAATTAACCTAAACTAATTATCTAGCCATCTGGACAGAACAACGTGAGATCACAAACAATAGGGATGCCAGTCTGGCATGAAGGGACATAGAATACACACATTATTTAGGAGTCAGACTTCATGGCAATGGTCTATAACAGTCTAAATCTCCCAGTGTGAAGTGGGAATAAATCTTCATATTTCTATATGAAGATATTGCTGACAAATATTACTGTCCCATCTGAAGCAATTCAAACCATTAATTATCTGTCTTTCACTCCCAGTGACGGTGAACACCGTCACATCAGATCTTATCAGCTATGAGAGAAACTTGAAAATCGACCCCTTCTTATAAGAACTCAGTTGTTCTGTTTGGCATCCACAATCATAAATAGTCCTCTAAGGACTTTCCTAAGCATTCTTTCTTTGGTGAGTTTATCTACAAAGACTGGCCATACCTGGCTCGACTGTTTACTTTGCCTAAGTGTTTGTGAATACTCTATTCTTTTTAGAGAGGCTTTTGTTAAAAAAAATAGTGCACCTTCAATTCTCCTCCAAAGGTATGATTATTCCAGTTGAGGAATCCCCTTCCTTCGGAGATCCATTTGATAATACGGCGGAGAGTGCTACCTGTTCTATGTATACATTTTCTAGAGCCCTGTTCAAACTGAGGCTATCATTTGACTTTGTCACACAAACCCTCATTGAATGGGCAAAATTGTTACACCAAGATTTGGCATCAGAGAAAATGTTTTAGCTTACATCAAGTTGCCAGACCAACTGAGTCAGGGTCTCAAGTATGTTTTTGAGGTGACATTGAATTTGGGATATTTGATTTCATGCCTGTCTCTCTGGGCAGTTGTCCTTTAACACCTGATATGACTCATGTGCTGATATGCGGATAAAACATCCAAGAATACCTTGACTAAGGTACCCTTTGTGGGGGATAGTCTGTTTGGTTCTTCACTGGATGAGACTATTAGGAAGCCTCACCAATGGTAAGAATACATTTCACCAGCAGAAGAAAAAAGCTAAGGAGGCACGTCAGAAGTGTGGCCCGCCCTGTTTAGGCCACAAACATCTTTTTTTTGTAGCTCAGACGAAGGAAAATCTGTTAACGCCTCTACTTTCTGGTGCACCAGGCAGCCCAGGCAGTCTAAAGCTGGATACACACTATACAATTTTCTATAGATTTTTTCCTTTAGATTTACCAAATCCATATAATAGGAGGTCAAACCTAAACACTTTCAATGTGTATGCAATCAGACAGACCATTGCGCTACATAGTTGAAGGTAAATCTGAAGGAAATCAAACCACAAAAGTTGTATAGCGTGTATCTAGGTTAAGCCTGTGGATAAGCCCTCCACCATTTGAAGATTTTCCACCACCAGGACTCCCAAGGTGGTGGGACATCTTCTGTCTTTTGTGGACTGTTGGTTAGCTCTAATCTCTGACAATTGAGTCTAAGAAGTGATGGGTGTAATCTTTCATCATGTTAGAGCAGTCATACCAGTGAAAGATGATGAGCGTTATATGTTACTACACTTTGCACATTGCTCTACTTTTGTTTTTTCAAGAGGTCCAAGGAAAGTTGCACATGGTTGCCGTACTCAGCAATTTCTATCAATGCTAGTTCATGATGCCAAAGTGTCAATCTAATTACACTGGGCTATAGCCTTTACTGCAGTTTCTGTAAAATCTACAGTAGCTGCTACTGCTCTATAATCTGGAGACGGGAGGGAAAAAAAACACTGATCTTTTCATTCCGGTTCCAAGAACCTCATAGCTTTAAACAAGCTATGTTTACATTCTGACAACTGTAACCACATCATAAGTACTTGGAAAACAGTGTTTGTGTCCAACTTATATTTCAAACTACACTTAACTCCCACTTGTAATCACGGAGTCATGATTAGTTTCAAATATCAATAATCTGTGCAAACTATGGACTAAATTCAGTAACTTGTAAAAAAATTGAATATAAGGGGAGATTGGCTGTGTGTATAAATGAACAGTGTAAAGGGGGTCTCTGTGTGTAAAATACTTAAAAACTGTCAAGCAGACTTCTACCCAAACAGAGTAATTATAAACTTCAAAGCATTTTTAAAATTTTACTACAGCCATTTTGTTATAGTGACACTAAACTCTGGTTATAAAAATCTATTATTAACTCAAAAAGATACCTTCTATTACGCAGCCTCCTCCAAATCTCAAAATTCCTTTTTTTTTTTGTTGCTGTGATGCGACTTCCTGTTAGAGGGTTGGTACATTCCCTCATTATGGTCCCACTGTACTTAGGAACATAGCCACCCTCCCTTGCTCACTCCCAAGATGGATCAGGGACTATAAACTATGGGATTTTAAGGCAGACAGGGACAGTAAGTAGTAGATGTGTATGAAATATTTAGGGAGATTAGGTGTATTGTTTAGTGTCATTTTAAGTACAAGTAATTGAAATGTAATTAAAAGTTTAATTTGTGTACATTTCTTTCATTACTTGTATTTAAAAGTAATTTACCTATCCATAGGGAGGCTTCAAATATTAGGCCCTAAGCAGAAGAAGCATTTAAAACTATAATCTAGACATAAAATTATTTGTGCCTAAAGTGACAAGGATGACCAAAATGGGTCTTCCTTTCCCCTCTTTCCCTCCCGTTTCCCCTTCTCAACCCCCTTCCCCCCCCCCCCAAAAAAAAATGTTTTACCTGTCCTTTTTCTCCCTTTTCTTTCTCTTTTTTTTCTTTCCTTTGCTCCTATCTCCCTTCCATCTCCTCTTCCCCCTCTTTTGTTCTCACAGTCTTTTGTTCATGTTTTCTCTTTGGCTGTCTTCACATCTTAAATTGTTTTATACCACTCAAGTTTTCATCCTACTTTACAAACTACTACGTGGGATTTTTGGTGATTTTCCCTTTTATGCCTCCCATAACCACCCCAAGGGGGGCTCAGGCGTCCTTTCCTCACATCCTTGCGTAGATCTTTGCCCAATGTTTGTGGGTAAGCAGTCACATGGCCACCTCTCTGGTACATAATTTACACTCTGTATGTATGTATATATATATATATATATATATATATATATATATATATATATATATATATATATATATATTGTACACATGGAATTTTCTTTATACAATCTGTTAGTGTCTATTTATATTTCACCTTAGATAAGCATTATCTCATATTCTTCCTGAGGAAGTGGAAAATGTTGCAAAATATGTAGGGGAGCACCTACAGCCCCTTTACCTTTTGCATCATCTGGAATATGTATTCTGTTATCAGATGTCAATTATCAGTATTGGGAAATGAGCACGGCTCAAGAAGAGCCTGAGATTGGAATAATGTCACTGTGATGTGTTTTGTTTCTCGCTTTTCATAGGGTAATAACTAGGGATGATCGAACGGTTCGGGTCGACCACCGGTTCGACCCGAACATTGATTGTTCGAGATTCGGCCGAATTTAGAACTTTTTGCTGAAAAAGTTTGGAATTCGGCAACCAGAACCGACCAAAATGCAATGGGCCAGGAAATGGGCTTTAAAAGCCTGTGATTGGACCAGAACCATTAGCAAAAGCCAATTAAGGGGGCAGGAGAATGCTAGGAATGTGATTGGAGTGACTAGGGGGTCCCTAGGCCAATCATTAGTGAATACGCCCCCCAGTATATAAGATAGCCCCCGCCAAATTCCTAGCATTGTAATACAGGGACATGGAAGAGAGTGGAAGCAGTTCTGTTAATTTTACTTTAAAAGTGTCATTTAGCATTTATTAGTGTGAGGAAAGGGATATCTAGTGTAGTTAGGGTGCTCTTTTACACTTTAGTTAGATGCAAAAATTTAGTTTCTGTAGGGAAAGTATTAAGTGCCAGGGTGACCGTAATGTAGTGTAGGGTGAACTGACACTGAATGCTATGGCAGGGTGACCAAACCCTTCCATATCAGGGTGACCGCTATAGAGAAAAGCTAGTTTCTCTGAAGTCACTTTCGCTGCAGTAATATGGCATCGCCCCTGTCAGCTTGCTTTTTGGCTGCAGGCGTCTATAGGGATTTTTTGAGCACATGTTTGGAGTCAGGCATGACATCTGAACATGTGTATAGGGGGTATATATACACACCCATGTATGTATATATACACCTAGACATATATAGGTGTGATAGTAGCAGAAATATATGCTTGTGCTAATGAAATCATTTACACTAATATGGCTCCGCTCCTATCACACCTATATATGTCTAAGTGTAAAATACATATAAGTATGTGTGTATATATACCACTATACACAAGTTCAGATGTTTTGCCTGCCTCCAAAGAACCCCAAAAAATGCCCAAAAAAACGCTAGCGCCAAAAAAAAAAATGCCCAGGTGTGTTGTTGCAGGCAATTTTTGGGGATTTTTGGAGGCAGGCAAAACATCTGAACTGTGTATAGTGGTATATATACACACATACTTATATGTATTTTACACTTAGACATATATAGGTGTTATAGGAGCGGAGCCATATTAGTGTAAATGATTTCATTAGCGCAAGCATATATTTCTGGTACTATCGCACCTATATATGTCTAGTTGTATATATACATATAAGTATGTGTGTATATATACCCGTATACACAAGTTCAGATGTTTTGCCTGCCTCCAAAGAACACCAAAAAATGCCCAAAAAAACGCTAGCGCCAAAAAAAACGCCCAGGTGTGTTGTTGCAGGCATTTTTTTGGGGTTTTTGGAGGCAGGCAAAACATCTGAACTTGTGTATACGGGTATATATACACACATACTTATATGTATATATATATATATACACCTAGACATATATAGGTGTGATAGTACCAGAAATATATGCTTGCGCTAATGAAATCATTTACACTAATATGGCTCCGCTCCTATAACACCTATATATGTGTAAGTGTAAAATACATATAAGTATGTGTGTATATATACCACTACACACAAGTTCAGATGTTTTGCCTGCCTCCAAAAACCCCCCAAAAATGCCTGCAACAACACACCTGGGCATTTTTTTTTTTTACGCTAGCGTTTTTTTTGGTATTTTTTTGGGTTCTTTGGAGGCAGGCAAAACATCTGAACTTGTGTATACGGGTATATATACACACATACTTATATGTATTTTACACTTAGACATATATAGGTGTGATAGGAGCGGAGCCATATTAGTCTAAATGATTTCATTAGCGCAAGCATATATTTCTGCTACTATCACACCTATATATGTCTAGGTGTATATATACATACATGGGTGTGTATATATACCCCCTATACACATGTTCAGATGTTTTACCTGCCTCAAAAGACCCCAAAAAATGCCCAAAAAAACACCTGCTACTAAACCGGCAAGGTGTGAAAAGAGAGAAGCCACTATCCTGTTCTATAAGTGACCTAATGCAAACAATCTTTTTTTTAATGGTTCTGGACATGCTACAGAGCTGAAACTTCACAGGTACACTTTTTAGACCCCCCAGATACTAAATCCAAAGAAGTTTTTTTTTTTTTTTTTTTTTTTTAATTTTTTCAATAATTGGCTCTCAATCAAAAATTACAATTTTTAAGAACTTTTTTTTGTGTGATTAATAGTCCCTGGGGTATGACCCAGAACCCTAGGAACTTTTTAGGGGCATTTATTTGGTTTTAGTGCTTCAAAATGGTGTTTTTTGATTACCAAAGTTCGGGTCCCATTGATTTCAATGGGGTTCTGAAATCCGGGCCGAACTTTTGGGAAGTTCGGATGTTCTGGCCGAACCAAACTTTTGAAAAGTTCGATCATCCCTAGTAATAACATATTTCTGTTTTTTCTGGTGTGAACCCCTTTTCCTTTAAGTACTGAGATAGTCCATGCCTTGAGGTTTTTCCTCCTCCTTTTTACATTTTGTTAGTTTACAATCTAGACATACAGTGACATTTCTCTGTTCCTTTCACTTATATATATATATTTTTAAAGATTACAAAATTAGTTTTTGAATTCTGCTTGCATAAAGTAGTCTCATGTTATCAATCCAATTCTGGGAGAAAATAATTCTGTTGTTTTTTTACCTAGTGATACTGCTAGTAACACACTTCCCATACTAGGCTTACAAAGCCCACTCACAGTACTATTTCTTTAAGGCTTGGCGTCGCCCATTGCCATATCTCCGTATCTGACTGTACCGAGTGCTGGTTACCTGCACTTAGATGAAGTGCTTGCTTTGTAAGTGTTTTATCTTTGATTACAATAAACCAAGTTTTAGCAAAGAGCACTTTTTTTTTATTCATTTACCAGATGACTTGTCACTGGTGTTCACCCCCATGCTAACTTCAAGGAAAGTCAATTTGTGCATGCTGATGTGATACCCCGATCTGACCTATGCATAGCCATACTCACCTAGATCCTCCATCTGTATTGGGAGATTGTCCCTGATTGCACCATAAGGATATAAACCCTCTATGAGCAAGCATGTTTGACCTACCTGTTAATTCAGGGGTCCTATATCTGAGGTGAGTAGCGTTTGAAGTGGAGGCTGCGCACAGATTTATCCACAAAGTGGTTGTTTTGATGCCCATCTTTACACCTTTTGGCCTTTTGGAGCCTTTCTGTCCAATATCTATGAACTTTTTTTTTCCATTTATCATATTTCTCAGCGCTGCACTATTTTCTGGGGTGTTATATTATTGACCTAAAAGGGTAACTCCACTTTCGTGGCGAAAAAAATAGCAAATAAAGAAAAAAACAATATAGTGTATACAATTTCGACACAAATCATATTGTGATTGAAAATTATTAAAAATTACCTTTCCTTTTCCATCTGTAGCTGTTATAATTTTCTGGAAATGCAATGCAACATGGCTACCTAGAGCTGTTCTGTACACAGAATGTGTACTGACCACGCCCCAGAAACATAATTTCCTGCTTGTGTGATTGGCTCACCAATTTTCCCAGAAGCCTGCCTAAGATACAAGTCAGATTTCTGGCATCCCCTGGAACAAAAATTTCATTTTTGGTGAGACACTCCCAAAGCAACACGTCTAAAGTGATGCACACCCAGCAGCTTTCCTCATTAGAGCCCTGCAGCTGCCAAAGCTGATTGATAATTAGGAAACCACTCCCATTAGACCCACTCAGCACAGAGGAACAAACAATGATTTCTTCAGAATAACAAAAGGTAGGAATCTGCAAAAAAGTTTGTAATAATCCTTGTAATGTACAGAGATCACCCCGAGGGGAATGTTTTTTTCTCAACAAAAGTGGTTACGTTCGAGGTGGATGGGGGAATCCTCCCTACTGTATCTTTGTATTACACTGATCAACTCTGCAGTCTATTGTCTGTGATGCTGATCTAAAGTACTGTTAGGGTGGTTGGACAGGAGTCAAGTGGTAGTTTGATTTCTGTTCCTCCACAATGGCCACGCATGCATGAAAATGTGTCCTACCCCTGTTGAACTGGCTACATTTCATTCCATGTATGACTAGCATAAAGGAGCAGCATTGTCACTTCAGGACAGGAAGTGTTTTACGATTACATAACACGTTCACAGAGATAAATTGGACAGGGCAGATCAAACTGCTTAAGATCACAATACAGAGGGCACAGCTAAATAGATTAATGACTAGTGATGGACGAACATCGGCCAGGGTGGTTCGCGAATGTTAGCCACAAACTTTCTCAAATGTCCACTAACCGCAAGTTTGCGGCGGGCCACTTTGACTTTAATGGGAGGCGAACTTTAAAAACCTTTAGGTCATATTTGCAGCCACAAAAGACTTACTAGCTGTGCACAAATAGTCCCACCACATAGCCAATGTCATAACAGAAGTATTGCAATTGGAAAAGTTGCCCTAAATATTTTTTTCCTAAATCAGCCAGAACTGACGGCAGCCGGTAAATACATGTCAAATACATACAGGGTCCATTCACACATTTGTAAAATGGGTCTGCATCCATTCCACAATTTGGCAGAACGTTTACAGACCCATTGATTTTCAATTCCAGTCTGAAAAATTAGGCATTCACAGGATAAAGTAAGTGTCGGCCATTCCAGGCCCCAAAAATTAGCCCAAATGCATTTACCTGACAGCTAAGAACATTTTATTCTGTGGCTGAAGGTACATTAGGCATTCGCAGGATAAATAAGTAAGTGTCGGCCATGGCCATAAAGGGCCCCAAAAATTAGCCCACATGGGTTTACCTGACAGCTAAGAACGTTGTATTCTGTGGCTGGAGGTACATTAGGCATTCACAGGATACGGAAGTAAGTGTCGGCCAGTATAGGCCCCAAAAATTAGCCCACATGGGTTTACCTGACAGCTAAGAACGTTGTATTCTGTGGCTGAAGGTACATTAGGCATTCACAGGATAAATAAGTAAGTGTCGGCCATGAAAGGCCTAAAAAATTATCCCACATGGGTTTACCTGACAGCTAAGAACGTTGTATTCTGTGGCTGGAGGTACATTAGGCATTCACAGGATACAGAAGTAAGTGTCGGCCATAAAAGGCCCCAAAAATGAGACATTCAATGGACAGGAAATGCCTTTTATGCCACTGTATTTATCGAAGACAAGGACCATGAATTGTTGTGGGTGGATGGCGGTCTGGCAGATATTTGTGGCCTGTCATGAGGAATTGTAATTAAACATGGTCTACTGGTCACATGTGTTGAATTCCTCAGAGATCCATGCCTCATTCATTTTTATAAATGTGAGGTAGTCAAAACTGTCATGAGCTAGGCGAGTGCGCTTATTGGTCATGATCCCCCCTGCTGCGCTGAACGTCCTTTTGGACAGGACACTGGACGGGGGGCAAGCCAACAGCTCCATTGCAAATTGTGCAAGCTCTGGCCAGAGGTCAAGAAACATAGAAATATAGAAACATAGAATGTGTCGGCAGATAAGAACCATTTGGCCCATCTAGTCTGCCCAATATATCTGAATCCTATGAATAGTCCCTGGCCCTATCTTATATGAAGGATAGCCTTATGCCTATCCCATGCATGCTTAAACTCCTTCACTGTATTTGCAGCTACCACTTCTGCAGGAAGGTTATTCCATGCATCCACTACTCTCTCAGTAAAGTAATACTTCCTCATATTACTTTTAAACCTTTGCCCCTCTAATTTAAAACTGTGTCCTCTTGTGGTAGTTTTTCTTCTTTTAAATATGCTCTCCTCCTTTACCGAGTTGATTCCCTTTATGTATTTAAAAGTTTCTATCATATCCCCTCTGTCTCTTCTTTCTTCCAAGCTATACATGTTAAGGTCCTTTAACCTTTCCTGGTAACTTTTTTCCTGCAATCCATGTACTAGTTTAGTAACGCTTCTCTGGACTCTCTCTAGAATATCTATATCCTTCTGGAGATATGGCCTCCAGTACTGCGCACAATACTCCAAGTGAGGTCTCACCAGTGTTCTGTACAGTGGCATAAGCACTTCTCTCTTTCTACTGCTTATACCTCTCCCTATACATCCAAGCATTCTGCTGGCATTTCGTGCTGCTCTATTACATTGTCTTCCCACCTTTAAGTCTTCTGAAATAATTACTCCTAAATCCCTTTCCTCAGATACTGCCTGCCCAAATCAAGCCTGCCCACCTAGTAGTCTGCCCAATCAAGCCTGCCCACCTAGTAGTCCAGGGGTTCATCACTCCTCAGAGCGTCCACATCGGCCATTAACCCGATGTAGTCGGACACCTGTCAGTCTAGGCGTTCCCTGATGCTGGATCTGAAGTACAGCTGTCGATGGTTCGGATTAAAGAAGGATCTCATATCTGAAGTGACCAACACATCTTCAAACCGCCCTCTTCTTGCAGGCGCTGTTGAATTGCTACCCGCAACTGTTTCTCTGTGAGTGGAAATTCCTCTGCCAGCGCACGCAAAAGCAGAATGCAGCATTTCTCGCAGCAAGGCTTGGATTCTGACCGCCCTCTGTGATTGTGGTAACATTTCCGCCATTTTGTGTTTTTACCGGGGGTCTAAGTACGTTGCCACCCAGTACTGGTCCTTGCCCTTTATGCTTTTTATACAGGGGTCCCCCTTAAAACACTGGAGCATGAACGCCCCCATTCACACTAAACTGGACGCGGTGTAGTGACCAGGCTTCAGCTCATCATCTAGGATAATCTCGTCCTCGTTCTCCTCCCCCCATCCACGGACAACACCAGGGATCCCAGACAGGTTTAAAGCATGCTCTTCTTGCTCCTCCTCTTCTGCCCTGACACCATCTTCCTCTGACTCCTCTTCAGACTCCTGTTGTTGAATTGTCTCAGATGGAGTAGCACCCCCTGGGAATTCATCCAACATTGCGACTTCCTCATCTTCCTGCTCCTGCTCCTCTACGGCTTAATCAATGACACAACGCAATGCACGCTCCAGAAAGGAGGCGTAAGGTACGATGTCACTGATGGCGCCCTGGCCATGACTGACCAGTTTGGTGATCTCATCAAATGGCCGCAGAAGTCTGCATGCGTCGCGCATGAGCAGCCACTGGAGAGGTGAAAAAAAACCCAAGCTCCCCAGAACCTGTCCTAGCGCAGAGTTCGTACAGGTAGGCGTTAACTGTACTTTTCTGCTGGAGCAGCTTTACAAGCATATGCAACCTTGAGTTCTATCGCGTCAGCCAGTCACAAATAAGATGCCTGACGGGCAGGTTGTTTTGCCACTGAATGTCTGCAAGGCGAGCCATGGCTGTGTAAGATCTTCTGAAATGGCCCGAGATTTTCCTGGCCTGCCGCAAGACGTCCTGGACCCCAGGGTATTTGGCAACGAATCGCTGCACGATCAAGTTCAGGACATATGCCATGCATGGCACGTGTGTAAGTTTGCCCTGTTTCAGCGCGGTCAGCAGATTGGCACCGTTGTCGCACACCACTTTACCAACTGTCAAATTGTGCGGTGTCAGCCACTGATCTGCCTGTGAACACAAAGCTGAAAGGAGTGCAGGACCAGTGTGGCTCTTGGCTTTCAGGCACAACAGACGCAGCACAGCATGGAAACGTCTCACCGGGCATGTGGAATAGGTTCTGGGGATCTTGGGTAGCGCAGTGGAAGAGACGGTAGCAGCGGAAAAGGAGGAGTCAGCCGAGGAGGAGAGGGAGGATGGAGGAGGAGGAGGAGAAGACAAGGCAGGCCTGGACGCAATCCGTGGCGCTAAAACCAATTCTACACGGGTGCCATGGTTTACATGCTTGACGGCCGTCAGAAGGTTCACCCAGTGGGCAGTAAAAGTGATATACCTTCCCTGCCCATGTTTGCTAGACCATGTGTCTGTGGTCAGATGTATCTTGGCACCGACACTGTGTGCCAGAGATACATTCACTTGCCACTAAACATGGCCATACAGCTCTGGAATGCCCTTCTGCGAGAAATATAGCCGGCCTGGGACCTTCCATTGTGGTGTTCCAATGGCCACAAATTTCCGAAAGGCCTCCGAGTCCACCAGTTGATATGGCAGAAGTTGGCGGGCTATCAGTTCCGACAAGCCAGCAGTCAAATGTTGGGCAAGAGGGTTATCCGGCGTCATAATTTTTTTACGCTCGAACATTTGGGCCACGGAAGCCTGCCTTTTTCCAGAACAATGTGAGGACGGCATGATGGAAGGTAGAGTGGAGGACAATTGTGAGGAGAGAGGAGAAGGAGAAGAGCCTGGACAGTGAGAGCCTGGAGTGTGGCTTTGTGGGTTCTGACTACGTTGATCCCACTGGTCTCGATGATGGGAGTTCAGGTGCCTTCTTAAGGCAGTCATTTCTAGGTGAGTGTTGGGCTTACTGCGACGTATGTGTTGACTGCAAAGGCTGCAGATGGCAACACTGTTGTCAGCAGCGTGCACATTAAAAAAAGCCCACACTGCGAAGCCATGCATGTGCCGGCATCCTGGGAGCGCCGGATGTGACTGTACATGGTTGATGGCTCGCTCCTGATACATTTGCAGTATGCTTTGTCCCTCCTGTGCAATGCAAGTTCCGCCTGCTTCTCCTCCCTATCTGCTGGTCCATCTCTCCCTCTGAACTCCCCTCCTCTTCCTCTCTTGTGGCCACCCATGTGACGTCCATAGACACGTCATCATCTACGTCACCTTCCCCACCACTAACATTCTAGATCTCGGAGTAGGCAGCAACAGCGGGGACCAACCTCCTTGGGCTAATCTGGTTACTGTCGTCAGACTGCTGAGTGGTGGCTGTTGCTACCTCCTCTTCCTGATCCGATGCCAACAATGGCTGCGCATCGCAAATGTCTTGTGATGGATCAGAAAATAATTCCAGTGACTCAAGCGGAGGGTATATGGTGGTAGTGGTGTTGGTGGTGGTGTCTTTGGGGGTGCACACAGCAGAGAGTGAAGAGGGTGCACATAGAGAGGATGAGGAGGGTGCAGAAGAGGAAGGCTGAGTGAGCCACACAACCAAGTCTGGTGTGTCCTTTGACGTAATCGAACGCGCCTTCTGAAACTTCACATTTTGGCTCCGGCCTACTGCTCCTGCCCTACCCCTACCACCCCTGCGTAAGGGTCTGCCTCTTCCTCTGTCTGTCATTTTTTAAATTACCAAGTGACAAAGGTCTCTAGAGAAGCGCAGTATATGTGGTATATAACACCCGTTTCAATCTGTGGTATTGGGGGGGCCACTGGTTTATCACACCAGTTCTACAAAAAATTGGCCAGTAACTGTTGTCACTGTGTGTAGTACAGTTAACGCAGCAAAAGAGGCCAAATTTTTGCAGGACTAAAATACACTGTTATAAAAGTATACTGTTAAATAACACCCCACTTCAATCTGGGGTATTTGGGGGCCACTGGTTTATCACACCAGTTGTACAAAAAATTGGCCAGTCAGTTTGGCACTGTGTGTAGCAGAGTTAACGCAGCAAAAGAGGCAATAATGTTGCAGGACACAAATACACTTATAAAAGTATACTCATATAACACCCCACTTCAATATGTGGTATTGGGGGGCCACTGGTCTATCACACCAGTTATAATACTTTTTTAAAAGTGCTTTTGTCACTGTTTTTAGTATTGCTGCAGAAACGCTCACCACACCAGTCACAATGCTGCACAGTGCACAATACAAATCTACTATAATATGCTTTCTGTATTTGAAAGTATATTATAAGTGTATTACACCCCTATATAGTGCACTGCACACCAAAGAATAGTACACCTATACCAAATACCAGTCCTTAAAAGGACTTTTGTGGACCTTAACTGAGCGATTTGTGTCACTGATGATCTGTCCCTGGTGCACACAGCAAATCTCTTCCTACACTGACAAAAGAGACAGTACACCTATACCAAATACCAGCCCTTAAAAGGACTTTTGTGGACCTTAACAGAGCGATTTGTGTCACTGACAGTCTGTCCCTGGTGCACACAGCCAACCTCTCCCTACACTGACAAAAAGCAGAATGTGAAATGGCCACCAGGTCAAGTCTATTTATAAGGATGGGGGTATGTCCAAGTGCTGAAATGTTTCAATTGGCTGTCCCGTTCCACCTGATGGCTGTGTCATGGGTCAATGTTCTCCCCAATGTAAACTAATATGGCTGCCGCGAACAACGCCATATGTTTTCAAAATCGGCGGGCTGCAAACAAGCAAAGTTTGCCGCAAACTGACCCCCGGGCGAACCGGAAGGCCATCCCTATTAATGACATGGTCAACCAGCATTATTTTTAATTTATCAAACTCTTCTACTGTGGATTTAAAACAGTGTATTGGTGGCTTCCTATTTACTCAGTGCTGTTTAAAAATGTCATAGTATATGTATTATGCAGCTGTTCAGACTGCTAATCGCTGAGCACTGTGCCTTCATTAGATGGCACAGTACACAAAGGCAGTGTACTAAACCAATCCCAGGAGTTCTGGACCTTGTGATCACTGTGATTGTTATCACAGCAATCCTATGCTATGGTTTACAAGGTTAATCCTTCCATTTACAACAGGAAGGAGGGAGACCATAGTAATGTGTGAATGAGGAAAAAATGAATGCTTTCAATTTCACTGACACTGAGATCATTTTTTAACCATTTCACTAACCCTCCTCTCCTACACATAGGATATATCAACGCAATCTCTGTATGTGAACTGTATATTACTCCCTCATCTCCTTTATCCTGCACATCTGCATGTCAGCCCCTTCCTGCCTCTTTATGTAACCTGTATATTAACCCCTTCACCCCCTTATCCCTCTGTGTATGAGCTGTACAATAAAGTAGTAGTGCAACATTAGTAAGCTCCATGTTTTAAGCCCATCAATACAAGCATGTTTCCTCATTTGCAAAAAGTTGTGTCAGAAAATTAGATCACCTTGGGATGTCTACTTTCCAAAAAATGGTCATTTTGTAATTGTCAGTACTGTCCTGGCATTTGTATCTATCTGTTTTAGAGCGGAAACTAGGGAGAATCATTTTTTGTGTTTTTTTTTTTTCCAAAATGTGTGGTATTTTTTCCTTTTTAAAAGTAAAATATTTAATTATTTTTAAAGTAAAAAAAAAAAAAAACAGTGGTTACAGAATACCACCAACAGGAAGCTCTATTTGTCTCATTTGGTCATTTGTGTTGCATGAGCTAGTATTTGTTAATCAAACTATTACGAAAGAGAAAACTGAAAAATGGCCTGGTAATGAAGGAGCATTACTGTGTGGTACACATATGATTAACATACCAGAAGGCAGTAAATAAAGAAAGTTCATTGTTATGATTAATATACACCTTAAATGTATATTTACACATAGTTTGCATAAGTACCCAAATCTGCCTTGATATCACCCTCATGTCATCCCCAGCAGTCAACGTTGATATAAAGTCCTTTTTTACTCTAGAAGAACATGCCAAAATTCACTGATCACTCTTTCTTTACCATAAGCCAAAGCCATTGGTGTTTGTGATATGCCAACCCCATAAGCTTAAAGTGATAGTAAAGACAGACCTTTTTATTTTATTAACAAACATGTCATTCTTACCTGCTCTGTAAAGTGGCTTTGCACAGAGCAGACACAATCCTCCTCTTCTTGGGTCCCCCGCCAGTGCTCCTGGTGCCCCTCCCTCCTGCCAAGTGCCCCCATAGCAAGCAGCTTGCTATAGGGGCACCCGAGCAGGCTCGCTCCTGAGCTGCTACTCTGTGAGTCCATTCACACTCGGAGTGCGGCTCAGCCCATCCCCTGATCTTTTCTTATTGGCTCACTGGCTGTGAATGACAGTAGCGGAAGACAATGGCTCCCGCTGCTGTCTTAGCCAATGAGGAGGAAGAGACCAAGGGGAGTCGTTGCTCATGTGCACATTGCTGAATCGAGATGGGACTCAGGTAAGTATTAGAGGGGCTGGAACAGAAGGTTTTTTAGCTTCCTGCATGAATCTTTACAACCACTTAAATAAAAAATAGCTGCTCATTTAGGGAAGTGAAGGATTTTATCTATATACCCAATTACTCAGCTATGCCCAGTGCAAAATTATAGCTAGTTGAGGTAGCTAGTGACTGAATGCATCTTATATTCTTAAAAAACAAAACTAGATTACTACAGATAAGTATTTTTTTCAATTTGCTACACAATTTTGCATTGGCAATTGAATCATTCAACTTTGTGGATATACATTGGATGCAAAAGAACCTAATCAATGAAACAAAGTGCAAACCTGGCAAACAATTGTATCTATTGTATTAAAGGACTGTTAATAACTTAAGCAATTTGTGGTTCTGTTAGTGGCCTCTATTTTATATACCTTAGCTACAAGATGAGTGTTACCACCCTTCCTCTTGAAAAGTGCCTGGACAAAATGTGCCTGGATAAGAACCACTCCCATCCATCTCATGGGTCTGAAACAAAACGATCACACCCGCTATATAAAGAACACACAGAGCTACTGTAACTACAAGTTTGTATCACTTACTCAACAGCTCGTACATATATTTTAAATATTTTCTTTTCTTGGTTTTAAGCTAATTCCTCAACATTTTTTCAACATCTTTAAAAGAACAAAGATGGATTTTCCCACAACATATGGTATTGAATTGCTTGATACACTACACACTTTTAAACTATTACAGTTTTTTAAACATATTTTATTGTAAGCTCAAAGGAGCAGGGCCCTTCTAACCCTCTTGTTTTGAATTATAGTGTTGTTGTAATGTCTCCCTTTATTTTGTAAAGCGCTGCGCAAACTGTTGGCGCTATATAAATCCTGTATAATAATAATAATTAGTAACTGTTCACATTTTACAGTAAAAGTAACAACAAACGAAAAAAACAGGCATATAAAATTCAAATACCAAAAGAAGGACAAACTTTAGGGACTCGTTTTCAACAATATGAACATACAGTGGCCCAAGACAAGGGCAATCCAGCAGGGAGATAAACTGAATTGAAAATGTGGGGAGATTGTTTAATCTAGACCAATTGGCAGACTAGAAATTCAAGTTAACATAACAGTAACCTATAGAACGCTTATGAGAAAGTCAAATTACATGCAAATGTTACCATGGTGTCACCAAGGAGGAAAGATCGAAGTACATTACGTGCTTGTATTCAGGAGTTGTACTTTTGTATACCATTCCATGTACCAGAATGAAGATAGTAATAACACTATTTCTTTACAATCTAGGTTTTTTTTCAATATAGAATCTCTGTAATCTGAAAAAAAAAATGCATAGTGTGTGTTTTCGCATTTCCACATCTAATTTTTCATAATTTATTACTTCCAGCATTGTTGAAGGGTTGAAGGAGGTCCATGCCCACATGATGTATCTCTTAGACATCAGAAGAAAAATACAGAGCCACTCCCTCCAGACAATGACTCCTTTGGAGATGAAGATTTTTGACAAAAGAGAAGCAATAGGGCATCCAAGGATAAACTATTAAACTTCAAATCTTTCAGATGATCATTGCAGTGAATACATTGGTTAAAAACTAAGGTAGCATCCTACAGGAAATCTAATAATGTCATTTACTTAGTCCCCTTGCCTCAGCATTAGGATGGAACTATTTTTACAAAAACAAAGCTTTAAACAACTCTATTGAGTAAACAGCCCCAGAGAATGATAATAAAAAACACAAAGATAAAAGCACAAAAAGATGGATGGCAATGTCAAATTGCCTAAAAGTGATGCAAAAAGGATAAAGATGTATGAATAAGCCCAAAGACGTATAAACAATTTATTTACAGTATCTCACAAAAGTGAGAGGGAAGGCTAAGGAGAGCGTTCCTGGAAGCAGAGGAGGAGGAGAGCGTTCCCAGAAGCAGAGGAGGAGGAGAGCGTTCGAGTGTGCGAGGCAGCAGCAGCAGCAAACAAGGCAGGGGGAGAGAGCTGTGTGTGGAGGAGAGCCGCGGGTGACACGTACGGGTGACACATGCGGGGAAGCCGCAAGAGGAAGCTGGGTGCTGGGTGCTGGTACAGAGGACTCAAGGGACCAGTGACAGAGCGGCGCCGGAGGACTGAAGACTGAGGGACGTGAGTAGGGGGACTGATCAGCTGATTGGGGGGGTAACTAAGTGACTATGACCTGCGACTGACTGACCTGCGTCTGACTGTGCCTGCGACTGACGGTGCCTGCGACTGACAGGGGGGAGTGGCGGCTCCAGGAAGAAGGGGGGCCGAGATTCAGGAAAGGTTAGACAGGTTGTGGTAGTGGGGGACTCAATCATCAAGAGGGCAGAGAGGGCAATCTGTCGAAAAGACCGCGGTAGCCAAACAGTATGTTGTTTACCGGGCGCTCGAGATCGGCATATCGCGGATCTGGTAGACCGATTATTGGGCGGGGCGGGGCTGGCAATGACCCAGCGGTCATGGTGCATGTGGGCACTAATGGCAAAGTAAGAGGAAGGTGGAGGATACTAAAGAATGATTTCAGGGATTTAGGGACTAGATTGAGGAATAGGATCCCCAAGGTGGTTTTCTCTAAAATACTGCCTGTTCCTCGAGCCACACAGGAGAGGCAGAAGGAGATTAGGGAACTTAACAAGTGGCTGAGGAATTGGTGTAGGAAGGAGGGGTTCGGGTTCCTGGAGAACTGGGCTGACTTCTCAGTCGGCTACCGACTCTTTAGTAAGGATGCGCTGCACCTTAATGGGGATGGTACAGCTCTTTTGGGGAGAATGATGGCCACCAAGTTGGAGGGGCTTTTAAACTAGGAGACAGGGGGAGGGCCCAGAAATAGAGTCAGGAGGGAGGGAGCAAAGGACAGAAGGCAGTTTTAGAGTCAGCAGCGACAGTAGTTCCATAACGTCAATGGGGGGGTCTGTGCGGGAAAACCTCAGCCCAAACAGGAATAAAAATAATCATCATTCACTATCAACTTACACAAAACTGATAGGGGTATATGCAAATGCCAGGAGCCTAGCTAATAAAATGGATGAGTTGGAAATGTTAGTACATGAGGAGGACATAGACTTTGTGGGAATAACAGAAACTTGGTGGCCAGTATCCAAGGGTATTCGGTGTACCGGAAGGACAGGGTAGGAAAAAGAGGGGGAGGGGTATGTCTCTATGTCAAGAATAATGTATGGGTGATAGAGTGGAGTCATATTACGGAAGGGATGAGTATGTAGTTAGAATCCGTGTGGGTAGAACTCCACAGGGAAGAAGAAAAGAGAAAAGTAATTGTGGGGGTTTGCTATAGGCCACCCAACCAAAGGGAGGAGGTAGAGATGGAATTTATATCACTGTTGGGTAAAGTGGCAAAACTGGGATCAGTCATCATATTTGGGGACTTCTATTATCCCGACATTGACTGAGAAGAGGGGACTACTCACTCACAGAAGGCCCGTCTATTCATGGAAACTTTACAGGACAACTACATGTCTCAGTTGGTGGATTCTCCTACTAGAGAAAATGCAGTCCTGGATCTATTGATCACTAATGACCCAGACCTAATCTCGGAGGTAGGAGTCCAGGACAACCTGGGCTCTAGCCATCACAGGATGATCACATTTAGCGTAAATAACAATATAACAAGGCAAGTGGGGAACTTAAGAACCCTAAACTTCAGAAGGGCAAACTTTCCCAAATTGTGCTCCATGATGGAAAGGGTAAACTGGGACCAAACCTTAGGAATACTGAGCACGGAGGAAAAATGGGAATGCTTTAGCGACACATTAAAGAAATGCATCTCGCAGTGCAATCCTATGGTAAATAAATTTAGAAGAGACAAAGCCAAACCTGGCTGGCTAAACCGTAATGTTAAAAAACGTATTAAGGGAAAAAAAATGGCCTTCAAGAAATATAAATCAGAGGGCACAGTATCGGCTTTCAAGCAAAGGAGGCAAATAAGAAAAGCAAATACAAAATCAAAATGGCTAAAATCAACTTTGAGAGACAAATAGCGGAGGATAGTAAAAAGAACCCAAAGAAATTCTTTAAATATATCAACAGCAAAAAAACTAGGGCAGAGCATATTGCACACATAATTAACAATGATGGGAGGATGGTTACAGAGGACACTGAAAAAGCAACCGTGCTTAATGCTTTTTTCTCGTCAGTCTTTACACAGGAAAAAGAGGGGTACACTGACCACGACTATATGGTTAGTAGTAATACACAGGACTATACTACTATGGCTAACAGAGGGTGAAATTAGGGAAAGGCTGGATAAAATTAACACAAATAAATCCCTAGGCCCGGATGGCGTACATCCGAGAGTACTCAAAGAACTTAGTAAGATTATATCTAGACCACTGTTCCTGATCTTTGCTGACAGTATTATGACAGGAAATGTACCAGGGGATTGGAGGAAAGCTAACGTGATACCGATATTCAAAAAAGGGCAGAGGCATGTCCCGGGAAATTATAGGCCTGTCAGTCTGACATCGATAGTATATAAACTTCTGGAGGGGATGATAAGGGACTATATCATAGAGTTTGCTAAAGACAACAACATCATCAGCAGTAATCAGCATGTTTTTACAAATGGGCGTTCTTGTCAAACAATCTCTTAACATTCTACGAGGAGGTGAGCTGTGAGCTAGATAGGGGGAGACCAGTGGATATGGAGTACCTGGATTTGGCTAAGGCGTTTAATACAGTTCCCCACAAGCGCTTAATTTATAAAATAAGGTCTGCAGGCATCGACCGCAAGGTCTGCTCTTGGATTTGGAACTGGCTAAAAGGGCGTGTCCAAAGGGTGGTAATAAATAGCGCATACTCAGACTGGTCTGAGATGGTAAGTGGGGTCCTCCAAGGCTCAGTCCTGGGACCAACCTTGTTCAATTTATTCATAAACAGCATTGAGGACGGGATCAGTAGCTCTATATCAGTTTTTGCAGATGACACAAAATTGGGCAGGGCAATAACTGCACAGCATGAAGCAGATATCCTACAGAATGACCTGGACAAAATAACGGAGTGGGCAACGACATGGCAAATGAGGTTTAATGTGGAGAAGTGTAAGGTTGTGCACTTGGGGACTAAAAACATAAAAGCACAATACACTTTAGGGGGGGAACCTTTGGGGGAATCAAAAATGGAGAAAGATCTGGGAGTCCTGGTAGAGGATAGACTAAGCAATAGCATGCAATGTCAAGCGGCAGCTGCCAAAGCCGGCAGAATATTAGCATGCATAAAGAAAGGGATGTATTCCAGAGATAAAACTATAATCCTTCCACTTTATAAAACTGTGGTCCGACCACATCTGGAGTATTCTGTCCAGTTCTGGTTGCCGGTCCTCAGGAGGGATGTGTTGGAGCTGGAGAGAGCCCAGAGAAGGGCAACTAAACTAATTAGGGGATTGGAGGACCTTAATTATGAAGAGCGTCTGCAATCGCTTGATTTATTCTCCCTGGAGAAGAGACGCCTGAGAGGGGACATGATAACAATTTATAAATATCTCAATGGTGATCTCAGCATAGAAAAAAAGTTATTCAGTCGAAAGAATTGCATGAGGACTAGAGGGCATACAATGCGATTAGAGGAGAAGCGTTTTAACCTCAGGCAACGTGGGGGGTTCTTTACTGTTAGGGCTACAAGATTGTGGAATTCTCTACCACAAGAGGTGGTATCTGCGGGAAGTATGGTGGCTTTCAAAAGACTCTTAGATGTACATCTCAAGAATCAGAACATTCAGGGGTATGAGAAATGATTACGGCCACATACACCTACACAGGTTGAACTAGATGGACTATTGTCTTTATTCAACCTCACCTACTATGTAACTATATGTAACCCCTCACATTCTTGTTAATCATTTATTATAGCTTTTCATGTGACAACACTGAAGAAATTACACTTTGCTACAATGTAAAGTAGTGAGTGTACAGCTTGTATAACAGTGTAAATTGTCCCCTCAAAATAACTCAACACGCCATTAATATCCAAACCGATGGCAACAAAAGTGAGTACACCCCTAAGTGAAACTGTCCAAATTGGGCCCAATTAGCCATTTTCCCTCCCCGGTGTCATGTGGCTTGTTAGTGTTACCAGGTATCAGGTGTGAACGGGGAGCAGGTGTGTTAAATTTGGTGTTATCGCTCTCACTCTCTCATACTGGTCACTGGAAGGTCAACATGGCACCTCATGGCAAAGAACTCTCTGAGGATCTGAAAAAAAGAATTGTTGCTCTATATTAAGATGGCCTAGGCTATAATATATTACATTTAGGGGTGGTCAATGTACATGTAGCCTTACTATATTTGAAAGCACCAGTTTTTTTTTTAAGCTAATAACCTGCTTCAAAAACAGATGACAATCTCAGGTTTGGATTAAGGAAAATCAAGACTCTGGATTTGTGGCATTAATATAACTAGATATCAATGGGCCTACCAAAGGGAAAAGGAATAGCCAAAAAGCCAGTTAGGTTAGTAATTTTGGAGGTAGATAGATGTTATGAATTTATGCACTTATATCAGTGGTGGTAAGTTAAATCTGTAATAACCTACAAGTGGCCACTAGGGATGAGCAACATTTCAATTTTTATTTCTCATAAATTTCGGTACAATTTATTGTTTGACTTGTATTGGAATTGTTGTGGAAGGCAAAATTAGGGTGGCTCTTGATTATTTTGATGATGCAAGGGGCTTTAAATGGCTCCTAAGGGTTACAGAAGCTCCTTTCAACTATCCTGGACCTGTTCATTGCAAACGTTTTTTTTTTCCAAGCAACTTTGGTCTAAGCAGCAATATGAGTAAAACTGAGAGTTTCTACTTCTGTGAAATTTTGCTGATGCCAAAATCAATTAGTTTTGCCAAAATCACTCCTTTTATCCCAGGTGCTCACCAGGTGCTTGTAGATCCATGAGTACACACATCCTCATAACATAAGTAAGTGCAAAATAGTCCCAGGAAACTTCAACCGGATGGGAATAGGCTGTTTATTCAAGCACTGCAGCCATAAAACACAACATTTTAGGTCTAGTGTGCCATTTCCTCATATGCTAGTGCCCACGCTGGGCCTGAAACTTTGTGCTTTATACCTGTGATAGTTGAACAAAAGGACTGTTTATACCCATCCTGTAGTAGTACCTCCAGACTTTTTTCTTTTACATGAGAGTAGATGAGGGTTGATGACAGATACAACCAGTTCAAAATGTGTATGTTCTATACTGCAACTGTTTCCTAACCTAGAACTCCCAATGTTGAAGAACCTAAGGCAGAATAAATCTGCCCATTATAATCCTGTATTATGCTTGTCCTTCTCAAGCTGTGTGTGGTTAAACTGATACGGGGAATCCCACAAATGACCAAACCTATAATTTAACCATTCTATTTTGAATTCACATATTGAATGCATATCTGGTGGTTAAACCCATTAGTAACAACCAGTGATAAACACCTGGAGTCTATCAAAAACAAAGAAAGTCTTATTTTGCCAGTATGGAAATCCCATAGAATGCAGCTCACAGAAACAAACTGTACAACATACTACTTAACCAGGGATATTTTTTATGATGTGTCAGCACAGGGAAGATCAAAAGCTGCAGTCAAATAAATAGCAAATGGGTAGTACTAGAGGAAGCTGGGCCTTTAAATAATCAGAAACAACCCCAAAGCAAAATAGCTATCAGGAATATTTGCTTTTTTCATAAATGTCTCAGGTCCTGGCAAAAGTTTTAAAAGCTACTAGATTTACGTTCCAAAATGTAATTTATTCTTCACAGAGGCCCTTGCCAGAAAAAAAGATGTGATCAGTGCCAATAAATATGACAGAAATTAAATGTGTTACATTATTTCTCGGTCTACTCTGAATTGCACTGCTATTACATAAAAAGGGTGTTTGTCATCAGATAAACTCAATAGGTTTAATGTGCTTTTAAATAAAATGCAATAACTGTTGCATGTTAAAGCTGCAGAGTCAATTATGTAATTTATAATATTAATACAATATGAAATATTCCATATGCGTGTAAAATGAGCCATTATGGATTTGAGTACTTCCAATCCTCCTTCTTCATCTTCCCTCGTTAAAAGCTTAAGTGAGAAACAAACAAATATTGAAAATTGTCCAGATCTGTGGGATGATTGGGTAAAGTGCACATCAGCTTGTTTAATCTTAAATTCTTTAGATTTAGCAATGAATTGTTTGCTCTGGTTAAAGGTAAACCTTCAGTATCACAAGCAATAAACATGGGCTCCCAAGTTGCATATTTTAAGCTCACCCCGCTGCCATCAGCTGATAATCAGATCATAGAGCTGGCCAGTAAAAATGATAGTGACAGAAGTTGAAAATATTTTTTTAAGGAAGATGCGGGAATCTAGAAAAACGTTTTCACTTAAGTGGCTTGCTCAAGTCCTGTCATCTATTTTCTGAGATTTTGAGACAGGTGGATTGATTTTCTAAAGCGGATTCTAGGCAGCGCTAATCAGCAGGTCCCGCAGACCTGGTGTCCGCCAGCACCCACTGAGTAGACAGGCAGAACAGCGATCTGCCTATGTAAACAAGGCAGGTTACCGCTCTGTCAGTAAAGAAGGCATTGATTCTGTGTTCCTGCAAAGCAGGAACATGGATCAATGCCTTCCCCTAGTAAAAGCACCTCCCCCACAGTAAGAAAACACTGGCTAGGCACACACTTAACCCTTTGATCGCCCCCGATGTTTAACATCGTCCCAGCTACTGTCAAACAGTGACAGTGCATATTCTTTTTAGTACTGATTATTGTATTAGTGTCACTGGTCCCCAAGAAGTGTCAAAAGTGTCAGTTCGTTTTTCCGACTGTCTGCTGCAATATGGCAGTCCTGCTATTAGTCGCTGATCGTTTAAAATACTAGAATAAAAAAAAAAAAAAAATATCCCATAGTTTGTAGACGCTATAACTTTTGCCCAGACCAATCAATATACATTAATTGGGAATTTTTTTTACCAAAAATGTGTAGCAGAATACATAGTGGCCTAAATTGATGAAGAAATTACATTTTTACATTATTTTTATTGGATATGTTTTAGAGCAGAAAATATATATATATATTTTTTTTTTCAAAATAGTCTTTTTATAGTGGAAAAAATTTAAAATGCAGAGGTAATCAAATACCACCAAAAGAAATCTATATTTGTGGAAATCAAATAACATACATTTTATTTGGGTATATCATCGCACGTCCACGCAATTGTCAGTTAAAGTAATGCAATAGGGCGGAGTTTTGCATCAGTATGTCAGTACGTCACTTCCAGTTTGAGTGGTTCCCGGCCGTGGAGCACGGAAGCACCACAGAAACCGCGCCTGCTGTACGCAGACTGCCTAAATTGTAAGTTTACTAGGTTTGCTTGAATAAAAGTATTAAATACTACACTATGGGGCATCCTATTCCTTCTTCCTGAGCATCACTAGACCCTATCAGACACTGGATAACAGTGGAGGGGGGGGACTCCAGGAGACGGACAAGACAGTACCCTACAAGCGCCTTTACCCCTGTTGAAAGGGGTGGGCAATCCGGTGAGTGTAACTCGTAGTGGGGCCCACGGGTGAATGCACAGAAGACACAGATACGGTGTTCCACCTGCACGGAATTTGATTGATACAGCACTAAGGACATATTGGACTGTTTTTTTACCATCACAATAGCTGCCGTATGGGATTTAATTAAGCACGTTAAAGACATTATTTATTGCACTTTTTGAGTTTGGCACTAAATACACACCAGGGATTGCTATATACAGTCCCCCTGGTGGTCAGTGAATATAGCACTGGCTGGAAATATTTTCCTTTGTATTTTCTGGCACTAACTACAGCACAAACAGCACTGGCACTTTCAATAACCACTTGCACATATTTATATGTGGCATTGTAGTTTGCGTTTGTGGTTTATGGTTGGTATTTATTTATTTATTTATTCATTCTCTGGCATCAACCACATCACGGATAGCACTGGTACTTTCTTTAATAAGTTGCACATATTTACAGTATTTATTTATTTCTAATTGTGGCTTTAAGTTGTCATTATTTATATATGCACCATAGCACTTTATGAAAAACATCACTACATGGGCGACATTTACCAGTTGATTTAATATTTTTTTTTTACATGGTGACATACAGTGCCTTGCGAAAGTTTTCGGCCACCTTGAACTTTTCGACCTTTTGCCACATTTCAGGCTTCAAACATAAAGATATAAAACTGTAATTTTTTTGTGAAGAATCAAAAACAAGTGGGACACAATCATGAAGTGGAACGAAATTTATTTGGATATTTCAAACTTTAACAAATAAAAAACTGAAAAATTGGGTGTGCAAAATTATTCAGCCCCCTTAAGTTAATACTTTGTAGCGCCACCTTTTGCTGCGATTACAGCTGTAAGTCGCTTGGGGTATGTCTCTATCAGTTTTGCACATCGAGAGACTGAAATTTTTGCCCATTCCTCCTTGCAAAACAGCTCGAGCTCAGTGAGGTTGGATGAAGAGCGTTTGTGAACAGCAGTTTTCAGTTCTTTCCACAGATTCTCGATTGGATTCAGGTCTGGACTTTGACTTGGCCATTCTAACTCCTGGATATGTTTATTTGTTAACCATTCCATTGTAGATTTTGCTTTATGTTTTGGATCATTGTCTTGTTGGAAGACAAATCTCCGTCCCAGTCTCAGGTCTTTTGCAGACTCCATCAGGTTTTTTTTCCAGAATGGTCCTGTATTTGGCTCCATCCATCTTCCCATTAATTTTAACCATCTTCCCTGTCCCTGCTGAAGAAAAGCAGGCCCAAACCATGATGCTGCCACCACCATGTTTGACAGTGGGGACGGTGTGTTCAGGGTGATGAGCTGTGTTGCTTTTACGCCAAACATAACGTTTTGCATTGTTGCCAAAAAGTTTGATTTTGGTTTCATCTGACCAGAGCACCTTCTTCCACATGTTTGGTGTGTCTCCCAGGTGGCTTGTGGCAAACTTTGAACAGCACTTTTTATGGATATCTTTAAGAAATGGCTTTCTTCTTGCCACTCTTCCATAAAGGCCAGATTTGTGCAGTATACGACTGATTGTTGTCCTATGGACAGAGTCTCCCACCTCAGCTGTAGATCTCTGCAGTTCATCTAGAGTGATCATGGGCCTCTTGGCTGCATCTCTGATCAGTTTTCTCCTTGTATGAGCTGAAAGTTTAGAGGGGCGGCCAGGTCTTCGTAGATTTGCAGTGGTCTGATACTCCTTCCATTTCAATATTATCGCTTGCACAGTGTTCCTTGGGATGTTTAAAGCTTGGGAAATCTTTTTGTATCCAAATCCGACTTTAAACTTCTCCACAACAGTATCTCGGACCTGCCTGGTGTGTTCCTTGGTCTTCATGATGCTCTCTGTGCTTTAAACGGACCTCTGAGACTATCACAGTGCAGGTGCATTTATACAGAGACTTGATTACACACAGGTGGATTCTATTTATCATCATTAGTCATTTAGGTCAACATTGGATCATTCAGAGATCCTCACTGAACTTCTGGAGAGAGTTTGCTGTACTGAAAGTAAAGGGGCTGAATAATTTTGCAAGCCCAATTTTTCAGTTTTTTATTTGTTAACAAAGTTTGAAATATCCAATAAATTTCGTTCCACTTCATGATTGTGTCCCACTTGTTGTTGATTCTTCACAAAAAATTACAGTTTATATCTTTATGTTTGAAGCCTGAAATGTGGCAAAAGGTCGCAAAGTTCAAGGGGGCCGAACACTTTCGCAAGGCACTGTGTGTATATATATATATATATATATATATATATATATATATATTCTTCAATTCACCCTCCAGTTAAATGCCAGCTGACTCAAAGATTTAGAACACTCACAGTTGATACAAGTAAAGAATGTACCTGTTTTAAAAACACTGAACCATCTGAAATAATTGTCTCCTAAGTATAGGGATCATTGATCCTTCTTTTTTGTTCCAAAAGTGCAGCTTCTAATGTGCTAGTGACTCCATTCCCTTATTGAAAACACACAACAGTATGGAATTAATCACATATTTTAAAGCCCTCTTTAAAATTGCTGAAACATTTCTTCACTGTGGTTTCTGGCTATGCATTTAAGATTCTAAGTCTATGTTATTCTACTGCTGTATATTTATCATGTTTTTTTCCACTCTTAACAGCCACCGCTGCAGATTTGACCACATTTCCTATTACAATGCCAGACTACTTGTTCCTGAGTGTCAGCACAGCCAATTTGTTTATAATGCCTCCTGTACTGCTTCTCCCACATGAGCTTTGAGAAGCCATTACCTGATTGTTCGGTTCTGATTTCTGGAATAGCTACTGCTTGGCAGTGCATTGAAAAGTAGAGGAAATGTATATTATGCCAAGTCACTGTTCCATAACACTTCACCATTTATTGCCATAGTTCAGTATCTTTCCTGCTGTATATAGTCTTAGTGTTTTCTTAATTAAGGGAGGGAAGAAATTGTGAGCTCTTTTGATAGTATGATTAGTAAAAGAGGCATTCATGATACCCAGGCAGAATACATAATGTTGACCTTAAACAGCTAAATACATCATTAAAATACATATAAGGGTGCTCTTTTACCTGCCAAAGGCTTTGTAGATCTGTTCACCCAGCCATAGGATTTACACAACCCTCTCAGACAGACAGCACAGTCAATTTGATGACCACGCTTTTCTCTGCTGCAGTTAAGTAGCACCTCTAGGTCACCTCACTGCACCCAACCTGGGATTGGACAGTGATGGAGATGCAACACGCTAATGAGCTCATCAGACAGACAGAAATAAAAGTCTAAGTGTTCTAATTCTCTACTCTACTAAAAAAAAAGATTTTTATTTGTGTCTGTGTTGCTGTTTGCTAGTTCCTCTCACTTCCTATCTGGTAAAACATTTTCAGCAAGACAAGAAGCAGCAGAGTGTTGCATTGTGTTAGCCATCAACAAATGTTTAGATTTAGGATAATACCATTTACTGGCTTACCAAGTATATTGTAGCTCAAGCTTTCAAGGCATGATGACATTTTCTTCAGGCAATATGAATTGATAGTAAAGCTGGCCACATATTTGTATATCCCTCTTTGTGCTGGGAGTGTGCGCCGCACAGCGCACTCTTAGCACAGAGACCGGGGTCTCACCAAGTGACCCGAGGCCCGTATTAATGATCGGGACCCAGAACTTCTGATTCCAGATTACCTAATTGCTGTTATAGCCTCTGGGTGGCTATCACAGTGATCAGTCACTATGAATCCCGCCCCCATGTTTTCTCTCTCTCTCTTTGAATGGAGGAAAGAGATTCTCTCTCTATCTTTGCAGAAAGAGAGAGAGAAAAAAAGTGTGTTAAAAAAACAAAACATTAAAAAAAAACACCTAGATCAAGGTTTGATCTAGGTCAGTGCCAGGGTTAGTGCTTGGGTCAAGGTCAGGGTCAAAGGTCAAGGTCAAAGGTCCGGGTCAGTATTCATTTTTCATTATTCTGAAATATATATTTTTTTTAATTAGTATCAGTGTCATTTAGTGTTATTTTCAGTGCATTTTAGTTAGGATAAAAAAAAAATGTGCACTATTGCTTCTTCGCTGTACTAGGGGTACAAACAACAAATAACGTACACATATATGGCATCGCTGAGATTGTCAGGAGCAGGAGCATTTTATTTGGGTTGTTCTTTGGTGGAAGGTTATGGTAGCAGCAAGAAATATACAGCTAAATTTAAAAAAATAAAATGTTCTCTTATTTTATTTTGGGCTAGGAGATAGGAGAAAGGAGATATCCATAACCATTTAGCACCAAATGAAAGGCCAATTTGTCCTGAAAAAAAACAAGGTATAATCCACCGGGATGCACCAAGTAGTTGTGATGATATGTACGGTTTTATTAACACATGTCAAAGTTTTAAAATTGTACTTAGGAATTAAGATTTTTTTTATACCCTTAGGTGCAAAAGGGTTAAACTGCTGCACATGGAGGTGACAAAACATGATGACTGTCACAATAGGTTTAATTTTTGGGGCTATTTAAAAGGATCAGATAGCTATAAAGCTTACCTTTTTGTTGAATTTTGATTATTTTTGGCTTATTTTTTTCATCCTATACATACTGTAAATGCATGTTTGGTAGTTTAGTTCATCTAGGTAATTTCATTCATAAGGAGATGTACATGGAGTCTGAGAACAAAAAGATTTCATGGTTGGTACAATAACACAGATAGTAGTATAAATCCTGTATAATAATAATAATAATAATAATAATAGTAGTAAACAAAAGTACTTGTAATACAGCCTTCCCCTTTATATTTGGCAGATATGTTCTAATTTGGCACATGCTTTTTTGTTTTTTTAATTATCAGAGTAATGGGAAGAGGGAAAGGTTACAAAGTCAGATACATTTCATAATACAATGTATGAAGTTTATAACTACAGCTCACAGCTAAAAATATCACCAAATAAGTAATATTTTAGTAAAGCAAAGGATGTTCCCAGGTCGATCCTCCTCTATAGATGCCATGGCCAGTTTTTCATGTCTCAATAGTCACTGGCTGAAAATAGGACAGAGAAAGGAGGATATAAAAGTAAATAACAGAAATAAAAAAGAGAAAAATAAAAAAACAAGCAAAAAAATCAAGCTCTCCTGCTTGTTGAAGGTAGTCTCTGTTATCTGACATACTCATAAATTTGTCTCATTAACAAAACTTGTAAGGTCTTCCATCAGCCTAATATTGTTTATTTTCTGAATCCACATTGCTATGGTGAGAAGTGATACTGGAGACTCTAAGGGTTTTTGTGTACTATCTATCAGTAGGTTTTAGAAAGTCCTGTGCTTTAAACATCTCCAGAATATTGCAATATATTTCAATATTGTAATTTATCAATACAGTTGCTTACGGAAAAGGGAAAGTCCTATACCAACATGGTAAGATTTTATATCATAGATCTTCATAAGGAAACCCTTAGAGATAAGACAAGGATCTTGTTCAATGTTGTATGGATAGTTGGCTATTGAATTAATTTTTACACTTTTCCAGATATGGGCCTGGAACATATGTATCTACTTGTATACAGTGTTTGCTTTTTAGCATCAAAAATATGGTGGTTTTGACCATTAAGGAGACGGTGGTGAAACTCCATATGAGATGGCATCTTACCCCTAATAAATTACACCTGGATCTTCCCAAATGTTCCAGAGACCTGCTTTAGAGGTTGACCAGACAGAGGCACATTTCTCCATATTTTCTAGAGTTGCCCAGCCCTTAAACCCCTTTGGCAACAGGCAGCAACCAAAGTAGCCCAAATTACTAGAGCGCAATTAACACTGACATTGCAAATGTGTCTAATCTTTGCTCCCTTACCAGACATACCAATCCTAAATCAAAAACTTGCTCACACTCTCTTTAGTGCGATTCTATGGGCCTTTGCCCTCAATTGACGTACCTCTAAAGTTCCTTGGTCTCTGGTGCTACAACAAATGGAAGCCATTAGACTGATGGAGCGAATCCACCACACTATTATGGATACTTTGCCTTTATTTGAACATAAATGGGAGATGTGGTCTTCTTATTGAAGTCTTCGGAAAATTCAGTTATTGACTGTGACATAATTGATAATGAGAATCTTTCCTTTTCTTACCTTTTGTACATGTATACCCATATTGTATGGCTACTATTAGTTAGTTCCTGCTATTGTTAGAGACTGGTCCTAGTAGGGACATAGTTGATTTATGTTTGTATAATTGGCTTTATACATCATATGTACCTCAGAGTCTAAGCCATATACATGCGGTTTATTCAATAGCTTTTAAATAATGTTTTGGATTGTAATGTTTCTTACCTTTCAATAAAAGAATTTGTATTAGCAAATATAGCACTTTTTTTTTAATTCAACACATTCATTCAAAATGTTTAATGGGCAAAACACATTTTTAAGGGAATTTCGTGTACCAGTGATGAAGTGACTGCTCCAGTCATGCTGGAAAAAAAAAAAAAATTTCTGATAATTCTGGAAATATATAATCTGCAGATTGACTCAAAATGCTCATTTTTAACAATAAATATTTATGTAAATTGGTTTGTGAATGTGGAATGTTCCTTTAACCGAAATGTATTTCCTAACACTAACCACAAACCTAAAGTGAAAAAAAAAAGAAAAATGGTGTCAAATACTATGATATCATTATGGCATAAAGGCATGGCGATACTAGCAGTAATAGTCCTAGCATGGCAAATATATCACACAATTCCATTTTGTAGCCGTTGTTACTTAAAATGACTGGGATGAAAAATGTCACAAACTAGAACCTGCCAACAGAAGAGACTTTTTATTAATGTATGCCTTAACCTATTCCAATATTTGCTCTATTGCAGAGTGATAGCCTTTTCAGATCCAGTATAGTTCTGGATGTGCCAGATGTTCGCTCTCCCCCTGCCTGCTGTGGTTCATTCTGTTGGCACATACAGGGCACAGTAGTTATGTATGAGTTACTGGAAGACACCATTGTACCTTGGGCATCAGGAGTCTGACACTCCTAAATCTGTCAAAAAGTGAAGATCATTCGGGTGGCCTCAGCCCTTGAACATAGAAAAGGTTGGAGGGATGTGTGGCAGCCAGGTGATTATAAAGCTTCTTCTTTTGCAGGTCCTGTTTTGTGACATTTTTTAAACCAACAACAGAATCACTGAATAGCAGGTTGTCCTATGATGCAAGAATAAACAGCAGTTTTAGATACATGATACCTTAACCAATGGATTTTGCTTCATCACCCATCAGTGCCAGCACTGAACAATTATTGCACTTACGATCATTTGAAGTTTAAACAAAAGGGGGTTTGCAGAAATTGTTAATTTAAACCAACTGTACTTTTATACAGACATGCTATATTGTTTGAAGTGTCACATGACTAGCCAATAAATATCAAATAACCGTTAAATCTACAAGTTTTTTCAAGCATAAAAATAAACACATTTAATGATAGTATGCATATAATGAAATGTGGAATTCACTGCATTACTAAGCCCAGTAAATGCAGTGTAATCCCCATTTAATTAAGTTCAAGCCAGCTATATTTACCATTGTTTCACTAAATCCAAGAAATTCTTTTTGTAGGCACTGTATATGAAGTCTGTGGATTTGGTTTACTAAAAGAAAAGAAAAGGTACAGCATACGTGCTTTGCAATGCCAGTGGTCACTTAGCTTAGTGAATATGGTGAAAATGTGATCACTTCAATTATCCAATCACGGGCAAGCAAAAAGTTTGTGTTTTTTTAATTTCCTTTGCACTTGATTTGGTATTCAAAGGGAATACAGCTGTGTCCTATTTACTATGCTAAGTAGTTATTAAGTAATGTTTTCTGTAAAAAAAATGCACTAAAATTAACTTTACTGTACACAAGAACAATATAATTTCCTCATTTTCCACTAAATATAAAATATGTCAAGAGAAAATACCAAAGAAAAACGAAGAAATCCCTCACAACAGTATGTGAGACAAATTAGGGGCTCTAATTGTACCAACTAATTCAACAAAATAAAAAAAAACAATATTTATTGAATACAGATTAACTTCTTCCGATCCGCGCTATAGCCGAAGTACGGCTACAGCGCGGATTCGAATTTCCGGGAGGCCGTCTTTAAACAGCCTCCCAGAGACAGGCTCCCCGCGCGCTCCCGCGAGCGCGCATCGGGGAAAATCTGTGTCGGCCGTGTCCCTTGGACACAGCCAATCACAGATCGTGGTAAATGGCCAATCACAGCGGCCATTTACCACGTGATCGGCCCATGCAATGAGAGATGATCTCATATGTAAACATATGAGATCATCTCTCATCGCCAGCTCTCCTTCCTCACACAGAGACTGCGTGTGAGGAAGGAGCAGAGCCGATCAGCTGTTCGGGGACACAGAGTTATGTAATCAGGGCACTGATCACCAGTGCCCTGATTACACAAGGGAAATAAAATACACTAAGTGCCCACAGTGCCCGCCTTCAGTGCCCCCCATAAGTGCCCACAATCAGTGCCCATAGTGCTGCCAGTCAGTGCCCATCAGTGCCTGCTCATCTAGGCACTGATGAGCACTGACTGGCAGCACTATGGGCACTGAGTGTGGGCACTGATGGTGCTGCCCATCAGTGCTCATCAGTGCCGCCCATCAGTGCCACCTGTCAGTGCCCATCAGTGCCACCCATCAGTGCCGCCTCTCAGTGCCCAGCAGTGCCACCTCTCAGTGCCCAGCAGTGCTACCTCTCAGTGCCCAGCAGTGCTACCTATCAGTGCTCATCAGTGCCGCCTATCAGTGCCGCCTATCAGTGCTCATCAGTGTGGCATATTAGTACCTCCTCATCAGTGCCACCTCATCAGTGCCCATACGTGCCACCTCATCAGTGCCCATCAGTGCAGCCTATCAGTGCCCATCAGTGCCGCCTCATCAGCGCACATCAGTGAAGGAGAAAAATGTATTTATTTTCAAAATTTACTCGCAGAAAATAAGAAAAACTTTTTTTTTTCAAAATTTTCTGTCTTTTTTCTTTTTTTTTTTGTAAGAAATAAAAAACCCAGAGATGATTAAATACCAACAAAAAAAGCTCTATTTGTGTGAAAAAAAAAGATAAAAATGTCATATGGGTACAGTGTAGCATGACCGCGCAATTGTCATTCAAAGCGTGAGAGCACTGAAAGCTGAAAATTGGCCTGGATAGGAAGGGGGTGAAAGTGCCCGGTAGGCAAGTGGTTAAAATCACCATACAATAAATCACAATAAAACATATCAGGAAACCACCTAAGACATAAATAGCAATTTACATATATGCAACATATCAACGTGTTTCGCAGCGGTCACTTCTTCAGGATAAGCACTGCATTCTAGATACAAGTATCATCCAGAAAAAAACAAACAAGATATAATCCCATAGTAAAAAGGTGGGTATGAAAAATGTGTAAAAATTCAGCTAAAAGTATTTATATGGCAGATTCAATACAATGTTGTATAACACGCCACACATAGAGAATATGGGATAATATACCCAAGGAAAAATGCATAGGAGTACTGCCAGGTATAAAGTGTAAAGGCAAGCACATGAGGGGTGTGTCAAAAGGGGTGACACCCACAGACAGCTAGCATACCTTCAGAGAGAAAATGTGGCACCACCAAAGGATGTCACGTCTGGTTGAGAGAATACCAAATACGTCAGGCCTCAAAATTGCATGTGCCCATGAAACTGCAAAAATCGATGCTGCTCAAAAATGTAAATACGTACTGCATGAAAAACTTTTACATCTCCTCAGTTTAGAGTTAACCATAAATGATCAGCCCACATTTATTCTTCTACCTCTGGCATGTGTGGGGGGAGACCTAATTTGTGTTTTGTAGTATGCATTTGGATAATATATCCAAGGAAAAATGCATAGGAGTACTGCTAGGTATAAAGTGTAAAGGCAAGCACATGAGGAGTGTGTCAAAAGGGGTGACACCCACAGACAGCTAATATATCTCCGGAGAGAAAATGTGGCACCACCAAAGGATGTCACGTCTGATTGAGAGAATACCAAATATGTCAGGCCTCAAAATTGCATGAAAAACGTTTACATCTCCTCAGTTTAGAGTTAACCATAAATGATCAGCCCACTTTTATTCTTCTACCTCTGGCATGTGTGGGGGAGACCGAATTTGTATTTTGTAGTATGCATTTACATACACATTTTCAAATGTTTGTTGGGGATGGGGTCTTCTTTTTTTTTATTTTTTAATACAATTTTGCTTTTTTTCTTTGCACTTAGAGAGACCTTGTTACCATTTTAAGAATTTCAGGTAAATGAATATAAAAACTAATATTTTAAATGATTACTTGCAGTTTTCCTCCTTTTAGTAATCTTTTTTTATTGACTTGCAATGTGCCTCTGAACTTACTAAAAAAATTGACTACTTCAGAAAGAATCAATTCGCTAGCACAGACTCCTCTTTCCATGCATTTCATAGCTCACTTCTCTCCTGGAGGTGTCTAATTACTATCTTTGTTGGCTCCCATGCTTCTTCCTTCCCTTCCCTACATAATCTTTTAAGTAGCTGCCAGGGGAGGAACAAGGGTGAATACTATAGAGTGTCACTTGAGCGTCAAGTTCTAAATCTGCTGGGGCTGTTGATATGACTTCCATTGGTGCAAATATTGTTTCTGTTACACTTGATGCTGTATCTGGTGGTTATCTAACTTTGTATTCTAGTGACTAGGACAATAACAATTATTGTTTCATTGCTTGTGATATGTTTATGTACAATTTAGTACCAATAATACAACTATTATGTTATTTCTGCACACCCTCTATTAAAGTGAACCTTATATCAGATACATTTACTCATGTAGGGTGCATGCATTCTAAGTAATGTTCACCAAGTGTGTAGCGCCAAACAGTAAAATAAAGTGAAAGTGATACATATTAAAATCCAAAGACACATAAACAAAATAAGTAATGTGTAAAGCCTAGTACACACTATTTGTTTTTTTCGGTTCAACCCAGTGGGTTGAACCGAAAAAAACTGTCAGCTCAGGTCGGAGCCTCTATACTAACCATGCAAAGCTAGTACAGTGATCTCTCCAGCTAAGCTATTATGTTCCGATAGAGGGATACCCCCCTAGAACACTCCAATCAGCGCTCTCCGCCATTGGCTGAGAGTACTGATCGGGAGTCGGCCGGCTGCTGGTTTTCTATGATGTCCGAAATATCTCCCGACATTCAGCCTTTGTGTACCCAGTTTAAGAGTTATGCTTACAGGTATTATTACCTCTCAAAGAGATCACAGATGACAATCTCTACATCTGTTCTTCTCTCCTGATAAGCAGCACCATCTTTGCTCTGGGCATCATTCATGGTCACCATCTACAGTATATCCTGTACTGCGGTGCTGGCTCAGAGAGGACACCATAGGAAAAATCCTAATGCCTGTACAGTTCTTGGCTATGTGTTCACAAATGACACATATCAGCCTCCTGCTGCACCCTCTCAGGTTGTGACCTGCAACAAAGTTAAAAGTTTTTTATTTGTGTACCAGCGGTACGGCATGTTGAAATGCTACCATGCCTAAAAAGGTGTGTGGTCACATTATGGTATTTGGAATGCACGGCATGGAGTTGTGTTCCAAACCGGCATTGTATGCTTTATACAAGAGCTATTTTGTGAGTGTATGCTTTATGTTTTAAAAATTTTAACATAATAAAATGGAATTGCGCTATGGAGATCTCCCGATTCTCTTTACATGAATAAAAACATCTCATCATCTTGCCATTTTGCTGTGATGAGTGGAGGAGTAGTACAAGTACAACATAGGATTTTGGTCACAATGACAGGCATTATAACTTCCAGAAGATGGTGAGTGGGGACACATAGGTGGGGGGGGGGGCACAGAACTTCATTGCCCTTTTAGCATTTCACTGGCACAGAAGTATTGGAGCACGGATTGCACATTAGAAGATTATCTGCTTTGCACTTTGAAAACAGCATTATTATGCACTAAATCAGGCATGTCCAACCTGCGGCCCAGGGGCCACATGCGGCCCGGAACCACAGGCAATGCTGCCCACTGCCCCCTGACAATTTTTTTTTGCTGGGGAGGAAGGAAGTCGGGTCGGGGGCACGGCCACAGCAGCTTCCAACTAAAGGTAGGCAGAGGCTGCCTTGGAGGGGAGGGGGGGGGGGGGGAGACGAGCATGTGCAGTGTTTCTGACTCCTACCACCATGACCACTTCAAATCACTGAAGTGGTCATGGTGGTTAGAGTGTTCCTTTAATATCTCTCAGAAGAAGTAAACCTCTGTATACTGATTCCATTTCATTTGATCATCCTCTAGTTGTGTTAAATTAGTGCGGGGGGTGCGCCGGTGCGGGAAGGGTGCGGCGGCATTTTATTACTTATATACCTTGACTATAGTATATATTTTATATGCGGCCCAAGAAAATTTCTCTACACTCAATGTGGCCCAGAGAAGCCAAAAGGTTGGACACCCATGCACTAAATTGAAATTGGGCAGTGTTCTGCTGGGAAGCCTTGGGTCCCGCCATTCATGTGGATGTTACTTTGGTGTCCATGCCTCAATGGGTCAGGGTTGTTTTAGCAAAAGGGGGCCATACTCAATATTAACTGGGTGGTCATGGTGTTATGTGTATATGTGCAAAAACTGCGCTAATCCAAAAAAATGTATCTCTAGCTGCTCACACTACAATAGACATAACATTGTTATAAACAGATAAAATAAAGTGTGTAGCACTAAACCAAATCTAATAACAAATATTACATAGGTGAGTTGTGCAAATATATCAATGTAAAAACTGTGCTAAGTACAAATAAAACCACATAAATACACAGTAAAGATAATTAAGACGGTGCAGTCTGATTATTAATAGTAAAATCCACAGACTGAAAATGTGAGCCTCAGTGCAGGAAATACTGTAGCAATAAACCGTGCCACTTTCTGTGCTTCAATCCTCAATGTGACACCCCCACCACTTTTAAAATTGCTGCTTACCAGAAAATGTGTTACCCAAACAGGTACTGGGTCAGTCACGTTTAGAATGTTCAGAGGATGACTCCAAAATGTTTCCAAACAGGATAGTGCAATGCATCCGCTCCTCGCAGTGTGGTATCAAATGGTACGTAGAACCATAGGGTAAAGAAAAAGGCTCCACATAGTGAAAAACTGTATCACCCAAAATGTAATAAAAAAGGTAGAAAACTTACATCAACTCCGAATAACAAGCGCCCAATAACAGACCCCAGATGATGTCCTTGAAGACAAAACGCGTTGGATTTATTATTACCCAGGCCATTGCACTCTAATCTTGTATGTTGGATGATGTTACAAGCACTTGTTATTCGGATTTGATGTAAGTTTTCTACCTTTTTTAATACATTTTGGGTGATACAGTTTTACACTATGTGGAGCCTTTATCTTTACCCTATGGTTCTGTGTGCCATTTGATACCACACTGCGAGGAGCGTATGAATCTCACCATCCTGTTTGGAAACATTTTGGAGTCATCCTCTGAACATATTCTAAACGTGGCTGACCCAGTACCTGTATAGGTAACTGAGTCCACATGTTCTGGTAAGCAGCGTTTTTTATAAGCGGTGGAGGTGTCACATTGAAGCAAGTGAAAGGTGAAGAGAAAGTGGCACTGTTTATTTCTACAATATTTTCTGCACTGAGGCTCACGTTTTCAGTCTGTGGATTTTACTATTGACAATCGGACTGCACTTTATTGTCTTAACTGTGTATTTTTGTGTATTTTTGTGGTTTTAATTTGTACTTTGCACAGTTTTTACATTGATATATTTTCACAACTAACCTATGTGATATTTGTTATTAGATTTAGTTTAGCGATACACTCTTTATTTTACCGGTCATGGTGTTATGACTGATCGGTGTATATACAAACATATATATATATATATATATATATATATATATATATATATATATATATAGATATATATAGATATTTTTTTTTTCTCTATTGGTTGAACTAGATGGACTTGTGTCTTTTTTCAGCCAGACTAACTATGTAACTATGTACTTTATTAATAAACTTTACTTGATTTGATTTTTTAAAATAATTTTTTTAACAATTCTTACTTTGAATTATCAATTTTGCACAGTTTTGAGTGATTGTATATACACAAATGTTTTTGTATGGGGAGAGCGCTGGATCTTGTATATTGAAAGTTAAAAGTTTAGTTAATATTATAGCTATGAATATATTGATTTGGGATTACCCTTTTCATTAGGTAACAATATTAATTACACTTTTATTTTTGTTTACAAACTGTTTATTTAGCAATATTGTAAAACAGTAAACATTACAGTATATAAACACTTTAGTATTCAGCAAACAAATATTACTTTCTCTTGCATACCAAAAAAAAAAAAAAAAAATCAGTATACAGTAGTATTTGTATATAATATAGTAAAAAAGAAAAAAAAGAAAAAGAAACAATAAAAATAAACAAAAAATAAAACATATATAAAAATAGAATACAAAATAGATCTATACCAGATATTATCATAAGATTTGTTGGCCAATACCAAAAGGAAAAGAAGACAATCTAGTCAATTATAGTATTTTTAATAGAGAACCAGACATTCCATTTTGCATGAAAAATGTGTATAATCAAAAATCGGATGAAATATTTTTTCTGTAAGAATAATGTCATCAATTCTGTCTTTAATTTGTGAGAAGGGTATGGAAGGATTCTTCCAATTATGTGCAATGGCCCATAGTGATGCAACAGAAAATGTATTGATTAACTGTAAAGATGTGGAAGATATGCTGCATACATAGGGCAATAGAGAGGATGTATGTACCCAGTCCAAAAACAATACGTGACAGGGACATATAGGGTTTAGAAAAACATGAGAATTGCTTCTCCTGTGGGTATTTAGCACACCAAAAGTCAATCCAGCCCACCTCTTTATGAACTTATACAGAACTGTAGAGTGCTCCATTTTTAGAGAACTTCCCCCCAATATATTTTGTTTGTATGTATGTATGTATGTATGTATGTATGTATGTATGTATGTATGTATGTATATATATATATATATATATATATATATATATATATATATATATATATATATTTACTCCAATGCAGAAAAAAACAAGATACGCTGGGACTTTGTGAGTTCATACAAAGTAGTGAGAGCACAAAAACACAAAAGGTTAGGCTGCTCCCAATAGATAGGCTTTCCCTCCAGTGGGTACCCCAGCAGGTTATGAGTAGGGTTGAGCGGACACCTAGATGTCCGTGTTCGACGGGTTCGGCCGAACTTTAAAAAAAAGTCCGGGTCCGTGTCCCGGACTTTTACCGAACTTTTCCCGGACACCGAACCCCATTGAAGTCAATGGGGACCCGAACTTTAAGGCACTAAAATGGCTCTAAAACACCAAAGGAAAGGGCTAGAGTGCTGCAAATGGCAGCAAAACGTAATTAAGAGCATGGCAAGTGCTCTGCAAACAAATGTGGATAGGGAAATAACTTAAAACAACAAAAAAAAACAGAAAAATAAAACAATGTTCTTCTTCATCTCTGAAGGACGAGGCCCATATGGAGTAGGAGGGAGGTTGAGGTGGTGGTGGATGTGGCGGTGACATAGGCGTGCGCACAGGGTGTGCTGGGTGTGCCTGGGCACACCCTAATCACCTAGGGCACATAGCATTGCCAGTGAGGAGATGGGAAAGATCTCCCTGGGACCTGCTCTGCTCTATTTCTCCTTGCCTACAGGTACATGGCCCCGATACATTACTCTCCCTGCTGGCAAACACATGCATGTGTATTTCAACTTTGGGGTGCACACCTTAATGCAATAGGCTGCGCACACCTATGGGCGGTGTAGGTGGAAGCGGCGGTGGAGGAGGACCAGGGCCGGATTAACAGCATCATGGGCTTGGTGCTGAGGATTTTGAAGGGCCTTAGGGCCGTGCCTTGCCATGCACCCAGAGGAGGAAGGGTGCAGCCATGCATGCCTAATTCAACATGGGATGCTGTCTCTGAAGCCCATAAACACATCCATGCATCGCCAACTGTCCCTCCTTGTCCGGCCTTCACGCTGTGTGGGGAGGTTCTGAGGGTGCTGCCTGGGGAAGCGAGCATAGAAGCCAGACTTCTGTGTTTACAAGTGACAGAAGAGCGGTAACAGTGAATATGGCCAACCCGGGGCCTATATAAAAGGTAGGGGCCTGGAGCTGCAGCTCCAATAGACCCTACATTAATCTGGCCCTGAGGAGGAGGACGAGGTAGCCAACACTGCTTCTTTTCACAAATTTTAAATGAGGGTACACCCCAAAAGAGTGAGAAAGAGCAAAAATGGAACAATGGGTGGGTAAGGTCGGTATCCATTGCTATTCTGCATAAGGTACGGAAAAGTCCCGTGGGATCCATGCCTGGTTCATTTTAATGAACGTGAGCTTGTCCACATTGTCTCTGGACAGGCGGCTGCGCTTGTCTGTTATAACGCCCCCAGCCGTGCTAAATACCCGTTCAGATAATACACTGGCTGCAGGGCACGCCAGCACCTCCAAGGCGTAAAGGGCAAGCTCAGGCCATGTGCCCAATTTGGAGACCCAGAAGTTGAAGGGGGCAGACCCGTCATTCACTACATGTAGGCGTGTGCACACATACTGCTCCACCATGTTGGTAAAATGCTGCCTCCTGCTAAGACGTTCCATCTGAGCTGCTGGTGCTGCTGTTTGTTGTGGCGTGCTGACAAAGCTTTTCCACATTTCGGCCATGCTAACCCTGCCTTCTGAGGTGCTGGCGGTGCCCTGGTTGCGTTGGCGACCTCCTCCTCCTCCTCCTCTGCCTTGTGCTTCCACTGTGGCCCCGCTGTCAGATGGGAATGCCAGCAGCATGGCGTCTACCAGCGTGCGCTTGTACTCGCGCATCTTGCGATCGCGCTCCAGTGAGTGAATTAAGGACGGTACGTTGTCCTTGTAACGGGGATCCAGCAGCGTGGCCACCCAGTAATCAGCACAAGTTAGAATGTGGGCAACTCGGCGGTCGTTGTGGAGACACTGCAGCATGTAATCGCTCATGTGTGCCAGGCTGCCCAGAGGCAACGAAAGGCTGTCCTCTGTGGGAGGTGTATGGTCCGTGTCCTCTGTATCCCCCCAGCCACGCACCAGTGATGGCCATGAGCTGGCCTGGGTGCCACCCTGCTGTGAACATGGTTCCATCTCCTCCTCCAGCTCCTCCTCCTCCTCATCCTCCTCATCCTCCAGAACTGTGCCCCTGCTGGACAATTGCGTCCCTGGCGTTTGCGTGTGCAGGAACCCACCCTCGGAGCCCCTTGCGAATGACTGCCCTGAAAGCCTTGGAAATGTTACCTCTTCATCCTCCTCCTCCTCCTCATCCTGTGCCACATCCTCTTCCATCATCGCCCGAATTGTTTTTTCAAGGAGGCATAGAAGTGGGATAGTTAAGCTGAGAACGGCGTCATTGCCACTGGCCATGTTGGTGGAGTACTCAAAACAGCGCAACAAGGCACACAGGTCTCGCATGGAGGCCCAGTTATTGGTGGTGAAGTGGTGCTGTTCCGCAGAGCGACTCACGCGTGCGTGCTGCAGCTGAAACTCCACTATGGCCTGCTGCTGCTCGCACAGTCTTTCCAGCATGTGCAAGGTGGAGTTCCACCTTGTGGGCACGTCACATATGAGGCGGTGAGCGGGAAGGCCGAAGTTACGCTGCAGCGCTGCCAGGCGAGCAGCAGCAGGGTGAGAACGCCGAAAGTGCGCACAAACGGCCCGCACTTTCTGCAGCAGCTCTGACATATCGGGGTAGTTTTTAAGGAACCTCTGCACCACCAAATTCAGCACATGCGCCAGGCAAGGGATGTGCGTCAAACCGGCTAGGCCCAGAGCTGCTATGAGATTTCGCCCGTTATCGCACACCACCAGGCCGGGCTTGAGGCTCGCTGGCAGCAACCACTCATTTGTCTGCTGTTCCATGCTCCTCCACAACTCCTGCGCGGTGTGTGGTTTGTCCCCCAAACAGGCAAGTTGTAAAACTGCCTGCTGTCGTTTACCCCTGGCCGTGCTGAAGTTGGTGGTGAAGGTGTTACGCTGTCCGGATGAGGAGGCGGTAGAGGATGAGGAAGCGGAGTAGGAGGAGTTAGGAACAGGAGGCAAACTGAAGCGCCCTGCAATCCTCGGTGGTGGAAGGACATGCGCCAAATTGCTATCCGCCTCAGGCCCATCCGCCACTGCATTTACCCAGTGTGCCGTTAGGGAGATATAACGCCCCTGACCGTGCTTACTGGTCCACGTATCCGTAGTTAGGTGGACCTTGGCACAGATGGCGTTGCGCAGTGCACACCTGATTTTTTCCCCCACTTGGTTGTGCAGGGAAGGGATGGCTTGCCTGGAAAAGTAGTGGCGGCTGGGCACGACGTACTGTGGGACAGCCACCGACATAAGGTTTTTAAAACTGTGCGTCTCCACCAGACGGAATGACAGCATTTCAAAGGCCAATAATTTTGAAATGCTGGCATTCAGGGCCAGGGATCGCGGGTGGGTAGGGGGGTACTTCCTCTTCCTCTCAAGTGTTTGGGAGATGGAAAGCTGAACGCTTCCACGGGACATTGTGGAGATGGTTGTTGGTGACCCAGGTGGTGGTGTTGCTGACAGATCGTCTGTTTGCGGGGTGGCAGGTGCCGGTATCACTACAGATGTGGCTGGAGCGGCCGAGACTGCAGCAGAAGAGGAAGCAGGATGAGCCAGAGACGTTTCTTGGTTTTGAAGGTGTGTACTCCACTGCAGCTCGTGCTTTGCACTTAGATGCCTGATCATGCAGGTTGTGCTCAGGTTGAGAAGGTTCATGCCTCGCTTCAAGCTCTGATTGCACAGGGTGCAAACCACTCGTGTCCTGTCATCAGCACATTTTCTAAAGAACTTCCACGCTAGAGAACTCCTTTGAGCTGACTTTGGTGCGCTCGTTCCCTTGCTGCGTTGGGCAGTAGCGGGCGTAGTGTCTAGGGCACGGCCGCTCCGCTTCTGCACCCTGCTCCCTCTTCTGCTGTGCTGGTGGCTCTGTGCGACCACCGCCTCTTCCTCCAAACTACTCAGTTCACCTGCATGACGTTCATTCCATGTGGGGTCGAGGACCTCATCGTCCTCCACATCATCTTCCACCCAGTCTTCACCCCTGCCCTCCTTGTCGGTCTCCACAATGCTGAACGCCGCAGCAGTTGGCACCTGCGTTTCGTCATCATCGGAGACGTGCTGCGATGATCCTTGCATGTACTCATCTTGAGGAATAAGTGGTTGGGCATCGCTGCACTCAATCTCTTCCACTTCTGGGGCAGGGCTAGGTGGATGGCCCTGGGAAACCCTGCTGACAGAGTCCTCAAAAAGAATAAGAGACTGCTGTATGGCTTGGGGCTCAGACTGCTGGCCTGATTTGCAAGGGGGTGAGGTGAAAGACGGTTGGACATTGGCTGCAGGTGCCAACTCTGACCTTTCTGCAGTAGACTGGGTGGGAGACAATGTGAAGGAACTGGAGGCACTGTCAGCAGCAAACCAATCTACTATCGCCTCAACTTGTTCTGGCCTCATCACTTCTAGGGGCGTTTGATGCCCTACCAAATACTGATGCAGGTTCTGTCGCCTACTCACACTTGAGGAAGGTGTTTCACTTGTGCGTGTAGCTGGCACAGATCGACCATGTCCTCTCCTTGCAACAGGAGCTCTACCAGCAGCACCACGACCCAGGCCACGGCCCTTATTTGACGGTCTCCTCATATTTCTGTAATTTAAGATCTTGCCCTAGAAAGGTTTTTATTGAATAGCGGAATAGAAAATATGATCCAAAAAAAGTGTATGTATATCACACGTACACAACCACACTAGGCCCCAATTACTATTGTTTGTACCCCTAAAAGGCTAGATGAGGAGTAGGGGGAGTATGGAACAGGCAGCACCCTCAAACCTTCAGAAGTATGAGATGAACCCCAACAACTTGGAAAGGTGGATCTCTCTCACACGTACCGACACAGACTATCCCGCAATTCAATTGATCCTCAAAGGTTTTTATTGAATAGCGGAATAGGAAATATGATCAAAAAAAGTGTATGTATCTCGCACGTACACAACCACACTAGGCCCCAATTACTATTGTTTGTACCCCTAAAAGGCTAGATGAGGAGTAGGGGGGGTATGGAACAGGCAGCACCCTCAAACCTTCAGAAGTATGAGATGAACCCCAACAACTTGGAAAGGTGGATCTCTCTCACACGTACCGACACAGACTATCCCGCAATTCAATTGATCCCCAAAGGTTTTTATTGAATAGCGGAATAGGAAATATGATCAAAAAAAGTGTATGTATCTCACACGTACAGAAACACACTAGGCCCCAATTACTATTGTTTGTACACCTAAAAGGATGGATGAGGAGGAGGAGGAGTATGGAACAGGCAGCACCCTCAAAGCTTCAGAAGTATGAGATGAACCCCAAAAACTTGGAAAGGTGGATCTCACACGTACCGACACAGACTATCCCGCAATTTAATTGATCCCCAAAGGTTTTTATTGAATAGCGGAATAGGAAATATGATCAAAAAATGTGTATGTATCTCACACGTACAGAAGCACACTAGGCCCCAATTACTATTGTTTGTACACCTAAAAGGATGGATGAGGAGGAGGAGGAGTATGGAACAGGCAGCACCCTCAAAGCTTCAGAAGTATGAGATGAACCCCAAAAACTTGGAAAGGTGGATCTCACACGTACCGACACAGACTATCCCGCAATTTAATTGATCCCCAAAGGTTTTTATTGAATAGCGGAATAGGAAATATGATCAAAAAAAGTGTATGTATCTCGCACGTACACAACCACACTAGGCCCCAATTACTATTGTTTGTACCCCTAAAAGGCTAGATGAGGAGTAGGGGGGGTATGGAACAGGCAGCACCCTCAAACCTTCAGAAGTATGAGATGAACCCCAACAACTTGGAAAGGTGGATCTCTCTCACACGTACCGACACAGACTATCCCGCAATTCAATTGATCCTCAAAGGTTTTTATTGAATAGCGGAATAGGAAATATGATCAAAAAAAGTGTATGTATCTCGCACGTACACAACCACACTAGGCCCCAATTACTATTGTTTGTACCCCTAAAAGGCTAGATGAGGAGTAGGGGGGGTATGGAACAGGCAGCACCCTCAAACCTTCAGAAGTATGAGATGAACCCCAACAACTTGGAAAGGTGGATCTCTCTCACACGTACCAACACAGACTATCCCCCAATTTAACTGATCCCCAAAGGTTTTTGATTAAATAGCGGAATAGAAAATATGATCCCAAAAAAGTGTATGTATATCACACGTACACAACCACACTAGGCCCCAATTACTATTGTTTGTACCCCTAAAAGGCTAGGAGTAGGGGGGAGTATGGAACAGGCAGCACCCTCAAACCTTCAGAAGTATGAGATGAACCCCAACAACTTGGAAAGGTGGATCTCTCTCACACGTACCAACACAGACTATCCCCCAATTTAACTGATCCCCAGAGGTTTTTGATTAAATAGCGGAATAGAAAATATGATCCCAAAAAAGTGTATGTATATCACACGTACACAACCACACTAGGCCCCAATTACTATTGTTTGTACCCCTAAAAGGCTAGGAGTAGGGGGAGTATGGAACAGGCAGCACCCTCAAACCTTCAGAAGTATGAGATGAACCCCAACAACTTGGAAAGGTGGATCTCTCTCACACGTACCAACACAGACTATCCCCCAATTTAACTGATCCCCAAAGGTTTTTGATTAAATAGCGGAATAGAAAATATGATCCCAAAAAAGTGTATGTATATCACACGTACACAACCACACTAGGCCCCAATTACTATTGTTTGTACCCCTAAAAGGCTAGGAGTAGGGGGAGTATGGAACAGGCAGCACCCTCAAACCTTCAGAAGTATGAGATGAACCCCAACAACTTGGAAAGGTGGATCTCTCTCACACGTACCAACACAGACTATCCCCCAATTTAACTGATCCCCAAAGGTTTTTGATTAAATAGCGGAATAGAAAATATGATCCCAAAAAAGTGTATGTATATCACACGTACACAACCACACTAGGCCCCAATTACTATTGTTTGTACCCCTAAAAGGCTAGGAGTAGGGGGAGTATGGAACAGGCAGCACCCTCAAACCTTCAGAAGTATGAGATGAACCCCAACAACTTGGAAAGGTGGATCTCTCTCACACGTACCAACACAGACTATCCCCCAATTTAACTGATCCCCAAAGGTTTTTGATTAAATAGCGGAATAGAAAATATGATCCCAAAAAAGTGTATGTATATCACACGTACACAACCACACTAGGCCCCAATTACTATTGTTTGTACCCCTAAAAGGCTAGGAGTAGGGGGGAGTATGGAACAGGCAGCACCCTCAAACCTTCAGAAGTATGAGATGAACCCCAACAACTTGGAAAGGTGGATCTCTCTCACACGTACCAACACAGACTATCCCCCAATTTAACTGATCCCCAGAGGTTTTTGATTAAATAGCGGAATAGAAAATATGATCCCAAAAAAGTGTATGTATATCACACGTACACAACCACACTAGGCCCCAATTACTATTGTTTGTACCCCTAAAAGGCTAGGAGTAGGGGGAGTATGGAACAGGCAGCACCCTCAAACCTTCAGAAGTATGAGATGAACCCCAACAACTTGGAAAGGTGGATCTCTCTCACACGTACCAACACAGACTATCCCCCAATTTAACTGATCCCCAAAGGTTTTTGATTAAATAGCGGAATAGAAAATATGATCCCAAAAAAGTGTATGTATATCACACGTACACAACCACACTAGGCCCCAATTACTATTGTTTGTACCCCTAAAAGGCTAGGAGTAGGGGGAGTATGGAACAGGCAGCACCCTCAAACCTTCAGAAGTATGAGATGAACCCCAACAACTTGGAAAGGTGGATCTCTCTCACACGTACCAACACAGACTATCCCCCAATTTAACTGATCCCCAGAGGTTTTTGATTAAATAGCGGAATAGAAAATATGATCCCAAAAAAGTGTATGTATATCACACGTACACAACCACACTAGGCCCCAATTACTATTGTTTGTACCCCTAAAAGGCTAGGAGTAGGGGGAGTATGGAACAGGCAGCACCCTCAAACCTTCAGAAGTATGAGATGAACCCCAACAACTTGGAAAGGTGGATCTCTCTCACACGTACCAACACAGACTATCCCCCAATTTAACTGATCCCCAAAGGTTTTTGATTAAATAGCGGAATAGAAAATATGATCCCAAAAAAGTGTATGTATATCACACGTACACAACCACACTAGGCCCCAATTACTATTGTTTGTACCCCTAAAAGGCTAGGAGTAGGGGGAGTATGGAACAGGCAGCACCCTCAAACCTTCAGAAGTATGAGATGAACCCCAACAACTTGGAAAGGTGGATCTCTCTCACACGTACCAACACAGACTATCCCCCAATTTAACTGATCCCCAAAGGTTTTTGATTAAATAGCGGAATAGAAAATATGATCCCAAAAAAGTGTATGTATATCACACGTACACAACCACACTAGGCCCCAATTACTATTGTTTGTACCCCTAAAAGGCTAGGAGTAGGGGGAGTATGGAACAGGCAGCACCCTCAAACCTTCAGAAGTATGAGATGAACCCCAACAACTTGGAAAGGTGGATCTCTCTCACACGTACCAACACAGACTATCCCCCAATTTAACTGATCCCCAAAGGTTTTTGATTAAATAGCGGAATAGAAAATATGATCCCAAAAAAGTGTATGTATATCACACGTACACAACCACACTAGGCCCCAATTACTATTGTTTGTACCCCTAAAAGGCTAGATGAGGAGTAGGGGGAGTATGGAACAGGCAGCACCCTCAAACCTTCAGTATGAGATTGTGTTCACTGTACCCCACAAAGATTGAGTTCACTGCACCCCACAATGATTGTGTTCACTGCACCCCACAAAGATTGTGTTCACTGCACCTCACAAAGATTGTGTTCACTGTACCCCCCAAAGATTTTGTTCACTGCACCCCACAAAGATTCTGTTCACTGTACCCCACAAAGATTGTGTTCACTGCACCCCAAAAAGATTGTGTTCACTGCACCCCAAAAAGGATGTTGTTCACTGCACCCCAAAAAGGATGTTGTTCACTCCACCCCAAAAAGATTGTGTTCACTGCACCCCACAAAGATTGTGTTCACTGCACCCCAAAAAGATTGTGTTCACTGCACCCCAAAAATGATTTTGTTCACTGCACCCCAAAAAGGATTTTGTTCACTGCACCCCAAAAAGGATGTTGTTCACTCCACCCCAAAAAGATTGTGTTCACTGCACCCCAAAAAGATTGTGTTCACTGCACCCCACAAAGGATTTTGTTCACTGCACCCCAAAAAGATTGTGTTCACTGCACCCCAAAAAGGATGTTGTTCACTGCACCCCAAAAAGGATTTTGTTCACTGCACCCCAAAAAGATTGTGTTCACTGCACCCCACAAAGGATTTTGTTCACTGCACCCCACAAAGATTGTGTTCACTGCACACCAAAAAGGATTGTGTTCACTGCACCCCAAAAAGATTTTGTTCACTGCACCCCAAAAAGATTGTGTTCACTGCAGCCCAAAAAGATTGTGTTCACTGCAGCCCAAAAAGATTGTGTTCACTGCAGCCCAAAAAGATTGTGTTCACTGCAGCCCAAAAAGATTGTGTTCACTGCAGCCCAAAAAGATTGTGTTCACTGCAGCTCACACACAGAAAAATGGATGTGGATCACTGACACCTGCCTATCTCCAATCCCACACCACACAGCAATATCGATTGTAGTTTGTAGAACACAGTTTCCCTAAAATTCAGCAGACTCTGTCCCTAACAGGATTGAGAAGAGATCGTAGATCAGGATTGAGTGCAGATTCACCCCACCCCCCACACAGCAATATCGATTGTAGTTTGTAGAACACAGTTTCCCTAAAATTCAGCAGACTCTGTCCCTAACAGGATTGAGAAGAGATCGTAGATCAGGATTGAGTGCAGATTCACCCCACCCCCCACACAGCAATATCGATTGTAGTTTGTAGAACACAGTTTCCCTAAAATTCAGCAGACTCTGTCCCTAACAGGATTGAGAAGAGATCGTAGATCAGGATTGAGTGCAGATTCACCCCACCCCCCACACAGCAATATCGATTGTAGTTTGTAGAAGACACTGACCCTATATAATTCAGCAGACTCTATCCCTAAAATGCCTACAACTCGCCCTGCCTAAACACTCCGACCTGTCCCTCAATTCTATCCGGACACAAATGGTTTTTTCCTGCCTATCTTTCCCTAATCAGCAGCCAGCACGTTGATGTGTGCTCTCTGTCCCTGAATCTAAGCAGCATAATGACGCCGCTGCGGCTGCCTCGAACTTATAAAGACTTGGTCACATGCTTCAGACGGCCAATCACAGCTACTGAGACATTTGCAGGCATGGCTGGGATGGCTTAAGGCACACCAGTTAAACGATTGTTGATTGGCTGTTGAAAGCCCGCCATGAAAAGAGCGCCAAAGCATGCAAAACCCGGAAATAAAACGACCGAACACGGATTTTTACCCGAACATACAGTAAAGTGTCCGTGTCCGTGTTCGGGTACAAAAAATCCAATTATTCGGTACGAACACGAATAATACAGTCCGTGTTCGCTCAACACTAGTTATGAGAAAAAAAAATACACAGATAGAAGGAGTGCCACACCAATGGATAAAAGAGTTCAAATTTATTTATTGGTTTACCATGAATGAGTTACAGGCATGCGATTGGTGACACCCATAGCATCTATTTTAAAGTAGCACACAAATCAAAATGTTGTTCCTATTTTGAATACATTAAGGTATAGTTAGTACCTTTTTTAGGTACTGAGACTTCCAGTCTACTGCTGGAACAAAATCGAGTCAGGCTGAGAACCTCTCAGTCATTCATAGGAAGCATTGTATTTTTATCAGGGAATACAAAGCTTCCTCTGATTGGCTGAGATGGACAGGCAGACAGATGACTTCATGATCTCCAGAGAAAGCCTTGTATTGATTTATAAAAAATTATTAAAGGCTTTCTGTGAATAGCCAAGAGGCTCTCATTATGACCTTATTTTGTTCTGGCAGCTGACGGTTAGTACAGCTGCCGGAACACAGTTGATGCCACATACATCACTGATAGGGGCTGCAGCTATTAGTAAAAGAAATAGTTTTCTTGGGCCAACTTGGCCCAAACTATTTTAAGTTGAACTTGAGGCCAAAATTAAAGATGGGTGAACAGGCAGGATTTTTAATGCAGTAGAGATATGCTTTGTCTCTTCTGCATTAAAGTTACCTACCTGCCTGTTGTAACGCTCCTGCGTTTCATGTATGGTGTGGATTTTCAGCTGCAGAAATATTCCACTTCAGTAGTCATGTAAGAGAGATGCTGAGATACCATTCCCAACCTCAATGACTCATCATGTGTGGAAGGTCTTAATTCAGCTAGTAAATACACACCCTCAACAAGCTGGTTCCTAGAGTGACTTTATGTATGTAGTAACACAGTGATGAAGATTTAAGAGACAGGTTGAGTGGAGGTGGTAGGTGACAGACACTTGAAGGTAAGACAGTAGCAGATGGATGCAGGTAGGTTTAGCAATCATATATGGTAGCAGATGACAGAGTAGCAGGTGGACATACAAGAGTGATCAACCCAGTGCAGGAATAAGTAGCAGTAGTCTTAAGAGCTAGCAATCTAGATATGCAGATGTGATAAATAGTCTTTACTATGCAGAGCTAGATAGTGTAAGCTTAGTATAAGTTTATAGAGGGTTCCCATGCGGGGTACTTAGCACTAATAGCAATACAGCCGAAGGTTGGTTCAGGAGGAGCGGATGATCCGGAAGCGGGATGCAGGGATCAGCGCAGCGAGGTTCCGTCAGCGAAGTATGCTTGCAAGCACGAAAGCTTCAAGCCAAGTTAGCATCCAGGTAAGGGTGTTTGAACGAACACATGTGAGTGAGAACCGGCGCTTTAAATAGCCATCTAGTCCGGCGCTGAGTGATGACAGCTTCAGTCTTAAAGGTGTATGCGCACCTTTCCAAAAGAGAATGGTGGGGCGCATACACTTGTGAAAAGAGTAATTTAGGGTACCAAAGGTACCGGAAAAAATTACACCTGTCCGCCCTTGTACAGTGAGGGGTACACACACAGCTCACTGTACTAATTTGGCAATGCCGAATCTGGCTGATCTCCTGTACATGCCCTGGAGTGATATCATGCCTGCCCAGGCCAATGACAGAGGCTGGCGGTTGAGACCCAGAAGCCGACCACCCGAAAATGTCAGCGGTCGGACGGGGAGCTTGGGGATGCCGCATCACTGGAGCACAAGTGAGTATAGTTCCGTCCTAAAGTGAAATTATCTATTATGTGGTGCCCTTAAAAAAAAAAAAAAAACACTCAAGCTCCCATTAAAAAACAGCATCACAGTAGTGTCCTCTTTCCCCTTAACATCACCCTCCCACTGTAGTGTCCTCTGCCCCTATAGCAGTGTCCTCTGCCCCCTCCCCCACATTAGTGTTCTGTACCCCCCCCTTAATGCAGTGTCCTCTGCTCCCTTCACATCACCCACCCAACACTGTAGTGTCCTCTGCCCCCCTCCCCCCACAGTAGTTCTGTATCCCCAGTGCTGTGTCCTTTGCCCCCTTCATATCACCCTGCCCCCCCCCCCCCCCATAGCAGTGTATTCTATCCCCCTCCCCCCACAGTAGTGTTCTGTAACTTTCTTGATGCAGTGTCCTCTGCCCATGCACAATACCCCCCCCCCCCCACTGTAGTGTCCTCTGACCCCCCTCCCCACAGAAGTTTTCTGTAACCCCCCCCCCAATGCAGTATCCTCTGCCCCTTCAGATCACCCCCCTGCAGTGTCCTCTGCCCCCACAGTAGTGTCCTATACCCCCCAATGCTGTGTCCTCTGCCTCCTTCACATCACCCCCCACTGTAGTGTCCCCTGCTCCCTTCCTCCCCTCAGTAGTGTCCTGTACCCCCCAAAACAGTGTCGCCTGACCCCATTCACAATAAGCCCCCCTCGCAGTGTCCTCTGCCCCCTCTCCAACAGTGTACCCCTACCCCACCATACACAGAGCACTGTGTAGCTAGCACTTACCTGCCAGCGTGTGTTCATCAGAGTGGAGATCAGGAGACAGCATAGTGCTGGGTGGAAAGCGAGATCTGGAGCTGCCGGAGTTCATAATAGCAAGATAGTGATTGGTTGCTCGAATCGCCTGGCGGTCCTGCGCGCATGCACAGGAGTGATGTCATTGTGCCCCCAGCCACTCATGTAGTCGGAGTCTGTGAACCTGAAAGGAAACCTGGGGAAGATGTCAGCCGTCTCAGCGGTGACATTGCGGTGCTGGAGGGCTTTGTTCTAAGGTAAGTCTATCATAATGTGCTAGTTTGTGATGTATACTAGCACATTATGACATTACCTTGCAGATCATCTTTTATTTTTAAACCACCTGCGGTTAACTACCACTTTAAGTTTACATGTATACAATACCCACCTTCTTATGACTGTACAGTGAGTATCTTAGGCAGGCCATACATGGTGCAAATTTCTTTCCTGCAACCCACGAAATTCACTTGATTCCCCCATCAACACAGACAGTGTTGATCCGGGAATCCCTCCTGCCAATCAATAGCATTCTCCCGGAGAATGTCGAGGGGGAGCCATCCCCCCTGGGAGAAGACAGTGATCATTGCTAGCAGCTATGATCGCAAGTAAAATCAGGCAGGTTGGTTGTACCCAGGTTGATTGATCAACTTGGTACATTCAGCCTGACCATACATGGTTCGAATCTCGGGCGATTCCTGTTGAATCGGCCGATATTCGAACCATCTGTGGACGGCATTAAACAAAAATGCATTTCTATTAGCTGGATTGTTGGGGAATATATTCCTGATTCATTGGCATTGTGTTTTTTGTAAATACAGCATGCTTATTTGATTACTAAAGCACAGGCAGTGTTATTTAAGTGGATGGTTGTGTAAACTGTTTACATGCAGCCTTGCCAGATGACCTTGGATTCAGAGAGCCTGAGAATAGCATCTGTGAAGGGAATATTTTGCTGGCATCTAACAATGACCCTACGTGACTGACAGGACCACAGCCACAATGAAAGCCTCCAGAAGATATAATCTGACCTAGCACAAATAGAGATGGTATACTTTGCCAAAGGGGGTCAGCACAGGTGCAGTCTGTGTCCAGTGGGCCATGGATTTGTGCCTCAGAGGTATTTCAGCAAATCCACCTTTAATGAGAGAGACAAGGGGTCATGTTTAGGTGCACATTTTTGTGAGACTTTTCTAAGAAAGGTGAATTAGCTGACTCTCTGTCAGAGCCCAGTGTACAGAACAAAATAATTGCCACAAATAAGGCAAAGGCTTATTGTCTAAACAAATGACACCATTTAAATACACATTTTCTTTATACCGATTCTTTATTTGTGAGGGCGCTCATGCATAAATGGTTTATTTTGGAAATGTCAAAAGTTTATTAGCCATGTTCTAGAAAAGTCAACAATAAAACATAATTAAAAGTTAATCAAGCCTGATATAGTATGTGACGTCACAATGGAGCAATGCTGATTTTAGACAAATGTTTCAAGGCTCATTAGAAACCGCAGAGATAGCAATAATATTACGGAGGGAGGATTACTGTAAGTGTGGTACCTGTCTGTCATCACATCATTTAATTAACATACTGTAAGCTGGAAACAAAGAATGCCAGTAACATTCAACAAATTGACTTCCAGCGGCAGCGTGAAGACCTTTATTTCCATGCAGCTGTTACAGATTTGCCTATTTCTCACTCATTTTATTGGTTCAACTCCATTTAATTCTTGCAGTTTGCTCAACTTGTAAATCTATAGAATCATTTTAAATTGGGTAGCTAGAAGTGTCTGGGAAAACAAAGTATGGTTTTCTTGTGTTTTCACAACAGAGCCGAGCTCTTTAACCCTGTGGTTACCAGTTGTGGTAGCCATATTAAGCCAAAGAATGGGTAGTAATGAGTATTGGGATGGGCTTACAAGGCTGAGCTGTAGGTTACAGGTGTACCATCGCTAATCTGTGAAAGAAATGGGGACTTTTACTGAAGGAGACACTGGTTGGTCTGTAAAATAAAGAAGCATATTAGCAGATGTGAATATCAGTATAATGCTGACATCTGGTGTCAGTAAATGTATAATGACAATCCAAAATGCTAGAAAAAAGACAGTGGAAATTGGTAGCAATTTCCTATGACAGGGCCTATAGAAACTGTATAAAAGGTTTAGTTCACCTTTACCAAAAAACTGTCTGTACAGGTAAGGGGTACCTGCAGACAATAAAAAACTGTGCAGCTTTGACTAAAGTTAAATAATGGTGTAGGCCATTTACGTACCCCCAGAAGAATGGCCAAACAACTCCCAAAGATGGCATATTCCCATCCTGCCTTGTTGTAGGATGTTGCTAAGACACTCCCAGCCAATTCAAACCCCTTCACACATGTTCTCTCTCCCTTGCTGCAATGGGGGAGATAGCGGACCACACATGTGTGGGGGTTTGAGAGCTCATACCTGTAATAGTGGGGGGTGAGCAGTAACAGCTGGGCATGTCTTAGCAATGCCCTAGCAACAAGGCTGGATGGGATGATGCCATCTCTTAGCATAATCTCTCAGGGCATTATTCAACTTTAGTCAAAGCTGCAAATTTTTTATTATCTACCGACACCCCATCCCTGCATAGGATTTTTTTGGGTAAAGGTGAACTGGCCCTTTAAACTTAAAATGACCTTGTTGGGCTTTACAGTTTAGTTGAAGCAATCTGCAACCAATGAGTAAAAATACCATTGTGTTTTGCTGAAGTATCAAAAAATTCATGCAAAAGGAGTCTTAACAATCACCTTATACAATAGGAAACATTCAAATGAACTTTACCAGTAGGTCACCTGAAGCTAAGGCACATATTAAAAAAATTGATAATATTAATAACAACACATGGAGATGATAATGACAATGCAAAGGGACTTCCATACCTTCTTTTACAATAACAGTAGGGATCACTGCTCAGGCACAATTTTGACTATAAATATAAAAAAAATATAAAAAACCAAGATCAGTGCAGATTAATGATAAAGGCTGCTAGCAATAAAAAGGATACACTCTCCCTTCAGTTCCACAATAGTAATAAATTGCAGCACTAAAAAGATCTGAGTATATGGTGGTCCATCCAGATATTGATACCTAGCATAAGTCCATAGAGTCCAACTATGTTCCCAAATCCTTTAAAGAAAGCCACTCACCAAAAAACTGCAGTTAATCAGAAACGGAATGTCCTTAGTTCACTGAAGATACCTGTACAGCTCTCCTAGAGGAGAGGGCCTGTCAATGTTCGTGAGTGTTTCTTCCACACCACAGTACATAGAAATAAGCGTGACAAAATGAAATCATCATGGCTTTGTTTTTAGTTAAACCATTGCACAGCAGATAGGGGAGGTACACCCATGATGGGAACCCCAAGAAATTTTTTAAGTATATAAATAGTAAGAAAGTGAGGCCAGAACACATTGGACCCATAAAGGACGACAAAGGGAATCTGACTACAAAGGACAGAGAGAAGGCGAACGTGCTAAATAAATTCTTCTCCTCTTCACAAAATAATTGGGGGCTACATTAACCCAGCTTGTAATGTTAAAGTTAATAACACATCACAGGAAGCACCCTCATGGTTAACAGAAGAAAGACTCAGAACTAAACTTGAAAAACATAAATAAGTCCCCGGGACCAGATGTCTTACACCCGAGGGTCCTTAAAGAACTCAGCCAGGTGATAGCCAGACCATTGTTCCTCATTTTTATGGATAGTCTACTGACGGGAATGGTACTGGCTGATTGGAAAATGGCCAAAGTTGTGCCAATATTTAAAAAGGGCAGAGATATATCCCTGGGAATTACAGGCCAGTTAGCCTAACATCAATAGTCTACAAGATATTGGAGGGGATGATAAAGGACTATATACAAGATTTTAGTAATAAAAACGGTATCATTAGTAGTAATCAGCATGGAATAATGAAGAATCGTTCTTGCCAGACCAATCTATTAACCTTCTACGAAGAGGTAAACTACCATCTAGATGAAGGAAGGCCTGTGGATGTAGTGTATCTGGACTTTGCAAAGGCATTTGATACAGCTCTCCACAAACACTTACTGTACAAACTAAAGTACATAGGTATGGATCATTGGGTGAGTACCTGGATTGAAAACTGGCTCCATTGGCGAGTCCAGAGGGTAGTGATAAATGGGGAGTACTCGCATTGGTCAGGTGTGGAAAGTGGGGTACAACAAGAATCTGTCCTGGGACCAATCCTGTTTAATTTATTCATAAACGATCTAGAGGATGGGATAACCAGCACAATCTCAGTATTTGCCGACTATACTAAGCTAAGCAGGGCAATATCTTCTATACAGGACGTGGAAAACTTACAAGCAGGCCTGAACAAAATAATGGGGTGGGCAACTACATGACAAATGAGGTTCAATGTTGAACAATTTAACGTAATACACTTGGGTGCCAGAAATACGAACGCAAGTTCCTCGCTAGGGGGAAAACCTCTGGGTGAATCTAAGATGGAAAAGTAGAAAATAAGCTTAGTAGTGGCATGCAATGCCAAGCTGCTGCAAGCAAAGCCAATAGAATACTGTCATGCATATTCACTCCAGAGATAAAATGATAATTCTCCCACACTACAAGACTCTGGTCTGGCCACACCTCGAGTAAGCTATCCAGTTCTGGGCACCGGTCCCCAGAAAGTATGTGCTGAAATTGGAGAGAATCCAGAGAGTGACAACAAAGATAATTAGGGGAATGGAGGACATCAGCTATGAGGAAAGACTACGAACTTTGAACTTATTCTCTCTGCAGAAGAGACGCTTGAGAGGGGATAAGATACCAATGTACAAATGCCGTACTGGTGACCCTAGTATAGGGAACAAACTTTTCAGTGAAAGGGAATTCAATAAGGCACGTGGCCACTCACTAAAATTAGAAAAGAAGCAGTTTAACTAACCTTAAACTGAGTAAATGGTTCTTTACTGTCAGAGCAGTAAGGATGTGGAATTCTCTTCCACAAGCAGTGGTATCAGCAGGGAGCATCAATAGTTTCAAAAACTATTAGAAGGGAACCTTAAGGACCACAACATACAGGGGTATACAATGTACTGTTAACAGCAACATAGGTTAAACTGGATGGACTGGTGTCTTTTTTCAACCTCACTAACTATGTAACTATGGATAAAATAAAATAAAATCTTCAGTGCTTCATTCCTTCAACCCAACATGCAATGCAAACTCACCAGATGCAAACTTAGAAATCACCCACACAGTAGTGTTCCATCAATGGTATCACCGCCTCAGAGATCCCAACATCGCTATTGTAAGGGAACAAGTTCACACTCCCTCCTCTCCATATGGCATCCAGATAGAACAAACAGTGCGTAATGGAGAAGTATTATTTATTAAAAGATAACCATTGTATAAAAGTATCTATACAAAACAAGTAAATGCCATTCACATTTGAAACACGAATACAAACAACAACTGCGGCAGCGTGATGTCACGTGAGCAGCTCCACCCAACGCTTTTCCAGCCAATGCTCATCCTCAGGGGCCTCTAGTGTCCAATCTGATTGGCCCTTTATTTATAGCTTATTTGCGGCAACTGACAAATGTCATATCTCCTTTCTGCGCCATTTTGCTGTGGAACGATACGTCACTTCCAGGTGGGCATGGCGCAGGAGATACAGGGCTGAGGGCATAGTGCCGGAAATGCAGGGCTGAGGGCATGGCGCAGGAGATGCAGGGCTGAGGGCATGGTGCAGAAGATGCAGGGCTGAGGGCATGGTGCAGGGGATGCAGGGCTGCGGGCATGGTGCAGGGGATGCAGGGCTGCGGGCATGGTGCAGGAGATGCAGGGCATGGTGCAGGATATGCAGAGGCTGCTTAGGGGTCTTACTTACCCATCCCCCATTTTCCAGCCAATGCTCATCCTCAGGGGCCTCTAGTGTCCAATCTGATTGGCCCTTTATTTATAGCTTATTTGCGGCAACTGACAAATGTCATATCTCCTTTCTGCGCCATTTTGCTGTGGAACGATACGTCACTTCCAGGTGGGCATGGCGCAGGAGATACAGGGCTGAGGGCATAGTGCCGGAAATGCAGGGCTGAGGGCATGGCGCAGGAGATGCAGGGCTGAGGGCATGGTGCAGAAGATGCAGGGCTGAGGGCATGGTGCAGGAGATGCAGGGCTGCGGGCATGGTGCAGGAGATGCAGGGCTGCGGGCATGGTGCAGGAGATGCAGGGCTGAGGGCATGATGCAGGGATGAGGGCATGGTGCAGGATATGCAGAGGCTGCTTAGGGGTCTTACTTACCCATCCCCGAGGTGCCTTACATTCAAAAATGACGCCACCCGGCACCACACGTCATTGCGCATGCGCCGTCTGCCCGAAAAATGACCGAGTACATACAGGTTTTCCCGAGCGGCCGCGGCGGGGCATGAGCAGTGTACATGTCAGGCTGGCCGCCGCTGACGTTCAGTCAGCCCCAGGGAGAACAGGTTTATCCACAAGTATATACATTAAACTAGTAGAGAAGGAAAGCTGTAAGGGACCCTATCCCACTAATAATCACCCTCCCCGGAGGATCTACTGGATCCTTATGTATTTTGGGTAAACAATACATAATAGGAATCATTTTTGATCATCAATGAGAGAATCTTGTGCTTTACAAATGATTCATTGACAATATTATACTGATATGGAATGTAGATGGGGAATCACTGGAGTACTTTATGAATATCTTAAATACAAATGAACATAACATAAATTTCCTTCTCTGCCAGTTTAAATTAAATTAACTTGTTGGATTTAATCATTTTGGTTAAGAAGCGTACACTATGTACAAAAACATTTTTCAAAACTACTAATAGGAATAGTTACATACCAATGACAAGTTGCCATCATCCCATCTGGTTACGAAAAGTCCCAAAAGGATAGTTTATATGAGAATTAAACGCAACTGTACATTTTCTTTGGACTATTACGAACAAGCTAACAGCCTAAGAGAACGTTTTTTGGAGAAAGGATAGGATAATAGGATTTTAGGAAAAACTATTGACGAAGTGGGAAACATTGAAATAATTAAATTATTAGAGTCAAAAACAGTTAAAGAAGAGAAAAATAAAATGATATGCCCATTCATTGCAAATTATTCAACACAACATTATCATGTTAAAGGAATTATTAATAAAAGGCGGGCAATTCTTAAGTCTGATCCTGTTTATAAAGGATTGCTCCCGGATAAACCCGAGGTAATCTTTAGAAGGGCTCCGAATGTGGGGGATAAACCAGCCCCAAATATTGTTAATCCTCTAAAAAAGATCTCATTTTTTTAAAAAGCTAGAAGGTCTTTTTATTCTTGTAATAACTGTGTTATTTGTAAATTAAGCCATTTGAGATGAAAAAAGATCGCCCAATTCTCTTATAAAAGTACGGGTAAAAGTTGTGACATGGATTCGTTTAGCACATGTGAGACTAGATATGTAGTCTATTTATTAGAAACAATATATAGGACGGACTTCTAGGAGATTAAGGGAACGCTTAAGAATACATGTGTATAAAATTAGAAAAGGCTTTCAGAAACACAGCTTATCGTTACACATTAGGAAATATCACAATCGTTATCCAAGCAGCCTGAAATTTACTGCTATTTTCAAGTTAGACCCCCATTGGAGAGGGAGCAATAAAATTAGGGAGATTTCCAAACAAGAAATGTATTGGTTATATGATTTTAAATCTTTTTATCCTTTTGGCCATAATATTGAATGGGATATTAATTGTTTTATAGACAATTGCTGATTTTATATTATTTTCTGCATCAGTACTGCTTGGCAATTATAATTTCAGGAATGGGTATCAAATGTAGGCTACCTCCATTGTAGTGGACTAGGATATGGGTATGCCAAGAACAATTTTATGATAATGAGGGGGGGTGAAAACTATGCTCACTTCTGTGGTCTACGGGAAAATGGTGCCTGGGTTTACTATTTATAAACATATGAGAAAATGGCGCTGATATCGTGAAAGGTATGGTACCAAAATTAAGTGGTTGTTTACATTCAGATATCTAAAGTAAAATGGCACCGCTAACCAGAAGTGACGTATCGTTCCACTGCAAAATGGCGCAGAAAGCGACTATGACATTTGTCAGTTGCCGCGAATAAGCTATAAATACAGGGCCAATCAGATTGGACACTAAAAGGTCCCTGAGGATGAGCATTGGCTGGAAACACATTAGGTGGAGCTGCTCACGTGACATTACGCAGCCGCGGGTGTTGTTCGTAGTAGGCTTTCAAATGTGAATGGCATTTACTTATTTTGTACATCTACTTTTATACAATAGTTATCTTTTAATACATTATACATCACCATTGCACACTGTTTGTTCTATCTGGATGCCATACGGAGAGGAGGGAGTGTGAACTTGTCCCCTTACCATAGCGATGTTGGGATCTCTGAGGCAGTGATAACATTGGTGGAACACTACTGCGTGGGTGATAGGCAGTTGAAGGGGGTTGAAGGAATGAAGCACTGAAGATTTTATTTTATTTTGTCCATCACGGGTGTACCTCCCCTATCTGCTGTGCAATGGTTTAACTATATACTACGCCATGATGATTTCATTTTGTCACGCTTGTTTCCATCTACTGTGGTGTGGAAGTAACACTCACAAACATTGACAGGTCCTCTCCTCTAGGAGAGCTGTACAGGTATCTTCAATGAACTAAAGACATTCTGTTTCTGATTACCTGCGTTTTTTTTGGTGAGTGACTTTCTTTAAAGGATTAAGGAACACAATTTTGACTATAGTCTTTACTGTGACCCCATAAAGATACCAAATAGAGTATTACGATGACCATTACAATCCTTCAAATGCAGCAATGCACAGAAGGGACCCTTAAGTCTTTCAATTGGGTAGTTATGATAATTAGTTCTTAACAGGAGTGGAACTTTGTAAAATTGGTGGTGGTTTAGGACCATTGTATGAGGAGATAAAAGCTAAACGCCAGGCGAACGGCTACATACACAGGTGAAATACATGCATGAAAGCTGTTTTTAATGCAAACTGTTTAAAGCTGTTTTTAATGCAAACTGTTTAACAGGTTAATTTGGTTGGTAGCAGGCTGGCCTGACCAGTTGAGCTGGGAATTTTCTTTGTTTTGTTTTACATGCAATGCTCTTTAAAAAGCTCTTTTATGCAAAGGCCAGTTATAGGTCCGGGCAGTGGTCATTTGTTTGTACTGTTGGAATACTGGAGAGGAAACGCACTGGACACCTTTGGTGTCATTGTGCTATGTGTTGGGTGTCAAGTGCGCCCCTGTGCCGTTAAGGAGATGTGGGCTCCTTTCAGGCTCACCTGCCCTCTGCCTATCCATTATAAAGCATGGACTTCTCCTTTTGAGGCTCTCAAAAATGTAATGTAGTGTAATGTGTAATTAGGACTGCGGATAATAATAGGGTGTTTTGTCGCAGCCTCTGCAGCTTACAGTTCACAGCGCTTCACTTTTTCCCCATTTGTTATGTTACAGCCTTATTCCAAAATGGATTTGATTCATTATTTTCCTCAAAATTCTACAAACAATACCCCATATTGACAATGTTTGTTTGAAATCTTTGCAGACTTATTAAAAAAAAAAAAAAATCCCATGTACATAAGTATTCACAGCCTTTGCCATGACACTCAAAATTAAGCTCAGGTGCATCCTGTTTCCACTGATCACCCTTGAGATGTTTATACAACTTTATTTGAGTCCACCTGTGTTAAATTCTGTTGATTGGACATGATTTTGAAAGGCACACAACTGTCTATATAAGATCCCACAGTTAACAGTGCATGTCAGAGCACAAACCAAGCCATGAAGTCCAAGGAACTGTCTGTAGACCTCCGAGATAGGATTGTAGAGGGGCACAGATCTGGGAAAGGGTACAGAAAATGTCTGCAGCATTAAAGGTCCCAATGAGCACAGTGGCCTCCATTATCCATAAATGGAAGAAGTTTGAAACCACCAGGGCTCTTCCTAGAGCCGGTCGCTAGGCCAAACTGAGCAAACGGGCAGAAGGGCCTTAGTCTGGGAGGTGGCCAAGAACCTGATGGTCACTCTGACAGAGCGTTTCTCTGTAAGAGAGGTTCTTTGTAAGAGAGGAGAACCTTCCAAAAGAACAACCATCTCTGCAGCACTCCACCAATCAGGCCTGTATGGTAGAGTGGCCAGACGGAAGACACTCCTCAGTAAAAGGCACATGATAGCCTGCCTGGAGTTTGCCAAAAGGTACCTGAAGGACTCTCATCTCAGACCATGAGAAACAAAATTCTAATGTCTGATGAAACAAAGATTGAACCCTTTGGCCTGAATGGCAAACGTCATGTCTGGAGGAAACCAGGCACCTCTCATCATCTGGCCAATACCATCCCTACAGTGAAGCATGGTGGTGGCAGCATCATGCTGTGGGGATGTTTTTCAGTGGCAGGAACTGGGAGACTAGTCAGGATCTAAGGAAAGACGAATGCAGCATTGTTTCATCAATCCTTGATGAAAACCTGCTCCAGAGTGGTCTGGACCTCAGACTGGGGCGAAGGTTTATCTTCCAACAGGACAATGACCCTAAGCACATAGCCAAGATAGCAAAGGAGTGGCTACAGGACAACTCTGTGAATGTCCTTGAGTGGCCCAGCCAGAGCCCAGACTTAAACCTGATTGAACATCTCTGGAGAGATCTCAAAATGGCTGTGCGCTGATGTTCCCCATCCAACCTGTAGGAGCTTGAGAAGTCCTGCAAAGAAGAATAGGAGAAACTACCCAAAAATAGGTGTACCAAGCTTGTAGCATCATACTCAAAAAGACTTAAGGCTTTAATTGGTGCCAAAGGTGCTTCAACAAAGTATTGAGTAAAGGTTGTGAATACTTATGTACATGTGATTTTTTTCATTTTTTTATTTTTAATACGTTTGCAAAAATTTCAAACAAACCTCTTTTACGTTGTCATTATGCGGTATTGTTCGTAGAACTTTGAGGAAATTCAACTCAGGATAAATTAATTTAATCCATTTAGGAATAAAGCTGTAACATAACAAAATGTGGAAAAAGTGAAGCAATGTGAATACTTTCCGGATGCACTGTACGCTTATATTTGCAAATGTGTGCTAACTAAACCCCTGTTTTTAACGCAAACTGTTAAACAGGTTAATTCGGTTGGTAGCAGGCTAACTGGCGAGTTGAGCTGGGAATAAGGCCACGGATAGATGGGGGCAGTGACCATTTTCTTTTAATACATGAAAGCTGTTTTACCTGCGAAAGAATTTGTATTTCTATCGATCCATAAAGTCCTCAGATGTAGCACTACACTACACCACAGTGTAGCACCCTCCCAGGTAGGTGCTAGGCAAACATATGTGTGACCCTGTTCTGCTGATCAGGAGGGTCTGATCTGTTAGTTAGCCTGTCACATGCTTCCAGGTGTGACCTGTTGAGTCTGGGGAATCTCCCCACTGTATCCAATAAGGGACCTTGTTGGACAGTGGAGGAAACCTAGCCAATATCACACCAGGGTTTATGACTATCCCAGTGGGTGGGCATTGCTGCAATGCATCCTGGGACTGGAAATAAATCTGGAGGGGGCATGTGACAGGGTGTCTTTTGGCGGGAGCAAAGTCCCAGAAGGAGGTGGATGGCTGTCTCTCCTCCTGCTGATGTGAGGAAGGTGGTCCAGGCAGTCGGCCTAGGGACCAGGGGTTAAGCTGTGCTGAAAGGATCCAGTGTTCTGAGCAAGTGGAGCTGCTGGACAGAAGACTTCTGGAAAAACAGTATCGTGAGTACTTAAGGATTTGCCCAGGGGTTTGCCTAAGAGAGGGGACCACTCCAGAGAGGTCAAAGGGATCAAGGAGCCAGTTAACTCAGAGTGTTACAGTAAAGGGGGTGCCAAGTTGTCAAGCCCTGAAGATTAGGGATAAAGGAGGTGCCAGGAAGGGCCCTGCAGTTGTTCAGCAGTGCAGTCTACAATAATAGCTTGCCTCAGGACAGAATTACCTCAGGAAGCTTAAAGAGAACCTTTCACAGCCAAGGGCAAAAAGAAGCAGCGGCTTTGCTGTGACTAGCTCAATGTCACAGAGCTTACCTTTGTTGGAGTCTGTAATGCAGAGATGTACACTCACCCTTGCAGATATCCACAATCCAAGGTGACCAGGTAAGAAAGCCACCTGGCTGTGAATTTGTGCACGGGGGCTTGGCAGGGAAGGTGCTCAAATAAGCAGGACCGTCAGGAATACAATGGGAAGGGAAGTCCAGAAATAACTGTAGTCACTGGATGACACGAGTCCGGATAAGGATCACAGGAACAACAAGGAGCGAAGGTAAGGATGGAAGCCGGAGTCAGTCTGGAACACACGCTTAGGAAACAGGAACAGAGTCTGGCAAACAGGAACAAAGATCAGCAACACAGAACCAAAGATCAGCAATGAACTGACACTGCTCTAAGCGAGAGGCAGTGTTATATAGCTTGCTTAATTGAGCAATTAGCTTCAGGTGGACAATGAGAGACAAGAGCACACTCAGGTGAAGTCCAGCCCCCTAGTGCTGCAGGCAATACCAGATTAACAAGACTGGATCCATATGAGCTGAAGTGTGGCTCAGAGGCAGAATAACAGGACAGAATGTCAAAGTACACAGGTTCAAATCCCATGTCAGGTACTTAATGGCAACCAAGCATGGCCGTCTGTAAGCCATGGTGAGAACCGTGACAGTACCCCCCCTTTAAAGACACCCTCCGGACAGGAACAGGTTCTTTGCAGAGTTATTTTACAGGATAGGCATTTGCAGCTTTTAGTACAAAAATTCAGCCTAGCGCTCACTCCGAAGGGGAAGACTGGCGTGCTGCTCTCCTCAGGCAGGGAACTCCAACATGGGTACATAGAAAAAAAAAAGAGAAAAAGGAGGCGCAAACACCTAGTGCATTACCCGTGGTCACTATTTGCAAAATTTTAATAAAAATGCCAAATGCATACTCACAGACGTAAAGATAAAATCATGTTACAAGCATCCACCATGTGTGAACTGGAACAAGTCCTTCAGTCAGGACCGCTAACGCGTTTCGGGGGTCAGGCCCCCTTCCTCAGAGCTGGTCTTACCACATGATGCGGGTAATGCACTAGGTGTTTGCGCCTCCTTTTTCTTTTTTTTTTTTCTATTTGCAGCTTTTAATACTTCCTCAAACAACTTCAGGTCCTCCTTACGCACCACAGTGCCATTAGAAGCATATGTGCAGTCAGGTGAAAGAACTTTGTTGTCAGGGCAGGAAGTAATAAAGGTGCTTGCTAGAACAGGAGTTTCTTTGGAAAGAGGTACAGACGTTATTGGAGCTGGAGGAGGGACTTCCACAGGGGTATTGGTTTCAACGATTACCATAGTCTGAGTGCCCTTTTCAGACACAGAACGGGGACAGGGCTGGCAGCAACCTTGTTAGTTTCCAGGCTGCGTTTCTGGGAAGACAGGACGGATCTACATGGTATCCACTGGGAGAGCCTTAGGCCTGGATGGACGAGTTGGGCAAAATGTGATAAAATGTCCCCTCTCTCCACAAAAGAGACAAAGGCCACTGTTTCTCCTACGGTCTCTTTCTTTGGAAGACAGCCTGGTGTGCACAGCGCCGATCTCCATGGGCTCCTCTTTAGGCTCTGGAGGATCAAGGCATATTGGAGTAGTATCAGGGTGACAAGGCCGGCTGGTGCAGGCAGGCGTGTACTGTGACCAGACAGAGTCATATTCGTATGGGTTTGCTTTTTCGCTAGGTACTCGAGGTCTGCGGGAACTGGGAGCGGGCTTGGAAGTAGCTTTCTGGGAGGTAAGGCACTGAGAGTCCATGGCAGTTATAAATGACTCCCAATTGTCCAAGATAGGACTTTTCTCCTGCAGCATCTGGTATGCCCATGTCTTCATCCTTCCGGAAAGCAGATTAATAGCGGAATGAACCTTGATAAAGTCACTGTAATAGGTCCTGGGCTTAAGGACAAACAGGAGCTCACAATCCATCCAGAAGGTTGTAAATGAGCAACATCAAATATGTCAGGTAACATGACATAGGGTTCTGGGTGTGCAGGTTCCAGGGCTGGGCGTACTGTGCCTTTAAGTATCAGCACTTCTTGCTTCAATTCAGCCACAGTCTGGGCCAGGCTGGACACCTGCTGGGTAAGCTGCTTGCACATCTCTGCAGACTCCATTTGGTCCGTTCATTATGTCACGGAGCTTACCTTTGTTGGAGTCTGTAATGCAGAGATTTATGCTCACCCTTGCAGATATCCACAGTTCAAGGTGACCAGGTAAGAAAGCCACCTGGGCTGTGAATTTGTGCACGGAAGCTTGGCAGGGAAGGTGCTCCAATTAGCAGGACCGGCAGGAATACAATGGGAAGGGAAGTCCAGGAATAACTGTAGTCACTGGATGACACGAGTCTGGATAAGGATCACAGGAACAACAAGGAGCGAAGGTAAGGATGGAAGCCGGAGTCAGTCTGGAACACACGCTTAGGAAACAGGAACAAAGTCTGGCAAACAGGAACAAAGTCTGGCAAACAGGAACGAAGATCAGCAACACAGGAACAAAGATCAGCAATGACACTGCTCTAAGTGAGAGGCAGTGTTATATAGCTTGCTTAATTGAGCAATTAGCTTCAGGTGGACAATGAGAGACAAGAGCACACTCAGGTGAAGTCCAGCCCCCTAGTGCTGCAGGCAATACCAGATTAACAAGACTGGATCCATATGAGCTGAAGTGTTGCTCAGAGGCAGGATAACAGGACAGAATGTCAAAGTACACTGGTTCACATCCCATGTCAGGTATTTAACGGCAACCACGCCTGGCCATCTGTAAGCCATGGTGAGAACCGTGACACTCAATTAGAGTGTACTCAGGGTTACTCAGCGTTAACCAGCACTTATTTAAGGCACCCCTGCATATTGTGTATAGTTCAGTTCAGTTGGAGTATCCCACTCATCCCTTCTCCTATCCAAGTTCCTAATAAAACCTAAAAACCAAAGAAACTGGACTGGTCCTTGTCTGATGTAAAAACACTTGAAAACATGTCAGAATGTTCTACCTTTGCTAAGGGGAACCTGGCTGTCACCAGCAGCTCCTAGGGGAGTAGTGCTACAACAGTAAAAGCTTTTTTGTAGCAGGAGGGGGAATCAGGACCTTCTCTGCTGCTGTTTCATTTTTACTACAGAACTCTGTCCTCACCCTTTGAATGTTCAGTGAAAGGAGAAGCAGCACATTGATTACCTTTTTGTTACTCTGTTCTCTCATCCCATTAGCATGTTGCCTGCACTGCAGAATATCACCCTCCTGCACTTTGTGCTCTGCTATACAGACTTCTGTGGATTGCTAGATTCTGATACCAGGTCAAATTCAGATATTTATGCTGCTTGCATTAACACATTTTTTAAATGATATATTATTGGTTACAGATGTAATTTTATTTGTGCCTTTTATATCTGCTTGAAGCTCAGCGTTAGTAACAGAGCACAAAGGGAAATCATAGTGCATAACCATATTATAAATTATTAAGGCAATAATTACAGAAATGTAATTTTTTAAAAGTGGCGGCCATATATTGACGTGCTTGCTGCTACATATTTCTAGAGGTTTTTTTTTTACAGACTAAAGTTTCAATTTAAAGAAAATATCACTTTTAAAACAGATTAGTCATCACTAAGATTAATGAAAGTTATAACATTTTCTTTCCACAAAACATTTGGCACGGCCTTTGTCTGAGAGCCAGGCCTCCTGTGTCCATTTTGGACCATTCATTCTACATGCTCTTTTTCTATAGCAGGAAATTAGTAGTTGCTTTTTTCCCCCCAACCCAAACCCCCCCCCCCTAAATCTTTTGACCCACCTCGAACTGTAGCAATACTGCACAATCCTTTTTTTCTTCAGTCATTCTTTACTATCAGCTACCCATTATTACTTTTTGATGTCTGGTTTTAATTTCCCTCTTGGCATTAAAGGTACTCCGGTCAAAACTAAAAAAAAATGACATCTTGAAATTGCCACCAGCAATCCTACTTCGTATAATTGCTCTCCCTCTCATCTTTCCTGTTTAGGTAGGTGTGCTATGAGTAGACATCATCTGCCAGCACATATTTTGCATTACAGCATCGCCATGTTGTAGCACACACTAAAATTCAGTCCAACTTTGGATTCAACGCTGGCTCAGTGCACTTACTTACCTGAGCACATAAGCATCTGTTACTTTGTATTAGTGCACACCAAAAAATTGTATTGAATCAAACCTGAAGTCAAGGAATTTTTTTACTTGTGAAAACTTTTGTAATTTGCACTTTTATGAATCAGAGCCATTATTTTTATGTGGGTCTCCCTTTGAACAACAAAAAGTAACTTCAAGGAATAACCTACTGATTATATGAGTGGTTCAACCAACTACCTGTGGCAACACGATTAGCTGAAGTTTTGGGTTTTTTAACCAATGTCTGTAGATACAATATTGGATAATATATCAACAAGGCTATATTGAAGTGCTGATCCGAGCCACATTTTTTCTTAAAAATGTTCCACAGGCAGAATAGCGCATGCTAGAATGCTCAACTTCAATCTGGAGTTTTGCCCCACAACTTCTCTTTTCTGCCATAAAAATCTGAGTTGAATGTCACTCCCGCATCAGTGATGTCTGAGGATATATAGTGAGTGTAGGGCATCAATAGCCCACCCCTGAGGAGGTGTTACCACAGTGCCCTTCATTGACAGTATTCTGATACGGAGTGTCACTGATGTCATCATGTTAGCAACACTCTCTGCATCAAGGCGGATTTCCCAGCCTGGAGAAAAGTCAAAGAGGAAGAGAATCCTGCAGTGTAATGTGACTGGCTTAAAGACATACAATACTGTGCAAAGGTTTTAGGCAGTTGAGAAAACCACGGCCCTGACTACGTCAAACCTATGATGAAATGTTAACCACGCCCCTTATTACATCATGTGTTTGGCATAAAGAATAGGGCGGTGCCTAGCGTGATGTCACCACGCACAGCAGGCTTGAGCCGGAAGCAATGTACTGTGGATGTTATCCATTCTACAGCATAAGGAGTTTTAATATTGTCTTATACAAATGTGAGTGCATTTTTATATAATAAAAACCTTATAATATAAGGATATACTGCATTATGAACATCTCTATTATATATGTTTCCTTTGGATGGGAGTCAAGGTGAACTGGAGCCAGTGATTATAGCGCTGTGTTATCATTCATCACAGATGTGCTTGGGATTTGCACTGATTTTCATTAATTTGAAAGCCATTGGATTCCAGGAAGCACCCAATCACGCTCTTCTTTTCTTCTGGATTTCTGAGGTGTCCTTTCTGTAAACTCAATCCTATTGAAGCTTTGGATGCACTTTCTGGAGTTTTGGAAACACCTCCTGCACTTGCATGGACTTTCACTTAAGCACTTGAGCACAGACTGTTTTGGAAAAGATTCTTCACACTCATGTTGAATATTGTTTTCCTGTTATACGATAGTGCTGTACTTTGTTTATTGATGAGAAATAGAAGTGTTAATAGTTTTTTTTTTTTTATCAATATTTGGGTCGACTACCCTTTGCCGTCAAAACAGCATCAATACTTCTAGGTACACTTGCAGACAGTTTTTACAGGAACTTGGCAAGTAGGTTGTTCCAAATATCTTGAAGAACTAACCACATATCTTCTGTGGAGGTAGGCTGCCTCAAATCCTTCTGTCCCTTCATGTAATCCCAGACAGATTCAATGATGTTGAGTTTAGGGCTCTGGGGGAGCCAAACCATCACTTCCAGGACTCCTTGTTCTTCTTTACACTAAAGATAGTTCTTAATGACATTGGCTGTCTGTTTGGGATCATTGTCCTGTTGAAGAATACATTTGGGGTCAATCACATGCCTCCCTGATGGTATGGCATGGTGGTGGTATGGAGGACACCATTGATCCTGACCGAATCTCCAACCCCATTTGCAGAAATGCAGGTGAAGAAGGTAGTCATTTATTTTGAGGAGGGGGGGTTGTTTCTGAGCCTAGGACTGAACTTCAAGTACATACCAAGTGACTGTTTGCAAACACATCTACATCAGTTTAACTTTTTTCTAAAGTTGGATAAAGTAGTGAAGAAGTAGAACCTCTATCAGGTTTAACTATTGTGTCCCACTTGGGAGATTTCCCCTCTTCTTTTTATCACTGACTCATTAGTGGGGACACAGTCAAAAAAGCACCTTTCCTGGTTTTTTAACACTTTCCTTATTCCTTTAAAAAAAAAATCCTGTAGGGAAATGTCCCCTCATCTCTTCTCCTAGTGGCCACCAAGCTAAAACAGGATGAGAGTTAATGCCTCAATGGGGACACAGACGTCAATAAAAAAAAAAACCTAACCCATTCACACTAAAACAAAGAAAAACATTTTGGCTGGAATTCGGCAATAAATATGTCCAGACTTGAGATTTTAAAACGTCAGGAGGTATGGAAATAAAGCAACATTTTCAATTCAGTAGTAATAATGTTGGCACTGGAACATGTGTAACTGAACTCTGAAAAATAAAATAGCAAGTGTATATGTGATTGAGTAAATACCTGTATTTAAGCCTGGAAATTAAGTTATTACATGCTCCTTACACTGTACAGACCTAAATCCTTTGTAGCAGATTTGAGTTTGTTTGCATATGAATATATAGGCATATCCTGAGTGCCAAGAAAAAGGAGGCCACAGGGCAAAATCATTTTCCTTAATGTACCATATCCTGCCTAGGCTCAAAAATGAAGGTTTTGGGCTGGGTCAGCAAAGGATTTCTGTTTACTGTATGTCAGTATATAAGTGTAGCAGGGTACCCTCTGCTCAATCGCACAAGTAGAAGCATACCATATACTTTCTAGGGTCTGCCATTAAGTGAAAATGTTAGCAGTAATTGCAAGGCAAATATAATTTGAAAATGAAATTATGCTGAATCTGCATTTACGTTTCTTTTCGAGATGTGTATGGATACAGATGTTGGTTTAATTGGGCCATGTGTTTTCAATTAGACAAGTGTGTTTTTAATGTAAAGAATTAGTAAGGAATTGGGAAAAAATGTCTGTGGTTTGGGAATTTTCAAGAAAGAAGAATAACATATAGCTGGATAAGGACTAAGTGTTGAGGGTAATGAAAAGCAAAGGCTTTTTAGCTCTGGAAAGACATGCTAACTAACTGAATATTTTAATGGAATTGGTTAATGTTAGCATGACATAATTAAGTTCATGAAAATATCAACACTTTTTCGTAAAGTAGGATAAATGCTATTAAATCATCAATCAACAGACAGTAACATCTAAGTTGGCATTTCACATTGTATTGCATAATTTCCTAATTCGGAAATTCACCCATAAATGAGTTAAAGTTGGACTCCTGGAAAATAGATGAATACAAAGATTAAATAAATATAAGAGAGGCAGTCCCTTTGTCTCTGTGGAGCAACAAGTGTCCCCTTCCGGCCTATTAGACAATTCATCTGTAGCATATTGATGTTTTTTCATAGTCTAATAAGCCAGGTGACGCAGGGAGTTGGCAAGCTGAAATGAGAAATATTGATGTCATTTGCAGTTTGCAGTCTGGAATGTGTATGAAACTTACATGAGCTTTTCAACAGTATTAGAAGTTTAAATTAGTTTAATTAGCAGTTAAAATATTTCACATATTTAACCACTTAAGGATCGGAAAGGTTTAACCCCTTTAATGACCAGGTCATTTTTGCGATACGGCACTGCGTTATGTTACCTGACAATTGCGCGGTCGTGCGACGCTGTACCCAACAAAAAGTTGATATCCTTTTTTTTCCACAAATAGAGCTTTCTTTTTGTGGTATTTAATCACCTGTGCGATTTTTTTATTTTTGTGGTATAAACCAAAAAAGTGCGACAATTCTGAAAAAAATATATATATATATATTTTACTTTCTGCTATAAAACATTCCCAATAAAAAAAAAAATAAAAAATAAAAAATTCATCATTTTAGGCCAATATATATTCTGCTACATATTATTGGTAAGAAAAATCCCAATAAGTGTGTATCGATTGGTTTTCACAAACGTTATTGCGTCTACAAACTGGGGGAAAGATGTCATTTTTATTTATTTTTTACTGGTAATGGCGGCAATCGGCAATTTTTAGTGGGACTGCGACATTGCGGCGGACAGATCGGACACCTAACTGACATTTTTGACACTTTTGGGGAGACCAGTGGCATTACTACAGTAATCAGTGCTAACAATATGCACTGTTACTGTACTAATGACACTGGAAGGGAAGAGGTTAACACCAGGGGCAACCAAAGGGTTAAGTGTGTCCCTAGGGGATGCTTTCTAACTGTGTGGGGGATGGACTCACTGGATGCTTAACAGGAACACAAGATCACTGTGTTCATCCCTGACAGAATGGCAGTCTGCCTTGTTTACATTGGCAGACTGCCGTCCTACCTCTCTGGGGAGCGATCGCGGGTGGCCCGGCAGACATCGCATCCACCGGACCCGCTGATTGGCTCCCCCTGTAGCCAATCAGTGCACGCCCCCACTGGTTATTGCATGAATTACGTACAGGTAAATCCTTTCGCACAATAGAGCCGACCTGCCGCAGTATATATACTGTGGTTGGTTGGCAAGTGGTTAAAGGTCTACTACTGGGCAGCACATCTAGATCAGGTTAGGCACTGGTTCTCCTCGGAGGAAATCCCACTATGGGTCGAGATAAAAGAGACCCTGGCCCCTAGTCAAGACCTTCTACTGCTTTTACAAAGTCACGCTTTTTGGGGGACCAGTGACATTACTACAGTAATCAGTGCTAAAAATATGCACTGTTATTGTACTAATGCCACTGGCAGGGAAGGGGTTAACACCAGGGGCGATCAAAGGTTAAATGTGTGCCTAGGTGGTGCTTTCTAACTGTGTGGGGGGTGGGCTCACCGGATGAATACTGTGACGGTGCTAACCGTCACTATGTGTGACGGATCACCCTGTCCCTGGATTGTAAACCCCTTTGTGTCATTTTCCTATGAGTTTGGGACATTGCACCTTTATTGCATTTTATTTCCTCTTTATTCATCCTCTGAACAAAGGAAGATGGCAGGACTCATGCCATTGAGTTAATGTAATGTAATGTTACAGCCCATCCCCCCCCCCCTCCTCCTGTTCCTGTGTCTAAGTGTGTGGATTCATGATACAGACAATAGCCTGAGCTGGGCTGGAGACATCTCTCCGCAGGGGGTGTGTATTAAGACTTGCAGTTTCAAATGTACAGTTCTCATTGGTTGTTGGTTGGTCCTTGTCTCATCCCCCCCTGCAAGGCTAAGGGGAGTGCCCCTTAGCTGTGTGTAACTGTCTGTCTTGGAATGTAATAAACAGTTCCTGTTTTTACCCTCAACTCGGAGCTGTGTCTAGTTTTTGGAGGGGTATTTATTATACAGAAAGCCGTTCGATTGTTTGGGGCTCTCTTTGGATGATTATTCGTATGCTGGCGTGCTACAGGGGTAATTTGTACATGCTGCAAAGGTGGTACATCCACTAAACGGCGGTTTCATTCCTTTTTACGCTGAGGTTCGTAACAATTGGTGGCAAGCGACGGGATGAGTCCCACCGCCCAGAACAGCTACCGATGCAGTATGAGGAGCTGAAACGGATTACCCTCAAAAAGTTATTGCAACCTAGAGGACGACCAGCAGGTAATTTAAAGAAACGAGAGATTATTGCTCAATTGTTGGAGATGGATGCAGCACAAGAAAGGGAGAGAGCTAATGTGACCGGCGTCTTGGATTTAACACCCGAGGAAATACAATTTAACTGGGCAGTGCAAATAAGGCTGGCACATTTTGGCCCCCAACCCTACAGCTGATATTGTGGAACGAGTGCAAGCAGCGGTAACAGCCCAACTGCAAGGAAGAGGAGCAGCAGCGGAGGCACCCCATAATAATGTGGGAAGAAAGAAGGTACCTTTTGCTGCGTTTAAAACTTTTGTGGAATCTGAGGGGGAGATTGATGGATTTTTGGCAGACTTTGAAAGGCAGTGTACCTTACACAGGGTGCCCACGGACGAATGGGTCACCATCCTCTCTGGGAAATTGTCCGGCCGGGCCAGCGATGCTTTTCGGGCCATCCCAGAGGAGGACATTATAGATTACCAGGCCGTTAAAGATGCCCTGTTGGCCAGGTATGCAGTAACGCCAGAAGTATACCGGCGGAGGTTCAGAGAGACCCCCAAGCAAGCCAGTGACTCCTATATGGAGTGGGCATGCAGAGTACACCGTGCAGCAACCCACTGGATGGCAGGATGCCAAGCTGTATCTGGGGAGGAGATCTTACAAGTGTTTATGTTGGAACATTGCTTCAACAAGTTACCTGCCGGGGTCAGAGAATGGGTCCGGGACCGTAAACCCTCCACTTTCCCGGAAGCCGCTCGATTGGCAGATGAATATACAGACGCTCGTAAGCTGTATGATAATGTGCCCAAAGCTCCTGCCAGGGTGGAATACCGACAAGCAGCACCCACCAATACTACTATTTACCAGGCTCCAGCACACCGCACCCCGGCTTTGCCTGAAACCGACAGCTATGCCCAGCCACCCCGTTTTAACTCCAGGGATTATTCGCAACCCATCCGGTGCTTTGGATGCAAACAGCTTGGGCACAAAAGGCCGGAGTGCCCGTTGAACACAGCCAACCAGGCGCAGTCATGGAGACGGCCAGCCAGCGGAAATCTACGCAACTACCAGCCTGCTGCTCACTGCATTGAGCAGGAGGAATGTTGGGGCGTGCTCCATGAAGCAGACCCGGTCCAAGCCGTCCACTATTACCATGGCCACAGGCAGCAACAACCTAGCCTCAGACCAATGCTCAAGCCCCGGATTACCAATCTTGGACCACCCCTACCACAGAGAGGGGGGGACTCCTCCAACTCGCAGGCATGCAGATACCAATCCCGCAGTGGGGTACAGTGCTACAGGTGCAAGCAGGTTGGGCACTACCAACGAGACTGTTCCCAGAGCAGGGACCAAGCTGCATGGATCCGACCAGGGTCACCCCCTCCAGTAAAGACAACGGTCCCCTACTATCACGCAGAGGCTCCCCCAGTCATACCAATATTCAAACCCACCGAGATGCAATTGGGTACCCTTCACGAAGCTGACCCAGTGAAAGCCGCTACAGAGAACCGCCAGCACCATTGCCAATCTGTCCAGTTAAACGGAAAGCCTGTGCGAGGTCTCCGAGACACGGGAGCCACTCTCACTTTGGTCAAGCGACATTTGGTTCCAGATGCCGCCCGAACTGGAGGTTCAGTAGTGGTACGGGTAGCAGGGGGAGGGGTGCACCGGATACCCACTGCGAGGGTCCACTTGAATTGGGGTGCTGGGTCGGGTGTGATTGATGTGGGGTTGATACAGGAGCTACCCACCGATGTCTTGCTGGGGAACGACCTAGGCCACTTGACCTCAGCGCTCGTGCCGGTCCAGATCCTGGGCCCACATCACGGAGACCTACTTACATTCTGAGGTCCAGATGCTTAAATGTTTGGATGGAGTGCGGTCATATGGGATAGGTTTTGGTTTGGGAGGGGAGGGCCATGGCAGATTTACTTGGAACTCCCTGGATTGACTCTTTGGGACTTGTTACCCGACTAATTCAGGCACAGACCAGTTGGAGGTCTGGTACCTGGAATTAGTCTACCTTTGGGGGGAAGAGATGTGACGGTGCTAACCGTCACTATGTGTGACGGATCACCCTGTCCCTGGATTGTAAACCCCTTTGTGTCATTTTCCTATGAGTTTGGGACATTGCACCTTTATTGCATTTTATTTCCTCTTTATTCATCCTCTGAACAAAGGAAGATGGCAGGACTCATGCCATTGAGTTAATGTAATGTAATGTTACAGCCCATCCCCCCCCCCTCCTCCTGTTCCTGTGTCTAAGTGTGTGGATTCATGATACAGACAATAGCCTGAGCTGGGCTGGAGACATCTCTCCGCAGGGGGTGTGTATTAAGACTTGCAGTTTCAAATGTACAGTTCTCATTGGTTGTTGGTTGGTCCTTGTCTCATCCCCCCCCTGCAAGGCTAAGGGGAGTGCCCCTTAGCTGTGTGTAACTGTCTGTCTTGGAATGTAATAAACAGTTCCTGTTTTTACCCTCAACTCGGAGCTGTGTCTAGTTTTTGGAGGGGTATTTATTATACAGAAAGCCGTTCGATTGTTTGGGGCTCTCTTTGGATGATTATTCGTATGCTGGCGTGCTACAGGGGTAATTCGTACATGCTGCAAAGGTGGTACATCCACTAAACGGCGGTTTCATTCCTTTTTACGCTGAGGTTCGTAACAAATACAAAGACCTAAATAGTCCAAACAAATATTTCAACGCGCTCACTTCAAAGGGGAAGACTGGCGTCCTGCTCTCCTCAGGCAGGGAACTCCAAATCGGGTACATGAAAGAAAGGCAAGGAGGCGCAACCACCTAGTGCATTACCCATGGTACTGTATAAAATATTTAATAAAAAATGCCAAATGCATACTCACAAACATGCAGAAATAAAATCGTGTTACAAATTCCCATCACACGTGTGCTGGAACACGTTCCTTAAGATGCGACCGCTAACGCGTTTTGGGAGTCAAGCCCCCTTCTTCAGAGCTGGTCATGACCATAGCAGGTACAAGTATATATAGAGAGTAGCCTCATGTTCCTCCACCTACTCCCCCTCCCTCCCCCCAGAGAGAGGGGGCATGATCATCCAGTATCAACAAACGCTCCTGCTGTACCTAAGCCTTAATACTCAAAACTTTTATGGCCACTGGTTGTGTGTCCTATGGGACAGTTCAATTAAGAATTGCCATCAGATGTTACATCAACAACCAGCCGAGAGGTCCACAAAGCTGGGAATGTACGACCAGGAACGGCGCTCAGTATTTGTGCAAGCCACAGATCTCATATATTCATATGTAGATTCAGGGTATGCTTTCCATGACTCCTCTGATGTATAGATGGAGCCATGGCTGTTGTAAGTGACTTACCCCTCCTGGATATCCCATATGGCAGACCTTATCCACTTGTACCAGATATCCCGTTCGTGCCTCAGTGCCAAGCCGCCCGTCCTCTCACTCACGGGGCCTCTCGAATGCAGGAATATGACTTGTGCAGTTCGATCTTGCTGTACAATGTGTATTCCCCCCAGGAGATCGCTACTTCCTGGTCCTGGAACGCACGCCGTTTTTTTCTAGAGTTTTACTTTAAGACTTTATACCTTTCTTAACTAGACACATTGAGGGAACACCCTTTTTTGTCTCTTTTGTTATTACCTTACATATTTGACCACCTACACACATACCTGCTATTTTCCAGAATCGTAAGAGTAATTAATCCCTTTTAAAGGGGGGGTTCACATATGTGCGGCCGTGGTTTTCAGCCTGGGGTCTGGTGTGTTTTTGTTCACTGATTCAGGTGCAATTCAGGCCCAATATTTTGCCGAGACCCTTTAGGATACCGCACTGCAGCTGCCCCGGACATGTGTGAGGGGGCATCATTGAGAGCTGGTCACACTCACATGTCATGCGAATTGGATGCATGAAAACCGCATCCAATTCGCACATATGTGAACAGGGTGGATACAGCTGAAATCCAGCCATACAGTTGTGCAGTTTTCTCTCCTGTACTGAAATTGCTTTACTGTGATATCACTGAACACTAACAGTGTTTATTAGAAATGTACAAAATAATTGCCGTAAGATGTGAGCCACACCCCTATATAGTACAAAACCAAAAAAAGACAAAAGCAGGGTTTTCAAGGCTCAAATGAGATGGTCAAATCATTCAACACCACACAATAATAAGGTTTAAAATACATTTTATTAACTAATAGTTATAAAAAGGCATAAGGACATAATGCCTGAAAAACACATATACATATACCACATATAATTAAAAAATGAGGAACACAAGATAGGTAACCAGATGGTAGAGTCTTAGTCAAAAGGATGGATATGGTCCCTGTACAGCCTGGCTAATTAATTATATGTGGTATATGTATATGTGTTTTTCAGGCATTATGTACTTAAGCCTTTTTATAACTATTAGTTAATAAAATGTATTTTAAACCTTATTATTGTGTGGCGTTGAATGATTTGACCATCTCATTTGAGCCTTGAAAACCCTACTTTTGTCTATTTTTGGTAGTGTTAATTAGAAGCCTCAGCAAACTAGCTAGTCTACACATTTCTGGACTAGAGAATGTCCAGCATCATATAGCCCATTCCTTCTCTTCTCTCATGCACTCTACCCTCACTCAAAGTTTTACACTAGCCTTAAAGTGAACCTGTGCACAGACAATACACATTAAAGTATTTACATATTCTGCAAAGGCATTAAAATCACTTTAAAACAAGCCCTCATTCACTTCTGTGGCTATAGGTCTTGTGGGGAAATTCATTTTTGAAGTTCACAAGAGACAAAGAAGTCAAATCTTTTTTTCCAATTGACTTTCTATGCTGAGCTGTATTTTGGCAGCCTACCCACCCTCTAATGTAAACACAAACCATGAGCTTATAAGCTGAAGCTACTAAAACCCAACTTTAGAGTGTCTGTTGTGGTCTTTGAGGATCTTTTTTTTTTTTTTTTTATTCAATTCATCTTTATTTTCATTTCTTGTTTACCCATATACAAACTTTCCATACATTACATAAAAGGAAAACTGTAACAAATTTATCAATATGACACAACATCCAGCCCACCTTTGAGAATGAATTACGTCCTGCTACATGTAGCTAGAGAGGTCAATGGTGGCTTGTTTCAAAGCTCCTTTATTGCTTGTAAAGAATATGTAAATAGTACAATGTTCATAGTCTGGGAACAGGTAAACTTTAAGTCACGCAGGCTACTGCTAGTTAACACTAGTGTAAAGAGCAAGGTTTCATCAAGCCTGGAGAAATTTAGGGAGATGACAGTCTTGTGTAGACAGTGATACTATTTTCTTTTCCTAATTTGGCATTGGAACATGTCCCCTCTTGTTTATAATGCCGTTTGGCAAAAGTTTACTTGTTATCCCTACAAATGACCAGAATTTATTAACAAGATTCACCCTCTCACAGACTTCAATTGGATTAATTAAAAGCCAACAAATATGAAATTTGAGCAAGGTGCGCAAAACTTTATGCAAACACTGCCAGATTTGCTCATCTCCTAAATAAAAACTATTCGACAAGCAGAGGGTGGGGACTGAGCCATGGGAAGATCTTCAAATGACAGTTAGGGTGGGACAATTGTAGCAACTTAAATTACCACTATTGCCAAATTATTCTATTCTGACAACTCAAAGCAACCCATATACACAGTTAAAGGTAATGTATATTATTTCTGTTTTTATGTTTCACATACCTTTTATTACAATTATATCCACATTTAAATGCAATGGTTTGTTATATAGTTAAGTTAAAAAAATTCACATAACCATGAAGTAAAAAAAAATTGCATCTTAGAACCCTACACTTGCAGTTTATCCAGAGGAAAAATAAACTCCTTTATTTTTATACTCATCCTCTAGGGAAAATTAACTTCTTTATTGACCTCAAATTGAATTGGATAACTTCCTGGAACAATGATTACAATGTTATTTATAATTATTAGTCTGGTAATATTTTGTGCATATAGAAATACATCCAGCTTCCATTTAAACAATTGAATAGGTTCCATTGGAACAGATCTTACAGCAAAGAACCCTTCCCATAGACAGTTCAAAGTATTTTGTCAGGTCAGATTTCACCCAAAGACTGAGAGAAGTGCACAGCAGGAAACAGTTACTATATGACAAATAAAGTGACCCTGTCATTTCTCTAGAAAATGAACAAAAGCAGATTGGTGCATCAGACTTTTCAGCTATTTGACACTTTGGGGGAGTTTGTTTGCCTGTGTCCCCCAGTTGAGTACTGTTGATCAATCCTCCAACCTCCCTGCTCATACAGAACCTCAGTAGTGATGTAGGAGCTGGAGGATGGGCCCAAATAATGTGGCAGGGGACACAGCCATCTAAAAGTTCTGGGGGGGGGGGGGCAAGTAAATGCTAAAGTGTCTATAGAAGTTGCAGCGCTTAAACACAGAAAAAGTAGGGGACACTGACACCCGCCCCCCCCCCCCCCGAGAGGTAAGCTTACAGTACTATCTCTTCTTTAGCAAGAAACTGCTTTGGCAATTTTTTTGGGGTAACATCAGTGTTATTTTAAGCAGGGAGCAATGCTTGCATAGCTTCGTTCCTATTCCTAAAATATACTGTATATATATATATATATATATATATATATATATATATATATATTATTTTTTTTATTTCTTTCCTCTTTTAACTTGCAGCACTCTAAAAAGGTTTAGATACCTTTATAAGAAGAAGGTAGAGCATTCCTTGTGGAAATTTATTTAATGAAACCATGAACGGTCAGCATTCATGGAAACACAGTTGTCAGCTGAGAAGCCAGCTTGAAATAATTATGTCAAGGGTGTGAAGGTTTATAAAAATAATCAAGTCTAGTAGGAAGTTTATGTTTGTAAAGGAGACACTTAGTCTAAGATAACGCATGAAAATAAATAGCTAGAGCAGCTGGGTAACGTGGCTGTTTTTAGATAGAGGGCTGCTCAAATAATATTACTGATCTGTAGAGGAGAGACTAAAAAGATATATAAAAAAAGAAAGGAAGCATATTAAAAAAAAAATTAAAAAAAGGGAGATGACAGAATTGGGATGCATTGAGCAAAAAAAGAAGCCTAGGGAAGACTATTAACATTTTTCCCTACCTATCTTCATGAGATTTAGGAGTTTATATAAATCCATTATTATTCTACATAAATATGCAGTGTGGAAATTGAATATCATGCTTTGCTGCTGAAATCATCTCTGAGGCGACAGGACATCAATTAGGGGCTTTAAGAGGCTTTCCGCAGCAGTCTGCTGCAACATATTTTTACAGCAAACTGATTTTTAATATAATGTACCCTCTCAGGGTGAAATTACCTGGAAACTTAAACGTAAAATTCTCCTATGACTCTTAGGTGTGCAATAAAAGGCTTGACATAACCCACTCCGCAGAGTGCTACCCTGCATCATTTGTACTGTCTGAACCATACTGTGTGTTTTTATATAGCCTGCATAACCCTTCTAAAGAAATACAGCTAAAAGGAAATTAGGGTAATTGAATCTCCCTTTCTGCATCTATTGTGCCAATTTCCTCTGTAACCATCAGCAATAAAATGTATAATGCATTGTGGAGTTGTGAATTCAAAATGTATTATGTACAGCTAGGTTATCGTTGTTAAAGGCAGGCCTATACTAAACATAATAAGCATTTTCAAATTGAAATATTAAAATATACTGTATAATAAATTATATAACTAAAGGCATTTTTTTTTTTTTTTTAGTTTTGGACAGAGTAGAGAGGGAATAAAACATCTGTCAAGATTTTATTGCTGTCTGTGTTTCCATAAGGGGGATTTCCCCTGTCTATCTGTCTATTTGTGTTCACCATTATCATTGGAAGAAACAAATTTTGGGATGTCTCAGGACAGGAATAGAGGGGGAATCTTCTAAGATGGACACTAGTTCTGGTGGCACTGGTGAAAACCAGGAATTGCCCTCACTTTGGGGAGCCAGATAGCGTGGGAGCTGATAACATCCTGCACTGGTAGACTGCAATGCTATCAACTTTTGTTCTTGGGTTTAGATGCTTTTGGAGTAGAAAAAGGGCATTTTTTAAATTTCCAATAGGGTGGAGAGGGAATAGAACACCTGTCAGGTATACTGCTGTGCGGCTGTTTAAGAGATCCAACCACTATTTGTCCTGTTTACCGTTATCACTGAAAGTGAACAAAAAATCCTAACATTTTGGGTTGTCTCCAGAACATTAATAGAGGGGAAGATAGTTCTAGTGATCCTAGTGATAACCAGGGAGTCCCTTATATTGGAGATACAACAGCTTTCAGCTTAGCAGATTAGCCTATTGCAGTTCACAAATAGGACAGTAGATGTCGCTAATGCTAAGTGATATGCTATGCATTCTCTATGATGTGTTGTCATTTCCTGTACACTGCACTGTACTTGTTGGTTATCTCTTCCTGTCTGTGTTCTTCTTACAAATGAGAAGGTGATATCTTTTGCTCTCTGTGTTATGTTCCAATAAAGAAGCCAGTTCCTGTTTACTCCACAATGTCTGATCTGAATGGACTCCGCTGCACCCAGTGATCGCACTCTGCAACAGGTTATGGGCCCAGGATCCGGATAAAGTCTTATGACCAGGTGCGGCCCAGGCAGAACAAAGCCTTGAATGGGAGACAGTGTGACTGATGCGGAGATCGACATAAGGAAGGTTTCCAGTGACATCTCCAAAGACAAGTAAGACTGTTTATATATAAAGGAGGGAAAAATGTCTGGAAACTCAGAACTTAAACTCTCAGTGGCCAAGCTGAACAATGACAATTATCAAGCAAAAAATTTGGGGGAGCATACCCATGTATTTCCAAAGCTGCTGCAGCTATGAACCAAAAGACATGTATATTAAAAAAGAATAGCGCGCAAATGCAAAAGAACTACTACCAAATCTGAAGAGAGTCCATAAATAAAAATGGGGGTTTGGTCCCACCATATGGCCATATCGTGCTCAAGCCCACTACTGCGTCAAAGTACCCCATTATCAGTGGGTCCTACACTATCCATGAAAAAGAGACAATTATCAGCTATGGAAGTTTAAAGTGGAAATGCTATTATCTAGAGATGACTTGTGGGAGTTTACCACTACAGAGAGGCCACAGGACAATAATCAGGACTGGGACAAGAAAAACAGACAGGCACGGGCCACCATAAGCTTATTAGTGGAGGATGATCAGCTCATACATATACGCCATGAGGACACAGCGAAAGGCATGTGGGACATACTAAGAATACTGCATGAAAGATACAGTTTAAACAGCAAGCTGTTTCTACTGCGGAAACTTTACAGAATGAGACTTGGCAGAGAACAGGACATGCAGGAGCACATAAACGCAATGCTGGAAGTGATTGCACAACTCAGATCAATTGGGGAGAATATAACAGACAGCCATGCTGTAGCCATGTTGTTATGCAGTTTGCCCGATACATATACTGCACTGATCAATGCACTGGAGACTAGGGTTGAGCGAACACGGACTGTATTATTCGTGTTCGTACCGAATAATTGGATTTTTGTTACCCGAACACGGACCCGAAAACGTTACTGTATATTCGGGGTAAAAATCCGTGTTCGGTCATTTTATTTCCGGGTTTTGTATGCATTGGTGCGCTTTTCATGGCGGGCTTTCAACAGCCAATCAACAAGCGTTTAACAGGTGTGCCTTAAGCCATCCCAGCCATGCCTACAAATGTATTAGTAGCTGTGATTGGCCATCTGAAGCATGTGGCTAAGTCTTTATAAGTTCGAGCCAGCACCGCTGCATCATTGTGCTGTGTAGTTCAGGGACAGAGCACACATCATACGTGCTGGCTGCTGATTAGGGACAGACAGGCAAAAATCATTTGTGTCCGGATTGAATTGAGGGACAGGTCGGAGTGTGTTAGGCAGGGCGAGTTGTAGGGCATTTTAGGGCGAGGCTGCTGATTTTTAGGGTCAGTGTTCTACAATCGATTTTGCTGTGTGGGGGGGGGTTTGCAGTGACCGATCTTATCAATCCTTTTAGGGAGAGGCTGGAGATAGGCAGGTGTCAGTGGTCCACATCGATTTTGCTGTGTGTGCGGTGCAGTGAACACAATCTTTTTTGCCCACTGAGGAGGAGGGAGAAAAGTCTTTTTCTATCAGTCACTGTGATAATGCACTGCTGTGTTCACATGTGCTATTATTGAGAGATTTCAAAAGTTATACACTTTTTTCTATTCCACTATTCAATATACACCCTTGGGTTAAAAAAATTAAATTGTGGCATAGTCTGTACTAATCTAGTTAAAAATTACAAACTTAACCGCTTCCATACAGAGCAGTTAGACCCCCTTCCTGCCCAGACCAATTTTCAGCTTTCAGCACTCTCACACTTTGAATGACAATTGCTCAGTCATGCTACACTGTAACCAAACAAAATTTTTATCATTTTTTTCACACAAATAGAGCTTTCTTTTGGTGGTATTTGATCACAACTGGGGTTTTTTTTTCCGTGATATAAGCAAAAAAAGAGCAAAAATTTTGCAAAAAAACACTTTTTTTTAGTTTCTATTATAAAATTTTGCAAAAAATTAATTTTTCTTCATACATTTGGGCCAAAATTTATACTGCTACATATCTCTGGTAAAATTAACCCAAATTAGTGTATATTATTTAGTCTGTGTGAAAGTTATTGAGTCTAGAAGCTATGGTACCAATTACTGAAAATTGATCACACCAGATGTACTGATGGCCTATCTCCTTTCTTGAGGCCCTGAAATGTCAGGACAGTACAAATACCCCCCAAATGACCCTTTTTTGTAAAGTAGACAGTCCAAGGTATTTAGTAAGAGGCATGGTGAGTTTTTTGAAGTTATAATTTTTTCCCACAATTCTTGGGAAAATGAAGAAAACATTTTTTTTTCTTTTTTTTTCCCAAAACGTTGTCAATTTATAAGCTATTTCTAACACATAGCATGTACACAGCAAAAATGACACCCCAAAATTCATTCTGCTACTCCTTCTGAGTATGGTGATACCACATGTGTGAGACTTTTACACAGCCTGGCCACAAAAAGAGACTCCACGTCCAAGTAGCACCATAAGGCGTTTTAGGAGCATAAATACACATAAAACTTTCTTACTACCTATCACACTTTTCAAGGCCCTAGAGCACCAATACAATGGAAAAGTCCACAAAATGACCCCATTTTGGAAAGCAAACACTCCAACGTATATTCTATGAGGCATTATGGGTCCTTTGAACATGTCATTTTTTTCCACAAGTTTTTGGAAAATGTGGGAAAAAAATAAAAACTTTTTTTTTTACACAAAGTTGTAAATTTATAGAATATTCCTAACACATAGCATGTACATAGCAAAAATGACACCCCAAAATACATTCTGCCACTCCTCCTGAGTATGGCAATACCACATGTGTGAGACTTTTTCACAGCCTAGCCATATAGAGGGGCCTAAACATCCAAGGAGCATCATCATGCATCCTAGCCACTTGCCTAGGCCTATTTTTGACATTTGGTGTTTACAAGTTAAAATCAGTTGTTTTTGCTAGAAAACTACTTAGAACCCCAAAACATTATATATTTTTTTTTAGCAGAGACCCTAGAGAATAAAATGGAGATTATTGCAATATTTTTTATCACACCGTATTTGCGCAGCGGTCTTCCAAACGCAATTTTTTGGGAAAAAAATCACTTTTTTTAATTAAAAAATAAGAAAACAGTAAAGTTAGCCCAATTGTTTTCCATAATGTGAAAGATAATGTTACGCCGAGTAAATAGATACCCAACATGTCATGCTTCAAAATTGCGCACGCTCACAGAATGGTGACAAACTTTGGTACTTAAAAATCCCCATAGGCGACATTTTAAAAATTTCTACAGGTTGCTATCTTAGAGTTACAGAGGAGGTCTAGGGCTCAAATTATTGCTCTTGCTCTAACGATCGCGACGATACCTCACATGTGTAGTTTGAACACTGTTTACATATGTGGGCGGGGTTTCCGTATGCGTTCGCTTCTGCGCGCGAGCTCGCGGGGACAGGGCGCTTTAATTTTTTTTTTTTTTTTTTTTACTATTTATTTTATTTATTATTTTTTATTTTTACACTGTTTTTTTAAAAAAAAAAAAATTGATCATTTTTATTTCTATTACAAGAAATGTAAACATTACTTGTAATAGAAAAAGGCAAGACAGGACCTCTTTTTTGTGAGATCTGGGGTCAAAAAGTCCTCAGATCTCACAAGTACACTAAAAGATAGAAAAAATAAAAAAAAAAATTAAAAAAAAATTAAATAAAATGAAAAAAAAAAAAGGGACCTTTAAACTGGTTGCTAGGCAATGACATTTGCCGTAGCTCCGGTCCTCCAAGACCATAGAGTCAAGTGAGGGCAAGCTTGCCCTCACTCGACATCCTGTCTGTGAGGATCTGGGACCGGATCGTTTTCCCCGCTGCCGGCAGGTCCGGTAAACGGGGAAAAGGACCAGAATGCAGCGGGAGGGGGGGGGGGCACCTCTTCCGCCACCCCGGAAGGGTGATCCCGCGGCGAATCCGCCGCTGGGACCACCCTTATCGGAAAGCCAACCGTCCACCGTTTAAAAAAATACCAGGGTTATGGCAGCTATCTGCTGCCATAACACCGGTATTTAGGTTTAAACGGACGACGTATATAAACCTTTTTGGACTTGGACATGGTGGCTGTATGAAGGGTGACAGGTACTCGGGTACTTTGCTGGGCAGGTGACAGGTACTCTGGTACTGATGAGCAAGTGGCAGGTACTCGAGTACTCCGATAGGCAGGTGACAGGTACTCGGGTACTCTTATGGGCAGGTGACAGGCAGGTGATAGGTACTGATGAGTAGTACTGATACTGATAGGTGATACTGATACTGTACTGATGATGGGTACGGATGATCAGTACTGATACTAATAGGTGATAGGTACTGATGGGTACTGATGAGTACTGATGAGTAGTGATGGGTAATGATGAGCAGGTGGCAAGTACTCGGGTACTTCAGGTGTCAGATACTCTGATGAGCAGGTGGAAGGTACTCGGGTACTCTGTTGGGTAGGTGACAGGTACTTGGGTACCCTGATGGGTAGGTGACAGGTACTCGGGTACTCCGATGACGGGTACTCAAAGTACCAGAGTACCTGTCGTCAGAGTACCCGAGTACCTGTCATCAGAGTACCCGAGTACCTGTCATCAGAGTACCCGAGTACCCGTCATCAGAGTATCCGAGTAGCCGTCATCAGCGTACCCGAGTACCTGTCATCAGAGTACCCGAGTACCTGTCATCAGAGTACCCGAGTACCTGTCATCAGAGTACCCGAGTACCCATCATCAGAGTACCCGAGTACCTGTCACCAGCCCATCAGAGTACCTGTCATCAGAGTACCCGAGTACCTGTCACCAGCCCATCAGAGTACCTGTCATCAGAGTACCCGAGTACCTGTCATCAGAGTACCCGAGTACCTGTCATCAGAGTACCCGAGTACCTGTCATCAGAGTACCCGAGTACCTGTCATCAGCCCATCAGAGTACCCGAGTACCTGTCATCAGAGTACCCGAGTACCTGTCATCAGAGTACCTGATGGGCTGGTGACAGGTACTCGGGTACTTTGATGGGCTAGTGACAGGTGCTCTTTATTGGGGGGGGGCAATCAGTGTGTTTGGGGTGCACTGTACTTGGTAACTAGCTGTTACCACAATCTCCTCCTCACACAGGATCAGTGTGTGAGGAGGAGAACACGGTGACAGCTAGTTACTGTGTTCTCTGATGACATTTGTGACCGGCTGTGATTGGACACAGCCGGTCACGTGGTAAAGAGCCAATTTCATTGGCTCTTTACCTAGATCGGGGATCGACTCTGTCCGAGGGACGAGCCTCGTCCCCGATCGCCGCGCTGCGCGCCCCCGGGGGCGCGCATTAAGGAAGTAACGAGCGGCTCGCGCTGGAGCCGCTCATGTGATCGGCTGTGATTGACACAGCCGATCACGTGGTAAACAGCCAATTTCATTGGCTGTTTACCTTGATCGGGGTTGGGCTCAGTCCGAGGGACCAGCCTCACCCCCGATCGCCGCGCTGCGCGCCCCCGGGGGCGCGCAGTAGCGGGGAGATCCGGGCGCCGTCATAGACGTCCGCCCGGATCGAGAAAGGATTTGTGCCGACGTCATTTGACATGACGCGGTACGGAAGGGGTTAAAAGGGGAATTTTTTTTTTTTCCCTAAATAGCCTGCAGCAGAGCTGGTCCACATCGATTTTGCTGTGTGTGGGGTGCAGTGAAAACAATCTTTTTTGCCCACTGAGGAGGAGGGAGAAAAGTCTTTTTCTATCAGTCACTGTGTGCAGCGTTTTTCCTTCAGTGCTGCTGTGCTGACTGTGATAATACACTGCTGTGTTCACACATGTGCTATTATTGAGTGATTTCAAAAATTATACACTTTTTTCTATCCCACTATTCAATATACACCCTTGGGTTAAAAAAATTAAATTGTGGCATAGTCTGTACTAATCTAGTTAAAAATTACAAACTTAAAAGGGGAATTTTTTTTTTCCCCCTCCATAGCCTGCAGCAGAGCTGAATGATATAAGACACTGCTGTTCACATGTGCTATTGATAAATCACACCAATTTTATATCATATTTTCTATTCCACTATTCAATAAAAACCTTTGGATATAAACAATTAAATTGCGGGATAGTCTGTGTTGGTACGTGTGAGATACACCTTTCCAATTTTTGGGGTGCATCTCATACTTCTGAAGATTTGAGGGTGCTGCCTGTTCCGAACTCCTCCTACTCCTCATCCTGCCTTTGGGGGTACAAAAAATAGTAATTGGGGCCTAGTCTGGTTCTGTACGTGTGAGATACAGTACATACACTTTTTTGATAATATTTTCTATTTCGCTATTCAATAAAAACCTTTGGGTATAAACAATTAAATTGCGGGATAGTCTGTGTTGGTACGTGTGAGATACACCTTTCCAATTTTTGGGGTTATCTCATACTTCTGAAGATTTGAGGGTGCTGCCTGTTCCGTACTCCTCCTACTCCTCATCCTGCCTTTGGGGGTACAAAAAATAGTAATTGGGGCCTAGTCTGGTTCTGTACATGTGAGATACATACACCTTTTTTTGATAATATTTTCTATTCCGCTATTCAATAAAAACCTTTGGGTATAAACAATTAAATTGCGGGATAGTCTGTGTTGGTACGTGTGAGATACACCTTTACAATTTTTGGGGTTCATCTCATACTTCTGAAGATTTGAGGGTGCTGCCTGTTCCGTACTCCTCCTACTCCTCATCCTGCCTTTGGGGGTACAAAAAATAGTAATTGGGGCCTAGTCTGGTTCTGTACGTGTGAGATACATACACCTTTTTTTGATAATATTTTCTATTCCGCTATTCAATAAAAACCTTTGGGTATAAACAATTAAATTGCGGGATAGTCTGTGTTGGTACGTGTGAGATACACCTTTCCAATTTTTGGGGTGCATCTCATACTTCCGAGGATTTGAGGGTGCTGCCTGTTCCGTACTCCTCCTACTCCTCATCCTGCCTTTGGGGGTACAAAAAATAGTAATTGGGGCCTAGTCTGGTTCTGTACGTGTGAGATACATACACCGTTTTTTGATAATATTTTCTATTCCGCTATTCAATAAAAACCTTTGGGTATAAACAATTAAATTGCGGGATAGTCTGTGTTGGTACGTGTGAGATACACCTTTCCAATTTTTGGGGTTCATCTCATACTTCTGAAGATTTGAGGGTGCTGCCTGTTCCGTACTCCTCCTACTCCTCATCCTGCCTTTGGGGGTACAAAAAATAGTAATTGGGGCCTAGTCTGGTTCTGTACGTGTGAGATACATACACCTTTTTTTGATAATATTTTCTATTCCGCTATTCAATAAAAACCTTTGGGTATAAACAATTAAATTGCGGGATAGTCTATGTCGGTACGTGTGAGATACATACACCTTTTGATATCATATTTTCTATTCCGCTATTCAATCTACACCTTTGGGTAAAAACAATTAAATTGCGGGATAGTCTGTGTCGGTACGTGTGAGATACACCTTTCCAATTTTTGGGGCGCATCTCATACTGCCGAGGATTTGAGGGTGCTTTAGTCTGCCTCCTGCCTGTTCCGAACTCCTCCTACTCCTCATCCTGCCTTTAGGGTACAAAAAATTGTAATCGGGGCCTAGTTTGTGTTGGTACGTGTGAGATACACCGTTTTGTAAAATTTGTCCTATTCCGCTATTCAATATACACCCTTTTGGAGTGTAAAAAATTAAATTACGGCATAGTCTGTATCGGTACGTGTGAGATACACCTTTTAAATTTGTTTGGCGCATCTCCTTCCACCGCCGAGGATTGCAGGGCGCTTCAGTTTGCCTCCTGTTCCCAACTCCTCCTACTCCTCTTCCTCATCCTCCCTTTAGGGTACAAAAAATTTTAATTGGGGCCTAGTCTGTGTTTGTACGTGTGAGATACACCGTTTTTTATCCTTTTTCCTATTCCGCTATTCAATATACACCCTTTTGGGGTAAAAAACATTAAATTGCGGCATAGTTTGCATATTTGACTGTGAGATACACCCGTGCGATACTGTTGTTGTTTTGCTCCGCTATTTAATAAACACCTTTCTAGGGCAAGATCATAAATTACAGAAATATGAGGAGACCGTCAAATAGGGGCCGTGGCCTGGGTCGTGGTGCTGCTGGTAGAGCTCCTGTTGCAAGGAGAGGACGTGGTCGATCTGTGCCAGCTACACGCACAAGTGAAACACCTTCCTCAAGTGTTAGTAGGCGACAGAACCTGCATCAGTATTTGGTAGGGCATCATACGCCTCTAGAAGTGATGAGGCCAGAAGAAGTAGAGGCGATAGTAGATTGGTTTGCTGCTGACAGTGAATCCAGTTCCTTCACATTGTCTCCCACCCAGTCTACTGCAGAAAGGTCAGAGTTGGCACCTGCAGCCGATGTCCAACCGTCTTTCACCTCACCCCCTTGCAAATCAGGCAACCAGTCTGAGCCCCAAGCCATACAGCAGTCTCTTCTTCTTTTTGATGACTCTGTCAGCAGGGTTTCCCAGGGCCATCCACCTAGCCCTGCCCCAGAAGTGGAATAGATTGAGTGCAGCGATGCCCAACCACTTATTTCTCAAGATGAGTACATGCAAGGACCATCACAGCACGTCTCCGATGATGACGAAACGCAGGTACCAACTGCTGCGGCGTTCAGAATTGTGGAGACCGACAAGGAGGGCAGGGGTGAAGACTGGGTGGAAGATGATGTGTAGGACGATGAGGTCCTCGACCCCACATGGAATGAAGGTCATGCAGGTGACCTGAGTAGTTTGGAGGAAGAGGCGGTGGTCGCACAGAGCCACCAGCACAGCAGAAGAGGGAGCAGGGTGCAGAAGCGGAGCGGCCGTGCCCTAGACACTACGCCTGCTACTGCCCAACGCAGCAAGGGAACGAGCGCACCAAAGCCAGCTCAAAGGAGTTCTCTAGCGTGGAAGTTCTTTAGAAAATGACAGGACACGAGTGGTTTGCACCCTGTGCAATCAGAGCCTGAAGCGAGGCATAAACCTTCTCAACCTGAGCACAACCTGCATGATCAGGCATCTAAGTGCAAAGCACGAGCTGCAGTGGAGTAGACACCTTCAAAACCAAGAAACGTCTCTGGCTCATCCTGCTTCCTCTTCTGCTGCATTCTCGGCCGCTCCATCCACATCTGTAGTGATACCGGCACCTGCCACCCCGCAAACAGACGATCTGTCAGCAACACCACCACCTGGGTCACCAACCATCTCCACAATGTCCCGTGGAAGCGTTCAGCTTTCCATCTCCCAAACACTTGAGAGGAAGAGGAAGTACCCCCCTACCCACCCGCGATCCCTGGCCCTGAATGCCAGCATTTCAAAATTCTTGGCCTTTGAAATGCTGTCATTCCGTCTGGTGGAGACGCATAGTTTTAAAAACCTTATGTCGGTGGCTGTCCCACAGTACGTCGTGCCCAGCCGCCACTACTTTTTCAGGCAAGCCATCCCTTCCCTGCACAACCAAGTGGGGGAAAAAATCAGGTGTGCACTGCGCAACGCCATCTGTGCCAAGGTCCACCTAACTACCGATACGTGGACCAGTAAGCACGGTCAGGGGCGTTATATCTCTCTAGCGGCACACTGGGTAAATGCAGTGGCGGATGGGCCCGAGGCGGATAGCAATTCGGCGCATGTCCTTCCACCACCGAGGATTGCAGGGCGCTTCAGTTTTCCTCCTGTTCCTAACTCCTCCTACTCCGCTTCCTCATCCTCTACCGCCTCCTCATCCGGACAGCGTAACACCTTCACCACCAACTTCAGCACAGCCAGGGGTAAAAGACAGCAGGCAGTTTTAAAACTTGCCTGTTTGGGGGAATAAACACACACCGCGCAGGAGTTGTGGAGGAGCATGGAACAGAAGACAAATGAGTGGTTGCTGCCAGCGAGCCTCAAGCCCGGCCTGGTGTTGTGCGATAACGGGCGAAATCTCATAGAGGCTCTGGGCCTAGCCGGTTTGACGCACATCCCTTGCCTGGCGCATGTGCTGAATTTGGTGGTGCAGAGGTTCCTTAAAAACTACCCCGATATGTCAGAGCTGCTGCAGAAAGTGCGGGCCGTCTGTGCGCACTTTCGGCGTTCTCACCCTGCTGCTGCTCGCCTGTCAGCGCTGCAGCGTAACTTCGGCCTTCCCGCTCACCGCCTCATATGTGACGTGCCCACAAGGTGGAACTCCACCTTGCACATGCTGGAAAGACTGTGCGAGCAGCAGCAGGCCATAGTGGAGTTTCAGCTGCAGCACGCACGCGTGAGTCGCTCTGCGGAACAGCACCACTTCACCACCAATAACTGGGCCTCCATGCGAGACCTGTGTGCCTTGTTGCGCTGTTTTGAGTACTCCACCAACATGGCCAGTGCCGATGACGCCGTTGTCAGCTTAACTATCCAACTTCTATGCCTCCTTGAAATAACAATTCGGGCGATGATGGAAGAGGATGTGGCACAGGAGGAGGATGAAGAGGTAACATTTCCAAGGCTTTCAGGGCAGTCATTCACAAGGGGCTCCGAGGGTGGGTTCCTGCACACACAAACGCCAGGGACACAATTGTCCAGCAGGGGCACAGTTCTGGAGGATGAGGAGGATGAGGAGGAGGAGATGGAACCATGTTCACAGCAGGGTGGCACCCAGGCCAGCTCATGGCCATCACTGGTGCGTGGCTGGGGGGATACAGAGGACACAGACGATACACCTCCCACAGAGGACAGCCTTTCGTTGCCTCTGGGCAGCCTGGCACACATGAGCGATTACATGCTGCAGTGTCTCCACAACGACCGCCGAGTTGCCCACATTCTAACTTGTGCTCATTACTGGGTGGCCACGCTGCTGGATCCCCGTTACAAGGACAACGTACCGTCCTTAATTCACTCACTGGAGCGCGATCGCAAGATGCGCGAGTACAAGCGCACGCTGGTAGACGCGATGCTGCTGGCATTCCCACCTGACAGCGGGGCCACAGTGGAAGCACAAGGCAGAGGAGGAGGAGGAGGAAGAGGTCGCCAACGCAACCAGGGCACCGCCAGCACCTCAGAAGGCAGGGTTAGCATGGTCGAAATGTGGAAAAGCTTTGTCAGCACGCCACAACAAACAGCAGCACCAGCAGCTCATATGGAACGTCTTAGCAGAAGGCAGGCACAAGCAGTATGTGTGCACACGCCTACATGTAGTGAATGACGGGTCTGCCCCCTTCAACTTCTGGGTCTCCAAATTGGGCACATGGCCTGAGCTTGCCCTTTACGCCTTGGAGGTGCTGGCGTGCCCTGCAGCCAGTGTATTATCTGAACGGGTATTTAGCATGGCTGGGGGCGTTATCACAGACAAGCGCAGCCGCCTGTCCAGAGACAATGTGGACAAGCTCACGTTCATTAAAATGAACCAGGCATGGATCCCACGGGACTTTTCCGTACCATGTGCAGAATAGCGATGGATACCGACCTTACCCAGCCATTGTTATATTTTTGCTCTTTCTCACTCTTTTGGGGTGTACCCTCATTTAAAATTTCTGAAAAAAAGCAGTGTTGGCTACCTCGTCCTCCTCAGGGCCAGATTAACATAGGGGCTATTGGAGCTGCAGCTCCAGGCCCCTACCTTAATATAGGCCCCGGGTTGGCCATATTCACTGTTACCGCTCTTCTGTCACTTGTAAACACAGAAGTCTGGCTTCTATGCTCGCTTCCCCAGGCAGCTCCCTCAGAACCTCCCCACACAGCACGAAGGCCGGACAAGGAGGGACAGTTGCCAATGCATGGATGTGTTTATGGGCTTCAGAGGCAGCATCCCATGTTGAATTAGGCATGCATGGCTGCACCCTTCCTCCTCTGGGTGCATGCCAAGGCACAGCCCTTAAGGCCCTTCAAAATCCTCAGCACCAAGCCCATGATGCTCTTAATCCGGCCCTGGTCCTCCTCCACCGCCGCTTCCACCTACACCGCCCATAGGTGTGCGCAGCCTATTGCATTAGGGTGTGCACCCCAAAGTTTAAATACACATGCATGTGTTTGCCTACATGTACATGGCCCCGATACATTACTCTCCCTGCTGGCAAAGTTAAATAGAACAGAGCAGGTCCGAGGGAGATCTTTCCCATTTCCTCACTGGCAAACAGAGCGATAATGCTATGTGCCCTAGGTGATTAGGGTGTGCCCAGGTACACCCGGCACACCCTGTGTGCACGCCTATGACACCGCCACATCCACCACCACCTCAACCTCCCTCCTACTCCATATGGGCCTCGTCCTTCAGAGATGAAGAACATTGTTTTATTTTTCTGTTTTTTTTTTGTTGTTTTAAGTTATTTCCCTATCCACATTTGTTTGCAGAGCACTTGCCATGCTCTTAACTACGTTTTGCTGCCATTTGCAGCACTCTAGCCCTTTCCATTGGTGTTTTAGAGCCATTTTAGTGCCTGAAAGTTCGGGTCCCCATTGACTTCAATGGGGTTCGGTGTCCGGGAAAAGTTCGGCAAAAGTCCGGCACACGGACCCGGACTTTTTTTTCAAGTTCGGCCGAACCCGCCGAACACGGACATCCAGGTGTCTGCTCAACTCTACTGGAGACACGACCTGAGACAGATCTGACGCTAACATTTGTAAAAACCAGGCTCATAGATGAGTATCAGAGAAGAAAGGAATTAGTGCATCACTCCACAGAAACCGACACCAGAACCGCTCTCAAAGCTACAGACGCAAGGTTATACAGGAAAGAGACCAGAGTGTGTTTCAGATGTCACAAACAGGGACACATAAAGAAGGACTGTATGATATGGAAAGCAGAGCAAAGAAGAGAGCGTCCATCTTATGCTAAACAAAAGGTCAAAGCCATAATCAATGATCCATGGGAAGGAAACTGGAATGCCACATTTAAAGCGACAGGCAACAATAAATGTCAAGGCTGGTGCATCGATTCGGAGGCAACCAGTCACATGACAAGTGATAGAAGTTTTTTCACAGAACTTGATCTGAACAACAAAGAAACTATTTATCTTGCAGATGGAAGCAAAATACATGCAGAAGGATATGGGCATGGAACCCTTGTATGCCCTGATGATGTGGGACACAATCTAGCCATACCAGTGAAAGATGTGCTTTATGTTCCTAATCTAGAAGGAGGACTGTTATCTGTGAAGCGTCTGACAGCCAGAGGACTAACTGTAACATTCCAAGGTGACAAGTGTTCAATCCTAAATGGCAACCAGACAGTAGCAAATGCCAAGCTGGATGATCATCTATATCACCTCGACACAGTGAAGGAAAACGTGAGACTATGTGCACACAAGCGCAATGACTGTATACATATATGGCACAGACGTCTAGGTCACAGACACCCAGAATGCATACAGGAACTGCAGAGGAGGAATCTGACAAGGGATCTAACAATATCCCCTTGTCCAGTTACTGTTAAGTGTGAATGTTGCATTAAATCCAAAGCTACAAGAGCAACGCTTCCCAAAGTCAGTCAGAAAAGAGCTTCAAGACCACTTGACTTAGTTCACAGTGACGTGTGTGGTCCCCTAAGCCCACCTACACCTGGAGGCAAAAGGTACATAGTGACTTTCATAGACGACTATTCAAGTGAAGTTTTTGACAAATTACAAGATTACATAATAAAGACCAGTAACAAGTTTCAGAGGAAGCCTCTCATACTTCGGAGTGACAATGGAGGTGAATTCGCAGGATATAAGATACAAGAGTACTTAAAAGAGAATGGAATAGAACATCAAAAGACAGTTCCATATACACCAGAACAAAATGGAGTAGCTGAAAGAAAGAACAGAACTCTGACTGAAATGATCAGATGTATGCTGACAGACTCTGGACTACCACAAAAATACTGGGGTGAAGCAGCTATGACAGCTACATATTTGCAGAACAGACTTCTTTCCAGAACAATAGGGAAAACTCCATATGAACTTTGGCACAATGAGAAGCCAAATGTAAAACACCTAAGAGTTTTTGGATGCAAAGCATTTATCTATATACCTGAAGAAAAACGCACCAAACTCCAAAACAGAGCATTTGAAGGTATCTTCGTTGGATACAGTGACAATGTCAAAGGTTACAGAATCCTAAATCCCAAAACAGACAAGGTTACCATTAGCAACAGCATAACTTTTGTTGAAGATTTCAGAGACAATGTAATGACAACAGTAGAAGCAAAAATAGAAGAGAAAACGGACATTGACCAGCCCATCTCTGTAACTTCTGAACAAACAGTTGAAGTGAGTGCAGACTCTACCAGTACTGAAGAGCAAACACAAGAAGGCTCAGACACAAGACCGAGATGTTCAACAAGAGAAAACAAAGGTAAACCACCTGTACGTCTCTCATACAAAGCAAGTACTGCCAGTATCAACGAACCTGCAACCTGGGAAAAAATATTTCAGCTTTCAGAACAAGAAGCAAGTAAATGGATAAAGGCTGCTGATGAAGAGATAAAATCCATGCATGACACTAAAACATGGACACTTACAGAACTACCACCCGGAAGGAAAGCCATAGGCTGTAAATGGACTTTTAAAGTGAAATACAATGCAGATGGCACAATTGAGCGATACAAAGCAAGACTAGTAGCCAAGGGCTATTCTCAAAAATACGGAGAGGACTATGACGAGACATTTGCACCAGTAGTCAAGCACACTACAATACGGACTTTACTGACAATAGCCGTCACAAGGAAAATGCAAGTGAAACATTTTGATGTGAAAACCGCATTTCTACATGGCGAGCTAACAGAAGAGATTTACATGGAACAGCCGTCAGGGTTCAAAGATGAACAAAGGCCAGACCTAGTTTGCAAACTTCGCAGGAGTATATATGGTCTAAAGCAAGCAGCCAGAGCGTGGAATATAAAAATAAATGAAGTGCTTACACATCAAAACTTTCTGAGGAGTAAAGCGGACCCCTGCTTATACACAAAGAAATTGGCAGACAGATGGGTCTATATGCTTATTTATGTGGATGATATCCTGATTTGCTTTGAGCAAGAAGGGGATGAAGCAGAAATCCTAGAAAAATTAAATCAGAACTTCAACACCAAAGATCTTGGCAACATAAAGAATTACCTCGGCATCCAGATCGAGAGAGAGGAAGATGGCAGCTTTCTTCTGAACCAAAGACACAAAATACAAAAAATAATTGAAACATTTGGAATGGAAGACGCCAAACCAGTAAAGTCTCCTATGGAAACCAACTACCTAAAGGAGATGAATTGCCAAGATAACCCATTACCTACTAATACTCAATACAGGAAGGCAATAGGGAAATTGCTGTATCTTACCACTGCTACAAGGCCGGACATTGCAGCAACTGTTGGAATCCTATGCAGAAAGGTTTCGATGCCAAGTCAAAAGGACTGGAATGCTGTAAAGCGAATCATTCGCTATCTTAAAGGGACTTCGCACTACAAGTTAAAGTTACCAGCAAGTGATGAAAGCACCTTAACAGGATATGTGGATGCTGACTGGGCAGGAGACACCAGCGAAAGGAAATCTACCAGTGGCTACTTATTTTTTCTGTCAGGAGGTGCCATCAGTTGGACTAGTAAAAAGCAACTCTCTGTTTCACTGTCGTCTACTGAAGCAGAATACGTTGCTGCAGCGCAAGCAAGTCAAGAAGTTATATGGCTGAGACAGCTATTAACAGACTTGGGTCAACCACAGTTGGGACCAACAGAAATCTATAGGACAATCAAGGATGCCTCGCACTTGCGCGCATGGAAGGAGTTAATTCAAGAACCAAGCACATTGATGTGAAGTTCCACTTTCTTAGGGATCTTCAAGAGCAAGGTCTTCTTGAGTTACTTTATTGCCCAACCGAGGATATGACAGCAGATATCCTTACAAAGCCTCTGACCGCTGAAAGACACTCAAGGCTTACAAAGAAGATGGGTTTAATAGACTAAGCCTTAGCTGTTGAGAAGGGGTGTTGGAGATACAACAGCTTTCAGCTTAGCAGATTAGCCTATTGCAGTTCACAAATAGGACAGTAGATGTCGCTAATGCTAAGTGATATGCTATGCATTCTCTATGATGTGTTGTCATTTCCTGTACACTGTACTGTACTTGTTGGTTATCTCTTCCTGTCTGTTTTCTTCTTACAAATGAGAAGGTGATATCCTTTGCTCTCTGTGTTATGTTCCAATAAAGAAGCCAGTTCCTGTTTACTCCACAATGTCTGATCTGAATGGACTCCGCTGCACCCAGTGATCGCACTCTGCAACACCTTAACCTTGGAGTGGTTTCCTCTCACTTCCTGTTTTGGCTTTGGGACGGGAATTAAAATCTCCTCAATGGGACACAGATAGAAAAAAAAAAACTGACAGGGGTTATAACTTTAATTTATGCAAAAGAAAAAAAAAAAAAAAGAATTGGCTTTACTTCTATTTTAAAGTGCTAATAAACTTTCTCACTGCTGTAGTAAGTAGAATGTGCATTTGATTCACGTGGTCTCTGTGCAAGGGGCCTAAGGGATTAGTCTACAAAGGGCTGGTCTATTCGAGAACTATGACCCCATCTTTTAGCACAGTCACTACCTGACAGCCTGGGTTCTAGTTTTTGTACAAAAAAGATGTTTCTGTGTTTATATATAATTCTTGATGAATTTTAAAATACAGTATATTTGGAGTATAAGTTCACTTTTAACCACTTGAGACCCAGGGCTTTTTCTTCCCTTAATCCCTAAGAGTCCTGACAATTTTTTCTCTGTTTTGCACATAATGCCTTTTAATGTTTTAGTAGTGTACCTTAATGCATTTTTTTTTCATGATAGATGGAGTTTTAATTTGGTAGCAAATCAGGGGATCTAGATAGATAGATAGATAGATAGATAGATAGATAGATAGATAGATAGATAGATAGATAGATAGATAGATAGATAGATAGATAGATAGATAGATAGATAGATAGATAGATAGATAGATTACTTGGAATAAATAGAAGAAACTTAGAAAAAATGCATTTTCCTGTAATTTTTCCTCAACTTAACGTTTGCATAATTTGCAAAAAAAAAGAGCAGCGCCGATCTAAGTGTAGATTGTAGGTATAAAACAGTACATTTTATTAAAAATTGCACTTACAAACAGGTGTAAGTAATGGGCATCTAGAAAGTGACATCCTGCAAGTCCGTAATGGAGATCAGCACGGCGTACTCCAGGAAAATCCGGTGGCTTCCAGCGCTTTGTGTCCGTGGGTGGAGAGAGGAGTCGGGAGATGCCAAAGAGAAGGAAGTTCAATGCAGGGCAGGTAGACATCGGGGCCATAATTTGGGCACCCCATGTATTTAGTGCAAAATACAATCAACAAAGTATGCTGTTTAAAATGATATCAAATTAGTGTGACCTCTGTTTAACATAGCAGAAAGGTAAAGCTAAAAGTGAACTATGCCTTTCACTTTAGGAGAGCTTTAATGCGCTTTTGATGCTACACTGTAATGAACGCAGGGGGAAAAAAACATTTGTGGAAATTGAAGCACATAATTACAATATGATCAAGTTGGGTTGATGAGGGCACAAATTGGCTCAATGGCAACATTTTTTCACAGGTTTCCTACTGCAAAAAATGTAAGTGACATTGCATTCTCTACATGTGCAGTGAAAGCAAATATAATCAAGATCATTTGACAACATTGTTGGGACTGGAGAATTAATCTGTAGAGGACCAAATTTAATTTATTTTCAGGATATATATACAGTATGTAATTATATTTTACACTTTTTTCATGTCAAATCCCTTCCAATGTAAACAAAATGTGGAACCATTGTGGTAATAGTGATCTGCTACAGACACTCTTACAGTAATAAAGTGCAGAAAAGCAATTTTGGAAGCCCAGCAGCTGATCATTTTAGCTCCTGGGCTTAGCATTTGGTCCCAGCTGCCACAGACAATGGAACATTCCAGTGCTAAAACCACCGGGACCATAAGAAACCACTGAGACAAGCCACTATTTTAAAAGAGTCCTGGAGTAACTCTGGGACAAAAGCCAATTATCCCTGTGCTGTTTTAAATCACATATGGGGACTCAAGTTGTTAAGAATAGCAACTACTATTCCTAGTAACTGCTGAAGTGAATCAGTGAACTGCTAATGTTATCAAAAAAAAAAAAAAACTGCCACAGTTCTAAAGTCAGTAATTTGACTTTGCTCACCAAGTGCAGTCTGCCCTGTTGAGCCAGTTGTAAGTGGACATTTACCCAATGTTGTCTAGCCAGTTTACCCAGTGCAGTCTACCTTTTAACAGATGCAGTCTACCCTGTTCACTCTATGCAGTTTACCTTTTACCCATAGATTCCATAGATGCCAGCTGTCCTAGATGTGTCTGAATTTGCTGTCCAGGATATTGGTGTCCTCTATCCTGATAATGCTGTGTTCTAGGTTGTGTCCTGCAATCACAGCATCACCCTTACTTGTGTTACTAAGCATGGGCAGTAATTAAAAAAAGTTATTAGCTGAGGGAGAATAGCTGCAAATGGGCAGTTCCTACATATTTAGGGGTGAGAGTGTCCAGAAAATGGGCATGAAATGGGCCCAGAAGGAAGGCATATTAAGAGTGGGTCATGGTTGGGGGTAGCAGTGTCCCATGGACTGGGACAAATATGTTGGTGAGTAAAGCAATGCAGTCTTTAGGACAAAACTACAACCTATTGTAACACATTTCTAAGCTGTGCAGAATGCTCCAATTTGTGTAAGTGAAGCTATAGTCTTATAATGCATGCATCAGCCTGTAAATAAAATGTGGATTTTTACAAGCTTTGTGGGTTTTATATAGCAAGACATCCATCTCCATTAATTGAATGGAATGATGAAACGTATGCGTTTTTTGGGTTAACTCATTTGAGCCCAGATGTGGGACTACGGACCTACCTGTGCTTTAATTTGGCGTAAAAGACCTCCAAATATAGATCCACAGGTTGTACAAATGGAGTTATAAAAAAGAAAATGTATTATCAACATGACCTGGACCCATATAACTAGTGAAGAAGACATCATATGAAGAGTATACCAAGATTGGCTTAGGGAAGTTCACAAGAATTACAACACTTTTTTGCTTTCAAACAAGTACATTTTGATGGGTTGATGTAGTTTATTGCACATTGTGGTTTACATGTTTGTTCTTTAACCAAAAAAGCATGTAAGATTTTTCTGTAAATTTTGGAATATATTCTATTTTGCTGAATATTTGTGAACAAGAACAAATGTTTGTTTACTGAGAATGTATAAACCATATTGATTTGGAATGTTGCTAATATAAAAAATATGAAACTTTTTTCACTATTCCTGAAAGATGAGTGCCTTAAATTTTGATAGTACATGCAGTACAATATTTAACATATTGCTGACCTCTTCAGGGTAAATAAATACTTTATTCAATAAAAATGTTGTCAGAAATCCTTGGCTTTTACCTGCAGAAGTAATTAAAAGCAGGAAAAAACACTAAGAGATGTGTAACGTAAATGGAAAAATGTTGCATAATGTTACATTTTAATGTTTTGTTTCATATGCTTAATGGGGAACTTGGACACTACTGGTAAAAATTCCAACATTTCTTTTAATAGTATCGTATATTTGTAGAATATATCTTAGAAATATTTTTAACAGACTTAGACTTGTAGTTTTGCACATAGTTTTAATACAATTGAATGAATAATGTAGATACCTTCTTGGTACCTGCAGCCATTTTTATATCATGGACCCAAATGCCAGTGTATTGTTTTCTAAGAACAGAGGTTAAGAGGGATAAAAAGTTTCACTCTAGCAGCAATTCACTCAATTTGTTCTCATAAAATTAACCCTCGAGGTTACGCCTGAATAAGATGAGCAGTGATGAGGGAAGGGGCATATGATTCATTGGTCCTATTTTTTACCTTTCTAAAAAAGCTGTTAAACAGTGGAAGTTTGTTTTATTTTTCTATCCTTTCAATTTTGAAGTGTTTATTTATGAATGTATTTTTTATTACAGGCATTCATAAAGCACTATTGTGTGCAGTCATGTTGGAACAGGAAAAGACCATCTCCAAACTGTTCCTACAAAGTTGGGAACATGAAATTGTCCAAAATGTCTTGCTATGCTGACGCCTTAAGAGTTACCTTCAGTAGACCTAAGAGTCCAAGCACAACCCCTGAAATAAAGCCCCACACCATAATCCCCTCTCCACCAAATAATTTAGACAAGTACACAAAGCAAGGTCCATATAGACATGAATGAGTGAGTTTGGGATGGAGGAACTTGACTAGCCTGCACAGAGTCCTGACCTCAACCCAACAGAACACCTTTGGGATGAATTAGAGTGAAGACTGCAAGCCAGACCTTCTCGTCCAACATCACTGCCTGACCTCACAAATGTGCTTCTGGAAGAATGGTCAAACATTCCAATAGACACACCCCTAAACCTTGTGGACAGCTTTTCCAGAAGAGTTGAAGTTGTTATAGCTGCAAAGGGTGTGCCAACTCAATATTGAACCCTGAGGACAAATACTGGGATGCCATTAAAGTTCGTATGCGAGTAAAGGTAGGTGTCCCAATAATTTTGACAATATAGTGTACATGCACACACATACTAAGGCAAGTTTAGACAGGAGCCACCTAAACTACCAGCATGATTTTGGATTGAGAGGAAATGTGAGTCCAGAAGAAACCAGCAAAAAAAACGTGAGAACATGCAAACTCATATGCAGATAGCATCATGGATGAGATTTAAACTGAGTATCCCATTGCCACAAGGCAAAAACACTAAGCCGCATTGTTTCAGAAGTCACATGGTATCATTGTCAGCATTATTGTACTGTATTGGCCATTGATAAAAGAAAAAACTTTAAAAATTAGCGGTGAAAAACTCAATGTAATACAGTATATTGCAGCTTACTAATCCTTAGATGTGGTGGCTGCGTTCATTTTCTATATGTAGGATTTTTTTTATTTTATTTCACTTGGTGACCCAGCCAGTAACACACTTCCTGTCTTAAGATGTTTGCATCCTGGATGAAATAGTAAAGCAAACACCTTTGGACAGCATTATTTTTTCTCCTCCCTTATTCCTTCCGTGCCTTTCCCCCCTTCCAGACACTGCAGCCAAAACTGGGAAGGTTCCAGCTGCACACCCAGTTTTGTCAATTCAGAAATCAATGGGCATGCCAGCCCAATGGGCATGATTGACAACATTTTTTCATCCCACTGCAGTGCAAGTTGCCACACCTTACATGGGGGCCTACACTAGTTTGATATTAGCAGCAGTGCAGCAACACTGGCACCCTATCACAGGAAGCTACATTAGGCCTCATTTACGTGAGCGCTGAGGCCTGTATACTTTGAACAGGCCGTTTTTTTCTGCGTGCCTAGACTGGATGCGTAAGGCTCTGAGCGCATACTGTCTGCTTTTGGGCCACTCACCAAGGATGTAAAGTATTGGATATTGTTTTTTTTTTAATAAAGGAAATTATGGTTTCATTATATACTGTTTACATTTTTTCGAGAACAAGTAGGGGTACTACTACCCCTCACTATCTGAAGTCCCCCTGTCTGAGAACCACAGGGCCAGGGTTGGGGGGGGGGTGATTAGAGGCCCTTGTACTTATCAACTTGGGGACAAGGTGCTTGGCCAGGAGAATCCCCTTATATTGGGGGCATATGACCTGGAATGGTTTAGAAGGGGTGGCTCATGCTCACCTTCTACCCATTCCTGCATGCTCGGTCTGGTAGAGATAGGGGAAGGCTAAGCATTTTGTTTGATTTATTTTGTATGGGTTCCCCTTAAGGCCCCATTCCCACATGTGGGACTTGTCCTGCGACTTGGGACTGCAAATTCATCCCCATGTCCAAAGTCATACCCCATGATTTCCAATGAGTACCGTTCATATCTGTGCGACTTCAAAGTAGTTCCTGCACTACTTTGGTCCGACTTTGATGCGACGTGAGGTCCATAGACCTCAAGATTACACAGGCATTGCTTCAAGTCACGTCAAAGTCACGTCAAAGTTGCGCGACTTTCAAGTCGCACAAGTGTGAAAGGGGCCTAAAATCCACACCAGAGCCGAAGGATCTAGGACAAAGGTCTGGAATAGAGGTCAGCAGCAGTCGTGAATAGAAACAGGTGCCGTTTTGTTCTTGAAATCTGTAGTTTTAATGGAGGTATCTGTCCGCAAGTACTTATGCATCATGGAAATCTTTGCTGGCTGCAGAGGCTTTGAAAGTAAATCTATATTTTCTTTTTAAAAACTTAAATAGAAACAATGGGAACACCCCTGCTATAGTAGGAGAACTTCAACTCCCAAACTTGCAGGAACAAAAATGGTAATGCTGAGGTCTCACTACTGAAGGACGCAAATTACATACAAAGCCAGCAGACAACTTACCCACTAAACTTTAACTGTATTTAAAACACTACTTATAACTTTTTGTGACCATGTGCAATTATGCTGCTTTGAAATACATATCTCATGTTTACCAGTCACTAAAGTGGAAAAAATTATTTCTCTCTATTACCAAACTGTAAAATAAGCAGAAGGACCAATCGAAAAGCCTTGGACTTTTTTCAGGTTCAATACCTAGGCTAACAGATAGTCACAAGGAAGGAGTAAGTGGGCTGCATGTGCCCAAAAACACCTCTGGCATATCTTCCTAATTTTGCAGGTACAGATGTATGTAACATAGTAGTTAAGGCTGAATAAAGACAATAGTCCATCCAGATCAACTTGTGTAGGTGTGTGTCAATGACAATAATCATTTCCCATATACCTGCGTATTGTGTTCTTTGAGATGCATGTCCAAAAGTCTTTTAAAAGTATCAATACTCTCCGCTGACACCACCAATTGTGGAAGAGAGTTCTACATTATTACCTCCCTGACAGTGAAGAACCCCATACACAGATTACAGTGATTGTAAAGTCTTTTTTCTTTTTTTTAAATAACACACGTTATACTTATCTAATCTGTGCAGTTCTTTTTGCACATAGCAGCCCAGATCCCCCTCTTCTCGGGTCCCTCGTTCCTGCTCCTGGTCCCTCCCTCCTATCTAGTGCCCTCACAGCAAGCAGCTTGCTATAGGGGCACCCGAGTGAGCTGCAGCTCTGTGTGTCCATTCAGACACGGAGCTACCGTTCGGCCCCCTCTCCCTCTCTCTCCTGATTGGCTCACTGACTTTGATTGACAGCCGTGGGAGTCATTGGCGCAGTGGCTGTATCTCAGCCAGTCAGGAGGGAGAGTCCCCGAACGGTTGAGGGACTCATTGACATCGTTGGACAGAGAGGGGGCACAGGTAAGAATTAGGGGGTGCTGGGGAGGTTGCTACACTCAGAAGGCTTTTTATCTTAATGCAATAAGATACCAAGTCTTTATAAGTTCGAGACCGAGCGCCGCTGCGTCATTCTGCTCTAGTACAGGGACAGAGCACACATCATACGTGCTGGCTGCGGATTAGGGACAGACAGTCAAAAATCATATTGTGTCCGAAAAGAATTCAGGGACAGGTCGGAGTGCAGGCAGGGCGAGATATTAGGGCATTTTAGGGCGAGGCTGGAGATATTTAGGGTCAGTGTTCTACAATCGATTTTGCTGTGTGGGGGGGGGGGGTTTGCAGTGCCGGCAGTGACCGATCCTATCGATCATTTTAGGGAGAGGCTGGAGATAGGCAGGGTCAGTGGTCCACATCGATTTTGCTGTGTGTGGGGTGGTGTGAACACAATCTTTTTGCCCGCTGAGGAGAAGGGAGAAAAAAGTATTTTTTATCAGTCAGTTGTGTGCAGCGTTTTTCCTTCAGTGCTGCTGACTGTGATAATACACTGCTGTGTTCACATGTGCTATTATTGAGTGATTTCAAAAGTTATACACTTTTTTCTATTCCACTATTCAATATACACCCTTTTGGGTTAAAAAAATTAAATTTGGCATAGTCTGTACTAATCTATTTAAAAATTACAAACTTAAAAGGGGAATTTTCTTTTCTTTTTCCTTCCATAGCCTGCAGCAGAGCTGACTGATATAAGACACTGCTGTTCACATGTGCTATTGAAAAATCACCAATTTTATATCATATTTTCTATTCCGCTATTCAATCTACACCCTTGGGGTAAAAACAATTAAATTGCGGGATAGTCTGTATCGGTACGTGTGAGATACACCTTTACAATTTTTGGGGCGCATCTCATACTGCCGAGGATTGCAGGGTGCTTCAGTGTGCCTCCTGCCTGTTCCGAACTCCTCCTACTCCTCATCCTGCCTTTGGGGGTACAAAAAATAGTAATTTGGGCCTAGTCTGGGTCTCTACGTGTGAGATACATACACCTTTTGATATCATATTTTCTATTCCACTATTCAATCTACACCTTTGGGGTGAAAACAATTTAATTGCGGGATAGTCTGTATCGGTACGTGTGAGATACACCTTTCCAATTTTTGGGGCGCATCTCATACCGCCGAGGATTGCAGAGTGCTTCAGTGTCCCTCCTGCCTGTTCCGAACTCCTCCTACTCCTCATCCTGCCTTTGGGGGTACAAAAAATAGTAATTTGGGCCTAGTCTGGGTCTGTACGTGTGAGATACATCCACCTTTTGATATCATATTTTCTATTCCGCTATTCAATCTACACCTTTGGGGTAAAAACAATTAAATTGCGGGATAGTCTGTATCGGTACGCGTGAGATACACCTTTCCAATTTTTGGGGCGCATCTCATACCGCCGAGGATTGCAGGGTGCTTCATTTTGCCTCCTGTTTGGACCTCCTCCTACTCCTCATCCTCATCCTGCCTTTAGGGTACAAAAAATTGTAATCGGGGCCTAGTCTGTATTTGTACGTGTGAGATACACCACCGTTTTGTAAAATTTTTCCTATTCTGCTATTCAATATACACCCTGTTTGAGTGTAAAAAATTAAATTACGGCATAGTCTGTATCGGTGCTATTATTGAGTGATTTCAAAAGTTATACACTTTTTTCTACTCCACTATTCAATATACACCCTTTTGGGTTAAAAAAATTAAATTGTGGCATAGTCTGTACTAATCTATTTAAAAATTACAAACTTAAAAGGGGTATTTTCTTTTTTTTTTCCCTCCATAGCCTGCAGCAGAGCTGACTGATATAAGACACTGCTGTTCACATGTGCTATTGAAAAATCACCAATTTTATATCATATTTTCTATTCCGTTATTCAATCTACATCTTGGGGTAAAAACAATTAAATTGCGGGATAGTCTGTATCGGTACGTGTGAGATACACCTTTACAATTTTTGGGGCGCATCTCATACTACCGAGGATTGCAGGGTGCTTCAGTGTGCCTCCTGCCTGTTCCGAACTCCTCCTACTCCTCATCCTGCCTTTGGGGGTACAAAAAATAGTAATTTGGGCCTAGTCTGGGTCTCTACGTGTGAGATACATACACCTTTTGATATCATATTTTCTATTCCGCTATTCAATCTACACCTTTGGGGTAAAAACAATAAAATTGCGGAATAGTCTGTATCGGTACATGTGAGATACACCTTTCCAATTTTTGGGGCGCATCTCATACCGCTGAGGATTGCAGGGTGCTTCATTTTGCCTCCTGTTCGGACCTCCTCCTACTCCTCATCCTCATCCTGCCTTTAGGGTACAAAAAATTGTAATCGGGGCCTAGTCTGTGTTTGTACGTGTGAGATACACCACCGTTTTGTAAAAAGTTTCCTATTCCGCTATTCAATATACACCCTGTTTGAGTGTAAAAAATTAAATTACGGCATAGTCTGTATCGGTACATGTGAGATACACCTTTTTAAATTTGTTTTGGCGCATCTCCTTCCACCGCCGAGGATTGCAGGGCGCTTCAGTTTGTCTCCTGTTCCGAACTCCTCCTACTCCTCTTCCTCATCCTCCCTTTAGGGTACAAAAAATTTTAATCGGGGCCTAGTCTGTGTTTGTACGTGTGAGATACACCGTTTTTTATCCTTTTTTCTATTCCGCAATTCAATATACACCCTTTTGGGGTAAAATAAATGAAATTGCGGCATAGTTTGCATATTTGACTGTGAGATACACCCGTGCGATACTGTTGTTGTTTTGTTCCGCTATTCAATAAACACCTTTCTAGGGCAAGATCATAAATTACAGAAATATGAGGAGACCGTCAAATAGGGGCCGTGGCCTGGGTCGTGGTGCTGCTGGTAGAGCTCCTGTTGCAAGGAGAGGACGTGGTCGATCTGTGCCAGCTACACGCACAAGTGAAACACCTTCCTCAAGTGTGAGTAGGCGACAGAACCTGCAGCAGTATTTGGTAGGGCATCATGCGCCTCTAGAAGTGATGAGGCCAGAAGAAGTACAGGCGATAGTAGATTGGGTTGCTGACAGTGCCTCCAGTTCCTTCACATTGTCTCCCACCCAGTCTACTGCAGAAAGATCAGAGTTGGCACCTGCAGCCAATGTCCAACCGTCTTTCACCTCACCCCCTTGCAAATCAGGCAAGCAGTCTGAGCCCCAAGTCATGCAGCAGTCTCTTCTTCTTTTTGATGACTCTGTCAGCAGGGTTTCCCAGGGCCATCCACCTAGCCCTGCCCCAGAAGTGGAATAGATTGAGTGCAGCGATGCCCAACCACTTATTTCTCAAGATGAGTACATGGAAGGACCATCGCAGCATGTCTCCGATGATGACGAAACGCAGGTGCCAACTGCTGCGGCATTCAGAATTGTGGAGACCGACAAGGAGGGCAGGGGTGAAGACTGGGTGGAAGATGATGTGGAGGACGATGAGGTCCTCGACCCCACATGGAATGAAGGTCATGCAGGTGACCTGAGTAGTTTGGAGGAAGAGGCAGTGGTCGCACAGAGCCACCAGCACAGCAGAAGAGGGAGCAGGGTGCAGAAGCGGAGCGGCCATGCCCTAGACACTACGCCTGCTACTGCCCAACGCAGCAAGGGAACGAGCGCACCAAAGCGAGCTCAAAGGAGTTCTCTAGCGTGGAATGTGCTGATGACAGGACACGAGTGGTTTGCACCCTGTGCAATCAGAGCCTGAAGCGAGGCATAAACCTTCTCAACCTGAGCACCACCTGCATGATCAGGCATCTAAGTGCAAAGCACGAGCTGCAGTGGAGTAGACACCTTCAAAACCAAGAAAGGTCTCTGGCTCCTCCTGCTTCCTCTTCTGCTGCAGTCTCGGCCTCTCCATCCACATCTGTAGTGATACCGGCACCTGCCACCCCGCAAACAGACGATCTGTCAGCAACACCACCACCTGGGTCACCAACCATCTCCACAATGTCCCGTGGAAGCGTTCAGCTTTCCATCTCCCAAACACTTGAGAGGAAGAGGAAGTACCCCCCTACCCACCCGCGATTCCTGGCCCTGAATGCCAGCATTTCAAAATTCTTGGCCTTTGAAATGCTGTCATTCCGTCTGGTGGAGACGCAAAGTTTTAAAAGCCTTATGTCGGTGGCTGTCCCACAGTACGTCATGCCCAGCCGACACTACTTTTCCAGGCAAGCCATCCCTTCTCTGCACAACCAAGTGCGGGAAAAAATCAGGTGTGCACTGCGCAACGCCATCTGTGCCAAGGTCCACCTAACTACCGATACGTGAACCAGTAAGCACGGTCAGGGGCGTTATATCTCCCTAATGGCACACTGGGTAAATGCAGTGGCGGATGGGCCTGAGGCGGATAGCAATTTGGCGCATGTCCTTCCACCACCGAGGATTGCAGGGCGCTTCAGTTTGCCTCCTGTTCCTAACTCCTCCTACTCCGCTTCCTCATCCTCTACCGCCTCCTCATCCGGTCAGCGTAACACCTTCACCACCAACTTCAGCACGGCCAGGGGTAAACGACAGCGGGCAGTTTTAAAACTTGCCTGTTTGGGGAAAAAAACACACACCGCGCATGAGTTGTGGAGGAGCATGGAACAGCAGACAAATGAGTGGTTGATGCCAGCGAGCCACAAGCCCGGCCTGGTGGTGTGCGATAACGGGCGAAATCTCATAGCAGCTCTGGGCCTAGCTGGTTTGATGCACATCCCTTGCCTGGCGCATGTGCTGAATTTGGTGGTGCAGAGGTTCCTTAAAAATTACCCGATATGTCAGAGCTGCTGCAGAAAGTGCGGGCCGTCTGTGCGCACTTTCGGCGTTCTCACCCTGCTGCTGCTCGCCTGTCAGTGCTGCAGCGTAACTTCGGCCTTCCCGCTCACCGCCTCATATGTGACGTGCCCACAAGGTGGAACTCCACCTTGCACATGCTGGAAAGACTGTGCGAGCAGCAGCAGGCCATAGTGGAGCTTCAGCTGCAGCACGCACGCGTGAGTCGCTCTGCGGAACAGCACCACTTCACCACCAATAACTGGGCCTCCATGTGAGACCTGTGTGCCTTGTTGCGCTGTTTTGAGTACTCCACCAACATGGCCAGTGCCGATGACGCCGTTGTCAGCTTAACTATCCCACTTCTATGCCTCCTTCAAAAAACAATTCGGGCGATGATGGAAGAGGATGTGGCACAGGATGAGGAGGAGGAGGAGGATGAAGAGGTAACATTTCCAAGGCTTTCAGGGCAGTCATTCGCAAGGGGCTCCGAGGGTGGGTTCCTGCACCCACAAACGCCAGGGACACAATTGTCCAGCAGGGGCACAGTTCTGGAGGATGAGGAGGATGAGGAGGAGGAGATGGAGGAGGAGATGGAACCATGTTCACAGCAGGGTAGCACCCAGGCCAGCTCATGGCCATCACTGGTGCGTGGCTGGGGGGATACAGAGGACACAGACGATACACCTCCCACAGAGGACAGCCTTTCGTTGCCTCTGGGCAACCTGGCACACATGAGTGATTACATGCTGCAGTGTCTCCACAACGACCGCCGAGTTGCCCACATTCTAACTTGTGCTGATTACTATGTGGCCACGCTGCTGGATCCCCGTTACAAGGACAACGTACTGTCCTTAATTCACTCACTGGAGCGCGATCGCAAGATGCGCGAGTACAAGCGCACGCTGGTAGACGCAATGCTGCTGGCATTCCCACCTGACAGCGGGGCCACAGTGGAAGCACAAGGCCAAGGCAGAGGAGGAGGAGGAGGAAGAGGTCGCCAAGGCAACCAGGGCACCGCCAGCACCTCAGAAGGCAGGGTTAGCATGGCCGAAATGTGGAAAAGCTTTGTCAGCACGCTACAACAAACAGCAGTACCAGCAGCTCATATGGAACGTCTTAGCAGGAGGCAACATTTCGCCAACATGGTGGAGCAGTATGTGTGCACACGCCTACATGTAGTGAATGACGGGTCTGCCCCCTTCAACTTCTGGGTCTCCAAATTGGGCACATGGCCTGAGCTTGCCCTTTACGCCTTGGAGGTGCTGGCGTGCCCTGCAGCCAGTGTATTATATGAACGTGTATTTAGCACGGCTGGGGGCGTTATCACAGACAAGCGCAGCCGCCTGTCCAGAGACAATGTGGACAAGCTCACGTTCATTAAAATGAACCAGGCATGGATCCCACGGGACTTTTCCGTACCTTGTGCAGAATAGAGATGGATACCGACCTTACCCAGCCATTGTTCTATTTTTGCTCTTTCTCACTCTTTTGGGGTGTACCCTCATTTAAAATGACTGAAAAAAAGCAGTGTTGGCTACCTCGTCTTCCTCCACCGCCGCTTCCACCTACACCGCCCATAGGTGTGCGCAGCCTATTGCATTAGGGTGTGCACCCCAAAGTTTAAATACACATGCATGTGTTTGCCTACATGTATATGGCCCCGCTACATTACTCTCCCTGCTGGCAAAGTGAAATAGAAGTGTGTGGCACTTCTCTTATGGCAGAGCAGGTCCGAGGGAGATCTTTCCCATCTCCTCACTGGCAAACAGAGCGATAATGCTAATGTGCCCTAGGTGATAAGGGTGTGCCCAGGCACACCCGGCACACCCTGTGCGCACGCCTATGACACCGCCACATCCACAACCACCTCAACCTCCCTCCTACTCCATATGGGCCTCGTCCTTCACAGATGAAGAACATTGTTTTATTTTTCAGTTTTTTTTGTTGTTTTAAGTTATTTCCCTATCCACATTTGTTTGCAGAGCACTCGCCATGCTCTTAACTACGTTTTGCTGCCATTTGCAGCACTCTAGCCCTTTCCATTGGTGTTTTAGAGCCATTTTAGTGCCTGAAAGTTCGGGGTCCCCATTGACTTCAATGGGTTTCGGTGTCCGGGTAAAGTTCGGAAAAAGTCCGGGACACGGACCCGGACTTTTTTTTCAAGTTCGGCCGAACCTGCCGAAAATGGACTTCCAGGTGTCCGCTCAACTCTACTTCTGAGGACTAGTGACCAGAACTGGACAGAGTACTCTAGATGTGGCTGGACAAGAGTTTTATAAAGTGGTAGGATTATAGTTTTATCTCTGGAGTATATCCCCTTTTTATGCATGCCAATATTCTGCCTGCTTTGGCACCTGCAGCTTGACATTGCCTACCAGGACCCCCAGATCTTTGATTACCCCAGAAGTCCCCCCCCCCCAGTGAGTAGTTTGCATTTATGTTTTTAGTGTAAAACCTTATTAAACATTAAACCTTATTTGCCATGTAGTTGCCCACTCCATTATTTTGTTCAGGTCATTCTGTAAGATTTGTATATCCTGATGTGAAGTTATTGCCCTGCCTATTTTTGTGGCGTCCGCAAAGACTAAGATTGAGCTATTTATCCCATCCTCTATATCATTTATGAATAAATTAAACAGAATTGGTCCCAGGACACAACCTGGTTTTGCACAGAGCAGCACTAATCTAACTTTATAGGTTCCCCCGCCGGCAGTCCTGGCTCCTCTCCCCTGCCGACTGCCCACTATAACAAGCCTCTTGCTATGGTGGCACTTGAGCAGGGTCACTCCCGAGCCATGCTCCTGTGAATGTACATTGTCCATTCACACACAGAGCATGGCTCGGCCCCATCCCCCCCTCCTCATTGGCTCACCTGCTGTGATTGACAGCAGTGGGAGCCAATGGCTCCCATTGCTGTGTGAGCCAATGAGGAGAGAGAGACCCTGGATAGCTGCTCATCGCTGGATCAGGATCGGGCTCAGGTAAATCTAAAGGGGGGAGGGCTGGGGGGGAGCTGCGCACAGGTTTTTTACCTTCTGCCTTTAGAACCAATTTCACTGATCTCTCAATAATAATTCTATATTTCCTAATAGTTGCTAGTTATAATGTGCATTTCCTATTTTCGTACCCTGTTCAGTGCACCTCTAGACTTCCCATTCATCAATGAGAAATCCAAGTCTCTGTAACATTTACTACTGCTTAAATTCACTGCCCCCTCCACTCACTGCTGAATACAGGTCTAAGTTTACATGACTTATGCCAAAGTGGGTTTAGCAGGGACCAGTCAAGATTTGATCCATCTATGGGCATGCTAATGATACCCAAGTTAATACATTGATTGACATGGGTACAACCAGCATGTCGAACTTTTGCATGAGATTATTGCCAGCAGCTATAGCTGCTAGCAGTAATCACTATGTTCTCCTGGCAGGGACTGCTCCCTACGCCCCCATGTCTGGAGAACACAATAGCTCCACTGGAGGGATTCTCCCATCAACACAGACTGTGTTGTTGGGGGAATTAAGAGATTTTCTTTTTCTGCAACCACAGAAAATCACATAATTTATGGCCTGTTAATCCAGTTCACCCGAAAGTGCCATTTCATTAAAGGTGGAGCCTGGCAGGCTGAGTTAGTCCCCAGCTTAAACTGCAAAAGCAAGACCTGTATGTCATAATTTCTGACTTCCTAGTTCTACATAACTTAAAATAAATCCACAGGGAGAGTGGTACCTCTCATAATGATCAGAGCAGGTGTGCAACCACAAGAAAATAAATGGAGAGACCTCACTAATAAGTCTTTGAGAGATATAAAAAACTGACAGGCGGTTTAACCCTCTGGCATCTAACATGAATGAAAATCAGTTTTAAGTAGAGAGACTCTTTACTATACTGCATTGTCTTTGCATTATTCTTGGCGATCATTTACATAATTTGTCTTGGCCTTAATCTTATTCTTGAGGCAGGTGTTAATAATGTAAATCCATATTTCTGTTATCCATTGAAAAAGTTTCTGACAGTTACTGTATCTCTTTCATACAATGCAAGTCACTCTAAAAGACTAGACAAGTAAACGTTTGTACAGCAATATTAGAACATAATAATAGATTAGAAGTAGATTTCTTTTTGAATGTTCCAAAGTTATTTAGCAATATTATTAGGAGAAAGAGAGATTTAGGCAGCAGAAAACTAGGCAGCAGAAATTGTAGGTGAAATGGAGCATGAACATCAGATTTTATCTCACCACAAAGAGAGAGACTGTTCACCAGAGACTTTTGAAAATTAATTGCTACTGAACAGTTGTAATTTAATCGTTAGGCCATTTGAAAAATATTTTCAGAATGCTTGTGCTCACAGATAGCTCAGCCAAGGTTTATAAAAAGAAGGCAGATAAGTTGTGTATCATTATACATTTAATCATGTGTGATACTTGCAGAGCTCTCAGTGACATCACACAGTAGTAGTGGAAGTGGATGATATTATATACAGCATAAATTATATTACATTAATGAACTATGTATTACATTTTTCAGGCAATGCACTTCTCAATAAGGATTAGCGATATTAAAAAAACTCTTCTTTCATCTCTTTTTTTTAAACTTGTAATGTAAATTAAAATGTGTTGATATGGCATATGTACTAGCCTTTTTCTAACAGTAAGCTCATGTAAGAGGCACTTAAGTTAATGCAAGTACATTTTTTAGGAGTTAGATTCTTTGGCGTTGATTTACTAAAAACGAGTGTGCAAAATCTGGTGAAGCTGTGCACAGAAACCAATCAGTTTCTAGGTTTTTTGTCAAAGCTGAAGTTAGAAGCTGACTGGCTATCATGCACAGCTGCACCAGATTTTGCAAGCTTCAATTTTAGTAAATCAACCCCTTTGTCTTTTAGCCCTCATTCACATTGAGGGCAGGTTTGAAAGACATTTGTGTGCGCAGATGTCTTTTGAAATCACCCCCAAAGTCGCCTAAAGTAGTGCAGGAACTACTTTTGGGAATCGGTGTGGCGCCGCAATGTTGGCGTCACACTGATTAGAACTGTGCCATTGCTGGCAATAGGCTCCGATTTGGAATGCTATTTGACATGTCAAATCGGCCCGATGTGAATGGGGCTTAAGGAGAGAGTACTTATTATGAGGGATTTCTTCTCACTTTCTGCTGTGTTTCTAAGAGAGGAAGTGAAAAGAAATTACATAGTCCCCTACTCATTCAAAAAAGAAACGTAAACAGTAAAAAAAAATAAAAAAAAGATTTTTACAAATCCTTTAATAAAAAAAGAGGTCCCACATTTTGTATCCCACAAAAGTGAGTACACCCCTCACATTTTTGTGAACATTTTATTATATCTTTTGTAAAGTAGTGAGTGTACAGCTTGTATAACAGTGTAAATTTGCTGTCCCCTCAAAGTAACTCAACACACAGCCATTAATGTCTAAACCGCTGGCAACAAAAGTGAGTACACCCCTAAGTGGAAATGTCCAAATTGGGCCCAAAGTGTCAAAATTTTGTGTGGCCACCAATTTTTTCCAGCACTGCCTTAACCCTCTTGTGCATAGAGGTCACCAGAGCTTCACAGGTTGACACTGGAGTCCTCTTCCATTCCTCAATGACGACATCATGGAGCTGTTGGATGTTAGAGACCTCCCCCTTCCATTTGAGGATGCCCTGAGGCCCAGTCTCCAAAGGGAGGGGATCATGGCTTTGCTTCAGTATGTCACAGTACATGTTGGCATTCATGGTTCTCTCAATGAACTGTAGCTCTCCAGTGTCGGCAGCACTCATGCAGCCCCAGATCATGAGACTCCCACCACCATGCTTGACTGTAGGCAAGACACACTTGTCTTTGTACTCCTCACCTGGTTGCCACCACACACGCTTGACACCATCTGAGCCAAATAGGTTTATCTTGGTCTTATCAGACCACAGGACATGGTTCTAGTAATCCACATCTTTATTCTGCTTGTCTTCAACAAACTGTTTGTGGGCTTTCTTGTGCATCATCTTTAGAAGAGGCTTCCTTCTGGGACGATGCCCATGCAGACCAATTTGATGTAGTGTGCGGCGTATGATCTGAGGACTGACAGGTTGAGACCCCACCCCTTCAACTTCTGCAGCAATGCCGGCACGTGCACTCAACTTCTTTGGTCGACCATGGCGAGGCCTGTTCCTGGTAAACCCCTGTATGGTCTTGGCCACACTGCTGCAGCTCAGTTTCATGGTCTTGGCAATCTTCTTATAGCCTAGGCCATCTTTATGTAGAGCAACAATTCTTTTTTCAGATCCTCAGAGAGTTCTTTGCCATGAGATGCCATGATAAACTTCCAGACACTAGTATGAGAGACTAAAACCGTCTAACACTAATGAGTCACATGACACCAGGAGGAAAAATGGCTAATTGGGCCAAATTTGGACATTTTAACGTAGGGGTGTACTTTCTTTTGTTGTCAGCAGTTTAGACATTAATGGCTGTGTGTTGAGTTATTTTGAGGGGACAGCAAATTTACACTGTTATACAAGCTGTATATTCACTACTTTACATTGTGGAAAGAAACACCTGAAGAAGGGTGTTTCAGATATACAGAGCTGTTTTTATTGCTCTGAGCTCAAAAATGTTGATGGGAAGCTTGGCTTCCTTGACCATGTTCCCTGAACTGTGAAAGAGATTTATACACTCCTCCCCAGCCTAAGAGGTTGGCATCTGTTCTTATCCCTTTCCATTGATATGAAAGAAAGAACCTCCCTATTTGACAAGACTGGTGTGGAAATCCACTAGTTTAGGGAGTTCCTTGCTTGGCTGGATATAAGTGTAGTATGGTCATGAGAAGAAGCATGTTTGTTTCAGGTTTTGATGTAGAGGCCCTGAATGGAATTGGATGAATAAAACAGCCTCAGAAATTCTCAGAGGGATGTCTCCTTGAATAAGGCCCAAGTATTCCAGGTGCAGGGAAGGTTGGAGAACATATTTTTTAAAGTAAATTATGCAACCAAAAGCCTGAAGCATCTGAATACTCCTATGAATGTTTGCAGATAGGTGGGAGGGAGATATGTACTTCAGAAGAAGATCATCTAGATAACTTGTAACCTGGAGGCCCTAAAGGCAAGAAGTCAAATCCCCTTTGTAAATACAATGGGAGCCAAGGATAGGCCAAAGGGAAGTGTAATAAACTGGAAGTGTTTGTCTCCTATTGCAAAGCAATAATGCAAAGTGCTGATGAGGTGGATGGATGTGAATATCCAGATAGGTATCTTGGATATTAAAGGATGCTAAGTATGCTCTTGTCCCAGAGAGGAAAAAACTGACCTTGTGGATTCCATATAAAACTTTGGCATTTGTGTGTACTTGTTTAGGGATTTTAGGTCCAGGAGAATACCCCCATAGGGTTTTGATACCATAAACAGGTTAGAATAGAATTTATTGAACCTGTCCTCCAGAGGTACTGGAATGACAACTCCATGGGAAAAGAGATGGTTTAGTGCACTCTGCAAATGTGACTGCTCTTGAGAAGATTTTGGCTGATTTGAATTTGGCTTAGCAGGTACAGTTTGAGCAGAGTGTCGAGGAGCTCTGCAATTTGAGGAGTTAGAAGACCCAGAGAAAGGGAATTTTGGAACTTTCCTCTGTGGGAGAAGGACCTTTCTCCCTGTGATGTCTTCAATGAATTTGGCAAATGCCTCACCAAAGAGACAACCTCTTTCAAAAGGCATAAGACGTCTTTTACAGGCAGCTTCAGCTGTCCAGGCTTTTAGAAATAAAGTACTGATGACTTATCATCTGTATTTTACATAAAGATATACAGTAGTTGTTTGTTTTTTTATTTTGTTGTTTTTTTGCTTTTTATTTTTATTCATAGTTGTTCGTCTTGTATCATTTCTAATTCAATGTGGATATGTTTTAATGTTATATACCATTGGCAATATGATTTTAGAGACTAAATGGGGATTCCAACTTATCTTGAATCCATATTTAAAACACAGATTTATGCTTTGAACTTTGTACAGATTCAATGGACTTGCTATGGTTTTTACCATGTATCTTTTTCTCTATATACTAGCCCTAAAGAAGGGGGAGGCAATTCTCTTGTAACATTGACTCTACTTGTTTACTTTTATCTTCATTAAACAACTATAAATTTCATCAAGTGAGACATCAGCACTCCTCTCCCAAGTGTTCACTGCGGTAAAGCCTCCATTGTCGTTATCAAAAAGGTAGCAGCCCTAGACCCCAACAGAGTCTATCACCTACCACCTACAATTAGGATAAAACCCATTGGATCACACATTCCTTCTATACCCTCTGCACAGTAACTTGCCGCTAGGCAATCTCGAGAGGCACTAGTCCAGCACTGTCTTCCACTCCCTAGTATAGTTAGCTACAGTTTGACAAACAAAAATTGCAGCAATAGGCGGTTACAGAGCTAGACCTGACAAATAAAGAGAGCCTTTAAAAGACTTTCAAACTTTCTGTCAGCAGAATTAAAAGGAAAATCTTCAAGGGTACAGTATGATGTTTAAGACTGAGATGACTTGAGGAGTTGTGTCTGGGGGAGGGACCGATCCGTGGATCCCTTTCCAACTCCTATAGGCTCCTTTTGGAGCTTAAGGCGGGATCTGAGCCCCTGTCAGGAACGCTCCCTGTGCACACTAAAGTGCTGTCATGAATCTGCCACCTAAGGGTTAACCTAGCTCAGACGAATTTCATTAATTGGCAATAGGCTGCCTTATTTAAGCACCTCAGAAGCACAGTGTCTTTGCTGTCTGATCTGAAGCTTCTCCTGTGTTCCTGAACCTGAAACCTTTTGTATCCAGTTTGATTCCTGTTTGACCTCCTGGCTTGTCCCTCACCTTGCTTGTCTGCTGCCCGCCCTGACCTCGGCTTGTTTGTGACCACTCTTTTGCCTTATCCTTGTCTGTTTATCTGCCACCAGATCCGGACCTGTTCACCTCCTGGCAGGGCAACCCCGAGGACCGCGACCTGGTGCTATACACGCTGCAAAATCCAACCTCACCATCTGAGGCTCTGGTGAAGACCGGTTGGCACTTAGATTCCGCACCTCGGGTTAGCCTGCGTCTACTGCCTGGGTGACTCGTCTGTGCTCCATCCCTCGGTGAGCTAAAGGCTACCCTCTGCACGTCAGGCTCGCCTCCAGAGTCCTGACAGTATCAGACAGCCATGTCGCAGCCTGCAAGAGGGGCCTCACCATTGGATGAGATCTGCCAGCATCTCACAACTTTATCTCAAGCCGTAAAGACACTTCAGGAGGGCTACATGCATCTGGAGGAACGGATGCGTTCTGCACCTGGGAACCCCCCTGTGATGACAGATTCTTCTTCCTCGGTACCAGCAGAACCTACTCCAGGTCCCACAGTAGTGATGTTGCCACCTGAACCCCGGGTCCCTACACCTGAAAAGTTCTCAGGGGACAGAGGCAAGTTCAGGGCGTTTCGCAACGCATGTGAATTATATTTTTCTCTGCAACCTCAGACTTTTTCCTTGGAGGCTACCAAAGTGGGCTTTGTCATCTCCCTGCTCCTGGATGAACCACAGTCTTGGGCTCATCGGCTTATTGAAGAGCGCAGTCCTCATCTAAAGTACTTATTGTCTTTCTTCAGTGCCATGGCTCAGCTGTATGACGACCCTCAGCGAACCTCCACCGCTGAAGCTGCTCTGCATGCACTTCAGCAGGGTCAAAGAGATGTGGAAGACTATGTAACAGACTTTAGGCGTTGGAGTTCCGACACCCAGTGGAATGACGCTGCATTACGGTATCAGTTTCGTTTAGGTCTCTGTGAAGGGCTGAAGGATGAGCTAGCCCGGGTTGGGGTTCCTGACACCCTAGAGACTCTAATAAATCTGGCTATCCAGATAGACCGCCGGCTCAGGGAACGCCGTGCAGAACGTTCCACCCAGCAGCCTCGTCCAGCCTGGATGATGCCGCGGTTCGCGGCCCCGGTAAACGTCCCTTCCTTTAATCCGATTCCTACCAGCTCTGCTTCTGCAAACCTTGCTACGGATGTCCCGGAACCCATGCAGCTTGGGGTTAAGAGACCTGCCCTGTCTACTGAAGAAAGGCATCGCCGGCGACAGAACAATCTCTGCCTGTACTGTGGAGAAGCCGGTCACTACGTGCGCTCCTGCCCTGCGAAGCTACGTAAGTGCCTTTCCATCTCCCCATCCAGTGGTCCAGCATCCGCTTCCAGTGCTTCTCACCTAGCCTTTCCTGTCTCGTTTCAGCTTCCAGGAGGTAGCATATCAGTAACCGCGATTATTGACTCCGGAGCATGTAGTTGCTTTATCGACCTGTCATTCGCTGTTCAACGGGGTATTCCACTTCAACCCAAGACCCAAGGACTTACCATCTTCCTGGCTGATGGTTCCCACATCAGTTCCGGACCTGTAACCCAGGAGACTCCTCCTCTCCTCATGATCTCCTCTTGTGACCATAAGGAACTAATAAGCCTAGACGCTATTGCGTCCCCCTTGTTTCCAGTCATCTTGGGGCTACCTTGGTTGAAGGCACACAACCCCCAAATCGACTGGACCTCTGGAGTCCTCAAGTTCCCGTCTACCTACTGCTTGAATTCCTGCCTGCCTGACTCTCTCAGCTCCTCCAGAACCTTGCTTTGCCTAGAATCTGATCCAGATTTATGCTCTGTTGTGCCTGAGGCTTATCATAATTTTCTGGACGTTTTCAGCAAACGTGGGGCTGAGACCCTTCCCCCTCATCGTCCTTATGACTGCCCTATAGAGCTGCTTCCAGAGGCCGAGATTCCGTTTGGTCGTATCTACCCACTATCCGAACGGGAGTTGGAGGTTCTTAAGGAATACGTGGACGAAAGCTTAAAGAAGGGTTTCATCCGTCCATCTACTTCACCAGCAGGAGCAGGAATCTTTTTTGTAGAAAAAAAGGATCACTCTCTCCGTCCTTGTGTGGATTACCGAGAGTTGAATAAAGTCACGGTTAAAAACCGATATCCTCTCCCCTTGGTTCCAGAACTCTTTCAGAGATTAAGGTCTGCTGTCTTGTTTACCAAATTAGACTTACGTGGGGCCTACAATTTGGTTCGTATCCGCGAAGGGGACGAGTGGAAAACGGCGTTCCGTACCAGGTTTGGGCATTTCGAGTACCTGGTGATGCCCTTCGGTCTCTGCAACGCCCCGGCTACATTCCAGCATTTTGTAAACGACATCTTCAGAGACTGGCTTGACACCTTCGTAATTGTCTATTTAGACGATATTTTAATATTTTCTGCATCTCTGGACCAGCATCGGGAGCACGTCAGGAACGTTCTCGGCCGCCTCCGCCAACATGGACTCTATGCTAAGGCCAAGAAATGTGAATTTGAACAGCAAAGCATCCAGTTTTTGGGCCTGATCATATCCACCGAAGGAGTTAGGATGGATCCTCAAAAAGTTTCAGCTATCCTGGATTGGCCGGCTCCATCTGACAAAAAGGGGGTGCAGCGCTTTGTTGGATTTGCAAATTTTTACAGGAGATTCATTAAGGGGTTCTCTACCATCATCTTCCCTATCACACAGCTTACCAAGCAGAACATTCGCTTCCATTGGTCCCCTGAAGCCCAGACCGCCTTCTCAGTCCTGAAAAAGCTGTTTACTACTGCTCCCATCCTGAGACACCCTGATCCCACCTTACCTTACCTCCTTGAGGTAGATGCCTCAGAAGTGGCTGTAGGGGCTGTTATCTCCCAAAGACAGGGAGTTAAAGACTTGGTACACCCTGTAGCCTTCTTTTCCCGCAAACTCTCCCCAGCGGAGAGAAACTATGATGTGGGCGATCGTGAACTTTTGGCCATCAAGGTGGCACTCGAGGAGTGGCGATATTTACTCGAAGGGGCAGCACATCCCATCCTTATCTTCACCGACCACAAGAACCTTGAATACTTGAGATCTGCTAAACGGCTGAGACCACGCCAGGCACGGTGGGCTCTGTTCTTTTCAAGGTTCGCGTTTCATATTACTTACCGACCTGGTTCCAAGAACGTCAAACCGGACGCACTCTCCCGCATGTTCGATGACCCGAAGGAAATTCCTGTACCTGACACCATCCTGTCTGAAGGTAACTTTCTTCTTCCATTAACTAATCTGATGGCTCATATTAAACAGGCTTCTGTGAGTATTCCTTGTCTTCCTGAAATTTCTCTGGTACCTAAGGATGGTTTGGGGACAAGATCTTCGTTCCAGAAGATGTCCGAATGTCGGTTCTGGGTTCTTGTCATGACCATCCCTTGGCAGGTCACTTTGGAGTCCGTAAGACCCTTGACTTGCTGCAGCGTACATTCTGGTGGCCTGACCTGGAAAAAAGTTGTAGGGACTACATGTCTTCCTGTGCTGTGTGTTCCCGAAGCAAGCCCGCGAGAAGTAAGTCATGGGGTCTCCTTAGACCACTTCCAGTTCCTGATAGACCGTGGAGGATGATCGCCATGGATTTTATTGTGGAACTTCCTCCTTCTAAGGGATGCTCTGCCATTTTTGTTGTTGTGGATCGATTGTCTAAAATGGCCCATTTTTTGCCCCTCAGGGGTACTCCCTCTGCCAAGGAAACCGCAGAAGTCTTCATAAAAGAGATTGTTAGGCTTCACGGGGTACCTGCAAATATTGTCTCTGACAGAGGGGTGCAGTTCACCTCACACTTCTGGAAAGCATTATGCAGTCTGTTGAAGATTGAATTATCCTTGTCTTCTGCTTACCACCCACAGACTAATGGGCAGACCGAGAGGACCAACCAGACCTTGGAACAGTACATTCTGTGTTTTACCACCTTTGTTCAAGACGATTGGGTGGCCTTGCTGCCATTTGCAGAGTTTGCCTATAATAATGCTAAACATTCTGTTACTGGACAATCTCCATTCTTCTCAAACTACGGCTTCCACCCATCCTTCTTGCCCGATATTCCGTCTGACTCTGGAGTCCCTGCAGTACAGGACACTATTAATTTCTTTGCTCGCAACAGCAAATTACTGCAAGAAGCCATACTTAAGGCACAAACGGCATCTAAGAAGATCTTTGATAGAAGAAGAAGGGGAGAATTAATTCTTCAACCAGGTGACCAGGTTTGGTTGTCCACAACTAACCTCCGTTTAGCCTGTCCATCTAAAAAATTGGCTCCCAGGTTTATTGGACCCTTTCCGGTCAAGAGGAAACTTAATGAAGTTTCCTATGAGTTATCTTTACCCAATTCACTCCGCATTCACCCAGTATTTCACGTCTCCTTGTTAAAGCCTGCAGTTCCCAATACCTTCCCTGGTAGGAGTTCAGAGCCACCCGAACCTGTAATCGTTGATGGAGATGTGGAATATGAAGTAGAAGCTATTGTGGACTGCCGGAAGAGAGGAAACCTGTTACAGTACCTTGTCAAGTGGAAGGGTTATGGTCCAGAAGAAAACTCTTGGGAGCCTGAACGAAACATCCACGCTATGGAACTTATCCAGGCTTTCTTTCGCAGTCACCCACAAAAGAGAAACCTATTGGGCACCCGGAGGTTGCCCTTAAGGGGGGGGGGCAATGTCAGGAACGCTCCCTGTGCACACTAAAGTGCTGTCATGAATCTGCCACCTAAGGGTTAACCTAGCTCAGACTAATTTCATTAATTGGCAATAGGCTGCCTTATTTAAGCACCTCAGAAGCACAGTGTCTTTGCTGTCTGATCTGAAGCTTCTCCTGTGTTCCTGAACCTGAAACCTTTTGTATCCAGTTTGATTCCTGTTTGACCTCCTGGCTTGTCCCTCACCTTGCTTGTCTGCTGCCCGCCCTGACCTCGGCTTGTTTGTGACCACTCTTTTGCCTTATCCTTGTCTGTTTATCTGCCACCAGATCCGGACCTGTTCACCTCCTGGCAGGGCAACCCCGAGGACCGCGACCTGGTGCTATACACGCAGCAAAATCCAACCTCACCATCTGAGGCTCTGGTGAAGACCGGTTGGCACTTAGATTCCGCACCTCGGGTTAGCCTGCGTCTACTGCCTGGGTGACTCGTCTGTGCTCCATCCCTCGGTGAGCTAAAGGCTACCCTCTGCACGTCAGGCTCGCCTCCAGAGTCCTGACAGCCCCCTTTTCTTGCTAAATGGGAAGGGGAGCTTGGAGCTACTTTCTCTGTTCCTCAGAGGGAGCGCATATTGTATTTTGCGCACAAGTCGGCACTCAGCGGCCGATATCAGGAAACTACCTATAAATTGATGACCAGATGGTACAGAACGCCATCGATGTTGGCCAAATACTTTCCTCAACAGAGTGACCGGTGCTGGAGGTGTCATTCCTCCGAGGGCACTCTCTTACACATTTTCTGGGAATGTCCCATCCTTGCCTCCTTTTGGGACCCAGTGCTGAAGTTCATTCAGAGATTCACGGATGTGGCTTTGCAGGGAGATCCTAAGACGGTGCTGCTTAACCTCACACATATGTCGAAGAAGAGATACCGCAAATCCCTACTCAAGTACCTCTTAAGCGCTGCCCGAGCCTGCATTCCAGCTATGTGGAAAAAACAATCTGCCCCCACGGTTTCGCAATGGCTTGCCAGGGTGAACGAACTCGAGCATATGGAGGAACTTACATCCGAGCTTCGGGGGACGAGAGAGGCACACAGGACTAGGTGGATACATTGGAACCTATTTCGTGTCTCCGACGAGTACCTGCCATACTCTGACCCTCCATAGGGGGTTGGTGCCGCTTGGGTTGTAGCAACTTTTGCAGCCCATTTTGGGCGCCCTTCTGGCCAGTCAGATCCCTTTGAGAATTCCTCTCATCCCGTCCTGGTTGGAGTGGGGGGATTTGCACCCTTTTTTTTTTCTCCTTCCCCCTTGCCTTTCCCTCTTTTCAATCCTTCTTTCTATCTTTCCTATGGCATCTTTCCTTTTTTCACTCTGGTTACCATAAAATGAAACAAAATCTCAGGATGCACTCCGGCTCAGGCGTCTGCCCACTTGGAGGAAGGTTCCTCTGTTCTCCTTCACTAGTTGGTTTGCTGGTTTGACTTTGGAGACGTCCTTCCCAGGGTAAGTTTGCCTCCTTTACACGGAGGCCCTGGGAATAGCGCGTTCTCTTCATAAATGTCATTTAAAGTAGCGGCCCACCTTTTTATATTTTCTCATACTGTCCGCTTTTGGTTCCCCGCACTTTTGTGTTGTAATGACAAACCTGTTGTTTCATGAATCTGCATATTTGCTTGTTGCCTGTATTGTATTCTTTAAATAAAAAATTTGAAGACTGAGATGACAGGTTCAGCTACCTGGTTGGCAGAAAAGTCTACCTTAGTCAGATAGGCCACTGCAAGGGAAGCATCATTATTTTCTGAGTGGTTTGAGTGTTCTGCAGGCCTTCAGCAGAGAAAATGTTTACCTGAACTTTTTACACAGTTCCTTTGTGCCTGATTTCAACCATTACTACCAGCGAAGGTATTACCCTGTGGGCTAGTCACGGAGTAGGGTCTTGAAATGGGGTAAGCATGTCTATGAAAGAGTACACAGCAACCTAGGTGCTAATCATCCTATAGTGAAGTCCCCAAAAGGGCTGGTGGAAGTGCCTGAGTACCATGTGAAGGGCTCTAGGTGGAAGGGACAGTAAATTGTGCGACCTGTGGGGTGATGTAACATTTGGACATCTGCCTGAGACTAAGCTCTTAGTGGTGGAATTTTAGTCCCATGTTTGAAATGTTTAACATTGCAAGTGAATACATTTCACCCACATTCCCATTTACTGACAGGTTTAATGTATAAATGTATACTATTCAGGATACACAAACAGTGTAATGCAAGTATTGGAGGTTTTATCTCATACTTGCTCATACTTAACAGTCTAAGAAACAAGGTGACCCTGTCTTACCTGTCTATGTCACTGGTCCCTTATATAAAGTCCAAGCTTTGTCTCTCATGGTAGGCATACCCCCAGGGTCTGAGTTCCATGACCATGGACCATGCTCTTATCACTCTAAACACCAAATGCCTGCAAATATGCATTAAAAGCACGTAATTACGTGCCAAAATTAGCAATTTTGATCCTCAGACCCAGAAGTACTAGATACAGTTCTTTGCTTCCAACCACCAAAAAGGTTTTTAGTGGAATGAAGGAAGGGTAAATATAGGCAGCTGATGGGTTTGACAATATACTGAGCCCGTTGCTACCCTGTATAAACAAAGCACAGGCTCAGGTTAATATTAATAAACAAGAGGCTTCTGGATCACCCCTTTCCATTTTGCTTTATTTCTATATAACATAATCAAACAAATGTTTATGCTATACTTTTTCTGTGGTTTTAGGAAACCTTTTGTTCCCTGTACAGGCCATTAAACTACTATTTTATCATTTAAAATGCACCTGCTTCATATACTAAGAACCTGATATCACAGCCCCTACAGAGGAAAAAGCCACCAACAGAAACAATTTTTTAAAAATATTTTATTGCTTTGCTGCCAACAAATACCTGCCAAAATTGGCATCATTTCCACTTTTAAAGTTAGACTAACTTTACCTGTCCACAATAGAGAAAAATTACTAATGCACAGATATGTATTGAGATGTCAGTGAAGAGGCAGCAGCTTGCCAAACAGCAGAGATTATATTGCTTCCAGGTGACCAGCTTTTGACATGTCTTCGACAGAGTCAGTAATTTAGCAGTAACAAAATGCCTCTGAAACATGTCTTTCCCCGTAGGATCTGATGTGAAGACACATACAGTGAGGCTAGACATAGCTGATCCTTATAGATAGCTACAGTAACTAACCAAATATCCAACAAATAACATCACGTTGAAAACAACATTTCCTTACCTGCCCCTGTGGAATTGTTCCAGAAGAACCTTATCCTGCCTTTCCAAACTGCACATTCACTTCTTGCATCTATCACACTATCATGTTAGGAAAAAAAACACATTTTGGAGGTAGGGATTTTATATCTGAACAAAAGAGCTTAACATATAACTGATGTATGTTTTCCTTTGGGGATTACACCGCTGTTTAATTTACAGGCTACAGTAGAGGAGTATTCCCCCCAGAAATCCTGAGACCTAGTAGACTAGTGAATGGAAAAGACATGTATTATATTAAGGAAATAGAAGTGGAATATGAGTTCATAAACCACTGCGTGCTGTGTTCAGTAACCATCTCTGGGCTGAATAATGAACCGCAGTGCGTTCTGAACCTATATAACTGCCTTGTCCTTTATATGTTAGTGGTTACGTAAAAATGACAGGAAATCAGCTTTACCTTGTATACATTTTTTCATAGACTTTTAAGGGTATTTTTTTGTGGCTACATGGGACAATGTTAAATTTGCAAGCCCAGTACTTTGGGAAAGAGCAATTAAAGACTAAAATGACTTACAAAAAAATATTTATTGTCCTGTGTAGGATTGCTTATAAAATGTTCCAGGTTCAGATAGAAGCCGAAAATATTTAAAATACTTTAGAATATGTTGTGTTACTGTCTGCAACTTATTATATTATGATAAAGGTCATTTCAGGCTCTAGAGAGGAAAGGCGTAGCTGGCTTCATTGGCGCAACTAGCCAGTAAGCAAAGTTGCCAATATTCCTACTTAAAAATAAGGAAAGGAGCTCAGGTTCTTAAGACCATTGGGTTTTAGCTTTAATATATATCTAAACCCAAGAACAAAAATGTAGCATATTGCTGCTTACTAGTCCTTGTGGTGGATGTAATAATCTCGTGTGAAAATAAAGAGAAATAAAAGCCTAACAAAAAAGAAAAAAAATGCACCCACCACATCTGCAAACTAGTAAACTGCAATAAACTACATTTTGTTCTTTTGGTTTGGATACACTTTAACTCCCAAACATCAGAGGGGTTATGTTAAAGGAAACCTTGGAAAAAAATACCGGGTTTTAGGGCATGGCGACCATGATCGCTGATGGACGCATTCTAAGGAGGCTTCGCTAGGCCACAGGGCAATCTGCCAACATCCGTGCCTCGACAAGCCCCAGACCCTTCCACCAGCACCATCCTGCACCCGAGGATTAGTAGGATGCTGCGCGATAGAAAAGAGCTGCCGATGCCCTGCAAAGTGGCTGGATTTTTCAAGCCACTAGGCCACAAAATGGTGGCTGGGAACTGCATGTAGAGGTGCTCATCCTGGCACAGGGATCCAGGGGCACCCAGCATCCACACCAGGCAAGCTCCCCAGGAAGTGGGGGGGGTACTCAGGTTGCTCTTCTCCCTCTACCCGTAGTCCTGTGAAGTCCAGGCCGCCCACAGACTCCCTACCTGGGTCTATTCATGACCTCAGCATGGAGGTGAGTGCTGCACATCCACCACAGGCCTCCGCTTCTGCCTCACACATAGATCCTATAGCAGCCTTTCCTACACAGGGGCAGCCCGTCTCTAACACCACACTCAAGGAGATGCTTCTATCCCTGCGATCTTAACTACAGTCTAATATACTGTCGTGTTTTCATCAATGCAAGGCTGAATTACATGAGCTAGGAGACAGGGTAGACAAGGTGGAATCCTTGCTGGGAGAATATACTTCGTCCTTTAATACTATGGTAGATGCACATGCTGCTCATTCTGAAGAAATCGCATGGCTGAAAGATAAAGTGGCAGACTTGTCGGATAGGTTCAGGGGAAAAAAACATGAAAATCCAAGGAATTCCTGAATCTATATCTTCTACTTAGCTTCCACAATACGCTCAAGTATTATTCTCTGCACTAGTGCCATCTCTGTCAGGGCTATTGACAAAATTCCTAGGCTAATCAAACCATCATTTGTCTCAGATGATGCACCCAGGGGCGTCCTGTTGGTTGTATATTTTACCAAGTGAAAGAAAAAAATTATGTCTGCCTTCCGCCAATCTGAACTTCTCTTGGAGCAATATTCCACAATACAACTACTCCCAGATCTCTCCGGCCATACTCTACAACAGTGAAAAAATCTGACCACATTTATCAAAGCGTCGCATAACCATAAGATCTTGCATAAATAGAAGTATCCAGCTACCCTTTCCATTATCCACAATAGAGTGTCAACCAATGTTTCCAACATGGAAGATGGGCTACTTCTCCTTCGTCAATGGGGGGTGTTCCTGACCCCCGCCACCTGGCCCTCATTAAGCATATCCTGATCCTCTGGACCTGGAGTGGCAAGTTGTTGCGCACAAACGGTCTTCTAAGAAATCTTCATCTGGAGGCTCTGGCTCACAATCAACACATGCACTAACCTAGCCCTGTGGCCAAAGAATTGCTTCTGTTCTCCTTTATGTACCCTTTCTTGTAGCCAGCGCAGCTCCCCTGTGCATTAATCCTTCTGGGGGTCCTTTTTTATGGTTTGACCTTCTGTTCTGTACACTTTTTGTTTTCACTTTCTGGTTCTGCAGTACAAGTGCGACTAATTTGAAAGACCCACAGGCACATCCACTGCCTCAACCTTGCTCATCCATTCCAGCTTCACTTTCGGCCCTGCTCAACGCACCAACATGCCTACATCAGTTTAAGTGATGCTACTGAATATACCATATTTTATGGCTTTCCAACTTCTCCCCTGCTGTCACACCACTGAAATGTATTTCCCTCAATGTTAAGGGCCTAAATCACTCTGCAAAGTGATTCTCACTATGGAAGGAGGCTTCCAGATCCAAGGCGGACATTGTTTGCATTCAAATAACTCACTTCCACAAAGCAGCTACTCCCAGATGCACCCATAGGGACTACTCCCATATCTTCTTGGCCAGTGCTTTGGAGAAGAAACGAGGGGTTCTCATTGCTATTGGCAAATCAGTTACATTTCAGCTGAAATCTTCCCACCTGGATGAAGATGGTTGCTATATTATTCTTACTGGTGACATTCATTTTAAACCACACACTTTGGTATCAGTTTATGCTCCGAACTCCCATCAGCTGCAATTTCTTAAAACAATCTTTAAACTCATCTCTCAGGTTAAGTATGGCCAATCTGCTGATGTGCGGGGACTTCAACCTGACCATAGATCTGAATATAGACACTAGCTCTTTAACTAAAGGTCGATCACATGCATTGAGGGAGTCGTTCCACTCGGTGGAAGTGTATGATGTCTGGAGGTTCCAGACTACACCTTCTACTCCTTTAGACATCATACCTACTCTCGCATTGACTTATTTGTGTCAGACAAATGGCTACCACAGAGAATTTCCTCCTCCTTTATCCAAGATTTCACTTGGTCAGACCATGTGGCTATTATTGTGACAATAGAGGAGCAGGAAAGGCTTGACAGACTCCACAGTTGGCAATGTAATGTCAAATTACTACAAGAGAATGTCACCTCCAGGGTCATTTCTCAGCATCTCAGAGATATTTTCGCCACAAATGCAAATTCAGTATCTGATCCTTTTATTCTTTGGAACGCCCATAAGTCTTTTATTGGAGGCATATGCATCCAACAAGGGGCCAGACCCACCTTATCCCCCCTTATTCATCCTATTCTTAAGCATAAAATTCCCAACCCACAAGAAACATTGGATGAGTTTGCTAATTATTATAGTGCATTATACAATATTTGTGAAAACCCCAATACCCCCCAGCCCACTCCCTCTGACATCCCAAATTTTCTAGCCACTCTCCAGCTTCCCACTCTCATGGAGGAACAGCACTGTGAGTTAAACGTCCCTTTCTCTAGCCCCAAAATAGCCAAAATAATAAATTCTCTACCTAATGGTAAATCCCCAGGCCCTGATGGCCTCCCCAACGAAACCTCTAAGATTTTTGACCCCATTCTCAGGCACCATCTTTCTGACATTTTAATTATGGCAGTTCATAAATCCACATTCCCCCCCGGAGATGCTGAGAGCTGAAGTGGTCAAGGAAAGATCCAGTTACTCTTGCCAATTCACGTTCAATATCGCTGTTGAACTCTGATGTCAAAACCTATGAAAAACTTCTGGCTAAACGTCTGGTGCGTGTTCTTCCCTCCTTGATTAAAAAGGATCAAACAGGCTTTGTTTCTGGAAGACAGGCATCAGATGCGACCAGAAGTGTCCTCAAAATTATTTTCAATGCAGGAACAATGTGGACGCCTTCTCTGCTGTGATTGATTGATGCAGAGAAGGCATTCTATAGAGTTAACTGGTTGTATATGTCTATGGTTTTACAGAAGTTTGGCTTCCAAGGTATCATTCTTTCAGCCATCCTTGCTTTGTACACTACCCCTTCAGCCCAGATCAATGCCCTGGCCTGCTATCTAAACCTTTTTTAATCTCCAGTGGCATTTGACAGGGATGCCCGTTATGACCTACAATCTTCAACTTGCAGATTGAACCCCTAGCATGAAAAAGTCTGAGTTATTACCTGATAACTCCCTTTCCAGGAATCTTCCAGGACGGTCACATGAGAGATGGCTCCTCCTCCTACAGGAAACACAAGCACAGTTAGTTTTAAAAGGCCCATGAGGCTGCCCCTCAGTTGTTAAAAGATGAACTGGACAGCTTAGGCGAATAGCCCAACATATTATAGACATAGTCGATCAACCCATAGGGCGGGGGTCCACAGTCCTGGAGGATTCCTGGAAAGGGAGTTATCAGGTAATAACTCAGACTTTCCCAAGTCATCCTCCAGGACGGTCACATGAGACCCCAACGATGCGTACCTAGGGTGGGACTACTACCTGGAGAACTTTGCGACCGAAGGATATATCCTGGGCGGAGACCAGGTCGACCCTGTAGTGTTTGGCGAATGTCAGCTCGCTGGCCCAGGTGGCTGCTTTACAGATTTGATCCGCTGAGGCCCCAGCCTTTTCTGCCCAAGACGAGGATATGGCTCGAGTGGAGTGAGCCTTGATGCCTGCCGGTAAACTCTGGTTTTGAGCGGTGTAGGCTGCAACGATGGTCATTCTGATCCATCTGGCTATGGAGGACTTTGAGGCAGCTTTACCCCTCTGAGTGCCTCCGAAAAGAATGAATAAGCTGGATGACTTCCTGACCTCTTTGGTGACTTCTAGGTAATGTAGAATGCACCTCCTGACATCCAGCGTGGCAAAAGCTTCCTCCCCCGGGGAGGTTGGGTTTTGGCAACATGAAGGAAGAATCACTTCTTGAGAACGATGAAATGCCGAGGACACCTTCGGAAGGAAGAGAGGGTCTATCCTGAGGATTACCTTGTCTGGAAAGATCGTCAAAAAGGGTTCCTTGATGGAAAGGGCCTGTAGGACACTCACCCTCCTAGCGGAGGTGATTGCAACCAGAAAGGTCGTTTTCAAGGTAAGGATCTTCAAATTACAGTCCGTTATAGGCTCAAACGGAGCTTTGGTGAGTGCCAGTAATACCAGTGCTAGGTCCCAGGGGGCCACGCTGAGGTTCTTGCTGGGCCTGGATCTTTTAATGGATCTGAAGAACCGCTTCACCAGAGGATCTTTGCCTAAGGGTCTTTCCAAGAAAATTGACAGAGCTGCTGCCTGCACTTTGAGTGTGCTTATCGCCAGACCTTTGTCAACGCCGTCTAGAAAGAAATCCAACACAGTGCTGATGTCACTCAGGTTCCAGTTGTTGGGTTCCATTTTTGATTTGTATGTTTTCCATACCTTGTTATAAATTTTCCTGTTTACAGGTTTCCTGCTTTGGAGCAGGACCTCCGTGACCATGGTGGACAGTCCTTTGTTCAGAAGAATGTTCCGTCCAGGCTGCTAACTTTAGCGTCTGGCTGTGAGGGTGATGTGCCCCCCCATTGTGCCAGAAGGTCGCTCTGAGCCGGCAGGATCCAGGGATCTTCTTCCGCCATTTTCTGTAGTGGGGTGAACCATGCCCGTTTCGGCCAAAAAGGTGCTATTAGAATTACCCTTGCCCTCTCCAGGCGGATTTTCCTGATTGTTCTGGGGATCAATTGAATTGGTGGAAAAGCATATGCCAGATTGAACCTCCAGGGGAACCCCAGGGCGTCTATGCCCAGTGCGATCTTTTCTTTGTGTAGCGAGAAAAACTTTCCCGCTTTTTTGTTGTTTTCGGTGGCAAAAAGGTCAACTTTCGGGGTCCCCCACTTCTGTACCAGCGTATTGAAGATTTGATGATTCAGTTCCCATTCTGCTGGGTCCAGACTCTTCCGGCTCAGGAGGTCCGCCAGTACGTTTGTACCGCCGAGAGGGATAGTAAGTTTGCTTCTGCACCTGCCAGAATGTCGTGGGCTATCCTCATCAGGTGTTTTGAGTGCGTGCCACCCGGGTGGTTGATGTAGGAAACCGTCGCAATGTTGTCTGACAGGACTTGGACGTGTTTTCCTATTGTTTCTCCCTGAAACCCATTCAGGGCCTCTCTGACAGCCGCTAGTTCTCTCATGTTTGAGGATATCTCCTCCCCAGATTGGCACCAAGTGCCTTGCCTTACTTGGTGTCCTATGTGTTCCCCCCATCCGAAGAGGCTCGCATCCGTTGTTATTCTGACTTGGATGGTGGGCATCCAGAGTCTTCCCTGGGACAGGGAGTCTTCTTTTAGCCACCAAGTCAGCGACTTCTTTATGGCTGATGGGATTGAGATCAGTCCGTCCAGCGAAGTGGTCTTCCCATCCCAGTGGCTCAGGAGGTGACCCTGGAGAGGCCTCATGTGTAGCTGGGCCCACTGTACCGCTGGGATGGCTGCCGACATGAGGCCCAGGACCACCATGGTATCCCTTCTTGAGATTCGGTGTAGTTCCATTAGGCGCCTCGTAGCCTCCTTGAGCTTTGTTATCTTGCTCTCTGGGAGCAGGATTCTTTGTGACACCATATTTACCTGGTATCCCAAGAATACTATCTCCTGTGAGGGGATTTTGTTGGACTTCTGGGCGTTGATCACCCACCCCAGTGAGGTGAGGAAATCTTCTGTCGTCTGAAGATTATTCAATACTTCCGACTTTGATTGGCCGTAAATCAGAAAATCGTCCAGGTAGGGAATTATTCGTACCCCTCTTACCCAGAGGTCCAGGAACACCTCCGCCATGATCTTGGTGAAGATCCTGGGTGCTGAGGTGATTCCGAAGGGGAGCGCCTGGAATTGGAACAGGTGTACCTTTGACCCTGCGCGGGTAGCAAACCTTAAGAATTTTTGATGTCTTGGGTGAATTGGAACATGCAAATATGAATCTTGTAGGTCCAAAGTCACCATAAATGCTCCTTCCAGGAGCAGAGTTCTCACAGAGAAGATTGATTCCATCTTGAACCTCCTGTACCTCACCCGATGATTGAGGTCTTTGAGGTTTAAAATAAGGCGGTGTTTGCCCGATGGTTTCAGTCTGAGAAAGACTCTGGAGAAGAAACCTGACAGATGATGCGAAAAAGGTATCTCCTTTATCACCTTTTCTTGGGATGGATGCTTCCCAGGCTTCCTTTGCTGGGGATGCTCTCGGTAGGGATGTCGTCCGAAATTTGTGAGGGGGACATGCTAAAAATTCTATTTTGTAACCCTCTCTGATGATCTGTAGTATGAAAGGGTTTGTACAAAATTTCTCCCATTGTGGGACAAAAAATCGCAGCTTTCCCCCCACGGGCCCTCTGGCGTCACTGGGGTTTGCTGACGTTGCTGCTGGTATTGGAAAAAGGGGCATTAGGTCTTCCCTTGTTCTTGTTTAACGCCCATTTTCTCTGAGTTTTTGGTTTCTCCCTTTTGAATTGGGTGTCTCCCGTTGGGCGACGAAAAAATTTCCTTTGACTTTCCCTCCTTTTGGAGGGGAACCCTTTGGATTTGTCTGCCAATCTTTCTAGGACTTTATCCAATTCTGGCCCGAATAGGAGTTTTCCGTCGAAGAGAATGCTAATGTTTCTGGAAGCATAGTCCCCTTCCCATGTTTTTGGCTCTTCTGGCCGAGTTTATTAAGCCGGTGGTTCGGGCTGATATCCTTACCGCTTCAGCGGCTGCATCTGCCATGTAAGCAACCCCTTTCTCAATCAAGAGGAGGGAATCCTGCGCCTCTTCAGTGCCTGGAACCTTTTACAACTGACCTCTTAGTTGCTCTAACCAGAAGGACGCATTCCTGGCCACACAGGTGTTTGCCATGTTTGGTTGAAACGATGCTGCTCCTGCCTCGTATGCCCTCCTGAGCGACACTTCTATCTTTTTGTCCATTGGGTCCTTTAGTTGCCCCATGTCCTCGAACGATAGGTCTGATTTCTTCGACACTTTGGCCAGTGACATGTCTAGCTTGTGGCATTTGGACACTTCCAAGATGGCCGCCGCCCTACTTCCGGTCCGGCGCCATCTTAGTGACGTAATTTTCGCCGCGACGGCGGCGACGCTGGCTGCTGCATACACGCTTGGAAACTCGCCCTGGAGCCCTGCGTGTCTGGACCGTCTGGATGGGAAAGGCGTGTGGCTCAGCACGGCCTCCGGCTGGCCGCAAAGGTCCCTCCGTGGTCTGCTTCCCCTCAGTGAAAAAATGAGGTAAGCTTCGCAGAGCTGCTGGGCCACTTGCCCAGCCAGGCATACCCCTTATGATTAGCCCCCTTGCCCTGTATAGGAAGGAAGGGGAGGGGGGGGTCCACTACTGACACTTCTCCCCCCCCAGGGGAGTCCTCCTCCCTCAACCCCCTGACACTGGTACCTGCATGCCTGATGACCTCATCGGCTATGTGAAGGTGGAGGGAGGAGGTGTACCGGGGCGCCTGCCCAGGACAGGGGAAGAAAATAACAAACAGGGGATGAAGACCATGCTTGTATAAGCAGGACAGGAAACACAAGAAACTGAGGGGCAGCCTGATGGGCGGCCTTTTAAAACTAACTGTGCTTGTGTTTCCTGTAGGAGGAGGAGCCATCTCTCATGTGACCGTCCTGGAGGATGACTTGGGAAAAATGTGTTCCCATTCGGCCATTACAGGGTTTGAGTTCCAGAGTTCCAGAACTATGTTCATAAAACCAATTTATTTGCGGATGATATCATCCTTTTTTTAACCAACTCAGAATCATCCCTTCCAACAGGCTTCCAAATCCTGAAGCAGTTTGGCAACATCTCATACTATAAGGTTAATGCCCCCAAGTCCCTAATCCTTGACTTGGGTGTGCGGAAAGATGTTAAAGTTAATCTCCAAAAACTCCTTTCCTTTTCATGGAGTACTGAGGGGATTCAGTAGTTGGGCATAACTCTCATTGCTTTCTCCTATTCCCTAGCTTCTGAAAATTTCAGACCTCTAAAATCCAAGATTACAAAAGAATTAGACCAAATGGCCCACTATGAGCTGTCTTGGTATGAAGATGTCCTTTTTTCCCCAAATTCTGTATCTTTTTGGATCCCTGCCAATCCCTCTAGCGAATCACTACATTTTATCCCTGTCGAGTTGCCTTAGGAAGTTCCTATGGTAGTGGAAATGGGGCCAGATGCTCCCGCCTTAACCTAAATAAACAGAGATCAATAGGAGGTGCAGGATTACTGGACTTTACCACTTCTGGATCGGAAGTTTTTACCCCCTTAATGACCAGGCCCTGTTTTGCGATACGACACTGCGTTATTTTAACTGACAATTGCACGGTCATGCAATGCTGTACCCAAATAAAATGGATGTCCCTTTTTTTCCCTACAAATAGAGCTTTCTTTTGGTGGTATTTGATCACCTTCTGTCAGTTTCTTTGATGATCATGGGAGGCCGGCGGCGTCTAATCACAGCAGGAGCGATATACGTGATTATGTGCAGCCGAGCCACTCTGTCGCAGTATATCTGCGTGGGGTGGGGCGGGGCGGTCGGCAAGTGGTTAAAAGAGAAGTACAGCCAAAACTCGTTCTGCAAAAATTCCCATACTTCTTTTAAATACCTTGATGTGACTATATAGCCATTTTTGTATATATGATCAGGAAGAGCACAGTAGCCTCATGGTTAACACTTATACCTTGCAGCAATGATGTGCTTGGTTAAAATCTTGTCCAGGATACTATCTGCTTGTTCTCCCTGTACTTGTATGTGGGTTTTCCCTCACACTCCCAAGACATGCTGATAGGTATATTGATTCCTGTCTAAACTGCCCTAGTATATGTGTACAAATTGCAATGCATGTGTTACTACCCTGCATACTGGCCCCAAACAATTGCAGAGGGTTGAGGAAAAATTTGTAATAACTTGTAAAAAATTGACCAATGGAAAAAGATCTTTAAGCATATCAGAGATGGTGCCTAGAGAGCTGCCAAGTATGGTCAGAACAAAAAAAATATAAAAATATATAATTTAAAAATGTTTTCTTTTTTTATGTGGCAAATATAAAATATTGCATATTAAAATTTGTTATTAAATAATATTTATACACAATTTTTTTTTTCAGTTTCAGAGACTGCTGAGAACTATTTGGTGTAGCCATTTTAGTGTATGGATTAATAAATACAGTACATTTCTATAACAGAATGTTAAAAAAATAGATGCCAGACAGAAATATTTAATAGATACCTTATTGTTCTTTGCCAGCTGAGCAGGAATACAGTATGTTTGATGGCTATTCTCACCTTATTGGACCGAATATACAGTGAGATGGTGATGTGGATGTCAAGTTCAAAGATGAAACAAATTATTAGATTTCCTTGTGCATGGCTTTTTAAAACATTTTTGTAGAGCTTCCTATTTCCTTTAAGATGCTAAAACAAAAAAGCAGTACAAATTTGAACTCCAATAATGAACTTCTTACATTCCAAAAATCAGGACCATGGTATAAGAATTGGGGTGCTCTGACTTTTGTGTAAGTCATTTTACATATTATAATTGATAATCCTTTGTAAAATTCAGTCTTTTAGGAATAGAAAGTCCTTGCTTAGATCAGAAATAGTCCAGTTATCAAGAATTAACCTAGCTCAGATTTGATTCTGCAGATTATTGCAGATGATTCTCTGCAAGTATAAGCATTAACTGAAGGAAAATATGTGCTCATGTCTGTTGGAATGTTCTTCATGTATATGTCTGAGCCAAACCTCATTATTCTGTTTCCATGTGAAAGCAAATTAACCAGAGCTAGAGCCCCAGTGGAATTGAGATTCATACTTACTACTGCTGTATTAGGGTTACTGAAGATCCAATAATATAGGAATTGTTACTCACACCGCACCCAATATTTATATGCAGAATTTGTTTTTTTTATTTGTTTTAAACTGGATTGCATATATTAATAATTAGAACAAGGAAGATGACATTAGGGTTTTGTTGTGGGGTTGCTGTTGTTGCTAACTCACATGCTGCCCTATTGTATGAAGCCATGAAGATATTAGAAATATCTAAATTATATGGCTGTTAGCCATGCATGAGACCTTCAGTACAATGTACATTTTTAAATTACTTTTATAAAGAAAATGTTTTTCAAATTACTGTAAACTATAGTGACAAGTATGTTTGTTGGGCCCAGACCGAACACCATGGCAGAACCATGTTCTGTATGAGCAGTCTCCAATTAAGCTTCTTGTGGATGATACCAGCGGTTTGCGACCCTCCTGTTCAGACTTGCATCATCTGCTACAGAAGTGTGAGTGGGCTCTGTGCCAGTCCGAACTTGCCATTTGCAGCTTTAGTCTTAAATTATTACTAAAACCAGTAATAATCAATTGCAGAGACAATTATCTCATATGATAAAGAGTAGATACATTTATATAGTCTTACAGATACAACCGGCCTTTTGAGGGCAAACATAATGCTGATGTGGAACACTATGAAATTGCTCTAGATCTACTGATCCATTTGACATTCAGTAAACTCTGCTCACTATTTTTTTCATTATATCATTTACTTGGATTGCTCCACTTTGAGACAATTTATTTTGAGGAGCAACACCAGCAAAAACATTTTTTTCAGTTTTAATTTATTTACTGTTGAGCCAGGAAACAATGGAGCATCTCCCAGGTGGGAACACTTTGCATTACAATCACAAGTTATTGTAAACCTCTGACATGAAATATGAATAAAGCACATCCTTGCATAGTGTGTACTTGTCTCAATCCAAAGCACTAAGTGTGATTTCTTATTGCTGCCTTGTTTCTCTGCTTTCTGCATGAGTCAGTTCTGACAGATTTCAGTTCATGTTCCTCTGCTCTCTGCATGAGTCAGTTCTGACAGCTTTTCCATAATCCAAGAAATAAAAAGGTGATGGGAATGAGAGCTCCAGCACAAAGCTTGTGATTGAAGGAAGAAAATGGTCGTACACTACCACAGAATCCAATGAAGAAAAGTTCCTTTATTAACATAAGTGGAACAAGGTACAGCAGGGTAGGACAGTAGACGCGTTTCACATGCCTGCTACGTGCTTGTTCACTACCAAGTTGGTTATGTTTATAACTATCCTTCATTGGATTCCATGGTGTGTGCGACCATTTTCTTCTTTCATGCATCTCCTGGTGGCAAGCTGAGGTTCAGCAACCACCTTGAATGGTGGACTTTGACTAGCCTGAGTGGTGTTATCTCTCTTCATTACAAAGCTTGTGATTGACAGAATCAGCTCTGCATCGTTCCTGTGTGCTGTGTGGAGGAGGTGTGTCCCTTCCATTTAATTAGCTTACTGAGCGCCCCCGAGCACCCCTGCTGCTAGAGCCAATAAAAAAAACCTTTGAACTGTGTGTTTTTAGAATGATTTACAGATGGAATGGTTTCAGACAAGCAGGTACAACTTACATAGGAGGATCTGTTTCATCTCAGAGTATCATCTGAGGCCAGACAATTCCCTGGGTATATGTAAGGGTTTACGTTCAAGTTATTATTATTGTCTATAACTTCCTGTTACAGCTTTCTTTCTGTTCAGCCATTTGTTTAGGTGGATGCACACACTTTTGCCAGTGGCTCTCTAATGAAGAAGTGACTAATCACCAGTTTTTATTTTATAGTAATGTTCCTTTTATTTCTACTGCTGCCTGAGCTCCATGTGGGCCACCAAGTCTGCTGCTAGCTCTCACCTGCATCTGAACTATGATGATGTCACCTTCATCTTTAATGTAATTTATACCCATGTGGCCACAGGTGATCTATAACAAGTACATCTTGGACATCCAGTAGAAACATTGTGCTGGAGCTCTCCTACAGCATCTGTAAATGGGCTGGTTAAAAAAAAAAAAAAAAAAAACAATGAGTCCCACTAAACTGGCCAGGGATTGGTTGGCCATTGAATGGGACTAGGCTGAAAGGTGAGCTTCCATTTGGCTGCAGAGTCATGACACATTGTGTGCCATGTGCAGTTCATGGGAAAGAAGAACAATAGATAACAATTTATGTTTTATACTACTGGACAGACAGGTGAATCCCCCCTACTGGGCTTTTGTATTCAGAATCACAAGAGGAGAAGTCATGACTACGGCCTTACGGCTAAAACGCATTGGCAGTTTTACAGCTGTTATACGTATTTTTGCAATAAAGCATTGTTGGATTCATGTTACCTGTGGCTATAGCAGCCTGTAAGTCCAAACATCGGGTGGAGCTGGGATGTGAGAAGGTGAATGCGCTTACACACCTGTATTCTCTTGTATTCAGAATACCTATTAAGTGGCTGTATCTAATGGGCTGCAGGTACTGTTTGGCTGCTAATTTTTTGCCAGACTTCGTTGATTTTTCAATCAAAGAATGTTGGGCAGGATGAGGCCAACATGGCCACCCACAAAGTGAATTTAGGCCAGTTAATCAGGAACGGCCTGAAATTCACACATGAATGGCCAGCTTTAGGAAAGTACAAACCATGCATGCCACTTTACAATAACATCATCTTACTAAATAAACTAGTTCGTTCATACAGTATTTATTATTTACCTTCTGCAAACATTCATTTTTAGAAGAAATACATAGGGAATAAACTGCAAAGATATACTGAACCATACTATGTAGTTGCTAGGAAGAGCATGATTATTTATAGGTGTCAGACAGAGTTTATTGAGGCACAGACCAATAAATGTTCTTTCTTCTAGGAAAAGAACTCAAACTTAGACAAGTTACATGTGGTTTATTTAAATTTTGCCAGGATTTTTGATTGGGTGCCACAACAGCAGATACTGCATTAATTAGCTGCTACAAGCCTATAGATGAACACTTGCCCTTAGAAAACCAACGGAAGGATACAGCCCCGAGGCTGTTATTAATGGAATATACACCTATTTTCTCATAATATGCCTCTTTTTAATGTGTTTATTAATGACACAGAATCTGGCACTGAGAGCAGCATCTAACTGTCTGCTGGTGATAGAAAACGTTACGATCTAGGTAGACTTGGAAGGTAATGTGTTTTCTCTTGAGATTTATTTTGTACAATATTTCTCTTTGATTAGAATCAGGAAATGGAAGGTTTTTTCAGTGCTTACTAACACTTAGCCCTGGTGAAAAAGACCTACCTTTACAATTTGGCCTTGGAGAATTTCTTAATCTATTTTCTTTTCAGTCCTATCTGTGTTTTCATAGAACTGCTTTCTAAATTGTTCTGAAATGTAGCATTCGTTTTTGGGTCAAGGGATCAATATATAACCTAAAGGTCCTAGACTTTTGTTTTCTAGAGTTGAGAACCTGAACACCTCACTATTTTAGAAAGAGTCAGTTCCCTAGCCCAGTCACAGTTCTATCCTCTTTTTGGGATGTCTAATTACTTTCAGTGCTGGATGACCCTTCACCCCTCTGATCACTTTCCTACATAACCTTTTATGTAGAGAAGGGGAATACTTTAGGAACCATTCACACCTGCCCGCATGCTAAAACACATGAGCTCTGGTGTATATTGTGGAGGGATGGTGCAATGATTTGTTACAACACAATGCACAGTACTTTAACTTAATTGAACCATTACAAAATAATATTTTGTGCAGCACAGCACATTGTGACATGGTGCAATGTGGTGAGCTGAGCTAAGTGAAAATACCTACACGCTGCACTTTTACACAACGCACACCAGTGTTCATGTATGGAACAGGGCACATAGGAAATATTTATTTTATATTTGCACTTGCTTTGAGCCTGTAACCATCTATGCAGTTTAATGGGTTAGTTCACCTTTACCGAAAAACTATGCGGGTAAGGGATGGCTGTAGCTAAAAACAAATGGTGTGGCTAAGCAAAGTTGGATAATCCCCTTCCTATAGATGCAGGCCACTCCCAGAAATGGCATCATCCTATCCAGTCTTATTGCTATGACATTGCTAAGACACTCCTAGATAATGGCAATGGGGGGAGGGACATAAAATGCCCCCCCCCCCTTCACCATATATGGGACCGTGGCAAGACAGCTAGTTACTGTAAAAGAAAATAGTCGATTAATGTACTTACCTGTGATTGGTGTTCCTGTCAAAAAAACGGCTATCTGGTACGAGCAGCTGCCTATAAAAGAAAAGAGAAGACATCACTTAGAGTCAGTCAGCGGGGATCATAAGAGAAGCAACATCCCGCCCTCCCACCCCCTTGTCGTGGCTCTTGTTATGAGGTTTCGTCCCTTTCAAAGTGAAAGGGGACTGTTAGTTTGGTAATGTTAGCTCAAGCTTTAGCCCCCGTTCACACTGGGGCGACCTGTCAGGCGACCTGGTCGCCTGACAGGTCGCCGTAGGTCGCCTGCCATACAGAAGCTATGGACCCGTTCTAATAGGAGCGACACAAGTCGCTCCGACTTAGAAAAAGGGTCCGGAGCTTCTTTGGGGCGACCCGGAGCGACCTGCATAAACTTCAATGTTATCCGAGGTCGCGGAGCGAGCAGCGCGCCACGACCTGTGTGGTTGCCTGGGGAAGTCGGATCGCCCCAGTGTGAACGGGGCCTTAATGGCTGAGCTAACTGTGTGTTGAGTTGAATTATAAATTGTTATGCTTATGGTTTTAAAACAAAACATGTATAATACCTATAATAAAAGAGCTGCAGCCTATTATATCCACAAGTCTTGAGTCCAGTCTATTATTTATATTGTTGTATATATGTTCTTCCTACGGTACCATACTGCTCACCTCCTACATCACAGGAGCAAGATCTCAAACCTAGGCACATGTGCGATTCACTATTTCCTCCATCGCAGCATTTCTGAGCTCAGAGCTACTTTGACAAGAGAGAGAGTGCATGCAAGGACATTTGAATCTGAAAAAACAGTCCATTCCTGCAATGGTGGGGACAAGCAGTAACAGCTAGGAGTGTCTTGGCAACATCCTAGCAACAAGGGAAAACAGGGGGATGGCATTTCTTGGAGTTTTTTTTATATAGGGTTTGAGAGGTACCTAAATGGACTACACCTACAAACAAGAACCCTATTCAACTTTGGTAAAGCTGCACAGTTTGTATTTATCTACAGGCCCATATCTGCATAAGCAGGTTTTTTTTTGTAAAAGTGAACCAACCCTTTAAAGTGATTGTAAAGTCTTGTTTTCTTTTTTTTTTTTCTATAAAAATAACAGCCATGTTATACTTACCTGCTCTGTTGCAGTGGATTTGCACAGAGCAGCCCAGATCCTCCTCTTCTTGGGTCCGTCTTCTGTGATCCTTGCCCCTACCTCCTGTTCAGTGCCCCCCCACAGCAAGCAGCTTGCTATGGGGGCATCCAAGCCCAGTCACAGCTCCCTGTGTCCATTCGTCCCATCCCCATCCTCTTTCTCTCCTGATTGGCTACCTGGCTTTGATTGTTAGCAACGGCAGCCAGTGGACATCGCTGGACAGAGAGGGACCTCGCGTAAGTGTTAGGGGGGCTGCTGCACACAGAATGCATAGAATACATTAAGATAAAAAAAACCTTCTGACATTACAACTCCTTTAAAGCTGTTCAATGAACATGGTGGGAACGAGCCCTTGCAGTAACACTTGAGTAACAGCCCTGAGTCTGTTGAGGCTGCTGATATCACATCCAAGATGGCAATGCCCAGCAGCTATCTCTGGACTTCTTGATGTCTATACAAAGTAGGCTTTTAAAGATATAAAAGTATACAAGCACAAAATACATTAAATGTACATATAACCTTATGGAAAGATTGATGTAAAAATGAATGGTCTGCTGATGGGGTCTGTAAGTGGAAAAATTTGGAGGCTGTTCCCAAGAAAATGCAAGCAGTGGGCAAAGGACTAGTCACAGTGATGCTTGTGGACTCCAAACAATGACATGTGTAGTATACCATTAAAAAGTAGCAGATTTTTCTGATTCCTTATTAAAAAAGACCTTCATTTTTGTTTTCCTTTAGCAGGAGGCAGAAGGTAAAACTATTTCAAACTTTAACAGTAAACCACAGCAGTGTTTAGTATATAAGGTCATTTTGTAATTGTATATGCAAGGTTTTAAACAGTGCCAGTGTAGGGTATTTTAATGCTAACTAGATGTAACAGCTGCATAAACTAATCTTCACTGAGGCTTCATGCCAGGTATTACTGCTTATGGAATCCAAAGCACATTTCCATGTAATCTTTCAAAAATTGGTGATAGTTAACATGAAATCCTTTAATAACATAAATAGGTTTTAAGAGCTGATTGGCTGACACACATCACAGTTTCCACATGTATAGCTCTTTTTCAAGTCAGCAAAAACAGACACTGCAAAAAGTTAACATTTTGCGAAGGTCATTGTTGAAAAAAAAAAAAAACTGCAAAGGTTAATATATCTGTAGCAGGATTCCCAGCCGTTTTGCTGGATATGGGTCCCCCTGGGCCACCGGGTGCAACAAAAGTACCCCTGTGCATGTTCCTCCAAGTGTGAGCACTGAGACAATGACCAGTCCAGTATCTTTGTTTTTTTGTATTTATTGAGAACTTGGATGGGAAAAGGGAATGAGTGGGATACTCCTTTAGTTCAACTATGCACAATTTGCTAGGGACAACTGAAAATGCTTCTTGACGCTGACTTGAGGATGGCTAGATGCCGGTCAACGCCGGTTGACGCTGGTTAACACTGGCTTGTTGCCTGTTAACTCCAAACTGATCTTGGACTGCTTTCTCACATAAAGAAGTCATTTTTTTTAGCTCCCTTAAGCACTCTTTGCTTAGGTAGCTACTTGTGCTGCTGCTGCGCTGCTAAACACTTCAGGGCCCACACTGGCACCTTCTTTCTCTCACTTATCTTCAGGGCTTAAACACTGGCACCCCCTTTCTCTAAACCTTCTCCACAGGTTAGCTGGCTCCTGGATCCCCTTGACCTTCTGGAGTGGTCCCCCCTCCGTGGCAGACCCCTGGGCAGTCTCAAGTACTCACGATACTGTTTTGCCCCGAAACTTCTGCCCAGCAGCTCCACTCGGTCCATAGTACTCTGGATCCCTCCTCTGCAGATCAGCTCAACCTTTGTCCTCTAGGCCGACTTCCCAGGACACCTTCACTATCACTGACAGGAGGAGAGACAGCCGTCACTCTCCTCCTGGGACTCTGCTTCACACCAAAGACACTGCGTCATGTGCTCCCCTCAGACTTATACCCTATCCCAAGATGCTTTGCGGCAGGTTCTGCCCTCTGAGATGGATACAAGCCCTAGTGTGCTATTGGTCAGGTTTCCTCCACTGTCCAATAAGAACGCCCATTGGACACAGTGGGGAGACTCCCCAGACTCAACAGACACCCTTGGAAGCACATGACAGCCTAACAAATTGATCAGGCCCTCCTGATATGCAGACAGGGCCACCCATATGCTTCTTCCTAGCACCTACCTAGGAGGGTGCTACATATCTTTTATGAGTAGATCAATACCTTAAGCATAAGTGTACATACTGTATGTGTAAAATTTAAAATGTACTGAATGCCAATCTCCTTACTGTTGATTCTGTTCCTTGAATGCTAGGAGCCCAAGCAATTAGGATTTCTATACAGCATATGCTGTTCGACGAAGACTTAAGCCTGGTACACATGATAAGGATATCGGACGAATGATTGTTGTTTTTGTTTTTAATGCTAGTCTCAAATGGAAAACCAGTAAGTTACTAAAGGTATGAACATTCTCATATAAGAGAATACAACTTCAGAAGTGATGTAATGTATTGTATTGTAAGGTATTCTTTCATTTCTGAGCAAGTGTGATCTTGGTCACTTGATTTTTTTTTTTTTTTTTTACTACAAATGCCATACTAATTACACAAAAATCGTTTGTTCTGTTAACGTAAGGAAAAATATTTTCGTGCTTGTCCCAGTCTGCACTGAGACATCGCCTAGTCTGCCTATCTGCCTAGGGCAAAAATGCCCACAGCTTGCTATGCAAAACATATGACTCCCCCTATCCCTTCCACAATTCAACACTAGATTTATGAGTAGAAAATTACCGGAGCCCTGAATAAGCTCCAACCACAGTACAGACAGGGTTAATTATAGCAAACACAGCTGCACAGCTCCATCAAAAACAAAGGAAACTAGTAGGATTTTACAATGCTGGCAGATTCAGAATAGAACACCCAAGGTTACTAAAGGTATGAAAATTCTCATTCGACAGAATACAACTTCGGAAGTGATGTGATGTATTGTATTGTATTGTATTCTTTTATTTCTGAGCAAGTGTGTTCTTGGTCACTTGTTTTCCTACAAATGCTATACTAATTACACAAATTGTTTGTTCTGTTATCGTAGGAGAAACATTCTTGTGTTTTACCCTTTGGATATTTTCGCATGAACTGTCGTGATCGGCTCTTGAAAGCTGTATACTAATGATCAGATTACCAGGTGATCACTCCAAAAGCGGTATTTTTCACCCAATTTTCTCATCGTGCATACTAGGCATAAGGCACCCAAAAACTCTTTTTAGCTGTAAACATGTGACCTCTGCTATTTGGAAGCATAAATCATACACATTCAAAGAATGCTGATGTGGCTTGTTTGGCATTGTTCTGCATATACATTACCTCCATTATATTTGTAAAGGTAACCACAAATATAACATGATCATTCCCCAATCTGGCTAGTGCATTTCTAGGCTACCCCCAAACCAAGCCAGACACTTGGTGATCTGAAGTAACCATCCACTCGCAACTGATTGGCCTAATCTAATGTAAATGCCAGACTGGGTGAATCAAACTGCTTGTTCTTCCCTAAAATAACTGAGCTATTCATGGAATGGGTCAATTTGATGTAACAATAGCTCTCTGTGGACAGGTATTCCTAGGCTGAACAGAGGGAAAGAAGTGATTGACATTTTACAAAAGACTACAGTTCAGTATATAGGAAATGCAGTCCAGAAAAGGGAGGAGCAGAGATTCTTAGCTTACAACAGAGGCCTGAGGGGTTGATTCACTAAAGGCAAATAGACTGTGCAATTTGCAAAGTGCAGTTGAACTCTGCAAGAGCAGTTGCTCCAAAGCTTAGTAAATGAGCAGAAGCTAACTTCCATCATCCAATCATGTGCAAACTAAAATGCTTTTTTTTTTTAATTTTTTTTCCTTTCCTTGGGTATTCTTTTCAAAGTGAAGCTTTTTCTCATTTACTAGACTCTGGAGAAACTGCACTTGCAGAGTGCAACTGCACTTTGCAAAGTGCACAGTCTATTTGCCTTTAGTAAATCAACCCTTGGATGTCATCGGGACAGGAAATAAGCAGAAACCATCCCAACAGGGACAAGGAAAGCAGTAAAAACATGACAGAGAATGTGGGTTATGCCTAGAGTTCCTAAAATGAAAAATAGCAAAAGACTGGCATTTTACAGATGAAATAATCAGTGAGATGTTTAACTATTTAATTTTTAAAGTGGACCTCTGCTCCCCCCCATGCAGGGCAAACCAACAGGTAATTTAAATGGCACCATACCGCAAATACCCACTTCCCTTTCCCTCCTTGATTGTTCTGATAGCAGGGCCATGCTGTAAGTGGATGTCGCCCAGGTGGCCATTATTGCTGTCCCCCCCCCCACGGCAAAGGTAATACTGCTTGAATTTTTACCTATGTCTCCTAGGTCCCCCCTTTCTTCCACATAATCGCGCAAACACAAACACAGGCAGTCAGCTAACTGAGATGACTGGCAGCGCTGTACTCAATGACATTCAGCCTAAAATGTTAACAAGTTCCCGCTCAGCTGCTAAGTCTGGCAGTATGTCCAGGATGGGGGCTCAGTAACACTAAACCTATGATTTAATCAGGCTTAGTGTTACTGAGCTGCACTGAGACATGGCCTAGTCTGCTTATCTGCCTAGAGTGTGTAGCTCTGTTATAGGGGGGGGTCATATGAAGTTGCCCTCTCTACACAGGCCATGGCGCTAAAGGCTCGTACACACTTTACGAAAATTAGGCGAACATTTTCGTCCAAACAATTTTCGTACGATTTTCGTATAGTGTGTACAGAACTTTCTACAGCCGATTCTGAATTTTCGTACAAAAATTCTCGAAGGGACAAACTCCAAATTTTTCTCGTATGGGAAAAACAAACAATTTTCGTTTAATGTGTACCATTTTCGTACGATTTTTGTACAAGAAAAATCAGAAAAGAAAGACTGCACATGATCAGAAACAATAAACAACAAATAAAAACCTTTGTTGTATGAGTATTTTTGTATGAGTATTTTGGTATGAATTTTCGTTCATCGATTCTGATTTGCTGTGAAGCGAGGAAAATCGGACGGTCGTTCGCCCGATTTTCTTATAGTGTGTACCCCACTTAACCTGCAGATAACCAAATGAGCCAGAGCCTTCGCTAAGGGAATAGTGGACTATGAATATATAATTAGCAGTGCCTCCACCTAGAAAAGGACTCCAGAGTATGTAGAGATGATCCCTTTCTAGGACAATAACTAGTAACTCATCCAAAATAACTGACAGCAGGAGTACTAATACACCCAGCATAGATTTCTAAGAGTAAAGATATGCAGACATACCAGCATGTTATTAGTGTAACTTTATATTTGAGAAAGTGATGGCATTACATACAACCAAAGCAATAACAGGAACAATGTACATATATAGATGATGATTGGTGCGCTAAACAAGAAAAAGTGACTATAATGTTCAACTAAATAAAATGTTGACAAATAAAGTGACTCTTCTTAAGTGAATTATAAATGAACAATAAAAATTCATCAATGATTGTAAATAACAACACAAAATTGTCTTTTGGGTGATTCAAAACGAATTGAAAGTCCATCAAGTGATAAAAAAAATTGTGTTCTGAAGTGATATAGTGACTGTGCTTAAGGTATTGTTCCAAAAAGAGTGACTTCCGCGTGAATAAAGATCCCAACACCAGCTGCTTATCCTGCTTACCAGATATATGTATCTCTTAGGCAATAAATCACCGCAAATGGCATGCAAATCCACCCTGGTGTGGCCACACAATCGAGCCTCTTACCGGATGTGACAATAAATATGCTCATAGGATATCTCCTCTGGTTCAATCAGGAAGTGGTTATTGGCTATCTGCTTGGTTGTACCCAGATCCCCGGGATGTATACTCCTCTTGTTGACTCCAAGGGTTACATGTAATGAATGCAAATAGACCACCCGTAGTGCATTATCCTCGGTTTATTAGTAAAAGAAAGGGCAATCGTACTTACAGGAAGAAGGTCTTGCATAAAGCGTACATGGATGGAGCCTCTAGTGATCCTATGTCCGGCTGCAGCCCGGACAACTGGATGACGTGGGTGGTGGCGCGACACACCTCCTCTCCGACGCGTTTCCTCTGAAAAGACTTCCACTGGGATAGGAGGGTATATTTATTGTCACATCCGGTAAGAGGCTCGATTGTGTGGCCACACCAGGGTGGATTTGCATGCCATTTGCGGTGATTTATTGCCTAAGAGATACATATATCTGGTAAGCAGGATAAGCAGCTGGTGTTGGGATCTTTATTCACACGGAAGTCACTCTTTTTGGAACAATACCTCAAGCACTGTCACTATATCACTTCAGAACACAATTTTTTTTATCACTTGATGGACTTTCAATTCGTTTTGAATCACGCAAAAGACAATTTTGTGTTGTTATTTACAATCATTGATGATTTTTTATTGTTCATTTATAATTCACTTACGAAGAGTCACTTTATATGTCAACATTTTATTTAGTTGAACATTATAGTCACTTTTTCTTGTTTAGCGCACCAATCATCATCTATATATAATTCACTAGGCACAGTTTCTTGGTTGCAGCTTTACAACATTCACATATTATCAGCGCACTTTTATTCAATTTCAACAATGTACATATGTCTGACAAGAACAGTGTATATATTTATCTATAACACCAATACCTGATTTCCAGTTCCCAGCGCCGTATGCTCTTTCCCTCGGCTCCCACGGCAGGATGATTTAACCGGCTTGTAAAATCTGTTAACCACCTCAATATGATCCGCAGCCCCCCCGGTTACCTACCTGCATACCCCAGGCACTTCCGTACTGCACCGCGCCACGCTACATGGATCGGTTCCTGGAGAAAGGAGGCCCATGCACTCCGCTGGGCACGCCACAAATCAAGGCCATGGTCTCGGCCCTCCCTTCCGGCTCTGCTGAACCTTCGCCCATGGAGGTTTCTACATCAGCTGCCGCTCTGCCTTCACGTGATGACCCCCCAAATAGATCACACAGCTCAGGCGGTAGTGGCGTTCTTTTCCCCCACAATTAAGGAATCAGTAGAAAAGGCAGTTTTGGCGGGCATGCAGACATTAAACGGCAGATGGGAGAACACTCTCGCAGGCTCCTTGAAGCAGAACACCACATCTCAAATATTGAGGATGAGCTTTACCAATCCCACTATTCTGAACAGGCACAGGAGAAGACAAACAGGGCACGACGGAACAACTTATGGTTCATTGGGGTGCCAGAATCCATGGCCCCAGCAGCGATCCCTGATCTCTACGCTAAAAGAATCCCTGAGGCCCTGGGCCTGAAAGGTAGCTGTGTGGTGGAAAGGGCACATCTTATGGGTCGGCTCCGCGTCCGATCATAGCCAAATATTTAAACTACACCGATAAATCGGCCATACTCCAGAAATTCCGGCAAGCCAAGTCCTTCCAAATTGATGGAATAAAAATCCTGATTTTTTGCTGACTATTCAGTCAAAGTAGCTAAAAAAGGAAAGCTTTCCAGACCGTGTGCTCCAAATTACACCATGCTCAGATCAAATTCACGCTTGCATACCCATTCTTCGACTCAAGTCTCCTAATGGCGAACAATTATCGTTTCAGGACCCAGCGGACGCGGAAACCTTCCTCCGATCTTTACCAGCAGATGGTCAGGGTCCATCAACATCCAAAACATCTCTGATCCCACCTCCACTGGATCAGAGGAGCCCATGCAAAGAATAACCCAAGCGCCTCAAATATTCATCTGTGGTCAGCTCCAACCGACCAGACCCTCACCGCTGAACGTTAACTCCAAGCCACATGTTATGCTTCTACTTTGGGTAACTCACCTATTCGTAGTATTGTTTTCTCCCCCAGCTGGGGCTCGGCTTCACCAGTCCCTCATTGGATACAGCCTGTATGCCCAGGCTACTACTTTCCCACACAGTTGTGGGTCACTGATGTTGTTCTTTGTAACTGCCTTCCCTTTTCATGCTGTCATTGTGAGGGGCAGGGGTGATCCTGTGTGGCTTCATGCTTATCCCTTTCTTTCTACATACTTTTGAGGTCGGTTACTTCTACCTTTTACATGCCTGGGTCCTGACTCACGGTATTGCCACCTCTCACTCTGACAGCATGCGGAAAAAAGTGAAGTTCTCAGATGTTTGTGGTATTTTTTGTTGTGTCTATGACTTACTCCTATCCTACCCTGCCCTTTTCTCCCCCCCTAGTACCATGGTTTCATGTTTGAAACATCACCTTCCCGGGTTCCCCATCATACCCACCATACTTAGCACACTTACACTTTTACTCATGCCCCCACAGGTGGCACCTGCCCGTGATATAATTGAGATTGATCCTCGCACTCCCTAACACCCCATGAGAGTTGTTTCATGGAATGTTAGGGGCCTAAGATCCCCAATTAAACGTAAGAAAATCCTACGTCACCTCAAGAGACTTAAAACTGATATTGCACTTATTCAAGAATCCCACCTGTCCTCGGCCGACTTTTTTCGCATGCAAAAACTTTGGGTGGGGACGGTGTTGGGTTTGGGGGCTCTCGGCCGAAAGGCTGGAGTTCTCATTCTTATTCATATAAATATTTCCTTCGAACTTCTGTCCTCTGTCACAGATGACAAAGGTCGTTTTATATGTGCTCATGTTAAGTTGAATGGTAGAGAGCTGAACTTAACCAATGTATATGCCCCTTATACCCCTGATCACTCGTTTTATCGTGCCCTGACGACCCAGCTCTTTCAGCTCCCACATGCCCCACATTTAATCAGCGGTGATTTCAATTCCACGCTGGATCCCCTCCTCGATAGATCCCGCATCGGGCCCTAATGCACTCGCGCTGGGGTCTCAGATTTGCCACTTCTGACGACATTTCTAGACTCCCTGAAATTGACTGACGTCTGGCGTCTTTTTCACCCACCAGATAAGGAATACACCTTTTACTCCCATCCTCATAATATATTCACCAGAATAGTTTTTTCTTTTGTTCTGACAATCTCGTCCCTAGACTGGAAGATTCTGAACTACATGATATAGTGATTTCGGACCATGCCCCTGTTTCTCAATCTCTGGACCCCCCTGATTTACAGGCTACCTCTCACCTTTGGCGATTTCCTTCCTATCTAGACAATAATGCATACTTCCAGTCCTTTATGGCCTGGGCCTGGAAGGAATATTCCTCCAATAATCTCTCCCATACTGCTAATTCTAATTTATATATATGTGTATTTTATATATGGGTAAAGAGATTTTTTAAAAAGGGATCTTTTTATATATATATATATATATATATATATATATATATGGTTTTTATATGTATTTTTGAAGAAATATTTTATATTTTTATCGCACTAATTATGATATTGTATACCTTTTATATTTATGCGCATGGCTGTTTAAAATTGTGGTGATATGGGAGAGACATCTATAACAGTCAGCTTTCGTCTGTCCTTTTTTAGATAACTGTAGTTTTTATATCAACTTACATGTCAAATTACATCTAAACGTGTCATACACTTAAAATTATGAAACTGAATGGCTGAGCGTTTGAATATGTATCTATATAGCTATGCGGCTACAATAAAATGGCGCCTGCCTGTCCTATTTAAGTCAATGAGCGATCCGCCGTCCAATCATATCCCCCTGAGGAAGACACGTGGTCCCTGTGTCGTCACGCGTAGGGGAGGGGCAAGGACGGACGGAGCGTTGCACCGCTGCTCGGTGAGACTGTCGGCTGCCAGCACACGCTGTGATCTTAAGGCAGCACTGAACGGTCTCTCCCACTATACAACCACGATTTCTGCCATCACCTATTGGATTGTTTGCTGATGCGATCGTTTTATGTGCATATTATGCACCCACACATGTGAGTGAGACCATTTACTTCTATCTAAATAAAAATGTTTTTGAACTATTTCATGCACTATTATAAGTTTTTTTGCTTTCATATAAATGCTGCACTGAGTGATATTGCAAGCCAGGCTTCATTACTGTGGATGAGAGGTGCCATGAGGATACGGAGATCTAAGGTGAGCACCTACTCACAAGGGGGTGCACGGTTGGCTGTCTACTGTGACACTCTGATCACTCGTTCCTGGGAGCACAGATCACTTTATATTGGTTGAATCACCATTGGTTGGACTGTATTTATTATATTATTTTTCAACACCACCATTCACGACCTTCACTGGACTTTCTTTATAATCTTTATACTTTAATGGGACTTTATATATTTATATTGGCACTATTGGCACTTTAATATTATATACTATTTTAAAAAAATTTTTTTGGTTTTATATGCCATTTTTTCATACATTGCAAGTTTTTATGATCATTTATTTGCGCAGCACTATTTATTTATTCTAATTTGCTAATCCTAACCTCTTCTGGGAAGCAGGCAAAGCATATCTTCGAGGTCGTATAATATCCTATGCATCAGCTTTTAAAAAATCAACTTCCTGTCATTTTACTCAGGCCAGCGAGAGGCTCCGTAATGCCCTACGAGCATTGTTATCCCAGGACTTACTAGTTAATAGGACTAAATGGGCGACGGCTAAAAAGACTTTTGACATATGGGCGGATAAAATTGAACTCATTAAGAGAGCCCATTTATCTGCCACACTTAACAGATTTGGCAATAAGGCAGGCAAGCTTCTTGCAAAACTGTGCGGTGCTCCCTACAGACCTATGCACATTGCTTCCCTAAGGAACTTGGTAGGTAGAGTGGAGACTATGCCTCAAGGGGCAAAATCTGTAATTTACAAATTCTACTCCTCCCTCTACTCACCCGATTCTATTGATCTGGATATGGCCAGATCCTTTCTCTCGAGCATTTCCTTGCCAAAGATTTCCCCTGAAAAATTGGCTCAATTAAACGCTCCCATCTTCCTGTCTGATATCACTGATGCGATTAAACACCTAGCCCCAAATAAGGCCCCAGGTCCCGATGGACTTTCCGGGGAAATCTTTAAATCCTTATCGTCCCTTATTGCCCCTACCCTGTTTAATGTATACTCTGCTATATGGTCTGGTGGCCCTTACCCCCCCCCCCCCACACGGGGAACCAAGCCATAATCAAACTCATCTCCAAGAAAGGGAAAGACCCCCTTGAACAGGGTTCATACCGACCCATTTCCCTTCTGAACCTGGATGTCAAAATCCTTTCCAAGATCCTCGCTACCATATTGGCCCTTATCATGCCTTCCTTGCTCCACACAGTGCAATCGGGCTTTACTAAGGGCAGATCAGCTGCTTCTAACCTTCGGCAGGTGCTCTTGGCTCTAGACCAAGCCCGGCTACATCCGGGGGGGACCTGGCCATCCTGACCCTGGACGCAGAGAAGCTCTTTTGACAATGTCAATTTTGAGTGGCTCACCATGGTCCTTGTTGAAATGGGCTTTACTGGACCCTTCAAACACATTGTGGAGGCCATGTACTCTTCTCCTGCGACTAGTCTCTGGGTGGCTGGGCCCCTCACGGACGAGTTTCGCCTATACAAGGGCACAAAGAAGGAATGTCCCTTGTTGCTGCTGCTTTTTTAATCTGGCTCTTGAGCCTCTTTCCAGACATCTTTTGGAAACAGCCCCACTCCATGGGATTTCCATTGGAAATAAGGAATTGCGGATTTCTTTGTTTGCTGACGGGATTTTCTCTCGGAATCCCACGGCAGACATGCCTACTATTATCTCTACTTTTGACAGGTTCAGATTATGTTCAGGTTTACGGATCAATTATGCCAAAAGTGAAATTCTCCCCTTAGGTCCCCTGTCTTCTCCTCTCTGGGTGCTAAACTCCCCTTTCTCGATAGCTAAATCTCACATTACCTACTTAGGCATCAAGATTGGCAGGACACCATCTTCCATATATACCCTGAATTACCCTCACATTTTTGCTAAGATTATACAGGAGTTGGATAGTTGGATGGATCTACCGTTCTCGTTACTGGGAAGATGTCATATATTTAAAATGGTCAGTTTCGCCCGCCATTTATACCTACTGCAGTCTATTTCCGTTCTAATCAAGCATAAAGATATACAGTCCCTACATAAAGCCATCTCCAAATTTATTTGGAGGGGCAAACGTCCATGCATCGCTCTCAAAAAGTTGTTTCTTCCCAGGAGCGAGGGCGGAATTAACCTCCCTGATATTAGGTTGTATAATTTATCTTGCTTGTTAAGAATAGCTATTGATTGGATCTCCGGGTCCTCCCACTTTTCTGACTATCCACTGGTATCACAAGTCCCCCACCCCCTTTCACTGGCTTCTCTACTACATGCTAAATGGAAGGATATGCCTCCCCAACTGCAACATAACATCTTGTTAAGAGACACCGTCATTGCCTGGAGAGAGACTAGAAAACTTATACGGCTCCCATCCTCGATCTCCAAATATCTACCAATCCGAGGTCACCCTAACTTCCCCCCAGGCCTGGATCACTCGACTTTCCAATTATGGGAGCAAAACTGCTTACGGTACTTTTCGGATCTCTGCGAACCTGAATCGGGTCAACCATGTTCTCCTCAGCTTCTATTCACCAAGTTCAATGTTCCGGGATCTCACCTCTTTTCTCTGCTTCAATGGTTCAGCTTTATACGGTCCTCCTGTAGAGATCCCAAAAAAGAGGTTCTGTGATCCGCTAATAGACCCTCTTCTAACTATGGGAAAATACAGTTATCAGACATTTATAAACCATTTCAACGTTTGACCTCTTACCAAATGGCATCATCTACTGCATCTAACTGGTCCAAGGACTTTGACACGGAAAACATTCTGGACAACATTTTTCAAGGGTACAAGGCGACCCTGCGACTGACCCCCAATGAATCCTGGAGTGAAACTCAGGTAAAAATTCTTCACCAGGCCTACATCCCTTTCGTGTCTGGCACAGATAATTCCCTTTCCAGCACATGTCCTCTGTGTTCTAAATCTAGACTGACGCTGAAACACGGGTTTTGGGCGTGTTCCTTCATTTCATCCTTTTGGGATTAAGTTCTCTCGATCATCTGTGAAATTACCTTGCTGAATCTCCCCAAAGACCCCCTTCTTTTGATTTTCAGCTATTGGGACAAACAACTGTAAATTTGGTCGAAGCGCTCCTCCCGTTTTCTCGTATCTGGATTCTGACTTGCCTCTTAATAGCTCGGAGAGCCATTCTTGCAAACTGGATATCCCAGATATGTCCCTCAATTTCCCAAGTCAAACAGGATCTCTTGAACACTCTTCGACATGATCAACTCAATACGGACTTTAACCATAAGGCAACACGTTTCTTTTCCAAATGGCAGGATTTTCTAACGTGACTACCCAGTGGCGAGAACTTGGACTCGCTTTGTGAAACCTTTATCTACTCTGATGACTGCTAAAGCATGTGTGGTGTAGGTTTGGTGGCCCATCCCCCCCCCCCCTGCTCCCTTCCCACTACTACTGTATGTTCATCTGCACTAAGGTCTATGTTCAGATCCATCCAACTGGGTTTTAGCTCAGCCTCCTTGTTCTTGGGCAGACTAGATGGGCCAAATGGTTCTTATCTGCCGACACATTCTATGTTTCTTCTGTTTACCCCAACCCCGTCCTTTTACGAGTCTCCTTTCAACTTTATCACATGTATTTTCGCAAACCCTTGATGTCCATGTTTCATATTGTGCTATGTCGATTATATGTGCATTGTTCTTTGGTTCTTTTGTTTTTTTTCTCAAAATAAAAGTTTGTTAAAAAAAAAAAAATAAATAAAAAAAAACACCAATACCTCTAATTAGGCACTGTGGCACAGTTCAGGTGTAGGGGCCCCTGATGAGCTGGCTTGCAAGGCATAAAATAATCCAGCTTGAGAGGATGAATGCCGACGCATCTGTGGAGCGGTGGCTTCCTGGGAACGCTTGTTAAGACAAAGATACCAATGGCGAAGATGTCTGGAATGCACCACCTGCAAGGCAAATCAGGCCTATCTAGACAATCTCTTGGTTCCTAAACTGATTATAGGCTATCAATGCTACCAGGCCTCTACCTATCTAAATGGCCATCGGAAGTTTATCCTGTTGCTACCCTGAGCTGTTTACCATTTCCTAGGCTAATACTAGTTAGGAAACAGACCAAAAAAAGGACACTGTTTCTTTAAACAATGAAGTGGCAAATATACACTTCAGCACAAACCAGTCACTTGGTTATAATCAAATGAGCTTTGATCTCATACACTTAATAGCCCAAGTATATTGCAATATGCAAAGAGAAAGTTTCAGCGAATCAGAGAAGCCTCTAACAGATATCTCTGATTCCCATACAGGAGTAATATAACAGTGAGCTACACAGTGCAGTAACACTTGCCTATTGTCCCTTTTCAGTCTGGATGGGTACAACACAAAATCAGCCTTCAGCACCTCTGGCTTGCACAGCATGTGGCTGGTCACACTCTCCTCACTTCCTGTAAGAAATCCATATATAGATCAGCATGCCTTGACTAAAATGACAGGGAACATCAGATGGCTTGGTCGGAAACCAACTTGTCCCACCTCTAGGAGAACCACTACTGCCTTGGACTGCTGTTTGTGTACTGGTAAGCTGGAAGGAAACATGGAGTAAGGAGCATCCACCGCAGAAGATAAAGAACTGCAGAGGGAGATCGTGTAAGGCTCGGGCAGCTCAGCTGATCACAGGACACTGCTAGGTAGAGCGACGCTACTATGGAAATTATAGGGGACGTGGCTTCCTCCTTTCTCAAGCTCAGATTTTTAGGCTGCAAAAGTGGAAATACACTTTAACTGTCTTAGAGCCACCCTCCAGCATTGTACTACAGACAGGTGGCTCCTACAGGCACAGCAAAATAGCTATACGTTACTGCCTCTTTCCGTGTTGCCTATTCCTCTCCAGCTGTAATTGGATACAGTGGGATTTTGTCAGCAGGTCGATGATGTCAATCACAGCCCAGAGCCCTGTGTTCTCAAACAACACAGGGCTCTGTACAGAGGGAACAACCTCTTTGTTTCTACTCCAAAATAGAAGAAGAACAAATAGATTTTAAGAAAAAAGCAGCAGATAATACATGCATTACCACTTGTTAGGCACACACTTAATCCCTTTATTAACCTAAGATGTTATGCACTTCCCAGCCAGTGTTATCAGTACAGTAATAGCGTTTAGTATTATCATTGATCACTACGATAGTGTCACGGGTGACATCAGTGTCAGTTAGTCAGTTCCCACCCAGTGTCAGACTGCCGCCGCACTATTATAGTCTCACTATAAGTCGCTGATCACTGCCATTACTAGTAATAATAGACAAATATGTATACAGCGCCATATAAAATCAAATGAAGTAACAAAGTGCATCATATAAATCAATAAACTCGCTTACAGTGCAATATATATTCTTCTTAGGTGCAATTTATAATGTCCATAAAGTGCATTCAAAGTAAAGTGCATAAGAGTCCATATAAAATATAAATATTACCGTGGTTTAAAATTCAATAAAGTGCTTGATAGATGTTTCCATATAAAAGTGCAAGTGACACCACCACCGTTTAGCCACCAGATGGCCTCTCACCTCACTGAAGCATTAAACCAGCATTGAATCCTCAATAAAAAATGCCACTTCCTGGATCGATCTCTCACCATCCCATGGACATGATATGTGAATAAAGATAATGAGGCATCTAAGTGTACACTGCTATTATCCTTTAATTGATTCACATTCAAAGTAGAATTGCACTCACATGAATCGGCACAATGGGCTTGTGCGGACCGTACACGCCAAAAACAGTAGCTGTCGGGAGCCGTGCTGGTGGGTCGCCGCTCATCCGGAGACCTGGACGGACGAGCGGCGACCCACCAGCACGGCTCCCGTACAATAAAAGTACACTGGTAAGGGCAATATCGGGGTCTGTGACAACTGTATCAATAACAAAGTGCAAAAAAAAAAGTTAATCCCATATTGTACTAAAAAAGGTAACAAAAATTAAATTTATAAACACAACCTAAACCTAGAACCTATATGTTGTGGCTAAATTAGTTTCCTTTATTTTCACCTGGTGGTTTTTTTCCTGTAATTTCACCTGGTGATTCGACTAATATTTAATTTCCTGTCCTTGAGTAGCACATTGCATTGTATCTATGGAGAAACAGCACTGTCACTCTAAGCTCCTCTCTTGGAATTGGAATACAAACATCCACCCTCCAACATTCCATTATATAGAGGGGAGTGTTTTGTTGTTCACAGAAGGTAGCTGAGAAAGCTGATAACATTGGTTGTGATTTCAGTTCAGTGCACAGAAAGTGACACAACATTTCTGATAGAATCGAGAGATATTTTTCAGTACTTGCAGAAAATATACTTGAAAAATAAAAATAAAATGAATACAGACAATACATCGAAGGACTGGTACAAATATGGACAAATTGGTTGGTACCTCAACAGCTCATTATGGTATAATACATTTTTTTTATTGATTTTTCCGTAAACATGTCACAGAATGCAAATAATTAATTGAACAGTCAGGAATATAGAAAAGAAACATTCAAGCAAGAAGTAATAAAATTAACATGTTGTGTTTATGACATTTTTATCCAGCACCAGGTTGCTCTACAAAAAGCAAAATTGAAGTTTAAAGAAACTACAAATTGGCAGTGGCTTGATAGACAGGATCTCACTATTAGTAGTAGTCCAACAGTAGGGATTAGTAGTAGGGAAGGGAAAAGAAGTCAGAACAAGTGAAAAGAAAAGGGAAGGGAAGAAGGGAAAGTCGGAGAGTGGCGGTCTAGCCCTACCTACACCTTACCTCCTGAAAAGTGATGGCATTAAAGTGTTACTAAACCCACAATAGTGAAATCAGTCTGTATATGCAGTAAAGCATGCTTGTTATACTCACTGTGGAACGTGAGTTAATCCTCTGCATTGTGTAAAAAGGCTGTTTGATCCTGTCTCATTTGATCTTTACTTTCTTCCAGTGTCTCCAACTAATCTCTGGATATTATAGAGAGAAGCTGCACATGCTCAGTTTGGTGTGTATTTATTTTTCTTGGGAAAGTGCATGTGATCAGCACAGGGCCAATCAGCACTGTACAGACAGAGGGTGAGGGGTACTGCAGCCTCATAGGACAGTCAGAGCAGAATGAAAACTCCTCCTACTAGCTTTAACCAGACATTGATAGAAGTCACAAGACTGCTATATACTGCTGATGAGAAAAGGTATTTGGCAGTTTATATTTACTAAAACAATGGCATTTCCATATTCTGTGAACTGTGGGAGACCAGATATAGTGAATGCAGGGTCCTGGGTTTAGTAACACTTTAAAAGCAATTGTCCCACATATACCTGCATACTTTTCATATGTCATAGAGTAAAGCGAAGAAAGCGTGAAATGGGATAAATTATTGCTTATTGTGCAAAGATATTCTAAAATAGCCTGGACCAATTTGTTGGTACCCCTCAAAAAGATTATTAATAGTGATATTTATCATTAATATTACACATCCTCAATCTTGTAATCGGTCAGTAAGCTCATTTAAATGCAGAAATGTTGTTACTCTGCTGTTTGGTATCATATGCCCTATACTGAACGTGGACCAGAGAAAGCAAAAGAGAAAGTTGTCTTAAGGAAAACAGACAGAAAATTATAGACCAGCATATCATAGGTAAAGGCTTTAAGACCTCCAAGCAGCTTGATGTTCCTGTGAGTACATTTGTGTAGCACCCTCCTAGTCAGGTGCTAGGTAGAGAGTATAGTTTTGGCTCTGTCTGCCTATCAGAGGAGCAGCAGGCAAAATATATATTGTTCTCTGCTTAACATAGAGCAGGATCTGTGAGTCAGGTCTGCTTGGTGTGCTCAGTGTGTGATTCATCTGGTCTTAGGGAGTGTCCCCAGCTGATCCAATGGGGAGGCACATAGAATGCTGGAGGAAACTTAACCAATGACACACAGGCTTTTGGTACTGCCCCAGGGATTGGCACGGAGAGTTGGTCTCGGTGCATTATGGGGCAGGGTAAATAAAGCCACGGGCAGATGAGGTAGAGCTCTTTTGGCGGGAAACAAAGTCCCAGAAGGAGAGTGGCGGCTGCCTCCTCTTCTGCTGCAGTTGGCGATGTTCACAGGCAGTCAGCCTGGTGAGCCATAGGAGTGAGGCTGAACCCAGAGGCCCAGGAGAGCTGACTGGAGGAGTTGGGGCACTGCAAGACTCAGGAAAAACAGTATCGTGAGTACACAGGATCTTGCCCAGGGGTCTGCCCAGGAAAGGGACCACTCTGGAGTGTAGAGTTAGTGAACGGTGTCAGCTAGAAAAGAGAAAGGGGGTACTGGGGGAGTATCCTGAAGAGAAACACAAATAGGAACACTTACCTCATCTTCATTCAAGTGGCAGGATGAAGTAGCGGCCTTGGCGCATTCTTAAGTTAGAAGTCCTCAGCATTGTGAATAGTTAACAGTTGGAGTATCCCACTCATCCCTTTTCCTATCCCAATATAAATAAAACAACAAAAACAACAATCCCTAGACTGATCATTGGCTGAGCCAAGAACTTAAAGTATTAAGAATTCTGCAAGCAGTTGCTACGGGTAACCCAGTGGAATCCAAAAGTATCATTCTTCAGCAGTCCTCTAGGGGGCAGTGCTACATTTGCAAATATTATTAGGAAATGTGAGGTTCATTAAAGTATCGCCAAACTCCCCTGGGTGATCATACCATTACCATCAGTCGCTTCTTGAGCGACAAAGGGCACAAGGGAAAAAGACCCAGGAGAACTCCACTGTTAAAATAAAAACATACAAAAACAGACTGAAATTTGCTAAAATGCATATTGACAAGTCAAAATGGTTCTGGGACAGATGAGAGAAAACTGGGGCTTTTTGGCAAGTCACTTTTTGCTCTATGTTCACAGATGAAAAAATGAAAGAATAAGTTCACCTTTAGAAGCATGTTACATGTTACACCCATATTTAGAATTTAATATGTAACTTGCTACTAGTGACCTACCTGCCACTGCCAGTGCTCCCAGCACTCCCCGCACTGTGACAGTGGGCAGGGGATCTTCTCCGCTGTCACTTTTTGAAAACAGCACAGCCATGCAGGGCTCTGCCCACAGGGCCACGTTTTTCATTACAGTTTCTTGTTAATAAATTAGACTACAAGTACCGTCAGCTCCTGTGGCCGCTGCCTTGTAGTTCTCATTGATGCTTTCTGCCATTTAGTAACTACCTGCCCGTATTGGGCAGACAGCTTACTGAGTGTCTGCAAGACCCAAGCATTGGAACCCGTGGTCTGCTGATTGCGGGTGCAATGCTTTAAAATGTGCAATCTCTGTGAGTAACTGATCACATCTCTTCTCTATAGAGTATGGCGTGTGTCCCAGGAGCTCAGTGACTGCTCTGTCATCCCTACTGTACAGGCTACTGCTGTGTGATCGCAGGACACCTGAGGATCACAGGAAAGAACCCCGGATCCATGCCTTATGAGTATAATGGGTATATGATCTAAACGGTATATACGGCTACAGGAGAAGGATCAGCTTATGGGAGCACCGTGGACCGCACAGTGGAGCTAGGTCTTACACGCGGGATACCCCTGTAGGGGTGATATTTTCTGGTGAGTGCGGGAAAAGTTGGGATCAAGGGAGCACTGTTTCCACACCCGGCACTTTAACACCCGGAGCACCACGAAAATCACCCACGGAGCTGAATACTGCTACAGCCCATTTTTATATGAACTTTTTATGGACTTGTTTTTCTCTCCACTTATTCGAGTGATTGAGCTCCTTTTAAAACACTGCCATAGACCTACTATATTATATATATATTACATACCTTTCACTTTCTTTGATAGATAATTCCTATTTTTATCACTTGCACTAATAACACTTTATCACTCTTAATTTACAATATAAATTTTTTTGAATCCTAAACCATTATATTTGTTTCACTAGTAATTAATTTAGATTGGAAGTCTATGTTTCTTCCCTATCTTTTGGTTAATTAAGGACACACTAGCCAGCATTTTCTGGCCAATTTTATCGCACATGCGCACTTATATTTGGTAGATATAGTTGGATGCTATGCGCACAGGTATTTTGCACTATTTCACTTTATATTCACATCTTATATTTATTCAGCTGTATTAATTAATAATATATATTTTATTTTGCTTTATATTGCACTTATATTTATATGTATTTATTTATATATATATGAGCTGGTTTTTCTGTACATTAGCTATTGATTTACCCGAGTTTTAGAGATTTTTTAGGCAGCGCCAATTACCTCATTATTTTTACACATATCTAATATTGACCTTTTAGTCTATATTTTAGGGGTAGGCAGCAGCCATTCTTAAGTATTTTAGGAACATACTATTTCTCCATAGCGCGGATACTATTGTCAATACCGTCAGCTCCTGTGGCCACTGCCTTGTAGTTCTCATTGATGCTTTCTGCCATTTAGTAATGGCCTGCCCGTATGGGCAGACAGCTTACTGAGTGTCTGCAAGACCCAAGCATTGGAACCTGTGGTCTGCTGATTGCGGGTGCAATGCTTTAAAATGTGCAATGTCAAAAAATAAATAAATGCACATTTTTTAACTGCAAAAAGATCTGCATTTATAATTGTTTTTACAAAAGGTTAACTTATCCTCTAAGCTTTCAAAGAAAGAACATTGTACCCTCTGTGAAACATGGAGAATGGTTATTTATGCCTTGAGGGTTTCATGCTGCGTCTAGCCTTGAATCTGGGAAGTGCACAATGGCATCTCCTAATGGATTTCTGGAAGGAAACATAATGACCAGTGTCAGAAAGCTCTGTCTCGGTTGCAGATCATAGAGCCTCCAACAGAATAATGACCCCAAACACACAGCAGAAAGCACCCAAAAATGGCCAAGAACAAAACATTGGACTATTCTGAAGTGACCTTCTATGAGCTCTGATCTAAATCCTATCAAACATGTATAGGTAAGCTGAATCATGTAGTTTGGAGAAGGTACAATTTTAAACCTAAGATAGTTGGAGCAGTTTGCTCAAGAAAAGTGGACAAAGTTATCTGTTGGCAGGTGCAGAACCTCTAATGGGAGCTATAGAAATTGTTTGTTTACAGTGATTGCCTCCAAGACTTGTGCAACAAAATAATGTTAAGGGTCCCATGAGTTTTCTCCATGACATTTCCAAGGGACATTACTTACCTTCAGTGAGATGTTGTGACCTTGTTTAGCAGAAACCTTCCTCCTCCGAGATCCCCCACCTGTGAGAGCTCCTTTAGACTTTAGACCTGGTAACCCGCCCCATAACAGAAGATTATGAACCTTTTAATCATCCACCCATCCCCCATTCATACAATCTCTAGTACCGGATTCTATGAATTGAGGAGCCTAACAAATTGGATAAGCATAGTTGGGCACAGGGCCTCTGATAAGGCAGTACAGGCAGCCCTCCTGTACGGAGCCCAGACCTTATCAGTTCAAAAGGGGGACCAACATCACAGCATCTGTCCAATCATGGCAACGAATACTCAAGACACGATGGAATTCCACCCCACTTACTAAAATAAAACTGCCACTTTCGAGCTTACTCTAGCTTGTACCCGACCTGCAGTCGTGGAACACAACTACCCCGGTACTGTTGGAATCGCTGTACTCCAACGGCACTCTCAAACCCTTCGCTCAAATATCTACCGAACTACACTTAGACCGCTCAGAATGGTTTCGATACCCCCAGATCACCTCCTGCTTACAATAAAACCCTCAACTACGCGCCCGGATACCCAGTGTCCTGTAGTCTTACCTGTCCTCCTCTTCGCGGTTGACCAAAGGCATATCATTCATATATCCATTACTAGGGGAAAAGAATTCCTTCTCCAAAACCCCGCCCTTCGTGAAATGAAACATGACCTTGGGCGGCATTCACCCCGCACCAATGGTCAAGAGCCTTCACGTCTGGTTATAAGGCCACACTTAGTGCATCTCTCAGGGAACTACACCTGAAAATCTCCCTTAGATGGTACCTTACACCGTCAACCATAGCAAAGTTTAAAGGAGAATCCTCAGCCCTTTGTTGGAGACGATGTGGTCAAATAGGAACCCTTAAACACATACTTTGGGATTGTACCTTCGTATCCACATTATGGAATACGGTATTCCAACTACTCTCTCAGATCATTGACCGGCATGTCTCCCCATCAACCGAACTAGGCCTGCTGAATCTCACAATCGAGCACATTCCGCCGCGCTCTCGTACATTAACACTTCACCTGCTCATGGTGACCAGAATTTCTATTACAAGGAAATGGAAATGTGACCAACCTCCTTCTCTCACTGAGATAATAAACACCACGCAAACCCACCACATATACGAATTACTCACGACTCCCACGCACGAAGCGTACCAGAAGGAAAAATTCAAATGGCAACAGTGGACAGAATGGTACACTAAATACTTCTCTACCTGATTAATCCCATACATAACCCACGCACTTCTCTTAATAGCCACTAGATGGCATTAGCGGACTTCAAGGGACTGCTAATCTAACGTGATGACAAATTGCATGTCAATTTTCAATCTGACAATAGATGGCACTGCTTGTACTTTACAATTGTACTGCATATACCTGCTGTGTTTTCTCTCCCTTTTTTACTGCCTGTTGATTTTGTTTATCTACTGCCTGTTATGTTGTTCACATAATCTGTTTGTTGATGAAAAATTCAATAAAAACCAGTTAATCAGGTAAAAAAAAAAGGGGGGGGGCCCAGGCACTTGCCAAGCAGGAGGGCCAACAGTACTGCCTTATTGCTGACTCTTGTGATTCCTGTGCAGTTCTGTTGGCTTTGACTTTTATTTTTTTTTACTCCTGCTGCACTGCAGGAGGATCAGTTCAAATATCTGTGTCCCCTTCTCCCTGCTGTTTGGGACCAGTGTGTCCATCCCATTCCCCCCCCCCCCCCCAGTGCTGCCATTTTCCCTTCCCACCGGCAGCTGCTGAGGACACAGAGGTGAGTTACCATCCTGAATGAACACACCACCCTGAATAAACCCCTGTTCACTATCCTGCATGAACACTTCACCCTGAATAAGCCCCCGCTCACTATCCTGAATGAACACTCCACCCTGAATGAACACAGTGAGCGATCAGTACCGATCGCTCACTGTGGAGGTGCAGGTGTTTCCTCCGAGCCGCTATTCACTTGAATGGGTCTTGTTCGACAGGGGTATAATTTCTGCAAAGAATAGCATTGTGGATTTTGCATTTTAGTAAAAATACAAATTGAAATTTTCGGGAGAGGGGGGGACCCTGTCAGGTAGGCTGTATGGGGCCCCCTGATTTCTATCATCAGCCCTGGTTGGGCACTCTTGAGGAGGCATCTAAAGAGGAGGATTTCTGCTAAAGAAGGATACAGCAGCACAATAAGTCAATGTTCCCTGTGCTTATTTTTTAACTAAGCTTTAAAGGATAAGTTCATCTTTCAGAAAACAATAATAAATGCACATATTTTGTAGTGTAAAAAATATGCATTTATTATTTCTTTCAACAGGAGCCTTCAAAGAATTGCACCTGCATTCAGTAGATTGTGGGTACAATGCCAGGATCCTGCATACACTTACTCCGGACCCCTGCTCATACCTCTGTATGGACTTTCAATTTCTGAGCTGGAGGAAGTGTCAGTGGACTATGAGTGCTCTGCACTCATGGTCCACTAATATGTAAAAGTCTGTCTGCTGTGGTGTCGGATGGGACTTCTAGTTTTTTTGTTCACAGATCTTTGTGAATGAATGATGTAGCTATGCAGGTGGAGCCCTGCAGAGCCATGCTGATTTTACATGTGACAGCGGCTACAGGGGAGAGTGCCGTAAGGATGCCGCCACCAAATGCAACTGAGGGCTCATTCACAAGTGTGGCAGGCACTGCTGCTCCTCTGAAATGTGATTCAAAGGGTGTTTGGCAGGTGGTGAGGTACAGAGGCGTAACTAGAACCTTCAGGGCCCCGATGCAAGAAACCATGAAGGGCCCCCCCCACCAGACCCCTGGGAGGGGCCCTTCCCTTCAAGCCTGGGGCTCTTCCCACTGATCTTGGGGCCCTTTACTCTTGTTGCTGGGCCCTTTAATACGGTCCCGCTGCAGGACCCTTTCACAAGTTCTGCAGTGGGCCCTCTTCCTGCCATCTTGGGGCCTCCCCAAGGTGGTGGAATGCCAGGGCCCGGTTGCAAGTGTGACCTTTGCGATCCTCGAAGTTCACCCACTGGTGTCAGTAGTTTTTATTTTTTGTGATTTTAATTGTATTATTTTTTATCATTTTATTTAATTTTTTTACAATGTGACATTCAGAAAAGGAAGGAGCTGGTAAATTACATATTGACCGTTCCCTTCCTGGTTCTCTATTGTGACACATCCCCTGCAGCAGCTGGCAGGAGAGGGAAGAGAGTACAGTTGGGGGGGGGGGGGCAGCACAGTAGGGGGGTACCAGGGGAGGACACAGGGACCCAGAGACAGGAGAACACAAGTGAACTGGATAGGAGGAGTGGCAGGGGCAGCATACAGAGGAACCAATCTCCTCCATTTTCCTCCTGCAGCTACAGGAGGAAAAAGGAGGGCAGCGCCGCCCCTCCTATCCAGGTGTACAGGGGAGCCGCACAGGCCCCCTGGAGCATGGAGCCCGGTTGCAATTGCAACCCCTGCAACCCCTGTAGTTACGCCCCTGGTGAGGTAAGCGATATGTCACCTCCTCAGTGCCTGATAAAAACCTATACTTGTCATGCAATGCATGCAATTGTGGTACAGTTGTACAGCAATTACAGGTTCAAATCAGATGGGGAGGAGGCGACATTGGGTGACACTATGCCCGGGGATCTTTGACTTCTCCCATGTTGTTCAGGTAGATCTCCACCTCTCTAAGTTTGCCTACCCCTGAGTTAGGGTAACATAAGGAGAATGATGCTGAAGACTGGACATATAAAAATGACAGAGAAATAGGAGATTGAGGCTCCACAAGAGCTCCATGGGCATCATGGCTGATCATAGCTTCAACAGGAAACAGGTGGATATTTTCCTTCAGTTTACAAAGGACATACACTCACCGGCCACTTTATTAAGTACACTTTGCAAGTACCAGGTTGGACCCCCTTTTGTCTTCAGAACTGCTTTAATTCTTCGTGGCATAGATTCAACAAGGTTTAACTAAATTCCTCCAAGATTTTGGTCCATTATGAAATGATAACATCACGCAGTTGCTGCAGATTTGTCGGCTGCACATCCATGATGCAAATCTCCCGTTTCACCACATTCCAAAGGTACTCTATTGGATTGAGATCTGGTGACTATGGAGGCCATTGGAGTACAGTGAACTTTATAGGGTTGATTTACTAAAGGCAAATCCACTGTGCACTACAAGTGAATTTGAAAGTGCAGTCGCTGTAGATCTGAGGGGAAGATCTGAAATGAGGGGAAGCTCTGCTGATTTCTATTTTCCAATCATATGCAAGCAAAAATGCTGTTTTTCATTTTCCTTGCATGTCCCCTCAGATCTAAAGCGACTGCACTTCCAAGTGCACTTGTATTGCACAGTGGATTTGCCTTTAGTAAATTAACCCCATTGTCATGTTCAAGAAACCAGTGGTGAGATGATCTGAGCTTTGTGACATGGTGCATTGTCCTGCTGGAAGGAGCCATCAGAAGACGGGTACACTGTAGTCATAAAGGGATGGACATGGTCAGCAACAATACTCAGGTAGGCCGTAGTGTTTAAACAATGCTCAATTGGTACTAAGAGGCCCAAAGTGTGCCAAGAAAATATCTCCCATACCATTACACCACCACCAGCCTGAACTGTCGATAAAAGGCAGGATAAATCCATGCTTTTAGGTTGTTTATGCCAAATTCTGACCCTATCATCTGAATGTCGAGACTCATCAGGCCAGGCAACGTTTTTCCAATTTTCTATTGTCCAATTTTCGTGAGCCTGTGTGAATTGTAGCCTCAGTTTCCTCTTCTTAGCTGACAGGAGTGGCACCCAGTGTGATCTTCTGCTGCTGTAGCCCATCTGCTTCAAGGTTCCATGTGTTGTGTGTTCAGAGATGGTATTCTGAATACCTTGGTTGTAACGAGTGGTTATTTGAGTTACTGTTGCCTTTCTATTATCTCAAACCAGTCTGCCCATTCTCCTCTGACATCAACAAGGCATTTTTATCCACACAACTGCCACTCACTGGATATTTTCTCTTTTTTGGACCATTCTCAGTAAACCCTAGAGATGGTCCTGCTTGAAAATCCCAGTAGATCAGCAGTTTTTGAAATACCCAGACTAACCCCTCTAGCACCAACAACCATACCACATTCAAAGTCACTTAAATCCCCTTTCTTACCCATTCTAAGTTTAAATTTCAGCAAGTTGTCTTCACTAGGTCTGAATACCAAAATGCAGTTGCTGCCATGTGATTGGCTGATTAGCAATTTGTATTACCAAGCAATTGAACAGGTGTACCTAATAAAGTGGACAGTGAGTGTATACATCCTGTTATTGTATAAATACATTTTTATTATAGTGTCTATTCCTTAGATCTATGGAAATAAATTGTCCATATTTCTAAATATCTACTACCGGGCTACCTATTCTTCCCAGAACACAGAAAGCAGTATGCAAAACAACTAAGAAAACATACCTTATGCTTGGAACAAAGGTTATAACGTGTCACTGCTGTATAAGAAAGGTTTTTGTTCTCACAGACTATCCTATAAAACATCTGACCCATTTTCGAGTTTTACAAGAGGAGATCTAATACTGGAAAATATGCGTAAAAATTTATAACATTCAAGAGCATTAGCTAGTTTCACTTAACATTTGTTCCTCCAGGATGGCTGTATTATATAGCACCTGCTGCAAGAAGCCTGTTCATTTATCTTTGGCAATGCTGCCATCTACTGTTCAATAAGAAAATCGACATTCCATTTATGTATGAAGGCCTTGGGCATTAAACATGCCATAACATTTTTCAGTGATTTTGGCATTCTGGTCCAAAGTATTTTAAAGCCAAAACTATGACTTCATAGCTACTAATAAAAATCTGAAAAATTAAAGGTCGTTTCTATCCAAAGAAGCATTTTAATTTCTCATGGTTGCTGCCAGTAAAAACGCCAGCTAGCTTCTAATATGTCATAGCGACCCTACTGGTTAGATACTTTTACTAAAATTTAAATTCCTAGTTCCACTGCCAGAACAACCACAAGTATTGGTGTCATACTCCCCAGAAGGATTCTCCGTAGTGTAAAACAAATATGGGTAGAGCCCAGCTGAGAGCAATACCTTCAATGTGGAATTCTGGAACGGGATGGGAAGACATGAACTAATACAGGGAAAGCTTGCCACTGGCATATCAGAACGTGACAATGGGGTATATGGCGCAATAAGTGTTGTGCGTACATAAATGTCAATGCAGAACAGCAAAAAGTTCATAAAGTCCAAATACAGTGAACAGGGTAACTTTCTACTGATTTCAATGCAACAGATCCAGCACCCTTGAAGAGACTAAAGTATCTCTAGGCAAACAGATAAGTAGAACAGCGATGCGCAATCTGATTGTAGTATATTTATAGATTTATTGTAGTAAATAGACAAATGGCAACTCACATTATGGCAGTTAAAATCAAGCTCATTACATAGTAAGGGCTTCTGATGCACAGTCTCACAACAACAGGGAGCCTCAGACCAACATTGGAGTACTGGGCTGAAGGATAAACCTGCAGGACCAAGAGAACCCCCAAGAGAACCAAACTAGGTGCAGCATTATTAGTACTGAGAAATACTTGTAGACTAGTAACTCCTATGGGAAGAAAAAATGGCAATTGTGTGTATGTAATCCATGAGTGGTCGCCATCGGTTCATACATCTGGGATGGGGAGCCTCTTTCTACAACCAGTCCGGAAAGTCTAGACATCAGGTTGGATGACAGCTTAGATGAGAAAGTGGAAACCTAAAAGAGCTTCTTGTGGGATACAGAGCAGACAAGAAGTGATGAAATTCCTCATCTAAGCTGTCATCCAGCCTGGCGTTCGGACTTTCCAGACTGCAAGTTGTAGGAAGAGGTTCTCCATCTCAAATGCATTAGCCTCCTGCTCAGGGATTAGATACAAAAAGTGCCATTTCTTCTTCCTATGTGAGTTACTAATTTACAAGTATTTCTCAGTACTATTAATGCTGCACTTAGTTTGGTGCCCCCTGGTGTGTTCTCTTGGTCCTGCAGGTGTATCTTTCCACCCAGTACTCCTATCTTGGTCTGAGGATCCCTGTTGTTGTGAGACTGTCCATCGGAAGCACTTACTATGTGATGAGCCTGATTTTAACTGTCACAATGTGAGTTGCTATTTGTCTTTTCACCACAATAAATCTGTTTATATACTATACTCATATTGCGCACTGCTGTTTTACTTATCTCAGAACCTGATGGCTGACTGAACAGTTTACCTTTCCAAAACTTAAAGTGTACCTGTACTTTGCTGATATTCACTTTTTTTATACAGACGAGGATCTTCAAACTACAGCCCATTGTGCTACTTCTGGCCCCTTACAAGATTATCCTGGCCCACAGCAACTTATCCCATTCTTTCAGAATACACTACCATGGTGCAGCTAGGCTGACCTCAATCAACACAACAACCAATGATGCTAAAGGCCAGGCCACACACTTGTTCAATTAAGCTTCAGCAAAAAACCTTGAAGCTGATTGATTTCTATGCAGAGCTGCAACAGATTTTGCACTCTTTTGCTTTAGTTAATCAACCCCACAGTGTTATTTGTTGCTATAGGCTTGTGGCCTGACTGCCCCATGGAAATATATGACTCTGATCGAGGCCTGCGGCATCCAGGGCCACCCTACCATTCAGAATTGGATCTGCCCCACATTTCACCCTCCATCTAGACCTGCTGAGCCTTAAGCCCCGTACACACGTGTCGAAAATCGGCAGGGAATTTTCGTCCGACGACCGATCTGCCGATTTTCAGCTTGTTAGTATGATGCTTCCGACAACCGACTCCCGACTTTTCGGCCAAAAAAAATCTGGTGTGCAGGCTATAAAATTTTTGTCCGCCGTCAAAACACGTACGATTTTCGTGCAGTCAGTACAGATTTCGACAGGGAAAAATCTAATGAGCAAGTCTGGGCATGCTCAGAGAAGAAAGAACACAAAGAAAGCAAACCAACACATGACATCACTTCTGAAGTAGAATTTTGTCGGGCGAGAAAATTCGTGTGCAGTCTAGGCACATTCCAACCAACAAAACACCACTCTGGACAAAAGACGGACGATCGGTCGGCCGATAATCGTTGCGTGTGTACTAGGCTTTACATTCTGTGCTCTGCTGCTGTGAAGGGGACCCTGTGAAATTGGACTCTGATGTGATGAGGGGGTTTTGATGTAAAGTAAATTCTTGGAGTGTTTAATCATTTTTAATTTTTTTCTTTCATCTACGAAATTGTTTTGTGGCCCTTGTACTAAAAAGTTTGGAGACCCCTTTTATAAGGAACATGTACTTTAAGTGATACTAAACACACACTGATTAATTTATGATGGTACTGTAATTATTTTAAATAAAAAAAAAACATCTAAGCACCTTTTTCCTAATCAATATACAGTATCTCAAAAAAGTGAGTACACCCCTCACATTTTTGTAAATCTTTTATTATATTTTTTTTCATGTGATAACACTGAAAAACTGACACAATGTGCTACAATGTAAAGTAGTGAGTGTACAGCTTGTATAACAGTGTAAATTTGCTGTCCCCTTGTAATGTTCTGGTACCTCTGGTACCCTTGTTCCATATTTCTCCTTCGCTAATTGCGTCCCATCTTGTGTAACAAGAGACGCATATACCTTTAAGACCGGATGACATCATTGCCGAGCGCCGCTATGAGCGGCTATTTCAATCACCGGCTTTCTCTCACTCATCGCTCGTTCAAACCACATGTTCACCGCACCTTCTCCTGTGAAGTCGGAGCTGCTGACATTTCCTTTGCTGAACTGACGCCGGAACCTCGCCGCTGATCCGTATCTCGCTACGGGATCACCTCTCTATCTATGGACATTGTTACTACTAACCTATCTAAGTAATAAGTACCCCACAGGGGATTCCTTACTAACCAATCTGCTACTGTCATCTACTGCAATTACCAGGACTATCTATCTATCTATTCCATACCATCTGCATAGACTGTTAGCTCTTGGGACTACCTTCAACTATCCTTGCACTAGGTTACTCTGTCTAAGTATACTCAATCTGTGTCCTCTTACCATCTGCACTATACTAGACATCAGAACCTATCTGCTTTACCATCACCTGCAACTCTCCTAATATTACTCCTAGTAATCACCATACAACCTGTCTCTCATCTATACATTCTCATATGTCCTATCCCTCCACTAAAACATCTGATTGAGTATATGTATATTGCATAACAGGCTGTACACCGTGATGAAGTCCTGAGAGTTGGATAGGTTTATTCAACAGTATCTCTACAAGGCTACTGAGTGTGATAATTCTGCAGCTGAAAATCCATCCATTAACAAAAACGCATGAACGTTACAGATTGAACGAGCCTTAAAAAAAAAATATGGATTCAGCAGAATTACCCACTCATGTACTACAATTAAAACAGCAAGTAGATGCATTGATCCTTGCGCTTACAGAGGTACAAAACGAAAATCAGACCTTGAGACAGCAGGTTGGCCGTCTCACACAGCTTTCTGCTACTCAGCCCCGTGAGCCTAAGATAAACCCTCCTCTAGTGTTTTCTGGTGATCGGAGCAAATTTCGTGAATTTAAAAACGCACGTCGTTTATTTTTTTTGTTAAAACCTCTAACCTACACCACTGACCAAATTAAAGTTTGTACCATCATCTCCTATTTAACGGGTGAACCCCGGGCCTGGGCAGACGCTCTCTTTGAAAAGGATGATCCACTCCTTAATTCTTACCCTCTATTCCTAGCACAACTCGCTAGTTTATATGAAGACCCCAATAAGCAGAGTACCGCTGATACCCAGTTACGGGCCTTGAAACAAGGAAGGAGACCCGTTGAAGATTTCGTGGCAAATTTTAAAAGATGGTCCCCTGATTCAGGGTGGAACGACACATCTTTGAGAACGCAGTTTAGACTCGGCCTATCTGAGGCCGTTAAAGACGAGCTCGCCCGAGCGGATTTACCTGGCACTCTGGAGGGACTGATACAGACCAGTATCAATATTGACAGACGACTACGAGAAAGAAAGGCTGAGAAGATGGGCTCACCATTTTCCAGTCCTTCTCGGATGTTGCCTGCTGACCCTACTCCTATGGAGGTAGGAATGATATGCCCACCTCTGACCCTTTCTGAACGTGCCAGAAGGAAGACCGAACATCTCTGCATGTACTGCGCATCCCCGAATCATTTGATAAGCGGCTGTCCCCTTGTCCGCAGAAAAGAGGGTGAGTGTTCAAATGTCTTGCTAGGCGGACTCACAACTTCCTTTTCTAATCCTTATCTTTTTGTTTATTTAACATTGCAGTGGGACCAAACTAGGATCACCACCCAGGCTATGATCGACACAGGATCTTGTGGAAACTACATTGACATTTGTTTTGTCTCCCTTAATAAAATACCTATTGTTTCAAAACCCAAACCTGTCTCCGTTAGTTTTATTAACGGTACCCCCCTATCCTCTGGTCCTATCACCAGTCAGACACAGGCACTCCTTGTAACTGCTGATGAGTCTCATGTGGAGACCACCACCTTTGATGTGTTAACATCACCACATTTCCCAATCATTTTGGGACTTCCCTGGTTACACATACATCAACCAATCATCGATTGGAAAACAAGAACGCTAGCGTTCTCTTCTCACTATTGTGAAACGACGTGTAATCTCCCCACATATGATAGGATCCTGTCTGTAGTGCCGGATGACATTATACCCAAGTGTTATCAGGACTTATCGGAGGTTTTCCTTGAAAAAAACGCTCAAATGCTACCTCCTCATAGGGACTATGATTGTTGTATCGATCTACTCCCTAATAGCAAGTTGCCCTTCGGACATGTTTATCCTCTCTCACAGGATGAACTCTCTCATCTTAAGGAGTATCTGGATGAGAACTTGGCAAAAGGATTCATCCGACCTTCTACTTCCTCCACTGCTGCTGGACTCTTCTTTGTCCGCAATAAGGATTCTAGCCTTAGGCCTATCATTGATTTCAGACAATTAAATGCCATTATAATAAAGGATCGTTATCCTTTACCTCTTTTTACTGAACTTATCGAACAGGTGCGTGGAGCTTCTCTCTTTTCAAAATTGGACCTAAAAGGGGCATACAATTTAATTCGAATCCGTAAAGGGGATGAATGGAAGACGGCATTCAGAACCAGATACGGACTGTTTGAGTACCTTGTAATGCCATTTGGGCTATGTAATGCTCCCGCAGCCTTCCAACGGTTTATAAATGAGATATTCAGAGACTTGCTTGACGTTTGTGTTGTAGTATATTTGGACGATATACTCATCTATTCTCATTCCTTACCTGAGCACATAAAACATGTGAGACTTGTGTTGTCAAGACTACTTGCACATAACTTATATGTTAAATCAAAAAAATGTTTGTTTCATAAAGAAGAAGTACTATTCCTAGGATATATTATATAAAAAATGGAATCAAGATGGACATGAGCAAAATATCCTGCATTCTAGATTGGCCTGTGCCAACCACTCGCAAAGCATTGCAAAGGTTCCTAGGATTCTCTAACTACTATAGGAAATTCATTAAGAACTTCTCTGCGATTGTGAAACCTCTCACACAACTCACAAGCACGAAGAAACCATTTAATTGGTCAAAAGAAGCAGATGGAGCATTCTCTCTGCTGAAATCAAGCTTCACTACTGCCCCCATACTATGCCATCCAGACCCATCCCTTCAATACATCTTGGAGGTAGATGCGTCAAATATGGCAGTAGGAGCAGTTCTCTCACAACGACCAACAAACACCTCACCTCTTCACCCAGTTGCTTTCTTCTCAAAGTCATTAAGCAGCCCCGAGGTGAACTACCCAGTAGGAGAGAAGGAGTTATTAGCCATAAAACTGGCATTAGAGAATTGGCGACATCTACTTGAGGGCACTCAATTGCCAATCCTAAAATATACTGATCACAAAAACCTTCAATACCTTCAGACTAATAGAACTCTTTCCCACCGACAGGTTCGGTGGTCGTTATTCTTTCTGAGGTTTAATTTTTTAGTGACTTATACGCCCGCAGACAAAAATAAAAAAGCGGATGCACTTTCACGACTAGCCGAGAAAGATTCTACCGAGGTTCCCTTAGTTCCTATAATACCACTTGAACGTATTATCGGTGTCATTCGCTCCCTGAAGAAAGAGATTTTGCACAGCATAGGACTGGACTCACCTCCACCACAACTAACTACTGACGCAGAAGGCTTCCTCTATTACAACGATAAATTATACATACCCCCTACTATGCGAACCAAAATCTTGGAATTGTCGCATGACGTACCTATGGCAGGACATATGGGTATGACTAAAACTTTAAATCTACTTACTAGGCAGTTTTGGTGGCCAGACATGAAGACAACCGTAAAAAAGTTCGTTTCATCTTGTGATATCTGTGCAAGGTCTAAAATCGACAACACGAAACCATCGGGGTTACTTTGTAGTTTACCGATATCCCAGGTTCCGTGGGAAGTGGTATCCTTAGACTTCATAGTGGAACTACCACCTTCCAAAGGATTCAATACCATCTTGGTATCAGTGGACCATCTGACCAAGATGGCACATTTTACTCCTATCCGAAGACTACCTTCGTCCAAACAAACAGCGGAATTACTTGTGAAACATGTCTTTGTTACATGGTATTCCAAAAACATTGCTGTCTGACCGTGGTTCACAATTCATCTCAAAGTTTTGGCTAGCTCTATGTCAGATACTACGAATAGAGCGTAAACTTACTTCTCCATACCACCCTCAGACCAACGGACAGACAGAGAGAGTTAACCAGTGCATTGAACAGTATCTGCGTTGCTATACTTCGTATCTACAGGACGATTGGGCAGATCTCCTCCCGCTGGCGGAATTCGCCTATAACAACGCGACTCATAGCACTACTAAACAAAGTCCATTTTACCTAAATTACGGGTTTCATCCCACACTCCTTCCACCACGTATCTTGCCATCAAGTAATCCAGTGGCATCTGATTATCTTGCCCAGATAAAGGATTCTCTGGGATTACTCAACAATACCATATCACATGCTCATAGCCAACAAAAGAGGTACTACGACCTCCGTAGGAAACCCTCTCCCCAATATGCCATTGGGGATCTTGTTTGGCTTTCTACAAAAAATCTGAGATTAAAAATCCCTAGTAAAAAACTTGGACCTCTATTTCTGGGACCTTTCCCAATAGAGAAGCTTATTGGAAAAGCTGCAGTACAACTCACATTACCAGCAGACCTCAAGATACATCCTGTCTTCCATGTGTCTCTACTGAAGCCCCATGTTCCTAACCAAGGAATAAGGCCTACTATCTCACCTCCACCTTCTGTACAAGTGGAAGGTGGAGAAGAATTTGAGATAAAAGAAATTTTGGATTCCCGTTTCAATAGAAGAAGACTCCAGTATCTTGTACGATGGAAGAACTATGGGCCCCAAGATGACACCTGGCTGGATACCTCCGATATACATGCCCCTAGACTGATTCGCAATTTCCACTCGAAATATCCAGAAAAAACAGTTCTAGAGGCCTTCCGGAGCCGGCCTTAAGGGGGGGGGGTACTGTAATGTTCTGGTACCTCTGGTACCCTTGTTCCATATTTCTCCTTTGCTAATTGCGTCCCATCTTGTGTAACAAGAGACGCATATACCTTTAAGACCGGATGACATCATTGCCGAGCGCCGCTATGAGTGGCTATTTCAATCGCCGGCTTTCTCTCACTCATCGCTCGTTCAAACCACATGTTCACCGCACCTTCTCCTGTGAAGTCGGAGCTGCTGACATTTCCTTTGCTGAACTGACGCCGGAACCTCGCCGCTGATCCGTATCTCGCTATGGGATCACCTCTCTATCTATGGACATTGTTACTACTAACCTATCTAAGTGATAAGTACCCCACAGGGGATTCCTTACTAACCAATCTGCTACTGTCATCTACTGCAATTACCAGGACTATCTATCTATCTATTCCATACCATCTGCATAGACTGTTAGCTCTTGGGACTACCTTCAACTATCCTTGCACTAGGTTACTCTGTCTAAGTATACTCAATCTGTGTCCTCTTACCATCTGCACTATACTAGACATCAGAACCTATCTGCTTTACCATCACCTGCAACTCTCCTAATATTACTCCTAGTAATCACCATACAACCTGTCTCTCATCTATACATTCTCATATGTCCTATCCCTCCACTAAAACATCGGATTGAGTATATGTATATTGCATAACAGGCTGTACACCGTGATGAAGTCCTGAGAGTTGGATAGGTTTATTCAACAGTATCTCTACAAGGCTACTGAGTGTGATAATTCTGCAGCTGAAAATCCATCCATTAACAAAAACGCATGAACGTTACACCCCTCCAAATAACTCAACACACATCCATTAATGTCTAAACCGCTGGCAACAAAAGTGAGTACACCCCTAAGTGGAAATGTCCAAACAGGGTCCAAAGTGTCAATATTTTGGGTGGCCATCCTTATTTTCCAGCACTGCCTTAACCATCTTGGGCATGATGTTCACCAGAGCTTTACAGGTTGCCACTGGAGTAATCTTCCTCTCCTCCATGATGACATCACAGAGCTGGTGGATGTTAGAGCCCTTGCGCTCCTCCAGCTTCCGTTTGAGGATGCCCCACAAATGCTCAATAGGTTTGAGGTCTGGAGACACGCTTGGCCAGTCCATCACCTTTACCCTCAGGTTCTTTAGCAAGGCAGTGGTCGTCTTGAAGGTTTGTTTGGGGTCATTATGTTGGAATACTGCCTTGCAGCCCAGTCTCCAAAGGGAGGGGTTAATGCTCTGCTTCACTGTGTCACAGTACCTGTTGGCATTAATGGTTCCCTCAATGAACACTCCCACCACCATGCTTGACTGTAGGCAAGACACACTTGTCATTATACTCCTCCCCTGGTTGCCGCCACACATGCTTGACACCAACTGAACCATATAAGTTTATCTTGGTCTCGTCAGACCACAGGACATGGTTCCAGTAATCCATGTCCTTCGTCTGCTTGTCTTCAGCAAACTGTTTGCGGGCTTTCTTGTGCATCATCTTTAGGAGAGGCTTCCTTTTGGGACAACAGCCATGTAGACCAATTTGATGCAGTGTGGCATATGGTTTGAGCCCTAACAGGCTAACCTCCACCCCTTTAACCTCTGCATCAATGTTGGCAACACTCTATTTGCCAAAGACAACCTCTGGATATGATACTGAGCACGTGCACTCAACTCCTTTGGACAACCATGGCGAGGCCTGTTCTGAGTGGAACCTGCCCTGTTAAACCGCTGTGTGGTCCTGGCCCTTGTAGCTCAGTTTCCTCAATTTCAGGGTCTTGGCAATCTTCTTTTAGCCCAGGCCATCTTTATGTAGAGCAACAATTCTTTTTTTTCAGATCCTCAGTTTTTTTCCATGAGGTGCCATGTTGAACTTCCAGTGACCAGTGTGAGAGAGTGAGAGCGATAACACCAAATTTAACACACCTGCTCCCCATGCACACCTGAGACCTTGTAACACTAACATGACACCGGGGAGGGAAAATGGCTAATTGGGCCCAATTTGGACATTTTCACATAGAGCTGTACTCACTTTTGTTGCCAGCGGTTTAGACATTAATGGCTGTGTGTTGAGCTATTTTGAGGGAACAGCAAATTCACACTGTTATACAAGTTGTACACTCAATACTTTACATTGTAACAAAGTGTCATTTATACAGTGTTGTCACATGAAAGGATATAATAAAACAATTACAAACATGTGAGGGGTGTACTCACTTTTGTGAGATACTGTATAGCTGTCACATGGCCCAGCTCTTTCCCAGCCTGTCTGAAGGGTAACATAAGAATGAGGAGCTTCTAGTCCTCTGCTGCTGGTCACATGTTCAAAAAAAAAAGCCTTTGAAATACAGAGTAAAAATAAATAATATACTAATAAACGGTTTTCTCATACAAGTATATATTTAAAAATCAAATCTTTATTATGTTTTGGCAATAACATGGTGTGGGTGGATTTCTGCCAGTCACAGGCTGTGTCAAACCCCTCCAATCTGTGTTTTAGAATAACAAGGAGGTGAAGCTTCCATCGATTTACATGTAATATCCCACCCCATTGTGTTTAGCTGGTTAGTGGCCATGGAGGAGGTGGAGGGAGTGGGCTGTCATTTACCCATAATCCCTAGCTGCATTGGGGACATGGACAGAAGGTGGAGATAGAGAACCCCTGGATCAACCAAGTTTTTTTGCAGAATACATAAAACAAATCACATAGTGACTGAGTGAGTATGAACAGCATGTAATACACCATTTTTTTTTTATAAATCTTTTTATTACATTACACAAATATAAAAACATTAGGGGAATAAAAATTCCCAAAAGTGAACATGAATAACAGTAAATTAGCGTTCCAGTAGCAAAATCAAACAGCAGGGTTAATTCCCAAAGATTGAAGTTACAAGTCGATGAGTAGATTAGTCTCAGTGCTTCCGCCCACTATTTGTCCGTGAATTCCAGACCCAAGTCCCTCTCCCATTGAACGTGGGGGAGTGACTTGGAGAAAACTGATTTTTGTTGGAGAAGATTGTAGAATGTAGTGATGCCCTTGACCTTAGGGGATGCGCTGGAGCTAAGATAGTTCCAAGCCTGCGCCGGGACAGTAAATGGCCATCGTGATAGGGTAGTAAGGAAATGGCGCGTTCTAAAGTGTAAAAATAGGTCAGCGTCGGGTAGACGAAATTTATTCTGTAGGGTAGGGAATGGGATAATTTTGGAGTTTTCAAAAAGATCATTTATAGTGGTTATGCCACGATTGTGCCAAAGAGTGAAACATGAATCCGCCATCAAGGAATGGAGGGCTTTTAGAGGGATCTGAAGTTCTATAGTATCTAGGCCCTTATTGTTTTGGTTAGTCAAGAGCTTCCATGCGGTAGCAGAAGCCACTATGGGGGGGGGAAGTGGGATGGGATTTTTGCCCCCAGGGACGTTGCCAATAGCCATGCAGGGAGGTCTGATCTGCTGCAATATGAGGCCTTAATATTTCGCCATAAAGTAGAAGTGGGAACCACTCACGAAGTTGGGTAAGGATAGAAGCTAAATAGTAGTCATAGATATCCACAAATCCAGCCCCACCCTGAGAATGAGATTTAATTAGTTTTGCATGCGCGCACCTGGGTTTTTTACCTTGCCATACATAAGAGGAAATAATGGACTGCAACGAACGAAAAAATGTCTTAGGGACAGGGATTGTCACGGTTCGAAAAATATAAAGTGTAATACACCATTTATTGATGTTTTTTTTATAATGTGGGTTTTGTGGCACTTTAATTTGCAATCTCTAGTGCCAGCCAGCCTGAAATTAAACTTATGGAGTTAAGTCAGACTTTATGCAGGGGCTAAGCACACTCCCCATCTCTTCACAGTGCTGAGGCTGACAACTGGTAATTCAGGCACAAGGCACTACACAAGCTAAAAAAAATGACTTTCAGTAAATTGCACAAAACAAGCAGCAAGGTCAGCGGGAGCTGTCAGACCTTTTATTTCATGTGGATGAGTGGAGAAACTCTGGTGATCGGAAGTTTCCCTGATAAGAGCTTAAGGAAGAGGTCTAGCTGCACTTATTGTGTCCCCTGGCTAAAGATCTATGGTCATCATCTTCGGGATCTCTCTGATATTTGTGTGCCTTGTTAGCCCGTCTGGTAACACAGGGGCTATTTTTGAGGTGAGAAGATAGTGTAGCTCATTAGATTGCTTTAAAAAGGCCTGGATTCTTTCCTGGGTGTACTTAATATAAGTGGGTACTAATATTCATAGGTCGAGTTGATCTGCGGAATATCCGATTGCCTCTCGGGGGATCAGGAAGGATATTTTTCCCCCTGCTGTAGCAAATCGGATCATGCTTTGCTGGAGTTTTTTCTCCTTCCTCTGGATCAACTTATCCAAATGGATAGAGTCTGGATGGACTCTATCCATTTGGAATAATACCCACCTGTGCTTTGATACAATATCCTTACAAGATTATCTTGCTAAATATATATATATATATATATATATATATATATATATATATAGCACCCTCCTAGGTAGGTGCTAGGCAAAGCATAGTGTGGTCCTATTCTGCTTATCAGGAGGGTCTGATCTGTTAGTTAGCCTGTCACATGCTTCCAGGTGTGACCTGTTGAGTCTGGGGAGTCTCCCCACTGTATACAATGAGGGACCATCTTGGACAGTGGAGGAAATCTAGCCAATAGCACACCAGGGTTTATGACTGTCCCAGTGGGTGGGCATTGCTGCAATGCATCTTGGGAATAAATCCTGAGGGGGCATGTGACAGGGTGTCTTTTGGCAGGGAGCAAAGTCCCAGGAGGTGGTGCATAGCTGTCTCTCCTCCTGCTGAAGTGAGGAAGGTGGTTCCAGGTGGTCGGCGTAGGGACCAGGGGTTGAGCTGTGCTGCAGAGGATCCAGTGTGTGCTGACCGAGTGGAGCTGCTGGGCAGACTAATTCTGGAAAAACTGTATCATGAGTACTCAAGCATCTGCCCAGGGGTCTGCCTAAGAGAGGGGACCACTCCAGAGAGGTCAAGGGGTTCAAGGAGCCAGCTAACCCACTGTGTTACTGTAAAGGGGGTGTCAATTTATAAAGCCCTGAAGATTAGGGAATAAAGGGGGCGCCAGGAAGGGCCCTGAATTTGCTCAGCAGTACAGTCTGCTAAAGTAAAGCTACCTCAGAAAAGGAAGCTAAAAGGACTCTGTCACAGTCAAAGTAAAGTAAGCGGCCGAGCCGTGACCAGCATCAGTTAGCGTTACTGGTACTGGACTGCTGAATTATCAGATTCCCCTTTAGAGCATCTGAAGTACAATTTTGGATACACTAAACTAGTCACTACTTTGTACCATTCCTTACAAGCCAAGGGCTCTAATCACTGAGTCGTCCTATCAAAAATGGCTTACATATCCTCAATCCTACAGAAGAGGGTCGGGGGGCAGCCTCTTCCCACATCGTCCCACACATGTGAGGTATCACCGCAAACGTCAGATCATGGGCAGTAATTCTAGCACTAGACCGCCTGTGCAAATCCAAAGTAGTAATCTGTAAAGGCTTTTAAAACATCACCTATGAATACTAAAATTTACCTGGTTTGTTGTCGCTGCATAGGTGTGCGTTATTTTAAAGAATGACATTTTTAGTATCTATTTATTTAGCGTAACATCATCTTTTATATTTTACCAAAAAAATAAATAAATGGGTTATATATTGTTTTTTTTTTGCATTAAAATTCACTAGGGCCCCTGCTTTAGAAAAAAAAAAATTCTACCAAGAAATATGTAAACAAAAAGTGCCAGAAAAGGCCTGGGGGTCAAGTGCCTTTTATACACTTGAAGTGCACTAAGGGCTCTTTCACACTTGTAGTCCATCAAACGGACTCCGCTTTTCTCAGGCCCCTTTAACACCAGCAGACCGATTAGGTCCACCTGTCCATTGATCTGTTTACTCTCTGCGTATCTGTGTTTTTTTGGTATGTGTAAGCTGCTAAAAGGCATCCACCTTTAACCGCAACTGAAACCTGTTTACTCTCTCTGTGTATTTGTGCTTTTTGGTATGTGGCTTATTTTCATTTGTTGCCCTGTGTACATTACCATGATGTTTTTGTTGTTCTCAAGTATCTTACCATGCTTTACGAGTAGGCCTTATCTTTAGAATCATTCTTGCCCCTTACTAGTCTGACTTTAGAGTGAAAGGTCCACTCTGTTAGGCATCCTTATATCCACTCATGATTAACCAATTTCCACCCCACCCCACAACCAACATAAATTTAGTGCACCCTTAAGGGATCAGCACGTTGCAGGGCATCGTTCCACGAGTGATATGCAATTCAAGCTCTGCACTTCAGCGATTGCACAAGGTGAGCATAAACAACAAACTACACCAACAAGCACCAAACAGGCTGCAGACGACCCTGTCTCTCTCTACAGCTCTTTTCACACTCTGTAACATGCACTCTCTACCACTCCTGCTGACAGTTGTATCCTCTCTTCTCAATCTCACTCACCTTCCCCCCTCTTCTCCATCCCACAGCTTATATATATATATATATATCACCCTGTCTTCTGTCCTCTCCCTATTACTGCTCCTACCAACTATTGCTAATTTTACATCCGCATACTGAGAAAACCTCCAGGACTCTGGGGCATGTCCCTTCATATAAATCACATTCCCTCATTATCTCCCTCAACCTTTTCCTTGCCTCTGGTGACATACCCTCAAATCCAGGGCCTCCATTTGGCTTTTCACCACGCTCCCACCACTCTACACCCTCTGCCAGCAGTCTCAACCCACAGAACCTACTCTCCATTCCTCTTCTTCCCAATACCAGCCCCCCTTCTCCTTTGCCCTCTTGAATGCCCAACCGTCTGTAACAAACTCACCTCCCTCCACGACATCTTCATCACAAATTCCTTTAACCTACTTTCCATCACTGAAACCTGGCTTCATAATTCTGATACTTCTCCTGCTGCCCTCTCCCATGGCGGCCTTCTCTGGACTCCCATAGACCAAGTGGAGGAGTACAAAGACAAGTCAGTCTTGTCTACAGTCAAGCATAGTGGTGAGAGTGTCATGGTCTGGGGCTGCATGAGTACTGCTGGCATTGGGAACCTACAGTTCATTGAGGGAATCATGAATACCAACATGTACTGTAACATACTGAAGCAGAGCACGATCCTCTTCCCTTCGGAGACTGAGCAGCAGGGCAGTATTCCAACATGATAACGACCCCAAACACACCTCCAAGACAACAGCCATGCTAAAGAAGCTAAGGGTAAAGGTGATGGACTGCCCAAGCATGTCTCCAGACCTAAACCCTATTGAGCATGAGGGACACCCTCAAACGAATGATGGAGGAGCACAAGATCTCTAACATCCACCAGCTCCATGGAAGAGGACTCCAGTGGCAACCTGTGAAGCACCATGCCCAAGAGGGGTAAGGCAGTGCTGGAAAATAATGGTGACCACACAAAATATTGATACTTTGAGCCCAATTTGGTCAGGGGTGTATTTTCACCTCTTTTGAAGCGCATTGCATTCATCTATTTTCTCCTGTTTGTTTAAGAATCGCTGTCATCTACCGGCCCCCTGGACAAGTATCAACCTTCCTTGATGACTTCTCTGCTTGGCTACCCTACTTTCTCTCTTCTGAAGTCTCCACAATAATTCTTGGTGACTTCAACATCCCTGTTAATGCTAATACTAATATTGCTTCTAAACTTCTCAGTCTAACCTCATCTCTTGATCTGAAGCAATGGATAGTCTCCTACACACTCCACTGGCAACACCCTTGACCTTGTCTTCTCCTATCTATGCACTCCACGCAACCTCTCCAACAAACCTCTCCCACTCTCTGATCACCACCTTATTAGTTTTTTCCCTAATTCTCAAGAACACGCGCTAGTCACTCCTATCCTTAAAAAGCCCTCACTTAACCCCACCAATCTACACCCCATCTCCTCCAAACTCCTTAACCACTTTACCTCCGGAGGATTTTCCTGCTTTATGTCCGGGCCACTTTTTGCAACTTGGCACTGCGCGAATTTAACTGACAATTGCGTGGTCATGCAACCCTGTACCCAAACAAAATTTACGTCCTTTTTTTTCCCCACAAACAGAGCTTCCTTTTGGTGGTATTTGATCACCTCTGCGCTTTTCATTTTTTGCGATATTAATAAAAAAAGAGCAAACATTTTGCGAAAAAATTTACATTTTCTACTTTGACAGTTAAAAAAATATCCAATATATTCAATTTTTGTCAGTTTAGGCCAAAATGTATTTAGTTACATGTCTTTGACAAAAAAATTCTCAATGAGTGTATTTTTAACCGCTTTAAGACCAGAAGATTTTACCCCATTCCTGACCAGGCCATATTTTGCGATTCGGCACTGCGTTATTTTAACGGACAATTGCGCGGTCGTGTGACGCTGTACCCAAATTAAATTTATGTCTTTTTTTCCCCCACAAATAGAGCTTTCTTTTGGTGGTATTTGATTACCTGTGCAATTTTAAAATTTTTTTTAAAAAAAGCGACAATTTTGAAAAAAACAAAACAATATTTTTTACATTCTGATATAACATTCCCCCAAAAAAAAATTTAAAAATCAAATTTTTTTAACATTTTAGGCCAATTTGTTTTCTGCTACATATTTTTGTTAAAAAAAAATCACAATAAGCATATTTTGATTGGTTTGCGCAAGTTTTTGCATTTACTAACTACGGGAAAGATTTATGTCATTTTTATTGTTTATTTTTTTTACTAGTAATGGCGGCGATCTGCGTTTTTTTTTTTTTTGCGGGACTGCGACATTGCGGTGGACAGATCGGACCCCAAACTGACATTTTTGACACTATTGGGGGTACCAGTGACATTACTACGGTAATCAGTGCTATAAATATGCACTGTTACTGTAATAATGACACTGGCAGGGAAGGGGTTAACTTTATTGGTGATCAAGGGGTAAAATGTATGCCTCATGCTTACTGACGTGTGTGGGGGGAGGGGATTGTGTGACACAGATCGCAGGTTCAGCTACTGTAATCTGTCACATAGAACCGTCCGCTTTGTTTACACAAGTGGGCGGATTTCCTCACTCGATCCCCGACGATCAGGGAAGAGCGGCGGTGATCACCGCCTCTCTTCCCCTGGGCCAACTCCCGCTGTGTCTGAATACAGCGGGAGCGAGCCTCCAGCAGCGAGATCCAGCGACGTAGGTCTACGTCGCTGGACGATAAAGAGCACTTTGCCGCAGTACCCTCAATGTGAGCGGTAGGCAAGTGGTTAAAGTGTGGTTGTAAAGCCACTTTTTCTTACAACAATCCTGTTTTAGATTACATTATTTGCCCCATTGTACATGACCGCCCACCGCTGTCTTCCTCGATCTGACAACTACAGCGGGCGGAAGGGGGCTGAGAATCCCCCGCTGACATCAGCACTGCTCTGAAATAAGGTATTTTTTATAATTAAAATTCAATGGGGCATATAATAAATTCTAACCCAGGGGGTTATAGTAGCAAGTTATTTTTTGCAGCAGAATGGGAGGCGCAGGTAGCAGATTTGCATTGACACAGCAGACAAGTAGGACGGGGGAGACAAGGAGCAAAAGAGAGAACTGTTTTCAGTGCTAGGTAGCGTGAACTAGGGCTGCTGAATATAATCGCCGAATCGCGATGCGACCCTTAACGATTCTGCATCGATTCGGGGTGGTTGAATAATCGGTTACCTAATGACGTCACTTCCGGGGGCGGGGACAGAAGTGACATGGCGGCGCTGGCCGGGCTTGTGGGATACGGAGCTCCTCCTCGCGGCGCGGGAGAGGAGGAGAGCGGAGCTATCAGTGCTCTCTCTGGCCCCGGGATACACAGGGCACGCCCACTTAGCACGCTGCTGCCCGACCGCCCGCCCGCTCCGACAGCCCGAAGTCGCGGCCTTCCCAGCTCGGTACACTTCTGGTAGAGGTGCGGTTCTCGGCAGACAGCCTGAGTTGACCGCAGGGGAGCGAGGAGGCCCTGCTTTCCGCCTGTACCGTGCACTGCACTAGTCTGAGCTCCAAATTCCCGACATGAGGCTCATCACCAAGGACCTGTGCGAGCCCTACTCCATACACCTACCACTACTTCATCCACAACTGGCTGCAGCTCTGCTTCCTGGTAAGTCGGGGCACTACAGGGCCAAGCATTCCTCCTTACCAGGGCCTGCTATAATACAACTAGGGGCACTACAGAGCCCAGCATTCCTCCTTACCAGGGCCTGTTATACTACAACTAGGGGGACTACTACAGATTCTGTAGTCCCCCTAGTTGTTGTATAACAGGTCCTGGTAAGGAGGAATGCTGGGCTCTGTAGTGCCCCTAGTTGTAGTACAGTAGGCCCTGGTAAGGAGGAATGCTGGGCTCTGTAGTCCCCCTAGTTGTAGTACAGTAGGCCCTGGTAAGGAGGAATGCTGGGCTCTGTAGTCCCCCCTAGTTGTAGTATAACAGGCCCTGGTAAGGAGGAATGCTGGGCTCCGTAGTGCCCCTAGTCGTAGTACAGTAGGCCCTGGTGAGGAATGCTGGGCTCTGTAGTCCCCCTAGTTGTAGTACAGTAGGCCCTGGTAAGGAGGAATGCTGGGCTCTGTAGTCCCCCCTAGTTGTAGTATAACAGGCCCTGGTAAGGAGGAATGCTGGGCTCTATACAGAGCCCAGCATTCCTTCTTACCAGAGCCTGTTATACTACAACTAGAGGGACTACAGAGCCCAGCATTCCTCTTTACCAGAGCCTGCTATACTACAACTAGGGGGGCTACAGAGCCCAGCATTCCTCCTTTCCCGGGCCTACGGTACAACTAGCATCAGGTAACTCTTCTAACCTGATGTGGCCTGCTCTAAAGGGGGATCTATGAGGGGACCTGCTCTACTAAAGGGGGATCTATGGGGGGGAACTGCTCTACTAAAGGGGGATCTCTGGGGATGCTGGCCTGCTCTAAAGGGGGATCTATGGCAACCCTGCACTAAAGGGGATCTATTCCATAGATCCCCCTTTAGAGCAGGGTCCCCATAGATCCCCCTTGAGAGCTCAGTTCCCCTGGATCCCCTTTAGGACAGGCCCAGGCTCCCCATAGATCTCCTTTAGAGTAGGGTCCCCATAGATCCCCCTTTAGAGAAGGGTCCCCATAGATCCGCCTTTAGAGCAGGGTCACCATAGATCCCCCTTTAGAAAAGAGTCCCCATAGTAATCGTGATGCATCACGGAATCGAATCGTGACCCTAATAATCGTAATCTCATCGAATCGTGAGGTAAGTGAAGATGCACAGCCCTATCGTGAACCTTGTTTCTCCCCCCCCCCCCCCCCCCCCGTGCTTACATGCTGTGCCATTGTTGCTTCAACAAACATGCAGAATTTAGCACAGCTTTCTGGACTCTTCTTGATTATGCCACTGCTTTGAAACTGAGCCTGCACATGCTGGAGAGTGTCTAGCGTGTATTGCAGATCTGCATTGACCATTGCTTCTTCACTTTGTTCCTTCCAAATTTGTATTTCTTTCATTTAACCAGAGATTTGGTGGCTTCTCTTTCTGCCACGTTCAGCCCTAGGATGACAACAACCCTAACATACTGTAGTAGGAGGAGGGGAAAACCCCATGCCTCTTATTCTTTGTAACTTAAGGTGGGTATGCAGACTTCAAAGGAATTTGGCAGTACACAAACACTTCCACTTCAGGCAGCTTGCTCCCTCCGTCTGCGCTGCTCTGCTCCCGGGGGCTGGAAGAAGGTGAGTGCCCGAAGATTGAGCAGCCGCTGCCTCCCTGTGTGACTGCACAAAAGGAGCGGTGGGCAGGCTTCATAGAGGAATTAATATGAAAAGATCAATTCCTCTATATGCAGCTGCCCCATCCCCCTCCTATCCAACTTCTTTTTTTTTTTTTTTTTTTTTTTTGCTGGCCCCCCTAGTGCTCTTCAGCCCCAACCCCCTCTTCCAGCCCTCCCCAGTGCTCTTCAGCCCCCACCCTCCAGACCCTTGATGGGCACTGATGAGGCTGCATTGAAAACATTGTTATTAATATTTATTTTTGTAACTTCTGCATTAATGCAAAAACATTTAACAGTGTAATTTTATGAGGGCGTGTTTAGGGGCGGGGCAGGCTTTGGGTGGGGCAACTGGTGGCGAGTAACCCTGAAGGCCTGGCTAGTAGCTCAGGACTTTCAATTTTGAGCCCTGCATTAAACGGTGCACATTCTGATATAAAGCATACCTATAGGTAAAAATTAATACAAGTCACTGCTAGAACAGACCAAACAGAAAAGTAATCTTCTCTTCTACTAAGAAATTATTTTTTTTGTTTAGTGTAGGGCTGCAACTAACGATTATTTTAATAATTGAAAAAATAATCGGCAACTAATCGGATAAAACCATAAAAAAAAACTCAATATGCCTTTTTTTTCATTTATTTAAAATAATAATGAACAAAGAGTGTAAGTGCCAGTTCACACTTGTGCGATGCTGGAAGGCTGCGAATTCGCAGCCTGTTCCCACATCGCATCCGCACAAGAGGCAGTTCACACTGCCATATGCGATACGCAGGGGGTGTCAATTAAATGTTAACGACACCCCCAGTTTGATCGCATATCGCAGTGCGATCTGACAGTTCACACAGAATCAGATCGCACAAGTGTGAATCACTGTGCGATCCGATCCTGATGCGACTAAAAAAAAGGGTCCTGTGCGACTTTTGTGCGGGTGCAGTGCAAATTTCAGCAATACAAAGTGTATGGTTGAATTCGCATCTGCACATGAGATTCACATGTAATTTAGGAGCAGTGCGCTCCGAATTACATTCGATCAGCGCACCCGCAGTAGTGTGAAGCGGCCCTTAGTGTCGGTTCACGAGATCGCATGTAATTTGGAGCGCACTGCTCCTAAATTACATGCGATCTGATGTGCGGATGCGAGTTCAGCCATACACTTTGTATGGCTGAATTTGCAGTGCATCCGCAGCAAACTCGCACATGAAGCATTTTTTGAGCCGCCTCAGAATCAGATCGCACAGTGGTTCACACTTGAGCGATCCGATTGTGCGAACTGTCAGATCGCACTGCGATATGCGATCAAACTGGGGGTGTCGTTAACATTTAATTGACACCCCCTGCGTATTGCATATGGCAGTGTGAACTGCAAGGGGTGCGGATGTGATGCGGGAACAGGCTGCAAATTCGCAGCCTTCCTGCATCGCACAAAATGTGAACCGAGCCTTATACCAAATTTTTTTTTTTTTTTTTTAAATTAAGCTGCTATATACTGTAAATATAATAAATGCTTATCTAGATAAAAGAGTTAATATTCCTTATAAGGTGCAATATTATAATAGAAAAATAAGTGAATAAAAACATCCCTGTCTGCCATAGATATGAAATAGGGAGCATAGAAAGAGCCCCTATATGTGCTATATGGACGTTTTTAATCACTTATTTTTCTATTATAATATTGCACTTTAGAAGGAATATTAACTCTTTTATCTGGATTAGCTTTTATTATATTTTTTGGCGGGCTGCATTGCATTGACAGGACACTAACACTAAGCTTGGCACTCACGTTCTGTTGCTGCTTCTGTCCTCTCTTTTCTCCCTTACTTTGATCTGACTCACTCCCTCACTGACGTCACAAAGAAGGCAGAGGAAAGGAGGGGGAGGGGGGGGGGGGGGGAAGTGCCAGCTGTGAGAGAGACAGTAAATGCAGCTGACGGCTTCACAGAGCAGACGGAACTCGCTGACAGGAGGGGAAAGAGCACAACTAATCGACGGAGCAACTAATCGATAATGACAATCGGTGACAACGATTGTAATTATCGATTTAATTTCGTCGATTAGTTGTTTCGTCGATTAGTTAGTTTAGTGTGCACTTCTTTGCTGGAGCAGTTTGCATCCCCCCCACCAGTGAGTTTTAGTACTGAAAACAGCACAAAACCCCAGATAACAAAAAAGGACAAGCGCAGATATTGAACACAAAATCCATCTCAAAACACACACAAATACAACCATATTTTAAAAAGTGAATTATTAATATTTTTTTTTTTTTTTTTTTTTAAAACCACTTCAGCTGCAAATGGTTTTAACCAGGGCATATTTTAGGTTTTCTGGTAAGCATTTCACAACTTTACCTGGCAATTGCATAGTCACACACTACTGTACACAAATACACAAATAGAGCTTTTTGTTGGGATTTGAGCACCACTGTTTTTTGTGATAGGAATATTTTTTATTTATATCTTTTCTTAATAAAACATCTAATAAAATCTAATTTAGGCCAAAATGTATTCTGCTACGTCTTTAAATAAAATTTCCAAGACAATAAATGTATATGAATTGGCTTGTGCAAAAGTTATAACTAACTATGGTGTGGGTAATACATATGTTTGAAAGTTGATTAATTTTTTTATGTACTGTCCTGGGATTTTAAAGCCTCAAGAAAAGAGATGTCAGTCCAACTATCTTCCAAATGACACCTTTGTAGAAAAGAAGACATTTGAGCTTTTTGAAGTTAATTTATTTGAAAATAAGAAAATGTAAATAGTGAAAAAAGCTTTAACATACCCACACAGTGTCATCATGACTGATGTGGCAAGCATCAGGGACAGTACATAAAAGTGTCACCATAGCAGCACTAATGAAGATCATGTAACAAAGCTTTTAACAGTATGAACAGCTTAACCATTCATGACAGCTTTGAGTTACAGCTAAATCACATGGTACAGGGTGCAGTGATCAGCCCAGGTAACCTGTGATAGCTGTGGGCCAAACACAGCTGTTATGAACTCATTCATAGCTTTGTGATCATGTACTTGCATGGCAATCACATGATCAGCAGGCCCCAAGTACCACCACAATCCGCTGTGTCTGGCAGACAGCAGTTGGTGGGGCACACTGCACTCCCTTTAGCTTGAGCCAGCAAAATGAAATAATTGTATGTAATTTTGCCAGCACATGCCAACCTGCCAAAGTATATGTCCTGTGGCTGGTCAGCAAGTGGTTAGATAAAGGTGCCTGGAAAGCACTGCAATCATGATCAAGTAGGTACAGACCTTTGGTTGCAGAGCTACAAGTGTCAAAGGACTACAAGTGCAATGACCACCACATTTGTGTTCCACTGAGAACCAAGGGGTTGGTTTTTTAAAACTGGAGTTAAAATCTGGCAGCACTGTGTATAGAAGCCAATAACCTTATAAACTTCAGTTTGTTCAATTAAAGGGTAACTAAACCCTTCAACTTACGTTTCAAAAACTGTTACATAGCATGTAACTGGGACAGTGGTTGTGCTCTCAGCCAAGCTGTAATGCCATCAACATGCTGGTATCATTGCTGATCACACATGTAGCACCATGGCAGCTGAAGATCAGGGGCCAAGATGGCAGCTGAAGATCAGGGGCCAAGATGGCAGCTTCTATGACTAAAAACAAGAGGGTTTACTTCCACTTCGGCAATAAAACCTGGTTTTAGTAAATCAGCCTGCATCCCAACTTCACACAGCCAACCCAATTTTAAATTTCCCAATGGCAGCAGGGAGAAGACCAGCACAAGCTTCTGTAAGGGGGCAGTTTGACCATGCTTGTTTATTTACTAAATATGTGCAAAATAAAACATGGTCAAAAGATAAGAGTTAGCCTTTAAATACACACCCACAAAAAGATATTAAACGGTTATAACTAAGCAATTGAATCGATAAAACGCATCAACCTTGCTCCTTTTCCATGTGCGTTATGAAGTTGTGATTTCATTACATTGGATAAGTTTATGCAATAAAGATTTCCTTGTAACTTGAAGTGCAGTCACCAATAATAACAGTTATTGATACTCAAAATGCATCTAACGCACACACTTGCAGCCACTGAAGCAAATAGTATAGGCATGATTTTAAAAGCCACAGCTTATGTACAATCGCACATCCCCCTCCCCAAAGTTTGGCAGCCTAATGAAATAAAATCGACTGTTTAACTGAATGTACATATTCCAGTGTAAAGAAGCTCCAAGCCTGAAACAAGGCCCAATACAAATCAATATGGCCAAGCATTTAAAAAGACAATACTTCAAAACATACTCTGTTTAAAAGTATTGTCTTGTTTTTATACTTTTGGATATTGATAAAATGTATCGCTTTTAACATGTGCCGATGTCCCATTTATGCCTGCCACTTTCAAATCCCTCTATTTGCACCCCTGGTTCTCCTAGTGGAGTAGAAGTGCATTTGTCCCTATTGTCTAACATACAGGACAGTAACTCTTTTACAGACCCACTACCAGCATATGCCATTCTTTAACACAAGTGAAGGATTTAAAGCAGTAGTAAACTATAACCACTTGCTGACTGCAATACATTTACCCGTTGTGGTTTGGAAGCGATTACAAACCTTTTTTCAGCTAGTGGCTGGCTCTCATAAAAGCAGTCTAAGCTGCTAACTATCCACTGGATTGGTGACAGAGGGGGAATAAAAGCAGACAAAAGCATTTCAAAACTGTTGCCCAAATACTGTGACAAAATATTGCAGTGATTACCATTTTACTCCAAGAAATATATCTATACACACAAAAATACCGATGTAAACAAAGTGCCAGAAAAGGCTTGGCCCTGTCTGTTCAAAAACTTTCTAACAGCATGGTTAAGGAATAATGTGCAAGTATACACTGTACATTATGAAAGACTAGCTTGAAACAAAGCGCTCCCGTGGTGGGCTGTCACCGCTGCAGAGGCTTCTATTTTCACTTGTCTTCCTCCTGGGTTCAGGGGCTGCAAGCTGCAATGAAGTCACTCCAGTGCATTCCTATGGAGAGTCACATCACAGGTCTGAAGGAACATATTCCATTTCTTCAGAGCGCATGTGCCAGTAAAGTCAGCTGCCAACCAAGTGGAAAAACTCCTAAATGATGCACATTTAGGATATATTAATTTAACCTACAACCTAAAATCGTTAGTATACCTGCAGCACAAACAAAAAAAATGGAATTCATGAGTTTACTACTGCTTTAAAAAAGGTCAGAGCCTAAGCATACTTAGGTGAGCCATGAATGCATCTCAGAGGATATGGGTAACGTTTGGCTATTTTCTTCAGTTGTTTCAGAAGAGGGAGCCAAATTCTCATCACAGATGACAAATTCATGGAACAGGTCAATATTAGCATTACACAAAATGGGTCTCAAACTACAGCACTAAATGCTGTATAAAATTATATCAAAACACACCATTTATACCCAAGTATTTCTTGGTGCTGAACCAAACTAAAGAATTAGCCAGAGCACACTAAAGGAAGCAAGAACGATGACACTACCAGGCCTCTGTGGTAGGTGTCTTGCTTCACAATACTAGCCTCCAGGACATTTACTTACTGCCTGCTGAGCATGTTTTCATTTGCACAGACACCCAAGAATCCCTTAACTTGGCAACCAATAGCAGCAAAGCATTTAACCCCTGATCAATCACTACAGGCAACATTGATTTAGCACAGCATTATCTATTCAGACCTGTTGGGAGTCAGATTAGAATATAAGCTTGTGATCCTTGCCAATAAGACTAATGGAAACCCATAAATGTGTGGTACTACACTAGCATACACAAAAACCATGTCATAGCCTTCCACTCCACCATAGCTAGTTTCTCCTACCAACGCTCATACATTAAATGAAACCTTTTTCCATTTGTAACCACTATGTTACATCAGTTTAGTGTCCTAACAGGAAAAGGTACAGATTAATATTTGTATCTCATTAAAGAAAAAGCTAGTACAAGCCTTGGCTGTCTAAGAATCACTTCAACATAGTCATGAAAAAAAACCACTAATGCCAAAAAAATATGGGTCTGCTGCATTAGTGGTAATTACCACTAGACCTGATGCAGCTGCATATTTAGGGCCTGTGTTGACCAGCTTTTAGTTTTGCAAGGGTGTTTTGGACTCCTATACAAAATATATATATAAAAAAACGACTCCTGTTTGAAGTCAAATGAACCCCTCAATGAATTCTAGAATGATCTCAAGCATTTCAACCTAATGTAGTTGACAAATTTAAGCCCTGTTGATTCAAGCACTACAGCTAGTGACTAGCATCCCTTAAATTCCAAATTAAAGGGAGTACATTTACCAAATTCTATGGAATGCCATTTAGCTTATAGAATGCAAATCTGAATATTGTAGAAAAAAAACACAATGACACTGTGCTCAAGTCAAACTTTTTATTTAGATGTTCATTTCTTGGACTTGAAATATTCTTCGATGACATCTTTGGCCTGGGATTCCTTGCCATAGTCCTGCAAAAACAAATTGAAGTCACCTGAGCAAGAAAAATGGTTAAAAAAGGAAAACCGTACTATAAAATCAAGACCTGTAGCCATCTTCAGGGACCTTGTAAACCATAGGGTGGTCTCAAGGCTCGTACAATGGCATTGCTCTTGCCACTATAACTGACCAACAGCTGTAGAACTATGTTTAGTTTTGCAGCAGAAATAATGGCATAAAACAAATCAGTGATAATCCAACTTGAATTATAAAGAAAAATCTAAAAGTAGACCATCCCTTCACCAGAATTTTAATTCACATCCTCTCACAAACTTATGCTATGGCAGCATTACATTAAAACATCAAGATTAAAATGTGGTAGTATACCGCTTTTTTCCCCACTTTTAAACTACAGGTAAGCCTATAATAAGGCTTACCTGTAGGTACAATATCTCCTAAACAGGCACAGTTTAGGAGATATTTGCACTGCATGCAGCCACTCACGTGAGCGGCGCATGCGCTCTGAAGGTCCGGCGGACCTTCAGCCTTTTAGAAAATTACTCCCGCGCACATGCGTGGGAGTGACGTCATCGCGGCTCCGGCCAAGCACAGCGCCGGAGCCGCCGAACCCGGAAGAGACGCCGAGGAATCATGTCAGCTCCCATAGCGGTGTCTGGGGGTCCATGTCAGGGCTTCGTTCTAAGGCAAGTAATTCATAATGAGCTAGTATGCGATGCATACTAGCTTATTATGCCTTTGTCTTGCAGGTTTTTTTTTTTAGGTTTACAACCGCTTTAAGTAAATATTGCTTAAAAAACCAAAAGGTCAAAACAGACACTGCAAAAGTCAGCATTACACTTTTACGGTCTTCTTATAATGGAGAAAAGCAGAGTCAAACAGCTCATTTACACCTGTACTGCCCTGAGAAGCAATCGCTGCTCATTATATAAAGCAGTATCAACCCATCACTATAAAGGCTTGCAAAAACCAGCCTGTTCTGCAGAGAAGTGGCAAGCTATCATTTGCCTATGGGAGGTAAAGGTCAGTTTAAAGGCCTTTCCCAAAAAACACCCCACACAACTTTAGACTTATGAACACTGTCCCACTTACCTTGACAACAACACAACTGCAACCAACCACTTTGCGAGGCTTTCCTTCCCTGTCGATTTTACAAAGGCCGACCCATTCACCAAGCTTTTTGCTGTCATCAACCTAAACAAAAGTCTTAGTTACTATTGTATTAACTAAAAATGATTCAAATGAAAGTCACTAGTAAGCTGTAACTCAGAAAATTTGGGTAACATTTTGGCCTTTTCCTCACAGTATTCAGTAGAGGGAGCCAAATTGTCATCATGTACAGCAAAAGCTGAAGTTATCCCACCACTACATTCTATTTTACAAACGTTGGGACTGATGCATTAAATGCCTTCCACTGTGGTCCCAGCTAAGGTTATTTTACACCAGATCTTTATCATATTTCCCATTTCTAAACCTACAAATTGAGTACTACATACAAAATATTTAAGGCTGGTTAACAGCCTGCACCACTGATCAAGTTAAGGATCAAAACATGGATTAATATTTAGGTGTACAGATTTGTACACTTCATTAAAGAAGAAAGTGCATAAGCAGTTAAAGCAGATGCCTGCGCAAATGCGCTTTAAGCCCAATGATGCACAGGAGGAGTTGGCAGCATTGAATAGGGATTATTGCTCAGCTTACCTGCCCTCCTGTGATAGGCTAGCGGTTCTTTGAACCCCATACCCATGAATCATAACTGCAGTCAACTTAACCACTTCTGTACCGGAAGGATTTTCCCCCTTAATGACCAGGCCATTTTTTTTGATGCGTTAGTTTTAACGGACAATTGCACGGTCGTGCGACGCTGTACCCAAGTAAAATTGATGTCCTGTTTCCCCACCAAGCTCTCTTTTGGTGGCATTTCATCACCTGTACGATTTTTTTTGCGCTATAAAGCGACAATTCAAAAATAATTCACTTTCTGCTATATAATATTCCCCAAAAAAATTTCAAAATTTAACACGTTAGGCCAATCTGTTCCGCTACATATTTTTAGTATAAAAACTAAAATAAACCGCAATAAGCGTTATTTTGATTGGTTTGCGCAAAAGTTATCACGTCTACCAACTATGGGAAAGATGTAATTTTTTTTTTTTTTTTACTAGTAATGGCGGCAATCTGCAATTTTTTGCGAGACTGCAACATTGCAGCAGAAAGATTGGACCCCTAACTGACATTTGAATCTTTTGGGGAGACCAGTGACATTACAGTAATCAGTGCTAAAAATATTCACCGATACTGTAATAATGACACTGGCAGGGAAGGGGGTTAACACTGGATGATCAAGGGGTTAAATGTGAGCCTAGGGGAGTGATTCTAACTTTATGAGGGCGGGGCTTTTGAAATGATCAGAGACCTGTGATCCTATATAGGAGATCCTATATATTCCAGAGAAAGAACGGTCAACTGTGTTTACAACAGCTAACCGTTCTCTCAGCGGAGAGCGATCGCGGGTGGCAAGCGGCAATCTGAGTCCCCGCTGACGAGTGGGGGTGGGAGCACGCCAGCGGCACACTTCCCCCTCCTAGCTGCAGGCACACAACCAACGTCTCCTCGCGCAGGGGGGGGGGCTGCCTGCTGCAGTAAAACCTGCGGCAGGGCGGTCCGGAATCGGTTAAGTATGGAGGCACAAACAGGATGGTATTTTCTGTCAGGAGTCATACTCACATTTCTCTAGTCACAAATGACTTCCGAAATCATGCATGCTTCAATACTAATTAGGGTTGCACTGATACTAAGCATTTTTATGAATACTGCCCACATACCTGAAACCGATACCTTGGCCGTGCGATCTGAGCCCATACAAATTTATAAGGCTCAATCGTACTGAAAAGGCTCAAGGCAGTATGATTCCAGTCCAAATCACAGGTGGTTTCCACTTCCACTCCTTTGTAAACCCAGGTTTGTCAGAGACATCAGCCTGATCACACACATAGGCAGTGCGGGAAATTGCATGCGATTCCCGTGATTCCACATTCCCGTTAGCATGCGATTTGAGTCCACTCATTTTGAATGGGCTCAAATGGCACCGCAAAGCTATCAATACTCTGTATGAAAGTAACGGTGATGGCACTCGCCCATAAAACCCATCAGTGCAACACTATTAATCATGCAAAAAGTAGGGTAAAAAGTCTGTGGGGGGAGAAAAACTCTTACCTTGATCAGATTGATCTGATGCTCAGCACATAGTGCCTCAACCAGCTTCACGTACATTGGTTCATCACAGTTGGAAGCCAGTACACAAAGATGGGCTTGGCGTCTGGAAAAGAACGCAAATTTTTTACCAACAGCTAGACAAAAAATCTCAGCATCTCCATTCTTACTACAGGCTTGTCAGTTATATTTTCTCACTCATGGAGAGAGTGAAGGGGTATCCGACAAAGTTGAAATCATCACTCAAGCACTGCAAATCCTGATGAAATCCCACTGTAAATTTGCTAAATATTTACACTGTACACTCACCAATGCTGTCAAATGTTTGTAGACAACTATAGGAAAAGCAGGGGAGGTCCCAAACATACTAGGCTATTTACAGAATATGGCCAGGCAATAGAAGCAATATTAAAAGTTTAAAGGGCTGTTGCCGGGCCATGTCAAAAGTCATCCTATAAAATTAAATTTAGCTTTGTTGCATACTGCGTAAAATTTTCCCTTGTGTGGGTATCCAAGTCCCAAGACAGACTGGGTGCCACTTTGCTACTCCCTCAAAGTTATGTAAACAGGAGCTAGGCCAGCACAGAGAATAGACACCCCCAGAAGAGCAGAGGGCTATAACGTGCAAGGGGAGGTCTGTTAGTGAATTTACTTCCTGGATTTATTTAACATTCTAATTCTAGCATGTATATTTTTGAAGAGAAAAAAAAAAAACTACACAAGCATTTAAAATATCTTTTAAGTTGATGACATGGTGAAATAGAATGCCAAGCAAAACTAAAGTTAGAATATGGCAGAGGATCTCCCACTACTGGTGACAAAGTTCTCAATTATCAGCTCCTAACTCACTGTTGCCGTTGAAAGGCACATATCCACCTTCAAATTGAAAGAAAATGCATGTGCCTAGAATAGGTGTGATTGAGCTCTAAAAAGGATACAGCATCCCCTTATCAAACACTTAGCCAAAGTACACACTGAGGCAGTTTTGAAATTTCAAGGCCGCATTTGTCCAACTCAAGGGGCGATTTCACAGACATCTGTGCAAGTTCCTGCACAGATGAATATGAAAATGATCAAGATAATGATTCTTACAGACACTACTAATAATGGTAGTAATCAGAAACTCCGTGTGACCAATAGTGTGGTGAGAAATCTGGTGCTAACAGACACTAACTGGAAGTGTCACTAGCTGACTGAAGTCGCTAGGGAAACGAATGCAGTGATCAGTAAATACTGTACACTGGCTGGGAAGGGGTCATCAAGGGACAATAAAAGCGTTACTTGTGCACCATTACTCACAGATCTCGCTGCTTTTTCTCCCTCCACTTGATTTCAGAGAGATGAAACAGCCAGATTGCTGTGTGCGCAGAGTTCTGTGTGTTTGTAAACAGAACACAGCACAATCATTAATGTAACCTGCTGACAAACTTGTGGTGTGCTGAATCACATCAACGTCAGCACTGGGCCACACGCTGTAAACACAGAAATTTGGTAGCGGCATAGTTACTTTGCCTAGCCTGCAGCTGCCGCCCACCAGCAATAAGTGTACTGAGGGCAGGGGGGCAAACGGTTAAAACCTAACAGTGCCAGCTCACTGCAAGTTAAATGTAGACTAAAGACAAGATTCAGCTCCTGCTCTCCACTTGTGGAAGTTACCTCAGATGCATTTCGCCCCTTTTCGGGAAAATGAAAATGTGGGAAAGGGTAAATCCAAGGGGCCCTCTACAGGTGGCAAACATGATCTGAAGCTTGTCTTTGATCTACGTTTACATTAGTGTGCTGGCATCTGAGAAAGAGCACCATTTTATTTCAGTCAGCTAGAGCCCGACAAGCCGATATGGTCTGCCCTCAACAGTTCATTTGATGGATACAAGTTTGGGGGCATTGAAGACCTGCCTGGAGTTTTCATGTTCTTCCTGTGCCTACATGCTCGTAGTGTATTATGCTAAATAGGCCCTAGTATGTGTATGATGTAAATTAGGGACCTTTGATTGTAAGTTCCTTGAGGGCAGCGACTGATGTGAAAGTACAATATGTTAAGTGCTGCCTAAATGGTCAGAGCTATATAATTAGCTATAACAAATGCTATTCCTATTTGAACCTTGACTATCATACAAAACAGAATATCACTTGACTGATTCAAACAAAAACTGACCACAGGTAGACTTACTTGTCAAGAGCCTTGGCAGCTTCACGAATCCCACGAGCCAGGCCATCGTGTATAAGTGCGGTCTTGAGCACTTCTTGGAGAGCGGTGTTAATATCCATTACACCTCCAGCAGAAATGCTGCAAGATAATAAACAATGCTGATTTTTTGGGACAGAGGAAGAACACAGTAACTGAAAACAAAGCTACAGTTGTGTCAGATTCAGTGTGTCACTCACAACGAGTGAAGGGGTATCCGACTTAATAGTAACATCATTCACATACTGTAGCAGGATTGGTTAATTGCTTCTAAAATAATCCCCCCCAAGCACCGGCGCCAGTGGCCGTCTCCATTCCCCCCCAAGCACCGGCGCCAGTGGCCGTCTCCATTCCCCCCCCCCCCCCAAGCACCCGCGCCAGTGGCCGTCTCCATTCCCCCCCCCCCCCCAAGCACCGGCGCCAGTGGCCGTCTCCATTCCCCCCCCCCAAGCACCGGCGCCAGTGGCCGTCTCCATTCCCCCCCCCCCCCAAGCACCGGCACCAGTGGCCGTCTCCATTCCCCCCCCCCCAAGCACCGGCACCAGTGGCCGTCTCCATTCCCCCCCCCAAGCACCGGCGCCAGTGGCCGTCTCCATTCCCCCCCCCCCCAAGCACCGGCGCCAGTGGCCGTCTCCATTCCCCCCCCCCCCAAGCACCGGCGCCAGTGGCCGTCTCCATTCCCCCCCCCCCCCCAAGCACCGGCGCCAGTGGCCGTCTCCATTCCCCCCCAAGCACCGGCGCCAGTGGCCGTCTCCATTCCCCCCCCCCAAGCACCGGCGCCAGTGGCCGTCTCCATTCCCCCCCCCCAAGCACCGGCGCCAGTGGCCGTCTCCATTCCCCCCCCAAGCACCGGCGCCAGTGGCCGTCTCCATTCCCCCCCCCCCCCCCCAAGCACCGGCGCTGGTGGCCGTCTCCACCGTTAATTTGACAGCAAATTTAGTTTGTCTTGAATAAAATGACATTTAGTTTAGGTTGATGAAATGGTCAGTGACTGACGTCACCCCCCCCCCCCTCCAGGGGGCAGTGGCTGTGTTGATCAATGACCTCAAGAAAGGGATTTTTACAGTAACAGAAAAATTCCATACTCTCAGGCTCATTGAGCAGAAGCTCCTAATTGTACACCATAGAGATATCCTAAAGCAGTGTCTGAAAATGTAGATAGTGGCCTGCAAAAACTTGGCTAACAAAACAAGCACCCAAAGATGCCACATGCAAAAGTTATGTACTTTATTCAAATTATTTTGCCTATAGCAGAGGTGGGTTCTACCAGCTAGGACTACCTATACGGTGTGCTGTGTTTTTTTCCATGCCTAGTGTAGTACTCCCGATGTAATATATGACAATATAACTTGTCAGAAATCAGAAGAGCTGTGCAGGGCAATAAACAGAAGGAATAGAGCACAGCAAACCATATTTGTATCCTTGACAGTAATTGGAAAACTTGAAGGTGAATAGAAGTTATAGCAGCCTGCAGAGCTGGACATACACTACTGATAAACCATGTCTGGTGCCCATCTGTCACTCCACTGACATGTGTGGGCAGCTTGGGCAAGACAGACACTGTATAACACTGACAAAGGAGGGGGGGGGGGCATCATTTCACTTCCATGGAATACCACCAGGGGTGTCTAAGTGGGCCACCTCCTGCCTTCACTATGGGCAGCTCATAAGCCTGCACACTGCAACCCAACTACCTACACAAGTAACGACCCTGATAACTCAGCACAGTAAGCACTGTGTAAATCATCCAATCACACGGCAATACGAATACATGTAGAGCCCAGAGGTCTGAGCCGTAGCCTCGCACTCACCCTTCCTCGGCCATCCTCGATGTCTAATGGATGTTCGGCGTTACTCCGCTGTAATACAGACACAAACGACAAGCGTTAGCAATGCCCATGGGGCCGCCGCTGTTCCCGGGCTCAGGGAGGGCGGGATGCCAGAGATTTCCAATAGATTGGAACTTTCACGGTGCTTCCCCTCAATCCCGCCATCACTTACCCAACCTGCTCCACAGCATGAAGGAAAGAGAAAGAGGCGCGCTGACGTCACCTATTTATACCGCGCTGGCCGCCGCTCCGCCTTTCAGCGTGAGGGCAACGGGAAGTCCTGCGTGCTACACAATGGGTACCTTCCGCCATTTTTCTTGAGGGCTGCAGGGCATTTGACGTAGTTGAGACGAGAAACAAAGTTACCAATACGTTGTTTGCGTATATAAAGAGCTCTGCTGTCATAGAGGCTACTGATGCTAAAATCTCTTTGAAAATATCAGCTGGCTTGCTAATTATTCACTTGTCTATTGGGGCAATGTTTACATTTTTTTTTTAACATACATGTTATATATCACTCTGTGTGTAATGCATGTAAATAATACACGAGTTTCACTTTTTAAAGTCTATCACTGAAAAAAATATTTTTTTTATTAGATGCACCTGCACGTATTATAACAATGGTGATAAAAAAAGTGCAGCGCTGAAAAAAATATCAATACATAAAGAAAAATATAAAAAATATATCATAAAGTACAAGGTGCCAAAATGACATATAAATAACACTAAAGTCCATAAGTATAAATAAAGTCCACAATAATTATTATTTTTTTTTTTAGATGCACCTGCACATATTATAAAAATGGTGATAAAAAAGTGCAGCGCTGAAAAAGTATCAATACATGAAGAAAAATATAAAAAATATACATTAAAGTGCAAGGTGCCAAAATACATATAATTAATACTAAAGTCCATAAGTATAAATAAAGTCCACAATAATTATTATTTTTTTTTTAGATGCACCTGCACATAATATAAAAATGGTGATAAAAAAGTGCAGAGCTGAGAATGTAATTAAGACTGTTAATTCCTGATATGCAATATGGCGTTATTGAGTGAATTCCTAGCCTCACTCTGAATCCACCTGTATGGGTGTCACAACTTGGTCCCATTAAATGTACCGCGTATGCAAGTTTTTGGCGACGCATCAGGGGCATGCCGGCGTGCTTACGAAATGCGTCGGGACGCTAGGACCTGTGACAACGCCATCTTTACTTCCGGCTTCTCGTGGGCACGCTTGTGGAACGCGGAAGGCGTCCGTACCCCGGAGAACCGATTGATGTGCTATTTAGCTTCATGTTATCTTCCTAATTGTAAGTGCATCCTTTTCTTAATAAACATATATGGTTTAACGTACTTCACTATCGAGCCCTTCTTGTTTTTCCCTGGTCATATTGTTTGGAAGCCCATCTCCCGGGTCAACAGATTGGGATCTACAGTGGTTACGGGGAAAAGGTGCCTCAGTTTTTATGCCTGGTGCTCATGAATGATCTTATCCGCGTGTTTGACCACCTGTCATAAGGGGTCCACAGCTTCTGGTAAGCGCATGCATATCTTGGGTGTTCTGGTGGAGGTGTATAGTGCCATATAACAAGTTTATCCATTGCTATTCAACATCCGGATATCTGCAGCTATTTTAAGAACTATTTTATTGTCACTTATATTTGATTGATTGTGTCATTCATATTTATTTTCACCCATCACCAAATATTTCTTGCACAAAATAATTTTTGCTCAGAATTTTGTTGACTTTACATTTTATCGATTAACACAGTGGTTTTGGTTTAGCGCAATCGTATATTTAGCAATAAGTATTCATTTTATCATTTCTCACGTTTTTGTGTTGATTGCTGCTTCTAGTTATTGATCATTCCCCCGTTGTTTTTTGTTGCTTTTCACTTTGTCAACATTTATGATTTTTTTCTTGGCATTTCACCTAAGCGCCGGTTCACATACACGCGACGCTACTTTCCGGACGACCTCCGAGATTGCGGTGCGAGCAGCGCGCCGCGACCTCGGAGCGGCCGCCACGGACTTCATAACACTGAAGTCTATGGCGGTCGCCTCCTGGTCGCCCCAAAGAAGCTCCGGACCCTTTTTCTAGGTCGGAGCAACTTGTGTCGCTCCTATTAGAACGGGTCCGCAGCTTCCCTATGGGAGGCGACCTGCGAGGCGACCAGGTCGCCTCACAGGTCGCCCTAGTGTGAACCGGGGCTAAAAAGATTCATTTGTTCCTTACGATTTTCTCACTTTGCGCAGGTTTAGGGTTCATCACCATATATATATTTTTTCGGATATCTTTCTTTGGTAAGATAACATTTATAAAAGTGCAGTAAAGAGACAGTGTTAAATTTTTCTGCGGCCACATGTGGTCACTAAGTGTAAATACAAAAAGGAGTTTCTCTCCTTGTTGGGTGCCAAGCAAGGGTCACATAGGATGCCTATCCTGGGATGGGTCCTTCTGGGCTATGGTAGGCACTTTGAACAGGGGGGTCAGTGCCTAACACATGGGGTACCTTTACTGGAACTGATGTCTGATCTCTAATAAATGTTCTCGATGTATTATACACCGCCATGGTCACTTGTGTAATTAGGAAGGACACGCAGAGCCAATGCCCTCTCCACCTGTCCAACGTATCACCGCTACCTCACTCCCAGTAACGGTATGGGGTCACGCAGTGGATCTAGCGCGTATTCCATACATGCACTTTAGGTAACTTTTCCTCTTTCATACCTGTGCGCACGTTGGGGACTTCTGCGGTGCTGATCTGCTCCCGTTGCTATGGGAGACAGACCTGCTCACAGAGAAAATGCCGACAGCAACTTGTCTAGAAGCTTTGCCACCTGTCACATTCACACACTTACAGAAGAGAAACCTTTGTTACCCTTGGTATATCTTCACACGGTATAAACTCTTGTACCATTATCTTCATACCCCAATATGCTTAGTGACCCGAACTGTGGACTATTTGTGCCAGTTACTTGCCTTTATTAACTTCATACCAGGCAAAAGCAAAGTTTCAAAACTTTACTGAAGAATACGTTAACATGACAGTTCAACATAAAGTGCAGTCTTTTCCTCACATTTCTAGTCCCTAACTCAGGCTTGCGGCTGCCCCAGGGTACCTGCTCAGGAAAGAATCCATTCTTGGCAGAGTCCATGACAGTAGTATCAGTCACGACCAGCAGTTCTTTCAGGCAGTAGTAGGATCCCAAGGGCAGATGTGCATTAAATTATTTTCCTGACTCTGTATATTCAGCAGGCCAACAGTACAGAGTCCGGCAATCGTAGCAGCAGCAGCTTCTTGTGTTTTTATAATACACAGAACCAGTGGGTCGGACCTTAAGCCTCGTACACACGCACTGATTGTTGGCCGACCGATCGGCCGTCTTTTGTCCAGTGTTGTTGTGTTGGTTGAAATGTGCTCTAGGCTGCACACAAATTTTCTCGGCCAACAACAACCAACTGCAGAAGTGATGCCATGTTCTGGTTTACTTTTCGTGTGTTTTTTCTTCTCTGAGCATGCCCAGTCTTGCTCATCACATTTTTGTCTGCCGAAATCTGTACTGACTGAAGAACATTCGGCCGTTCTGGTGACGGCCAATAAAAATTTTATAGCATGCACACCAGATTTTGTTCGGCCAAAAAGTCGCAGTCGGTTGTCGGAAGCATCATACTAACAAGCCGACAATCGGCCGATTGGACATTGGCCAAAAATTCGCGGCCAACAATCGGTGCGTGTGTTTTAAGAAAGCTTACCAGGAAAAGAACCAGGAAACACAATTAACATTAACCTTCCCAGCCGGAGCAGTGTAAATATCTACCTGCCTACAAACTTACTGTATCTCTGTGACATGACATTGAACACCCCCCTAACACCCATCATACCATTACATCATACCTAAATAATAAGTTAAACATGCAGCATAAATTGCAGTTTTATTGGTATCAAATGATCATTAATTATTAATAAATTTTAACCATGAAATAAACTTTAGCCTTTATTACCAAACAGAACCGCTGTTAACCATTAACAGAACATTAACAGACCAACATGCTTAGTCTTCAAGATTAAAGCAGCAATATCTTATACCACCCAAATTACAGTTTACAAATCATTATCAACCCACAAAGACGGCAGCAGTACTCCATTATGTTTGACAGTGATGAGGTTAAAACAGAGCAAATGGCATGGTGGGCGGGGGGAGCAGGTCAAAAGATTCACAAGGAAGGTTGAGGATAATCCAAATGACAGTCCTGGGGTAACTGCTGACACTGTGGACACAGGTGGTCGGCCTAGTGAGCCAGAAGTGTGGTGCTGAGCCATTAGGTCAAGGGTACTGACAAGTGGAGCGGAAGGCAAAGCAACCTTGGGAAAAACAGTGTTCGTGAGTACCAGGAAGCTTGCCAGGGGTCTGCTCAGGAATGGGACCACTCCAGTGGAGAGTCAGTGGACAGGGGCTAGCACGCACAGAGAGTAAGAAAGGGGGTGCCAAGTTAGGACCCTGAAGAGGAACCAATTCAGGATCATATTCATTATCTTCACTACAGTGGCAAGTTGAAGCAGCGGCCTTGCCGCACACACTACAGTCAGTTGTCCTCAAGATTTGTGCATAGATCATAGTTGGAGTATCCCACTCATCCCTTCTCCCATCCCAGTTCTAAAATAAAACACAAAAACCAAATCCCCTGGACTGTTCATTGTCTGAGCCAAGTGTCTAAACCACTTAAGCCCCAGCCCTATTTCGGACACTTTTTGTTTACAAGTTTAAATCAGTATTTTTTCCTAGAAAACTACTTAGAACCCCCAAACATTATATATATTTTTTTTGCAAAGACTCTGGAGAATAAAATGTCGGTCATTGTAATATTTTTTATCACGCGGTATTTGCGCAGCGGTCTTTAAAGCGCCATTTTTTTTGAAAATTTTTGAAAAATCACATTTCACTAATTTTAAAAAATACTAAACAGTAAAGTTAGCCCATTTTTTTTGTATATTGTGAAAGAACATGTCACGCCGAGTAAATAGACACCCAACATGTTACGGTTTAAAATTGCGCCCCCCCGTGGGATCGCGACAAACTACGGTCAATAGAGATCTCAATCTGCGACGCTTTAAATTTATTTAACGGTTACCAGTTTTGAGTTAGAGTGTAGCTCTTTTTTTAAAATTATTGCTCACGCTCTGGCGATCGCGGCGATACCTCACATGTGTGGTTTGAACAGCGATTTCATTTGCGGCTCGACTTCCGTATACGTTTTTTTTTGTGCGCGAGCTAACGGTGACGGGGGCGGCTAAATTTTTTTTTTTTTTTCCCATTTATTTTATTTATTTTTTAACTTTATTAAAGTTTTAAAAAAAAAAAAAAAATCTGATCACTTTTATTGCTGTCACAAGCAATGTAAACATCCCTTGTGACACCAATATGTAGTGACAGGTACACTTTATGGAGGGATCGAGGGTCTAAAAGACCCTAGACCCCTCCCCTATTTTCCTTTAACGGCATTTTTGCATACAGCCGTTTTTCAAATTTGCCGCCTTTTGCAGCACAGTAACCCGGAAGTGACGTCATGGACGCCGCCTCCGGGTTACGTCATCGGAGACCCGATCGATGCCGTTTCCGGCATTCATCGGGACTCCATCCAGCCGGCGGACGTGCCGGCTGGGTGCTCGGGGCTCCCGGTGGAACGGGAGCCCCGGGCAAAGCCACGGAAGGCGGCGGGAGGGGGGGGACGTCCCCTCCCGCCCCCCGGGTACCGATCGAGCGGCTCCCGAGCCGCATCGGTCAGTACCGACGGAAAGCCAACCGTCGGCTCTAAACCACGGTACCAGGATGGTGCCTCTAGCTAGAGGCATCATCCCGGTACACTACCGCAAAGTTTACCGACGTAGACCTACGTTAGTATGCGGTAAGTGGTTAAGTTCCTACAGACTGTTGCTACGGTTTAACCCAGGGGAATCCAGAAAATGCAATTCTCAGCAGCCCTCTAGGGGGCAGTGCTATACTAGTGACACTGCAGTTGGAGAGAAAGTCATAGAGAACAGGGTTTTTCTATGGTTTCCTGGGTCACTGGGGAAACTCTCCAATTGTGTTCTGCCACCTAATGTGACTCTAGCAGCCATCTTGGGTCAGGCAGAGACTTTTTAGGGCCCTGGCTTCTAGCTTTGGCGCACACTTTGTGAGTTGGTAGAGTAGGGACTGGTACCCTGTCTGATAACAATAGAGCTAGGGACAGGGAAAGGTTCCTGACGAGCAGGGAAAACTTAGGGCTCGCAACTTCTTTGGAAATCTGCCTGCTAGGGTACAAGATGGCCAGGCCACATTTTGCCCCTCTCTAAAGAGGCTGTCAGTTTGGCTGAATTCTGCTCTCTACATGCTGTTTGAACTGTGAATGTTCCTGGCTGGTCTGCTTTTCCAATTTGTTATTTGGGAACTGTCTCTGCAATATTTTAATACAAGTTCTTGCATTGCACTGGGCTGCACATCCCACCTACAAGCAGGCAGCTTGTAACTTGAAACACAAACTATAAAGAACCAGCAAAGCAGCTCCAGACACATACTTTACAGTCACCATAGCCCTATGGGAATATAATCATTTAAAACAAATGGGTGACAGGGGTGATGATCCTGGGGCCACTTCCCTATTTTTTTGTGGCCCTAACATTCCAAGCTTATATACAGCCATCACTCCTCCTCAAAAACACAGTGCCCCTTGTATTTCCCCCCACAATGTTAAAATGGTAACCCTGCACTGGGAGAGATCTGTACTGAGGGAAAACTGTACTGGGGAAGATTTGTACTGGAGGACAGCTGTACTGGAAATTATATGTACTGGTGAAATCTGTACTAGGGGCAATATGTATTGGGGCGGAGCTGTATTGAGGGTGATCTGTAGTGGGGAGAGCTTTACTGAGGGGGGGGGGGCTATGCTGGAGGGAGTTGTACAGGGGGGGCAGTGGCGTCTCCAGCTTTTATATTTAGGGGGGGCACATGGGGGGACAGGGACAAAAGTAGGGGGGCCAACTACAACGCAATTTTTATATGATATATATATATATATATACACATACATACATACATACATACACTATTTTCTATCTATCTATCTAGAATAGATAAATGACAATGTGGACTGACACACAGATAGAATTTTACAGCTGGACATAGCAAACTTACGGACATGTATTATACATGTTTGCCATGTTCAACTGTAAAGTTCTGTCAGCGGATCAGTCCACATTGTCATTTTCAGGGGCGTGAGGGCGGTACGAGAAAGGAAATGTGCAGTGGACTCACTGCTCCACTTACCTGCCACCTCTAAAACCGATGTCCCCAGGCCTGCTCCTTGCGTGCTGGCTGTGTCTGGCTCCTCTGCTGCCTCGCCTTACCAGTGACTCCACTCATGTTGTCCACACACTCTGGGCCTTCAATAGCATAAAACATAAAACATTCGTGAAAAAATGGCCAAATAAAGACATAAACATGAAATATTCCTGACAATTGGCATCAGTCACGAATATTTCATGTTTATATATTTGAAGGCCCAGAGCATGCGGACAGCATTAGCGGAGTCACCTGTAAGGCGAGGCAGCAGTACGCAGCAATGGAACCAGACACAGCGAGCCAGCACACAAGGAGCAGGCTCGGGGACATCGGTTTTAGAGGTGGCACTAGTGGAGCAGTTCAGCTCAGCTGTAAAATAAATTTGGTCAGCATGTCAGCCCACATTGTCATTTACAGGGGTGTGAGGGTGGTATGAGATGCAAATGTGCAGTGAACTCAATGTGAGTCCATTGCACATTTAAATCTCATACCACCCTCATACCCCTGAAAATGACAATGTGGCCTGACATGCTGACAGAATTTTACAGCATTGTTCAGTTGTAAAATTCTGTCAGCTCCGCATGTCAAGCACTGTCCACATTGACAATTGTTGGGTCAGGGTGTGAGGGTGGTATAATGCATGGGCAGTGAGTGGACTCACTGCTCCAGTGACTCACCTCCCACTGGCTGAGGCTGCCACTTCTATGATGCCGCCCAGCCTGCGGCTGCTGCTCCTTGTGTCCTGGGCTGGTGGCTGGCTCGGCTCCTCAGAGTCCGCCACTCTGGCGCTTGCTTGCTGCTTGGCTTGTTGCTGGCTCACTGGCTGGACTGGCATATGCTTGCTGCTGCCAGATGCCAGTGTCCCGGTCCCGACCCCAACTCCCCGACAGACTTCTGACAACACCGCGGCGGCGCGCGCAGGGCAGGACTGGGAATGAAAACCAGCCCTGGAAATAATTTCATACCAGCCCCATAGTATTATTATACTGGCCTAACAGCATAATGCCATTTTTTTGTTCATAAAAGGGAAAACCATGCATTTTAAAGCACATGTGAAGAGTGTATTATAGATAAGACAGATATGAAAGCACATTGGGCTTATATATATATAAAAAAGAAAATTCTGGTTAAAAGTGGTGAAGGTGGAGCAATCCAGGGGGACCCCAGGAACTCTGGGAATGTGTGTGTGTGTGTGTGTGTGTGTGTGTGACTTGCCTGGTGTCTAGAGGAACCCTGGTTGAGAATGGCTGATCTCATAGGTTTAGAGGTTTAGGAGATGGAGGTGAAAGTCTGGAAGTAGGTAGTGATGGATCCATGGGATCACACCTTCTCAAGCAAAGCCATTCTACCATTCAGTATAGCTATCCTTTTATCATTGGTCCTCATCCATGACATCCATGCAGTGAAGATTAATGTCGTTATCTTAAACAGAGAGTGCACAATACTGTCTGGTTGTTTAAGAAGTAGCATTTCCATGGGGTCTTTATTGAAGTGGGGCTGGAACAGTTCATTTCTTAAGTGTTTGATCACAGGATTCCTGCCTCCAGAAAAGTCCATTATATATGATTGAATTTCTTAATTTATGTAAGCTGGAAAACATTGGATTTGCATTTCTTTTCACCCAGCCCTGAAATTTTCACAGCCCAACCAGGCCTCAGAGCTAGGTTGCTGTCCTGATTCTGGTCACCAGCCCGTCCCCAACCTGTGAATGGACAGTGGAGCCATAGCAGCAGCACAGTTTGGAGTCATCCATCTATCAGAATGTTCCTTTTCAGCTCATATGCAGTGCACTACAGTATACCCGATTGACTCCTAGCACTGCCCCTCCTCTTCCAAAAGTGTTGCTGTGTAGCAGGTTACATGAGGCCAATACCAAGTCAAAAGGGGGTACAGTATTTGCACTAGCTATAGTTAAAAGGTAAACATCTCAGCTAAACAAATATTGTCCAAATAGAAGAGCCATTGGTATGGTATAGTGCCAGGGGTCTATATCACTCAATAAAAAGTTACATGGTCAGGGAGTCTCTATGGAAGGAAGGAGGAGGATGATAGGACACAATCCATCGCTCCCATATCTTTTGAAATGTTGCCAAAGTGTCAAAGACTAGGCCGGGTACGAGTCTCAGTGTGTGTGTGTGACCCACCTCCTCACTGGCGACCATGCTGCTGCTTGCGCGACTCGCTGTGTGGGAGGGATGATGGATCGGCGCCGTGACAGTCTTGGATTCGAGTCAGTTAGTTGATCCACCGCCGCGCAGCCGCCCCCGCCGGATGTGACGTCATGCCGCGCACATCGGCTGACGTAGGGTATATCGGACCGCACCGTCACTCTGGAGCGCAGCGGGGGGCTGCAGCGGCAATAATTGCGGCCGGTGTAACGTTAAAAAACCATACCCCGTGAAGAAACCATACCCTCGTCATTTCCTGTCTGAAACAGCTGAGCAGCGTTTTCACGGAACACCGGCCCCAATGCTTAAAGCGGCCCCAGTCTCCCCTGGGCGTGCGCGCGCTTTCGGCCAGCCTGGGGCGGGCTGGTGCTTGGTCGATCCACTGTGCACGCCCCCCTCTGCCCGCCGGGGCGCTGCCCAGCCCCGCCCGCGCCCGCCGGTCTGTGTGAGTCTGTGTGTTGTGTGCGCGGCGCGGCGCGAGACAATGATAATCCATGACTGTGTTGTGCACATAATTAATTAGGGGGGGCACATGGGGGGCCCAGACTTATTTTGGGGGGCCATGGCCCCCTCTGGCCCCACCCTAGTGACGCCACTGAGGGGGGGATCTGTACTGGGTAGATCGTTACTTGAGGAGATCTCAACTGGGGGGGGGGATTTGTGCTAGTGGGGGATCTGTATTGGGGAGAGCTGTACTGGGGAGAGGGGAATCTGTACTAAAGGAGAGCTGTACTGTAGAGATCTGAACCCAGTAGAGCTTTATTTTGGAGAGCTCTGCTCGGGGTGGGTTTACTGGGGGAGATAGATATTGGGGAGAGCTATACTGGGGAGATCTGTGCTAGTGGGGGATCTGTACTGGGGGAGGTCTGTACTAGAGGGGGATCTGTACTGGGGGTGAGCTGTAGTGTGGAAGAGCTCCATGAGGGGAAATCTTTATTCGGGGAGACTTGTACTAGTGGGAGCTCTGTACTGGGAACAGTCACTGGGGAACTCTGTACTAGGGAGAGGTGTACTGGGGGAGCTCTGTACTGGTGAAGAGCTACTGTATACTGGGGCGAGAGCTATTATGGGGAAGAGCCCCACGAGGGGAAAGATGTACTGGGAGAGATCTGTACTGGTAGAAGCTGTATTGAACTATGGCTGTACTTCTGATCACCGCACTCTGTACATTGAGCTGTATCTGACATACTCCTGACCACTGCACTCTAAGTACATTACATACTTCTAAGCATTGCACTATTTATACTGTACAATAGTTGCTGGTTGCTAAGTAGTCACTGACTATGTTAACGAGTTTCTTCTTAAAGGTGGGCTGCATGCAAAAAAGCATACTATACTGTATGTTAAGGAAGAGTTTCATTTGGGTCTGTCGCATAATGGTTCTCTGTATGCCATTGTATGTAAGGATAAACTGCCCCCCCCCCCCAAAAAAAAAAAACAAAAAAACAACTACAACCCATAGGTGCTCCACTCAGGTTAATAGGGCCCATACAGGGTGAAGTGGAGATGTTTTTATGGATGGGAAGTGCCAAGGTGCGACAAATATTTGCTTACAACCTCCTGTAAAAATAAATGATAGGCTGCATCTATATGCGTGTAATCACATACCTGCATACCTACAGTGATGGATGAGTGGCCCTGGCTGCAGAAATCCTGCTTATCCATACCTACAGTGATGGAGGAGTGGCCCTGGATGCAGACATCCTGCTCATCCATCCCTGGACACATGCAAATCCTCGAATGTGTGGTGACAAGGTTACGCAACCTGTCATTTGTGCAGGTGGCTGTACACAAACACCATTGCGTCAGCAAAAGTATGCTGATACTCATTTTGGCCCCTAGTGGACTATTTAAGGCTCTACAAGGGAACAGAAGAACCTAACCCTGTGAATAAACCGGTCATGTACCTGGCCGGGCCGAAATTAAGGAGAGGGCTCACTTAGACCTCTTATTTCACCTGTAGTTTGTGACAGGGTGTAACAGGGCAAAGAGTGGCATGGGTGCCTGTAGGAGATCCTGGCCAGAAGATGCTCTGGGTAGCCCAGGTCTGTATAGAGTACACAACGGGAATCTGTACAGCAGCTAGACCCAAAGCTGGTAGATGTAGGATCTTGCAGTCATAGGTATGCATAGCCTATTGCATTACAGTGTGCAACCTAAAGCTCAAACACACGTGTTTGTGTCTACATATTTATGACCCTGGCACATTGATCTTCTTGCCAGCACAGTGAGTGCCGGTTCACACTAACGCGGTACGACTTCGGGGGCGACCTGTGAAGTCACGTGCACCGCGACTTCGGCGCGACTTGCACAGACTTCATATAATGAATGTCTATGCAAGTTGCTCCGATGTCGCCCTGAAGTAGTACAGGCTTGAGTCGCTCCTATTAGAACGGTTCCCGTAGCACACAATGGACCGCGACTTGTCAGGCTGACCAGTCGCCTGACAAGTCGCAGTAGTGTAAATAGACTCTGAAAGAAAAGTGCGTAAACACTTCTCCCTTGGCAGAGCCAGTAAGGGGGAGATCTTTCCCATCTTCCTGCTGGCAAACAGAGCGCTAATGCTAGTGCGCATGGGATGATCAGGGTGTGCCCAGGCACATGCTTGCAGTGTAGTCAGGCAGGCAGGAGTTGGCAACAACCGGGCAGGAGACAGAAGCAGAGTCGGTGCCAGGCCAAGGTCAGTATCAGGCTGGCAGTGCAGGTACCAGATCAGCAGACAGAAGAGAAAGTTGGGTCACAAGCTGAGGTCAGCACCATAATATCAGGAGCAAATGGAGTTAAACGAAGCCAGGTCAAACACAGAAGTAAGCGTGGGATCAGATCACAGAAGCTGATGAACACTGACTCAGCAATCTTCTGAACCCTTGTACAGCCTTAAATGGTCCACTAGGAGCCAAAATGTCAGCATACATGTGCATGCATATCAGCATACTCATGCTGATGCACGTATGGCTCTTACGGTTTGTGGTTGCAGGAAATGTATTACACACACCTTTTCCTGACAGAACCCTAACCCCATTCCTTTTTTTAAAGCAGAGTTCCGGCCACGAAAAAGTTTTTTCAATAAAAATACCCCCGGGACAGTCAGGGCTAGTACATTCCACAATGGATAGCCTCTGTACTGTCCGGGTGGCATTTACCTTTTAGAAGAAATACTTACCTTGAAAACTTCTTCTCCAGCGCTGCTATCTCGGATGTGGGCAGCTGAAACCAGCGCGTCCTCTTCTGCGTCCTCTTCCGTGTCCTCTTCTTCCAGAATGCCCCGCACCGGCCCCTCTCGTCACTTCCGGTGCGGGCCCGTCATCCCTCCACAGCTTCTGGGCACTTACCTTGAAAACTTCTTCTCCAGCGCTGCTATCTCGGATGTGGGCAGCTGAAACCAGCGCGTCCTCTTCTGCGTCCTCTTCCGTGTCCTCTTCTTCCAGAATGCCCCGCACCGGCCCCTCTCGTCACTTCCGGTGCGGGCCCGTCATCCCTCCACAGCTTCTGGGCATGCCCAGAAGCTGTTTAGCAGGGAATGAGGCGCCGCGCCGGAAGTGACGAGCGGGGCCGGTGCAGGCGCATTGATTCCTGGGAGCGATGACATTCAGCTCCCAGGAATCAATTGGCACTTTTCCACTGCAAGTACCGGCTAGTACCGGCTCGGCTCTACTCGGCCCTGCTTGGCCCGGTTTGCTTTTCCACTGCGGTACCGCATGGTATAGTGTCAGAACGGTTCGGTACGGTACGGTATAGGTTTGCTTTTCCACTAAAGTAGTACTAAAGTTAAGTGGGTGGGATAACAACGGGTGGGTGTGATTCTCTGACCAATCAGTGGCTAGTAGTGACTGCATGCAAAGGATTGTGGGATATGGTAGCAGTTTGGTACCTGTTGGAACCACAATCGGGTAGGTACTGTTTTTTCAGAGCCGTACCGTACCGTTCGGTTCCATGCAGTGGAAAAGCAAACCTATACCGTACCGTACCGAACCGTTCCGGCCCTATACCATGCGGTACCGCAGTGGAAAAGCACAAAAGCGTGCCGAACCGGTATGGTTCCATGCAGTGGAAAAGCGCCAAATGCAAAGAGGAAGTGACGGCGCGGGCCGCGGCCGCCGAGGGAGGAAGTGGAAGAAAGGTAAGTATATTTTTCTTAAATAACAAGGTAAGTAAACAAAAAAAAAATCGTAACTATCCATTTCTTTATCAGGTGACCAAAAGCAAGCGGATGGCCCAAAATCGATTATCGATAAATCGATACCGCTTTAACATCGGTATGTGACTACCTTTGTCTAAAGGAGCTTTTCCACTGCATGGAACCGTAACGGTTCGGCACCCTTTTGTGCTTTTCCACGGTACGGTACGGTACGGTACGGTATAGGTTTGCTTTTCCACTGCATGGAACCGAACGGTACGGTACGGCTCTGAAAAAACAGTACCTACTCGATTGTGGTTCCAACAGGTACCAAACTGGTACCATATCCCACAATCCTTTGCATGCAGTCACTACTAGCCACTGATTGGTCAGAGAATCCCACCCACCCGTTGTTATCCCACCCACTTAACTTAGTACTACTTTAGTGGAAAAGCAAACCTATACCGTACCGTTCCGACCCTATACCATGCGGTACCAGCAGTGGAAAAGCAAACCGGGCCAAGCAGGGCCGAGTAGAGCCGAGACGGTACTAGCCGGTACTTGCAGTGGAAAAGTGCCATATCTTCCCTCGCCAGTTGTATGCAAACACCTGTAGCTCCTGGCCGTGTGTCTTCATGCCGTACAGGCCCTCTGTGCCCTTAAAAATGAGGCCTAAACCCGTCTCCTTTTTTCTATCATCAGTATGTGGTGAGTACATTCACTTATCATGTTTAACATGCATGGGGTGATGATACGGGCTCTTAAGGGCCAATGTTTTCTTAGTATAGGAGCATGACACATAGAAAATGGTAGGAATCGGAGGACAGTGAGCGAATTGTGTAAGAATGTGCTTCATCCAGCCCCTGGTGATTAGGGGAGGGCGAGTCTAAACACACAGGACAGCCCTGTGTAGGAGCTAGAGCTCTCACTTCACAATCTCAGCTGGGGAAGAAGAAATAGGAGCTGCAAAATCACAGGAGACAGGTCATTTTACAACTGATTGGACACTTTCTTACAAAACGGATGTCTTGTGTATCTGAGGGCCCTGGTGTTTGATAACCGAGGAGAGAATGTGTAAATCTCTTCGACAATGTGTATTATTTTCTCTTTTCTTCACTCTTTATGTTCATGAATGTTACTTGTGTGCTTTACTTGGAGCTGGTGTGGGGGATATGAAGATCAAGGAGTTTTCTGTGCACAGTGTTAAACTTTGCTTGGCTTTGATGGATAGGAGAATGGCCCCCTGAGTATAGGAAGGAAGTTTGTAAGGTAAGTGTGGATGGTTAGGTAACTCCAGCTGGCTATAATGTTTACTATAATCACTTAGGACCCAGGCACGTGTCTCATGTCAGTGTTTGGAAAATGAATGTATGTACAGTGTATCTTAATTTAATGAAATATTTGTTTTAGGGGCAGTTCACACCGGGAATCGCACAGGAACACGCTGCGCGTTCCTGTACAATTCATGTGCAGTTCTGTGCGGTGCGATTTCAGCCTATTCAAAATGAATGGGCTGAAATCACACCGCACCAAAAGAAGTGCATGCACTACGTTTTAAAATTTACTGCACTGCAACCACATCAGATTGTACTTTTGTACCATGCGATCTGATGCAGGCAAACGCACCGTGTTTGCTCCCTGCTTTTTGGGTGTCAATTATTGACACCCACTGCAGATTGTGTTTTGAATGCTGTGAGGGAAATGCGCACAGAACGCAGGTTTCCTGCACCGCGTTCTAGTGTGAACTGGCCCTTAGGTCAATCGAAGGCTAGGTTCACATCTATGCGTTTTTCTTTTTTTTTTTTTTTTTTGCGTGTTTACAGATCCACAGAAACACACTACCATCCATTTAACCTTATTTCCAATGTGTCCTGTTCACATCTGTGCAGTTTCCCGCAATGCCTTTTTTGGAAAGGTGCAGGGACTTTTTTTTACATGCACCACGGTGCATTTTTGAGTCCATAGACCTTAATGGAATTGCATCAAAAACGCATTTAATTTCTCTATCTATTAAGTTTTAATGCCTATACCATAGGCCATTCTACTTGACACATGGCAGAGAACAATATACAGAGGGAGACCATGGAAGCGCTCTCAATTTAATTTGATTTTTTGTTGCTGGTTTTTTCTTTTGCTTTAAGTTCTGTCTTAAAGTGTAAGTTCAGGTAAACCGAACTAACTCTAAACCTGCTCTCTGCCACATTCTAAACCTACCTAACCTATCTAACCCTGTAAAGCAAAAATCACTGTACTTGCCTAATCTGCAGCTGATCCGGTCTGGTCCCAGGATCAGCATCAGCTGTCAGTGGCTTCAGTGTGGAGATGGGTGCAGGAGAGGCAGCTGACAACAGAAGCCTTAGGGCTCTTTCACACGGCCGCTCCGCTTGTCTGCAAATCATCCTATTTTTTTGGGGATGATTTGCGGACATAATGTAAGTCAATAGCATTGCGGATGTCAGCGGAATACCATCCGCTGACATCCGATTTGCCTCCTTTCAGTTCTGTTCCATTTTTTGGAACGGAACAGAACCCTATTTTTTCATCCGTTCAAAAAACGGAAAGGAAGGAAAATCGGAATGCCATAGACTTACATTAGGTCCGCATATCATCCGCAAACGGATGGGATGATATGAGGACACACGGAGCGGATGACACAAATGTCATCCGCTCCGTGAAAAAAAAAAAAAAAAGCACCAGAGCGGAGAAGAAATCCGGAGCGGCCGTGTGAAAGAAGCCTTACAGTAAGCCTATGAGTGACGTCACTTCCCAGCCATTTCACAGCCGTTGACGGTCCTCTCCTGCACACAGTTTCCACAGTTGGAGACTGGACCGGATAGGCTGCAGCATAGGTAAGTAAAAATGCTTTACATGGTTAGATAGATTAGGTTTAGAATGTGGCACAGAGCAGGTTTAGAGTTTGTTTTTGCCTGGACTTTAAGATAAACTTAAAAGCACACAGGCAAAACTTTGCTCAAGAGGTAGCATAATCTCATGACTTGTGCACATATGTCTTTGCTGAGTTGATTTATTAGGGGGATTCGGCCCACCAGCATGGGCGTCCGCAGAACTTTTTTCTGGGGGGGTCACCCATGCCCGCCTCTTTTCAACAATGTCATGAAGGGGAGGGGCTTAGTCATTATACTTATTTTGAGTATTTCTTTTTAAAGGGCAAATGGCAGCATTTATTTTTAAAGCATTTGTAAACCTAAAAAAAAAAAAAAAAAAAAAAAAAAAGAAATTGATCCTGTTCCCTTAAAGCATGTTATACAGCACAGTGCTTTGCCGTGTAATTTGGCCCCTTCTATCACCTAAAATACCTGGCTGATCCTGTCTGGCTATGTCCTCCCCTCTGTAAACTGACCACTGTATACCATGGCTGCTAAGCCCTGACACCATGGTCAGTTTACGTGTCTCCATCATCCGCAGCTCTCCTGTCCTCCTTTTCCCTACCCCCCCCCCCCTCTCCCTGTCTGTCTGCTCCTGTGTCAGTGCCATGCCCCCTCCGCTCTTGCTGCTGTAGTTTCATTTAAAGTTTCATATCCTGTCTACAGTCTGTTTTAATAATCCTGTGTGCCCCTGTGTCTGTGTTTTATAAAAAGTTTTCAGAGCACCAATCGCCGCTCACGTGACCCGCTGCCTCTCCCTCCTCCTCCCCTCCAGACTGACGTCAGCAAGGAATCCTCTGCCCCTGGCAGGTAGCTGTCAGACGGGGAAAGGAGAGAGCCGATGGGTCACATGAGCGGCGCTTGGCACTATAAAAACTGGTAAAGAATGGCTTAACACAGACACAGGGGCATGCAGGATTACTAAACAAACCAGACAGGATGGAATAAAGTGGCTTAACACCCACTTTAAAGGGGAAGTTAAGATTCCAGGGGGAGGGCATTTGACCCCCCCCCCTACTGCCCATTACCTGCGGATGCCCATGCCCACTAGGTAAATGCTACTACTCTGAATGCCACCTTTTATTGCATGCCAGGTATGCCGTATCTTATTTTTATTGTTTTGAATTTGAAATATGCTGTGATCCATCCTGTTCTACAATTGCAGGGATAATGGATGTACCTCTAATTTTTTGTATTTCTTTTCCTCTTCTGTAAGATGTACTGCCTTCATGAAGTACGCAATAAAAAATGTGACTTAAAAAAAAAAACACACATGAAAAACGCAAAACGTGCCACAAAAACGCATCACCCACATATGCATAGATGTGAATCTAGTCTTCGATTCATCATTAAAAAAACATATACAAGGATTTTCCTCTATTCTGATGCATGTTGAGGCTAGGCACACATACTTACCCTTATGCCCTGTGCTTAACCGCTTTAGATTGCTTACCTTTTTACCTCCTCCCTAAGGCTAGGTTTTCATTACTGCATGTTGGAAATGCACATTTTCCCGTCACGCAGATGCCAAGGGGTGCCATTAACTCTTAACCGCGTGGTGCAGTTAAAAAAAAAAAAAAGGGTTGGAGACTTCTTTCCCAGTGTTTCTGTGGGTAAGGAAGACCATTGAAATGAATGGACTGCCCTACATGCAGCATGCAGTCGCAAAGCTGTGAACCAAGCCTAACACTTAGAATACACACAATCCTACACAAGTAGAATTCTGTAATAGCCCTAACTACTTCTAAACCCCCCTCCTCCTAACACCTATGCTTACTAACCCGTGTAAGAAAGCTTGTATACCTACCTATTTTCAGCCTGTTCTGGTCCGGTTATGTGAGCCAGCAACCCTGTTTTATTGATTATATTAGTATACAGGATTTATATAGTGTCAACAGTTTGCGTAGCTCTTTACAATATAAAGGGAGACAATACAGTGACAATACAAGAGGCTTAGGAGGGCCCTGCTCCTGCGAGCTTACAATCTCATAGGGAGAAGCTGGTGGAACAAAAGGTAATAACTGTGAGGATTGAACAGAAGATTCTGTTATAAGCTGAAGGCAAGATAGGCTTCCCAGAAGAGTTGAATTTTTAAGGATCGTCCAAAAGTGAATGGAGTAGGAGATAGCCAGACAGATTGGGGTAGCGAGATCCAAAGAATGGGAGAGGCCTTGGTGACAAGCATGGGAGAAGGAGACAATGGAGCTAAAAAGCAGGAGGTCTTGGGAGGAGTGGAATGGTGTAACGCTCATGCGTTTTTTGTTAGTGAATGGATTTGCAGCTGCAGAATTATTACACTCAGTAGTCTTGTAGAGAATGTGTTGAACAACATATCCAACTCTCAGGACTTCATCACTGTGTACAGCCTGTTATGCAAATATACATACACTCAATATGATGTTCCTGGAGTGATAGAATGTATATGATAGAATAGAGGTGAGAGACAGGCAATAGAATGGTGAGCACTTAGTAGTAGTATTCAGGAGAGTGGTAGGTGATGATAGTATGCAGATAGGTTTTAGCAATCATGTATAGTAACAGGTGGTAGGGGACAGCAGATGAAGTATGCAAGAGAGAGTAACCTAGTGCAATGATAGGTGATGGTAGTCCCAAGAGCTAGCAATCTATGCAGATGATAGAAATAGCTTAGATAGTAATAGTCCCTTTAGTATGCAGTAGTAGATAGTGAAAGTTAGGTTGAGGAAGGAATCCCCTGCGGGGTACTTATCACTAGATGGGTTAGTAGTAGCAAGGTCCAAGAGTAATGGAGTAATCCGGTAGCGAGATACTGGATCGGTAGCGAGGTTCCGGTCTTGTTCAGGCAAGGGGAATAGCTTGAAGCTCCGGCAGCATTGGACAAGACAAGGCAACATGCGGTTTGAACGAGCAATGAGTGAGAGAAAGCCGGCGATTGAAATAGCCGCTCATAGCGGCGCCCGGCGATGACGTCATTGCCCTTAAAGGTGTATGCGTTCCATTTGGATAGCAAGATGGGACAAAATATTAAGAGAGAAATGTGGAAATTAGGGTACCAGAGGTACCAGAACATTACAAATGGATGGTTTGGGTGATGTAGCTCGGGGGAGTTGTAACTGGTTTTGTATGTTATTGTTAGTGTTTTGAACTTTAGTCAGTGGAGGGGTTGGCAGAGAGGGGTGGCGGACACTGAATGGTTGGTAAGGTGAATGAGTCTGGCAGCGGCATTCATGATAGACTGAAGAGGGGATAGCCTGTGGAGAGGTAGGCCAATGAGGAGGGAGTTACAATAGTGAGGCGAGAGATAACAAGGAAGTGAACAAGCTGCTTAGTGGTTTCAACAGTTAAAAAGGGTCGTATTTTGGAGATGTTACGGAGGTGAAATCTGCAAGATTTTTGACAGTGATTGGATTTGGGGCTGAAAGGACAGGTTGGAGTCCAGGATTACACTTGGCACCCTGACATGAGGGGAGGTACTGATGGTAGTATTGTTGACCTTGATGGAGAATTCAGGGGAGGGGGCACAGGCAGAAGGAAATATTATGAGCTCAGTTTTAGAAAGATTGAGTTTAAGGGAAGTGGTGTGACATCTATGCTGATATGTCAATTAGTAAGTTAGTAATGCGAGAGGAGACTGAAGGAGTGAGGTGAGGAGTAGAGTAGATGTCATTGCTCCAGGCTTTACCCGCTTTTGCAAGCTTTTGAGACTTCCGAGTGCTCTGCTGTCCACTGTAGCCAGCTGCTGGCTGACGCAGGGAATCACGTGATCAGGGGACCTAAAAATAAGTAAGTATATACAATTAGCAAGCAATAAATTTTGGGGGAGGGAGTATTTTTAAGATTGGTTAGGGTTACCCGGAATTCTACTTTAATAATTCTATTTTAAATTGTAGTAAAGACTAACTCTAAACATCTCTCCCCCCCCCCCCTCTACCTATCCTGCATAGCCTGTATAAAATAGATCTGTATACTTGCCTTTCTTAAATCTCTCCAGTCATGTGATTTAGCAGCTCCAGCTCCCCTATGTAAGGGAACACTCGACAATGGCTGTGAATTCCCAGAGCTGTGCAATCACCCTAATGGGCCATACACACTATAAGATTTTTTGAAGACTTTTTCCTTTAGACTTACCAAAACCATATAATATGAGATCAAACCTTAACACTTTCAATTTGTATGCAATCTGGCAGGCCCTTGCACTATATAGAAAAGGTAAATCTGAAGGAAAAAGTCTTCAGAAAATCTTATAGTGTGTGTATGGCCCTTTAGGCTCCAATAGCCCAGCTACTCCCATTACCCAGTACTCCTCCTCTCCCCTGAAGCAGTTTTCACTGATGAAAAAAGAAGAAACACAACTCCCTGGAAGCATATTGAGCTGTGCAATTTTGTCAGGATACATGGTTTCTCCTGGGAGGCTAAAGCCCAGTACACACGTAGCGATTGTCGGCCGCAAATATTCGGCCGCCGACCGATCGGCCGATTGTAGGCTTGTTAGTATGAAGCTTCCTACAGCGCATTTTCGGCCGAACAGAATCTGTCGTGCAGGCATTAAAATTTTTGTTGGCCAACACCAGAACGGCCGATTGTTCGCCAGTCAGTACAGATTTCGGCCAACAGACAGCAGATTTGCAAGACTGGGCATGCTCAGAAAAGAAAAAAGACAAGGAAAGTTAACCATCACATGACATCACTTCTGCAGTCGGCTGTTGTTGGCCGACGAAATTTGTGTGCAGTCTTTTGCATTTTTCAACAGACACGACAGCCCTGGACAAAAGTCGGCCGATCGTTCGGCCGACGATCGGTACGTGTGTACGGGGCTTTACAATAATTGTGGAAGAGCAGGAATCAGCCACCATTGAACTTCTGGGGACAGAGACAATTGTTGCTCTAAAACTTGGACACGTTCCTTTTAAAACACCCTACTGGAATAGGCTTTTGTAGGACACCTCTAGGTACTTTTTTTCCATGTTTGCTTGTATGCGCCTTAATGTCAGACTAGCACTCCCAACTCTCTTTGCTTCACCCATGACTAGCTTTTAACAAACTTTTGGACTTCAGACAGACATTGTTTCCATTTTTTTAATCTAGAAAGTCAGAGTTCAGGTGTACAAGTTCTTCTGTGGACCCCAAGTGATCAGCTAAACACAACATGGTAGGGTATTGTATGGATGTGTTTTCATATTATTTCAGCTACTGTAAGTAACGGGTCTATTTCCTATGTTTCTCATGAGCTACGTCTCTTAGCAATTGTATCAAGGTGCAGTTGAACCTTTCACATGCCCCATTGCCTAGTGGGATAGTGTAGAGTTTCCTCAAGTCCAGAGGATGGTACCATTCTTGGAAGAACTCTTTTGAAACAGGGCCCCCTGGTCTAAACGTATCTTTTGTGGACAACCAAAAGGAAGCCGGAAGTGCTTCCACTCCATCTGGGTGGCAGTCTTGGCATTGTAGTCGCGGGTTGGTAATGCCACTGCAAACTTAGTAACATGGCCCAATGGCCCATCATAACTAGAACATTATGGCATCCTTTTTTTGACATGTTGTGTGCAACAAAGTCTATTGGCAGACAAACTGGTTACAGTTACAGGTGGATGATAAAAGACCACACGGTGTTGGTATACTTGTTCAACCAGCTGGAACAGACCCACACAAATGGTTTGTCTCTTGAACCAGGTGCACATTTTGTGGACAACACAGTGACTCTCTTTGTCAGAGAGGTCCTAGGTCACCTGACAGTATAATCTTCCTGGTCACTAATAAGTAATAGGGGAACATTATTCTGCAGTAAAGTACTGCACAGCATCTCTCACAACAAGATGGGACTATTAACCTAAAGCGATTATAACGTGTTTTTTTTTTTTAACTAAAATAACAAACATGTCATAATTACCTGCTCTGTGTAATAGTTTTGCACAGAGCAGCCCTCGATCCTCCTTTTTTGGGTGTGACGAAACCAGCTATTCGGACATATAACCTATGTGGGGGTATGTGCTGGGGGACCATGGGAGTGGTGTTGCTTTGGACTCGGGTCCATGTCACCCCAGGATACGGACTCTGACACTGGGACCAATATTGCAGGCCTAAAGCTGCCTGTTGCAGCAGAGGACTTCTCCACACAATGAGAGACTAAAGAGATGCTAATGACATCAAACTCAGCATTGTCTACTGTGGGGATGTGTATTGACATTTTATAGTAAGGTGTTTTGAAAATGAAGACTGGCAGTCTGCGAGCCTACGTCTTCTGCTGTCATCTGTTTAGAGGTGGTTTTGTATTACATATTCGGCTTTGTTTTGGAGGCTTGTTGTTTGTTGAGTTAAATATGATAATGTTGTAGTCTCATTCACCTATTGTCTCTTTCCAGATGACCAAGGTATGTTGACTATGTTCTGTATGCAATTACATTTGCATATGATAATGAAATCAAACACTTGAGACTGTATATATTGGAAGTGAATTGTTGAATAAAGTGTCTTTTGTTTTACCCTTCATCGAGCTTAGGCTGATGTTTGGGGGGAATTGAGGGGCCAGGTCACTACATCATGTGAAATTCTGGAGACCTAAGACAGAAATACTTGGTCCAAGTATTGGGGATCTGTTACACTGGGGTCCCCCGCTGGCGCTTCAGGCTCCTCCTCTTCAGCGAGAGTCCCCAGGGAAAGCCACTGGGATCACCCGTGCTCCCCCCCCCCCCGATCCCTTGTTATGGCATTTGATTAACAGCAGCCGGAGCCAATAGCTACCGCTGCTATCAATCTGCCCAGCGAGGAGGGAGACAGAGGCGAGAACCGCTGCTTTCATGCACATCACTGGATCAGATCGGGCTTAGGTAAGAATAAGGGGGAGGGAGGGGGGTCTGGGATCCCCAGAAGGTGGTAATACACCTTGGCTTTAGTAACACTTTGAAAAATTAGCAGTTTCTTGGTTTCTGGTAATAACTTGATCTTTCTCTGGAACGGGGCCACTGCCGCAACCATATTTCCACTAATAGGGGGGATCTTCTGAATCCTCTCTCTGATCCTCTGTCCAGTTATACTCTTCCATTGCATGGATAAGGTTTCTCAGAACAAGTCAGGGATTATTATCAACAGAGGTAACACAGGTCAATGGATGGAGGGATCCCAGGCCCAAGGACACAGGGGGCCACGCACTGGTATTAGAGTACTTTAGAAGCAATTGGTCAGGTGCTCTCCCCAGTAGCTGGGGTTACCTGGGAAGCTCGGCTTTATTAGGCTCTGGCTTGACTGACACATACCAGTTCTGACAGTGGAGGGTGGCCCATCTTGCTGCAGATTACTTGCCCAGCTACCTCTGCCTCACCAGGTGTGGCCTCTCTGAGTTGTTAAGGGAGGGAAGCAGAGAAGCTTAGCTTTCACAGGCATGTCCAGGAAACCAAGGAGTTGTGGGAAAAATAGTTACGGGGGCCTGCACCTGGTGACAAAATGTACACTCCACTGTACTTATGCAGAAGCAGTGGCATAGTGTGGGGGGTGCAGGGGGGGCCGGCCGCACCGGGCGCAACATCTGGGGGGGGGTGCGCTCGCACCCGCAGCTCTGCCCTGCCTGGCTCACTTATTCTCTCATACTGCAGTGCTGGCTGTGGCGGCGGCGCTGTGCGAATCCGATCCGAGCAGTCGGGTCGCCGCCCACTGTGGAGGGAGGGGGGGGGTTGTGCCAGGCGTGTGGAGAGCGAGGGACAATCTGGGGGAGGGACAGTGCAGTGCAGCGGCCGCCCAGCGCAGCGCTGAGTGCGGGAGCCACACCAGGTGGCACAGGCCGGAGAGGAGAGAGCCAGTGGCGACAGACGCAGGAGGAAAACCTAGGAGCCGGAGGACCTGGAGGAGAAGAGAAGACATAGCCTGCTGTGATCGGGTGCACCTGCAAAAAAAAAGGTAGGAGTCACGAGTAACACAGGACAGGAGTCAGGACTGAATATAGACCCCCCCCCCTTACAGCAGGCCAGGGTGAGGTTAGGTCTGGGGTCCCCTATATAGAGCCCCCCCTTACAGTAGGCCAGGGTCCGGACCTCACCCTGGCCTGCTGTAAGGGGGGATCTATATGGGGGACCTGGGATCTATATGGGGGACCTCACCCTGGCCTGCTGTAAGGGGGGATCTATATGGGGGACCAGGTCCCCCATGTAAATCCCCTCTTACAGCAGGCCAGGGTGAGGTGAGGTCCCCCATATAGATCCCCCCTTACAGCAGGCCAGGGTGAGGAGAGGTCCCGTCCCCCATATAGATCTCCCCCTTACAGCAGGCCAGGGTGAGGTGAGGTCCGGGGTCCCCCATATAGATCCCCCTCACCCTGGCCTACTGTAAAGGGGGTGATCTATATGGGGGACGGGACCTCACCTCACCTCACCCTGGCCTGCTGTAAGGGGGGATCTATATGGGGGACCTCACCCTGGCCTGCTGTAAGGGGAGATCTATATGGGGGACCTCACCCTGGCCTGCTGTAAGGGGGGATATATATGGGGGACCTCACCCTGGCCTGCTGTAAGGGGGGATCTATATGGGGGACCTCACCTCACCCTGGCCTGCTGTAAAGGAGGATCTATATGGGGGACCTGGGATCTATATGGGGGACCTCACCCTGGCCTGCTGTAAGGGGGGATCTATATGGGGGACCAGGTCCCCCATGTAGATCCCCCCTTACAGCAGGCCAGGGTGAGGTGAGGTCCCCCATATAGATCCCCCCTTACAGCAGGCCAGGGTGAGGAGAGGTCCCGTCCCCCATATAGATCTCCCCCTTACAGTAGGCCAGGGTGAGGTGAGGTCCGGGGTCCCCCATATAGATCCCCCTCACCCTGGCCTACTGTAAAGGGGGTGATCTATATGGGGGACGGGACCTCACCTCACCTCACCCTGGCCTGCTGTAAGGGGGGATCTATATGGGGGACCTCACCCTGGCCTGCTATAAGGGGAGATCTATATGGGGGACCTCACCCTGGCCTGCTGTAAGGGGGGATATATATGGGGGACCTCACCCTGGCCTGCTGTAAGGGGGGATCTATATGGGGGACCTCACCTCACCCTGGCCTGCTGTAAAGGAGGATCTATATGGGGGACCTGGGATCTATATGGGGGACCTCACCCTAGCCTGCTGTAAGGGGGGATCTATATGGGGGACCAGGTCCCCATGTAGATCCCCCCTTACAGCAAGCCAGGGTGAGGTGAGGTCCCCCATATAGATCCCCCCTTACAGCAGGCCAGGGTGAGGAGAGGTCCCGTCCCCCATATAGATCTCCCCCTTACAGCAGGCCAGGGTGAGGTGAGGTCCGGGGTTTAAAATTCATTAGAGTTAGGGCTGCAGGTAACAGGGAGCCTTGACGTGGCCCTGCAGCTTTCACATGCGTTTGCAAATGTGTGCTAACTAAACCCCTGTATTGACGCAGACTGTTAGACAGGCCAATTTGGTTGGTAAGCAGACTGGTTGGCAATTTGAACTGGGAATTTTATCTTTGTTTGTTTCATGTGCGTTGCCCTTCCATGTGTTCTTTGCTATGAAGGCCAGTTATAGGTGGGGGCAGAGGCCATTTTCTTTGTCCCCCATATAGATCCCCCTCACCCTGGCCTACTGTAAAGGGGGTGATCTATATGGGGGACAGGACCTCACCTCACCTCACCCTGGCCTGCTGTAAGGGGGGATCTATATGGGGGACCTCACCTCACCCTGGCCTGCTGTAAAGGAGGATCTATGGGGGACCTGCCCAGGCCTGCTCTAAAGGGGGATCTATAGGGACCCTGCTCTAAAGGGGATCTATGTCATGGATCCCCCCTTTAGAGCAGGATCCCCATAGATCCCCTTTAGAGCAGGCCAGGGTCCCCATAGATCCCTTTTTAGAGCAGGGTCCCCATAGATTCCCCACTTTAGAGAAATGTCCCCATAGATTATATGGCGACCATTCTCTAAAGGGGGATCTATGGGGACCCTGCTCTAAAAGGTGATCTGTGGGGACACTGGCCTGCTCTAAAGTGCTTAGGGGGTAAGGGTTTCTTTAACTAATCTAGTGGAAGAGACTCAAGTGCTAAAATCCCGCAGGTTAGGGGGCGTAAATTACTAGCCTTGCCCCGGGTGCTGACAACCCACGCTACGCCACTGTGCAGAAGCAGTCTACTTGCAAGCCTGCATAGAACACAATAATATGAAGTTTTGATGTTAGACTGTGAGCATGACATGCTGAGCCCTGTGCTTTCCCAACAACTCCCCCCCCCCCCCCTCCTCCTGCACACTGAGCCTGCATGTTCTCTTTGTGTTATTGGGGGTCAGGAGGATGGAGGGGATGAGACCTCCTGATAACACAGCAATCATCTCCTCTATACACAGATCCCCCATACCTGTTCAGTGCACATAGAGAGGACGTGACTACAGATTCAACTTCATCTGTCCACCTGAATGGCCGTAAACCACTGACACACTGCTCCTACTGGTTGAAGAACCAAACAGCCATCGCCTGACAGCACAGCCAAAGCACTCTATACAGCCACGCTGAAACTACAGTACATGGCCTGTCTCCTGGTTGGATGAACTAAGCCTGATGAATGGCTTAGCTGCACCCTCTTAAGGCTGTGACCTAAATTCCCCCACTCTTCACCCCTCCCGGGGACTTGTTGCTGGGGAGTCTCAACAACTTCCAGGCACACGCTCCGGATTAATTGCTTGGTCAATGCTGTGTAGCAGGAGTGGAGAGCAGTAGCGCTAGCTCAATCCACCTATGTATGTGCCGGCACAGATGGAGGATTAAGCGGTCTCTCAACATAGCCTAGTAATGAAGTGACAAGCCGCCGTTATGTATGAGGAGTGGGGAACAAGGAAGCCGGTAATCAAAGCGTTATGTTGTCATGTGCATGGCGGCACTGACTCACCCCTGTGGATGTGTTTACAGAGACAGGTGCTGAGTCTTACAAAGCTAGTGGCTGTACCCCAGGACAGCAGTGCACCCTAGGCAGCTGCCTAGTTTGCCTAGTGGTAGTGCCACTCCTGGGGGTGACTGATCAAAAGGTTCTGCAGTAATTTTGTTGGAGTTTGTTTGGCTAAAAGAGTAGAAGAGGTGGTGAATGGATGAAAAAAGGAGGAGGAAAGCTAACTTCTGCAAGTAAGATCCCCAAGTGGCAAGGATTAAGGAAGAGACTGCAGCAACACAATGGGGTTGATTTACTAAAGGCAAATAGATTGTGCACTCTGCAAGAGCAGTTGCTCCAGAGCTTAGTAAATGGGTAGAAGCTTTGTTTACTACCATCATCCAATCATGTGCAAGCAAAAATGCAGTTTTTTTATTTTCCTTGCATATGATTGGATATTCTTTGCAAAGTGAAGCCTTACCCCATTAACTAAGCTCTGGAGCAACTTCACTTGAGTGCAAATGCACTTTGAAAAATGCACAGTCTATTTGCCTTTAGTAAATCAACCCCAATGTCTGCCCTGCTGATGTTTGTTTTCTGGTATCGGGCAGCCCAGGAAGCTTCTCATACACTTTCTATATGGTAGCTGTGTATATTCTCCTCTTGTATGGTACTGGATGCCACACGCATATAGACTGTCTCCCAAAGCCTCATACCTATGTTGCTGCTCTACTCTTGGCTTGTGCTGGCTGAAGTTTTATGACCGTTTCCAAAAGACATATGAGCAGGAGATGAAAGTATGGCATCTCCTAAAATAGTTTAAACTCTATCTTACTGTTGTCAAAGTGCAGTTATCATACATTGTAATGTGACTCTGTCAGTAAGTTTGTATAATCCCTTTTATACTTTCTATAGACAATCTGATATATACAAGTGATGATCCCCATTTTGGACATCATTTGCAGTGGCTGGACTATGTCTGAACTTCCAAACATTTTGTGGGTGGCTTGATTGCTCCTAATATTCTGTGTTGGTGTCACTGTTGGTGATGGGACATGTCAAGTCTCAGCAGTCTTGAGATACATAAAGACAGGTAGATGTCTCCTGAGCTTTTTGTCTTGCTACAGCACTGCAATGCCTGATCAATGGTTTAAACTGTTTGCTCTTGCAACAAGGAAAATAACACACAGTTTGCATTCTGTGCATTTCTCAGTTTCTAAAATACACGTCTGTATTTTTCTTTTCAGATAATCAAGATGGCTGATCCTACTGACAACACACCTGATAATTCTAGCAGCATCAGAAAGCTATCAAGGAATCAGATATTGACACTTATTTCTACTGCTTCACTTAACTTTAGTTCTATGATCTGTTATTCCATTCTGGGACCCTTTTTTCCCCAAGAGGTAAAAACAAACATAGATATAATGTTCTTCACATTTAAAGTTAGGGACCTGATCCTTGACCCATTCATTATGTCATTATGTATTATGTATTATTATTATTATTCATTATGTCATTATAATTATGTATTATTTCAAGTTTTTGAGTGGTGTGTACCATTTCCATTCGGCCTCAACTGTCCATATTTCCAGTGAGTGAGGAGCTGCTGTTTGTTCAATGCGATTTTGCCCTTATAAATCCAAAACCTTTTTAATATTCTGTATGTAGTAGGATAATTAGAATCTCTATCAGGTTTTCATTGCTTTTTGTGTCTTCACTGAGGGTGATTTGCTCTCTCCTAACCATTACCACTAGGAGAAAAAGTGGGCTAAAATAGTAAGAGGGAAACCTCCAATGGGGGAATTTGGTCTGGTGACAACTGTCCAAAACTGGTCATATAGATGGTTTGATTTTTTTTTTTTTTCCAGCTAAAAAATGAACAGATTCCTTCATCCACACAAGCAAGGTGCATGGAGGAATCCCCTTCTATAGGACATTGTATTCTGACAGCAGGACTCTCCGCTGTCAGAATACACTGATAGGCAGCTACAGCCGCTGATTAACAAAAGTTTTCCAGCTTGCCCTGTTCGACAGAAGATGATCTAATGATCAACTTCTATTAAATGGGGACAGCCACACATGGATCGAAGCTGATGCAAATCAGTGTGGACCTAGCCTAAAGAATAATTACAGGTATGGACACAGCTACTACATTAATCTTCTCCACTATCTTCTGGGTCCCCAGTAGTGACCCCACTGCATTGTGAACACAGGTCGCCTGCTTGACATGGGCACCATTCAGAGAATGTTTTGCATTTTCTTAATGAATGCAAAGCATACTCAGATTGCATGAGGGGGATAGCGTGACATCACCACCCCAACTCTCCACCTTGTCCAGTAAGAAAAATCTTTGCAATAATTTACAAAATGCAAACTAATCTCTGAATGGTGGAGGGGGCATCCTCCTGTGTTCACACTGTAGCACACTCGTCGAGTACGAGAAGCGCGTGGTATATCACTGCTGTAGACACTACTACTATAGTGATTTTCAGGTTCTAGAGGGATACCACAGGTATGGTATAAAAAATCTACATTGGACCAAGCTGTAACAATGTAAAAATATCCATACCTAGAATTCTTCGTTAGAGACCCTGCAAAGTAAAAAGAAAAAGGATCAGAGCTCAGTGTCTGATGCTTCCCTTCAGAAATCATGTGACCAAGTGCATGGAACTTCAGGCATGAGGCCGACTCTGTAGGATGCCTGGAGCGCATTTTAACCTGGAATGATGATTATTTCTGCCTAATATTATTTACCTACCCCGGTGTAAATGTAAACCTAGCTTTATAACATTTGTTTGAGAATACAAAACTATCGGAGTTGACTTCTATTGCTTGAAGGATTTGAGTTTTTTTTGTATGTATAAAATAAGAATATAATGTGTTTTGAATTGATACATTTTATATTTGAAAACTCTGAGGGCTTCATAAATGTAAAGTTGTGATTTTGGACATTACATAACAAATAGCTATCAATATTGTTCTCATCTTTTTATTTCTCATTTTATTATTATTAATTTTATATATATTTTTTAAACCTTGGTGAGAAAAGGGGGTAATGGAGATCATCTGTGCCACTCTTTCTTTCCATTGCTTAAAGTCTGTAAACTGTAGATCTACAGAACTTTTCGGTAGGCTTCATGGCATCATGTCTACACTTTTAGCAAATTGTATTTTGTGAACCTGTTGCAAAATTTTATACCTGGAAATCCTGCCAGTATCACTGCTTTTTGTTGCAGTCTGACAATGCTGACCCACTGCCTCGCAATTAGCACCTGCTTTGTTAGTCTACCTTATGTGCTTTCCATCAGACGCCTATGAGGTCTGTCAAACCTTGTGAGACAGTTGGATCAGGCATGCTCATCTATTTGTCCATGTGTACTTTACATTACCAGCTTTTCCTCAAAAGGGAGGCAGCATAAGTTTTAAAAAATAGTTTTAAAAAATAAAAAAATACCAAAAATGTGATGTATTCAAATGTTATAATTTCTTTTTTCTTTTTTCTATTAGGCTGTGAAGAAAGGGCTTAGTAACACAGTGATTGGCTTAATATTTGGATGTTTTGCTCTGTATAATTTTTTAAGCTCCTTAATATTTGGGAGATATGTAAGTATGGCTATGTCCCTTGTAAAAAGTGAACCATGCTATTATACAGATATTTACCATATGCCGTCTTCAGCTCTCATTCGCTTTGTTTACCGACAACAACAATTGTTAAGCTAGATAACTATTGTTCCAAATTGAAAATTAACTTTGGCTGCTATCCTTCTAGTCCCAAGTTTCAAAACACAAAATGTGTCTGCTGAGGTTTGTGGCGGCACATAGTTGTTACAAATGTTGGGTGCTAATGTCCAATACCTCTAATCATTGTTATGTTCACTTGCGTCTAGTGTTCATAATGCAGATGTATTACATTGTCCTAATTGTAGATGTGTGCAAAGATTTATTTCCAGTCATGTAATATGTTATATTGTTGCATAGTTTGACAAAAAGACATATGCTCCCTAATTTCAACCCAAAAAAAAAAAAAAAAACTTTGATTTTAGAACCCTATACCCACAACTGTTTCAAAAGAAAGAAAAAAAATCTTATAGTAAGGCTTAGTTGCTCTGGCAAAGAAAAAAAAAATCATTTATGGGCCCCAAGTTACTTGGAAAACTCAGTAAAGCGACTCTTCAGTAATTTTTTCATCTTTCCATCTTATAAATCCTCTGCCCTTGTTGTTTTAACTTTGGATAGTAAAACATTTTTTTTTCTGCCAGTAAATACCTTATACAGCCCACTTCCTCTTTCTTGTCTGGTCATTGGCCTAGGCTAATGACCTCATGCACAGCTCACTTTCGTGAGAGTTTGTCAGCAAGGGAGGGAGAGAAGTCATAGGAAAGCCAAGGGGAGATGCAGAGCTGGAGGGGGCTGGATGAGGTCGGAGATGACAGGAGACTGCAGAGATCCATGAGTATTCATCCAGAGAGGAGAAGTGTGCAGGCAAGCAGTGGTGTGAGTGTGCCTGTCTGTATATATGTGTCTCTGTGTGTGTGTGTGTGTGTGTGTGTGTGTACTTGTATGTGTGTGTGTCTGTGTAAATCTAGAAAGTGAACAGGCAGCAGCTTCTGCAGCCAGACTTAGTGGAGGGGAATTTCTGCAGCATATTTGGCAAGAACAGAATCACAGTATATATAAAATATGTAAAGTTGTTGGAGGGAAGCTTTAGAATAACAGCAAAGATGTTTTTAATGTTTTTATTACAAATTATGTGAGCAGACTGTAGTTCTTCTTTAAAGTGGTACACCCTCACATATACCAAGTGAAATGAACAGCCTCAGGTAACGCACACAGTGATTAATCAAATCCTCCTACTGTCTAAGTCCCCGCCCCCCCGACACAAATTTATCTCATGTGTCAGGAAAACTTTTCAGAAGTAACTCATGCTGATAACAAAGGAACGAAGCACCAGAGAGAAACTACACTTGCCGCTTTGGCGAGAGATAAGTAAACACTACAGATATATGTGCTTTGCTCAGATTCCATGACTGAGGTTTACAACCACTTTAAGCCCAGTACGAACTTTAAGTTTTTTCTGTTCAACCCAGTGGGCTGAATGAAAAAAAAAAACCTGGAGGATCTCGCTGCACTATCCATGCAATGTTAATACAGCAATCTCTTCGCTAAGCTATTGTGTTCTGATAGAGGGACTGCCCTACCCCCCTCCGCCAGAACACACCGGTCAGTCAGATGCCAATCAAATGCTTTCTATCGTGCCTGTACGAATGAAGCCGGCTGTTCTGCCCACTTTTGTCAGACAGGCTGATGTACACATGGGTCTAATGTCAGTCAGATTCTCGGCCAAAGTTCAGCCCCTGTGTACCAGGCTTTAGATCTACAGAGAGATATGGCCAAAAATAAGGTCCTGAATTGCTTGTGTTGTAGAGGCACATTATTATGGTGGACTTTGCATATCACGGAGACAATTAAAGAGATCTGGTATCCATAGCAAATCTATTTAATTATCATAATTGCATTAAAAAACAATACAAAGTGTGTTGTGACGAGTAACGTTACATGGTGTTAATGTAACAATGATCTCTTTAAATGTCTGCTCTATGTGCAAAAAACACCAAAACCATGTGCCTCTGCAACACAACAATTTCAGGACCTTTTTTATTTCATCTCTTATCTTACTAAAAACGCCAGACATATTCTACCCTGTGGAAATAGGGTCTGGTTCTTGCTATGCATTGCATGCAACTGTCCATCGGAAGAATGATCTGCATAGTGGCAGAGATATTCCCCATGTGCATGATGACAGGTTGTATACCATTTTAGGTTTTAAAATTCGAAAACCTGGTGCACTGCTCAAAGAGGAACTTCAGCTTACTCCCCCCCCCCCCCTTCCTTTTTAGTTTCTATACCCCTGCTCACCCAGTGGTGTTTTAGGCGCAGTACTCACCAAGCCATCAGATCCAGCGTTGTTTTGCTGACAACCTTCTGTTACCAGACACAGCTCGGTTCCGCGCCACCTTCTTACTAGTGATGTAATTGAGAGGCCCGCCAGCTCTTCCGGGTTCAGGGTCACCACCCTTCCTGCTAGCTGAATGGAAGACGCAAGACCTTCTGGGATATGTGACGTGCATATCCCAGGTGGCTCAGTGAGCTTATGCACGTCATTTGTCTAGTCGAATGACGTGCACGGAGGGGCGGGGCCGCACTTTTATGAAGGAAAAAAAGGTAACAAAGAAAAGGTAACTCTATTTGTGTAGAGTTAGGCTCGTTTCACACTGGTACAATGTGGGAAACTCTGCAAATCCGGTGCGGATTCCTGTATCGCACCTGAATCGCCGGCGGTTCAAATTGCCCTCTGCGAATCGCTGCGGGTGTCAATGAAAAGTTAATGCCTCCCCCAGATCAGTGCGCAGATCACAGTGCGAACTGTAAGTTTGGACAGGAATCGGATTGCAATTTGATTCTGGTGCGGACAAAAAAAAGGGTCCTGCATGAGCTTGGTCCGAATGCGATACAAATTCAGCCATACAATTTGTATGTCTGAATTCACATTGCACCGACATTGCAAGTGATCTGCACAGCAATGCGGTGTGAATCACATGCGATGTCTGGCATCGCACCAGTGTGAACTGGACCTTAGAGAGGAGGGGTTGAGAGGGGGGTACTTCCCAAAGAGTATGAAGGTCCGCTTTAAATTAAAATTGAGCCAGTTTATAAAATAAATCTGACCACAAAATACCAAGAAACAAAATCGTCACTACAGATAATCTTCTGTTTCTAATGTCTTGGAATGTGGTAAAAGCCCTTCTGGTTGCTGGGAGAACTTGTGTATATGTACTAGATGTGGCATAGGAAGATTGTCCAAGCTGTTGGAAAACCCCTGTTATGGAGAAGAGCTTAGAATCAAAGTACTGTAGTTGTGCCAGTGCTAGAATTTAGGAAATATCACAGCGTTTTGGAGAACAGGCAAATATGTCCCTTCTCATTATTCTTCAGTAGTTATCTCCAACTTATGACCAGTATTAAGCTGGGTTTACACATATTGAAATTTGTCTTGTTCAGCAGGAACCATTTTAATTTCAGTTCATGTGTACCCCTCTCTGTTCAACAGAAGCCATCTTCTTTCAAATGGTCCTGCTGGAAAACCAGTATTCGATCAAATGCTGCAGCACCGATCAGTGTATTCTGGCAGTGGGGGGGGGGGGGGGGGTTCCCCACTGTCAGAATACAACAGTGCAATGGGGGACATGCAGCAGGGGACATCCCTGCATATACTTGTGTGGATGCAGGGTTTTTTTTTTTTTTTTCGTTCAACCCACTGCTTGAACATAGTTGTCATTCAACCTCATCACAGCTCTTACATCAGTGACCACATTACACCCCTAAATTTGTAATGATACAATACACAAAATTTGACTGAGATATAATTTGCCTTAAAGAATTGCACTAATTTAATGTTTTCTAATCTTACAGCTTGTACAGATTGGAGCAAAATTTATGTTTGTGTCAGGTTTAATTACATCCGGAGTTGCTACGGTACTTTTTGGGTACGTTTTTTCTCTTTTTGTCTTGATTTTTGTCTTCAATTTAATGGGTGATATGAAATGTATGCTTTGGCATGCACTTGGTACTGTACTTAACAGAACTCAGTAAATAAATTAAAGTCAGACAGGATTAGGATTTGCTAAGTACTGAGAAAAACAGGTACTTATCAAAATTATATATAATAAGAAAAGAGATCTTGCGCCAAAAATAATCAATGGTTCTGGGCTGTTGTTAGGTAATACTATAATTTGTAGTTACTACTAATTGACTGCAAGGGTATGCAGCATGTAGTGAATAAGCAAATTATAAAATCGGCGCAAAACTACCCTTCAATATTATAGTTTCCTAAAATCTCTCACCCAAAAGAACAAGTGCAATACTCCTGTAAACACATGTAACCTGTCAAAACATGTCTAAAAATCTGTGCAACAATTGTAATAAAGATATTTGTGAAAAAGTTGGTAGAAATAAAGAAATATCATATTTTAAAAACTTATATGAAAAAAAAACAACAATTCATATATGTGCAAAAATCCAGTGAAATAAATAAAGAATGAAAAAATCCACAAAATTCATAAAAAATATCCATTCATTAATGTTCTTGAAATTCCCAAAAGAAAATCCAACAAAGTGCAGGAAAGTGCAAAAATTCTGTGCATCTTCTGTGAAAAATGCGTGCCAAAAAACACCCTGTGTGCTGCCTACACCAATCACCCCAAACTGACTCACCAGATGGAGTGGCTGGTCAGGGATTAAACCAGCTACTACGCCTTTGTTATGTATATAGTATATCCAGCGTGCAGGTCCACAATCCACTCTGTATGGTCACCATCATACAGACACTCTCATGGGAACCGGTAGCGATATGTCATATGTTGGGAGAAAAGATGAGCCCACATAGCGTGATTCCATAAACCCATTCAACCGTTTATTAAAAGGTAAAAGACAAAACTCACATTTGGTAAGTATTGTATTATTAACAATGTTAATATTGTATTGTTAATATTGTTAATATTATTTTAATATCCCCCCCCCCCCCGGCTGTCAACTTCCAAGCCGTGAGCACGAATCGAGCAAGTGGGGTAATGTCCAGCTTCCTAGTCCTGTTGCTTACATTGCTAAGTTGCTTACTTATCAAAATTAAACATTTATCTGCAGATATAGACTGAACTTTAATAAATTACGGTATACAATATATAAACGAAATGTCCTAAACCTAAAAACTAAGAGTTTACTTATGCATAACAAATTTTGGTAATTGTAACAGGTCTTCATGTCAAAACCATTTTTTTTGTTAACATAATAATGATAATTTCACTTTGTTTCCTCTCTAAAGTTGATTAGTTAGATGGTGTATGAGCGAATTACACAGGGATCTTTGCTTGATGGTGCACTAGAACAATTGTTATATGATCACAAAGATAATAAATTGTTTTCTTTCTTATTTTAGATTGCTTGACAAAATTTCTGATGGAACAATGTTCGCAGCTATGTGCTTTCTGGTCAGAGCAGCAGACGCTGTGGGTTTTGGTGCTTCAATAACTGCTTCTTTTTCTATTTTGGCAAAGGCATTTCCTAACAATATAGCTACTGCAATGGTAAAGAAATATATTATTTATATAGTGCTGACTTTTTTGGGCTTTACAAAGATTTTTCAATCATTTACACCAATCTCAACTGAGTTTGCATGCAAATATTTAGGGGTATACACACAACCACAATATTTTAGATAAAAGCCATTTTGTTTGGCAGTGTGCAGCTTGCATTGGACTGTGAGAAAAGCATAAATTCTTACATTTCTATTAAAATGTAGCGGCTGCATGGATACAGCTGTGGTTGCACGGACAAAGCCACTGGTCCCAATTTGACAGCCGTGTGGTTGCATGACAGTATGCGCTCTGGGAAAAGCATGCACTCGCACAGCTGTCAAATTGGGACCAGTGGCTTTGTCCGTGCAACCGCTGCATCCTAATATACATGAACGGGACGGCCTTTACGTGGATGCATACAGAACACCTGTGTATCCTGTGCAGACAAAGATGACCTTTCTCAGGCAACGCGAGGGGGTTTCTTTACTGTTAGGGCTACAAGATTGTAGAATTCTCTATCACAAGAGGTGGTTTCTGCGGGAAGTATGGTGGCTTTCAAAAGACTCTTAGACTTACATCTCAAGGATCAGAACATTCAGGGGTATGTGAGATGATTACAGCCACACACACCTACACAGGTTGAACTGGATGGACTATTGTCTTTATTCAACCTCACCTACTATGTAACTGTGTAACACCTGTGAGAATGAGGCCTTATATTGCACTGACCAGAATTGAACTGAAAACCCCAAAGCTCCAAAACAATGGTGCTAATCAATGAATGACCCGCTGGCATTTTTAGGGTTCTGTTTAATTAATAGGAACAATGAGTACTGAAAAACATGACAATGCCAAATTATTTATTAATTCAGATTTATTTATAAAAAAAATTTAAATTTTGCACACAATAATACAAAAACAAAATAACTACCCGCCTCGCAGTGCGGAACAAACAGTTCAACATCACAACACAAAAAAAACCCCACAAATGGGGGTAAGATTGCAATCATCATAGAAGTAAAGTTGTCAACAAATGGTTTTGTTTATCAAAAATCTAGGGTGCATCCACTTGGACCATATTGCTTCAAACTTCCATATACCATACAGTTCCTAAGAAAATAAGTATATGCAATATTTAGAACTTTATATTTTTTATTTGATCACAGCTTAGACTAGGTCTTGAAACATCTGTATGCGTAACAGTGGACTCTTTTACCAAAGATGTTATCCAATACTAATGCAAATTAAGCTTGTCTACCTAACCATTTACATTTTCATGTAGTTCAAGCTCAGTAGCTGGTTTTCGGACTTTTTTTGGTGCTGAACAAAATACAATTTTAAATGCTTGGTAGGTCTAGTTTGCAAATGGATGGTCATTTTGGAGCTCATCTCCATAAATGAGAACGAAAAGGGAGCTGTCGTTTTGTCAAGTGAATAAAAATAGTATATAGAAAATAAGCCTCAGTACAGATTGGTACTTATCAATATACTGTACCATATATCAGACTGCAAATACCTTTATGAAGGCTAACCTATCTATGCCTTAGCTCAGGGCTGGTAACAGACACTCTGGCTGGGCTGTTTGAAATGGATAAATTGACAATGTGTTAGTTTTCTTACATGTACTGTAATCCTGAAAACACATGTATTGTATGGCAATTTTTTTTAGTGTTTGTTATCTTCTGCACTGAGCTCAGACAGGAGATAAAAGAAAAATACACTTTATTAATTAATATTGTTACAGATGCCCATTGATGACTGGTTCTCTTTAATTTTCTTGTGTATTTTTTACTTTGCTGACAGATCATCCGTAAAGTTTAGGTAAACCTAGATAATAAAAATACTCTAATAGCAGTTTACCATTCTAACCTTTATACAATTGTAGCACTGTCCCCGTAGGGTCTGCTGTAGGATGACTTCTCGGGCCTCCTCTGATTACCAGCACACAGTCACTTAAGGAATAGTACATATATCCCTCCCTACTCCCGATGGCTCTTCACACAGTAAACAGTCCAGGGGTATTGGTTTCTAGTATTTAATTTTGGAACTTAGATGGGAGAAGGGAATAGTGGCATGCCCCAACTGTAACTATTCACAATGGATAAGGAAAACTTTCACTTGCCTCAATGGGTTACTTGTGGAAACAGCAGCGCTGTTTAATCCATACTGCCACTTGTATGGAAAAGGTTGTCTCCTAGCTCTTTTCTCTCCAGCAATAGACTTGGTGATCCTACATTATCTTCGGGACACTCACTAGCATCCCCTTTACTGACACCCTCTACTGACTCTTCCAGCTGCAGAGGTGCCCCCCCCCCCCTCAGGTCAGGCCCCTTGACACAGATCTGTACTCCCTGTACTGCAGAATCAGATCCTCCAGTGTCTCCCCTTTCAGTTCGCTTCCCTGGACCTCTGGGTTCAGCTCCTCACTGGCATTTTCTAGGCCCTCAGGTCGACCACCTGAGGCCTCACAACTCCTCCGGGACTCCGCTATCCATTCGAAAGACCCTGAGCACATGAGCTCCCTTTATACAGTATCCCAGCATGCACTGAGGCACTTTTCCTCTCCCAAATCACCAGGGCTGTATCAAAAGCCTGTGCACTCATTCATCAGGCTTCCTTCCACTGTGCAATATGCCTCCCTATTGGACCAGTGTGAAACACTCTGCAGACAGAACGAGTTGCACCCAAGAACAATGAGCAGACCTCACTAACAGATCCTGCTCTCTGGTAGGCAGAAAACAGTATACATTTACCTTACCTTCTGGTAAGCAGACAGGACCCAAAACTATATTTTCTCTCTAGCACCTACCTAGGAGGGTGCTACACAAGTTGAAGGACTTGCTATTTTAATGCACTCTTTCTCTGGTTGATCCTACTAATAAGTTTCCTTCTGCCCTAGGTTGAAAACCCTTCTTACTGAATTCACACTAGGAAGTGTGCTCCCACTGGGACATTTAGACTCACAGTATTCCTGCACATTCAGCCAAACTTTCTTTCTAATAATTGATTTTCTTTAATAAACTTCATTGTATGTTTAAATGCAATCTATCCATTTGTCATCAGAGGCATCCACACAGCGGTGTGCACACTGGACCAGCTGTGGTTAGATTCAGATATTCATGGTGCTGAAATCGAAACACACTAATACTAACTAAAAAAAGTGGCCAAGCTAACTTAATGCATGCCAAATAGGGTATAGGATTTTCTAAGCGGTTAGTGACACTTTCAGTATCTATCTCCAGATCATGTACACTAAAGTTTTTGCATTGCTTTGGGTGGCTATACACCAGACCCCAGGCTGGGAAATATACCCCAATGTATAGTTGCATGGTCCTCATGTGGCCATGTGCATGAAACCTTACTGCTCATGAAGAATATACAGTATATAATATACAGTATAAATAGTTGAATGCCCATTGTCTGGGCACAGGTGCACTTTAAACTATTTTAACCATTATGAAGCTTATTTTGCTGTTCTTTACTTTTATTGTATTTCATCTTCAGGGATTTCTTGAAATTTTTACTGGCCTTGGACTTGTCTTAGGTCCTCCAATAGGAGGAATTCTATACCAGACATTTGGATATGAAGTTCCCTTCATTGCCCTTGGCTGTGTTGTCTTTTTAATGGTGCCACTAAATATGTACATCTTGCCAAAATACGGTATGTAGTTTTTCAGTGCTTAATACTTTTGTGTTTTTTTTTAGTGTTCTGGTCTGATTTTGTTTTTGTTCTGTTCCAACGATTAAAAGACCCACCAAAGTTCTATACTCACCTGTCCACACTCCTGACAGAATTTCACTGTGTATTTTTTACACTGCAATGTCTTTGGTAAGGCAGATGTGCTTCGTCCGAATAACCTCCATATGTTCCTATTCAATGATTATCAACAATGTCCATAGCATTGCATGAAGGCCACCAAGTAAAGATCTGACAGGAGTGAGGGGAGGTACACTATGGGGGGTAAATTAATAGATAACCGTTCTAAATGTACAGTTATCTTTTATTACTAATAATACTGGAGAGAGTGCCAATATCAAAAACCTTTGTAGAAGTTTCTTTTATCGATCCTTCTGTTGAGAAAAAAACATTCCCCTCTGGGTGATCTATGTACATTGCAAGGATTTTAACAAATTAATTGCAGACTCCTACCTTTTTGTTATTTTGAAGAAATAGCTGTTTGCTTGTCTGTGTCTATGTGCAAACTAGATGCGAATGGGAGTGACTTTATAATTATCAACTGGCAGAGTTCCAATGAGGACAGTGACAGTGCACTGAACACCTCCATGTTGCCATATTACATTGTATTTTACAGAAAAAAACAGCACTGCAGTTCGAACAGGAGAAAAAAAAACATTCAATTACAGTATGATTTGTGGAGCAATTGTATATGCTATATTATTTTTATTTATTTGTTTTCCCATGACCCTTTAACCACTTGCCGACCGCCGCACAACTATCTACGTCGGCAGTCAGCCCCGGCCAGGCAAAGTGACGTAGGTCTACGTCGCTACTTCCCGCTGGTCTGGTGTGCGCTCCTGCGTCCCCCCCCGCCGCCGCCGATGGCTTGATTGGGTTCAGAACCGATCAGTCATCAGGTCCAGGCCAATGATTTTTGGCCTGGACCTGTTGATCGGTCCTGCCCAATCGGATTCCATGCTGAGCCTGTGTAATGTAAACACAGGCGCAGAAAAGATGTTCCCTCCCATGATCCTTTTTGGATTCATCTTGAGAGGAGAGCACATCTAACTGTAAGTACTGTACCAAGCACACTCGCATACACTTAGATAGGCACATTTAACCCCCAATCGCCCCCCCCAGTTAACCCCTACACCCCCTGTCACAACACACACTGTATACAGCATATAGCATTTTCCTATATACCTGTATAAGTGTGATGTGTGACCAGGTGTAGCGCTTGCGGCCCTCCCTTTTTCACTTAAAATACCCGCCACCCCCCCCCCCCGATCACCCACAGTTAACCCCTTCCCCCCCTGTCACATTGTACACTAATACAAACGTAATATACTGTTTTTCTGCATTTTGTATTAGTGCAATTGTGACTTGACTTAGCGATAGCGACTTATTCTATCCCAAGTAGGCTTAGGGTCCCCGCCACCCCCCCAATAAAGATTTAATCCCCTCATCCCCCCCTGATCACCCCTACACCTCCTGTCACAACACACACTGTATACAGTATATAGCATTTTCTATATACCCGTATAAGTGTGACTTGTGACCAGGTTTAGCGCTTGCGGTCATTCCTTTTATCCTTAGGATACCCACCACCCCCTCCCAATAAAGCTTTAACCCCCTGACCCCCCCCCCGATCCCCCCCCTGATCACATCCAGTTAACCCCTTTCCCCCTGTCACATTGCACACTAATACACACGTAATATAGTGTTTTACTGTATTTTGTATTAGTGTGATTGTGACTTGAGTTTGCGCTAGCGAGTTAGTTTCTATCCCAAAGGAGGTTTAGGGTCCCCGCCACCTCCCCCAATAAAGATTTAACCCCCTGATCACACCCTGATCACCCCAGTTAACCCCTTCATTGCCCTGTCACAGTGTCACTTTTATAGTGTACAGTTTTTTTTCTGATCACTATTATTAGTGACACAGGTGACATTAGCTAGTGTTAGTGTCAGTCTAAAATAGCGCAGATACCCGGCGCATAGTTAGAAATAACCCCTTGATTACCACACACACACTTCCATTACTAGTATAGTGTTTGAACAGATCAAAATCTGATCTGATCAGAACTATACTAGCGTTCCCATAGTTTAGGGTTCCCAAAACGCAGTGTTTGCACGATCAGCACTGATTCCTGCCAGCACCTGCGTTTAACTCCTCTGCCCAGCCCACCCCACCCAGGCAAGTGTAGTAATCAATAGATTACTGTCACTTACAAAAAAACACAACACACAAACCCGCTGTGTTAGCAGAGTCAGGCCTGATCCCTGCTAGCATTAGCAGTTTTTTTCTGTAGCGCTTGAAATAGTTCTTGACAACCAGGTGCTTTTATTACCTGTGAGTCAACACTACTGTACCGGTAAATTTAGTTACCAAAATGACCAAACGTTTTTACAGTAGTGCAGAGGCTTATAGTATACTGGCCATGTCAAATGAGAGCGATGGGGAAGCCTCACTGGCAGAATCAGGGTCAGTATACGAATCTGATGATGGCAGCGGCTCCCTGACAGATAGCTCCCAATTAGACCCAGGCGTACCCGACCCCATTCTGGAGTTGTTGAGATGCAGGAATCGCAGGGTGCTCGTATGGAGCAGAGTGTCAGTACTACGGCCGCTCATCCTTCTTGTGACCTGGCAAGCACCAGCGGCCTAGTACAACCAGCACTGCAGTAACACTTGGTGACGTGGCGAGTCCCATAAGTGCAGTTGAAGCTGGTGCGGTGGCTAGCACGAGTAGTGGCCCGCAGCCACCGCGTATTAGAAGACAGGCCCATAGTGCCCTCCCTGATGCGCTGGCATATCCCTATTGGCAACCCACTGATTCTACAGCACCAGTACTTCCCCCATTCACTGCCCAACCTGGAATCCACGTGGAGACAGCTGGTATTACGCCCCTTAACTTTTTTGAGCTTTTCTTCACGGAAGATCTTTTCAGATCTATTGTGGATCAATCAAATTTATATGCACAACAATTCATCGCCGCCAACCCAAATTCGCCCCTTGCCAGACCATTCGGCTGGAAATCAATAACTGTTTCCAATTTTAAAATCTTTCTGGGCCTTTCCCTCAACATGGGCATAACCAAACAGAGTGGATTGCGGCTATATTGGTCCACTAGCCCACTTCACCATATGCGCATGTACTCTGCCTCCATGTCCAGGGCGAGATACGAGCAAATTTTGCGTTTTTGCATTTCAGCGACAATGAAATCTGTCGTCCTCGGGGAGACCCTGCATATGATCGGCTCCACAAAAGTCGGCCCCTCATAGACCACTTCAATCAGTGGTTTGCAGCCTTGTTCACCCCTGAACAAGTTCTCTGCGTTGACAAGTCCCAGATTCAATTTACTGGCTGCCTTGCTATGAAACAGTACCTCCCCAGCAAGCGTGCCAAGTACGGGGTCAAACTGTATAAACTGTGTGACAGGGCCACAGGTTATACAGTTAGTTTACGGGTCTATGAGGGAAAAGATAGCTGTGTGGAGCCCCCCAACTGCCCAGACTACATAGGGAGCAGCAGCAAGATAGTTTGGGACTTGATGTCACCCTTATCCGGAAAGGGGTACCATTTGTACGTGGACAACTTTTACACAAGCGTGCCACTATTTAGTCACCTGCTCGAATTACAAATTGGCACATTTGGCACCGTGCGACCTAATCGCCGGGGGTTCCCCCAACGGCTTGTAGATTCCCGTCTTATTCTGGAGGAGAGAGCCTGCTTGAAAACGGACAAATTGCTTGCAGTGAAGTGGAGGGATACACGGGATGTTTTCTTTTTGTCCTCCCTTCACGCAGACACGACGATCCAAATTCCTACGGCAACTGGCGTTAGGGAGAAACCCCTCTGTGTCCTCGACTACAACCTTAATATGGGAGGGGTGGACCTTAACAACCAGCTTTTGGCGCCATATTTAGTTGCCCGTAAAGCCAGGCGCTGGTACAAAAAAGTGTCTGTTTTATTTATTCCAATTGGCTATGCTGAACGCCTTTGTCCTATACAGGGCGTCAGGACGAACTGGATCCTTCCGGGAATTCCAGGAAGCGATCATCCTTGCCTACCTGTACCCAGGAGGCATGCCTGCCCAACTTCCCCCTTCCAGATGCAGTGAGCCGGCTGCATGAGAGACATTTTCCACATGTCCTCCCGCTTACCCCTACCCAAACTTACCCCCAGAGAAGATGTCGTGTCTGTAGCAGGCGCGGATTTAGGCGTGACACCCGCAATTATTGTCCCAGATATCCTGACCAACCTGGTCTCTGCATCTGGGAATGTTTCGATCGCTACCATACACTAGTAGAGTATTAGTGTAGGGTACAGCACGATACAGTGTAGGGCACACAAACACAGTGTCTCGAAAAGATGTTCGATGGCTATTGACATTTTGAGAGACCCAAGCTGGATTCACAAAAAAAAGTGTTCCTAAAAAAATACAAAAACAGTTGTCGTGTCAGTCATTTTTTATGTTCTTCTACTCTTCCAACTGTACTTTGTTTGTTTTTCATTCTTTTGTTAACCTGTTTCTCTTGCAGGTACTCTTCAGCTGCCACATTGATTTTATATATTCTGACACAAACAGTGTTTGCGCTCAGCATATATGGATACCTTTGCTGGCAGCAGCTGTGGTGATAGGCTGATTTCAGCACTGCAGTTAAAATAACTTTTAGGTATACGTGGAATATTGTCATGTATACCCATCATTAAATTCAGTGTGTGGTTGTTTGGGCGGTTAATGATGAGTAATACTACACAATATTCCTGTGCTGATTTCTGTTAGGTTCTCTTTTTTTTCGTTCAGCCCACAGGCTGCATGAAAAAAAAAAAAAAAAACCCTACACTATATGCCAAACAAGGACCAGCAATGTACTGGTACGTTGCTGGACTTTGAGTGGTTATACCAGGATGATGCCTGCAGATTTAGGCATCATCTTGGTATCATTTTTTACAGCCAGCGGTCGGCTTACATGTAAAAGCAATCCTAGCGGATAATTGGCCGCTAGACTGCTTTTACATGCAGTGGGAGGGGACCCCCCCCCCCCAACCGCCGCCATAGAGCAAATTGCAGATGAGAATGGCTCCCATCATCTCTATGGCCTAAGATACCGGAAGCTACGAGCATTTCATGACTTCTGTTTCGCCAGAAATAAACAGCGCAATTGGGAAATTGGGAAAGTATTTTATCACACCAATTTTGGTGTAGTCAGATGCGTTAAATTCAGAGGAGAGATCTAGATTCCCCAATTTAAAAAAAAAAAAAAAAAAGAGTACCTGTCACTACAGATTGCTATCATAAGGGATATTTTAAATTCACTGTGATAACAATAAAAATGATTAAAAAAAAATGAAAGGAAAGGTGTCAAAATAACATAAAAAAGCAAAATAAAAAAAAAATCAAGCCCCCCTGTCCCCCCCGTGCTTGTGCGCAATGGCGCACGCAAGCGTTGGTCTAGTGTCATATGTAAACCGCAATTGCAGCATGCATGTGAGGTATCGCCGTGAATGCCAGGTTGAGTGCAGTAATTCTTGCAGTAGACCTCCTCTGTAAGTCTAAAGTGGTAACCTGTAAAGACTTTTAAAGGCTTTTAACCACTTGCCGACCGCCGCACGACTATCTACGTCACTTTGCCTGTGAGGGTTTAGGGAGGCGCGCTCCCGCGTGGTCATGGACCCCCCCCCCCCGCGCGTTTGACCGGCGGACCCGATCGCCGCCGGCCACTCTGCGATCGGCGGGGGAGAGGGAGAAAGTCAGGCAGCTTGTGTAAACAAGCTGCCTGTCATTCTCCTCTCTGTATGAGAGATGATCACATGGATCTACTATGTAGATCCATTGATCACTCTGCATACAGTTGAAGCCACAGCCAATCACAGTTAGAATCACGCCCCTAGGGACACACACAGCCCCTCCCTCTCAAATAAAGTTAACCCCTTCACTACCAGTGTATTTTTACAGTAACAGTGCATATATATATAGCACTGATTACTGTAGAAATGTCACTGGTAACCCCAAAAGTGTCAAAAATGTCAGTCAAGGGTCCGATCTGTCCACCGCAATGTCGCAGTACCGCAAAAAAAATCGCAGATCGCCGCCATTACGCGTTAAAAAAAAAAAAACAACAAAAATGACAAAAATCTTTCCCTTTGTTAGTAAACGCAATAACTTTTGCGCAAACCAATCAAAATACGCTTTTTGCGATTTTTTTTTTTTTTTTTTTTTTTTTTTTTTTTTTTTTTTTACCAAACATAGGTAGCATAAAACAAATTGGCCGAAAATATTAAAAAATTTTGATTTTTACATTTTTTTTGGGGGAATTTCATATAAAAAAAAAAGGGAAAAATATTGCTATTTTTGCAAAATTTACGCTCTTTTTTTGTTTATAGCGCGTGATCAAAAAATCGCACAGGTGATCAAATACCGCCAAAAGAAAGCTCTGTGGGAAAAAAAGGACGCCAAATTCGTTTAGGTACAGCGTCGCACGACCGCGCAATTGTCCGTTAAAGTCACGCAGTGCCGAATCGCAAAATACCCTCTGGTCGTTTAGCAGCCAAATCCTCCGGGGCTTAAGTGGTTAAAAATGTACGTAGTTTGTTGCCGCTGCACAGGCGTGCGCATTTTTTAAAGCATGTCATGTTTGGTATCTATGTACTCGGCATAAGATCATCTTTTAAATTTATCCAAACAATTTGGAATTATATAGTGTATTTGTGCAATAAATTAAAAAATATATATTTTTTTCGCAGAAATTGCGTTTTGGAAAATCTGTGCGCAAATACCGTGTGACAAAAAAATTTGCAACATCCACCATTTTGTTCTATAGGGCCTCTGCTTTAAAGAAATATATAATGTTTGGGGGTTCAAAGTAATTTTCTAGTAAAAAAAAAAATATTTTCATGTAAACAAAAAGTCACAGAAAAGGCTTGGTTTTCAAGTGGCTAGAAGAGTGGGTGATGTGTGGCTAAGATTGAGCATAAAATGCCGGGACAGTTCAAACACCCCCCAAATGACCCCTTTTTGAAAAGTAGACACCCAAAGCGATTTGCTGAGAGGCATATTGAGTCCATGGAGTATTTTATATTTTGCCCTAAGTTTCGGAAAGATGACAATTTTGTTTTTTGTTTTTTTTGTTTTTTACCGAAAGCTGTCACTAAATGATATATTGCTCACACATGCCATGGGTATATGTGAACTGACACCCCAAAATACATTCTGCTGCTTCTCCTGAGTACAGTGATACCACATGTGTGAGACTTTTTGCGAGCCTAGCTGTGTACGGGACCCCGAAAACCAATCCCCATCTTCAGGTTTTCTAATAGCGTAAATTGCTGATTTTCCCACTGCACTACCTGTCAGTTTCAGAGGCCCTGAAATTACAAGATAGCACAAAAACCCCCCAAATGACCCCATTTTGCAAAGTAGACACTCCAATCTATTTGCTGAGAGGCATGGTGAGTATTTAGCAGCTCTTATTTTTTTTTTGGAAAATGAAGAAAAAACAGGAAAATGCATTTTTTTCCTCTTTTTCATTTCCCAAAACTTCTGCAAAACACTCAACATGCCTCTCTGCAAATAGCTTAGGGTGTCTACTTTCCGAAAAGGGGTCATTTGGGGGGGGGGGGGAGGGGGGTTTGTGCTGTCTTGGCATTTCATGGCCTCCGAAACTGTGATAGGTAGTCAGGAGTGAAATCAACAATTTACGCCCTTGGAAAGCCTGAAAGTGGTGATTGATTTTCGGGGTCCTGTACTCAGCTAGACTGCAAAAAAGTCTCACACATGGGGTATCCCTGTACTCAGGAGAAGCAGCAAAATGTATTTTGGGGTGTCATTTCACATATAACCATGGCAAGTGTGAGCAATATGTCATTTAGTGACAACATTGTGTAAAAAAACAAAACAAAAAAAAATATATATATATTTCCCGGAAATTGTGGCAAAATATAAAATATTTCATGGACTCACCATGCCTCTCAGCAAATAGCTTGGGGTGTCCACTTTCCAAAAATGGGGTCATTTGGGGGGTTTTGTGCTGTCTTGGAATTTTAGGGCCTCCGAAACTGTGACAGGTAGTGCAGAGGTAAAATGCACAATTTACGCCATTAGAAAACCTGAGAGTGTTGATGGGTTTTCGCGGTCCTGTACACAGCTAGGCTCCCAAAAAGTTTCACACAAGTGGTATCCCTGTACTCAGGGGAAGCAGTATGCCTCTCAGCAAATACCTGTCCATGGAGAGTGCTGTGCTACGACTGTGACTCCCACGTGTATGCGTAGGAGTGACAGCAATGTGGCTGAGCCATTCAAATGGCCGGAGCCTGCAAACCCGAAAGGAAGACAGGGGGAAGATGGCAGCCCTGTCAGTGGTGGAGGGCTTCATTTTAAAGCAAGTCTTTCATATTGTGTTAGTATAAAATGTATACAACCACTAGCACATTTTGTCATCTTGCAGGGTACTGTTTTTTTATATATTACCTCTTTAACTACTTTTTTATCATCAGAGTTTATCACCTCTTTAACTACTTGAGTATAAGCTGCTGTTTTAAATTAGCGCTGAGATAATGGCTATTTATCCCAGCGCTGTTTTAAAATGACACTGGGATTCAGTGGTTCTGTGGGTCACAGTTGGGGGGGCCAGGCGGGAATCATCGTCTGTAACAGCAGGCATTCCGAATTAAAGTGGTTGTAAACCCTTACATATACCCAGTAAAATGACTAGCCTCAGGTGATGCACAGAGTTGAAAAAAATCCTCCTACATAAGTTGTACCTGTTTATCAGTAGCCCGTTCTTCTCTACAGTCTCCTATAACACACATTTTCCACAGCATCTCTCAGTAGCAAAAAGCAGGGGGCTGAAATCTGACATCACACACAATGCAGTGCTTAGAGCACAGAGCTAAGTGTAATCTGAAAGCTGTTTGGAAGTAAAAATCACACCCCCCAAAAGGCTCCTAGAGAAAAACGTAGAGCTAAGTCTGAGTAACCTGCTGTGTGCTGGAAGGGGTTGGGCCATCTTTTGGGAGGCTAAGGTGCCAACTTACAGTTCTATCAGTAAATCATGCAAATAGCAAAGAGAGGAGAGATCAGAGAAGAACCAGACTTTGGATTCAAGTAAGTACCTCTATAGTGGGATGTGCTTTGTTCACTTTTCATGTCTCAGGGTTAGAAGCATGTTAAAGTGGTATTAAAGCTTTTTTCTTTTTATAACAAACATGTTATACTCTCCTGTTCTGTGCAATGGTTTTGCACACAGTAGCCCCAATCCTCTTCTTTTTAGGTCCTCTACCAGCACTACTTTCCCTGGGGCCACTGCTGCATGCTTGCTCCTTAGCCGCTGATCAATGCGTCCATAAGACACATAGTGCTGCGGCTCTATTCTCATTGGCTCACTGCCTGTGATTGACAGCAGTGGGAGCCAATGAGGAGTTAAGAGTCCCCATACAGCCAAGGCTATCATGAACATCTGGATCAGAGGGGGCTCAGGTAAGAAATGGGGGGGGGGGGGGATGGCTGCACACAGAAGGTTTTTTACCTTCACCCATAGGATGCATACTTTGGAACCACTTTTCCAATGCTTCCACAGATCACTCCAAAGGAGCATGCTGTGGCAAACGTACAAAGTATGCTTCTGCATGTGGGCGGGGCCTACTCACCCTGCACGTACTTTTTGTGTGGGCGTGCTCATCAATGTGGGATAAAGAGAAGAGTGCAATCATGAATAATACATCATTAAGTCAGTTCCCCCACCTAGATATGAGTTCCTCTGAAAGGTGCTGTCCCATGCCACTCACTACAAACTGTAACTATGTTGCAATTAGGAGGGATGTACTGAGCCTGTGCCCACTCCACCAGTCTAGCGTACCTCTGTTAACTCCCAGTAACAGAATGAGGGTCCCACCATGGACCTTGCAAGGGCTTTATGCGTACACTTGTTAAATCCTTCACTTACTATACCTTGTCACCAGGCCATGAATCTCCATAACGTGGGTTTGGTTCTGGTCCCAATTGGAGCCAGACATCGACCTCCTCGCTACTGGAGGACCTGTCACCTTTACCAGGTACCACACCTAATGACTGATTGCTTGTATCTTGAACTGTGCTTGGTGATCGTTGGCAACTACAGTATATTCCTCTTCCTTGTTTTGTCAAGTTAACCCTTTTGTAGTGGTGTTCCTTCATACCCATTTGTGCTTTTCAGACCCAGGTTCTTTTAATGACACTAAAGTGCCATAATAAATTGTAGGAGTCTGTTGCCGAGGCCTAATGCTTTCAGTACTGATTCTAGGTAGTCCCAGGCCAGCCTGTTGAACGCCTTCTCTGTGTCTAAAGAGAGAAAAACGCCAGGTTGTTTATTTTTGGTAAGGAAGTGATGTATACTAATTGCTTTGATAGTGTTGTCCCTTGATTCTCTTCCTGGAACAAATCCAACCTGATCTTTGGAAAGCAATGTTGGAATAAAGGGTAGTAGTCTATTTGCTAGAATTTTTGCGTATATTTTTAAGTCAACATTAAGAAGTGAGATGGGTCGATAGTTAGATGGTGATGAGGGGTTTTTGCCGGGTTGGGGTATTACTGAAATATGTGCTTCTAGGAGATTGGAGTGAGTCAAGTTAGAAGTTGGGAGGTGGTTAAAGGCTTTTAAAAAAGGTGTTACAAGAAGATGAGCAAAAGTTTTATAGTATAAGAGAGCGAAGCCGTCTGGGCCTGGGCTCTTTCCCAGTTTAATTTGTTTGAGGGCTTTCAGAAATTCATCAGCTGTAAGGGGTCCATCAATGTCTTTAACCTGCTGTGGAGATAGCGGTTTGGGGCTGTGCTTGTCTAGGAATTGTGTAATTATTTGTTGTCTGTGGTCGTGGTGTATGTGTTCATCTGGATTTGCCTGCAGATTGTAAAGCTTTGAGTAATATAGAGCAAACTGATTGGCTATTTCCATTAGCTGTTTTTTTCTCCTGATGTAGAGTAAAGGGAATGAACTGTGTTTCTAGCTTTTTTTGCTGCCCTAGCTAGATATTTACCACTTTTGTTGCCAAATTCATAAAAAATCTTTTGTGAAAGCATGAACCGTTTTCTTACGTTTTTTGTTCAATTCTTCTCTTTGTCGTTGGTGGGTTTTTTCAAACTCTTGAAGTGCATTTTGTGCTTTGGACAATTTATGTAACTTTTCTAGAGCTTTGATTTGGTCAGGTAAAGTGGTGATATATTTTTGTTGTGCTCTTTTCTTAGCTGTTGCCATTTTATGTAATAGTCCCCTGATCATACATTTATGAGATTCCCATTGCGTGGTAGGGGTGGTGTCTGGGGTGTTGTTCAGTGTGAATAAATCATTGATATGAGTGGATAGAGTGTGAACATGTATTGGATCTACCAGGAGTAAGGGGTTTATGCGCCAGGTTTTGGTAAACTGAATTTGGTGCGGTAGGATCAAAGGCTGTAAGTGTTATTGGATGGTGATCGGAGAGAAACATGGGTTAAATTGAAGCAGAAGTGAGCAGGGGTAAATCTTTTTGTGAGAAGAAGAAATAATCAATTCTAGAGTAACGATCATATGGGGGGGGGGCTCTGGTCAAAATAGGGCCTGGTCATTAAATCCTTCTGGTCTTAAAGTGGTTAAGGAAGAAGTGCCTAAGGAGGTGTCTTCTAGCGGGTTTAGGGCCACATTAAAATCTCCTACTAAAATAAGGATACCTGTCTGGAAAGATGCTAGTACTGTAGCCAAGTTTCTGAAAAACGTGACTTGACCCTTGTTAGGGCTATAGATATTTGCGATCATTATTATTATGCCACAAGTAGCCCTTAATAATGGCATATCTACCTTCAGCGTCCAGAAGGGTATCAGTGATTTCCAGAGGGTGATTGTCAGATATTAAGATTGAAACCCCTTTAGTCTTGGCTAGAGGGTTGTTGGAGTGGTAGACTGTGGGAAAGTCTTTTGTGTAAAAGTTTGGTATCTTGTCTGAACGGAAATGTGCTGCCTGGAGAAGCACTAGTTCTGATGTGGTTTTTCTCAGGTATTGTAAGAGTTGTGATATCTTTTCAGGTACGTTTAGGCCTTTAGTGTTCAGAGACAAAAGTTTGATGGAGGCTGATTTTGGTCGAGTTTTCCAGAAGTATCTACGGATTGTGTGAAGGGCTTTTAGTGAAGGTCATGTCCAGTGTAGTGATGCTCAATCCGTACACGTGTTGTGTTTTGCACCAAAAAACAGGCTCTTCTATACGTAGGAATAAGTCTCTCAATAATTGCTGAGTATAGAAGGGTAACTTTATCCATTAAAGAGCAGTTGTCATAAGTAATGATATACCTTTATCAAATAATTGCCCATAAGCTGAGGCATGTGGGGAGAGTTGTCTTCTCCTCTATGTGCTCCTGGGGATTTGTCTCCGGGAACTTCTATGGCTTCACAAAAGGCAATTGTGTCTTCTGGATAGCGCAGTTGGGCAGAGCGGCCTCTGGCTCCGGCGGATAAGCAGAATGGAAATTTCCACTTATATGGTATTTCCCTGTCTCTGAGGATGTCCAGGAGGGGGCGTAATGATTTCCTTTTCTGTAGTGTGATTTGTGATAAATCTTGAAATATTTTAATTACTGTGCCGTGGTATAAAATTCTCCCTCTCAGTCTTGCTCTATTCAAGATGTCCTCTTTCAACTAGAAGTTGACTATACAGCCGATCACATCCCTTGGGGGATGGTGTTACCAGTGGCCTGTGATGCAGATGGCGCCTCTCGCACGTGTGGGCGGAAGATCTCCAGAATATTCCTTCCTGCGTTTGTCTCCGCATCTCTGGGTGAGCGGTATCGGGTGTGTCTGAGCACAGGGTTTAAGTGGCCATCAGCCTCGGAGTCCAAGCCACAACCCCAAAGAGGATCTTAACCCAAAATGGGAAGGTCTGCTTTAAGGCCTCCTCCCCCACTCCTCGTTGGCAAATGGCACTTTTTTTGAGGTAGGGGTACCTGGCTTTGTCAGGCAATCTGAGCGGAAGTTACCCTCCCTCCCCTCTCCTCCTCCCTGCAGTCTTCTGAGACACATCAGAGGTCCCAGAAGACTACAGGACCATTTATAATGAGCAGCGCAGATTGCACATTTTACACCTGGAGTATCAGTTTTTTAAAAGTGAGCAGCTACAGTTTTTGTTGCTGCTGACTTTTAATTTTTAAAAATTAGACTGAAGTCCCTCTTTAAAATGGTATGCAGGTTCACTCTAGCCATGCTATTGAACTCAATCATTCTGTAAGAATTTGGTGCAGAGAAAACTGAAAAGTTCAGGGAAACATCACATCTAGAAGTACAATATGTACTGTGTTTTGAAAAATGAAGGGGTCAGATTTAAAGGGCAATGAATACAGAAATAGAAAGCACATGTTGGCTTGTGATAACATACTGATGAATTAAGCTATTCTCTGAGTTTTGTACACAGTTCTGTACACAAAATTATTCTATTAGTTTGAAAATCTATTCTCTAAATGTTATTTTACAGTGTTTACACTTATTTTAGAACAGACTATGTAAAATTGTTTTATTTATTTTATTTTTTTAGAAAATACTTATTTTTAAATATTTATTTCTTCAACAACTACAGAACATATATTACATAAAAACAAAATAATAGTGCAGTGCTAAAAAGGATGCCCAAAAATTAATTATGAATTATATAAATATCCTTCAGTCCAAAAAATACAGTCCGAATTTCATAAACAAATGCGATGACAATCTTCAGTGATAGATTAGGGAAACACTCCAAACAGTGTCTTTCCGATGTACACTGCACACACTGTCTACCTATTCTGCTGACCCTTATATATTGACCTCCTTGCTCATAGAAGAAAGGAATAGGCTCCACCATTCCTACTCAAGCACAAGTGAGATTAAAGTTAGCCACCTCTTCCTTGTTCTCCAAAATAGCTCAAACAAGACAGAGACCAGTTATAGCACTCACTGTGATCTTAATCACTCGTACATTGAAAAATCCATCCACATATAGTGTAAAAAATAATGCTCCCAAAGTGCAATCAAGCAAATTCCTACAAAATGGTCCAGCGTGTTTTTCCCACAAAAATAATAATCTCCACACAGTGCATCAAATCTACTCCCCTTACAGCATAGACCCCCCTTGATGATAGAGGGTCAAACACTTCATATATGTAAGAAAAAGTAAGAAGTTATCATCTTCAGTGGGTAAATACATCCATTAAACGTCAAAACAGGAATACATTTTGCCACCTCCTCCTTACAATATGTCCAGAATAGTTCAACGAAGGGGGAGACAAATCATAGTGCTCACCGTGATCTTAAATGCTCACATGCCTGATGAAGAGGTCCTGTGAGACTCTAAAAGTTGCTTCTGTAATTGTGATTGCTGAATAAAGCTTTGGAAACATCTTGGAGATCCTGGTGTGCTGGTGATGTTTTTCGCCTAAACAAATGCTCACACATATAAAAATCAATTCACATAAAACGCAAAGACAACAAACTCCCTGGAAAAAAAAAAACACTAGTGCAAATGTGCACACACACTTACACACTGAAGTGGGCTATCGAATGAGGGTTGGGGAAGTCACAGATGTAAGAATGTTCAAGCATCAAGTAGTTGATAGTAAGCTGATATCCACATTTAATCCATTATCTCTGGTCTTAACCACTTAAGCCCCGGAGGATTTTCCTGCTCAAAGACCAGGCCCTATTTTGCGATTCGGCACTGCGTGACTTTAACGGACAAAGAGCGACAATTTTGAAAAAATAACAATATTTTTCACTTTTTTTTTATATGAAATTCTCAAAAAAAAAAAGTAAAAATCTATTTTTTTTAAATATTTTAGGCAAATTTGTTTTCTGCTACATATTTTTGGTAAAAAAAAATTGCAATAAGCCTATTTTGATTGGTTTGCGCAAAAGTTATTGCGTTTAATAACTACTGGCAAGATTTATGTCATTTTTATTGTTTTTTATTTTTTTTAACAAGTAATGGCGGCGATCTTCTTTTTTTATTTTTTTTTTGCGGGACTGCGACATTGCGGCCGACAGATCGGACCCCTGACTGACATTTTTTACACTTTTGGGAGTACCAGTGACATTACTACAGTAATCAGTGCTATACATATGCACTGTTACTATAAAAATGACACTGGCAGGGAAGAGGTTAACTTTATTAGAGATCCAGGGGTTGTGTTCCTAGGGGCGTGCTTCTAACTGTCAAGGGGCGTGGCTTTTGATGTAACCACAGAGACATATGATACTACATTGCAGGATCGTATGATCTCTGCTGTTACACCAGGGAGAATGACAGACGGGTTTGTTTACATCAGTCGCCGGCCTTTCTCCCTCTCCAACGGGAGATCGCGAGTGGCCGGCGGACATCGGAGCCGCCGGTCACTCACGTGGGGACCTCAGTGAACAAGCGGGGGCGGGAGCATGCCTCCGGCGGCGCGCACTCGCCCCCGGCAGGCTCCTGGGCGAGCGACGTAGTACTATGTCACTTTGCCTAGGAGGGGCTGACCGCCGCAGTAAATGTACTTGCAGCGGTCGGCAAGTGGTTAAACAGGATTATCATTCATAGTTTAAATGCTTTCCTATCCTGAGCAATTTTCCCTTTAAGTTCAGCTTAAGAACCAAAACATTAATGTTTTCCATATGGTGGTCTGGTTGTAAATTATGCCCCACAGGTATGCAGTAATCATCTTCCTCCTTTTTATGGTGAGTCTATCTAGATTAATTGTTTTTATGTCAGTCTTGTTTCACCAATTTAGCACCCTTGGTTGTATATGTGGCATTAAATGAGGTACTCCACATTGCTGGAGGTGCAGCTGCATGATCCAATAATACTAGAAGTTCCTTTTCTGTGTGCGACACTTTTTAATGGATTGATGTGGCTGCATAGTTGGCAATTTTTTCCCCTTGTTTGCATCTCTATATTCAGAATGAATATTCCTACTGCTTTATTTGTATCTGAGGTTGAATGATTGTCTGAAAGTTGGTAGTGTAGGTTGTTTGAAGATTTGTTTCAAAGCCAGTTCATACCATATGCAGTCCAGTGCGTGTTTTTTTTTTTTTTTCTGCATCAAAAACGCATGGAAAGTAGGTTATATGGTTTCCAATAGCATAGTTCACACCAGTGCGTTTCTGTGGTGTGAATTGGCCCTCAGTGTTTCATCCTCTGTTGTAATGAGTTGCAGCTCTTCAGTTATCTTTCTTATCTATTCTAGTGCTGGGTGGGTTATACATGGTAATAGAGGTACTTATCTTTTTTTTTTTTTTTCTTCTCTATTTGTATTGTAAGAGATTTTTCTTATAGCTTTCAGGGCAATGTTTATGCTTGTACCGAAGGTTTTGCTGCTGAGACCTTTTCTTTTCGTACATCACGGGACACAGAGCCATAAATCATAACATATGGGTTATATAGCCACCTATAGGTGAAGGACACTGGCAACCAATCAGAATTGATGACCCCCCTATATAACCCCTCCCATACAGGAAGTACCTCCATTTTTTCGCCAGTGTCTAAAAGGTAAAGGTCGCTGTGGAGAGGTGCTCCACATGTTTGTTATGTTTCAAAGAAGTAGAAAGAAGATCTGTCAGATCTACCTTGCACTTTGTGTTTCACAGCATATGCTCTTACAGACTCCATAAGGCAAATGTCACAGTTTGCTCTGATGACAGTGCATATGCGCAGAATCCTTTGGTTAAAGAGCTGGTCTGCGGAATTACAATGTAAAAGATTACTGACTAGTTTCCCCTTTCAGGGAAAACGCCTTTTTGGTGATTATCTGGATAAGTATATCCAAAAGATCTTGGGGGGGGGGGGGGGGGGAGTACGTTGCTACCTGTAAAGAGGAAGAGCAGGCATCCTTCCTTTAAGATCCCCAGCACACATAATACCAGTGCTTCCAGTTCTAGGCAGTGGCGACGGCCTCAACTGTCTGCATCCGGACCCAAGCCTTCAGGGCAAGGTCAGAAAAAGCCCTGGGCCTAGAGATCAGCCAAGTCTTCCTCTAAGCCCTCTCAGTGAAGGGGTGCCCCCACTCGCCTGGGTGGGGGGAAGACTCCTGCAGTTCTCAGGGGCATGGGTGGAGTTAATTCAAGACAACTGGGTTGTCTCCACCACAGGGATACAAGCTGGAATTTTGGGTGTTCCCAAATCCTCAGGTCAAGTATACCAACAGATCCCCTAAAATAAAGATCTCTCTTTCAGGCATTAGAGGGTGATAACCGAGGTTCCAGAAAATCTGGAGAAGGGGAAATCCTTTCTTCCAGTGACCTGGAAGGTGGTGAATGCTGATGCCAGTCTGTCCGGCTGGGGAGCGGTTCTACAGGCAGCCACTGTCAAGGGGAAATGGTCTTGGTTAGAGAGTCGTCTCCCCCATTAATATTTTGGAAATTCGTGCAGTCAGTCGGGCTCTGAAATTCTGGATGCCCAGACTTCGGGATCACCCTGTCAGGGTGCAATCCAACAATGCCACGGCCGTGGCTTATGTCAACCATCAAGGAGGCACAAGGAGTCGATCAGCCCAGAAAGAGGTGGATATTATCCTGTCCTGGGCAGAGAAGTTTGTGCCATGCCTGACGAGCAGTGTTCATTCCAGAAATATAGAACTGGCAGGCAGATTTCTTGAGCTGTCTGTTTTCCTGGGAATGGTCTTTACATCCCGAGATTTCTCAATTGATCTCCCTACACTGGGGTGTCCCAGACTTAGATCTGTTGGTATCCACGTTCAACAACAAATTGGAGAGATTTGTGTCCAGGACCAGGGATCCACTCGCAGTCGGAGTGGATGCTTTGATGACTCCTTGGGAGGAGTATTCCCTGATCTATGCCTTTCCTCCGGTACAGCTGATATTGCCGTTCATACACTGATAAACGCTAGGAAACCAGTCTCTAGAAATATTTATTACACGGTCTAGAAATCCAACATTGCCCAGTGTGAAGCCAGGAAATGGCATCCCTGCACATATATTATCAAGAGAATTTTATCCTTCCTGCAAGCAGGAGTAGATATAAAGTTTAGCCTGAGCACGATTAAAGGGCAGATTTTAGCTTTATCGTTTTTTTTTTTCCAGGAACCGATCGCTTCCCATTCGTTAGTTCAAACCTTCATCCGGGGAATATTGTGTTTGCTTCCACCAATGAAGCCACTGTTGTGTCCTTGGGATTTAAATTTGGTGTTGGCAGTTTTGCAAAAACAGCCCTTTGAACCTATGGGGCAGGATCCCCTGGTTCTTTTGACCAAGAAACTTTTTTTTTTTATATTGCGATAACGTCAGCTAGAAGGGTATCGGAACAAGCAGCTCTTTCCTGTAAAGAGCCATTCTTGATATTTTATCAAGATAGGGTGATTTTACGTCCTCACCCAGATTTTTTGCCCAACATAGTGTCCGCCTTTCATTTGAATCAGGGCATTATACTACCCTCCTTTTTTTTTCCAGATCCTCACTCAGAGGAGGAAAGGTTATTGCATTCCCTTGATGTAATGCATGCACTTAAATTTTATTTACAGGAAACCGCTCCGATTCGTAAGACCGAGAGCTTGTTTGTACTGCCAGAAGGCCCCAGAAAGGGGTTGGCAGCATCTAAATCTATGATTTCCTGCTGGATTCGTCAGGTTATTACCCAGGCGTATGGTTTAGTAGGAAAGGTTCCTCCTTTTCCTGTAAAGGCACATTCTACCAGAGGAGTAGGTGCCTCTTGGGCACATCATCATCAAGCCTCTATGGCTCAGATTTGCAAGGCTGCGACCAGGGGCGGACTGACCATTCAGGCACTGCCCAAGGGCCCAGTGTCAGGAGGGGCCCCATAGGAGGCTCAGTCCACCCCTGGAGGTGCCCACAGCTTTTCCTGTAAAATAGAACATTTATACCCTGAGGAGGCACGAGGTAGTGAACTATGGAATCCTTGCCGGTGGGTGATGCGGCTATCAGAGGAGCGAGTGAGGATGGATCATAGAGTGATCATAGAGCCGTCAGCTGTGTGGAGATGATGGCAGGGACAGGAGCTCTGGTCACCTCTCCCTCTGGGTAATTCAGCTGAGGGGTTGGGCCTCATATCACTGCTTCGGGTGAGGAAGCTGGAGGCTACAGAGTGCAGAGTGGAGCAGAGTCACCACGGAGGTAGCCTCCCGACCTGCCTTGTGTGTAGCAGGAGGTTAGTGTGTAATAATGACAGCAGTTTAGTGTGTTGTGTGTGTGTGTGTGTCTCTCATCACCAGCCATCATATCATAGGAGCTGGTCTAGGAGGTGAGACTTTGTTGACAGCGGCTGCGGGGCAATTTCAATTCAAGCTCCGTGACACAGCAGGAGATTGCCACTCTGTGTGATCCAGGCACTGGTAAGCTGCATTTGATGGGCACTGATAAGCTGGATTTGATGGGCACTAATAAGGTTGCATTTGTTGGCACTGGTAAGGTTGCATTTGATGGGCACTGATAAGCTGCATTTAATAGGCACTATTAAGGCTGCATTTGATGGCACTGGTGAGGTTGCATTGATGGCACTGGTGAGGCTGCATTTGATGGGCACTAATAAGCCTGCATTTGTTGGCACTGGTGCTGAGGTTGCATTGATGAGCACTAATAAGCTGCATTTGATGAGCACTGGTGAGGCTGCATTTGATTGGCACTGGCGAGGCTGCATTTGATGGGCACTAATAAAATGCATTTGGACACAGTGAGGCTGTTTTTGATGGGCACTGATAACCTGCATTTTTGATGGCACTGGTGAGGTTGCATTGATGGGCACTGGTGAGGTTGCATTGATGGGCACTGGTGAGGTTGCATTGATGGGCACTGGTGAGGTTGCATTGATGGGCACTGGTGAGGTTGCATTGATGGGCACTGGTGAGGCTGCATTTGATAGGCACTGATAAGCTGCATTTGATGGGCACTAATAAGGCCACATTTGATGGCACTGGTGAGGTTGCGTTGATGGGCATTAATAAACTGCATATGATGGGCAATAGTGAGGCTGCATTTGATGGGCACTGATAAGCTGCATTTGATGAGCACTGATGAGCTGCATTTGATGAGCACTGATGAGCTGCATTTGATGGGCACTGATGAGCTGCATTTGATGGGCACTGATAAACTGCATTTGATGGGCACTGATAAGCTGCATTTGATGGACACTGATAAGCTGCATTTGATGGGTTACAGTGAGGCTGCATTTGATGGGCACTGATGAGCTGCATTTGATGGGCACTGATGAGCTGCATTTGATGGTCACTAATAAGGCTGCATTTGATGGTCACTGGTGAGGCTGTATTGATGGGCACTGGTGAGGGTGCATTTGATGGGCACTGGTGAGGCTGCATTGATGGGCACTGGTGAGGCTGCATTGATGGGCACTGGTGAGGCTGCATTTGATGGGCACTGGTGAGGATGCATTTGATGGGCACTGGTGAGGGTGCATTTGATGGGCACTGGTGAGGGTGCATTTGATGGGCACTGGTGAGGCAGCATTTGATGGGCAGTAATAAGGCTGCATTTGATGGGCACTGATCAGCTGCATTTGATGGGAACAGTGAGGCTGCATTTGATGGGCACTGGTGAGGCTGAATTGATGGACACTAATAAGCTGCATTTGATGGGCACATTTAAGGCTGCATTTGATGGGCACTGATAATCTGCATTTGAAGGGCACTGGTGACTGAGGCTACATTTGATGAGCACTGGTGAAGTTTCATTAATGGGCACAAATAAGCTGCATTTGATGGGCACTGATGAGGCTGCATTTGACAAGCACGGATAAAGCTGCATTTGATGGGTACTGGTAAGGCTTCATTTGATGGGCATTGATAAGCTGCAATTGATGGGCACTAATAAGGCTGCATTTGATGGGCATTGGTGAGACTGCATTGATGGGCATTGATAAGCTGCATTTGATTGGTACTGATAAGCTGCTTGAGTGTGGGCCGGAAAACATGGGTGGGAACACAGGGGGCCCCATGATCCCCTATTGCCCAGGGGCCCCACAAGTTGTCAGTCTGCCACCTGGCCACGACCTGGTCGTCGGTGCATATGTTCACTCATTTCTATAGAGTGGATGTTGGGTCCCAGGAGGAGTCTTCAATTTGGCCTCGGTGTACTGCAGGCGGTGGTGTAATCCTTCTGTAAAGGGTCAGATGGTGGTATTTTTTGCTGTACCCTCCCCTCAGATGGATTGCATTGACGTCCCATATGTTATGATTTATGGCTCTGTGTCCCGTGATGTACGTCAAGAAATGGATTTTACAGGTAAGTATGCATTAAAAATCAATTTTTTTATGGAAGGATTCTGCGTGTACTGAGTTTTTCTGTCTTCTGGATCAGACCATGTGCTGTGGTATCTAGTCGCTTGGCTGTGTATGATGTCTTGATTCATGAATTGGGTGTGTAAGCTTCAACTGTGGAGACAGTTGCATCGATCACTAGGTTTTGTTTGATGGATACTGTGGTGTCTAGGAAGTTCACATTTGCATTAGAATAGTCCATTTTTAGTTTGATTGAAGGGTGAAATGTATTCAGCAATGAGTGAGAATTCTAAAATTGAATACCTCTTTTGTCTATATGATGATATTATTGTATATACATGGCCCAGGCTTATATATAAGACTTTTGTTCTATGCTGTTAAGGAATTTGTATTCAAGGCCTGCAATTAATATAATCTCATATTGTGTTGCTTCTCAAAGTAATACCCATACACTGAGGATAAATGGCATGATACATTTTAAAAGTGAAATAGTTGTGTATTAAAATTAAATCAATGAGTTGTGTAACATCCTCATCTCATTGAATTCATTCTAATATATGTTCTTTGTTGAGGAAGATAAGAATCTGTGACTTGCATCAATCCCATCCTTGTGGGGAATGTTGCTTTAGAGACATTCCACATCACTAGTCACTAGGTGTGTTTTTGTATGTAATTATATATTGTGGGAATAGTTCAGGAAATCAGTGGTGTCTTGCTTTAGCACATACTATTTAATTGCCTAAACCAGACTACTCTATGTAAGATATGACTCTTTTGGTTTTTAGAAGGAACTTTAAAAATACTCCGGAAAGGAAAACCATTGAACTTCACATGATTATTTTGTTTGACACAAGATACAGTATACCAGACTGAATATGAACTTTAGCTTTTAGTTTTTTACGAATATTTTCACCTCTGTGACTACTCCCCCCACTCCCCCCTTCATAGCCCACTTCTCTATTATTTGACTAACTTCTCCTTATTTGACTAACTTTCACATATTCTACTGTATGTATGTGTGTTCTTCCAGAAATTGTTGGAAGAACAGATTTACTTCCAGATTTACTTAAACCTTTGTATTTAGCTAAATGTTGGACCGAGAAGAAGGGAGTGGTAGGCCTCCGAAAGCTTGTCCTAAAAATATAACTGCTTTGCCAAAAAAATAAAACTAATTTAAATAGGAAACTTGGGTAAAGGTAGAACAGAGTCTTGGAAGATATGACATTTTTTTTTATTGTTCTCATACTTTTGTGAGGTTCCTCTGGGTACTCTGTTTTCCCTTTACACTCCAAAGACAATTTGGTAGGTTTATTGGTTCCTGTTTAAATTGGCCCTAGCATGTGTGTACATGTATATATGTGAAAAGGGGACCTCACATTGTAAGCTCTTTGGGTGCAGGGACTGAAATAAATGTACAATACAGTATGTAAAGCACTAAATGGTTAGTGCTATATAAATACCTGTGATAAATAAGTAATTAGATTGGTGATCTAGAAGAACAGGTCATTAACCTAATCCAATAGTTTGTGCCGATGACCCTCAGCTAAGATGCTTTCTGTGTCTGGGTTATTCCTGACTTAGGGGCAAGGTGGGCACCCCTGGCTTGTGCCATTTAAGTATGTAAAGGAACCAACTACTTTAATAATATCAGTGGGGGCAGAGTAAAAGGGCCTTATCCATGCATACATTTATGGCAATATGCCTATGTGAGTCAGGGACTGTTCCCAATCCACCCAGTTGAAGGCGTTTTCTGTGTTTTTATACAGAAAAAGCATATGCATGGCCTCAAACCCGGCTTTTGCTATTAGTTCAATGGTTCTGATGGTATTATCTCATGTTTCTTATAGTGGAATTAAGTGAGTCTGATCAGGATTAATGGTACATTGTAATATAGGACAGAATCAGTTAGTTAGGTTTTTTCTTTAAAAAAGCTTGAGGTCATAGTTCATAAGAGAGATTGACCTATAACTGGCACAGTTAAATTGATATTTGCCCTTGGGAAAATCATATATTGGCAAGTTGTTGATCCAAAGGGGATTATAACCATATGTGATCGTGCTAAATGCCTCTAGAAATTAGAACAACTGGAGTAGGAATATTTTGTCATATTTTATGTTAAGGCACTTAGGGTCAGGGGGCTTTTCATGGAAAGTGTCTGAAAATGCCCAAAATAGTTTTTATAGGTGATGGGGGGATAATAAGGACTGCATCTCTTCTCCACTTAGGCAGGGTAAAGCAATATATTTCAAATATGAGGTTATAGAAGATTATCAGTATGTGCGGTTTGTTGTTCAAGTCTGAACAAAAGGAGCGAAAGGTATTTGCGATATCGGATGTAGCGTGACGCTCACATCCTGTGGGTGAGGAATTGGTGGAAATATAAGAATGTGCTTTAGGGGCTCAAAGAGCATTTGCAAGGAGGATGTTGCACTTCCCCATTTGTAGAGAGAGCATCAGTTTCTCCTCCATATAGTTGGTCTTGTATAAGGAATTGATCATAATTGAAAATAAGGGTGTTTCCCTTATGTTGGCCAGTTCAGATTCCAGTTGGTATGTTTATGACAAGTTGGCAGTTGATGGTTCTGTTATAGCAGATTGTTGGATGCTTCTTCCCTAGCTTTTTGGTTTTGTGACGATGGTTTAGAAGTATGCTCACTTGAAAAATAGATCTATGTTTTATCTCTGGGTTTTGCAATGAGGTCTCATTTAGTTTCCAAATTTTTGTCTTTAATTGCATTTGGGAAGATGTAGGCTGTAGTGAAAGAGTCCTGTTTTGGAGAGCAGAGGCAAGGATGCTTGTTTAACCAGGAAAAATAAAAACCTAGAGTTAGTTCCATGAATAGGGGAATAATGGGTGAAGTCGTTTTAACCACTTCAGCTTCTGAATGTTTACCCCACCTTCATGACCAGGCCATTTTATGTGATACGGCACTGCGTTACTTTAACTGACAATTGCACAGTCATGCGCCACTGTACCCAAATAAAATTTATGCCCTTTGTCTCCCACAAATAGAGCTTTCTTTTGGTGGTATTTGATCACCTCTCCTTTTTTTTATTTTTTGTGCTATATAAAAAAAAAAAAAAGACCGACAATTTTGAAAAAGCAAACACAATTTTTTACTTTCTGCTATAAGACATTCCCCAAATTTTTTTAAAAAAAATCTATATATATGTAGCGCCCTCCTAGATAGGTGCTAGGTAGGAAAATCATAGTTGCTCTTCCTGCCTATCAGGGGAGCCTGATCAGTAGTTAGGCCTGCTCAGTGTGCTCAATGTGCGTTTCATGTGGGCTGAGGGAGTGTCCCCACTATATCCAATGAGGAGGTTCGTTGGACAGTGGAGGAAACCTGGCCAATGACGCACAGGTTTTTGTACTGTCCCCGTGGGTTGGCACAGAGAGAGGTGCATCCTGGGATAGGGTTTGAAAGCCGAGAGCACATGAGGCAGGGGGTCTTTGGGCGGGAAGCCAGGTCCTGGAAGGAAGGTAACAGCTGTCTCTCCTTCTGTTGCTGTGGATGGTAGTCACAGGTGGTCGGCCTTGTGAGCCAGGAGTGTGGGGCTGAATCTGGAGGTCCAGGAAAGCTGACTGGTGGAGTTGAAGGCAGAGTGACTCTGCAAAAACAGTGTCCGTGAGTACAGGGAAGCTTGCCGGGGGTCTGCCCAGGAAGGGGACCACTCCAGTGGATGGAGTCAGTGGATGGGTGTCAGCATACACAGTAAGAGAGAAAGGGGGTGCCAAGTTTAGAACCCTGAAGAGATAATTTAAGCAGGAACACTTCAGGTATTAAAGTATCTTCACTTCAGTGGCAAGGTGAAGCAGCGACCTTTGCTGCATCCTAAGTTGGAGTATCCCACTCATCCCTTCTCCTATCCCAGTTGTACAATAAACTACAAAACAACATTCCCTGGACTGTTCATTGTCTGAGCCAAGCATTTAAAGTGATAAGTTTCCATAGACTGTTGCTACGGGGAATCCAGAAAGTGTAATTCTCAGCAGTCCCCTAGAGGGCAGTGCTACATTGCCGTTCTGCTCCAGACCCAGAAGTCTCCGATCACATACTAGGTACGTGATCTGGCATGGAAGCGGCCGCCCTGCCGCAGCAGGTATGTGTTGAGCAGTCGCTAAGCGGTTAAAAGAGAAGGATAGATTTTTTTTTTTTTCAGAATCATGCTTACCTAGGTGGGTGCAGCATCGGTTCGATGCTGCATCTGTCCCCCGCTGGCTTTAACACTGAGAACCCAGTGATCAAACACCGCTGCTCACTCGGTTCTCAGTGCTCCGTGAGCAGAAAGCTATTGACTGTCAGTCACCGTTGTTTGCTTTGCCCTCCTCTTGCTCACTGGAGCACTGAGCTGTGGGGGGGGGGGTCGGGCCCTCAGCAGCTCACTGAGAGGCTGAGCAGAGTGTCGGTCCATGCATTTGGGCGGATCCCAACTTCATTGTTGTGATCTTGCCCAAGCCTGGGCAGCTCTGCAATGTCAGTCGACAGCAGGCTTCAGCTGTCTGCTGGAAATGGGTCACAGGAGTGCAGAACGAACTGCACTCCTGTGATCCACAGGAGAAGTACAGCCAAAGTGCATCTCCTTTAATTCTGGATGAAAAATTCTCTAGATGTTAAGTTCATGACTAGTTAAGAGATTTTTGTTCCTTTTAAGTTGTTTGGTTCGCCAGATGTTCTCTCTTTTGCTTTTTTACCAAAAATAAAAGAAAAAAAACCCATTAAAGCAGCTTGATATTAAAGATGGTATATAAGCTTTACCACTCTTGCACTGTGCACCACTTTACAATCTTGTGTAATGCTTAGTCTGAAACAATTGTATTTTGGTAGGATAGTACACTGTGTTGGGCACATTGGGTAGAATTTTTACTAGTTATATAGAGTATGCATAGCTTGCTGGAAGTTTGCTTTATTAAACAGCAAAAAATAAAAATGTAGATACAGTATATATTTAAAAGTGGATATTTTAGAAAACTTATTTTGAGAAAGGTGTTTTTTTTTTTTTTTTTTGTTTTTTTTATAAAGCTCTAAGCTTTACCATTTAGGTAGAACATGTTTAAACTTCATGTGTATCAAAAATTATTTAAAAAACTTTTTATATCTTTTTGCAGATTCTATACCAAGTAATCAGTCTTTCTGGGCTTTAGTGAAACTCCCCAAAATTATGGTAATGTGTTTTACCATCTTTTCACTGAGCTCATGCCTAGCATTTTTGGACCCAACCTTGTCGTTGTTTGTAATTGAAACAGTAAGTCTTTACTTTTTTTTTTCTTTTTTTTTTGCTACCTTGGTTTTAAAAATTTGATTACGTATCACCTTGTCTGTCATGGATTGATTTGTGAAACTGAAATTGTTACAATTGTGTACAGAAACAACTATTGTCTATTTAGTAATCATCTTGACATCTAGAAACATGCTTTTATTTCTGAGTTTTGCAACCATATTTACAAAATGAATGAGGATGCAAACTTTGAAGAGTAACTATAGTTAATGCTTTTATTTTTGCTTTATACACATGAAATAGATCCAATCTACAAGGAGGCTTTTGGAATTCTATCTGGAACCATAAAACTCATAGACTTTCAAGAAAAGTGTCCTATCCACACCTAAACCCAAGGAGGCCTTGTAGTCCCAGATATATCCAGATATTATCTATTAGCACAAGTTGTGAACTCTGGTCTACTTTTCCTGCTTTAAACAAATAGATAGAATTTGGGAATCTAGGTTGGTCCTCATCCACCCAAGATCCCTACTATGGAGCTTATTTTTTAATGTCCCCAAATTGGACCTTTTTTCGACTGATGTCTTTTATGAAAAAAATATCTGGATGCAAAACAAAAGACAGACTCACTTGCTACACCCAAATCCGGTATGACCTCTTTCCTTTTCAACCAAGCCATACCTGACAGCCTTTTTACACATCCACATTTACACGTTCAGCCTTGGAGTAAACAATTCTATTTTCAAACTTGGACAATTGGTGGCCTAGAGAGAGTGCTCTTCGTTTCTGAAATTTAAAACAAATCCTCAAACCCTACCAAAAACCTTTTTATTCATACTTGCAAATTTGCCATTACGCTCAAACTCTCTCAACAACCCAATATTTTTCATCGTGCCTTTTATACCAGCTTTTGGCAGGCCATCTAGGAAGGGGTAATCTCCGATATCTACAAACTCCTGGTGAGTACACCAACTGACCCATTTCTGAAGCATAACTACACACCTGCTCCACTGGGAAACAGATTTGGTACAGGACCTCCCATATACAGCCTGGCAAACTATATGGTGTAGGGATAGTAAAGGCTCCATGTGTTCCCTATGGCCTCTTTCATACATGTTTACTAGCATGGGGACATACAGGTCTTGCATGCATCCCCATGCCGGCAGTCTCAACCCTGTCTATTGTAATGGACGAACACAACTGCTGTTCCCGATATCACATCTGTGTGGGTGCATAACCCCAAACATACCAGGGTTGCTTCCAGAACTCAACCAGCGCCCGCACAGATGTCACACTGGGAGCTGCCGCTGTGTCTAAATTGACCGTTATGAGACTTTCTGCACATGGATGCACAGAGCACAAGTCCCTTTGCTGAGCTCCTCTACCTGCAAAGAACCAGAAAGCAATTTACATAACATCACTTTTCATAGCTGCTGTGGCCAGGGAAGACGCTAATTGGGATGCTTTAGAGAGGAATTACACCCTCCTAAATATTTTTTTTTTCCACCTACATTTGATGCTTGTTTTCTTCTGTGAACTGATACAAGCCCAAATGATACAGCACCATACTTCTGTTTATGTACGGTTTTATGAATGGAGGATAGTAATTATTTTTTCGCCATTCACAGAACAATATGTAAGCCGACATGTTGCCAGATCACGATCTGTTTTATGCATGAAATCTTTTTACATGAATGGAAAGGATGAGATTGCTCAGCTTTAAGGACAACACACCAACATGAGGATTTTCTAGGTACCAATGCAATATGATATTTATTACTGTATATACTTGAGTGTAAGCCGAGTTTTTCAGCATGTTTTTTCATGCTGAAAATGCCCCCCTCGGCTTATACTCGAGTCACTGGCTTCAGTGTCTTTTTAAAAATGGCACTGCTCGGCGCCGATGTGTCACTGCGCATGTGCCGCATGCCCGGGAATAGCCGAACGCGTTCGAGCTTTCCCGAGCATCGGCAGCGCATTTGCGGTGACGTATTGGCGCCGGGTGGTGCGATTTTTAAATCGAAGGCACCTCACTGACAGGTAAGTGAGTTCTCCGCAGCCTCTGCATTTCCTCATGCAGTGCTGTGGGCATGGTACAGGACATTCTCCTGTACCATGCTCGCAGCACTGCATGTCCTGTGCCATGCCTGTACATACTGTGCCATGCCTGTACATACTGTGCCATGCCTATACCACCTACTGTGCCATGCCTGTACCATCTCCTGTGCCATGCCTGTACCATCTCCTGTGCCATGCCTGTACCATCTCCTGTGCCATGCCTGTACCATCTCCTGTGCCATGCCTGTACCATCTCCTTTGCCATGCCTGTACCATGACCTGTGCCATGCCCTTACCATGACCTGTGCAATGCCTATACTATGACCTGCGCCATCTCCTGTACCATGCCCGCAGCCCCTGTTTCGTGTCTCGTGGTGGTCCAGTTGGGTCCAGTAGCTGCTGCATTTCCCACCCTAGGCTTGTACTCGAGTCAATACGTTTTCCCACTTTTTTGTGGTAAAATTAGGGGTATCGGCTTATATTCGAGTCGACTTATACTCGAGTATATACGGTATATAAAGCTAATTTTACATACTTCGTTCATGTTTATTTTGTATCCATACAAAGTTTTTCCTAAAATTTTAAGGCTGGTATATACAGTATCTCACAAAAGTGAGTTCACCCTTCACATTTTTGTAAATATTTTATTATAGCTTTTCATGTGGCAACACTGAAGAAATTACACTTTGCTACAATGTAAAGTAGTGAGTGTACAGCTTGTATAACAGTGTAAATTTGCTGTCCCCTCAAAATAACTCAACAGACAGCCATTATTGTCTAAACCGCTGGCAACAAAAGTGAGTACACCCCTAAGTGTAAATGTCAAAATTGTGACCAAAGTGTCATATTTTGTGTGGCCACCATTATTTTCCAGCACTGCCTTAACCCTCTTGGGCATAGAGTTCACCAGAGCTTAATAGGTTGCCACTGAAGTCCTCTTCCACTCCTCCATGACGACATCACATTTCTGGTGGATGTTAGAGATTTTGCGCTCCTCCACCTTCCATTTGCAGATGCCCAATAGGGTTTAGGTCTGGAGACGAGCTTGGCCAGTCCATCCCCTTTACCTTCAGCTTCCTTAGCAAGGCAGTGGTCTCCTTGGAGGTGTGTTTGGGGTCGTTATCATGTTTGAATAATGCCCTGCGGCCCAGTCTCCGAAGAGAGGGGATCATGATCTGCTTCAGTATGTCACAGTACATGTTGGCATTCATGGTTCCCTCAATGAACTGTAGCTCCCCAGGTCCAGCAGCACTCATGCAGCCCCTGACCATGACACTCCCACCACTACGCTTGACTGTAGGCAAGACACACTTATCTTTGTACTCCTCACCTGGTTGCCGCCACACACGCTTGACACCATCTGAACCAAATAAGATTATCTTGGTCTCATCAGACCACAGGATGTGGTTCCAGTAATTCATGTCCTTAGTCTGCTTGTCTTCAGCAAACTGTTTGCAGGCTACTATTTGCGGGCTTTCTTGTGCATAATCTTTAGAAGAGGCTTCCTTCTGGGACGACTGCCATGCAGACCAATTTAAGGCAGTGTGCGGCTTGTGGTCTGAACACTGACAGGCTGACCCCTTACCCCTTCAACCTCTGCAGCAATGCTAGCAGCACTCATAAGTCTATTTCCCAAAGACAACCTCTGTATATGACGCTGAGCACTTGCACTCCACTTCTTTGGTTGACCATGGCGAGGCCTGTTCTGAGTCAAATCTGTCCTATTAAACCGCTGTGTGGTCTTGGCCACTGTGCTGCAGCTCAGTTTCAGGGTCTTGGCAATCTTCTTATAGCCTAGGCCATCTTTATGTAAAGCAGCAATTCTTTTTTTCAGATCCTCAGAAAGTTCTTTTCCATGAGGTGCCATGTTGAACTTCCAGTGACCAGTATGTGAGAGTGAGAGCGATAACACCAAATTTAACATACCTGCTCCCCATTCACACCTGAGACCTTGTAACACTAATGAGTCACATGACACCAGGGAGGGAAAATGGCTAATTGGGCCCAATTTTAACATTTTCACTTAGGGGTGTACTCCCTTTTGTTGCCAGCGGTTTAGACAATAATGGCTTTCTTTTGAGTTTTTTTGAGGGGACAGCAAATTTACACTGTTATTCAAGCTGTGCACTCACTACTTTACAATGTAGCAAAGTGTAATTTCTTCAGTGTTTTTTTTTTTTTTTTTGAAAATATTTTTATTGAAGTATAAAAGTACAAACAGTCAGCAATAGAAAACAGGCGTAACAGAGCACATTTGTGTACAAAAACGGCATTGAAAACAAAGAGAGCACAGGACAACTATCCAATGCGTAGTATGTGGAGTTCGGTGGAGACCTGAAGTGCGTAGGAGGTTGTATATTTGAGAAGAGAAAAAGAAAAGCTCAGAGGAGGTGGGAAGCCTCAAAGGGAGCGCAACTATTTGAGTCAGACAGGTCCTCTGTAAGGCCCATACCCTGGGCGAACGGCGCCCAGGGCCGGGGAATAGGGGAGTCGTCCATAAAAAGGAATGACAGACAAGCCACTAAAGTGTAGAGGAGAGGAGGGGAGCCAGTCGCCCGGGCCCGCCCAGTAGCCACTATGCGCCCAGCACGAGACGAGAAAGAGCAGGGAAGGGGGGAGGAAGGACAGGCGAGGAAGGAGAGGAAAGGAGGGGAGGGGGGGGGGGGGCTTTCTTCAGTGTTGTCACATGAAAAGATATAAAAAAATGTGAGGGGTGTAATCACTTTTGTGAGATACTGTACATTCCTATCACAAGACATTGATAATCCCACCCCTCTACAGATTACCAACTCCTGCAGTATAACAGATAATGTAAATTCACAGCCAAATGAACAAACAAGCTACAAAGATCTTCAATGAAGGCAATGAAATGAATTGTTCCCTTTCCTCAGGAGATTAATACCTATGAACAGATACATTAAATTATAATAGTGTACATGACATTGAGATCATGGATATCACAGATAAATGCATATCACTTACAGATTTCAATATGTCAGGAAAGGGTCAGCCACAGTAAAAGAGATGCCTGCCAAAGAAGTGTGGATGGACTTTTTAAAGAGCTAATTAAGTCTTGTATCACAAATTATGAGTTTTTATTTCTCTCTTTATTGCTTGGTGCTATTTTTTTAATTTAAAAGCAATACATGTCACATGTTTATACAGAAAAAATACTAGGCTTTATTTAAAAAATGATAATCTATGTTTCCCCAACATGTGAAACATGCCTGAACTTTCCTAGGTTGACACCATAGGATTAAAAAAGTAGATGTTAAAATGCATAAAATCTGCAGTAATTTATATTGTCTTTTCTTGTCAAAGTATCACAGAACTTTACCATTTTAGCAGCTGTTCAATTTATAAACTCAAAGTTTGTGTTATATGTTGAATTTTTTTTTTGTAATGTTTTTCTTCAGTTTCATTTGAAAGTTGGATATGTTGGGCTGGTTTTTCTTGGGCTCGCCTTGTCGTATTCACTTAGTTCACCATTGCTTGGAATGATTAGTGACAAGTTACCAGTAAGTATTAGATATAAAGAAATGTGGCTACTATTTATTCAACATTTGACTTCTTTTTTTTTTTGTTGGTGATACATACACAATATAAATATGTAAATAAATTATATACAGTATATCATGTTTGCTTTTTTTTTTTTTTTTTTTTTTACAAATAACACTGAAAATAATACAAATTACAGTATTACACAGCACTACACATCTGATGTAAAGGGATGCACATTTCCTACTATTAACAAAACACGGTCTGATACAACACCTGGGAAAAAGTATGGAATCTCCACTCTTGAATGTTCATTCAATTGTTTAAGTGTAAAGAAAAAAAAAAAACTAATCACAGACATGCCTATATAAAAGAAGTTTTTTATAATCCTCTCCTTTGTTTCAACTGACATCTCTCTTGTTGAAACCATGATTCATGTAAATCGGTTGGTGTAACAGCTCACCAAGGTGTGCAAGCACTCTTTTTTTAACTGCAGATGTTTTTTTAGAACTGCAGAGTACATGGTGATTGCAAAATATTTTCCTCAGAATTGAGTGATTCCATATTTTTTTTTTTCCTCTGTGTGATCTGCAGAAACAGTTGCAATTGACCACAGTTTTCTTTCTTTTTTATTTATTTATTTTTTAAGTGTTTCTTACAGCCAGAAGGTTGGAATGTTAAATAAAAATAGTTTTAAGGTATCTGTGATTAGTTTTTTTTTTCTGTACAATTAAACAATTGAATGAACATTTTCCAAGAGTGGTGATGCCAGGGGTTGTAGATAAAGAGACACTAGACACAATTGATGATGTGGTTAGGTTTGAGAAAAGGTGTATATTGAAGAGAAGAAATGGGGCATACTGTAAGCTAGATGGTAGAGAATATTCATTGTACGATTTCTTCATTATGGTAAATACAGTTGTGTGTTTGAAGGCAGAGTATAAGCTATCCATGGGTATGTAAAGATTGTATAGGTCAGTTAGTGCCAGAACTAGAGTATAGGCTGAGGTTTAATTGGTCAGAAAGAGTAATCTGGAGCAGACAATTTATGAAGCATGGGACATTCTCACAGGAGGAAAATAAAATGCCTTGTAATTGAGATGTTGTGTCACTTTGCATCAGTTTTGTAGCTTTTGAAGTCTTTAATAGCATAAGGAGTTTTTTTTTTTTTTTTATGGCAGCAGAAATGTGATTTAGGTACAAAATAAAGATCAAAACTCTACCCCATCTTCATTTCTCTCAAACCAACCATAATCTTCTAAAAGATAGATCTACAAGCCACTCTTGACCATCTCTTGTCCCAGGGAGTGGTCATTCTGGTCTCTCTGAAGGACAGGTTCAAAGTATTCATTTTACACCTGTTCATGGTGCCAAAACCAAACAGGAGTATTAGTCCTACCCTGGACATAAAATTCTCAAACAAGTACCTTCATGTCCCAAAATGTGACATTGAATTCACAAGATTGGTTATTGCCTTTCTAGGACAAGGGGAATACGTAGCATCAGTAGACATCCAAGATGCTTTTCTACATATTTTAATTTTCTGACCTTACAAGCACTTCCTGTGCTTTGCAGTAGGAGACAAACATTTACAATTTCTTGTACTATCCCCTGCACCCTGAATATTCACTAAGGTACACTGTAACTTCACAGGTAGCAGGGTACCTAGATGACCTTCTTCTGAAGGACTCCTCTCCCCTCCAACTATCTGCAAATGTCCTAAGGACTATTCAAATGCTTGAGACCTTTGGTTGAATAACCAAATTTCAAAAGTTTGCTCTCCAACCTTTTCTATGCCTAGAATACTTTGGCCTCATTTCAAACACTGACCAGGGCAAGGAAACAAAATTCTCTCTCTAAGATCTCATGCCTTCTTAATGTGGTATTAAACCCAAAAACAAACATTTATTATATTGCATCTTACCAATTCTTAGATGTGATCGCTGCATTTGTTTTCTTTTTTAAGATTGTTTTCACCTGGTGATATCGCCAGTAAGTCTGTTGTTTTTTTTTTTTCTAAAGAACAAGCTTTCCTCCAAATGCAGTAGTTTAGAGTGTTAAGATAAAGCATTTACCAGGGAACATGATCACCCAAGGGCCCCCTATCAACATCTTTCAACTAAGAGCAATAAAACTAGGTCTGAGCTACTGCACTCTACTTATTTAGGGTAAAGAACCTGTTTAGGTTAAATTTTAAAAATACCATGACTGTGGCTTATATCAACTGACAATAAGGGATTGGATGTCAGGTAGCCTAAATGGAAGTAAGTCTGGATGGAAAAACCTTGTTTAGTCCCCTCTGCTGTTCACATCCCAGGAGTGGACAGTTGCAAGGATGATTACCTCAATCGTCATCACTTGGACCAGAGGTAATGGGCCCTTCACCCTGACATCTTCAACCTCCTATGTCAGAAAGGGGAAAATCCAGATGTGGACATCCTTGCCTCCAGAAACAACAAGTTAAACAATTTTCTAGCCAAAACCAATCATCCTCTACCACTGGCATGGGATGATCTGATAATTCCCTAGACCCTGTCCCAGTTTATGAGTGCCTTTCCTCCAGTGCAAATTCTCCCTCAACTGTTCCCCAAAATAGATCAAGAGAAGAAACCAGTGATTTTCATTGCACCTAACTGGCCCACTATAACCTGGTACACAGACATATATTCAAACTTCTAGGAGACAATCCCTGGCCTCCTACAAACAAGCCAGACCCTCTTTCTCAGGGTCCCTTGTTCCATCCTGCTTCTCAATCAATGGCTTTAATTGCAGTGCTATTAAATCCCAGGTCTTGAAGGACAGGGGAGTCTCTGATTCTGTCATCCCCACATTGCTCAAAGGCAGAAAAGCCACTTCCAGAAAAAAATGTACTAATATACCTGGAATTATTCTTTGCCTGGTGTGAACATAGGTATTTCACCATGCACCCTGTGTTTCCTTGGGATCTTTATTTGGTTTTCTCTGCCCTGCAGAAAACACCAATTGAACCCACCAGGGAGCTCCCTTTTTGGATTTTTTTTTTCTGCAGATTGGCCTTCTTAGCGACTATCATGTCCATCAAATGTGTCTGTGAATTAGCAACTCCCCCTCGTAAGGAGCTATTTTTGATCCTTCACAAAGACAAAGTAGTCTTGCACGTAAGACCTACCTTTCTGCCTTTTTGCCAGTTTCCCAACCTATGAAGGTACCAGCCTAAAATCCAGTGACTGTGCATATACAGCCTGTGCCCCATGCTGTACTCCCAAGATGGAATTTTACAAGTAAGCCAAAATTTGGTATATGAAGACATTTAAGATATTCTACTAGTACATGTATCTCACATCCATATATTTTTTTTTAATTAGGAAATGAGGAAATGGCTTGTTATTGCTGGCAGTCTTGGTACTGCAGCGTGCTTTTCCATGTTAGGGCCTGCCCCTATATTTCACATTGAAAGGTATGTATCCATTTTAGAGAATATATCCTTTGATGCCTCAGGACATTTAATTTAATCAGCTGTCTTCACCAGTATTTACTATTACATTGGGGAAAATAAAACGTTGGGCAAATTATAGCAAGGAAATCACAAATGTACAAACCATCTTTACACAATAAATTTATGCATGAACACAGCATTTACATACATGCTTAGACTTTTTAATAACTGAATGTACAATTATCCTTTTACATTTTATAGACCTAATATCTTGTGTTTGTGTGAATTAAAAGATAATTACATATTTAAAGTAACACTAAACACACACTGTTTAATTTACTCTGTCCATTCTCTTTCTGTAATAGATTATGGCACTGTAATTATTTTAGAAAAAAAAATCTAAGTACCTTTTTCCTAATTGATATACAGCTGCCACATGTTCCAGCTCCTTCCCAATCTGTCTGCTGGAAAACATAAGCAGGAACAGCCTCTACTCCTCTGCTGCTGGTCACATATTCAAAATAAATAAAAAAACAGCCTTTGAGATACATCATACAAATAAATTATATCAATAAGCTGTTATAAATTGTCATACTAATATACATTTGAAATAAAGTCTCGTTCTCTCTCCATATATACATATATATAATCAAATTTTTCTATTATTGTGGCAATAACTTGGTGTGGGCAGATTTCTGCCATTTGCAGGCTGTGTCATGCCCCTCCAGCCTGTGTCTTAGAATAACAGGGAGGTGAAGCCTCCATCAATCAAGATGTGATATCCCATTCCCATTGTGTTTAGGTGGTTAGGGTGCATGAAGGAGGAGGAAGGCAGTGGGCTGTGACAGAGTGTATACACCCACATGTGTGACTCTATAGTCACATAGGCTGTTCAGATGTTATAAGGTAACTCACTGAAAACTGAGCATGTGCAGAGATGCCGCTACAGCTGCAAAATCCTTAGCTGAATTGGGGATTTGGACAGAAGGGTAAGACAGAGAAAAAGCAGTTTCAAGCATGTTTTTTGCAGACTACAGAAACCGCATCCCATAGTGAGTATGAACAGCAGAAGCTGAGGGTAAACATGATGGACTGGCCAAGTATGTCTCCAGACAAAAACCCTGTTAAGGATCTGTGGGGCATCCTCAAACAGAAGGTGGATGAGCGCAAGTTCTCGAACATCCACCAGCTCCATGATGTCATCATGGAGGAATGAAAGAGGACACCAGTGGCAGCCTGTGAAGCTCTGGTGAACTCCGTGCCCAAGAGGGTTAAGGCAGTGCTGGAAAAAAATGGTGACCACACAAAATTTTAACACTTTGGGCCCAATGTGGACATTTTCATTTAGGGGTGTACTCACTTTTGTTGCCAGTGGTTTGGACATTGATGGCTGTGTGTTGAGGTATTTAGAGGGGACAGCAAATTTACACTGTTATACAAGCTGTACACTCACTACTTTACATTGTAGCAAGTGTCATTTCTTCGGTGTTGTCACATGAAAACCTATAATAAAATATTTACAAAAATGTTAGGGGGTGTACTCACTTTTGTGAGATACCGTAGGTTGATAAGGTGGATATCAGGTCCCTATTTTATTTTATCATCCTTTCTGTTTAACACCTATCACATTTTGGTCTTACATCTATACCTATGGACTATTCATAGACTTTACTGTTTTGAGGGCATTTAGTTTGTGTTTTTAATTTAACAGCACTGCCAATGCTGATTGGTGGTTTTCATTTTCAGCTTTTTTCCTAGACAACATACATTGCCTTGAATGAGTATACACATTGTTCTTGAGATTTTTACACATTTTCTGCTAATGCAACCTTGAATTAAAATGCATTTAAGTAAAATTGTTAGTATTTATTGTATTCAGCATACTTACTTAACACGCTGAAGTAGCAAAGTCAAAGCATGGTAGGGTTATTTTGGATGTAGTTATGGTTGTCAGAGTAAACCTCTTTAAAAAAAAATGTAAAGAGTAAAGCTATGTAAATCTGAATTGGTTGGATCCTGCAAATTTTGCCTCTTCTGTAAAACTCCTTTAGCTTTGTCAGGTTGGGCGAGGACCATTGGTGAACAGCAGTTTTGAAGTCCTAACACTGAATCTGAATTGGATTGGGGTCAAGGCTTTGATCTGACCAGTATGAACATCCAAATGATTTGCCTATGCCGCTTTGGCTGAGCTTTAGCTATGTTTTTAGGGTCATGGTCCTGCTGAAAGGTGAACCCTAAGCCTCAGTCTTAAGTCTCCTACACACTGAAACATGTTTTTCCATATAATTGCTTGGATTGCCGTGCATTTGGAAATTTCCATCTTATACTCAATCCAGATTCCGCACTACTGAGGGCTGAGAATCTACAATATTCATAAATCACACTTATGCCATACAGGGCATATAAAGAATCTTTTTCCTTTTTTTGTCAGATTGTATCTTATGTGGGTGGGTAGGATGGAGCAAAATTATTTTAATAATAGTTTTGGCAAGATAAAACACTTTCAGCCAACCTTCTATTGCGAAAAACAACTGATTTTATAAAGCAATCCATCAGTCAGACAGTCTGTCATGTCTGTCAAAACTGTGAAATTATGCTTTTGATGCAACACATGTAGTAGTGATCAGATGAACATACCTGGATGCCGTTTGAGGCAGGTTCGACAAACATTACTAAAGTTTGGGTGCCAAATCCAAGCCCTGTTTAAAGTCAATGGGAGCTGAATGTTAAAAGACAGTTATTTCCATTTTACTGACTAATACACCAAGGCTAATATGGTCTATGATGTCATAGGGATCCCTGGGATGTCATTAAACCTATATGATTAATTACATCACTCAAGAGACCCTGACCCATGGTTTATATCAGCTGTTAACCATTAAATGTGTCATTCAGCAGGAGTGAGGCAGCAGGACCAGATTTGTGTTGGCACATGGCAGGGTTTTTTTTTCTTTCGGTGTGTGTCAGGCATGGTGATTGACATGGATCTACATCACTGGATGACATGATTGATGGAGGATGTAGATTGTGGGATTTTTAAAAAATAAATATACTCTTTCCTTTTTTGTAAATGAGTAGCTCCCTACCCATTCACATGAGGGGACAGTATCTGGGGCCCCTCTTATTATTAAAGGAGGCATCCAAATTCCAATAAGCCCCTTGCCAGCAGACCCCTAGAACCTGCCAGGCCACAGCTGTGGAGAAAAGGCCCTTATCAACATGACAAGGTGCCCCCCCCCCATACCCGAATAAGTGTCTGGTATTCATGTTTGGGGGACACCTCAATTTGTTTTTTCGGAATGTGCCTCCCCCTAAAACACACACTTTTTACTTTTTTGTTATCACCGGCTCCTTTGCTTACACGGTCAGGGATTTACAACCAATTATTTAATTGAGATAGGTGATGTGACTGGTTGTTAAGGACTCCATGGTGCCTGTAATCGCTGGTGTCTTTAACAATCACTGACAGTGGTTAAATGCCATGTATAATAACCGTAGAAATACAGCTTTTATATATGATGTTTAGCTGCCGCCAAACGGATAAATATTCATCCGACTCTAAGCTAATCCCTACCAAGTAGTTAATTAGCCACAATATTTTTGTGTGTAGTCAGAAAGGCATTTCAATTATCAACCCTTTTAATCATATAATTTTAAAATTCAAACATTTATGTCAGTACATATTTAAAACGGGCAGTTTTGAGGTAAAGGTGAGGTTAGAATGTCAAAAAATAATGTTATTACTTAATATATGGTATTTTTATTTCCAGTAAATTTTGGCTGTTTCTTTTCGTACTTGTGTTGGATGGATTTTTTATTGGCCTGTCTATCATACCAGTGTATCCAGAGATGCTCAGCTCTGCATAGTAAGTATGTACTTGTAAATAAATGCCTTTTCAATGCTTGAGGTATATCTGTACTGAAAGATATACATAGACTTCCATTGCCTTCTTTTCAGTGATTCCCTGACAATCTGTGTATGTAATTCTTTTTGACTTACTAACCTTAAAGTGGTTCCAAGGGATTAAGTGTTTTACCCTAATGCATCCTCTGAATTAAAATGTATTTCTAGTCAAATTCTGACTATACCTAAGCCCTGGTTCACATTGATGCAGGCCAGCGAAACACATCTGTGCGTCTTTATGCACAGATGTCTATTGAAGTCGCACCCGAAATTGGCAAAAGTAGTGCAGGAGCTACTTTTGCAAATTTGTGTGGAACAGCAAAGTTGGTGTAACACCGATTGGAACGGTGCCATTGTCGGCAATAGGCTGCAACTTGTCATGCGATTTGATCTGTCAAATCGCATAACTAATCTCTCCAATGTGAACAAGGGCTAAACCTACTCCCACCCTTATTCATTCAAGTTCAAGTCCATTCTATCTACCCTGTAAAAGTAAAGATTCCTTTACTTTTCTGAAGATTCTCTGGTCTGATCACATGATCTTTTCAGCCTCAGCTTCAGCATAGAGGGGAGATCGCCGACAATGACTGCAGAGCCTTGGTAATGACGTCACCCATAGGCTTACTATCGTGCAGCTTACTGTCTCTCCTGTGTACTGAAGCTGGCACTAGAACCTGATCATGTGACCGGAGCGGCTTCAGAATAGATAAGTGTACACATCTTTTCTTTTACAGGGCAGATAAAAAATACTTGGAACCGGGGTGGTAGAAGTTTTAGGCTTTGTTAGAGTTTGACTGCAATTACACTTTAAGGTAAAAAAGCATTTATGCTGCACCCCCCCCCCCCCCACCTAATCCCTATCTTGCTCCAGCACTGTGTCCAAGAGAAGCTGCTCTCTCCCACCTCACAGGGCAGATTAATAGCAGTGGGAGCCATTGGCTCCTGCTGTTGTCAATCAAGTCCTATGACATGGAGCAGGAGGTGGGGCTGAGTTGTGCTGTCTGTGTCTATAGATAGATCCAGATCGAGCCAGCATAAGTGCCCCCCCCCCCATAGGAAGCGGCTTCCTATGGGGGCACTCGCTGAGGAGGTGGAGCCAGGAGTGCCAGTGGGGGGCCCTAGAAGAGGAGGACAGGGCTGCTCTGTGCAAAATCATTGCACAGAGCAGGTAAGTATGTTTGGTATTTTTTAAGCAAGCGCACCGCCAGTAAAGTCCAAGGGAAGTCAAAACTCCAAATCAGTGTCTCGGAAATAAATGATGCTGTTGGATCTGCATAAAAACCACACTACTGGCATTTTCAGAAGAAAGTCAGTAATGACAACCTCCTTTTCTTTAATAAACTAGTTAGTGGATATATTTCTGACAAGGGTGTAACTTAGGCAGAATGGTTATATGCCCCTGTTTTACAACATACTGTTCTGAATGTGTGTGTCTATTATGCAGAAATATTATTCAGGTTTTTCTAGTTGCAAGAAAGCTCTTCTACATGTTAACACCCAAATTCTCAGTTAAACCATTGAACAGTGCAATACACCTTTTATAATAGACTTTTGCAGGAGGATAATGTTGGTCATAAGCAAGCACTAAATTCACATATTGAGATGAGGAACTTAGTGCTATGACCATAGAGGGAGAGAAAGGTTCAGTCACCCAGCAGTCAGGGGACAATCAGGAAGCAGCAAGAGGCAGTGGTGTTCCATCAGCTGGAGCTTACTATGAAGTGGGTGGATGATGAATTAGCAGACCATCAATGGGTATAACTGATTGGAGAGGAAAAAAATTGTAAAAGGGAGGCAGCAGTGAGGGAGGATTTTGTCAATCAAATCATGTGAGCAGAGAGAAGGGGACAGGGCGGAGCCGTGCTCTGTGTGTCTATGGACTGGCTCAGGAGTGAGCCCACATGTTTGCCCCCATAGCAAGCCACTTGAAGAGGATAAGCCAAGACCCCAGAAAAGGAGGTTCAGGGCTGATATGTGCAACTATTGCACAGCGCAGGTGAGAATAATATGTTATTTTAATTAAATAAATATCCTTTAGAAATAGTTTGAATATTGTTTTCCCTTTTTTTTTTTTTTTTTTTTTTAAGCAACAGTTTTATTTTTTTATTGCCATTGCAGACATTTTGACTTTGTAGGGCAGGGGTTCAATGTTGCGTTCTTGACTTTTTCTTTATCTTTGTTGTACAGTAGCAATATCATATAATATGTGGATGTTTGTTTCTTTCAGTGAGCATGGCTTTGAGGAAGGGCTTAGTACATTGGGCCTCATATCTGGGCTGTTCGGTGCTATGTGGTCTGCAGGGTATGTATATCATAAATGCACCAGATTATTTTTGTTGTACACAGAAATCATAATCTCTTTTTTTTATTTCAAAGAACCACGGTCAACATACTGTTTGTTTTTTTTCTATCAATTTTTGATTTTACCAGATGCAAAAAAAAAAGATATGATTTAAATCCATATACAGAGCTGCACTGATATTTGATGAATTATGTGTTGTGTTGAATATCCCATGGTAGAATTGCTGCTTTACAATTCACTTTTTTTGCATACATTTTTATGTACTCATTTTTATATATAATCTGTTGTTTATGTTGGATAAAATACAAAAGCACAGTTCTGTAAATAAAAAAATAAATACATTATAAGAAAATTTACATATTTGATTTAAACCTGAAATCCAGGAAGTACAAAAAAAAAAAAAATACCTTTGCAGTGGACTCCACTTCCTCCATGCAAGGGCTAAATGCCAGTTGGGTTTAGAGGTCTAAGGCACTCCATTGCACTCCAGTGCCTGCTGGAGCAATAAACAAGGTAAGTATTACAACTTATTCCTCTACCTCTAGATTTAACAAGCATTTAATCTTTGCAGTGAGGGTTTTTTTTGTAATTTCTGCAGTTTAGCTTTAAAGTGTATGTAAACTCTCACTCTAAACTCTAATTAGTATATTCTGTGGAGGGGGTTGTCCCTCCTGTCAGAATACAATTGCACAGTGGGAGAGATCCCTACACTAACTGATGTTGATGAAGGGATCTGTCAATTTTTTTTCCAGCTGGTTGAAAGAAAAAAATCAAAACTGTTTGTGTACCCAGCTTTGCGGACCTGGAACGGGCATGCAGAAAGTGAAATCTTGCAAGTCTGAACTCCCAATCTGTATACTTTTTCCAGGTCAATGTCTCACTAGTTGGAAAAGACCAAAGGTTGCAGCCAGCATTATCAACTCCCATTTTCAACTCCCATATCAGTTTGTCAGTATTGCTGAAAAAAAATGCGTGGGGTCCCCCCAGTACATACCAGGCCACTCGGGTCTGGTATGGATTTTTTTGATGTCAGTAATTTATTCACTGCATCTGAGCAGTGCATTGTGGGGCGCCTCGTGACGTCAGGTCCCTATAAAAGAGCTGTCAAAATCAAAGCAGCTCAGAACACGGGAAGCATCCAGAGAAGCAGGAGCTTCCTCTTCTTTTTTTTTTTTTTCTTTCTATTTTTTTGGGCGGGCAGACAACTGATCATCGGGGATCACTATTTTTTTATTTTTTAATAAAGGATTTTTCCAAAACTTTCTTTTGTCTTCATTTTTTTTTTACATTTTTCTGGTGAATGGGTAGGGGTATGATGTACCCAATATCCATTCACATGGGGGGGTGGGAACTGGGGGGCCCCTTGTTAAAGGGGACTTCCAGATTCTGATAAGCCCCCCCCCCCCCGCAGACAAAATGAAGACAAAAGACAGTTTTGGAAAAGTCCTTTATTAAAAAATAAAAAAAATGGCCGCCCGTCCGCCCTAAAAATAGAAAAAAAAAGAAGCAGCTCCTGCTTCTCCAAACACTTCCCGCGTTCTGAGCTGCTTTGATTTTGAAAGCTCTTTTATAGGGACCTGACGTCACGAGCCTTACGTTCGACTCAAACTCGAAGCTCATTCCAAGTCAAGAGCTACAGTTGCCTGATCACATCAAAATCTTCCAGAAGTATTTTATTCCTGCATTTCCTGCCACACACTGTGGTTCCATTCTACTGACCCTTTAGGTCACAATGGGGGGTATAAAGCCTGTGCCCCACTTCTGAACTACAAAAACATAATAGATCATAATTCATGAAGATAAAAAGCCTTGCTAATTAGGAGATATCTGCTCCATTTTCTTTGCCAGACATGGCATAGAGAGCAGTGGAGCTGGATCTGCTTGCTTCAGCAACCTCTGCCTGCCTCACTCCTTCCCCTTCCCGCTCAGCTAGGAACAAGAGGGAGGAGGAAGGCTGCTAACCCTGCATTTTAGAATGGGATTGGTGCAGCGCTAACACAATTGAATCCACAGTCCATACAAATGTTCAAATGGATCAAATACAAAAGTGCAGTAAACAAAAGTTCATCAGAGAGTGCTCCAATAAAGAAGGGAAACTGTCCACCACTTCAAACTTGGAAAAAGCCCCGAGTGCAGGAACCGCCACCAAGATAATAAATGGCCTCTTACCAAATTGCAATGACCCCCATTACAAGGATCAAAGACAGCCTGTGTGAACAAATCAGTGCCCAGATCGACATGTATCCATTCCCAGTGTTCCCTCAGCAGCTCCGACCGGAACAAGTGAACATAAGGAAAAGAGGGACAACTCCAATAGTGAAGTACGTTCACAGGTTTATTCAGTAAAAGCAGAGTGGCAACTCACGTTTGCATGAAGAAATCACAGCATGTCTCGGAGCTATACTCTCAGATCCTTTGTTTCCAACCAATAAAATGGCCGCCGTGTCTCCTTGCTGGCCTCAGCACGACGAACCGCAGGCTCCTCCTCCGACCGGTTTCATCAACACGTGACTTCGTCAGGGGGTGTGGCCTATGGCAGAACGTCTTTCCTTATATGCTGGGTGAGACAGGGCGGAACTCGCTGGGTCCAATCCGGAGCCAGCAGGAAGTGGTCATCCCAAACCATCAACAGGAAGGAGACCAACGACCCGGAACAGGATGTGTGACCTTTGAATGTCAACATCCGGAGCTAAACCCGGGATTGGAGACCGCAAACAGCGATAAACCGATCAAATATTAACATGATTGCACAAGAGATATATGTGCCTTATATTTCAAAGGACTTCTAGTGCATATTTGATCTTAAGAAAGAAACCTTATTTAAAAGAGCTTCAAAACGGGGGAAACCTATAGGTAACCAGGGGAACAGTGCTCTACTCTAGCCGTGCTAGACTTTGCAGGGAAACACCGCCATCTAGCGGCCAGAAACAAAAATTCCCGAGAGTGCTCCATTACATAACTTACATTGACATGAAGGGAAAATTATAAATGTAACTAAAAATGTGAACTAAATATGATACACAATATGACAGTTTAATAGCATCACAAAAAATATAGAATAAAAACATTTAAAACTATCCCACAAATAAAAACAAAATAAAATTATGATAACCAACAGTGCAGAACATACTGAAAACCCCTTCATCAGGCATTATTGATAAAGGAATTAATATCCCAATCAATATTTAACCCGTGAGGGGCGTAGGTCTTCAACCGATAAATCCAGCTGGTCTCTAGTTGTGAGACACCTCTGGTACGGTTACTACCCCTCCAACTGCCTGAAAATTTATCAATGCCTAAAAAGACAGTGCCTTTGGGGTCATTCCCATGACATTCATCATAGTGTCTAGAGACACTATGTTTTGGGAATGCCTTCAGTATATTCGCCACATGTTCCTGCAACCGCACGTGTAACTTTCGTATCGTCCTACCCACATATTCACGGCCACAAGGGCAACGTAGTAGGTAGACAACGTGCCGTGTGGAACATGTGATGAACGGCTTGATTTTAACATTACGTTGTGTGGCATTGGAAAAGAACGTCTCAACCCTCCTAGACCTACAAGCATTAACCTTGCAGATGGCACAACCTCTACATGGATAAAAACCACCCCTCTCCTGAAAAAAAGAGATGGTCTTAGGTGGATCCACAATGTTGGGGGCCACTTGAAGCCTCAGCGGAGGCACACCCCTAAAAACGACTTTAGGAGCTTCAGGTAGTACAGGGCCCAGGAGGCTGTCGTTCTTTAGGATGTGCCAATGCTTCCTGATCAATTTTTTAACAGAGAAATGCTGAACGGAGTATGATGAAAAAAAGGCAAACTGAAAATCATCATTACTCTCACGTTCTCGTGGTACCAACAGGTCAGCCCTATTACGGGAATCTGCCTGCATAAGGGCTTTTTCAAGATCCTGTTCTTTATACCCCTTCTCCAAAAACTTGGACTTCAAGGAGCTAGCCTCCCGCAGGAAGTCCGCTCTATTGGAACAGTTCCTCTTGAGTCTGAGGAACTGACTGACAGGAACGGATCTAAGCCACGACACATGGTGGCAACTAGATGTGTCAATAAATCCGTTCCTGTCAGTCTCCTTGAAGAAAGTAGAGGTTTCAAGGGAACTACCAACCACTTTAATTTTAAGATCTAGAAAATGAATTTCAGATCTACTGCATTCATGCACCAATCTAATTCCTCTGTCATTGTCATTCAGTGCAGAGATGAATGATTCAAGGGACTCAGAGTCACCATCCCATAGGAGGAGGATGTCATCGATGTACCTCCGCCAGAGAACTATCTCTGGTCTCGGAACGTCACCGATGACATCCTCCTCCCATTTGGCCATGAACAGATTGGCCATACTTGGCGCAAACTTCGCGCCCATGGCCACCCCCTTATTTTGTCTGTAATAAGTGCCATTGAACCAGAAGAAATTATGGGCCATAGCATAATCCAACAGGGATAAGATGAATTGACTCTGAAGACCTAACAAAGTGCTCTGACCCAAGAAATATTCAACAGCCTCCCTTCCATGCTGGTGTGATATAACCGTGTAAAGGGATGAAACATCAGCAGTGGCCAAGATGTAGGTGTGCTTCCACTCTATATCCTTAAGTATATTAATGACTTGCATAGAGTCCCTCAAAAATGAGGGGGTCTTGGTCACAAGGGGCTGGAGAAAGAAGTCTATGTATTTACCCACCCGGGAGGTAACCGAATCAATGCCACTAATGATTGGCCTCCCGGGTGGGTTCACCGCATCTTTATGCACCTTGGGTAGATAGTACATTATTGGCACCCTTGGGGCGGATGGTACCAAAAAGGATTTCTCCTTCTCGGTAAGGAGTTTGCGCTGAAAGCCATCCTCCACCAAGTCGACAAGTTCTTTTTTGTATGATGTCGTAGGGTTACCCCTCAGGGGAATATAAGTGTCCCGGTCTGACAATAACCTATTCATTTCCACATTATAGGCCACAGTATCCAGAATGACTATTCCTCCCCCTTTATCTGCTGGCCTCACAATTATGTCCTTACGCTCCTTTAAGGAGCGAAGTCCCCGTTCAAACATATGTGTTTGATGGACTTTTTTGAGGCTAAGCTTATCCAAGTCCTTGGCAACCAAATCTCGGAACACAGTCAGAGTGGGAGCCAAAGGACCTGGGGGGTTGAATAGTGAGGCATTGGAAAATGAAGTGGACTTGATGCCCATATTATATTCCACTCTAGGGGTGATGGGGTTCCCCATCAGATGCCTTTTAATGCTCATTTTACGCACAAACTTTTGAAGGTCTATGAAAGTGTCGAATTTGTTAAGAGGTCGGGGGGGAGCAAACTTGAGTCCATGATTTAACACATGCTTCTCTTCAACCGAAAGAGAAGCTGAACTCAAATTAAACAAACCCCGATCCCTCAACGCCGACTTCTTTTTGTTGCGGACCCTCCGCCCCCCTCTAGTCCCTCTCTGCCCTCCTTTTGCCTTTTGTTTTTTGGGGTGCCCCCGTGAAAAGGGGTATTAAGCTGGTTCCATGAGCCTTGCCCCCCAGGAGGGTTAGAGTAGGCAGATGGAGGCTGGTGGTATCCCTGTGAAGTCTGTGGCCGTTGGTTCCCTCTATTCTGATAATAGGGTCCCTGTGGCTGAAAAGGAGGTATGTATTCCTCTTGTTGCGGGTGTGTGGTGATATATTGAGCGGCTCCCTGATAATCCTCTCGGAGTGGTAAAAATCTATTTCCAGAGGGTTGTTGGCTATATCCTTGTTGAGGGGCAGCTTTCCCCTTACCTCTAGCCCTACCCCTACCACCTCCACGGCCTCGTCCCCGTCCTCTGGGCTGAGCCCATGTCTCCGTTGAAATAAGAGGATAATGAGACTGGCCAGAACTCTCACCAACTTCCATTGGGGTACTGGGGGGGGGTACCAGCTGAGAGGGTTGTCCTGTGCCAACATCAGCCGGGTCCCTATTGGCTTGCCATTTAAAGACTAGCTTACTCTGATAATCACCACTATCCCTTAGGAATTTCTTCCTTTTTTTATTTTTCTGTTCCAAGTCCTCCTTTTCCAAATGCTTTTTTAAGAGGTCAGATTTTTGTTTATAGAGGTCTTTAGATTTAAATTCCTCCAGTTTGCCTTTAATAACATTAATCTCCTCATCCAATTTCTTAAGTTTAAGCCGTTTCTTGGTTACCATATAACGTAGTAATTCAAGCCCTGCCTTGTTGAAGTATTGGTACCACTCATCTAAATCTAAGATGTCACTCTGTGGTGCCACCTCCCACCTCAGGCTTCTAGGTACCATACTTTCAGCAAGATATTTCTCAAAGAAGGCAATATCCCACCCCGTGTGGAGCTCGGTTGTCATGATGTTCTTAAGTCTCAAAAAGAGACCACTCATGTCATCCGCAGGCTCACTAGAGGTCGAGAAAATGCCTTCCAGGTTGATGGAATAGGTCTTCCTGTACTCAAATACATCCATGATAGTACAAGCACAGAAAGGCCAACCAACACTGGTATAATGATGCGAAAAAACCAAATGTGGATATCTCGCTCGACAGATCCTTACTCAGAATTCACAAAGCAGCAGCACATGTACTAATTAGCAAGAATATAAAAATGGGGATATTGCTGCGCTAAAATGTAAAGATAAAAACATACATGAATAAAAAGTCAACAGACCAAATGAAAGCAGCCAGCACCTGATCTAGAATCAGAAATACCAGATCTAAATAGCAATATAGAATGGGATTGGTGCAGCGCTAACACAATTGAATCCACAGTCCATACAAATGTTCAAATGGATCAAATACAAAAGTGCAGTAAACAAAAGTTCATCAGAGAGTGCTCCAATAAAGAAGGGAAACTGTCCACCACTTCAAACTTGGAAAAAGCCCCGAGTGCAGGAACCGCCACCAAGATAATAAATGGCCTCTTACCAAATTGCAATGACCCCCATTACAAGGATCAAAGACAGCCTGTGTGAACAAATCAGTGCCCAGATCGACATGTATCCATTCCCAGTGTTCCCTCAGCAGCTCCGACCGGAACAAGTGAACATAAGGAAAAGAGGGACAACTCCAATAGTGAAGTACGTTCACAGGTTTATTCAGTAAAAGCAGAGTGGCAACTCACGTTTGCATGAAGAAATCACAGCATGTCTCGGAGCTATACTCTCAGAACCTTTGTTTCCAACCAATAAAATGGCCGCCGTGTCTCCTTGCTGGCCTCAGCACGACGAACCGCAGGCTCCTCCTCCGACCGGTTTCATCAACACGTGACTTCGTCAGGGGGTGTGGCCTATGGCAGAACGTCTTTCCTTATATGCTGGGTGAGACAGGGCGGAACTCGCTGGGTCCAATCCGGAGCCAGCAGGAAGTGGTCATCCCAAACCATCAACAGGAAGGAGACCAACGACCCGGAACAGGATGTGTGACCTTTGAATGTCAACATCCGGAGCTAAACCCGGGATTGGAGACCGCAAACAGCGATAAACCGATCAAATATTAACATGATTGCACAAGAGATATATGTGCCTTATATTTCAAAGGACTTCTAGTGCATATTTGATCTTAAGAAAGAAACCTTATTTAAAAGAGCTTCAAAACGGGGGAAACCTATAGGGGGTGGCCATGGGCGCGAAGTTTGCGCCAAGTATGGCCAATCTGTTCATGGCCAAATGGGAGGAGGATGTCATCGGTGACGTTCCGAGACCAGAGATAGTTCTCTGGCGGAGGTACATCGATGACATCCTCCTCCTATGGGATGGTGACTCTGAGTCCCTTGAATCATTCATCTCTGCACTGAATGACAATGACAGAGGAATTAGATTGGTGCATGAATGCAGTAGATCTGAAATTCATTTTCTAGATCTTAAAATTAAAGTGGTTGGTAGTTCCCTTGAAACCTCTACTTTCTTCAAGGAGACTGACAGGAACGGATTTATTGACACATCTAGTTGCCACCATGTGTCGTGGCTTAGATCCGTTCCTGTCAGTCAGTTCCTCAGACTCAAGAGGAACTGTTCCAATAGAGCGGACTTCCTGCGGGAGGCTAGCTCCTTGAAGTCCAAGTTTTTGGAGAAGGGGTATAAAGAACAGGATCTTGAAAAAGCCCTTATGCAGGCAGATTCCCGTAATAGGGCTGACCTGTTGGTACCACGAGAACGTGAGAGTAATGATGATTTTCAGTTTGCCTTTTTTTCATCATACTCCGTTCAGCATTTCTCTGTTAAAAAATTGATCAGGAAGCATTGGCACATCCTAAAGAACGACAGCCTCCTGGGCCCTGTACTACCTGAAGCTCCTAAAGTCGTTTTTAGGGGTGTGCCTCCGCTGAGGCTTCAAGTGGCCCCCAACATTGTGGATCCACCTAAGACCATCTCTTTTTTTCAGGAGAGGGGTGGTTTTTATCCATGTAGAGGTTGTGCCATCTGCAAGGTTAATGCTTGTAGGTCTAGGAGGGTTGAGACGTTCTTTTCCAATGCCACACAACGTAATGTTAAAATCAAGCCGTTCATCACATGTTCCACACGGCACGTTGTCTACCTACTACGTTGCCCTTGTGGCCGTGAATATGTGGGTAGGACGATACGAAAGTTACACGTGCGGTTGCAGGAACATGTGGCGAATATACTGAAGGCATTCCCAAAACATAGTGTCTCTAGACACTATGATGAATGTCATGGGAATGACCCCAAAGGCACTGTCTTTTTAGGCATTGATAAATTTTCAGGCAGTTGGAGGGGTAGTAACCGTACCAGAGGTGTCTCACAACTAGAGACCAGCTGGATTTATCGGTTGAAGACCTACGCCCCTCACGGGTTAAATATTGATTGGGATATTAATTCCTTTATCAATAATGCCTGATGAAGGGGTTTTCAGTATGTTCTGCACTGTTGGTTATCATAATTTTATTTTGTTTTTATTTGTGGGATAGTTTTAAATGTTTTTATTCTATATTTTTTGTGATGCTATTAAACTGTCATATTGTGTATCATATTTAGTTCACATTTTTAGTTACATTTATAATTTTCCCTTCATGTCAATGTAAGTTATGTAATGGAGCACTCTCGGGAATTTTTGTTTCTGGCCGCTAGATGGCGGTGTTTCCCTGCAAAGTCTAGCACGGCTAGAGTAGAGCACTGTTCCCCTGGTTACCTATAGGTTTCCCCCGTTTTGAAGCTCTTTTAAATAAGGTTTCTTTCTTAAGATCAAATATGCACTAGAAGTCCTTTGAAATATAAGGCACATATATCTCTTGTGCAATCATGTTAATATTTGATCGGTTTATCGCTGTTTGCGGTCTCCAATCCCGGGTTTAGCTCCGGATGTTGACATTCAAAGGTCACACATCCTGTTCCGGGTCGTTGGTCTCCTTCCTGTTGATGGTTTGGGATGACCACTTCCTGCTGGCTCCGGATTGGACCCAGCGAGTTCCGCCCTGTCTCACCCAGCATATAAGGAAAGACGTTCTGCCATAGGCCACACCCCCTGACGAAGTCACGTGTTGATGAAACCGGTCGGAGGAGGAGCCTGCGGTTCGTCGTGCTGAGGCCAGCAAGGAGACACGGCGGCCATTTTATTGGTTGGAAACAAAGGTTCTGAGAGTATAGCTCCGAGACATGCTGTGATTTCTTCATGCAAACGTGAGTTGCCACTCTGCTTTTACTGAATAAACCTGTGAACGTACTTCACTATTGGAGTTGTCCCTCTTTTCCTTATGTTCACTTGTTCCGGTCGGAGCTGCTGAGGGAACACTGGGAATGGATACATGTCGATCTGGGCACTGATTTGTTCACACAGGCTGTCTTTGATCCTTGTAATGGGGGTCATTGCAATTTGGTAAGAGGCCATTTATTATCTTGGTGGCGGTTCCTGCACTCGGGGCTTTTTCCAAGTTTGAAGTGGTGGACAGTTTCCCTTCTTTATTGGAGCACTCTCTGATGAACTTTTGTTTACTGCACTTTTGTATTTGATCCATTTGAACATTTGTATGGACTGTGGATTCAATTGTGTTAGCGCTGCACCAATCCCATTCTATATTGCTATTTAGATCTGGTATTTCTGATTCTAGATCAGGTGCTGGCTGCTTTCATTTGGTCTGTTGACTTTTTATTCATGTATGTTTTTATCTTTACATTTTAGCGCAGCAATATCCCCATTTTTATAACCCTGCATTTGCCTTGCAAAAAGGTGGGGAAAACAGAAAATTGTATCAAATAACCATATTTTTTCTTTCCTGACACCAGTTCATGGCGACATACAGTATCTCTCAAAAGTGAGTACACCCCTAACATTTTTGTAAATATTTTATTATATCTTTTCATGTGACAACACTGAAGAAATAACACTTTGCTACAATGTAAAGTAGTGAATGTACAGCTTGTACTAGGCTCCATGTACACGGGATGCTGGAAATGGCCGTTTAGGAGCAGTTGAGTGTTTTTTTCAGAAGCCCCTGAACGCAGCTCCATGTTATCTTATCTGTCCATGTACACATGGTCGTTTACAGTCATTTGCAGGCGGTTGCGTTCAGGGATGTTTTTTAGAACGCAATTATTTGCATTCGAACGTGTGTTTCCTGGCATTTCAAACGCAAAAACGCGTCCGTACGCGATGACTCGCGTTTAGCGTTCGCGTTTTTCCATTTTAAAGGGGAATAATTTTTTTGACCTCTAGGAACGGTTCTAAACGCAAACGCCCGCTAAATGCCCACTAAACGTGGGTACAAACGCGACCGAACGGACGTTTCAAACGTCCAAAAAAATTCCAGCATTCAAAGGGACTTTTAACAACGTCCCGTGTACATGGAGCCTAACAGTGTAAATTTGTGGTTACCTCAAAATAACTCCACACACATCTATTAATGTCTAAGCCGCTGGCAGCAAAAGTGAGTACACCCCTAAGTGAAAATGTCCAAATTAGGCCCAAAGTGGCAATATTTTGTGTAGCCACCATTATTTTCCAGCACTGCCTTAACCCTGGCATGGACTTCACCAGAGCTTCACAGGTTGCCTCTTCCACTCCTCCATGATGACATCACGGAGCTTGCGGTCCTCCACCTTCCGTTTTGAGGATGCCCCACAGATGCTTAATAGCATTTAGGTCTGGAGACCTGCTTGGCCAGCCCATCACCTTTACCCTCAGCTTCTTTACAAAGGCAGTGGTCATCTTGGAGGTGTGTTTGGGGTCATTATTATGTTGGAATACTGCCCTGCGGCCCAGTTTCTGAAATGAGGGGATCATGCTCTGCTTCAGTATGTCACAGTACATGTTGGCATTTATTGTTGCCTCAATGAACTGTAGCTCCCCAGTGCTGGCAGCACTCATGCGTTCCAAGACCATGACACTCCCACCACCATGCTTGACTGTAGGCAAGACACACTTATCTTTGTACTCCTCACCTGGTTGCTTCCACACACGCTTGACGCCATCTGAAATAAGTTTATCTTGGTCTCATCAGACCACAGGACATGGTTCCAGTAATCCAGCCATGCAGACCAATTTGATGCAGTGTGCTGCGTATGGTCTGAGCACTGACAGGCTGACCCCCCCCACCCCTTCAACCTGTGCAGCAATGCTGGCAGCACTCATATGTCTATTTCCCAAAGACAACCTCTCGATATGATGCTGACCACATGCACTCAACCTCTTTGGTTGACCATGGCGAGGCCTGTTGTGAGTGGAACCTGCTCTGTTAAACTGCTCTATGGTTTTGGCCACCATGCTGCAGCTCAGTTTCAGGGTCTTGGCAATCGTCTTATAGCCTAGGCTATCTTTATGTAGAACACCAATTTTTTTAGATCCTCAGAGTTCTTTGCCATGAGGTGCCATGTTGAACTTCCAGTGATCAGTATGAGAGAGTGAGAGCAGTAACATCAAATTGAACGCACCTGCTCCCCATTCACACCTGAGACGTAACACTAACGAGTCACATGACACTGGGGATGAAAAATGGCTATCTGGGCCCAATTTGGACATTTTCACTTAGGGGTGCCAGTGGTTTAGACATTAATGGCTGTGTGTTGGGTTACTTTGAGGGAACAGCAAATTTACACTGTTATACAAGCTGTACACTCACTACTTTACATTGTAGCAAAGTGTAATTTCTTTAGTGTTGTTAAAGATAAAGTAAAATATATTTAGAAAAATGTGAGGGGTGTAATCACTTTTGTGTGATACTGTACATATGATATAACCCCCCCCCCCCATATCCACCCACAGTACCTGTTAAAATCTGTAAAAGTCTGACTGAGAGCAACCTCGCCCATTCTCCGTAAAAATAACACGATCAAAAAAGGGAGGGTTCGTATGCTGCCATGGATTGGCATCAGGAAAGGAAAATCACGGTAAGTATTTGATACAATTTTCCATTTTCCTGACTCCAACATGGCAGCATACATGTAATAAATAACAAGCTAAATAGGGAGGGCCAAAATGTATAATAACATTTTATTTCAATGGACATGGAAGCCTGGACCGTCTTTCTTTTGAATTCCATTGATGTACAAACCCCTGAATCTTCCCTGTAGCGCCTGAGGAATGTGCACTGCGCCAACCAGCCTGCTGCTTTGCAGATGTCTCCATAGGCAAATGCCCGAATTTAAAGGCATTCAAATGGGGGAAATTGCTCTGTCAAACTTTTAAAGATTGAAACGGGTCCTGTTTTCACTGTTCAATCACTCTGAAACTGGTGCAGGTGACACAGACCAGAAACAGGTCTGTCTGCTTTGTTAAAGTGGTGCACGTGACTCTTGCTATTGTAATGGTGCAGGAAGCTTGGTTTATTCCCCCCTGGTGTCCTGTGGTGATGTAGAGAAGTGATTGGAGCCCAAACTGCGGCCCCTGACGCTGCCAAAGGGCAGCACTTAATGTTCGGTATCATACAGAATAATGCTACAAAAGCCTGTTTGTGGACATTCAACAGGAAATGGTCAGTGACTGGGCATATGATACACATGTGGTTGGAGAGACAGGCTGTGAGCACTGACAAAGACAATTTTCCCACTACTGACTGCTGAGGTTTGCTCACCATGTACCAAAGGGTCACAAGTTAGGCCCTAGGGATGTAGAAGCTTACACACCGGACCAAAGTGTGAGGTAAGGGACCATGCATCAGACAGGACTGAAACGGTCACACATACCTATATAAGGCTGTCCTGTGCATTCATGTGCTGGAGTGTCGTCTTTGGCAAGACTCAAGACTTACCTTCTGTCTTTCACATTTGTATGGGCTTCTCTCCTGTACTGACGTTGCTTATTCTGATTTCACTGCACACCACGAGCTTCTCATAGTGTGCGTTAGTCAGATAGAGGCTTCCTTATTTTGTGGCTGGAGGTGGAGGACATCCAGCGTTACCTAGTCATTTCCTCCCCAGCCTTACTGTACTCGTCCCACCCCTTTCATTCACTGGTTTTCTGTTCTTTCAGTCACGGAGGCCCGGAATCACATTTGAGTTTTACCATAGCTTCTGTTTTTCAGGAAACTATGTACAACACCCTGCATGCTCCTCCCACTAGCAATGATAGGCCTGAATTGCACAGAGAATCACAAAGATCTAGTGATAATGTCATTGGGTCTAAAGTAGGGTATATAATGAAAACAGGATTTTTGTTGGCATGTTTATGAGGGGAAAAAGGAGGACCCAAATGAACCTTTAGCTTTAAGTATTTCAAATGAAGGCCACCCAAAAGTTCACAGGCTGCTCTTTTAACAGATGAAATAAAATACTTCTTTTTAAATCTGTGTTTATTTTCAGTTGTTTTACACCTTAAACATGTTTATTCTTCTAGATCGTTTATTGGCCCGACCCTTGGTGGGTTTCTAAATGAAAAGTTGAACTTCAGATGGGCAGCTGCCATCCAAGGCCTTTTTCCATTTGTGGCAGTGAGTTTCAAAACAGTTGCAATTGATTTCCTCTATTGTTTAATTTATTGCTAACATTTATTTTTGTTTTCCAGTTTATTTTGAGTGTTGCATTTTACTCCTGGGAAATTCATAAAAAGAATAGAAGGTGAGCTAATTTTGCATTTTCTACAGTTTAAGGCAAATTTAATTTTTTACCAGATTAGAGCAGTCACCAAAGCTATGCTTTATGCATTTATGTTGTCCCAGACGAAAATGAATACCTTTTATAGCTTGAAAAATAAAAGTGAACCTAAGTGCCGGTTCACACTACCGCGGCACGACTTCGGGGGCGACCTGTGAAGTCGCAACGCACCGCAACTTCGGCGTGACTTGCACGGACTTCATATAATGAATGTCAATGCAAGTCACTCCGATGTCACCCCGAAGTAGTACAGGAACTATTTTCTAAGTCGGAGCGACTTGAGTCGCTCCTATTAGAACGGTTCCCGTAGCACTGCATTGACCGCGACTTGTCAGGCTGACCAGTCGCCTGACAAGTCGCGGTAGTGTGAATGGGCACTTAAAGTGCAGACTATGGACTCCTAAGTGTTTACAAATTCTTAAAGTGTTACTAAACCCACAACAGTAAAATCAGTCTGTATATGCAGTAAAGCATGCTTGTTCTACTCACTGTGGAAGTTAATCCTACTCCAGGGGTGGACTGAAAACCTATGGGGTTCCCAGGCAATAGAAGATCATGGGGCCCCCTGTGTCTCCGTCCATGTGTCCCTGCCCACAATCAAAAAAAAAAAAAATTTCATATAAAAAAATGTGAAAAATATTGTTATCTTTGCAAAATTGTCGCTCTTTTTTTTGTTTATAGCGCATGATCAAAAAATCGCACAGGTGATCAAATACCACCAAAAGAAAGCCCTGTTTGTGGGAAAAAAAGGACGTCAAATTTGTTTAGGTACAGCGTCGCACGACCGCGCAATCCGTTAAAGTCACGCAGTGCCGAATCGCAAAATAGGCCCTGGTCAGGAAGGGGGTAAAATCTTCGGGGGCTTAAGTGGTTAAGGCATATTTCTCTATCGCTCATTGACAGACGTAGTCCTCGGTGATACAGCACCTTCGGGTTATGTCGCCTCCACAGGAGTAGGACTAGACAGGAAATAAAATGCTCTGGCCACACCCTAGGGGCAGTCCCCGAGGGTATATCCTCTCTCTCTCTGCCACAGCAAATCAGTTTTTTTCTGTCTAGTCAGGAGTAAGGACCTAGATACCTTGTTGGGATCTTCGGTCCTGGCAGGAATTTGTTCTTAGAAAAGATTTTTTTAGACAGCTTTTTTTCTCCAGTGTTCCTGTGAGATCTTCAAGCAAGAAAGCTGAACTGGGCGACGGGCGGGATGTTGAGATCCAGTGGTCACCCCAGTTCAGCCTACGAGCGCGTGCAGGCCATAGCTCCGCGCTGGGTCGGCCGCGACATAGTCCCACTGGAGGGGACTGACTCTGCGAGTTAAACGTCTCGCTGAAGCGCCAAGGACCATGAGTCACGGCGTCCGTATTGGTCGACAGCCCTCCAACTTCGGTGGAGAGGGGTACTGTCAGGAGTTGGCGCCCGCCTGGTTCCGGTATGGTGAGTAGTATGTTCCCCTTTTCCCCCTGACGGGTCTTGTGGTGAACGCGGGCCCCTCTCTGTAATGGTAAGGATGGGTTCCCCTCTATCCTATAACATAGCACAGATCCCCCTATATTGAGTGTGATTTGTGTGTACAAAAAGCCAGCAGGCTTGGTTTGGAAGCTGACAATCTAATTACAAAGTATGTTTAAATGATTGTAATATGTGGCAGCACTGGAATCTTACTGTGTTACTAGAAGTATCCTACCTGTCAGAAGCCACAGGACAGGTATGCGGCTTGCCAGGTCATTCCTCCAGCTGAAGCAGGTCTCCCGACGGCCACGCGGTTCCGCCAGGGTTCGGTACCGCCGGTCAAGCTGATCTCTATGAGAGAAAGATTTTGCGATGCCTAGTTACTCTGCAGGACGCCGCTATGCTGTAACAGACCCGCCGTAGATCGCACGAGGCCGCCATTTTGGCGTAGCCTCATGTCTGCAGCATGGGGGCGGCCATGTTTGAGGTGACTCAAACACCTCGTGGAGCTAGGGGAGGCGCCGGAAGGCGTGCAGAGGGGCGGAGCCGCCTCCTTTCTTCCCGGGCAGCCAGCCAAAAGACTTCCTGTTTGTGGACACAGCGCTGTAACCTGTTGCAGTGAACTCTGAGCATCAAGTGGTGAGCCTGGGGGTTTATCTCTCTCTCTCTCTCTCTCTCGATCGATAGGGATCCCTAGCAGGTAACACTGAGGGGCTTTTGTGGCGCTGGGGGTCTGGAAAAAAAAAAAAAAAAAAGACGTTTATTTAAGTTTGGATTGAATTTTCCGGGTAGTTACTGGAATAATCATGGACCCTGCCACACAAGTACCCCCACCTGTTTCCCTCGAGGGGGCCACGGGACCCGCCGGTGCACAGAGTATGGATGCATTTACAGCAGTTTTGGAGTCTATGGTGGCTCGGGTGGAGGCGGCCTGTCAGGGATGGGGGTCAAGAAAGCGACCCCCGCCTACCCCTATATCATCTGACACCTCTGACTCAGATTCAGAGATGGTCACTGCAGCTGCAGGTCCCTCTGCAAGGGCTGTTATCTCAGGTAAAGCTCCCTCAGACAGTGAGGAGGACGTTCATTCTTCCGCCATAATTCAGGAAGAAGCATTGGTGGATGCACTAGTTGTGGCGGTGCGGGAAACCTTAAGACTTGAGGTTTTACCGGCAGAGGCAACTGAAACAGAGATTCCCTTTGGTACTAACAAGCCCATCAAAACGGTGAAGGTTTTTCCTGTACCCAAGTGTTTTGGTAATAAAATGAAAGGAGAATGGGAGCATTCTAAGCGTACCTTTACTATTTCCAAGCGTATTGCTAGACGCTATCCGTTTGAGGAATCCCTCATTAAGAAATGGACGGTACCACCAGTGGTGGATCCACCTATTTCCAGGCTGAATAAAGCCACGGTTATCCCAGTGGAGGACACTTCGTCCTTTAAGGATCCGGTGGATCGAAAGATGGAAGCGGAGTCCCGCACTATCTTCTCCCTGATAGGGTCAGCATTTAGACCAGTAATTGTTATTGGTCTAGTTTCCCAGACACTAACGGAATGGGCGAGATTGGTACGCCAAGACCTTAGGGGAAAAGATATTCCCCAGGGAACATCTGATTTGATGGAACAGATTATACAAGGGCTACAGTTTGTCTGTGACGCAGCCTTGGATGCTACCCCCCTATTAGGGCATGCATCTATGTCAGCGGTAATCCTCAGACGTGTGCTGTGGTTAAAATGCTGGTCAGCTGACCTAGGTTCCAAAAAGACCTTGACGAATCTCCCTTTTCAGGGGAATCGCCTATTTGGGGCCACCCTAGATGAAATCATTAAGGATGCCACTGGGGGCAAGAGCACTTTCTTGCCACAGGCTGCTAAAGCTAAGGGACCTCGCAACAAGTGAGGACCTTTCTTTACCGCCCATAAAGGGTTCGAACGCCCAGCTGGAACAAGCGGGAAAGGCAAGACTCCTCCAGGAGGGTTCAAGAAAGGCTGGTCGGACAAACAGAGGACCGACTCAGCCAAACCCGAAGCAAAGGATTACACAGCCTGAAGGTGCGCCCCCACCCGGGTTGAGGGTGGGGGGACGTTTTCACCGGTATTCAGGACATTAGATCGAGCATCGACTACTACTACCGGTGCGATTCTTCCCTTCCAACATTTAAGTACTACAGGGAGTGGTAGTCACCGTTCCCTGAACAGATCTTTTTCTTTACCTTTTCCTAAGATTAGTCTCAATTCCCCACAGGAATCGGATCTGGTTGACCAGATAGACCAAGAAGCCTCTAGCCGGGTGACTTCGGTCCCTGAGATTCAACCAGGAGAGATCACCGTTCCTGATAGGAATCAGGTGTCGGATAAATGTGTGGGAACAGAAAACGACCAGACTTTCTCGGATGGTCGGGGCCAGATAGCTCTAGGGACGCCTGGTTCAAATCCCGTCCGTGCCAGTGGTCCTAGAAATTCTAGGCTGGCCTCGTCAAGCCGGCCTGGCTGACTTGGACTTGCTAGTCGCGGACGTTCCGTGGGAACTGCGTCTCAGGGAGTATCTGCGGTCTCAAGGACCAATCTACCATTGTGCTTTACAGTCGCTGGTTTTAATGGCCTGGCCATTGAGACCCAAGTACTGAAGGACAGAGGGTTGTCAGCTTCAGTCATTCCTACCCTTATTAAAGCAAGGAAAGCGACTTCCAGCAGAGTCTATTATCACACATGGAAGACTTATATCGCGTGGTGCGAATCTTTAGGATTTTCTCCACGTACCTATTCGGTGACTCGAATATTGGCCTTTTTGCAAAAAGGGGTTGAGCAGAAACTAGCCTTGAGCACCATCAAGGGTCAAGTTTCAGCATTAGCAATCTTCTTTCAGAAACCTTTAGCTACCAAGTCCTTGGTGCGGAATTTCATCCAGGGGGTGCGGCACCTGGCTCCACCAGTCCGCGCGCCCTTACCGCCCTGGGATCTTAATTTGGTTTTGTCGGTTCTACAGAAACCTCCTTTTGAAAACATCAGGGAGATTCCCTTGCTTACTTTATCCCAGAAGGTGGCCTTCTTGGTGGCTATCACTTCTGCACGCAGGGTGTCAGAACTGGCTGCTTTATCATGCCAGTCCCCATACTTGGTGATTCATAGGGATAAGGTAGTACTTCATCCTAAGCCATCCTTTCTTCCAAAGGTGGTTTCAGATTTTCATCTGAATGAAGATATTGTACTACCTTCCTTGTGTCCTCAGCCCAATCATCATCGGGAACATGCGTTGCATTCCTTGGATGTGGTTCGGGCAATCAGGGTATACCTGAAGGCTACGGAATCGTTCCGTAAGACGGATTCACTTTTTGTGATCACGGATGGCCCCAGAAAGGGGTTGCCTGCATCTGTCGCGACTATTGCCAAATGGATTAGACAGACGGTGGTACAGGCTTATTCTATTAAGGGTCGGAGTCCTCCGTTCCCTGTTAGGGCGCACTCCACTCGAGCGCTCAGTACTTCCTGGGCCTTTCGCCATCAGGCGTCAGTGGTCCAGGTATGTAAGGCGGCCACCTGGTCGTCGGTACATACCTTTACAAAATTTTATAAAATTGATGTGATGGCATCGGCGGATGCCTCATTTGGCCGCAAGGTTTTGCAGGCCGCAATTTGAGGAGACCGGTGGTCTACCTCGAGGGTTTTTTTCTGTTTGAAAATTTTTTTGTTGAGTCTCATCATTAAGGATGAGCATTGTAAACTTCTAGTTGGCACCGGTTGGGCCTTCTAGATTTGGATTTGATTTCCATTTTCCCACCCCTCATTTGTGATACTGCTCTGGGACGTCCCGAAGGTGCTGTATCACCGAGGACTACGTCTGTCAATGAGCGATAGAGAAAAATGGATTTTTGTAAAATCTTACCGTAAAATCCTTTTCTCTTAGCTCATTGACAGACGTAGTACCCGCCCCTCTGTTTTTGAGTTGGGTTGGGTTAAATTCTCTAAACACTGCTTTTGTGACATAACTGATTTGCTGTGGAAGAGAGAGAGAGGATATACCCTCGGGGACTGCCCCTAGGGTGTGGCCAGAGCATTTTATTTCCTGTCTAGTCCTACTCCTGTGGAGGCGACATAACCCGAAGGTGCTGTATCACCGAGGACTACGTCTGTCAATGAGCTAAGAGAAAAGGATTTTACGGTAAGATTTTACAAAAATCCATTTTTTGATGAGGACGGAGGACTAGATGTATTTTGGCAGTTTTTAAAACAAGTAACGATGCCCTTTAATAAAAACCAAAATCATGTAACAAAACAGTAAACTTATTTTGTTTCTACAGGCCACAGTCTGCAAATGTTAGTACAGCTCAAGAAAGAGAACCTTTGTTGCAAGAGGATTGATGAAGATTAATAAAAGTTCTATTTTCTACTGTTTAAAGCACTTTTGCAAAGGAAAGTGGAGGCATTGACCACAAATGCCAGTGAGATTCAAGGTTTACATTTTTTCCTGAATGTTAGAAAATTAAAATGGGTGGTTGTTATGGGTAATGCCACTATTTTGCTACACACATTAACTCAGTTGTTTTATTTTGCTAAATAGCATTTAATTATAGTGTTATATCTTGTTTTAAATAGTTATTGTACATGTTTATTAAGCTAGACTGAAGTCTGAATATTTTTTTTTTCTTTTTTTTATTTAAATGTGTACTGCAGTTTGCCAGTCAATCAGTTATTGAAGAGAACACATATTGCAAAGTACTTTAAAGTACATTTTGGTTACAACTAAAGCTGACGTTTAAAATATTATAGTAATCATTGTAGTAATACAAGTAGTTGCTAAAAGGTTAAATCACTTCCAAGTTTTTTATATTATTTGTATGAGGGCAAGATCTTTGCACCATGTTTACCAAGTCTGCCAACTGCCATAGCTATTAAAGGGTAATTTAAGTTCCCTCATTACCATTTGTATTCACTTTCCTAGAAATGCAGTAGGCAGTATTATTCTTTGTTCAACTGCAGCAGGGGGATTGAGACCTAATGGTGATGTGGGGTAGAGGCTTGAACTGGTGGGAAGATCTCACTATTGGATTCCCTAAGCAGTTTTTCTTGACAGACCACTCAAACAGGAAAGCTACCAATGCATAAGGTTCACACCACGGAATCGCAGCGATTATGGCAGCACTTCCAGAATCGTGGCAAAACATGGAATGTGTTTGCAATGCCATTATTTCCTAATGGCACTTCAAATGCGGTGTGATTTTTCCGCAATTGTCGAGTGACAAAACGCATGACAATCACAGCGAAAATTGCAACTTCCAACACTCCTAGCTCTGTACCAAGATTTGGTACATGAGCTTCTTTGGATCATTTTTGGAATGGGGGGAAGCCCATTCAAAAATGCTCCACTAAAAAAAAAAAAAAAAAAAGCTAAAAAAAAAACAAACAAACTGCAACAGCTGTCGCTGCAAATCGCTCTGGTGTGAATGGAGCCTTAGGTTACATTTCCATTTGTTCATATATTTATTTGGCCATATATTAACTGTTGCTATATTTTATTTGCTTTTCACTTCACACGGACATATGATTTGCTGAACATGTTCTGAATAGACAGCCACTGTGTTTCTCTGTACTCCCATTTGAAGTAAGCCTGAGATAAACAAGGAGGCTGCCACTGCAACTTCTCATTCTGCAAGTGCTAGTTCACTGACTTTTAAATTTATTCTCTTCCTTCAATTCTTAGAAGAGTAAAATCCGCATCCTTGTACCAGCCAAGTGACTCAAAGTAAAGTCTGAGTTGACTTTTCTGATATGCATACTTGTTCCAGGTTAATGACTCAAGTGTTGTTGAACCCAGTGGGTCATTGCGATAGCCAGAAAACTACATTGGGCATAGAAAAGAATCCTGGGGGACTGCCATTGCTGACCTCTTCTAATATTGCTACAGTGGGTATAGAAAAGAATCACTCCCCCTGAAAATAATCACATTTGTTGCTTTGCAGCCTGAAATGAAGACAGGCAGTTTTTGTTTTGTTTTACAGTATCTCACATGAGTGAGTAGGACCCCCACATTTTTGTAAGTATTATATCTTTTCATGTGACAACACTGAAGAAATTACACTTTGTTACAATGTAAAGTAGTAAGTGTACAGCTTGTATAACATTGTAAATTTTCTGTCCCCTCAAAATAACTCAACACACAGCCATTAATGTCTAAACCGCTGGCAACAAAGGTGAGTACAACCCTAAGTGACAATGTCCAAATTGGGTCCAAAGTGTCAATATTTTGTGTGGCCACCATTATTTTGCAGCATTGCCTTAACCCTCTTAGGTATGGAGTTCACCAGAGCTTCACAGGTTGCCACTGGAGTCCTCTTCCACTCCTCCATGATGACATCACGGAGCTGGTGGATGTTAGAGACATTGCGCTAATCCACCTTCCTTTTGAGGATGCCCCACACATGCTCGATAGGGTTTAGGTCTGGAGACATGCTTGGCCAGTTCATCACCTTTACCCTCAGCTTCTTTAGCAAGGCAGTGGTCGTCTTGGAGGTGTGTTTGGGGTAGTTATCATGTTGGAATACTGCCCTGCGGCCCAGTCTCCGAAGGGAGGGGTTCATGCTCTGCTTCAGTATGTCACAGTACATGTTGGCATTCATGGTTCCCTCAATGAACTGTAGCTCTCCAGTGCCTTGCTGGTGGATGTTAGAGACCTTGCGCTCCTCCACCTTCCATTTGAGGATGCCCCACGGATGCTCAATAGGTTTTAGGTCTGGAGACATGCTTGGCCAGTCTATCACCTTTACTTTCAGCTTCTTTAGCAAGGCAGTGGTCCACTTGGAGGTGAGTTTGGGGTCATTATCATGTTGGAATACTGCCCTGCGGCCCAGTCTCTGAAGGGAAGGGATCATGCTCTGCTTCAGTATGTCACAGTACATGTAGGCATTCATGGTTTCCTCAATGAACTGTAGCTCCCCAGTGCCAGCAGCACTCATGCAGCCTCAGACCAAGACACTCCCACCACCATGCTTAACTGTAGGCAAGACACACTTGTCTTTGTACTCCTCACCTGGTTGCCGCCACACACGCTTGACACCATCTGAACCAAATAAATGTATCTTGGTCTCATCAGACCACAAGACATGGTTTCAGTAATCCATGTCCTTAGTCTGCTTGTCTTCAACAAACTGTTTGCGTTTTTTCTTGTGCATCATCTTTAGAAAGGGCTTCCTCCTGGGATGACAGCCATGCAGACCAATTTTATGCAGTGTGCGGCGTATGGTCTGAGCACTGACAGGCTGACCCCCACCCCTTCAATGTCTGCAGCAATGCATTCATATGTCTATTTCCCAAAGACAACCTCTAGATACGACGACGAGCCCGTTCACTCAACTTCTTTGGTCGACCATGGTGAGGCCTGTTCTGAGTGGAACCTGTCATGTTAAACCCGTTGTATGGTCTTGACCACTGTGCTGCAGCTCAGTTTTCTTATAGCCTAGACCATCTTTCTGTAGAGCAACAGTTATTTTTTTCATATCCTCAGAGAGTTCTTTGCCATGAGATGCCATGTTGAACTTCCAGTGACCAGTATGAGAGAGTGAGAGTGATCACACCAATTTTAACACACCTGCTCCCCATTCACACCTGAGACCTTGTAACACTAACGAGTCACATGACACTGGGGGGGTGTCTAATTGGGTCCAATTTGGACATTTTAACTTGGGGGTATACTCACTTTTGTTGCCAGCGGTTTAGACATTAATGGCTGTGTGTTGAAGTATTTTGATGGGACAGCAAATTTACACTGTTATACAAGCTATACATTCACTACTTTACATTGTAGCAAAGTGTCATTTCTTAGTGTTGTCATGTGAAAAGATATAATAAAATATTTACAAAAATGTGGGGGGTGCACTCAATTTTGTTAGATACTGTATAAACATCCAAATGAAAGATATAACACCAACATAAAAAAAATTCAAAAACAGAATCACTGAGTTGGAAAAAAGGATCCCCCCCCATTTCAGTATTTTGTCTAACTAACTTTTGCTTTAATTACAGCCTTTAGTCTGTTGGGATAAAACAAAAAACTGTTTCTGTCTTCATTTCAGGCTAAAAAGCAACAAAATGTGATTATTTTTAAGTGGGGTGATTCTTTTCTATACCCACTGTAGCATTATTAGAAGGTCGGCAGTGGCAGTCCCCCATGTGTGTCAAGAAAGTTATCTTTAGCAGTTATGTATATCCATTCTGATTGTTCAACAAAGGTACTGGAGTTATTTGTATCATTGAGCAATCTAATCTTCAGAAATGACTTGCATGTTCACAAAAATGTATCATTGTCGCAATGGTAAATTTACTGTATAAGGCCCGGTTCACACTGGTGCGACTTATGCTCTGACTTTGGGAGCATAGGTCGCGTGACGTGTATAAATTAATCGTACCCTATGAGAGCCGTCTTAACTGGTATGACTCAAGTCAGTCCAACTTTGAAAAAGGTTCCTGCACTACTTTGGTCTTCAGCTTATTCAATATCATTGAATTCGGATCAAAGTCAAATCATCATCTTATCTGATCTGACTTGTGATCTTGAAGGGCAACCCCACGCCAAAATTAAAAAAAAAAAAATGCTGCAGGGTTCCCCCCACAATCCCGATACCAGACCCTTATCCGAGCATGCAGCCCGGCGGGTCAGGAAAGGGGGGGACGAGCGAGAAACCCCCCCCATCCTGGACCATACAAGGCCACATACCCTCAACATAGGGGGGTGGGTGCTTTGGGTTGGGGGAGCTCTGCACCCCCCCACCCCAAAAGCACCTTGCCCCCATTTTGATAGGGACAAGAGCCTCTTCCTGACAACCCTGGCCTGTGGTTTTAGGGATCTGCGGGCAGGAAGCTAATTGGAACCTGGAAGCCCCAGAAGCCCTTAACTAGGGGGCCCCCAGCTTCCATCCCCCTATGTGAATGAGTATGGAGTACATTGTACACCTACTTTTTCACCCCAAAAAAGGTGTAAAAAATAAATCCAAACAGTACACAGGTTTTTTTTTTTTTTACAAAATCCTTCATTAAAGCAGCTCCAATGGGTCTTCTTTCTCTGGTGAGGTCTTCTCCCTCCGAGTTCTTTTCCCTCCGCTGTCTTCTTCCTCCAGTTATTTTCCCTTCGCTGTCTTTTCCCTTTGGTTTTTCTCCCTCCCATTCTTCTCCCTCTGCTGTCTTCTTCCTCTGCCAGTTCTTCTCCCTCCGATGATGTCATCTCGCATTGCTAGCTCCCTCTGTTATGGTAGCTCCGGTGTGTGCCATTTCCTTATATAGCCATGGGGCATGGCCACCTGGTGATGTCATCTGGCGACCATGCGCCCCCTTGTGATGTCACCGCCCAAGAGGTGATGGTAAGGGGTTAACAAAGTATAGTTAAGTTGTTTAATTGGTGTGAAAACCACCATCACACATGCAAACTTATGTATTTAGTTTGGTATTTTGTCTTATTTACTGATTGTCTAGCTAGATACGCTTATTTCACAATTCTAGTAAGGCAAAAATAGAACAGAAAATGTGGTAATGTGAAGTATGAAGTCTTTTTGTTTTATGACTACCTATTTTTGTACCTGTGACTACAACTGTGGGATATGTTATTAAATATTACAAAAATGTGTTTTTCTTTTAACTTGCTTTATTTTTGCCAGCTGTTAATACAAAACTGTTTGAAACATGTTAAAAATGATCTCGTGGATAAAACTTTTAAGGCTTCCAATCCTGGCTCTTCCTATGTGCAGTACAAAGGCATCTTGAGTACTTTCTGAATACATATCCTTATTGGCCAGAAAATCCAAGTTTTCATACCTGTGATATAATAAAATGCAGCAGAATTCCTTGCTAATGCTGAGCACAGATAGGAGGTGAAGCATGTGATATTCGACAAATGAGACTCCCATAACTACTGTACATGTCTTCTGATTACTTGGGAAGTATGGGGGAAGGACAAGTACTTGCTCATTTGAAATGCTTTCCCAAAAAAGTCTATGAACTGGCATGGACCAACTACAGGCAGTGGGGACATAAGTATGTCAGCACTGCTAGCCCAATCTACGGATGGACTATGTCAAGAGCGGTTCCCAGTTCAAGGAGAGCAGGCAATGGCAATAAGTGGTGAGTTCAAACTGCTATTCTGAGGCATGGAAATGGAGACCCTAAAGAAGAATTTCTGCCTGGTAGTTGTAAAAATGAAAGGCATTGCTTTTACTCTGGGGGCTGCCTGAAGTACAGCTTTAAATCTGTAAGTTACTAATGATTCATTTAGTAAAAACAAAACAATACAATTCTTTTTTGCAAGGCATTATTGCGTATCAAATCTCATGTCAATACATAAGAAAAAAAATTCTTAGGTTTTCTAAATAAGAATTTTAACTTTTCCTGTGTCTGGAAAATGTATACATTATAGAACTCGGCTACTACATCTAAAAAATAAATATGTTTCCTACACAGTGATTTCCATTATAGTATTGCATTTCTATACATAAAGAAATTATGTTGACTACACAGCTTGTGTATTTAAATGGCACCAAATTTGAAAAGGGGGCTGCTCAGGGTCATGCAGATTGTTAAGTGCTCAAAGTGGAAGAGAACATTCTTGTCTATATTTGACCATTTGGAACCCTCTTAAAAAGGTCCACGTTCAACATTAGTGCTTACCATATGGTGCATGCTTTTGCAGGAAATATAGTCAATTCAGTGCTTTTAATGTCACAGATGGCAATGTCAACAGAGATGTCAGTGAACAAATGTGGCAGCCCTTCTATAGACAACTTTTGATAACTGTAAAACTGGTTGGTTACAGAGCGTTTCCATGTCACTCTAAAAGCACCAGGTTGGGATCACTGCAGTGACTTTTTTTTTGTTTTAGATGGAGTGGGGAAGAATTGGAACTCATGTCAAATTTTTTACTGCTATTTGCAGCTCCATTAAATAGCATTTCCCTCACTTACTGCCCCAAGACAATGGTTTAATCAGACAGGAAATTAGCTAAAACATTTATTTGTATTACTCTCTACCTGCTAGAAATAACTCAAGGGATGCAGAACAGCCAAACCCCCTTTATCACTTGGAAGTTGTAACACTCGTAGACTAATCTCTACCTTGTTTTTTTTTCCCCCAAATCAATTACCTAAACAAACCCTCTAGCCTCCCAAACCACACTCCAGCGATCCAAATGAGTGAGTTATGTAGAATATACAGTGGGTACGGAAAGTATTCAGACCCCCCTTAAATCTTTCACTCTTTGTTATATTGCAGCCATTTGCTAAAATCATTTAAGTTCATTCTTCTTCCTCATGAATGTACACATAGCACCCCATACTGTCAGAAAAACACAGAATTGTTGACATTGTTGCAGATTTATTAAAAAAGAAAAACTGAAATATCACATGGTCCTAAGTATTCAGACCCTTTGCTCAGTATTTAGTAGAAGCCCCCTTTTGATCTAATACAGCCAGGAGTCTTTTTGGGAAAGATGCAACAAGTCTTTCACACCTGGATTTGGGGATCCTCTGCCATTCCTCCTTGCAGATCCTCTCCAGTTCTGTCAGGTTGGATGGTAAACGTTGGTGGACAGCCATTTTTAGGTCTCTCCAGAGATGCTCAATTGGGTTTAAGTCAGGGCTCTGGCTGGGCCATTCAAGAACAGTCACGGAGTTGTTGTGAAGCCACTCCTTCGTTATTTTAGCTGTGTGCTTAGGGTCATTGTCTTGTTGGAAGGTAAACCTTCGGCCCAGTCTGAGGTCCAGAGCACTCTGGAGAAGGTTTTTGTCCAGGATATCCCTGTACTTGGCCGCATTCATCTTTCCCTCGATTGCAACCACTCGTCCTGTCCCTGCAGCTGAAAAACACCCCCACAGCATGATGCTGCCACCACCATGCTTCACTGTTGGGACTGTATTGGACAGGTGATGAGCAGTGCCTGGTTTTCTCCACACATACCGCTTAGAATTAAGGCCAAAAAGTTCTATTTTGGTCTCATCAGACCAGAGAATCTTATTTCTCACCATCTTGGAGTCCTTCAGGTGTTTTTTTTTTAGCAAACTCCATGCAGGCTTTCATGTGTCTTACACTGAGGAGAGGCTTCCGTCGGGCCACATTGCCATAAAGCCCCGACTGGTGGAGGGCTGCAGTGATGGTTGACTTTCTACAACTTTCTCCCATCTCCTGACTGCATCTCTGGAGCTCAGCCACAGTGATCTTTGGGTTCTTCTTTACCTCTCTCACCAAGGCTCTTCTCCCCCGATAGCTCAGTTTGGCCGGACGGCCAGCTCTAGGAAGGGTTCTGGTCGTCCCAAACGTCTTCCATTTGAGGATTATGGAGGCCACTGTGCTCTTAGGAACCTTAAGTGCAGCAGAAATCTTTTTGTAACCTTGGCCAGATCTGTGCCTTTCCACAATTCTGTCTCGGAGCTCTTCAGGCAGTTCCTTTGACCTCATGATTCTCATTTGCTCTGACATGCATTGTGATCTGGAAGGTCTTGTATAGACAGGTGTGTGGCAATCAGTATAATCAAACACAGCTGGACTCAAATGAAGGTGTAGAACCATCTCAAGGATGATCAGAAGAAATGGAAAGCACCTGAGTTAAATATATTAGTGTCACAGCAAAGGGTCTGAATACTTAGGACCATGTGATATTTCAGTTTTTCTTTTTTAATAAATCTGCAACAATGTCAACAATTCTGTGTTTTTCTGTCAGTATGGGGTGCTATGTGTACATTCATGAGGAAGAAGAATGAACCTAAATGATTTTAGCAAATGGCTGCAATATAACAAAGAGTGAAAAATTTAAGGGGGTCTGAATACTTTCCGTACCCACTGTATAAGAGTTGTGGCAGCCACACCATTTTAATCAGGCTGCCATGGCCCATTACTGTTAAGGGTAGGCGGCCCAATATTTCACATTTTTCACTCCATACACTCATTAATGTACTAGATTTTTAACTGTGTATAATCTGGGATTTAAAGTTATATTTATTCTTAGATATCTGAAGCTCTCCACCACCTGTATCTGGCAAATCCTGCTCTAGCTCATCCACTGGGAGAAGAACTGATTTCTCCCAGTTCATGGATAGCCCGGAGATTCCCCCAAATATTTTTATGACATCCATCACTGCGATTTAATGAACAATTCACATCTCCCACAAACAGAAGGATGTCATCTGCATATAGTGAAATCTTTCCTTCCTCCATCCAATTCTAAACCCCTTTTATATTTCCTGTTGTTCTAAATGTTCTAGCCAAAGGTTCCATTGCCAGGACAAAGGACACCCCTGCCTTGTCCCCCGAGACAACGAAAAATATTCAAACATCTATCATTTATCTTCACTTTCGCCCTTGGACCTGAGTATAGCAACTTTACCCATTTCACAAAAGATGGGCCAATACCAAATGCTGATTAAACCACCCACAAATACTGCCACTCGACACTGTCAAATGCCTTGGCAGCGTCAAGGGACAGCACCACCCTCGACCCCCGCTCCTCCGAAGGAATTTGTAAATTAGAGAATATCTCCTAATATTGAATGATGTTGATCTATCAGGGATAAAACCGCATTGATCAGGGTGTATTATGGTGTGGATTACTTTACTCAGCCTGGAAGCCAACACCTTCACTAGAAGTTTGACGTCCGCACAAAGCAAGGTAATTGATCTGTATGATGTGGGTTGAGTTAGATCTTTCCCTTCCTTTGGTAATAATATTATCATAGCCTCTGTCATTGTATGCGGTAGTTCCCTTTTTCCCATGCCCCATTTAATACCCTCAACAAACAACTCTGGCAGCATTAACTCCCCATACTCCTTATAAATCTCACTTGATAGTCTGTCAGGTCCTGGCGTTTTATGACTAGCTGTCCCCATTACTGCCTCTTGTAATTCTTTAATGGAAATAGGTGCTTCTAACATTTCCCTATCATCTCCTGAGAGACATTGGGTTGTTAAATCTTGAATAAAGTCTCTCAATTCACCATCTACCTCTCCTCTTCTAGTACTATACAGATCAGAATAATAATCCTTGAAAATATTCAATATTTCTAATGGGCACCTGGTCACCCCTCCCGCACAGTTCCTAATAAACATTGTAGAGACCATAGGAAAACTTTGGGACGAGCTATGCACGTCCGCTCACATTAGCGCCAGGTCTCCACACCCACTCAACCTCCCCTATGTCCGGATTCTTAACTTCCTAACTCATAATGCTCTGGGTTAGCCAATAGATATTTCTCTGTCGCTCATTGACAGACGCAGACTTTTTGATTAATATCAGTAGGGTTATACTGCCCCCTACAGGAGTAGGACATTAGGCAGAAAAAAAGTTCTGGCTACGCCTATGGGCAGTCCCAGAGGGTATACCCTTTCACTTCCTGCTATAGGATGCCAGTTTTTTTCTGCCTAGTCAGGAGTAAGGACCTAAGTTCCTTGCTGGGATCTCTGGTCCTGGCAAGCCTTTTTTTAGATAATTTTTTAGCTAGTTTTTTTCTCCGGATTGTTCCTGTGAGATCTACAAGCAATTATGCCGGATCTGGGCGACGTGCTGGATGTTGAGATCCAGTGGTCACCCCAGCCGACCTACGAGCGCGTGCAGGCCCTAGCTCCGCACAGGGTCGGCCGCGACATAGTCCCACTGGACAGGGACTGGCCTGCGGGTTAAACGTCCCGATGAGTCGCATAAGAGTTGCAGCGTCCCTTTTGGCCGACACCCCCCCACTGGGAGGCGAGGGGTTTTGTCTGGAGTGGCGCCCGCTCTGTTCCGGTATGGTGAGTAAACTGTTCCCCCTCTCCCCCTGACGGGTTTTGGGGTGGACGCGGGCCCCTCCCTGGGATGGTCCGACACCCACAATCCCCTCTGTCCTGTTACACACCCCCACCTATCTGCCCCCCTCCCCCCCTCACTAGTGTGGTTGTTGGGAGGTGACTCCAGGGGGCTGAATCTGGGTTACAGGCCGCAGATGGGGGCGGGGGGTGCGCCGCCGGTGACGCCCGAACGATCGTGCGGGGGGTTGCTACCTGTGTTTTTCAGGCCCATCTGCCGATCGATCCGTGGGTAGGCACGAGGGGGGGTCCCCTTTGGCAATGCGGACCGTGCGGGCCGCCATTTTTGCTCTGCATGGCGGTGGCCATCTTGGTACACCCGGCTCATATGTCTGTGCTTGGGTTCATTGTATGGGAGTTCCTGGAGGCGTGCAGAGCCCCTCCCCAGACCCAGGCACAATACTCTGCAGCAGGATCGCTGCTGACCTCCCCAGACCCAGGTGCAATGCTCTGCAGCAGGATCGCTGCTGACCTCCCCAGACCGGGCGCAATACTCTGCAGCATGAATACTCTGCAGCATGCTGCTGCGACACTCTGGGCCTTCTGGTGCATCTGGCTGTGGGTTGGTGAGCCTTGGGGCTCTCTCTCTCTCTCTTTACGGGGGGGGGGGTCTCTAGTGCGCGCTGCCTGACCACTTGGGGGCGCTATAAATGGGCGGGACGTTTTAAAAAAAAAAAAAAAAAGTTTTTGTCTCAAACTTTGCTAACGGGTCCCCCTGGTGTAAAATGGACCCTGCTGAACTTGAGTCCCTACCTGACCCCCTCGAGGTGGCCGCAGGGCCGCCGGGCTCCCGGCTGGCTATAGATGCACTTTGGTGGCCCTGGATTCATTCATTGGCCTTTAAAGGACAGGGTGCTAATAAACACCCTCCGCCTACCCCTTCCTTATCTGATGCCTCAGACTCTGGGTCTGCATTAGTCGCTGCTGACACGGGTCTCCCTGTCGGGTCTTCTGTCCCCTTTTTGCCTTCGATGCCTCGCAAGCCTAGGCGCTGGTGGACGCACTGTTTGTGTCTGTGCGTGATACTGTTGGATGGAGGATGCGGCTGCGACTGAGGTACAGGCTACATTGTCGCTCACGTGCCTTCCAGAGCAGCAAAGGTTTTTCCTTTTCCTGCGTACTTGGCAATATGCTCAAAAAAGAGTGGGACCATCCAAAACGTTCCTCTGAGGTTTGGACACTGCTCCCAGCCTGCTAGACTCTATCTTTTGGCAGGGTCCCTCATTGCATAGTGGTCTGTGCCACCTACGGTGGATCCGCCGGTATGCAGACTGTATGGAGCTGCTGTGATCCCGGTGGAGGTTCCCCCATCCTGTGCGGATCCGGTGTATCAGAGGGCAGGATCTATGTCCCTCACTGTGTTTTCTCTGGCGGGGCCTGCTTAAGACTGGTGTTGCTGGGTGCCCTGGTGTCACACACATTGGCTGCATGGGCTACGCTACTACGCCGTGACCTGGAGAGGAGGCTGCTCCCCCTTGCTGTTTCAGAGCGGGCTGCAGTTGTTTGTGCTCCTGCATTGGTCACTGCTCCCATGCTGGGCTATTTGCCTTTTTTGGGCAGTGGTCCTCTGGCGCATGTTGTGAAGTGTTGGTCTGCGGATCGGCCTTGGATGATGCTTCCCTGATCTTTCCCTCTGGGGATAGTCTATTTTGGACTTCCTTGGCTGACTTTTTTCAAGTCTCACTGGGGGTTAAAGTACCTTTCTCCCATAGGCTACTAAGGGTGTGGACCCCCGTCACTGGTGAGGACCCTTCCTTTCAGCACACAGGGAGTTCTCTCGTCCCTCAGGGTCGGTCGATGGGGCAAAGTCCTTCAAGGCTCCCTCGGGGGGTTCCAAGCGACCCTGGTCTGGAAATACGGGAATCCATTCTCTCCAGACCTGCGGACATGGCCGCTTCGGCCTGAAGGATACCCCCACCCATATCTGGGGTGGGGGAACGTCTTTGCCGGTTCCTGGCCCCAGGGCTCTCCTTGATTCAAGACAGCGTCCTATGCTGGACTTAAAGCGGAGTTCCGGGCACAAAAACGATATTTTTTTTTTGTGCCCCTCCGCTAGGTAGCCCTCACCTGAAAAGGAATTGGATAGTTTTTTTTTTTTATTTACTCACCTTGTAATTGAAGATCGAAGATACTCACCTCAGAGTACTTCCTCCCTCGGAGCCGCGGCTCACCCCGTCACTTCCTGTCTCGCAATGATTCCTGGGAGCTGAACGTCCTAGCTCCCAGGAATCAATGCGACGGCACCAACCCCGCTCGTCATTTCCGGGCGACGCCGCATTCCCCTGCAAAACAGCTTCTGGGCATGCCCAGAAGCTGTGGAGGAATGCAGCGCCGCACCGGAAGTGACGAGAGGGGCCGGTGCGGCGCATTCTGGGACAAGAAGACGCGGAAGAAGACACAGAAGAGGACCGCGAAGTATTTCTTCTAAAAGGTAAGTGCGAATCGGGACAGATCAGAGGCTAGCCATTGTGGAATGTGCTAGCCCTGACTGTCCCGGGGGTATGCTTATTGAAAATTGACTTCTGTGCCCGGAACTCCGCTTTAAGGAGATGAACTGGTTCGTGCTGGTACAAAGTTTCAAGACGGAATCCATCACATGATGTTGGCCTCCCTGCATTGGCCTTTCTGGCCTCCATGGCCGTCAATGATGCCTGCCTTCACATCCTCTATGCGCAGGACACCGTTTTTTTTCTGCGCTTTGCAGTGGGAGTGGCCCATTATCTATTTGTGGCATTACCCTTTGGTCTCGCTTCTGCTCCTCAGGTTTTCACATAGGTGATTGGCTCTGGTTCTGGCGCTGTTGTGACAGCGGGGACTGCCGGCGCCCTTAGCCAGGGTGTTTATTCCTTCGCACGCACTCCACGAGCTTCGGACTGCAATCAGCTGTTGCTGCCCAGCAAATGGTCGTCCCTTCGGGCTGGTATGTGTGTTCTGGGACTGCTGGTGTTGTCCTTCGCGGTGGCCCTTTTTCGCTCATTCCACATGAGAATCCTCCAGCAGGACACCCTTCTTGAGTGGAACAATAATCACATTTCCTTGGACAAATCCGATTCAGCTGAGCCTGGTGCCTAGGGAGTCACTGATATGGTGGCTTCAGCCCCTGATGCTTCTTCTGGGAAGTCCCTCCTTTCCGATTTATGGTCTATGTTACCACGGATATCAGTCTATCTGGGTGAGGAGGGGTTCTCGTGGATTTTCTGTTACGGAAATCTGGTCCCTGGAAGTGTCCAGGTTGGCCTCTTTCTGTGCTGGCACTGGGAGCGATCAGGCTTGCCTGTTTCACTGGACCGCTCGTCTTTGGAATTGTCCAGTGCGCTTTCATTCGGACTATGCCACGGCCGTGGCTGGTGTCAATTTCTGAGGGGGTACCTTAATTGCTCCTGCGGCCTTGGAAGTGGCCGACATCCTCCGATGGGCGGAACGCTTGTTCCAGCCTTCTCCGCTGTTCCCTTTTCAAAAGTGGGAAATGGACTGGAGGATTTCCTCAGTCGACGGACCTTGGATCTAGGAGAATGGTCTCTCCATCCAGCGGTGTTCCACCAGTTGTGCCCAAGTTGGGGTACTCCAGATGGGGCTCTGTTGGCATCCCGGATCAACAGTGATGTACAGTGGATTGTGACCCGCTCCCGGGATTCTCAGGTAGTAACCGCTGACGCGCTGGTGGGCCCGTGGGGTCTGTATCAGCTGCTGTATGCCTTTACTCCTCTCAGGTTACTACTGTGACTGCTTGCGGGATAGAGGTGGAAGGGATTCCGATCATTCTTGCGGTTCAAGACTGGTCTCGTTTGGTACGCTGACCTGGTTGGGCTGGTCGCGGACGCTCCCTGGGGAATTCCTCTCAGGGAGGACCTGCTGTCAGGGACCAATCTTCCATCCTGTTTTACGGTCGATGGCTTTGATTGCTTGGCTGTTTATAGCCGGGTGTTGAAGAGAAGGGGATTGTCTACTTCAGTCATTCCTACTCTGCTCACACTACGGAAAGCGACTTCTGGAACGATGGCTTATTGTACGTGGAAGTCATAAATTGCGTGGTGTGCGTCTTTTGGGGTTCCCCCAAGCTCTTGCTCCGTGGCTTGATTGTTTGCCTTCTTTCCCCGGGGAGTTTCTCAAGGTTGGCCTTGCGTATATCGAGGGTCATGTCTCAGCCTTGGCAATATTATTCCTCAGGCTATTGGCCATTTTTTTCCCTGGTGCATGCTTCATCCAGGTGGTGCGACACCTGCTATCTCCGGTGCGACTTCCGTTACCACCTTGGGACCTTCCTTGGTGATGTGGGTTCTTCAGACCCCTCCCTTTGCAAATTTTCAGGGGATTCCCCTGGTCACTTTGTCCCTGAAGGTGGCTTTTTTTCTTTGTGGCTATTGCTGCTGCGGGTGTCGGTACTGACGGCGTTGTCCTGTCGTTCTTCCTATCTGATGGGGCATAGGGATATAGAATACTTCGTCCGGGACCGTTCTTCCTTCCGAAAGTGGTTTCCGTTTTTTACTTTGCATGAGGTCATCTTATTTGCCTCCTTATGTCCTCAACCTACACATCCGAAGACTTGCATACATGCTTTGGTTGTGGTTTGGGAATTTTGGGGGTAACTGGCAACTATTGACTATTTTTCTCAAGTCAGATTCCTTTTTTGTGCTCACGGATGGCCCTGGGAAGGGTTGCCTGTGTCTGCTGCTACTGTTTCCAGATGGGTCAGGCAGACGGTGGTACAGGATGGTTCACTCCTTTCCCTGTGAAGGCGCTTTCTGCTCGGGCGCTTAATTCCTTCTGGGGGTTTTTTTCGCCGTCCGGCTTCTGTGCTTCAGGTTGGCAAGGCAGCTACCTGGTTGTCTGGTCGCGCCTTTCCTAAGTTTTATACAGTTGATGTGCTGGCATCTGCGGATGCCTCTTTTTGCTGCAAAGTTGCGGGCTGCTGTTTAAGGGGGCCCTTAGTCTCCCTTGAGGGTTTCTGTTTCTCAGATGGGTCTCGATGAGTCCTGTTTTACCTGGTGGGCTATGTTTAGCCTTGTGGTTTGTTTCTGCTGTCCCACCCCTCATTTATGGCACTGCTTTGGGACGTCCCTACTGATATTAATCAAGAAGTCTGCGTCTGTCAATGAGCGACAGAGAAAACTGGATTTTTGACTTACCGTAAAATCCTTTTCTCTTAAGCTCATTGACAGACGCAGTACCCGCCCCTCTGTTTTTTTGAGTTGGGTTGGTATGATTTCTCTGACACTGCTTTGTTACAGAACTGGCATCCTATAGCAGGAAGTGAAAGGGTATACCCTCTGGGACTACCCATAGGCGTAGCCAGAACTTTTTTTCTGCCTAGTGTCCCACTCCTGTAGGGGGCAGTATAACCCTACTGATATTAATCAAGAAGTCTGCGTCTGTCAATGAGCTTAAGAGAAAAGGATTTTACGGTAAGTCAAAAATCCAGTTTTTTTCACTCGCTTGCTTTTATGCTTCCTGGATTCTCTGACATCTTATCTTCAGTGAATACAACACACTTATTATACTTTTATACCATCCCTGCTATAGTCTTTTTTTTTTTTTTTTTTTTTGTCAATGACAGAAAAATCATCAATATTGCTTCAGTGAATGAAAAACGATTTATGAATGGAGAACAGATAGATAAATTAAAGTTCCTCCTATCATTCATAGATAGCTTTTCATTCATAGAAGCTATAGTACAGCTTCTATGAATGGAGGAGCGGGCGGCAAGGGCGGGTATAGTCAGCACTCTTTGTGAGTGCATATGGCTGGCCCATTTGCTCTATTAATGCCCACAGCACTGAAAAATAATTACATAGGGAGAGCAGATAGGAGATTTACACTTTAGATTAAATGATCAAACTAATATCCCTTGTGCTGATTTTTTTTTTTTTTTTTAATGAACATAGACTTTAAGGAGTGCATTGTTCTTTTTATTACGCAAATTTTTGTTTTAAAACAAAATGTTTTTTTTTTTTTCCTTTTTTTTTAAATTTATATTGCTTTTATTTCAACATTTATAGTAAACAACAATACCCTGCCCTCTCACCTGCAATGGTTTGGCAATCATGACATTTAAAATGTGGTAAACCAAGTTGAGCTCATGTGAAAAACAGGCACATAAATAGAGCTCTCAATTCACTTTGCAGTGGAAACTGTTTTGTGTAAACTGTACAATAAACATAAGTCATGTCTGACTCCCTGGCCATTTATTCCACTGTTAAATCACCTGATGATCTTTCATTGACATCAACATATTCAACAGTTTGAACAGCAAACTAATTGACATTGTTCATTTTCATTTCTGGATGAGATGGCCAAAAAAATAGGCAATGCATGAAGGTAAACTGATCAGGTTTTGACCTAGCCTGAAATAAATTATAAATATACAATATTTAAAGTCCTAGTATTGCAAAAAGACCAATTTCGCTACTTTCCCCAAAGGTAAAGCAATACTTTAAAGGCAAAAAATATTTATTCTTCATCATCATGTACTTTTAATACATCTGACATAGATTCCAGTCATCTGTTGTGTAACCAGTTTACAGAGCTTGCTTGGCATACTGATTCGGCATGTTTGCAATTGCACAATTGAAAACAGTATCTCCTATTTATGTAAATAAGGTGTTTTTCCACACGAGATCCAGTATATATCTCTTGATACAACTTCCTAAAAGTTTAATGCAAAGCTGGCTTTCTGCTTGATGACCAAAATGACTTTCCCTATTTTTTTGTTTTATATTGTATCCTGCGTATACTTTGGTTATGCCGAGGAGAAATTCATTGCAGCAGTCTACGAGCATGTGCCTTTCTTTCCAAATTCCATACAGACTCCTGTATCACAAGAGGATGCTTTGTCTCTTATGAACAAAAATCTTGATGTTTTGGAGACAGCAGTTATAAGAGCAGCACAAAAGGTAATGTTTGATTTGAATTAGTATAACTAATACATGCATTTAAGAAATCTGTTACTTCGTAACTTCTAAGTGGAATTCTCTTAGTTGTTAGTTGTTCTTTTTTGTTTCAATCGTTTTTATTAAGTTTTCAAGTAATAAAAGAAAACAATATAAGGTTACAATATATACAGTATTTAACCTCCAGCAAGTGAAGTATATATAGTGTTAATGACATCAGAAAGGGGACTAAGTTGTTTCCTTTTCCTATACTGTACATTTCCCATTTTTGCTCTAATATAAAGAATTCTACAAATCCATATCTCTCTTCCCTCTATCTCTCTCTCTCGCTCTCCTTTCTCTCTTGCTCTTCTCTCTCTTGCTCTCCTCTCCCTACATTTCTCTCTCCTCTTCTCTTTCCTTCTCCTCCTTCTCCATCTCTTCTTTTTTTCCTCTCCCCTTTTTTGTCTCTCTCTCTCTCTCTCTCTCTCTCTCTCTCTCTCTCTCTCTCTCTCCTCTTTTTCTCCTTCTCCCCCCCCCCCTCTCTCTCTCTCTCTCTCTCTCGCTTCTCTTTTTTTGTTCTCTCTCTCTCTCGCTTCTCGCTTCTCTTTTCTCTCTCTTCTCTCTTCTTTCACATTCAAATAGGCTTTAACCAAAACACCAAAATTGCTAAAGTGATTGGGGAGTTTGTAGGAACTGGATGGGAACAGGGCTGGTGGGGGGTGTTAGTAGCTTTTAGGGCAATTTTTTTTTTTGGGGGGGGGGGTTAAGGCTTAACATAAAGGGGATAAAGGGTGAGTCATTGTAGAGGATTTAAAAGTCCACAGTTTTACATGTCCCTCTCAGTCTGTGACATATTGTGCATACCATTGGCTCCTCTCCTCCCAGTAGAATTTGTAGTTTCCACTTTTCCATAGAAGTTAAGTCTGGGATGAGAGCTGGGATGAGAGCAGAGAAGAAGTAAGTGTGCCCCCACTAAGCATCTTGAAGCATCGCAGCAGGAAATGATCCTCATCCTTCAGTACCCCTTGGACTCTTTGCTAGCACAGTTTACTCTGCTTGGGTTTGTAGGTCTGTCTGTACCATTCTTATTCAATTTCCAGACTGTGGACGCTCAATCTATACAGGTTTAGGGTCTGTCTTTGGGGTCTTGTAGCACCTCCAGGTATAGGACCAGTTTGTAGTCTCTGTGGAGTGACTGTTAAGTAGTTAGTTTCTTGGAGTTTATTTCTTTTCTACATTCCCAAACATATTTTTTTGGGAATAATTCATTATGTCTTCTTTTGGATTTTGTCAGGTTCCATTGTTAGGAGTTGGTGATGAACAAGGTGCTAATAAATGTTCTCTTTTCTCTTTCAACTCTCTTTTCTTTTTTCTCTCTCTATATCATTTCTAAATCACTCTGTCAGTAGCATTACCACAGCAGTTCTTGTTTTTCTAAATCAGACCCATAACATAGTGTTATTACCTACGAGTGTGCCTGCTATCATTTTTTTAAACTTCCTTTAACAGACCAAACTGTCCAGCAAAAGTGGAAGTTTGAAAGGTGGAATAAACTATTTAACACTAACAGGGGTGCTTACGGTCAGATTTATTTTCATTCAATTAAAATTTTTATGCCAATGGGGAAAAACTCTTGAAGTTAAAAAATAGGGATGGGCTAATGGTCTAGTCTGAATGGTTTGGGCATTTGAACTGCACACACTTCTGCTCATTCAGCCCCCCTGTTTGGTGGGAGATAAACATCATATATAGAAGCAGTATTTCGACCACTACCACTTTATACATGACCGCTTCCAACTGTAACTGGCTCCCAAGGAACCGTCTCTAGGAACCACTGATGTCACCGGAAATTCTCGTCCCTCTTAAGCAAAAAAGAGGAAATAACCTATAAGGCCACTTTTTTAAAATAGGTTTTTAATACAGGATTTGTTAAATGATTGTCTTTATTTGTAGGTACAATTTTCCATACTCCTGCACCTGGGGGGCGGTAGCTGGGGAACCCTTATTATTCAAAAGAAAACAAAGGGAGAGAGGTAGTGGCGCTTGGAGAGACACACACAATTACGGTTCAGGCAACCCATGTCTAAGGAGAACTTACTATAAATGTAGGATGGTTCCAATGTACATATAGTCCATTATCAGTCCATATCAAAACAAGTAAAAAAAGAGAGATAAAACAGGAAGTCCATAGCTAAATTGCTCCAATTCTATGACACAGTGGTTGCCAGTTGGGATGATTGAGAAGCAACTCTGTAGGTAAAATACAAGGAAGACAGCAGTTCCATCTAAGAGCAGTAAAAGATTCTTTAATAGATTGGTAAACAACTCACAAACATCAGATAACAACACACTTGTGTAACATGTAGGGTAGTGCTTCTCCTAGCTTGTGTCCATCCGGAATGCTGTGTGTGGTACACCCTGAGAGTTTAGCCATACTGGTGGATTCCAGGGCTCTCCGACAAGCAGCGATGCACTGACAGCTTAGCCATCCCGTCCAGAAGGTCGGGCAGGGGGGTTGACAGGCGCACGTTTGGAGCATGCATGCTCCTTCCTCAGGCCAAATGGAGGCCATAGCAGGTTTTGTCCTTTATGGGCAGAGGCGCTGGCAGTTGACAAGAATTAGCATTCCACTGCACAAGGTGGAAAACAATACCAAATTGTAAAGGACCAGAAACAGTCAGCCATGATCGCCCATAATACATACATAAATAATTAAAAATATAATGGAACACATACTGTATGTAGGACTTTAAATAATGTACTTAGATATTGGTGAATCAAGTTAAAAAAGACCATAAGGGTCCTGCAGGATAAATAAATAGGGAAATTAATACATGTGCTATATAATATATATAGAAAACAAATATATGAAAAGATGAGCAAGAGAAAAGAAAGTATACGAAATATAAAATATATGTATAAATAAAGGAAAATAAGATTAATAATTATATTAAATAAGATAAGAGACCCATAGATTCTGTAGCTCCTAAAGTTGATAGTTGACACAGTTACTAGTGTTCTAAATCTGTCAGATGGAAGCAATAAGTATATGACTCTATTATTAACCATGTAATTAGATATAGAAAATAAATATAAAAAATAGAGATAAAAAAACCTTATATACTAGAAGCTGTGAATCTAAAAAATAAAGGTTCCAAAGATATTGGAACACACGTAACAGTTACCCACCCCTATATGAGGTAGATATTAGTACCTCGGGGCTTGTGTGTAAATGAGACAACGCAATTGTTGTCTGTATGGAAAGGGTATCACAGAGGTAAAGCGTTATTGCTACAAAACAGAGTGGACTTCTAAATCCTCATTTAGGCCTTCCAGGCTCATAGTGACTAGGGTATAGATCCAGTAGGTCTCTCTAGTATGGAGAAAAAGTGTTTGGGGACACTAAATTTGTCCTTTCCTTCCTTAACAGATCATCTATACTCTCTGAACCTCCTCCTAAGGATTCTGATTGTCCGTCTTATGTATAATAGACCACAAGGGCAAGACAGGCAGTTAAATAACAAATTCAGAAGAGAAATTATGAAATTTGTCTAAAATATAGGTCTATCCTTTGGTAGTGGATTTTTTAAACCATGTGGTACATGTTTGCATGTTAGGCACTTTAATTGCAGCACTGATACATTCCCTTGAGGGTCAGAAAGGTTTCAAACATAATGGTGGGGGCACTTTTAGATTTTAGCCTACTCTGGGCTATTTTTTAGCATTACTCGCTTTTGGTGCATCAGTAAGTCATGATTTCAAGTGAGGGTCTTCTAAGAGGATCCCCATTGTTTTTGAAAGATCTGTTCCATGCTATGATGGTGTGCATGGAACTATGTTGGGAAAAGGGTGTTTTGCCTTGGAATGTGACTTGGTATGTTTCAGGCGGAAAGGGGGCCGTATGCTTGTTAGGGATAAGCTTCAAACATTGGCTGTTTGCTCGTTCAACGAATGACAAACATATATGTGTTTCTTCAGGGGAAATTTGAGCGCCTACAACCATAATGCACTGCACGCATGCAGTGCATTATGTGCTTGGCCAAAGCATGCACCCTGACCTCCATGCCTTGGCCAATCAAATCATCTCTGCATGATTGGACAAAGGCAGGCTGCCTTTTAGCCAATCATGGCTCAGGGGCTAAGTACACGCTCCACACTATATAACGGCTGCTTGCACAGCAGTCGCGTGTAGTGTGACTGTGTGGGTGAGATAGAAAGTGGTTGAGGCAGGGAGAGGAACATGATTGAGGAAGAGAGAGGAGAGTGATTTGCAGTTTATCAATTGATTATATATTAGGCCATGGAGTATCTATCAGTCAGTTCAGTATAGAGCATATATTGATCTCTATATATACAAACCCGATTCCTAAAAAGTTGGGACACTACAAATTGTGAATAAAAACAGAAGGCAATGATGTGTTAGTTTCAAATTTCAATATTTTATTCCGAATACAACATAGATAACATATCAAATGTTTAAAATGTATAATTTTAAGGGAAAAATAAGTTAATTTTAATTTTTATGGCATCAACACATCTCCGAAAAGTTGGGACAAGGCCATGTTTACCACTGTGTGGCACCCCCTCTTCTTTTTATAGCTGCCTGCAAACGTCTGGGGACGGAGGAGACAAGTTGCTCAAGTTTAGGAATAGGAATGTTGTTCCATTCTTGTCTAATACAGGCTTCTAGTTGCTCAACTGTCTTAGGTCTTTTTTGTTGCATCTTCCTCTTTATGATGCGCCAAATGTTTTCTATGGGTAAAAGATCTTGACTGCAGGCTGGCCATTTCAGGACCCGGATCCTTCTTCTACGCAGCCATGATGTTGTAATTGATGCAGTATGTGGTCTCGCATTGTCATGTTGGAAAATGCAAGGTCTTCCCTGAAAGAGACGACGTCTGGATGGGAGCATATGTTGTTCTAGAACTTGAAAATACCTTTCAGAATTGATGGTGCCTTTCCAGATGTGTAAGCTGCCCATGCCACACACTCTCATGCAACCCCATACCATCAGAGATGCAGGCTTCTGAACTAAGCGCTGATAACAACTTGGGTTGTCCTTGTCCTCTTTAGTCCGGATGACATGGCGTCACAGATTTCCTAAAAGAACTTCAAATTTTGATTCGTCTGACCACAGAACAGTTTTCCACTTTGCCAAAGTCCATTTTAAATGAGCCTTGGCCCAGATAAAATGCCTGCGCTTCTGGATCATGTTTAGATATGGCTTCTTTTTTGGCCTATAGAGTTTTAGCCGGCAATGGTGAATGGCACGGTGGATTGTGTTCACCTACAATGTTTTCTGGAAGCATTCCGGAGCCCATGTTGTGATTTCCATTACAGTAGCATTCCTGTATGTGATACAGTGCCATCTAAGGGCCCGAAGATCACGGGCATCCAGTATGGTTTTTTGGCCTTGACCCTTACGCACAGAGATTGTTCCAGATTCTCTGAATCTTTGGATGAAATTATGCACTGTAGATGATGATAACTTCAAACTCTTTGCAATTTTTCTCTGAGAAACTCCTTTCTGATATTGCTCCACTATTTTTTACCGCAGCATTGGGGGAATTGGTGATCCTCTGCCCATTTTGAATTCTGAGAGACACTGCCACTCTAAGAGGCTCTTTTTATACCCAATCATGGTGCCAATTGACCTAATAAGTTACAAATTGGTCCTCCAGCTGTTCCTTATATGTACATTTAACTTTTCCAGCCTCTTATTGCTACCTGTCCCAACTGTTTTAGAATGTGTAGCTCTCATGAAATCCAAAATGAGGCAATATTTCGCATTACATTTCTAAATGTCTCACTTTCAACATTTGATATGTTATCTATATTATATTGTGAATAAAATATAATTTTATGAGATTTGTAAATTAGTCCATTCCTTTTTTACTCACAATTTGTACCGTGTCCCAACTTTTTTGGAATTGGGTTTGTGTATGTATATATATATGACAATTGATTATATATTAGCCCATTGAGTATCTATCAGTCAGTTCAGTATAGACCATACATTGACCTCTTGACCCCTCTCTCTCTCTCTCTCTCTCTATATATATATATATATATATATATATATATATATATATATATATATATATATATATATATATATATATATATATATATATAGGCCACTTGAGTATATATTAGGCCATTCAGTATCTATCGGCCATTTCAGTATAGACCATATATTGATATCTACATATATATATATATATATATATATATAGGCCACTTGAGTGTATATCAGGCCATTCAATATCTATTGGTCGGTTTTGTTTAGACCATACATTGATATCTCTATAAATATATATAGACCACTTGAGTATATGTATGTGTGTGTATATATATATATATATATATATATATATATATATATATATATATATATATATATATATATATATATATATATATATATATATATTGGGCCATTCAGTATCTCTTGCTCAGTTCAGTACATAGCAGTGCATTATTTAAAGATTATATATTGATCAACCAGTAATAAAAACCCTCCCAAAATCCACATCATGTCCAAAAGGCCGACAAGGAGAGGCAGATGCTCACAGGCCATGAAAAGAGGGCAAGCAGCCTCTGTGTCCACAGTGAAAAGTTGTGGTCACAGACATGGTGCATCCTCTGCAGGCGGGGAACGCCCGTCCTTTTTTTTCTGGTGCTGGCTGTGTTATACAGCCACAACATGTAGAAGAGTTGGTGGAGTAGATAAATAAGCCGTCCCCATCCTCCTCATCCTCTGACACCCAGGCTACTAGTTTGCTCCCCACTGCAGCTGCCAAAGAGGCCCATTCCACATGGTTCCTTCTCCACAGCTACTGCTTCTGTCACACCACCATCATGCACGGAGGAGTCACATGAACTATTCGATCATAGTGTCAGTGACATGCTGCTGGAGGATGCGCAGCAATTTGAATGCTGTGATGTTGGTTCCCAGGTTGAGGAATGGAATAACCTGAGCCTAGAGAGAGGGGGTGACAATGGCGGACAAGAAACTAGCAGTCATGTTCCCACAGCTGCAGCATACTGCCAAGTTTGCTCCAGTGACAAGGAGGGAGGGGATGATGAGGTCACTGACTGTACTTGGGTGCCTGACAGGATAGAGGAGGAAAGTGAGGGGAAGGAGGAGGAGACACAACTCCAATGAGGCAGTATGTGCTCCAGGGCCGTCATAGGAGTAGCCAACCTATTGCATCACAGCACAGAGCTCCAAGGGTGCAGAGTGCTGCAAACTGCCCGCGGACTTCCAAAAGTTCATTAGTGTGGGCTTTTTTCAGCACATGTGCAGTAGACCGCAGCGTTGCTGTTTGCAACATCTGTCTGAAGGAGGTCACGCATGGCCAGAAAACCAGCCGCTTGGGCACCACATGCTTGACAAGACATATGACGACCTGCCATGCAGTCCGTTGGCAACAGCACCTGAAAGAGCCACAAGATCAAAACAAGCATACTTGCTCCTCATCTGGGATCTCTAACACAACTATACCTCATGTCTTCTCAAAAACCTGCATTGAGAGGGATGAGGGTATAGCAATGAGTGCCACAGAGACTTACACCCAATCTGATAGCAGTACACCACCGCTTGATTTGAGCAGCAGGCAAATTTTACTACCCCAGTTGCTGAACCGGTGAAAGAAATACTGTCCCAGCCATCGCAATCTCAGCGTCTTGATGCTAGCTTGGCCAAATTGCTAGCACTACAATTGCTGCCTTTTCATCTGGTAGACTCTGCTCCCTTTCATGAATTTGTGGAATGTGCTGTACCACAGTGGCAGGTACCAAAAAGATATTTCTTTTCGCATAAGGCCATTCCGGCTCTCTACCGTCATGTGGAAGGTAGTGTTTTGGCCTCGTATCACAGAGCAGTTAGCAGGAAGTTTCACATTACTGCTGACTCTTGGTCCAGCAGGAATGGACAGGGACGTTACATTTCCTTCACGGTGCACTGGGTAACTCTGCTGGCAGCTGGGAAGGATGCAGGACAGGGTTCAGTGTTGCAACTTGTTTTGCCACCACATCTCCAAAAATCTGGTGCTGGTTCTGCCACATCTGGCTACTCCACCACCTCCTCCTCCTCTTCTTCTTCCTCCATGTCCTCTTCTGCTCAATTGTCCTCTGAAGTAGCAGTGCTCCCTAAGCATTCAAGGGGCTACGCAAGCAGTCAGGCTAAAAGATGCCATGCCGTGCTTCAGTTGGTCTGTCTAGGGGATAGGAGTCACACCGGGGCAGAGATTCTGTCAGCTCTGCAGGGGCATACTCGGAGATGGTTGACGCCATGACAGCTTGAGCCAGGAATGGTTGTATGCAACAATGGCACCAACCTTCTCTTCGCCCTCTGACAGAGACACTTGACACATGTTCCATTCTTGGCATGGTCCTGAATCTGGTAGTGAAGTGTTTCTTGACCAGATACCCAGGCTTCCAAGATCTCCTGAGGGAGGCCAGAAAAGTCTGTGGCCATTTCTGCCGTTCATACAATGCCAGTGCGTGCTTATCTGACATTCAATGTGAATTCAACCTGCCCATCAACCGCCTCATTTGTGACATGCCCACTAGGTGAAACTCAACATTGGCAATGCTGCAGCGGCTGCACATGCAGCAGAGGGCCATCAATGAGTACCTGTGTGAGTATGGCACATGGACAGGCTCAGGGGAGCTTGGCTTTTTTTCACCACGCCAGTGGCTTTTGATAAAGGATGCACGCTCCGTCCTGTCACAATTTGAGGAGGCCACAAGGATGGTGAGCCGGGACGATGCATGCATCAGTGACACTATCCATCTGGTCTACCTGCTGGAGCACACACTTCCTGCAATCATGGACAGGGTACTTGAGGCAGAACCACGGCAGGAAGAGGAGGACTTCCTTTCCTCACAAGGCCCCCTTTATGCAGATATCATTCCTGCAAAGCCACAAAACACACAGGAGGGAGAGGAGGAGGAGGAATGTGCCCGCATAGATGTAGAGGATAGCATACAGCAGTCTTCAAGAGATGGTTTTGATTCCCCTGAAACCCCAGGAGTTGTACGTGGTTGGGGAGAGGTTGCTCCTGACAATGTCATCCTTAGTGACCCAGAGGACTCAGAAGCTCATGTCTCCTCAAACTTGCGTTGCATGTGCTCCCTGATTCTGCAAAGCCTGCGAAAGGACCTGAGGATTCGTGCTATCAAGGAAAGGGATAATAACTGGATGGCAACTCTTCTTGATCCAGGTTACAAGGGTAAAGTTGCAGAGCTCATCCTACCTTCGCAGAGGGAGCAGAGGATTAAACATCTTGAGGAGGCCTTGAAGAAAAATTTTGTAACACCTTTTCAGACACTGGGAGGTTAACATTCTCTGGACGTGTTTCTGAGCCATCGTTCAGCCAAAGGAGGAGTGGCAGAGAAGGCGGTCGGCTGACTGATGCTTTTTAAACAGTCTCTTTAGTCCTCAGCAGCACCCAGGGCTGTTAGGTTTAAGCAACCTTTGGCAGGGTCTCCCATCATATGGTGCATGATTATCTAGGGGCAAGAGCAGACTTGGAGACCTTTCCAAGTGAGCATCCACTGGGTTACTGGGTCATGAGGATGGACCACTGGCCAGAACTTTCTCAATTTGCAGTGGAGCTACTGGTCTGTCCTGCTCCCAGCATGCTTTGCAAATGGACATTTAGTGCTGCTGGAGGTTTTGTGACTGAACAAAAGAGTGCGTCTGTCCACAGACTCTGTTGATAATATGACTTTTATCAAAATGAATCAGTCCTGGATCAACAGCAACTATCAAACCCCTGATGCTCATGTAACTGATTGAATTTGCTAGGGGTCTGCCATCCCTTGAAAACTGCATATGCTGCCTATCCTATTCCTCAACCTTGATTCTGCTAGCTTCCAACAATGTTTTTAGTTTTGGTCACCACCAACCCCAAGGCCTAATTTTTCTGAACTTTTATGACAGGTGCATACTATTTAAATTCCGTATATCATTTTTAACAGCAGGCCCTGTCCCTGTGCCCTGCACCCAGCAAGAGTAACTGTGAGGGGTTACAGTGTTCAGGCACCACCAACACCAAAGGCCCAATTTTTGGCACCTGTATGACAAGTATATGCGATTTCAAATTTGTTTGGAATTCTTACCAGCAGGTCCCGTTCCTGCACCCAGCAAGAGTAACTGTGATGGGTTACGGTGTTCAGGCACCACCAACACCAAAGGCCATATTTTTGGCACCTGTATGACAAGTACATGCAATTTCAACTTTGTATGGAATTCTTACCAGCAGGTCCTGTTCCTGCACCCAGAAAGAGTAACTGCGAGGGGTTACGGTGTTCAGGCACCACCAACACCAAGGGCACAATTTCAGTTTCAGTTCCTGCCGATACTAACCTTCCAGATCCCCATCACTCCAGCAGGTTTGCATAGCTGACACCCCATCTTGGCCAGGTCAGATGACAGCACAACGACCCCACTAGATCACTGAACACATACAACACTTGATCTTTGCCAAGTTAAAATTGGTATGGAATTTTTACCAGCAGGGCCCGTTCCTGCGCCCAGCAAGATTAACTGTGATAGGTTGCAGTGTTCAGGCACCACAAACAACCAAGGCCCAAATTTTGTGCACCTGTATGACAAGTACATGCAATTTCAAATTTGTATGGAATTTTTATCAGCAGGGCCTGTTACTGCACCCAGCAAGAGTAACTGCGAGGGGTTGGTTACGGTGTTCAGGCACCACCAACAACCAAGGCCCAATTTTTCTGCACCTGTATGACAAGTACATGCAATTTTCAAAATTTGTATGGAATTTTTACCAGCAGGGCCCATTCCTATGCCCAGCAAGAGTAACTGCGAGGGGTTGGGATGTTCAGGCACCACCAACAACCAAGGCCCAATTTTTCTGCACCTGTATGACCAGTACATGCGATTTGAAATTTGTGTGTATGTTTGTATATGATATTTTTTCCTTTAGAAATGTCAGTATTGCTGCAGCAGGCTACATACATCGTACAGATGCGCTACTTTACAGGCACATTAAAGGGACCCACAAGGCACGATATTTGAAGGAATTTTTCATTGTTATAGTATCACTTTAAGCCTCATTAAAATCAGTAAATCACTCCTCCTTTAATCTGTAAATCACTGCTCCTTTAACCACATAACCACCTCCCACCGCAGTTTTACTGCGGCAGGCAGCCACTCCTGTGCAAAGCGACGTAATACTACGCCGCTCGCTCAGGAGACTCTAGGGGGTGAGCGTGTGCCGCCGGGGACGCGCTCCTGCCCCCGCTCGTTAGTTGGAGAGCCAGTGCGTGTGACAGGCGGCTCAGATGGCTTCCGGCCACTCCCAATCTCCCGCAGCTGAGAGAGAAGGACCGACAGCTGATGTAAACACAGCCGTCTGTCATTCTCCCTGAAGTGATCACAGAGGCTATGTGATCCTGCTATATAGGATCACATGTCTCTGTGATTACTTCACAAGCCATGCCCCCTGACAGTTAGAATCACGCCCCTATGGACACATTTAGCCTCTTGATAACACATACTGTTAACCCCTTCCCTTCCATTGTCTTGTCATTTTTACAGTAACAGTGCATATTTTTAGCACTGATTACTGTAGTAATGTCACTGGTACCCCCAGAAGTGTCAAAAATGTCAGTTAGGGTTCCGATCTGCCTGTCGCACTGTTGCAGTCCCGCAAAAAAAAATCCCAGATCGCCGCCATTACTAGTAAAAAAAAAAAAACAATAAAAATGACATAAATCTTTCCCATAGTTAGTAAACGCAATAACTTTTGCGCAAACCAATCAAAATACACTTATTGCGATTTTTTTTTTTTTTTTTTTTTTACCAAAAATATGTAGCAGAAATCAAATTGGCCTAAAATGTTAAAAAATTTAGATTTTTAAATTTTTTGGAGAATTTAATATAAAAGAATGTGAAAAATATTGTAATTTTTTTCAAAATTGTCGCTCTTTTTTTAGTTTATAGTGCAAAAAATAAAAATCACACAGATGATCAAATACCACCAAAATAAAGCTCTATTTGTGGGAAAAAAAGATCGTCAATTTTTTTTGGGTACAGCATCGCACGACCGCGCAATTGTCCGTTAAAATAATGCAGTGCCGAATCGCAAAATAGGGCCTGGTCATCGAGCAGCCAAATCCTCCGGGGCTAAAGTGGTTAAAAACAATCATTTTTAAAAAAATTTTTTTGCATTGCTACATGTTCCCCAGGTCAGTGCCCGGACCCCGATACACTTTCTTTTGGGCAATAACTTGCATTTAAGCCTTCAAAATAAGGATGTTTGATTTTTGACATTGAGTCCCATAGACTTCAATGGAGTTAGTTTGTTTGTAGAATTAACTTTTCCCCTGTTCGCGATGTTCTGATGCAAACTGAACAGGGGGGTGGGGTGTTCGGCTCATCACTAATGCTTGTCCCCCCCCCCCTCTTTTCCTGGCTAGTCAGACTGTGCTTGGATTAAGGGTCTGGTATGGGTTTTTAAGGGGACCTTCTGCACATTTTTTGGGGTTTTTCTTTTTTGCGTGATAGAGAACCAAAGGTGTGGTATGCTTTTAGGGAAAACTTGCACATTTTTTGTCATTCTTGCTATAGGATGTGCTACATCCAAGCAGCTTATAAGATGATGCCATCCCTGGGTATTTTTTAGCAAGGCTTCAGAGGTACATAAACAACTAACACTAAATTGGCCCTAGTGTGTGTTTGTATGTATGTGAGTTAGGGACCTTGTAAGCTCCTGGAGGGCAGGGATTGATGTGAATGTGCAGCTGCAAATACAGTGAAGGAGTTTAAGCATGCATGGGATAGGCATAAGGCTATCCTTCATATAAGATAGGGCCAGGGACTATTCATAGGATTCAGATATATTGGGCAGACTGGATGGGCCAAATGGTTCTTATCTGCCGACACATTCTATGTTTCTATGTTTCTATGTTTCTATGTAATGTATATGTAAAGTGCTGCATAAATTGACGGCGCAATATAAGTACCTGAAATAAATAAAAATAGCAAGTGCATTATTTAACTTTGGTCAAATTGCACAGTTTGTTTTTTATCTACAGGCACCCCTTACCTGCATAGGCAGTTTTTTGGTAAAGGTACATCCCCACTACCCCCACCTCCCCCTGCCGATGTAATCATTCAGAGCAGCAGGGGTTAAAACAGCTACAGGGAATTCTCTTCTGCATCCTGCCAGATTCACCATACTACAGCAACTGAATGACATAGGACCAGGAGGAGCTGTTGATCAACCGCCCATAGCCCATTCCCCTTTCAGAGATCATGTATCATCCTGTGCTATCTTTCTTAGCCACAGTCCCAAAGCAAGTAACGCCATGAGGATTTTTTTTTTCTTTCAATTGCTGCATACTTGTTCTGCTTGTATGGCTAAGGGGAATAGAAAAAGATAGCCTGGCAACCAACATTTTATGACTATGCTGTCCTCCTATTTCTTTCATGAGAGGTGTACTTTAAAACCCAACTGAATTCACAGAAATAGCATTTATGTGTTTAAGTATGACTGTGAAGTCTAATATACTACAGAAAATATGCAATGCACTTCGTAACAGGTGTACAACTTTAAACAACAAGAACAGAAGTATATTGCACTCTTTATTGCACAAAATAATCATCAGGGATTCTTACCAAAAACAGCAATATACAGTGCCTTGCGAAAGTATTCGGCCCCCTTGAACTTTGCGAACTTTTGCTACATTTCAGGCTTCAAACATAAAGATATAAAACTGTAATTTTTTGTGAAGAATCAACAACAAGTGGGACACAATCATGAAGTGGAATGAAATTTATAGGATATTTCAAACTTTTTTAACAAATAAAAAACTGAAAAATTGGGCGTGCAAAATTATTCAGCCCCTTTACTTTCAGTGCAGCAAACTCTCTCCAGAAGTTCAGTGAGGATCTCTGAATGATCCAATGTTGACCTAAATTACTAATGATGATAAAATAGAATCCACCTGTGTGTAATCAAGTCTCCGTATAAATGCACCTGCACTGTGATAGTCTCAGAGGTCCGTTTTAAAGCGCAGAGAGCATCATGAAGAACAAGGAACACACCAGGCAGGTCCTGAGATACTGTTGTGAAGAAGTTTAAAGCCGGATTTGGATACAAAAAGATTTCCCAAGCTTTAAACATCCCAAGGAGCACTGTGCAAGCGATAATATTGAAATCGAAGGAGTATCAGACCACTGCAAATCTACGAAGACCTGGCCGTCCCTCTAAATTTTCAGCTCATACAAGGAGAAGACTGATCAGAAATGCAGCCAAGAGGCCCATGATCACTCTGGATGAACTGCAGAGATCTACAGCTGAGGTGGGAGACTCTGTCCATAGGACAACAATCAGTCGTATACTACACAAATCTGGCCTTTATGGAAGAGTGGCAAGAAGAAAGCCATTTCTTAAAGATATCCATAAAAAGTGTCGTTTAAAGTTTGCCACAAGCCACCAGGGAGACACACCAAACATGTGGAAGAAGGTGCTCTGGTCAGATGAAACCAAAATCAAACTTTTTGGCAACAATGCAAAACGTTATGTTTGGCGTAAAAGCAACACAGCTCATCACCCTTAACACTTTTCTTCAGCAGGGACAGGGAAGATGGTTAAAATTGATGGGAAGATGGATGGAGCCAAATACAGGACCATTCTGGAAGAAAACCTGATGGAGTCTGCAAAAGACCTGAGACTGGGACGGAGATTTGTCTTCCAACAAGACAATGATCCAAAACATAAAGCAAAATCTACAATGGAATGGTTCACAAATAAACATATCCAGGTGTTAGAATGGCCAAGTCAAAGTCCAGACCTGAATCCAATCGAGAATCTGTGGAAAGAACTGAAAACTGCTGTTCACAAACGCTCTACATCCAACCTCACTTTGCTTGAGCTGTTTTGCAAGGAGGAATGGGCAAAAATTTCAGTCTCTCGATGTGCAAAACTGATAGAGACATACCCCAAGCGACTTACAGCTGTAATCGCAGCAAAAGGCGGTGCTACAAAGTATTAACTTAAGGGGGCTGAATAATTTTGCACGCCCAATTTTTCAGTTTTTTATTTGTTAAAAAAGTTTGAAATATCCAATAAATTTCATTCCACTTCATGATTGTGTCCCACTTGTTGTTGATTCTTCACAAAAAATTACAGTTTTATATCTTTATGTTTGAAGCCTGAAATGCGGCAAAAGGTTGAAAAGTTCAAGTGGGTGAATACTTTCGCAAGGCACTGTATGTATGTGTGTATATATATATATATATATATAGTTTGGAATTTTCGGAGTCTTTTTTTTTTAGGAAAAAACTGTTGATTTTTACATGTAGAAGAGAAATGCCAGAATTGGAAGTGGGAAAAAAAGCAAAAAGAAGAAAAAAAACAATATAGTATGTATTACTTTGCTATAAGTTATTGCCGAATTAGCAGATCCATAGAAGAAATGTAAAAATTGAGAGGTGAAGTGGTTACACAAAAAATAAACATATACAGCTAGAATGTGTTGTATTTGTTTTGATTACTGAATGAATGCTTATTTGCAGAAAGCACACATCATTGTGACTCCTGAATATGCTATATGTTGTTTTGGTTTGAGCCGAGAAGCAGTATATCCTTACCTTGAAGATATACCTGAACCTGCAGTTAACTGGATTCCATGCAATGATCCACAAAGGTGAGACTTATTCCAATGAATGATATTATTGACGAGAGAATAAGGCCCCTTTCACACGGGCTTTCCGATCCGGTCCACCTATCAGTTTTTTCAGGTGGATCTGATTGGATGCTCCATGCAGTCCTATGAAGCAGTGGATGTCAGTGGTGACACCCGCTGCTATCCGATTCGATCCTGTCTGTGAAATCCACACAGATGGAAAACCTATTTTCCATCCGTCTGGAGGATCGGATAGGATCGGATGAAAATGGACAGGCGGTCTGTTTTCATCCGATCTCCAAAAGAGGAGAGCGGTGATCTGACAGCTCCGTCTCAGCACAGAGAGTGGAGACGGACCGATCCCCGAGTCTGCCAGGCGGAAAGCCTGTGTGAAAGGAGCCAAAGTGTAGCTCTTGACTTTTAGTAAACACACACTCACTCACCTGTCTCAGGATCCAGCGATGTGCTCACCCGAACCATAGCTTCTTTCCCTCTCCTTCCCCAGGGCCTGCATTACAACTGATGGCACCCTTCTGTGACAGCTTGTGGCTTCACAGCCGGGTGCACACCATGCATGCGTAAGTCACTCTGCTCTTCCTCAATGCTTGGGCAATCTTCTGGGATCTTAGACGTGCCCCAGAACATTGCAGGGAAGGGAGAGAACTTCTGCTCGGATCTCCTAGGCAGTTGAAAGCAGAAGTGGGAGTGGGTACCAGTAAAAACTAGATACTTGCTCCTCCCCCCCAAAAAATAATGACATGTCAAATGTGGCATAGGAAGGGGGAAGAGTTCTTAAAGCGGAACGTCCCCTTTCAGTTAGAGCTCTGCTTCAAGTGATACAAATACAGTATGTGAGGATTATAGCTAGTGACCACTAACAGACCATGTTTTGTGTAACGGGCTTCCAGTTATGACCACAGGTGTACTCTAAAAGTTCATGTATTTATTGACATTCTTCTGTAAAGAGAGATGGGAGACTTGAACTGTTAGTGGTTTATGAGGATATGATAAGAAGATCTGCATTATGTAAAAGTATGAAGAGGCATGTGTAAAAAAAAATAATAACTGCTAAACTTCACTCATCTGGAAATTGTATAGGTATTTATACGCCTGGATAATTTCTAGTATAACTGAGTCTAACACTGCATTTAATATGTGAAATGCAGTCCTTGGTTCAGAATATTAAAGAGCACTTGTTTCCTTTTATTCGTACAATGATCCTGTTCACCCCACAGCCTTATCATGTGAGTACTTTGGATCATCAGATGACAATAAAGCTTTGTCTTCTTCCATCAGGTGACAACAGACATCATGGCTTTGTAAGGCCCCTTGAATCTTGTTTTGACAAAATTTGTTACTTAAATTGTTTGTTGCCTTTAGCTATCAGGCAATGACTTTACATGTGAGAATTCAAAGTACAAACTAAATAAAGTAAGCTTACCTAAAATAAATCCTAATAAAAACAGTTTCAACACAGTAGTTTAAGTTGGTAGTAAAAAGCAGCCTTTTAAAAAAAAAAAAAACTGCAAGACAATGGCATAATGTGCACAATATGAAATGCTTACCTTACAACAAAGCCCTCCAGCGGCATGCTGTCACTGCTGACATGGCTTCCATGTTCACCCAGTCTTCCTTCCAGGTTCACATGCTTTGGCTGTCTGATGCCACGCGAGTCACGGAACAGAGCTCTGAAGGGACAGCACGGGTATGCCGTCCCTTTAAAGTGGATGTGCCGGTGACGTCCCAAGCTGCATGCAGCATGAACAGTGCAAGGTTAGGAGATATTTACTGTACCTACAGGTAAGCCTTATTATAGGCTTACCTTTAGGTACAAGTTTAAAAAAAGACTTTACTACCACCTTAACTAAAGAAGGATAACTGAAGCAGTATGAAGAACATTTCTCCTTTCTTAAGAAGTCTGATTCCCATTTTCTTTTTCCCCTAGTATGCTCCCTCTACTCTTCCTTCTCACATTGGTGTTCTTTGTCCTCAAATTGTCCTTGATTTACCTCTGCTCTCCACCCCACAGCTCATATAGATCACCCTCACTCCTACCCTCTCCCTATTACTGCACATATCACCTTCTGAAAATACTGAACCCACATGCTGACCAGGACAGTGAGGTATGTGCACTCATATACATTCCATTCCCATCTTACTTTGCCCACCCTCCTTCTCCTAAGCTCTGGGGACATTTCCCCCAATCCTGACTACCCATTTTCTAACTGCAGCCTCCACTTTTAGCGACCTTCCTCCTCTGGCAACTTCCACAATCCACTCAGTTTCTATTCTCCGGCTTCCAAAAACCTGCCCCCCATCTCATGTGTCCTCTGGAATTCCTGCTCTGTCTGTAACAAGCTCACATCTGTGCGTGCCCTTTTTTATCTCTTATTGCTTTAACATTCTTGCTGAAACCTGGCTCTGCTTCTCCTGCTGCCCTCTCCCATGGTGGATCTTCACTGGACTCACCCAGACCCAGTGGATAGAATTGGATGACTGGATGACAAGGTATTAATAGAGTGACAAAGTAGGTTTGTTTGGCCCAGACCCAGCAGATAGAAAGTAGGTTGAGTTTGATTCCTTATTTCCCCATTGAGCACATTTCAAGTCTTTCCTACCCATCCCTCTCTATCCCTCTCCTCTTTTAAAACCCACTGTATTTGTCTGTTTTCTCAAATTTCTCTGAGAGATGCAGTGATTTATTGGCCTCCTGGACCAGTATCAAGCTTTTCTGATGACCTCCTTCCCTGGTTTTCCTATAATCCCTTTATCTTCAATCTCTCCCTATCTACTGGCACCTTACCCTACCTCTAAAGCATTCACAGATCACCCCCATATGTTCGTTGCAGACCGCCGGGTACCATAGGCGGATGACTTCCGGGTGTGACGTCTGACATATGTCGGTAACCAAGGTAACCGCGTGCTCACGCCCTAACGAGTTTTGTCATCACGGACTTCAACTGAGGGCGTCATTTAATTGACGATTGACGCCCCCTCAGTTGAAGTCCATGATGACGTAACTCGTTAGGGCGTGAGCACGTGGTTACCGTGGTTACCGACATAAGTCAGACATCACACCCGGAAGTCATCCGCCTATGGTACCCGGCGGTCTGCAACGAACGGTGTTGGACGATCGACAGTGCGGTAACTTCTGAATACAGTTTGTCACAACGTTTGTCATTCTATTTGAGCATGTGAGTGTAATTCCTAGGGGATTTGTGTTTTGCTTTTATCTTTGAAATAAATGAAAAATGGGGTTACGCTATGTGCCTGTGACATTCATTTTTGCATTTACGTCCTGGTGAGTGGTCAAGCAGTCCATGTTTCTGTTGGAGAGGATACCACACTGACTCCGGTTTTGAGGACCTTGCAGTGATTGATACTACAGGCTTTTATTTGAGCCACTGTCGGTAAGTGCATTTCCATTTGGGCGTGCACTGTGGTGAAGTGGAGGTCTTGAATCCTGTTACCTGCATGTGGTTGTGCTGCATTCCAACGGACTTTCATTTGGACTGTTTTCATCTGGATCACATTTAGAAACATATAGTGGTTCACTCACCAACGATTGTATTTACTTACATGCGATATCGTGTATGTATACTATGCACCTTGAGCGCCGCTAGTGGACTCATGGGGAGTTTTATTTATATTTAAAATTTTTAAAGAGTGCACCTGTTTTTTATGTTTGTGTATTTTTATAGTGGCAGCTAACAATTTTAGAGTACAGTCGGATGTGCCCTCTTATTATATAAAATAGTTTTGAGCGCTGGGTGAGCAGGATATTTATTCTACTCCTAGTGATACAGTGCTATATATATGCACTGTTACTGTAAAAATGACACTGGCGGTGAAGGAGTTAACTGTATTGGAGAGGGAGGGGTTAAGTGTGTCCTAGGGGCGTGCTTCTAACTGTGATTGGCTGTGGCTGTGTGTGTAAGAACAGTGATCAACGGTCCTACATAGTAGAACCGTTTGATCATCATTCTTACTCAGGGAGAACTGACAGGCGGCTTTGTTTACACTAGACGGACGATCGTGAGTGCCCGGCGGACATCGGGTCCGCCGGGCACAAGCGCGGGGGTGTCCGTGACTGAGCGGGAGCACGCTTCCGGTGGCGCGCACTCGCTCCCCACACCCTTACAGGCTAGTGACGTATCCCTACGTCGCTCTGCCTGTGAGGGGCTGACTGCCAACGTAAATAGTCGTGTGGCAGTCTGATCTCCTTGCACCCATTCGCCTCTAAAGTTTTTGAACACTTAAGGCCCGTACACACGTACCGATCGTTGTCATACAAACGTCGGCGGACGAAAGATCTGCCGATTGTACGCTTGTTAGTATGGTGCCTCCGACAGCTGTCTGCGCACATTCTCCGGACAAGAGGCTTTCTTGCAAACATAAAAATTTTTGTATGCCGACACCAGAACGGACGATTGTTCGCCAGTCAGTACAGAAATCAGCCGACAGACCGCAGATTTGCAAGACTGGGCATGCTCAGAAAAGAAAAAACACAGGGAAAGTTAACCATTACATGACATCACTTCTGCAGTCAGCTGAAGTCGGCGGACAAAATTCTTGTGCTGTCTTTGCACTTTTCAACAGACATCGACATCCCGGGTAGAAATGACGAACGTTTGTATGACGACGATCGGTACGTGTGTACGGGGCTTTAGTCTAAAACTGTCTGAGCTCCTACCTCACTGAACACAACCTTCTTGACCGGTTATAGTTGGGCTTTCACTTGCAGCACTCCACAGAAACTGCCCTACTAAAATTCACTAATGATTTACTAACTGCTAAAAGCAATGGCCACTACTCCATACTGTTACTACTAGACCTCTCTGCGGCCTTTGATACTGTTGACCATCCACTCCTTCTCAAAAAATGTCACCCCTTGGCCTGCAAGATTCTGCTCTTTTCTGGTTCTCTTCCTATCTATCACAGCGCTCCTTCAGTGTTACCTATAACTTCTGTAGGTTCCTCCAAGGCTCTGTTCTTGGACCCCTTCTCTTCTCTATCTACACCTCCTCTCTTGGTCGCTAAATAATAATAATAATATAATAATAATAAAAATAATCATATTAATTATTTCTAATTCAAAATAATTATTTTTTTTTTATATTTAATTAGATTTGGCAGAACACCAGTACAGAACAGACTGAGTTGCATGGCCAAAAAGAACCATATTTATCTAGTGGCAAATTTGGGAGACAAGAAACAATGCAATTCTAGTAATTCCCACTGTCCTGAGGATGGGCATTTTTTTTATGACACCACCGTTGCATTTGATCCTGAGGGAAAACTCATAGCACGATATCACAAGGTAAAAACAGTATACGTATGACTATGAGAAGAAAGAATTGCAAAATCCTCAAAAAATATATTCATCTTTCTAATATATATACATTTTCTCACTTTATGCATCCATTAAAATATTTCAAGTACTAAAAAAAATACCTGTTAATTCTGCCAGAAATACAATGATACCCTAACTTCCTGTAATGGTGTCTCTGCTGCATGGAATTCTAAACAGTACTGTCAGCCCTGCCCGAGATGTCCTTTCCTGGACTACATCAGCACACCCCCCATCTCCTCATCTCCATATTTCTGTTAGCCTGCTGTTTCTCCCAGCCTACTGTTACTAGTTACTACAGTGCTGCAATGGAACTGTTGTCAGAACAGTCAGAAAACTACAAGAAGGTAGAAGAAGCTAACTGTATTTCTGGCAGGATCATGAGATATTTGTCACTACTTGCACTAGTGAAAAGATAACACTGGCAAATGTGCATTGATTTTTTTAAATTTTTTCTAGCTGTGCTGAATGTTTATTTTTTTATTTTGTCCACAAATGCACTTTAATTTCTGTTCCCTTCTTTGTATGTGACTTAGTGTTATTAAAAGAGGGGGGGGGGGGGGGGGTTTACTAAAGAAAGTCACTTTTGCTAATCTAGATCTGTAAGTCTCATCATATACAGTATCAATGGGTCTAATTTAGGTGCTGTATCTCTCGAAGAGATTGGGAAAAAGGATTTTACATTGAGAATAAAAATGCTATTTTCTGTTTTTGGCACCAGCTTGGCAAACCTGTAACCTGTGTTAGCTATAAGCAGCGTCAATAAATGTATTGACTTTTTCTCCTTAAATGGGAGAAGCGCAGCAGAAGCACTTGCCATAATGTGTAATTATTCATGGCATACTGTACTTGCACATATGTCAAACTTACCTTTTGAATTTTTATTGCTCCAGCCATGACAACTCCACACTCTCCCTTGCCACTCTACAACTGGTGCCATCTTCATAGGAGTTTCTGCAGTTGCCGAAGTCTTCCTCTGCTAGTGATAATACAGTACAACTACTTGCATGCACTAGGCTTCACTCTTCGGCAACTTCTCACTTCAGTTCCACTTTAACCTGATTGAATCTTTTAGTAGAAAACAGAATTATCTTACTGTTTTACCTTTTGTCCTGGAAAATTTGATTATGCTGAACAAAACCTCTCTCTATATTTTTCTTGTATTTAAAAGCATAACTCCAAAAGCTGGATCAATTTGCATGATCATTATTACATTACTATAAAACAAAAAAATGCCCTGTGGACTTTTCATTTCTGAGACCGTGGCATTCTTGTAAACTAAGCATTTAGTATACAAATTCCTGTAACTGCAATCTGTCTCAGTACGCTGAGCATATATACTGCATGTAGTTCTATCCCAGACTCTTAACCAATAGCTGTCATTGACTAGTAAATGTTTTATGCAGCCTGAGACATTTTTTTACTTCATTGGAGGCCAAAATGATTAGTGTAGCTAGGTACCTACTGCGAATACTCCTACAGGACCACAATATATGGAACACATCAGCCGATAGGCCACAACCTCACCAGCATAGGGGGGAACAGTCGGGGTATAACTTGGCCAACTTCTAAGTTATGAGGTACAATTTTTAGAGCCAATTTCTTATGGTTTACACAGTGAGTTATGCTACAGTGCCTTGCGAAAGTATTCGGCTCCCTTGAACTTTTCAACCTTTTTCCACATTTCAGGCTTCAAACATAAAGATATAAAACTGTAATTTTTTGTGAAGAATCAACAACAAGTGGGACACAATCATGAAGTGGAATGAAATTTATTGAATATTTCAAACTTTTTTAACAAATAAAAAACTGTGAAAAATTGGGCGTGCAAAATTATTCAGCCCCCTTAAGTTAATACTTTGTAGCGCCACCTTTTGCTGCGATTACAGCTGTAAGTCACTTGGGATATGTCTCTATCAGTTTTGCACATCGAGAGACTGAAATTTTTGCCCATTCCTCCTTGCAAAACAGCTTGAGCTTAGTGAGGTTGGATGGAGAGCGTTTGTGAACAGCAGTTTTTAGTTCTTTCCACAGATTCTCGATTGGATTCAGGTCTGGACTTTGACTTGGCCATTCTAACACCTGGATATGTTTATTTGTGAACCATTCCTTTGTAGATTTTGCTTTATGTTTTGGATCATTGTCTTGTTGGAAGACAAATCTCCGTCCCAGTCTCAGGTCTTTTGCAGACTCCATCAGGTTTTCTTCCAGAATGGTCCTGTATTTGGCTCCATCCATCTTCCCATTAATTTTAACTATCTTCCCTGTCCCTGCTGAAGAAAAGCAGGCCCAAACCATGATGCTGCCACCACCATGTTTGACAGTGGGGATGGTGTGTTCAGGGTGATGAGCTGTGTTGCTTTTACGCTAAACATAATGTTTTGCATGGTTGCCAAAAAGTTCAATTTTGGTTTCATCTGACCAGAGCACCTTCTTCCACATGTTTGGTGTGTCTCCCAGGTGGCTTGTGGCAAACTTTAAACAACACTTTTTATGGATATCTTTAAGAAATGGCTTTCTTCTTGCCACTCTTCCATAAAGGCCAGATTTGTGCAGTATACGACTGATTGTTGTCCTATGGACAGAGTCTCCCACCTCAGCAGTAGATCTCTGCAGTTCATCCAGAGTGATCATGGGCCTCTTGGCTGCATCTCTGATCAGTCTTCTCCTTGTATGAGCTGAACGTTTAGAGGGACGGCCAGGTCTTCGTAGATTTGCAGTGGTCTGATACTCCTTCCATTTCAATATTATCGCTTGCACAGTGCTCCTTGGGATGTTTAAATCTTGGGAAATCTTTTTGTATCCAAATCCAGCTTTAAACTTCTCCACAACAGTATCTCGGACCTGCCTGGTGTGTTCCTTGTTCTTCATGATGCTCTCTGCGCTTTAACCGAACCTCTGAGACTATCACAGTGCAGGTGCATTTATACGGAGACTTGATTACACACAGGTCGATTCTATTTATCATCATTCGTCATTTAGGTCAACATTGGATCATTCAGAGATCCTCACTAAACTTCTGAAGAGAGTTTGCTGTACTGAAAGTAAAGGGGCTGAATAATTTTGCACGCACAATTTTCAGTTTTTTATCTGTTAACAAAGTTTGATATATCCAATAATAATCCCACTTGTTGATTCTTCACAAATAAATTACCGTTTTATATCTTTATGTTTGAAGCCTGAAATGTGGCAAAAGGTCGAAAAGTTCAAGGGGGCCAAATACTTTCGCAAAGGCACTGTATAAGTATAGCGTATGGTTTGTTGCCATTGGGTATTGATAAAGGATAAGTTGAGTTCTTCCAATTTGAGCATAGATTTACTTCTAAGGAACACAGATTTGTCATTCAACAAATTATACAGCAAAGATATACCTTTTTGGAGTCTGTCATTATGGGATAGAAAGTGCCAGACTTTGGGGTGAAGGTGCATTGTTGGAATTGGAGAAGACACCAGGAAGTGTCTAATACGTAAAAGGGTGAAATAGGCAGTATTCGGTAAATTAAACCTCCAGAGGACATTTTCTAGGGTATCGGGTCTGCCACTGATAAGAAGGTCCTCAGTGGATACTAGAGCGACCCCATCTACCAATGCGCAAATTTGGAATTAAGGTTTCCAATATACTGATAGGGAGGCGTACAGCCTCAGGGTGCTCTAGATTTAAAATAGATTGGTTGAGCATTCTCCAAGCAAGGATGGATGCTCTAGTGGTGAAGGTTAGATCAGAGGGCGGTATTGGAGTTCAGAGATCTGCAAGCAGCAGATTCCCTAATAGGTTATTGTTGGTGAGGTATTTTTCAATGTCCACCCATAAGGAGCTTCTCATGTTTTTCCACAAAAGCTTACACGTCTACTATAGCTTTGAGCACCCTTTGGCAGTAATATGCATAGTGAAAAGTAAAAGTTCAGTTTTTTGTTAACAATCATTGTGTTTTCCATGCTGGATAAGCATGCTGGATATTTTCTGCAACTTGTACTAGAAATTCATGTAATTGAGAAATGCTCATTCTGGTTAATGGACAAATATATTGTATATATAGAAGATATTTTTTCATGATTTTAGAACAATAACTGAACTGATATTAATTAATTGATGGCACATATACAGTGGGTACGGAAAGTATTCAGACCCCCTTAAATTTTTCACTCTTTGTTATATTGCAGCCATTTGCTAAAATCATTTAAGTTCATTCTTCTTCCTCATGAATGTACACATAGCACCCCATACTGACAGAAAAACACAGAATTGTTGACATTGTTGCAGATTTATTAAAAAAGAAAAACTGAAATATCACACGGTCCTAAGTATTCAGACCCTTTGCTGTGACACTCATATATTTAACTCAGGTGCTTTCCATTTCTTCTGATCATCCTTGAGATAGTTCTACACCTTCATTTGAGTCCAGCTGTGTTTGATTATACTGATTGGACTTGATTAGGAAAGCCACACACACCTGTCTATATAAGACCTTCCAGATCACAATGCATGTCAGAGCAAATGAGAATCATGAGGTCAAAGGAACTGCCTGAAGAGCTCAGAGACAGAATTGTGGCAAGGCACAGATCTGGCCAAGGTTACAAAAAGATTTCTGCTGCACTTAAGGTTCCTAAGAGCATAGTGGCCTCCATAATCCTCAAATGGAAGACGTTTGGGACGACCAGAACCCTTCCTAGAGCTGGCCGTCCGGCAAAACTGAGCTATCGGGGGAGAAGAGCCTTGGTGAGAGAGGTAAAGAAGAACCCAAAGATCACTGTGGCTGAGCTCCAGAGATGCAGTCAGGAGATGGGAGAAAGTTGTAGAAAGTCAACCATCACTGCAGCCCTCCACCAGTCGGGGCTTTATGGCAGAGTGGCCCGACGGAAGCCTCTCCTCAGTGTAAGACACATGAAAGCCTGCATGGAGTTTGCTAAAAAAACACCTGAAGGACTCCAAGATGGTGAGAAATAAGATTCTCTGGTCTGATGAGACCAAAATATAACTTTTTGGCCTTAATTCTAAGCGGTATGTGTGGAGAAAACCAGGCACTGCTCATCACCTGTCCAATACAGTCCCAACAGTGAAGCATGGTGGTGGCAGCATCATGCTGTGGGGGTGTTTTTCAGCTGCAGGGACAGGACGACGGGTTGCAATCGAGGGAAAGATGAATGCGGCCAAGTACAGGGATATCCTGGACAAAAACCTTCTCCAGAGTGCTCTGGACCTCAGACTGGGCCGAAGGTTTACCTTCCAACAAGACAATGACCCTAAGCACACAGCTAAAATAACGAAGGAGTGGCTTCACAACAACTCCGTGACTGTTCTTGAATGGCCCAGCCAGAGCCCTGACTTAAACCCAATTGAGCATCTCTGGAGAGACCTAAAAATGGCTGTCCACCAACATTTACCATCCAACCTGACAGAACTGGAGAGGATCTGCAAGGAGGAATGGCAGAGGATCCCCAAATCCAGGTGTGAAAGACTTGTTGCATCTTTCCCAAAAAGACTCCTGGCTGTATTAGATCAAAAGGGGGCTTCTACTAAATACTGAGCAAAGGGTCTGAATACTTAGGACCATGTGATATTTCAGTTTTTCTTTTTTAATAAATCTGCAACAATGTCAACAATTCTGTGTTTTTCTGTCAGTATGGGGTGCTATGTGTACATTCATGAGGAAGAAGAATGAACTTAAATGATTTTAGCAAATGGCTGCAATATAACAAAGAGTGAAAAATGTAAGGGGGTCTGAATACTTTCCGTACCCACTGTATATCTTCATAGTATTCATCACAGCCCGAGTTAATAAATGTGTGGTTTCCTTTCCGCAAATGTACTAGAGCTCATTAGGATAGAATAGTTTGACTACCTAGCATACTTTAAGTAAAACGTGGTGAATATAAGGGGGACAGTGCTCAAAGATTTAATACGTGTCTAAAACTACACCATCAAAAACACATTGTGAATAACATAACATATAAATCATGAAAAATATCTGAAATTACACTAAAAAAAAAAAAAAAAGTCATATGAAAAGTGAACCCCAACTGGTTCTTCAAAGTGGCAAGTCTTAAAGTGTCCGTGCTAAACAATAAATGATGCAATAAAAAGGATGCAATAAAAAGTGCTGGTGCAAATATGCAATTGTATAATTAAATGATTCCAAAGTGCTGCGTGCTCAGTGGAAGGGATTGTCCACATGCAGGATCAAACACTGGGGGGATCTGTCACCGGTTTGTGCACCCACTTACCAGACGACCCCTTGGGGTCTAGGTCAGGTAAGTGGTCTTTGGAATGGTTCCTAATCTTCCCACAGCCCGTTCCTTATGCAGATCCCACTGGAGTGTGTATACCGTCCCACTATTCCGGAGGAACCGAATGATGGGTCCACTGTCTATCCTCTCGGTGGGTATGGTAGTCTGTTTTTGTAGGTGCAAACTCCAAGGCTCTCTATATTTATCCTTTGTTCACGGCTTTATGAGTCACTGGCGGTTAGTAGAGAGAGAAGTCAAGGAGTAGTCCAAGAGGCAAGGTCGGGAACAGGCAGAGTCGAGTATAGGTCTTGTTCCCTGGGTGTTGGTGGTAAACTTGGATTTCATTGATTGCTGTTGCAGACTCTGCCTGTTCCCGACCTTGCCTCTTGGACTACTACTTTGGATTTCGTTGATTTCCGTTGCCGACTCTGCCTGTTCCCGACCTTGCCTCTTGGACTACTCCTTTGGATTTCGTTGATTGCCGTTGCCGACTCTACCTGTTTCCGACTTTGCCTCTTGGACGATTTCGTTGATTGCTGTTGCCGACTCTGCCTGTTCCTGACCTTGTGCATGGCCTACTCCTTTGGATTTTCGCTGATCTTGGTTCTCTGACTTCTCTCTCTACTAACTGTCAGTGAGTCAATGTGTTTTTGATGGTGTAGCTATAGACATTTATTACATATTTGAGCGCTGTCCCCCTTATATTCACCATGCACACAACCCCCGGTTGTTTTGACTAGCTGCTCAAGAAATACTCATAATTTCAGTTTGTATAGTAACACAACACTCATTATTTAATATTTAATTTAAAATCTTACTAGAATCCTAGGCGCGCTCACGTGAGAATATACACTCACACCCCCTTTTTTTTTTAAGTAAAAAGTGCTGATATGTTATGAACATGAATATTTAGAGTGATAAATCCATGTTTCATAGTTAGATTTTCTCTATGACCCCACAAACTTGTGAATAATTTTTTGTATTGTGATAGTAAATATTTTGCTTTTGTCATCCTTATTCTTGCAGTATCACCTCTTTTTTGGAGAAGTACAGTTTAATGTCCCAGAGGAACCGGAAATCAGTACCTTTAGCACACCATTTGGAAAGTTTGGAATTTTTATCTGCTATGATATAGCGTTTTATAATCCAGCTGTACTTTTAGTGAGTCAACACAATGTAGATACTATTATTTTTACTACAGCTTGGTTTAATTTATTGCCTCACTACAGCGCTATTCAGTTTCATTCAGCATGGGCAATGGGAATGAGAGCCAACCTTCTGTCATCCAATATACACAACACCAGCTTGGGAATGACAGGTATGGTATTTAAAGGAGAACTGTCTGTAAATGTTTAGTGATAAGAATTAATTTGCATTGAAGGCCTTTTTATTTTTGCCTGGACCTTAACTTCTGTAAAGTATTTTGTTTTTTTTGTTTCACCTCCCTTTCTATCCCTGTGATAGCAGCACAAGAGGGAACTATGGTGTGCGTAGGTGTGCACAGCCTATTGCATTAGAGTGTGCATGCCAAAGTTCAAGCCCACATGCCTTTCTCTGCAGCCTCAGCTGCACTTGACAGTGAATGAATGGGAAGTGCTCTGTGCTGAGCGGCTTCCTGTTCATTCACAAACTGAAGCATACTACACACCGTTCACTGTGTGTTCACTATGTTCATTTAGGAAAGAAAGTGTCAGGTAAATAACATTTACTATCCCCTTCCCATGCTCTCCTTTCTGAACATCTCCCACAGCAGCCAGGAGGAGAGGAGAGAAGGGAAGCCAGCAGCACTGCTGGGGGAAAAGGTGCAACATGGGGGGAAGCCTGGGCAGTAGAGATAATCTGCATGTGGTGATTTGGGTATGCCAAGGCACACCTGGCACACCCACTGTGCACGCCAATGGCAGGAAGACAGTAACAATGACCAGACAAAAGATCTAACTCTTCCCCATTTCTATTACGTCCCTATTACTAGAATTCTAGGATGCATCACTAGAGGGATCACCAGCAGGAGGAAGGAGGTTCTGATTCCACGATATACAGTATCTCACAAAAGTGAGTACACCTCTCACATTTTTGTAAATATTTTATTATATCTTTTCATGTGACAACACTGAAGAAATGACACTTTGCTACAATGTAAAGTAGTGAGTGTAATACTTATATAACAGTGTAAATGCGCTGTCCCCTCAAAATAACTCAACACACAGCCATTAATGTCTAAACCGCTGGCAACAAAAGTGAGTACACCCCTCAGTGAAAATGTCCAATTTGAGCCCAAAGTGTCAAAATTTTGTGTGGCCACCATTATTTTCCAGCACTGCCTTAACTCTTGGGTATGGAGTTCACCAGAGCTTCACAGGTTGCCCCTGGAGTTCTCTTCCACTCCTACATGACGACATCACAGAGCTGGTGGATGTTAGAGACCTTGCGCTCCTCCACCTTCCGTTTGAGGATGCTCCACAGATGCTCAATAGGGTTTAGGTCTGGAGACATGCTTGGCCAGTCCGTCACCTTTACCCTCAGCTTCTTTAGCAAGGCAGTGTGATCACCTTTGAGGTGTGTTTGGGGTCATTATCATGTTAGAATACTGCCCTGCGGCCCAGTCCCTGAAGGGAGGGAATCATGCTCTACTTCAGAATGTCACAGTACATGCTGGCATTCATGGTATCCTCAATGAACTGTAGCTCCCCACTACAGGCAGCACTAATGCAGCCCCAGACCATGACACTCCCACCACCATGCTTGACTGTAGGCAAGACACACTTGTCTTTGTACTCCTCACCTGGTTGCTGCCACACACGCTTGACACCATCTGAACTAAATACGTTTATCTTGTTTCATCAGACCACAGGACATGGTTCCAGTAATACATGTCCTTAGTCTGCTTCTCTTCAGCAAACTGTTTGCAGGCTTTCTTGTGCGTCATCTTTAGAAGAGGCTTCCTTATGGGATGACAGCCATGCAGACCAATTTGATGCAGTGTGCGGCGTATGGTCTGAGTATTGATAGGTTGACCCCCCCCACCCCTTCAACCTGTGCAGTAATGCTGGCAGGACTCATACGTCTATTTCCTAAAAACAACCTCTGGATATGACACTGAGCACGTGCACTCAACCACTTTGGTTAACCATGGCGATGCATGTTCTGAGTGGAATCTGTCCTGTTAAACCGCTGTATAGTCTTGGCCACCGTGCCACAGCTTAGTTTCTGGGTTTTGCAATCTTCCTATAGCCTAGAACATCTTTATGTAGAGCAAAAATTCTTTATTTCAGATACTCAGAGAGTTCTTTGCCATGTGGTGCCACGTTGAACTTCCAGTGACCAGTATGAGAGAGTGAGAGCGATAACACCAAATTTAACACACCTGCTCCCCATTCACACCTGAGATCTTGTAACACTAATGAGTCACATGACACTATGGAGGAAAAATGGCTAATTGGGCCCAATTTGGAGATTTTTACTTAGGGGTGTACTCACTTTTGTTGCCAGCGGTTTAGACATTAATGGCTGTGTAAAAAGAGAAAAATAAAAAGAGAAAAATAACCGCGCTAAAGTGAATAATATATAAAGAGCAGCGACTTCAAGTGCGACCACACCCTCAAATAATGTATAGAAAAATAAGCCGCGCTGCGTGATGTGGTTAAACAAAAAATTAATGTCCAAACAAAAATCAATGTCCCAAATAACAACTTGATTTGACCTTTGATAACGTCTTCTTGGACGAAATGCCGTCAGGTCGCGGCGTGCTGACGTCATCCCGGAAGTTATCCTAGGAGCGGATGCGCTTTGCCGTCCGGCCGGCGGCTCCCATCCATCGCGATTTTATCTACAATGTTTGTGAGTGTTCTTCTTTTTAATCAATAAACCAGTTATTATTTTATTACACTATTGGCGCTTTCTCTTTCACTCGGGCTACATCCTGGTACTGAGTTTATAGTTAACACCATTGATGTTGTTGGTCCCGGAGCTTCACGTATGATGGGAAAGCGTTATTAGATCTACTGCTTGGATTATTTGTCATCTGGTAAGAGGCCTATAGGGCTTTTGAGTACGTTTCTGGTTTCTTGGCGATCTGGATTTACCTATTTGCTCATTTGACTTATTTTTCGGTAAGAGGCTTCACAATTGGTGGTGGTTCGTTCCACATTCCTTTCTTTACACTGGGCTATCCACGTTTAATCATTATTTATTTGGTGAGCTGCTGCACGATTGATAGGGATTCCTTATTGGTGGTGGAAATTTTATATAAAATACGGTATTACACTATGCAAGTTTTTTTCTTTTGCATATTATTCACATTATTCGCTGAGGACTCTGACAACTCCCATCTCCCGGATCTGTGACTATATCTCAGCATATGAATCTTGCAGACTTTTAGTGGCTATCCGGTAAGCACATTTCCTACAGAGACCGTGGAGTGTGATCTATGTTTTCAGCGTCAATCAAGTTGTTATTTGGGACATTGATTTTTGTTTGGACATTAATTTTTTGTTTACCCACATCACGCAGCGTGGCTTATTAATGGCTGTGTGTTGAGATTTTTTGAGGGGACAGCAAATTTACACTGTTATACAAGCTGTACACTCACTACTTTACATTGTAGCACAATGTGATTTCTTCAGTGGTGTCACATGAAAAGGTATAATACAATATTTACAAAAATGTGAGGGGTGTACTAACTTTTGTAATATACTGTAGATCTTTATATCACTAGATGGATCACCAGCAGGAAAAAGGAGGTCCTGATTCCCCTATATAGATCTTTTCTCACTAGAGGGATCACCAGCAGGAGGAAGGAGGCCCTAATTCCCCTATATAGATCTTTATTTTACTAGTGGGATCACCACCAGCAGGAGGAAGGAGATTCTGATTCCCCTATATAGATCTTTATATCACTAGAGGGAGCACCAGCAGGAGAAAGGAGGTTCTGATTCCCCTATAAAGATTTGTATATCACTAGAGGGATCACCAGTAGGAGGAAGGAGGCTCTGATTCCCCCATATAGATCTTTATATCACTAGAGGGATCACCAGCAGGAGGAAGGAGGCTCTGATTCCCCTATAAAGATTTTTATATCACTAGAGGGATAACTATCAGGAGGAAGGAGCTTCTGATTCCCCTATATAGATCTTTATATCACTAGAGGGATTACCAGCAGGAGGAAGGAGGTTCTAATTTCCCAATATAGATCTTTATATCACGAGAGGGATCATCAGCAGGAGGAAGGAGGTTCTAATTCCTCTATATAGATCTTTAGTGAGGCCTCATATAGAATACTGTGTCCAGTTCTGGAGACCTCACTTACAAAAAGATATTGATAAGATAGAACAAGTCCAGAGATGGGTAACAAAAATGGTGAAAGGTCTGGGGGATAAAACATATCAGGAGAGACTTCAGGAACTTAATATGTACAGTCTGGAGAAAAGAAGGGAAAGGGGAGACATGATTGAAACCTTTACATACATTAAGGGCAGGGCTTTTTTTCAGCAGGAACGAGGGGGAACGCAGTTCCGGCACCTCCAGTGCTGAATGTTTGTAATAGCAAGGGGTGTGGGGTGTGGGGTGTGTTGGAGGGTCTCTTGATGCTGGCTGCTTGGGGATCTATTGTCACTGTTAAGGATCTGTTATTGTGTGAGGGTCTATTGTTGCTGCTAGTGGATCTATTGTTGCTGGGGGGGACTTATGTTGTTGGTAAGGATCTCCTGTTGAGGCAGAGGTCTATTGTTGGCTGATCTATTGATACTGGTTGCTGGGCGAGCTGTTGTTGCTGGGTGTGGTATTTTGTTGTGCGTGGGAGGTGGGTAGGGGTGCAACCAAGGGACAGTGCTCAGAGGTGGATAGTGGGTGGAAACAAGGGGTGACTCAGAAGGGGGGGGGGAGTTCCTGCACCTATTCTCCAAGAAAAAAGCCCTGATCAAGGGGATGAATAAAGTTCAGAAAAGCAGTTTTTTCAAATGAAATCCAAAATCAAGAACACAGGGAAATGACCTCAAATTAACTAGAGGAAAGTTCAAAACTAATCTTAGAAAGTATTATTTTACTTAAAGGGTAGTTGATGCTTGGAATAAACTTCCAGCAGAGATAGTGAGACAGTCAACAGTAAATGGCTTGGGATAAACATGGATCTATAGTCAGACAACAGTTAACAAAAAATAAATAAAAATGGGCAAACTCTATGGACTACTCTGTCTTTTTCTGCTGTTACTTTTCCATGTTTCTATGATTCTATTCTGTCCTAAAGTTTTGACTAGAGTTGAGCTTTTTATTGTGAATGTTAATGCATATTTTCCATTATAAAATCTAGCTCCTGATTTCACAATCTCCAAGCGAGATTGTTGTATTAATGCGAGTTATGAGGTAATATTGAGACTGCTAACCAAATGACAGTATTAAAAATATTAATTCAGAACTTTGCCACTAGATGGCAAAGAAGCACAACAAAAATTCCAGATATAATGCATTGGGAATTAAAGCACACTTGGGCCGTTTGCAAAGCCATCTGACAAATGAATAGCTGACTATCTATACGTTACAGAATCAAATATTGTACATTGCAATATTTTTGTGCTATATAATTATGTTTTAGCTTAGTTTGTAGGCTTAACTTTTAATAACTTCAGCTGCATATGGAGTTTAAATCTTGCTTGTAGTTATCATGATTGCACTTTTAGGATCAGTTGATCAACCCTTTTAGGATCTTTGCTTGACAGCCGTTTATTACAACCTAATATGGGGAATCTTTATTAACCAGTTCCAGGCCGCCCACCGCATATATACTGCCGCAGTGCGTGATTTTGTGCACGAGATGTAGGGGGTGTGCGTGTGCTGCTGGAGCGCCGCTCCCACTTTGATTCTGATTGGACACAGCAAAAGCCAATCAGTTGGTCCGGGGGCCGCAAAGGTCGCCGGGAACCGCCGATCGTTCGGAGGAATGACAGAATGGCGGACTGCCTATGTAAACAAGGCAGATCGCTGTTCTGTCAGGGGGTAAAAGAGAGCTCTTTTGTTTCATCTAAGCTGAAACACAGATCTCTCTTTTCCTCTAGTAAATCCAGTCCCCCTCCACAGTTAGAAATCACTCCCTTGGAGCACACCTAAACCCTTGATCGCCCCTGGTGTTAACCCCTTCCATGCCAGTGTCATTTATACAGTAACCGTGCATTTTTTTTTTTTTTTTTTTTTTTTTTTTTTTAGCACAGATCAATGTACTGGTGTCACTGGTCTCCAAAAAGTATCACTTAGTGTCAGGTTTGTCTGCCGCAATGTCGCAGTCCCACTAAAAATCGCTGATCGCCGCCATTACTAGTAAAAACAATAAAAACATAATATAAAAAGTCCATAAATTAATCCCATAGTTTGTAGATGCTATAACTTTTGTGCAAACCAATCAATACACACTTATTAGGATTTTTTTTTACCAGAAATATGTAGCAGAATGCATATTGGCCTAAATTGATGAAAAATTTGATTTTGAAATTTTTTTTTATTGGGTATGTTTTATAGCAGAAAGTAAAAAAATATTGTTTTTGTTTCAAATATGTGGTTTATTTTTTTGTTTATAGCGCAAAAAAATTAAAAAAATGCAGAGGTGATAAAATACCACTAAAATAAGGCTCTATTTGGGGGAAAAAAATACATCAATTTTATTTTGATACAGCGTCGTACAACCCCACAAAGCCTACAAACAAATGCAAAATGGCATATTCCATACATATACAGTATACAAAAAAAACTGAAGAGGTTTTTGGCATTTAGGGTTAGTTTTTTTTAACCCTCCTCTTATGTTAGCTTTCTGTTACTATCCATGATGTTAACGGGTCGGTTTTGGTGTAATATTTTTGGTGTGACCCCTTAGACCTTTCTTTTGATAGCATACCTCTCATTTTCAAATTTAAAAAATGGTAAAATAAAGTCAGCAACTCTGAAATGTATTGGTCCTATGTTTCTTCACTTTATTTAGAGAAGCAGACAAGCAGGCAAAGAGATAGGCCCCTCCCTAACTACAGCTCACAGGGTTGAGAGGTGATTGGCTGTCAGTGTTACTAAGCAGAGAGAGTGTTTATGATTTCAGTTTTGGCACTTATTAGTGTCCTATAATCCTATATTATAACTGGGTCAGAATTGACCCTAACACCATGAACGTCTTAATTTTCACCACAGTATTTTATAATTTAGTGAAAAGGATTCTTTATCTATTACATTGTTTAAATAGAGGTTCCTGACAAAGTAAAAAAATATTGATGCAATAAACAAATTTATGTAATACTTATAGACATTCAAAACCTGAAAACGGGTCGGTTCTGACCCTAACATAAAAGGAGGGTTAATCTAATATGTTTAGTATCTGAGTTTGCAAAGATGTTTGGTTCACACAAAGTACATTTGTATCCCATGTGGCGATTAAAGAATATACAGTATCTCACAAAAGTGAGTACACCCCTCACATTTTTGTAAATATTTTATTATATCTTTTCATGTGACAACACTGAAGAAATGACACTTTGCTACAATGTAAAGTAGTGAGTGAACAGTTTGTATAACAGTGTAAATTTGCTGTCCTCTCAAAATAACTCAACACACAGCCATTAAAGAGGTTGTAAACCCCCCCAAATTTTTTTTTCTTTTTGCAACCTGCAAAAGAAACACATACTGAGCTAGTATGCATCGCATACTAGCTCATTATGAAATACTTACCTTAGAACGAGCCCCCGCTGTGCCGTCCGCTTACCTGTATGACTGGCGACATGTCCAGTCGCCCGTCTTCCGGGATCGTGGCATCCGGCCATCTGATTGGCCGGAGCCGCGGTGACATCACTCCCACGCACGCGCGCGGGAGCCGACGGTCATGGCACGGAGCTCTGAAGGAACGGCACGAGCGGCCGTTCCTTCAGAGCGCATGCGCCAGTGACGTCACTGGCTGCATGTAAGGTAAATATCTCCTAAACGGTACATGTTTAGGAGATATTTACAGTACCTATAGGTAAGCCTTATCATAGGCTTACCTATAAATACAAGTTACAGAGGAGGGTTTACTTCCTCTTTAATATCTAAACTGCTGGCAACAAAAGTGAGTAGACCCCTAAGTGACAATGTCCAAATTGGGTCCAAAGTGTCAATATTTTGTGTGGCCACCATTATTTTCCAGCACTGCCTTAACCCTCTTGGGTATGGAGTTCACCAGAGCTTCACAGGTTGCCACAGGAGTCCTCTTCCACTCCTCCATGATGACATCACGGAGCTGGTGGATGTTAGAGACATTGCGCTAATCCACCTTCCTTTCGAGGATGCCCCACACATGCTCGATAGGATTTAGGTCTGAAGTCATGCTTGGCCAGTTCGTCACCTTTACCTTCAGCTTCTTTAGCAAGGCAGTGGTCATCTTGGAGGTGTGTTTGGGGTCGTTATGTTGGAAAACTGCCCTGCGGCCCAGTCTCCGAAGGGAGGGGTTCATGCTCTGCTTCCGGATGTCACAGTACATGTTGGCATTCATGGTTCCCTAAATGAATTGTAGCTCCCCAGTTCCGGCAGCACTCATGCAGCCCCAGACCATGACACTCCCACCACTATGCTTGACTGTAGGCAAGACACACTCGTCTTTGTACTCCTCCCTTGGTTCCCATCACACACACTTGACACCATCTGAACCAAATAAGTTTATCTTGGTCTCATCAGACCACAGGACATGGTTCCAGTAATCCATGACCTTAGTCTGCTTCTCTTTAGCAAACGGTTTGCAGGCTTTCTTGTGCATCATCTTTAGAAGAGGCTTCCTTCTGGGAAGACAGCCATGCAGACCAATTTTATGCAGCGTGCATGATATGGTCTGAGCACTGACAGGCTGACCCCCCACCCCTTCAACCTCTGCACCGATGCTGGCAGCACTCATACGTCTATTTCCTAAATACAACCTCTGGACATGACGCTGAGCACGTGCACTCAACCTCTTTGGTTGACCATGGCAAAGGCCTGTTCTGAGTGGAACCTGTCCCGTTAAAACGCTGTATGGTCTTGGCCACCATGCTGCAGCTCAGTTTCAGAGTTTTGTCCAAGGATCCAAGATTCAGAGTGGTAATTACACACTGTAAGTGTCTATTCAAAGTATAAGTTCACAAGAATAGACATACTGTACATAAAAGTACCTAGTGTATTTAATAGCTGAATTTAACTGAAGACTTTAAAGTGGTGGTCTCCCTATTAATATCACCCTATATGTGCTCCCATCCATTTTATCTTTTTGAATAGACACTTACAGTGTGTAATTACCACTCTGAATCTTGGATCCTCTCCATATTTAGTACTCTGCACTCTTCTGGGACCCACCTCAATCATTTTTTATGTATAAAGTGTCAGGTCATGAAATAATATCACTGGTAGCTGTAGACACAGACACATTGAGAAAGTCTGAAAAGGGGGGGGGGGTGTCAGGACAGGTCTGATTATTAGAGGGGAGTACAGTGAGTTGCCAGCATAGCTAGAGAACTGACAATTCTGTCCTCACAAGCCTAGTGTGTTCAGTTTTTAATTGGAAAGCAGAGGGACTGGCAGGAACACCTGGGAATTCACATAAAGGAAGCAATACAAAGAGAACAGGAGACTTTCTCATACAAGTACATGGTACAGCAGGCACATATCAGCAATGTGAAGTTTCAGGTAACAAATGCTTTAAGGATGGTAAACATAAGAGTTACATTCTTAAAAAAACATCATCAAAGTTTCTAGGACATATTTCCCAAATCCCCCCCCCCCCCCTCGGCCACAGATCCCCCCCATCTCTATTATCAGCATTTACCAGCTGTCATAATGACAGTCAGGAATGGTTATGTATAACAGTATAACAGCCTACATAGCAGAAGCAGCTGTCAAATGAACTTCTGACAAATTCTCCGAGATGGGAGATAAAAGCAACTGAAAATTTGTGTCGGGGTGGGTGCATAGAGATAGATTAGCAGAGAGCTGGTCTATTCACAGAACAGCTCTGTATGTTTCTTTGTTCCTCTGCCTATATGGAGGGGGGGGGGGAGTGTGGCTTTACTCCAATGAGCTGTCACACAATGTATGCCAAGACTCTACACCCAGTGCTGGAACAGGAAGAAAAAAAATTCTAACACAATGTTCCCAATACAAACAGTGTAGAAAGCTAAAGGCAGCAGATATACAAATAAATCTTATGTAGGGGGATTTGTTTCATCTCTGTGTATCATCTGAGGCTGTTCACTTAACTGGGTATATGTGAGGGTTTTCACCCGCTTTAATTATTTATTTTGCAGATTTTTTCTATTTTTTTTCCATTATTATTGTTTTTATGTTGCAAAACGAAAAAAAAAGGATTTTTTTTTTAATTTGCAAATAACTTTGCCATGCTTTGTACCAGAAAAATAATTTTAGTGTAATTTTAAACTGGAAATATTACAGGATACATTGTATACTTTCTATAATTTTCATTTAAAATAAAACTTTTTTTTTTATGCTATCACTTTTCACAAAATAAAGCATTTTCCCATTGTTTTTTTTTTCTTCATTACATAGAAAACAAAAACATTTTTTGCAGGACAATATTGCCAGAAAGCCTTGTTTGCCCCCAAATAGCAATGTACCCATTACTTTGGTATTTTAGGTAATGATAAAGTTATTGCTGAATACAAACCCATAATGGAAATGCAAAAATTGCTGTGTTCCCATAAGAGATATGGAGGTATAGGAGCTGAAGTGGGTAAACATCAAGAAATAGTGTATGAGCTGTTTTTTGGCACAAACTAAAAAAAAAAAAAAAAACTATAGTTACACTCAAAACATTTCATAAATCATATCTTGTGCCCTTTATAGCAATAAATCAATCGAAATGAGTCAAGATCTGTAATATAGCTTAAAACATTGAATCCTAACTGAACTCCTCCATTTTCTCACTCACAAATGCATTTTTAGGGTATGTTGTAATGTTGTTTATATGCATAGAACCTGAACTTGTTTTAAAAGTGTTTAGATTTTAGTCATCATTGTCCTAATTTATTTCCTAATAAAGGGAGTGGAGTGTTTTCACCAGATAAACTTGGGCCATACTATTACAACAAAGATCTAGATGAAGGACAGCTGGTGATATCAGAACTTAGATCCCATCCACGACATAGTGCAAACTGTTCACTGGTCAGCTGGAATTTATTTGCATCTAAAATGAATAAACCACTATCAAAAAACAAAATCTTCAAAGGAAAGGTTTTTTTAGATGTATTTAACCTTACGGAACTGAAAGACTCCAATGGGAATGTTACAGTTTGTCATAATAAACTTTGCTGCCATCTCAGCTACAGTATGTTGGAGAAGAGGAATGATGAAGTATATGTGTTTGGTGCCTACGATGGCTTGCATGGACCTCACCAAGTCTTTTATGTAGAGGTAATCTTTTATCTTTCAATACCAGAATTGATTAAACTGATTCCCCAGATTATATATGCAACATGGATCAGGTAGATTTGGAGACAAGAGAAGGGCGTACCAACCTTGTGCATTACCACTAAAAAAGTTTATTAAAATCCAAAAAAGGTAGCATACATTGTGCTCACAAACGCATGATAATTGCACGTATGTAAGGAAACTGGAACCAATCGCCTCCAGGACTATCAGGATTTTTCTATGGTGCTGGATGATGTGATGGTATCCGAATATACCTGGCTGACGCGTTTTGAGGGAGAACCCTCTTCTTCAGAGCCAAAGGAACTACTAACCCATCATCAATTGACAAGATGTTATATAGCCGGTCTGCAGTGTATTTGGATACCCTTGGTCCTGAGGGGGCAGCAAGACCTTAGGTGGTGTGTACAAAGATCACACAAGATCACTTACCTTCTCGTATACCACTTGAGTGCAGGAGAGACAATGCTTTCGATTTGGAGAAAGTCGCTGTTTGAGAATATTGTCTGATACACTAGATTAGCTATGCTCTTTTTGATTGTTTGTTTGCATGTGCAGCATGAAAGGCAAGTGGAATGGTACACTATAGGGTTTATTTACTAAAGCTGGAGAGTGCATAATCAGTCACACTTCTGCGTAGAAACCAATCAGCTTCCAGGTTTCATTGCCAAAGCTTAATTGAACAAGCTGAGGTTAGAAGCTGATTGGTTTCTCTGCAAAAGAGAGGCTGATTTTGCACTCTCCAGCTTTAGTAAATAAACCCCTATGTCATCTTAAAACCTGTCGATTTATTCTTAACATGTCAAAAAAGCGTAAATGGAAAGCCAGGGAAATGACTAGCTGATGCCCTAGTAAACTGATAAAAAAAATTATTATTTCTATACCTATTTATAATAAGGCAGGCAGCATAAAATATACTGATTTGTGTGTGTTTGTGTATATATATATATATATATATATATATATATATATATATATATATATATATTGCTCAAAATACTTTGAAAACACATTAGATCTCAATGGGGAAAAATATGCTGGATATCTATACTAATATGGATTAGGTAATGTTTTTGGAACTAAAAGATGCCACATCGTTTGATGGAAATGAAAATTATCAATCTACAGGGGGCTGAACTCAAAGACACCCCCAAAAATCAAAGTGAAAAAACAGGCTAGTCAATTTTGGTAAAATTTCATTGCAGCAACTCAAAATGGTACTCTGTATGGTAGTTTGTACAGTAGATTGTATGGTAGTTTGTATGGCCCTCACGTGCTTGTATGCATTCCTGACAACATTGGGGCATGCTCATAATACGACGACGGATGGTGTCCTGGGGTATCTCCTCCCAGATCTGGACCAGGGCATCACTGAGCTCCTAAACAGACTGAGGTGCAACCTGGCGTCGGATGGACCGAAACATAATGTCCCAGAGGTGTCCTATTGGATTTAGGTTAGGCGAGTATGGGGGCCATTCAATGGTATCAATTCCTTCATTCTCCAGGAACTGGCTGCATACTCTCGCCACATAAAGCCGGGGCACCAGGAGGAACCCAGGACTCACTGCACCAGCGTAGGGTTTGACAATGGGTCCAAGAATTCTACCCCAATTACTATTGGAGTCAGGGTGTTATTGTCTAGCCTGTAGAGATCTGTGCGTCCCTCCATGGATATGCCGCCATCATCACTGACCGACCACCAAACCAGTCGTGCTGAACAATGTTACAGGCAGAATAACATTCTCCATGGCTTCTCCAGACCCTTTCACGTCTGTCACATGTGCTCAGGGTGAACCTGCTCTCATCTGGCCAGTGGCGGACCTGCCAATTCTCATGTTCAATGGCAAATGCCAATCAAGCTCAACGGTGCCAGGCAGTAAGCACAGAGCCCACTAGAGGATGTCAGGCCCTTAGTCCACCCTCATGAATTCTGTTTCTGATTGTTTGGTCAGAGACATTCATACCAGTGGCCTGCTGGAGGTCATTTTGTAGGGCTCAGGTAGTGCTCATCCTGTTTCTCCATGCACAAAGGAACAGATATCAGTCCTACTGATGGGTTAAGGACCTTCTACGGCTCCATCCAGCTCTCCTAGAGTAACTGCCTGTCTCCTGGTATCTCCTTTATGCTCTTGAGACACAGCAAACCTGTGGAAGACACAGCAAACCTCCCTGCAATGGCACATTTGATGTGCCATCCTGGAGGAATTGGACTACCTGTGCAACCTCTGTAGGGTCCAGGTATCGCTTCATGCTATCAGTAGTGACACTGACCCTAGCCAAATGCAAAACTAATGAAAAACAGTCAGAAAAAAGTAGTAGGGAAGAAATTTCAGTGGCCTCCACCTGAAAAACCACTTCTGTTTTGGGGGTTGTCTCATTGTTGCCCTTCGAGTGCACCTGTTGTTAGATTCATTAACACCAAAGCAGCTGAAACTGATTAGCAACCCCCCCCCCCCCCCTCAGCTACTTAACTGACCAGATCGATATACCAGGAGTTTAATTGACTTGATGCTGTACTCTGATTAATAAGGTGTTCCTTTAATTTTTTGAGCAGTGTGTGTGTATGTATATATATATATATATATATATATATATATATATATATATATATATATATATACATTTATATATATAATATATACATTTATGCTTGCAGGACCACATAGAACTGTTAAAGGTAAACCGTCAAACAGATTTGTCTCTGTTTCTACTTAGTGATTCTAAAGCCTCATTTGTAAGGTTAACCTTCTGTGTTACAGCCCCCCCCCTGCCCCCCTCCTTATACTTACCTGAACCCCATCGTGTTCCAGCGCTCTGCATGAGAGCTGCGGCTCTCCGGGATTTGGCACCCACTCCTGTCAATCAACTCCAGTGACAAGGGAGCAGGGGGCAGAGCCAAGTCCCGCTGTCTGTGTCAATGGACGCAGCAGCAGGTCTCAGGAGGGAGCCTGCACAAGTGGCATAATGGGAATCGGCTTCCTATTGGGGGCACCAGCAAGGGAGGAGCGCCGGCAGGGGACCTGGGAAGAGGAGTATTGGGGTCCTTCTATGCAATTTTATTGCACAAAGCAGGTAAGTATAGACATGTTTTTTATTTAAAAAAAAAAAAAAAACAATTTTTATTTACAACCACTTTAAAGTAAATCTAAATCCAAACAACGCACAATAAAGTATTTGCATATTCTGACTAAGCCATAAAAACACTTCAAAACAAGACCTAATTCACCTCTCTAACTTTAGGCATTGTGGAGAAATTAATTTTCAAAGTTCACAATAGAGGCACAGATATTCCAGCTTTTTTTGCTATGAGAGCAGATATTGGCAGCCTGCCAGGCTTCTATTGTAAACAATCAGAAATAATTTCTAAGCAGTTAGAAACTGAATGTAGTCTTAATAGTCTTTGTTAAGCTCTTTTCTTGCTTGTTAATGCATAAAATACTTTAATGTCTGTAGCCTCCCAGCAGATGCATTATAAGGACTTTTAAGAAAGGCTACGGGTAAGTGGCTAACTATTGGTAATAATGCTGTAGCCTTTAAAGGAGTTGTAAAGGCAAAAGTTTTATCAATCTTAATGCGTTCTATTAAATAAGATAAAAAAAGCATTCTTTGTACAACAGCCATCCTCAGCCCCCCTAATACTTACCTGAGCCCATCTTTATCCAGCGATGTTGCAGGACTGTCTCAGCTGCCCAGGACTCCCCTTCTGATTGGTTAAGACAGCAGCGCGGCATAATTGGCTCCCGCTGCTGTCAATCAAAGTCAGTCAGCCAAACAGGAAAGAGAGGGGGGCCAGGCCGGGTCACAGCTCCGTTTCTGAATGAACACATGGAGCTGTGACTTAAGCCCCGTACACACGTACCGATCGTCGGCATACAAATGTTCGTCTTTTCTCCTCGGGATGTCGGTGTCTGTTGAAAAGTGCAAAGACAGCACAAGGACAGCACAAGAATTTTGTCTGCAGACTTCAGCTGACTGCAGAAGTGATGTCATGTAATGGTTAACTTTCCCTGTGTTTTTAATTTTCTGAGCATGCCCAGTCTTGCAAATCTGCGGTCTGTCGGCCGAATTCTGTACTGACAGGCGAACAATCGTCCGTTCTGGTGTCCGCAGACAAAAATTTTCATGTTTGCACGAAAGACTTTTGTCCGCGGATTGTGCGCAGACATCTGTCGGAGGCACCATACTAACACGCGTACAATCGGCAGATCTTTCGTCCGCCGACGTTTGTATGCCGACGATCGGTACGTGTGTACGGGCCTTTAGAAATCTGCCTGCTGTGGGGGCAGTCAACAGGATGTAGGGGCCAGAAGAGCCGAAGAGGGACCTTAGAAGAGGAGAATTGGGCCACTCTGTGCAAGATCAAGTGCAAAGAGCAGGTAAGTATAACATACATTTTTTTTTTTTATAATCATTTGAAGTGTAAAGCAAAGCTGAAGAGTTAGACTAACCCAGCAATGGCAGCCCAAGAAAGTCCCCTCTAAGTATATAAATAAAGTCTGGTTTATGTTTAATAAATGTCATATATAAAGGAAGCACAGGTTATTTACTGATCTTCAGATTTTCAACTGCTTACTTATATCTGTGTTTCTGGTATTATCACAAATCTATTCTGTACACCACCAGTAGCAGTTACCAGGGTTTTAACTACTTTAAGACCAGGCCCTTTCTGGAACTTTTTGCTTACAAATTTAAATTCATATTTTTTGCTAGAAAATTAAATAAAATGGCGGTTGTTGCAATATTTTCTGTCCCACCATATTTGTGCAGTAGTCCTACAAAGAGTAAAGTTAGTCCAATTATTTTGTATAGTGTGAAAGAGGATGTTACACCGAGTAAATAGATACCTACCATGTAATGCTTTAAAATTGCGTACGCTCATGGAATGGCGACAAGCTACAGTACTTAAAAATCTCCAAAGGCGGCGCTTTAAAATTTTTTAACAGGCTACCTTTTTAAAATTACAGAGGAAGTCTAGTGCTAGAATGATTGCTCCCACTCCAACGATCGTGGTGATACCTCACATGTGTAGTTTGAACATGGTTTACATATGTGGGCACGACTTATGTATGCGTTCCCTTCTGCGCATGAGCTTGGAGGGGTGAAGTGCTTTAAAAAATGTTTTCATATTTATTTGACTTTTTTTTTAACACTGTACCTTAAGTGCCGGTTCACACTACTCCGACTTGTCAGGCGACTTGGTCGCCTGACAAGTCATGCTCCATTCTGTGCAATGGGAACCGTTCTAATAGGAGCGACTCAAGTCGTTTCGACTTAGAAAAATGTTCCTGCACTACTTTTGGCCGAAGTCGGAGCGACTTGCATTGACTTCCATTATGTGAAGTCAGTGCAAGCCGCGCCGAAGTCGCGGTGCACGGCGACTTGTTCAAGTCGCCCCGAAGTCATGTCGCCATAGGAATGTAAACATCTCTTGTAATACAAACAAACATGACAGGTGTTCTTTATTGAGAGATCTGGGGTCAAAAAAACCTCAGATCTCACTTTTATATTTAAAAAAAAAAAAGGAATTTTGCCTTTAAGGGGAGAAAAAAAAATCATCCTCTTAAGGCCGAAAGGCGAAATTGACATCAGATGTCGCTCAGGTCCTCAAAGGACATAGAGCTGAGTGGGGGCTATCTTGCCCTCTCTTGGCATCTTGCCCAGGCACCGGACACACAGGATTGGCTACGGGGCTTACGGGAGGGGAGGGGGGGGGGGGTCTCTTCTCCTGCCGCCTATAAAAGTGATCCCATGGCAAAACCACCACTGGGACCACTTTTGTAAGACACAGAATCACCTGCAGTACAAAAAAATACTGGAGCTAGCTGCTGCCATAACAATGGTATTTAACGTCAAAGTCATGACTTAAATGTACTGTGGGTGGTCTGTACATATAAAATAAGGTCATAAACTGCATGATTATTGTAAACAATGTACAGATTAAAATGCACTTGAGATAACTAATTAAGAATATGTAATGGTTTACTGAAGGTGATAACAATTGGTTTTAAGGATTGATTCGCTTGGTATCATGCAAAGCAACTTTCCAACATGTTGAAAAGGATCTAATTCACTAAAAACATTTATTTTTTCTGCAGAGAAAACTGAATCAAGTGTTTACAAGTAACGCATGCTCTGAATCCAGACCTCAGCCATGTTTAGTAGAATACTGTGGCTAGTCTCAATGTTTCAGCATTGCATGTGTGGATGGGCAGATCTCTCATTGCATGAAACTTGTACCTGTCTATGAATAGTCTAGTACAGTGGTTGATTTTCTTACACAAAAATCTTAGTTGTTTATGACAATTTTATTTAGTAAGGGAGCTCATCCAGAAAAAAAGTTGATTTCTGAAAAATCGTTTATTTTTCTAATTGTTATTGGGGTTAAATTGTCAATTGTTTTCAACCTTAGTGATGAACAAAATCAAAGGCACAGGATGGGAAATTTCAATTGGATGAGCAAAAGCCTAACTGTGAATGTGGTTTTTATTTGGAAAATTCCATTGGTTCCAAGTTTGAAAGTTAAAACCAAATGGCATTTTGAAGTACTTTTTAGTGTATGGCCAGGTTAAGAGGTTAACTTTTTGTGTTTTCTTCTTGAAGGTAGAAATGACAGCAATACTGTCAGATAAGTATTTTTACTGATGGTGTTCATCTATCCTTTTAACTAGTGATCGACCAATATCGTTTTTTTTTTAATGCAGATACCGATATTTTGGTCATCGGATATCTGTATCGGCCGATATCTGCCGATATTTTCGGACATGTAAAATAAATTTTTTTTTTTTATTTTTTTTTTTTTATAAAGGTACTCCTTGTGGAGGGATCTGGGGGGTCTAAAAGACCCCAAATCCCTCCTTGACACCGAAAAGCATTCAAAACGCCAAGTTTGGCTGTTTTGAATGCTGTCAGTTTTTTTTAATTCAGCGCCAAGTACCCGGATGTGATGCCATGACATCACTTCCGGTTTTTTTACATGGAGACCCGGGTCTTCTCTTCGGCAGCAGTGGAGGTAGGATGGCAGTGGGAGGGGGGGGATACATCCCCTCCCGCTCCTTGTAATGACAGCTGAGCGGCTTCTCAGCCGCATCAGTTGTCATTACAAGTCAGCCGACATTTGGCTATGGACACGGGTACCGGAGTGATGCCTCTAGCTGCAGGCATCACACCGGGACAAGCACTTTCCCTAAATATCGGCAGTATCGGTAAATCCAAAGGCCGATTCCGATATATCGGGGAAAGCGCATATCTACTTTTAACAGTACAATTAGATAAAGTAAATTAAAGGGTAACTCTACCTTCGTGGGGAAAAATAGCAAATTAAGAAAAACAATATAGTGTATAAAATTATGATACAAACCATATTGTAATTGAATGTTATTAAAAATTACCTTTCCTTTTCAATTTCCAGCCACTGTAATTTTCAGAAAATGTAATGCAATATGGCTACCTGGAGCTGTTCTGTACACAGAATGTGTACTGACTACCCCCCAGAAACATCATTTCCTGCTTGTGTGATTGGCTCACTGATTTTCTCAGAAGTCTACACTAAGATACAAGTCAGATTTCTAGCATCCATTGCAATAAAAATGTCATTTTTGGTGAGATACTCCCAATAGGAGCAAGTCTAAAGGGATGCAGGTCCAGCAGATTTCCTCATTAGTGCTCTGTAGCTGCCACAGCTGATAGATAATTATGAAACCACTCCCATTAGACCCACTCAGACCAGAGGCACAGGAGAGCACACAGGGATTTCTTCAGAACAACAAAAGGTAGAAATCTGCAACAGAGTTTGTTACAATACTTGCAATGTACAGTACATAGATCACCCAGAGGGGAATTTTTTTTTTCTCAACAAAAGTGGAGTTACGCTTTAAAGACTTCTATGGATCTTTCTACTGAGTCAGGAGAGGCTTAAGCGATGACCCTTTAGGAGCCTATGACGCACATAAAAATTGACTTTAGGGCCGGTTTCCACTAGTGCGACTTGCTGTGCGACTTGACACATGTCAAGTCGCACAGCAAGTCAAAAGCCATTCGTTTCAATCGGGCCCGGTTTCACTGCCGCGACTTCAGTTGCGGCGACTTCAAAAGTAGTTTGTGCACTACTTTTGAGCCAACTTCAGTGCGACCTCCCTCTATAATGAGGGACAAGTCGCACTGAAAGCCGCAGTTTACTTTCACTACGAAGTCGCGCTAGAAGTAGCACGACTTCGTAGCCGCTGTAGTGGAAACTGAGACTTAATCATTGCTCAAAATACTGTAGGTTAACTACAAATTCACTTCATTTTCTCCTTAAAGTGTATTATGCATTCATGGCAAGTAAAGTGTGTGAAATAAACAAGAGCCTCACTAATTATTTCTGAGAAACTTCACAGTGGAAATCAGCTGCTGTGAGCCAACACATTTTTCAAGTCATGTCTTGCGAAATATTCTATTACTTCATTGTACGGTAAGCCAGAGTCTCTGATATACATCTCTCTGGTCAATATTTGTTAGCCTTGGTGTACAAATTGCACATTAACAATTTTAAGCCTTTGTAAATACCTTGGCATTTGAACTGATAAGGCAATTGGGAAATAGATCCCTTATTTGATTTTCAGAATTTTAAGTTAAAATAATTTTTTGTATGTCGTTTTCTTTTTTTTGGTATTTATTATATATTTGTTTTCTTCTTATTTAGGTGTGTACTTTACTAAAGTATAACAGTCTGGAGTCTCTTGATGAAGCTCCGGAAACTGCTGTCACCAAATTTGAATCATTTTCTGTCAGCGGTACATTTAACTCCTCCCATGTGTTTCCAGAGGTTCTGCTAAGTGGTGTTAAACTGGCACCTGAACTGTTTGAGGTAATCAATAACTACAATGGTTCACTCATTATGTATTGGTGCTTTATTGGAATATTAAACCTTTCACTACCTGAGCAATTATTCTTATTTTTTGCATGATACTGTGCAACAATATCATCCTCAATATAATATTATATAAGGTGATGTTGTGTTGAGAAAATACCAAATATGTTGAAAAAAACTGTTAAAAATATGTAGCACCTTCATAGCGTGGGATGCTTGGAATACCTAGTTTTGGCTCCTCCTGTAATCGAGGGAGCAGTGATCATTTGTCCTGATCTGTACAAGGTTTCACAGGCTGGGAGTTTGATTGCTCCCCCCCCCCCCCCACCCCCGCCACTTGAAGAAGCTTTCAGAGCATTGGGTGGGAAATTCTAAATAACTTTCCTGAACATGTAACAGGCTCCAGCTAATCCCTGGAGAGGAGTGTCCAGAAGGGGTCTGGAATGGTGATAAATGGTCTGAAACACTGGAGAGCTGGGTTCTTTCTCCCTAGGAGGGTTCTAGAGCCAAAAGCACTGCTGTCCTCAGGCAGCCCATGGGCGATGCAGCTACTCTAGAGACCTCAGAGGTGTCAGAGCTGAGGGTCTGGAGGGACTTTGCTTGGAGCCAATGGCAGAACCTCACCACAGGAGATCTGGTCCACAGAGGTGCTGTCTCACTCACTGAGGAGGAAGCTGGAAGGTGGCAGTTGTCCTGGGGGCTTGTTAGTAAAGACAATAAACTGATCCCTGTGACTGTGTAGTGTTTTGGAAACACGACTTGGTACCAGCAGTTACATAGTTACATAGTCAGTCAGGTTGAAAAAAGACACAAGTTCATCTGACTCAACCAATAAAAAAACAAAAAAGAAAACACAACCATACAATCCCATAAACACAATCCTATACCCACAGTTGATCCAGAGGAAAACAAACCCCCCATCAAAGCATGATCAAATTTGCTACAGCAGGGGAAAAATTCCTTCCTGATTCCCCAAGAGGCAATCGGATATTCCCTGGATCAACTTATAAATATTAGTACCTAGTCATATTATGTATTACGTACAACTAGGAAAGAATCCAGGCCTTTTTTTAAAGTAATCTACTGAGCTGGCCGGAACCACCTCTGGAGGGAGTCTATTCCACATTTTCACAGCTCTTACTGTGAAAAACCCTTTCCGTATTTGGAGACGAAATCTCTTTTCCTCTAGATGTAAAGAGTGCCCCCTTGTCCTCTGTGATGACCTTAAAGTGAATAACTCAGCACCAAGTTCACTATATTGAACACTTATGTATTTATACATGTTGATCATATCCCCCCTTAATCTCCTCTTCTCAGGAGAGAATAAATTCAGTGCCTCTAATCTTTCCTCATAGCTGAGTTCCTCCATGAATCCTATGAGTTTGATTGCTCTTCTCTGCACTTTCTCCAGTTCCCCGGTATCCTTTATAGGAACTGGTGCCCAAAACTGAACTGCATATTCCATATGATGTCTTACTAATGATTTGTACAGGGGCAAAATAATATCTCTCTCTGGAGTCCATACCTATACTATCAGTCACCAGCTCTCTGCCCCCCCCCCCCCCCCAGTACAAATGTCTTATGTATTTGCTTATGTGAATTTTAAAGAGAGAAATGCACTTTTTCCTCTTTTATATTTAGCTCCTTTGTCCTGTTGTGGGTTACCAATACAGATATATTTTGTAGAATGAGTGTTTTCAGTCCCGCATAGTTTTCTTTTGCTTAACCACTGTAGTCCCCTGGCCTTTCTACCTAAATCCCCTTGAATCTCAGATCGTTTTTCTTTTCATTTCAACAATGTCTCGATTCCACACTTTATATCTTTTACGTTTGTTAGTCTACCCTAATGTGTTAAACATTGTTTTTTTTCAAGGCAGATAGTGCCTTAACTTGGTAGTACATTTGGATACATATAATTTTATTTTGTTTTTATTGGAAATAGAAAAAAGAGAACAAATTAATTTTCTTGTAATTTTTCCCAACCCAAGATTTATGTTATTTTTGCACCTTCATATATTTATCCCAAAACATAATCGGCGATTAAAATATTACGACTTTTTTATAACGTAGCAGAATGGTAAAGTTCAAAGTGAACTTTTCCAAACACTTTAGTAGAGCTTTATTCTCCTTTTGATGCTGCATTGTGACAGACACGGGGGAACAAAGACAGTTTGAATAAATTGTTAGCATGACATTTCGGTAACATAAAGTCAGGTTGACAAGAGCACAAATTAGCACAACAGTGACTGGGGACATTCATTTTTAGCAACGTGTAGATTTGATATAAATTGCTTTTCAGTCTTTAGAAAGTATGAAGTGCATATAACTTAACAACACAGATATGTACTAGTGTGTTAAAGCGATTGCAAAGTCTTGTTTTTTTTCCTATAAAAATAACAAACTTACCAGCTCTGTTGCAGAGGATTTGCATAGAGCAGCCCGGATCCTCCTCTTCTCAGGTCCCTCTTCTGTGCTCCTGGCCCCTCCCTCCTGTCCAGTGCCCCCACAGCAAGCAGCTTGCTATGGGGGCACCCGAGCCGATTCACAGCTCCCTGTGTCCATTCAGACACAGAGTCCTGACCTGGCCCCGTCCCATTTCTCTCCTGATTGGCTAGCTGACTTTGACAGCAGTGGCAGCCAATGGCTGTGTCCCAGCCAATCACGAGAGAATCTCAGATGGCTGAGACACTCTTGGACATCGCTGGACAGAGAGGATCTCAGGTAAGTGTTAGGTAGGCTGAGCACACACAGAAGGGTTTTTTTTATCTTATTGCATAGAATGCATTAAGATAAAAAACCTTCTGACTTTACAACTCCTTTAAGCTGTGTATATATTGTGTTCTGCCCCGCTTTTATGTAATTCTTCTGTATTGTTTTGAACTACATTAGGTTGTTATTGTTTTATAGTATGCTGACATCTAGTGGTGGTTTCTGTCCACTACAACTAGTTTTAAGATTATTTTAGTATTTTCCTCTGTATTCCTCTCCTGTTTATTGCTAGTTAGTTTAGTCCCAGCTAGACTCTCCCCACACCTTTCATGTTTCCCCAGTCAGTGTTTGTTTTTCAAAGAGACAGGGTTTAGGAAAGTCATTGTCTCCTTATACTTCAAATACTTGAAAACATCCTCTGTACTGCAAAAAGCTGAAGAAAATTAGTTTGGATTTAACTTCTGTTTCTTATTAAAGAGTTACAGTAAGCTGCCTGTGGATGGTTCCATGTCAGCAGGTTATCATACTGTCTAGGTAGACTGGGTCTAAGAAGGTATGTTAATGCAAAAAGTGGCATTTGAAACAGAACATTTTGGAATGGGTGATGTTTCATCATTACTTACATTTTAGTACAAGTTTTTTTTTGCCTTATAGGTGTATTTGTTCTTTTTTTTTTTTTTTTTTTTTTGTACTTCTCCCTATACATAATCTGTCGTTTTAAAGGGACAAATTTCCTGCACTTATATTATTATTCTGTACTCTATCTTGCATCTCACACTAAAATCCAACCAGTCTAGCACATAGGAAAGATGTAAGTTGAGGCAATTCTTTGCAGATCACTTAGAGCCTCTGGCTCAGATATGACTGATTTTCTTCTCTTTTTTCAGCTTTACAATAATAGGCTACTTTAGATAAATTCACCTTCATCTAGTACCTATAGAGATAGTCAGGAATTCTTGTCATTCATATGATACACAATTGGTAATACAAGGTCTAATGTGCGCCAGAAAATACTCCCCATACCATTACACTACTACAAGACTTAACCCGTTAACACGACACAAGTCAGGTCTAACAGGCCCGAATGGTGAGACAGTTTTACATGCCAGTTGTCCTGTTTTGGTGATGCCGTGCTTTCTATTTTCCTGGGTACAGGTTAAAAAACATATGAGTTTTACTTCTGGTTTGCTTGCATTTTGCTTCTACATTCTCCGGGTTTGTGTGCATTTTCCTTCTGGTTTACATATATTAATTTCCACTGTGTGGGCTGGGCCAGATCCAGAGTGTACTTCTTCTAAAAGCAATAGATGCAGTGTTTTATTTCAAGTGCTGCTTTATGCACTGACATATACCTCCTTAGACCTGGTCTGTCCAGACAGTATGGCCACCTGATGACTTGAAACCAACCATAGGCAGCTTAAGCCCTCAATAGGAAACAGAAATTGAATCCAACACAATTTTACATAAAAAAATTGCAGTACAGAGGAAGTTTGCCAAGTCTTTTGAAGTGTAAGAAGACAATGACTTTCCTATGCCCTGTCTCTACATATTACTAATACTAAAATACAATGCAAGGTAATGCATACCACTCATTCTGAATGGCACTCCATACAAGTATGCCATGTACTAATGGACCTGCAGTGGGTTACATTAAAGATTTACTTCAGGTCTAATTTTTGCTGTTTTGTGGTGCTTTGGAAGCCCATTAAAAAGCAACATAATGCAATGCTAAATTGTGAAGGTGCCCTAAACTGTAGTAAATATAGCGTGCAACTATTCTAAGAGGTAACCTGTTTCAGAGATACTAAAACCACCTTATCTGAAACCAATTTTCATTACATGGTTGCTTAGCATATCTTGTTTAGCGTTACTGATGCTACCCTCTTTAACATAGCCTCATGCTTTAGTGCTTTAGGTATTGGGCTGCTGCATAATTGAGGTTTGCTGGAGTACATCTATACTTTTATTTTTATAGTTTAAATTACAGCATGAAAGAGTGTCTGATTTGACATAAACAATAAAGTCCATCCTTACAAAACTAACTGCATAACTCATTTCATTTTATAAAATTAAATAAATACAAAAACACACACACTTGGGCATCTTTTTCTTAACCATCCCTCTCCCATAAATACAACTGGTCACGTTGGCCAACAATTCAAACTTAGGCCTATATAGAGAAGTGGAGAAAGAATTGTGGATGCCTTCAGAACCAGCTTATTAGAATGGAAAAATAGAGTAGGGTAGAAGAGGAGTAAAGTAAACATAAAAAGGTAGAGGACAAACAAGAATTATCCCCAAAATAATATATAAACATGTTTTTTTTTTTAATAAGTGACATCTTTGAATGTTTTCTTAATTTTACCATTGGGTTTGTTACAATTTAACAATATTTCTAATAATTGATAGTCACTGTAAAATAGATTTAGGGTTTACATACCCTTTAAAGTAGAAGTTTACCCGAAAAGGAAAATCTCTAAATCTTACTGCATCCACAATCTAAGACTAACCTATCTAGCCCTGTAAATAAAAAATCCCTATACATACCTTTTCTGAAGCCGCTCCGTTCTAGTCCTACGCTGAACTGTTAGCGGTGGCTTCTCTGTGCAGGCGGATGCAGAGGAGGCAGCCGACAATGGAAGCCCCATAGTAACTCTATGGGTAATGTAATTTCCCAGCCGTTGTCGGCTGTGTCCTACTCAAAGCTTCCGCTGCTGGAGACCGGACATGATCGGCTTCAGAAATGGCATGTATAGCAATTTCTTCTTTACAAGGCTAGATAGGTTAGTCTTAGATTATGCATGCAAGCAGATTTAGAGATTTTAGTTTTAGAGCAAACTTAAATTTTAATTTTAACATTCAGATTGCTAAAATTGTTTAATAATATTATTCATAATTACAAGTAAAATGTAGGATCAGCTGCTTCTTATATTCTTTCTGTTCACTGTGCTACTCTAGGTATTAAACGATGGGCGCTTGGCAAGCAATGCAAATATATCTTCACATGCACTTCTCAGTGTAACTCTCCTGGGTAGAAATTATAAGAAGGATCCAGAAGATTTGAATGTTTCTTTGCTGTCCTAAAATAATACAAACTGGAGGAAAGATCAATAACAGCATATTTAAAAAAAATCTATTAATAAAAGTATTATCTATTATTATTTTTTTGTGTTTTGTATGTGTGTTGGTGATGAAAGTGGCCAAAGGTGGCCTTCATGCTGAACTGATGTGGTGCTCACCCCTAAAGAATCTGTTGTTTTGTCTGGTCCCCGATTCCCAGTTTCCACGACTCTAGAGAGAAGCACCACACTCCCCCGTCACACACACACATGGCTTTAATTTGGATTTCATGAACAGACAAAAGCCCTGCAGAGACAAAAATGAGTGGAATACGCAACGATGATAAAACAATTCAATAGAACCTCTAAAGCAGCACATAATTGTAACAAGAGATACAATATAATCTATTATAGAGAACAACAAACTAACTTGGGAACCTGACTGAAAGTTAAAGAAAACACTATCTAAAGTGAGTCTAAGTACAGTTAGCCAGCACTGGGGCCCCGAATCTCCCTTTGGGGTGCTTACTCTCTCACGTGAGAGATTTTATAATCCGATAGAAAAAGGTAATGGAGACAAATTAATCACCAAGACTGGGTGGCTTACACCTGAGCGTCCTTAAGGAACTCAGCCAGGTGATAGCCAGACCATTGTTCCTAATTTTTATGGACAGTCTACTGACGGGAATGGTACCAGCTGAGTGGAGAAAAGCCAACGTGGCACCAATATTTTAAAAAGGGCATGCATCCTTCTATACATAATCACCATTAATTATCGTCTCTCTCGTCTCCCTCCCCCTCTATACACGAGACTCATCTACCAAAAAATTGAGACTTAAGTCTGATAGCTATAGAGAGCTGACATTGGCCCCCTCACTGTCTGATTAATCTACAAAGCAATAGCGCAGGACTCCCTGCGGGTGAGGATTAGTTTAGCGATTTAAAGTTTTCATTTTTTTTCTTTTTATATATAACCACCCTGTTATTTTCGTTTCTTGTATACAATGCTCCTGACATATATTATATCTGTAACTAGATATTTGTTACAATTAAGCTGGTTGTATGTATACCTTTGTTGTATATCAACCCTTTATTCTCAATAAAATTTTACTGGAAAAAAAAGAACAGAAAAAAAGGGCAGAGATATATCCCAGGGAACTACAGGCCAGTTAGCCTAACATCAATAGTCTGCAAGCTATTGGAGTGGATGATAAGGGACTATAGGCAAGATTTTAGTAATAAAAACAATATCATCAGTAGTAATCAGCATGGATTCATGAAGAATCGTTCTTGCCAGACCAATCTATTAACCTTCTATGAAGAATTGAGCTACCATCTAGATAAAGGAAGGCCTGTGGATGTGGTGTATCTGGACTTTGCAAAGGCATTTGATATAGTCCCCCACAAACGTTTACTGTACAAACTAAGGTACGTAGGTGTGGACCATAGGGTGAGTACCTGGATTGAAAACTGGCTTCAGGGGTGAGTCCAGAGGGTGGTGATAAACAGGGAGCGCTCTGAATGGTCTGTTGTGGAAATTAGGGTCCCCCGAGGATCTGTCCTAGAGTTGATCAAACACCTGGATGTCCGGGTCCAGCCAAACTTGAAAAAAAAGTCTGGGTTCGTGACCCGGACTTAACCCGAACTTTACCCCGATCCCAAACCCCATTGAAGTCAATGGTGACCCGAAATTTTGAGCGCTAAAATGGCTCTAAAAAACACATGGAAAAGGCTAGAGGGCTGCAAATGGCAGCAAAATCTTCTTGAGGGCATGGCAAGTGCTCTGCAAACAAATGTGGATAGGGAAATAACTTAAAATAATATAAAAAAAACAGAAAAATAAAAAATAATAATCTTGAATGATGTAGGAGGAGGACGAGGCCCATATGGAGTAGGAGGTTGAGGTGGCGGGGGATGTGACGGTGTAGGTGAAAGCGGCGGTGGAGGAGGACGAGGTAGCCAACACAAGTTTTTGTTTTTAATTTTATTTATTTTTAAATTCGGGTACACCCCCAAAAGAGTTAGAAAGATCAAATACAACAATGGCTGGGTAAGGCCGGTATACATGTCTATTCTGCACAAGGTACGGACAAGTCCTGTGGGATCCATGCCTGGTTCATTTTAATGAACGTGAGCTTGTCCACATTGGCTCTAGACAGGCGGCTGCGCTTGTCTGTGATAACGCCCCCAGCCATGCTAAATACACGTTCAGATAATACACTGGCTGCAGGGCAGGCCAGCACCTCTAAGGCGTAAAGGGCAAGCTCAGGCCATGTGCCCAATTTGGAGAACCAGAAGTTGAAGGGGGCAGACCCGTCATTCAGTACTTCTAGGCATGTGCACACATACTGCTCCACCATGTTAGTGCAGGATCGTGGTGCTGCTGGTGGAGCTCCTGTTGCAAGAAGAGGACGTGGCCAATCTGTGCCAGCTACACACACAAGTGAAACACCTTTCTCAGCTGCGAGTAGGCGGCAGAATCTTACAGCAGTATTTGGTAGGGCCTAATGCGCCTCTACAAATGTTGAAGCCAGAACAAGTACAGGCGATAGTAGATTGGGTTGCTGACAGTGCCTCCAGTTCCTTCACATTGTCTCCCACCTAGTCTTCTGCTGAAAGGTCAGAGTTGGCTCCTGCAGCCGATGTACATCAATCTTTTACCTCATCTTTTACCTTGCAAATCAGCCAAGCAGTCTGAGCCCCAAGTCATGCAGCAGTCTCTTCTTCTTTTTGATGACTCTGTTAGCATGGTTTCCCAGGGCCATCCACCTAGCCTTGCCCCAGAAGTGGAAGAGATTGAGTGCACTGATGCCCAACCACTTATGTCTCAAGATGAGTACATGGGAGGACCATCACAGCATGTCTCGGATGATGACGAAACACAGGTGCCAACTGCTGCGGAATTCCGAATTGTGGAGACCAACAAGGAGGGTAGGGGGTGAAGACTGGGTGGAAGATGATGTGGAGGACGATGAGGTCCTCGACCCCACATGGAATGAATATCATACAGGTGACCTGAGTAGTTTGGAGGAAGAGGCGGTGGTCGCCCAGAGCCACCAGCACAGCAGAAGAGGAAGCAGGGTGCAAAAGAGGAGCGGGCGTGCCCTAGACACTACGACTGCTACTGCCCAACGCAGCAAGGGACCGAGCACACCAAAGCCAGCTCTAAGGAGTTCCCTAGCGTGGCAGTTCTTTAGACAATGTGCTGATGACAGGTTTGCACGCTGTGCAATAAGAGCCTGAAGCAAGGCATAAACCTTCTCAACCTGAGCACAACCTGCATGACCAGGCATCTAAGTGCAAAGCACGAGCTGCAGTGGAGTAGACACCTCAAAAACCAAGAAAGGTCTTTGGCTCTTCCTGCTTCCTCTTCTGCTGCAGTCTCGGCCTCTTTATCCACCTCTGTAATGAGACCGGCACCTGCCACCCCGCAAACAGAGGATCTGCCAGCAACACCACCACCTGGGTCACCAACAATCATCTCCACAATGTCCCGTGGAAACGTTCAGGTTTCTATCTCCCAAACACTGGAGTGGAAGAGGAAGTACCCCCCTACCCACCCACGATCCCTGGCCCTGAATGCCAGCATTTCAAAATTCCTGGCCTTTGAAATGCTGTCATTCCGTCTGGTGGAGACGCAGAGTTTTAAAAGCCTTATGGCGGTGGCTGTTCCACAATATGTCATGCCCAGCCGCCACTACTTTTCCAGGCAAGCCATCCCTTCCCTGCACAACCAAGTGGGTGGCAAAATCAGGTGTGCACTGCGCAACGCCATCTGGGGCAAGGTCCACCTAACTACGGATACGTGGACCAGTAAGCACGGTCAGGAACGCTATATCTCCCTAACAGCACACTGGGTAAATGCAGTGGCGGCTGGGCCTGAGGCAGATAGCAGTTTGGCGCATGTCCTTCCACCACCGAGGATTGCAGTTCGCTTCAGTTTGCCTCCTGTTCCTAACTCCTCCTACTCCGCTTACTCATCCTCTACCGCCTCCTCATCCGATCAGCGTAACACCTTCACCACCAACTTCAGCACAGCCAGGAGTAAACGACAGCAGGCAGTTTTAAAACTTGCCTGTTTGGGGAAGAAAACCACACACCGCGCAGGAGTTGTGGAGGGGCATTCAACAGCAGACCGATGAGTGGTTGCTGCCAGTGAGCCTCAAGCCCGGCCTGGTGGTGTGCGATAATGGGCGAAATCTCGCAGCAGCTCTGGGCCTAGCCGGTTTGACACACATCCCTTGCCTGGCGCATGTGCTGAATTTGGTGGTTGTAGAGGTTCCTTAGAAATGACCCCGATATGTCAGAGCTGCTGCAGAAATTGCGGGCCGTCTGTGCACTTTCGGTGTTCTTACCCTGCTGCTGCTCGCCTGTCAGCGCTGCAGCGTAACTTCAGCCTTCCCGCTCACCGCCTCATATGTGACGTGCCCACAAGGTGGAAGTCCACCTTGCACATGCTGGCCATACTGTGCGAGCAGCAGTAGGCCATAGTGGAGTTTCAGCTGCAGCACGCACGCATGAGTCGCTCTGCAGAACAGCACCACTTCACCACCAATAACTGGGCCTCCATGCGAGACCTGTGTGCCTTGTTGCGCTGTAACATATGCAGACTAGGCCGCAATTTATTTTTTTCCCTAAATGGGTGTTTATTGAATAGCGGAATAGAACAACAGTATCCAATGGGTGTATCTCACTGTAACATATGCAGACTAGGCCACAATTTGTTTTCCCTAAATGGGTGTTTATTGAATAGCAGAAGAGAACAACAGTATCTAAAGGGTGTATCTCACACGTACAGATACAGACTAGGCCGCAATTTAATATTTTTTCCCTAAATGGGTGTTTATTGAATAGCGGAATAGAACAACAGTATCTAAATGGTGTATCTCACATGTACAGATACAGACTAGGCCACAATTTAATATTTTTTCCCTAAATGGGTGTTTATTGAATAGCGGAATAGAACAACAGTTTACAAAGGGTGTATCTCAGAGTAAAATATGCAGACTAGGCTGCAATTTATTTTTTTCCCCCTAAATGGGTTTTTATTGATAAGCGGAATACAACAACAGTATCCAATGGGTGTAGCTCACTGTAACATATGCAGACTAGGCCGCAATTACATTTTTTTCCCCTAAATGGGTTTTTATTGATAAGCGGAATACAACAACAGTATCCAATGGGTGTATCGCACTGTAACATATGAATGAAAAATTTATATTTTTCCCTTTAAATGGTGATTTTTGAAGAGCAGATTTGAACAGCAGTGTCTAAACGCTGTATGACAGTGTCACAGTAAAGTATGAATAAAAAACTGAAAAATATTTTTTTTCCCTAAATACTGAAAAATAATTATTTTCCCCATACATTGGTGCTTTTTGAAGAGCAGATTACAAACGCAGTGTCTAAACAATGTATGTCAAAGTAAAATATGAAGGAAAAAAGTTTTTTTCTTTTTTAAATGCCGATTAAGCAGACACATATGCACTGAGCTTGCATTACATGGATGGTTGCTACACACCGCACGCCTAACAGGTTGGATACTGTTGTTGTTCTATTCCGCTATTGAATAATAAAAAAAAAAATTTGAATGAAAAACTATTTTTTTTCCCCTAAATACTGAAAAATAATTATTTTCCCCTTACATTGGTGCTTTTTGAAGAGCAGATTAGAAAAAACAGTATCTAAACACTGTATGTCTATGTAAATTATGAAAGATTTTTTTCTTTTTTAAATGCAGATTAAGCAGACACATATGCACTGAGCTTGCATTACATGGCCGCTACACGCCGCACGCCTAACAGACTGATAAAAGTTTTTTTTTTCTCCCTCCTCCTCCTCACTGGGCTCAGGTCAGGGCAAAAAGATTGTGCACTGCAGCCCCACACAATACAATAAATGTAGATCGCTGTCTGATTAAAGAAGATTCTTCCCATTCTTTCCCTGAAAGCAATCTCCAGCCTGCCCCTACAATAATCTCCTATCTCTCCCTCAAGGCAAAAAGATCATGCACTGCACCCCCACACAATACAATCAATGTAGATACCTCAGCAGCATCAGGAACCTGTCCCTACAGTAGTTAGAGCAGAGTGACGTGCAGCGCTATGTGACTCCAGCTTAGAGTCTTAGCTATCGAGGCTGGGTCACATGCTGCACTGGCCAATCACAGCCATGCCATTAGTAGGCATGGCTGTGATGGCTTCTAAGGGCACACTAGTTAAACGCTTGCTGATTGGCTGCCTTGCACCTGTTGAAACCGCAGCATTAAAACCGCCGCCAAAACATCAAATAACATTACCGAACAACGGACAGTATCCCGAACATACAGTGAAATGTTCGGGTCCGTGTCCGGGTAACGAATACCCAAAAGTCTGGTACGATCCCGAACAGTACAGTGCGAGTTCGCTCAACCCTACTCATAAACAATCTAGAGGATGGGATAAATAGCTCTGTCTCAGTATTTGCGGACGATACTAAACTAGGCAGGGCCATAACTTCAACACAAGATGTGGAAACCTTACAAGAAGACCTGAACAAAATAATGGGGTGAGCATCTACATGGCAAATGAGGTTTAATGTTGAAAAATGTAAGGTAATGCGTTTTGGTGCCAGAAATGAACAGAAATGAAAGAAAGTTACTCACTAGGAGGAGAACCTTTAGGGGAATCTAAGATGGAAAAGGACCTGGGGGTCCTAGTAGACGACAAGCTCAGCTATGGCATGATGCCCCGTAAAAAGACTGCACTGCTTCTGCCACAGACATGCCTAAAGGATTCCAGGTGAAGAGAAGTTAAAATTCCCCACCGCTGACCTATTGAGTGTGGGATGAAGACAAGGACATAGCGCAGGCCTCCCCCTAGCATGGATGGTGTAAACTGTGCCTAAGCAGAGGCTGGTTCCATCCCCCACTGGAGACTCTCCTCCCCTAGCCCCAACCAGGCTGTCCCAGGTCCCCCAAACCGCCCCCTGCTGGCCAGGTCAGAAACCTAGATTCGGCCAGTAAGTAGGGAGTACCTGGAGCAAAGCTTCATCCTGGAATGGGGGTCAGGAGGAGGCACGGAAGAGGGGGAGTGGGAGGGGGGCTGAGTCACTGCACCATGGGCCTCCTGGGCTGAAAGTTGCCAGTCATCTCCTGAAGAGAGTACAGGTATGAATAAAAAAGGGGATTCACTCCAGAGATAAAATGATAGTTTTCCCACTCTACAAGACTCTGGTCCGGCCGCATCTTAAGTATGTCATCCAGTTCTGGGCACCAGTCCTCAGGAAGGATGTCCTGGAACTGGAGAGAGTCCAGAGAAGCTAATAAAGGGAATGGAGGACTTAAGCTATGAGCAAAGACTAGAAGCATTGAACTTATTCTCTCTGGAGAGGAGACGCTTGAAAGGGGATATGATATCAATTTAAAAATACCGTACTGGTGACCCCAGCATAGGTAACAAACTTTTCAGTGAAAAGGGAATTTAAAAAGACATGTGGCCATTCACTAAAATTAGAAGGGAAGTGTTTTAACTTTAAACTGCGTAAAGGGTTCTTTACCATCAGAGCGGTAAGGGTGTGGAATTCTCTTCCACAAGGAGTGGTAACAGCAGGGAGCATCGATAGTTTCAAAAAGGGGTATACGATTTGCTATTGACAGCAAACACACACACACACACACCCTCACCATAGGTTGAACTGGATGGAATGGTGTCTTTTTTCAACCTCACTAGCTATGTAATTATCACCTGTCATTTCCGAAAGGGGCTTCTCTTAAAAATATTCTATGCATTAAGATAATAAACCTTCTGTGTGCAGCAGCCACCCTCAGTCCCCTCCTCGGCTGCCCCTCTGTAAAAGTTGCCATGCTGCCTCAGGTGGTAGACCTGAGGGCCTGAGAGTCAGAGAGGAACTGAACCCAGAGGTCCTGCAGAGCTGACTGGAACGGAGACACTGAAAAGGATCTGATTCTGCATATAGTGAGAACAGATCTGTGTCATGGGGCCTGTCCTGAGAGGGCCATCCCTTCAGCTAGTAGAGTCAGTGGACGGGTGTCAGTCAAGGTGAATAGCCAAGTGAGAGTTGTCCTTATTAACTGTAAATAGTGGAAGTTGGAGTATCCCACTATTCCCTTCCAAGTTCCACAAAAAAAAAAAAAAACCCTGGACTGTTTATTAAGTAAGGATGAATGTGGAAACTGTACACTTAGTGATTGTCTGCAGGTAATAAGAGAAGGCCCAAGAAGTTATCACACAGCAAGCCCTACGAGGACAGTGCTACACATACAAATAAAAAATCATATAAAAAGTAGGGATTGACCGATTATCGGCACCACCGATATATTGGGGGCCGATATGCACTTTCCCTGATATATCGGAATCGGAAACCTGAGGTTACCGATATTGTCGATATTTCGGGAAAGTGCTGTACCAGAGTGATGCCTGCAGCTAAAGGCATCACCCCGGTACCGGCGTCCATAGCTGAGAAGCCGCTCGGCTATCATTACAAGGAGTGGGAGGGGACGTCCCCCCCCCTCCCGCCGCCTTCCCTGGCTCGCCCAGGTCTCCCGTCCCACCGAGAGACCCAAGCATCCTACCTGCACGGCCGCCGAAGACCCGATCAAAGCCGCATTCGGCTCTGATCTGGTCTCCATGTAAAAAACCTGGAAGTGATGTCATTACATCACTTCCGGGTACCCGGCGCCAAATTAAAAAAAACTGACAGCATTCAAAACAGCCAAACTTGGCGTTTTGAATGCTTTTCAGTGCCGAGGAGGGCATTGGGGTCCCTTAGACCCCCAGATCCCTCCACGAAGAGTACTTGTGAAAAAATAAAAAATAAACATTTTTTTTTTTACATGTCCAAAAATATTGGCCGATATTGGCCGATACGAATATCCGATGACCAAAATATCGGTATCGGTATCTGCATTAAAAAAACGATAACGGTCGATCACTAATATAAAGTGTCCAATTTTGATGCCTTTTGTTATTCAAAAAAGTGCAAAGCATGCATACCGCATCCCCAAAGTGCGAATACAATGTCTCAGTCCAATTATTAATATGTGCCACTCCCAAAGTGATAACAAGCCAAATCCATAATCATCTTCACAATTGACAAAGGCTGTGTTGTGCAGAAGATCCTAAAGGGATTTTTGTAGTGCTGTCTTGTTTGTTGTGCAATAACCTTTCAAAGTGATGTAAAAAAACTATTTACATAACTAGAACTGATAACTGTGTTAAAGGTCTGAAATCCTGAGCATTCCTTCAGGTATACACAGGCGAACACCATGATCGCTGGCTATGTTTTGTTTTCATTGCTGCTCTGTGCTGCCGAGAGCAAAACGTTGAAGAAATTCATCGGCGCAGTCTATGAACATGCTGTTATACTTCCAGAAGACACAACAATACCGGTTTCAGCACAGGAGGCCCTGGACTTAATGAATAAAAACATGGATATTCTAGAGAAAGCAGTGAAGGATGCAGCTGGAAAGGTAACCTTACTTTCTTTCTTATAGTAAAATGCTCATATTACCGCTGAGGTGTGATGATAAACATTTGGTAAATTCTATTTTTATTTTTATGATTTGATAATTTTGCATTGACTTCAATAAAAGGATAGTCCCTAAACGAATTGACATAGTTCTATATTAGTTCTGCCTCAGAACTGCCATCAGTTCTGACTGATTCATTTATATTATTTAAACATAATGTAGAAGTGTTTTAAAGGAAGGTTTTGGTACCTCAGTCTTTATGTGTTTTTTACTTCAACTTCAAGGAGAAGGAAGTATAGCCAAGTTTTTGGTCATATGTCTTCTATAAATCACAGGAGTGCAGTTCGCTTTGTACTCCTGTGACCTGTTCTCAGCTGACAGTGGGCCAAAGTTCACTGTCGGCTAATGTCACTCAGCCAGTCTAGGCTAGAGAAAGATCTCGACTTTACAGAAATAAGGGTTACACCCAGAAGCCTAGACCGGCAGCTGGATTAGCCTCTCCGCATGCCTGAGCCAGCTGCTCTTGCCCCCTCCACAGCCAGGGGCTCCAGTGAGTGATGGAGGGGCAGAGCAGAGAGCGGTGACTGACAGTCCCTGCTCTCTCAATTAGCATTGTTTGATCTCTCAGTTCTTGGTGTAGACCTGGCAGGGGACAGCTGCAGCTGGGACCAGTGCTGCAGCCATCTAGCTGAGTATGATTTTTTTTTTCTGCTTTCCAGAACTTTTGTTTTAAAGCGGAGTTCCGCCTCCCCCTCCAAAAATTAAAAGTCAGCAGCTACACATACTGTCTTTTAATATTAGGACACTTACCTGTCCTGGAGTCCAGCGATGTCAGCACTGCAGCCAATGTTTCCATCGGCTGTCGGGTGCTGCCGCCGCCATTGCCGGTGAGGGAAACCAGCAGTTAAGCCTTGCGGCTTCACGGGCGGGCCCCTAGTGCACATGCGTGAAGCGCGCTGTGCATTCCTATTGGCTGGATGGCGGAGGAAGGAGAAGGGGGCCGAACTTCCGAGGGACGGCGCCACGGCACCGTATACCGGAAGTGGGGAAGGGTACCTGTCAAAAACAGGATCCTGTTCTCCCTCCCCCCTGAAAGGTGCCAAATGTGGCACCAGATGGGGGGGGGGGGGGGGCAAAAGAGCGGAAGTTCCACTTTTGGGTGGAACTCCGCTTTAAGGCCACATGGATATTGGTGCATTTGTCGCTGTAGCATAAAGACACTGCTTATTTCTGGTGTCCCAGATTTCTTAGGGCTATGTACAGCCACCCATAGACATGAATGTGTGAAGGTGGCTGTATGCAGCTATTTGCCTAAAGAAGCTAAAACGAAATGTACTAAATGACCTAAAGTGCACTACTTTATGGAAATTAGGGTGCATAACTGCATACAGAAGCCTTCATCTACTCATGTCTATGAGTGGCTGCATGCAGCTCTTGGACATCTGGGACCCCAGAAATGTGGTGTCTTTACACTGTACTGGCAAATCTCCCAATGTGCATTTTTTATATAACACACCAGTTTTCTTTTTTTTATATCCATTACCGTGTTTCCTACAAAATCTGAAAAAAAAAATTGCACACGCTTTTTGCATGTAAAAAACCTTGCAGACTTTTTTTTTTTTTTTTTTTAGTTTAGTACGATGCACATATATGCAGTTACATTTTGCTAGTGTAAATTAGGCCCTGAGATGAATAAAAATGAAAGCAGCTATAGTTAAACAGAGCTGGCAGACACTATGGGGAAGTTTACTAAAACTGGTGCACAGAGAATCTGGTGCAGCTGTTCATAGTAACCAATCAGTTTCAACTTCAGCTGGTTAAATTAAACGTTGCCAATAATTAATAATAATTCATAATTGACAATTAGCCCCTATTGACATCGGACGATTTGACAGGTCAAATTGCATGTCAAATCGTCGCCTATTGCTTCTAATGGCACTGTCTCAATCGGTGCGATGCCGACTTTGCGGCACAGCACTGTTTTCCAATATAGTTCCTGCACTACTTTTGGTGACTTCTGGGGGCGACTTCAATAGACATCTGTGCATGATCCTCCACAGATGTCTTTGAAGTTGCCCTCAAAGTCAGACTGAAATGCAGCTTTAAAATGGTGCTAGTTCAAATGAAGTCGCATAATTTGAAAGCTGCATTCAATGTGAAAGAGGGCTAAACCTAGAAGCTGACTGGTTTCTATGAACAGCTGCACCAGATTCTGTGTGCTCCAGTTTTAGTAAGGCCCTCCTGAGCGATTTCCTGCTTGTAGCTCTACAAGCACTTTTGGCCCCATAAAGTTCAATAGAAATGCCTGATTTGAACGTTTTTTTTTTTTTTTTACGAGCGTTTTGTTGCTCATTTTCTGCTCAAACAGCAGCTCTCCACCCCTAATTTCCTTTCCTCTCCTTAGTGCTTTTTATTGGCTAAACGAAAACACTTGAAGGTATAAAATACTTGTAAATGCTATTAAAACTCTTTAAAAAAGCTTGTAAAAAACTGCAAAGAAGATTAAAAAAACACCTTGAAAAAATGCCAGTAAATCGATACGTTCAGGTGTGAATGGAGCCTATGGGGCTGATGCAGGTAAGGATAGCAGCAGGAAAAGTATATTGCCTGGAGCTGAGTGAAACTAGGAGGAGGGCCAACATGACAGGACCTGCAGAAGAGGCGGAGTATTAGTGGGATGATTTACAATGATGCATTCTGCTTACCAGATTGAGGAGTTCAAGGCAGAGGGTGTGTCCTGTAGTGGGTAGAGAGGAGGTGGGATCGTGTCAGAGCTCAGTTGGAGTTCATCAATGCATCAGACAGTTTTCCCCCATCCTCCCTCCCTTGTTTGTTTTGTTTAGAGGAGCTTCCCATTGTCTCAAGGTGCTGAGGTATTTGTTAGCGAGTTTTCGGTTCATATGTTGTTGGCTTGCCATTCAGTTTCTTGGTCCTTTTTTTTTCTTGTTGTAGCAGCAAGCAGGGGGTCTATTGGGCCTTTGAAGGTGGTGCTGGTAAATAATTGTGGAAAATTGTGGGTTGGCCTATCTCAGGTATGGGTGTCCCTTCCTAACAATTCGGGGTATTGATTAGGTTTTATCTGGTAGTACGTAAGTAGTTAATTGTCTCTGAACCAGAGTAGTTGTGGCTGGGGGCCTTTGATTGGGTGGCAGATACAACCAGTTAATCGTGAGTATATAGGCCTTCATAGACCCTAGACCGGGAATAAGCTGAAGTTGGTTTATTTGATATGCATTGACTGTAATATATAAACTTGTTTTCTTATGAATGTTGTGTAGCACCCTACAAGGTACGTGCTAGGTAAAGTGTAGTAGGCCTTGTCTGCTTATCAGCAGGGCCATGGTTTTCAGCTAGGTTGTAATGGTTCCCAGGTGTGGCTGTTGAGACTGGGGAGTCTCCCCACTGTGCTTAATGAGGGCTCTCATTGGGCAGTGGAGGAAACCCGGCCAATGGCACACCCAGGCTTGTATCTACCCCAGAAATGCAGATTTTGCCACACAGAATTCTGGGAGTGGGTATAAGTTTTAGGGGAGCACATGACGCAGCGTCTTTGGCGGGAAGCATAGTCCCAGGAGGGAGAGTGTGGCTGTCTCTCCTCCTGTCAAGAGGATCCAGGTGTCCCAGACGGCTTACCTGAGGGGACAGAGGGCTGAGCTGAGCTGCAGAGAGGATCCAGTTTGCTGAGGACCAGCGGAGCTGAAAGGGGATGGGTTTCAGGAAAGCATTCCCAGTCCTGAGTACTGCAAACTGCCCCTGGGGGTCTGTCTAGTGAGAGGGGACCACTCCGGAGAAGGTCAGAGGGATGCTGGAGTTAGCTAGCCGATGCAGGAGCAAAGGAAAGGGGGGTGCCAGTGTTGACCCTGAAGAGTAAAGGGGGTGTCAGTGCTTGGGCCCTGAAGTATTCAGTGTACAGTGGAAGTGTACAGCGTGCAGTGTACAGTGTTGAGAGTTGCAGCAGTGTTAAAGGCTACCTCAGTCAGGAGGTACTTGAGGGAGCAGTGTCAGTCTTTTGAGCTAACCAGAGTGTCAGAAGTCAGTCTTCAGGACAGTGCAAGCAAGTCAGTGATTTCAAGCGCCAGCAAGCATTGGTCGGCATCCAGCCGGCATCAAGTCAGCGTTGAAAGGCATTTTTTCTCAAGTGTCCCAATTTGTACCTAGGTGAACCAGAGGAGTATCCCACTCATTCCCTTCTCCCATCCCTATATCAAATAAACAAAACAAACCAAAGATGCCGGACTGTTCTTTGACTAAGATCTCACACTTGGGAAGTCAGTTTAAATGTGCTGTTGGTGTTACCGGTGACCAAGGCAGACCCATGTCAGGCCCAATGCCTGGAAATATTGCTAAAGTTGTATTTAATGGTTTGTAATAAAAAGGCTGCTATGGCCATTGACTCCATATAAAATGTGTCATCTGGTCATTTTGGAAGGAGGGATAGGTCAAGTGTTTAATGTTTTATAGATAACCGGAGCCTCAAAATTTTTCAAGTCCCTCAGTCAATTATATGGCCTGGAGCTGAGTGAAACTAGGAGGAGGGCCAACATGACTGGGGCCTACAGAAGAGGCGGAGTATTATTGGGGTGATTTAGAATGATGCATTTTGCTTACCAGATTGAGGAGTTCAAGGCAGAGGGTGTGTCCTGTAGTGGGTAGAGAGGAGGGGGGAATCATGTCAGAACTCAGTCGGAGCTCATTACAACATCAGACAGTTTTCTCCCACCTTCCCTCCCTTGTTTGTTTTGGTTTAGAGGAGCCTCCTACTGTCTCAAGGTGCTGGGGTATTTGTTTGTGGATTTTCGGTTCTTATGTTCTTAGCTTGCCATTCAATTTCTTGGTCCTTTTATTTTCATGTCATAGCAGCAGGCAGGGGGTCTATTGGGTCTTTGAAGGCAGTCCTGGTTAAATAATTGTGGAAAATTGTGGGTTGGGCCAATCTGAGGTATGGGTGTCCCTTCCTAACAATACGGTGGTAACATCGGGGTATTAATTTGGTTGTATCTGGTAGTACGCAAGTAGTTATTTGTCCCTGAGCCGGTGTAGTTGCCTTTGATTGGGTGGCAGATACATTCTGCTTACCAGATTGCTTACCTAATAAAATATGTCATTTGGTCATTTTGGAAGGAGTGATAGGTCAAGTGTTTAATGTTTTATAGATAACCGGAGCCTCCGCATTCTGCAGGTCCCTCAGTCATGTGTTTACCATGTTAAATGCACACTATAATTGTAATGACTGACAAGCATAAATGCAAGTCACAGCACAGGCCTTTTGGCAACATGGCACCGAAAAAGCAAAATAGGCACATGAAAATAAAGCAATGGAAATAGCAAATGCATGCGGAAATGGTCAAGAACTGACCAATTATAGTTTTTAAACCAGTATAAGGTTGATTTACTACAGGCTTTCGAAGGGAATGTTCTCCTAGCTTAACCTCTTAAGGGCAAAGGTCGAAAAAAATCCTAAAGCTTGAAACCAGTTTTGCAACTTTGGAATATGTTATTAAAACTGTACATGTCTCTGCAATATATCCTGATACCTTGCTTTTTTATCATGACAAAGTGAGTCTTCATTTAGTGTTAAGGCCTCATGCACACAGGAAGAATTTACAGCTACTTCTAGGGGCGTCTGACGTTTTTTTTTCTTGCCTCTAAACGCCCCTCCATGTTAGCCTATCTGTCCATGCCAAGGCTGCTGTTAGAAATCATAGGGCCCCATATAGCCTACCCGATGGGGCCCTATACAGCCTACCCAACAGTCCCCCCACCCCCCTGAAAGTGACCGAGGACATACTGTGGATTTATCAGTCCCTTTCTCTGTAGCCTCAGCTGCACAGTTGAATGAATAGGAAGCACTCTAAAGCTTCTTGCTCTTTCGCAAACAGAAGCATAGTAAACACAATTTACTATTACAAGAGGGCCTGCCTTATCAGCGGCCCTGTCCATTCACACATAGGCTTTTAGCAGCATTTAGTGACAGGAGCTTTTAGGGGCAGGAAAAAAAAAAAAAAAAAACACTGCCAGTGTGTTCAAGAGCAGCTGAGTTTGGGCAGAAAAAAACGCTTGATGCTACTAAATGCTGCTAAACCCACCTAAAAGCTACTGCTTGAGCATTAGTTAATTTCAATGGCCAGAATTATTATTTTTTCTTGCCAATGAAATGAATTAACATCCAAGAGCTTGACACTTGTAAAAGATCCCAAAATCTTGTAACAGCCTTAAGCTCATGCACACACAGACTAGGTTGACCGGTGGGCGTGGGAAAATGCACCATGATTTTACCGCGATTTTGCCACGTTTGCGGTCGGCGGTCAAAACTTTCCTATCCTGAATGTGATTCTCCTGCGTTCAGGAGAGGGAGGTTGATCTTCCCCTAACCACAACAGCTTCTAAACTCTTCAAAAAGCCTATTTGTACACACACATAGGCTTTTATGGAGTTGGGGTTCGGAGCAGAATGTTTAGAAGCTGTAGTGTACATGAGCCCTTAGGCTCCATTCACACCTGAGTGATCTGGATCACTGATGGAATTGCCATGATTCTGCCCGCATTTTTGATGCCATTATTTCTTTTTTTCTGTTTTGGGGGTTGTCTCCTTTTTGCTTATCTAGTGCACCTGTTGTTAATTTCATTAACAGCAAAGCAGCTGAAACTGATTAACAACCCCCTCCGCTGCTTAACCGACCAGATCAATATCCCAGGAGTTTAATTGACTTAATGCTGTACTCTGATTTAAAAGTGTTCCTTTAATTTTTTTGAGCACTGTATATTATCTGTGTGCAACGTATCTATATAAAATATAGGAGTTTCACTTTTTAAATTGAATTACTGAATTAAGAAAAAAGGTTGATGATGATTGTCCTAATTTGATGAGATGCACCTGTATATGTGCAGTAACCCCGACTCCTAAAGGAGCTGCTGCGATGTTGGCTTCCACTGCCCAACTCAACCTGAAACTTACTGACGCATCCAGGGTTGGGCCAAGGATGGAAGGGTAGCTGCCCTGGGTGCAAGGATTTCATGTAGGATGGGCACCACATGGCATCACATGAAGGAGAAACAGTCCAAAGTACCCTAGCTGTCAGTAAATGTGCTTTAGCCCATAGCGCCAATCACTGTGTGTATGAGTGTGTGGTTGCATGCATCTGGATGTGTCTATGTGGGTGTGTTTTATTAAATTGCCTCACAAAGGGTAGTGCTGTGCTATGAATAAAGGGGGTGCAATGAATCATAGGGGGTGCTGTACACTAGGGTGCATATACTCATGACCTCTGCACTATATACTGTATGCTACATACTCCTGACTTTTACACTCTGTTCTTTGGGCTGTATGTTATTTTTACTTCTGACTCTGGCAATCTGTACTTTACTTTTGACCCCTGCACCCTATATGTTACTTCTTCTCCTGACTCCTGCAATCTGTGCGTTAATTTTTCTTCTGAACCCTTCACTCTAGATATTACTTTTACTGCTTACCCCTGCACTTTGTATGTTGTTTTTTCTCATGAACCCTGCACTCTGAAAATTATTTTTACCCCTGACCCCACTCTCTGTATGTTACACACTTCTGACCCCTGCACTCTGTAAATGGATATGATGAATAGGTGCCTACATTAGGCATTGTTAAGACAGTTGGGCTTGCACATCTCATAGAAGGGGTGAACAGTTTGGCATCTTCATCCTGGGAACTGGATGACCTTTACTGGTACTGGACACAGCAGTAAGTTTATGTGTACTTCATATAAAAAGGGGAGGAAAGCCCTGCAATTGGAAGTTTAGCTCAGACAATAGCAAAAGCAAAAGCATTAAATCTGATTCTATATGCTGGCACAAGCAATATCAATACAAAATAGGTAACAGTTACAACAGTAAAACAAGTGTCTTTAAAGAAAGCTCCTGGGGAGATAATCAGCAGTATCTACAGTTTTAAGGCCCAAACTAAACCACTAGGCACTTTACCCATAACAACTTGCTTAAATAAAGTCCTTTAGCAAGGATTATAATAAGTATGCTACCAAAATTAGTGTACTGTAATGGCCTCCAGCATTGCTCTTGTTACTTCTTGTCAGTAGAAGACACCATTTTTCTGAAGCCTAGAGGCTTTGAGCAGTACTAAATCCTTAGGCTGTCAGCAGATAGGCCTTTAGTGGCTCTGATTTTCGGCACAATGCCAAAAATGGAGAGCAACTGAGCTGGATTTTATACACACTAATTTTTAGTGCTCTAGCAGGACTAAATTTTCTGACTAAAGTTCCACTTTAACCACTTCTTGACCAGTCACTGGGACTGCGGCAAAGTGGCTCGATTCAGCCGGAGGCGCGCTCCCGCTGTTTTCAGTCACAGCGGGAGTTGGGCCAGGGGAGGAGCAGCGGCGATCGCCGCTGCTCTTCCCCGATCGTCGGGGAATCGAGTTTGGAGATCCGCCCGCTTGTGTAAACAGAGCGGGCGGATCTCCTAAGTGACAAGGAGTGACAGATTGCAGTGTTCAGCATAGCTGAACATGCGATCTGTCCCTGTGTCACTCAGTCACCTCCCCCCACACACGTTAGTAAGCACCAGGCATACATTAACCCCTCCCTCTCCAATAAAATTAACCCCTTCCCTGCCAGTGTAATTTTTACAGTAACAGTGCATATTTATAGCACTGATTACTATAGAAATGTCACTGGTACCCCCAAAAGTGTAAAAAATGTCAGTCAGGGGTCCGATCTGTCCGCCGCAATGTCGCAGTCCCGCAAAAAAAATTGCAGATCGCCGCCATTACGCGTTAAAAAAAAAACACCAAAAATGACAGAAATCTTTCCCTTAGTTAGTAAACGCAATAACTTTTATTGTGATTTTTTTTACCAAACATAAGTAGCAGAAAACAAATTGGCCAAAAATGTAAAAAAATTTTGATTTTTACATTTTTTTGGGGGGGAATTTCATATAAAATTTTTTTAAAAATATTGTTATTTTTTCAAAATAAACACTCTTTTTTTGTTTATAGCGCAAAAAGTAAAAATCACACAGGTGATCAAATACCACCAAAAGAAAGCTCTGTTTTTGGGAAAAAAAGGATGTTTGGGTACGGCTTCGCACGACTGCGCAATTGTCAGTTAAAGTCGCACAGCGCCGAATCGCAAAAAGTGGCCTGGACGTAAGACAGCAAAATCCTCCGGTGGTAAAGTGGTTAACTTTTACAAGACTGATCAATCTCAGGAGAGATTATTTGTAATCCACTGTAACAGGGTGGGTATAGCAGTCTTCTTAAGGTAACCCCGCTGGCATCAGTTTAATCCCTGCAATGCCAAGAAGACAAAACTATGAAAAGGTGGCCAGAGTCTTCTCATGACCATTGCTAGATAAGTGTCCTATTGGTAGTCTATCCATATATCCACCCCCACAGCCAGGTAAGAGGTCTTGTCAAGTTAGGAGACACCCCTTTCAGGCCTGTTCCTTCTCCCTTTATAGCATGTTCAACCTAAGTCCCAGCAGGCTCTCTATGGTTTTCTCCTCCACTTGAAGGACTTGATACAGAACAGTAGTCTCCCCTATACCCCATTCTCCTTACAGATTTGGGGGGGGGGTAGCTATTGTGCTCCCTATGCAGCTACTCATAGCTTTGTACTTTGTATACCACAGCCCTCCCCACAGTGCAACTCACAGCACTCCACACCTCAGCCTTATGGCTCTCCCCCAGTTTTTTTTCTCCATATGTGCTGTTTGGCAGGGCTAAAGTTCAGACCACCTAATGCAGCCGATCAGCATCCTTTTCTGGTCTCCAACAAAATAGCCCCTGCTATACTGAGGGAACTTCCTTCTCCAACCTGGAACTTCCTCTCTGAATGTTACCTCAACTCCTGATAAAATGCCACCCATCTCATACACTTTAAATGGTAGTACTTTCCTAGATTTCCTAGTCTCTGGTCTGCCTTACCAAGCAGCTTGTTTAAATAGTTTTGTTTTTTATGTTACAGAAATCCATAATGTTAAAGGCTTAATATGCATTATCATCACTGGTTGTTTTTAAATACCTTACTGCCTTTTCAGGGTGCTCATTTGATTGTCACACCAGAAGATGGTATCTATGGTTGGAGATTTACTAGAGAAACTATTTTACCATATCTTGAAGATATCCCAGATCCCAGCGTCAACTGGATTCCATGTAATGATCCTGAAAGGTGCTTTGTCTTTTAGTCACATAAACAATTTCATTTTTGTACTAAAAAGAGTTTGCTATGAAAAACCTTCCAACTGGAATTTAGAAGTAGTAAAATGTACAGAGGACTTTTCTGGTGTCTTGAAAACTAGAGAAAAACAAAACTGAAAGACTAGTTGACAAAATGAATTGTTCTTAAAGTAGAACTATAGGCAAAACGTTTTTTTTTTTTTTTTTTTTGTATAGAGCAAGGGAGGGTTAAAACTCCTGTCAGATTTTTTTGCCATCTGTGTCCATCTGAAGGGAGATTTCCCTTCACTTCCTGTCCCATAGCCAAACAGGAAGTGAGAGGAAATTCCTACAAATTAACAGAATTTCTTGGGGACCCCCGAGTCACTAGAACTAGTGTGCCCATTGGAAGATTTCCCCTCTATTACGTTTCTGGGGACAACCCAAAATTTGTGATTTTCTTTTACTTTTGCTTTCATGGATAATGGTAAACAGGACAAATAAAGAGGAGGAATCTCCTTAACGGGGGCACAGACCACAAAAAATGTACAGGTGTTCTAATCTATCTCCCCTCTATTCAAAACTAAAGAAAAAAGTTGTGCCTTTTAATTGTACATAACACTATAAAAATAAAATGTGGAGTCTGGTTGCTATAAGAATTACATAAGCATCCTTATCTTTTATTTTTTAAACTCAGACCCGGTTTTATTTTAAACTAGATTTATTACAGGTATTTATATAAATGTCGAAAATTTATACTGCGCTTTAAATAGTGTACAGTATATTGACATTAGTCCCTGCCCACAAGAAGCTTACAATCTAAGGTCCCTATCTCTCATACACATGTACACACACACATACTAGGGCCAATATAGTCAGGAGCCAGTTAACCTACTAGCATGTCTTTGGAGTATGGGAGGAAACCTGAGTTTGATCAGTTGATAAGGAGGATGTCAGTTGCCTGGATATCATCCTTGTTTGACCCTCCCTTGTCTCTCTCCATCAGTTTTGGGGTCTCGTTTGCTAAGAAATTGAGAAAAACTGAGGGAGAAGAGAAACATTGGAATACTAGTCAGTACCTGTTTACAAAAGTGTATTTGCTTTGGAATAATACATCACCTCTAATGTTGGGTGACCTATGTGTATTGATGTTGCTGCATTATGTAAAAATTTATAATATTAGGTAATTATTAATTAGAATGGGGCGCCTCAAGACTATTCATAATTTTGGAGGGTGCCTCGAGATTGTCCAAAATTTTAAAGGGTGCTTTGAATGAAAAAAGGTTGAGAAACACTGGCCTAAAGTGATGAAGAAATTCAATTTTTTTTAAATGTTTTTATTGGATGTGCTTTATAGCAGAAAGTAAGTAAAAAAGATTGTTTTTTTTCTTTCAAAAGTGCCTGTTTTTTTGTTTATAGCGCAAAAAAATAAAAACCACAGTGGTGATCAAATACCATTAACCACTTCCAGCCGGCCCTATAGACAAATGACGGCGGAAAGTTGGTTGCATTATCCTGACAGGACATTGTATGACTGCGGCAGGATAATGCACTCTGCGTGCCCCCTGGGGGGGGGGGGGGGGGGCGCAGAGCGGCGATCTGTGATGTGGCGTGTCCCTCTGACACACCGCACCTACGTCTTAGTAATGTCCAATCACAGCTGGTCACATAGTACACAGGGAGAGCCGTTGATCGGCTTTCCTTAGTTCGTGCCTGACTGGCACGAGTAGAGGAGAGCCGATCTGCGGAGACAAGGAGACAGGAGGGGGGTCTCCACTGGTTATCAGAGCATTGATTACCAGTGCAGACCCTTGGGGCGGGTGCCACTAGAACCACCAGGGATGCCCACCCATGACCTCAGGGATGCCCCCCATGGCCACCAGGGATGGCAATCAGGGCTCAGGGAGCCCGCCAGTGCCCTCCCCATCAGTGCTGCCCGCCAGTGCCCTCCCCATTAGTGCTGCCCACCAGTGCCCATCATTGCCATATATCAGTGCTGCCCACCGGTGCCGCCTATCAGTGCCCCTCAGTGCCACCAATCAGTGCCACCTATCAGTGCCCATCAGTCCTGCCTATCAGTGCCCATCAGTGCCGCCTATCAGTGCCACCTATCAGTGCCCATCAATGCTGCCTATCAGTGCCCAGCACTGCCACCTATCAGTGCCCAACAATGCTGCATATCAGTGCTACCTATCAGTGCTGCATATTAGTGCCTATCAGTGCTGCCTATCAGTGCCATATATTAGTGCCACCCCATCAGTGCCTCCTTATCAGTGCCTCTCAGTGCAGCCTCATCAGTGCAGGAAAAAATGTATCTATTTACAAAATTGTATAACATAAACAAAAAAACTTTTTTTTTCAAACTTTTCTGTCTTTTTTTATTTGTTTAGAAAAAAATAAAAAACCTTGCGGTGATCAAATACCACCAAAAGAAAGCTCTATTTGTTGGGAAAAAATGACATAAATTTGGTTTAGGTACAGTGTTGCATGACCGCGCAATTGTCATTCAAAATGCAACAGTGCTAGAAGCCTGGGCAGGAAGGGGGTTTTGAAGTGGTTAAAAGAAAGCTCTATTTGTGGGGGGAAAAGGACATACATTTTATTTGGGTACAGTGTCGCACGACTGCGCAATTGTCAGTTACAGTAACGCAGTGCTGTATTGCAAAAAAATGGCCTGGTTACAAAGGGGATAAATCTTCTGGAGCTGAAGTGGTTACTTGGCTCCTGCCTAAATGGGCCATAGTATAGGTATGTGTGAATGTGAATTAGGGACCAACCGCTTCAGACGTACGTATATATATATATATATATATATATATATATGTCCTCGTCAGGAAGTGGCGATATCCGGATCATGATCCTGATATTATTCTTTGGTGCCGGTGATGCTCTTTCTTGTAATAGTGATCCGAGTGGCTAAACAGCTGCCCGATGACTTTTACAAGCAGTAGTAGGGTCCCTTGATCCTGCTGCATGCTGCCGTTTACCATCCCACCGGAGAGCTTGGAGCCACTTGTCACACTGGCTGACCATAGAGATGAGGGAAGGACTTCTGTTACCTGATCATCTCTATGATGTATGAAACCAGAAGCGACAAGGATTTGATCACTTCTGGTTTCAAATCCTTGTCGCTTCTGGTTTCATTTACTTGGCATGGCATCATCTTTCGCAATGTACAAAACAATTGGGCTAACTTTACTGCTTAGTTTTTTTTTTAAATGCAGTAAAATTTATTTTTTCCCCAAAAATTGAGTTTGAAAGACTGCTGCGCAAATATCACCTGACAAAAAATGTTCCAACGACCGTAATTTTATTCTCCAGAGTCTATGCTAAATATATATATATATATATAATGTTGGGGGTTCTAAGTAATTTTCTAGCAAAAAATACTGATTTTAACTGGTAAACAACATGTGTCAGAAATAGGCTTGGTCCTTAGGTGGTTAAATTGTAAGCTCCTTGAGGACAGGAACTTATGTAAATATATGTAAAGCACTGCGTAAACCATTTGTTCTGCATAAATAACTGTAATACATAAATGTTCAGACACTGCTTTACATCTGCAGTTTAAAATGGTATTAAACCAAAAACTAAAAATGTAATCTTTTGCAGCTTACCAATCCTTAGATGTGGTGGCTCTATTCATTTTCTTTTTTTTTTTCTTCCAAAAATGATTTTTATTAGCATTTTTCACATTTTCTTTTTTTGCCTCGGTTTTCACTGGCAGATCTGGCCAGTAACACACCTCCTTTGATAGAGTGCCTCCACGCTAGATGAAGGAGCACCGGGCACAAGTTTGGACAGCAGCATTGTCAGTCTGGGGGGAAGGGAGTGTTAGATATACTATCAGATTTACATACACTAACCTTTTGAAGCCAAACTTGAGCTAAGCAGTTACAGCAGTTTTTCTTTCCTTTTGGGGGACAGGTTTTACATAAATAAATAAAAGTTTATCATTGTAAGCACCCTTGTCAGTGGTAAATGCTTTGTCTGTAACTGATACATCTGCAAGAGAGCTTGTTCTTTTTAAAAACAACAGACTTACTGGCTGGATTACCAGAGGAAAGTAAAGGAAAGAAAACCTAAACAAGAAAATAAATGCAGCCATCCTATCTAAGAATTGGTAATATGCAATATAATAAGTGTTAGCTTTTGGGTTTAATACCACTTTCATTCTGTAACCAACCTGCAGATTTGTATTTATCTATTACTGATAGATGTGAAAGATCCAAATGATCGATGCTGCATTTACTGCAAATATTCAGCAAAAAATATAGTATTAAAGTATATACTGTATACTCAATAAAGTCTTATTTGTTTGCGTAGGTATGGTCGAGCACCAGTGCAGACAAGGTTGAGCTGTCTGGCTAAACATAACTCTATATATGTGGTTGCAAACATTGGAGATAAAAAGTTGTGTAATAACCTTGATGCTGGATGCCCAGATGATGGTCAGTATAATTATAACACTGCTGTTGTGTATGACTCTCAAGGAAAGTTAGTAGCACGTTACCACAAGGTATGTAGTTTCACATCATTGCTATTATTATTATTACTATTATTTTTATGTATTGGTCCACTAAGTTTGATTGTTCAAGCCAACTCTGATACGCTTTTGGTTAAACTAAAAAAAAATATTGATCTTTGAGCCTAAACTGTAGAAACAGTACCATCTTTCAGTATAGTGTTTATTGTCTGACCTGAATAATTTGGTTACATTTAGTAGTTGTTTTATTGTATCATGTATTGATGTTTTTTTTCCTATAATTTGCAGTATAACTTGTTCCTTGGGGAAAAGCAGTTCAACGTGCCCAGTGAGCCTGAGATTGTGACATTCGACACACCTTTTGGAAAATTTGGCATTTTCATTTGCTTTGATCTGCTATTTTATAACCCAGCTGTTGCTCTGGTTGTCGAGCACAACGTAGACACTATTCTTTTTCCTACTGCATGGATGAACCTTCTCCCTCATCTGACCGCTGTGGAATTTCACTCTGCATGGGCCATGGGAATGGGTGTAAATCTGCTGTCTGCAAATACACATAATACTAGCATGAGGATGACAGGTAAGCAGCAATAAGTATTCCACTTAGGCCCCATTCACACCCTGGTGTTCTTAGAATATGCACAGAAACAGGTGAAAAATGCGCACTCCAATCGTTGGTAGGAGCTGCGTGACAAAATACACGAGGCTCACTGCAAAAAAAAGTGCAGGAGCTACTTTGGTGCGCTTGTCACACAGTGCAGTGCATCTCTTGGTCTCATCTCAAAAAGTTGGGAGTTATGCAAATGATTAGTCACCATTATTGACTGTGGTCTCCCTGCCACTGATCTTTCTACTACTTATGAGTTACCATGCCTTGTTCTACTCTGTGTTCCTGTGTGGAGGCTGCCATCTTGGTAGAGACATGGCTTTGCTTCCCGATTTCAGAGTCTGCAGCAAGGAGAACAGTGAAAGGCACAGTGGTGACATCACCAAACCTCTCTCCATATCTCCTTGGGCTGGCAGTCAGACACAGCAGTACCTTAGATCTCACACCACAGAATACAGCTATAAGGATGTAGGCACACTCACATACCGGGATGTGCACTGCTATTTCCATGCGGTTGTACATTTTTCTGGGTACTGTATAGGCACAATTAACATTTTAAATGTTATCTTTGTAGCACTACCTCCTGAAGGAACTGCTTGGTAGTTTTGGATTCTCTGTTTTGCACCTCAACTCCAAGAACAACCTCAGTCCCCCTGGCAGACCTGATTGAATGAAAATCTCTGCAGGCACATATAAGGATATGAGTATAGATACCTTTACCGTGGCTGTGGGTTATTACCTGAAAGTAGACACAAGACCGCTTAGTGGTGGATGAACTCGATATATTGATAAAGGTCAGAACTGGCAGATTGGACATAAATGAGCACACACAGGTAAATTCGGACACAGTCTGCTAGACAGAGTAAAAGCTACAGCAAAGTAACTTAGAATCAAGCTCTGTACCACTAAATGGGAATCAACACATGAATCAGTAAATTCAACAATAAACAGTACATTAAAAATGGTAATTGCAATGTAAATCATAACACTTCTACTGGGTTAGAGTGCAATAGGATGGCTAGAGTTTGGTGTAGCGTCCACTGAGAGTTACCCCTTAATTAAGAAAGGGGCACGAGCCTCTGGGCAGTAACTGTAAAGGCAGTCTTTAATCCTGACTCATCACCGGGCTAGCGTTGGGGCCTAATAACACCATTGGTGCTACTGAGGACAGTCAATAAGGCCTGCAGCTAGCTATATAGCTATAAAGTAGCTTTGAAGTCAGTTCCTAAGGGCTCATTTTCTAATGGTAGCCACAAGTTATGATCGCAAGACCCTCTCACCAAATGCTGCAACACAATAGCAGTGGCCCCCCTGGTTAGGTGCACCTCACTCTGGGTTGCCTGAGGCAACTTTGGTCTTTAGTACAGCAAGTTCTGTATCCTGGCATTGGCTCTATCCCTCCACACTCAGGTCACAGCTCTGCAGTCTCTGGTTTTCCCACACAGGGATACCTTTCCAGGGGCTCAGTCTCTCTCTCTATCTCTTTTTATCTCTTTTTGGGATGGTACTAGTGTTGCCAACCTACCAGATTGAAATGTACTGACACAATGCCAAACATTTACTGGCACAGCCAAGTTTTTACTGGCATTTTCAAGGATTACAAAATTACAGTTTTAAGTGCAAATTTCAGTATTTAGGCTACAAACAAGTACAATATGCAATTAGCAATGTGATTTAAGGTAAATATTAATACAATAAATATATTTACTATTTTATTTTCGATATAGTAATTAAGTAGCTCAGGGACAGGACTCAGGAGGGCAATTAATTAGAATGGGCAGGCACACACAAACAAAATTGATTCTCACAGTGACACTAACAGTAGTGTGCAGCAGCAGAGATGATGATGACACCTCACTGACATGACACGTCCCCTCCTGGGCCACAGTGATAGTCTCTCTGCACTCCAAGTGGTCCTTTCAGTCCACTCCAGTCCAAACAGCACTGGCAGTCCTGCTTCCAGCTTGCCTTGCTCCTCTCCAGCAGACCTGCACACGAAGGTCTGGTTGCTCTGCTTGGCCATGCACAATGACAGCACACAGCACACTCAGGCACCGCCCCTGCCAGACCCAACCCCTTCCTGTGCCACCCAAACACACTGTAGCAGGCACTTGGCTGGTCTCGGTCTGCTACAGACCGGAACTGCACATGCCAAGCTGAGTGTCACAGCCATATTTTTTACTGGCAACCTTTTCCTGTCACTGGCATTTACTGGCAGGAAAAAGTGATTTACTGGCAGTAAAAATACTGATCGTTGGCAACGCTGGATGATATCCACAGCATGGTCCTCTTACTGTCTCTGTCTCTACACTAACTTTCTGGTACAGTTGTACATGGGCAAATCCTGGTCTCTTTCCCTCAGCAAGGGATCGAGGGTAACGTGTATCCCAGCATCCCTTGCTTGCATCATAAGGGGGAGGGGAGAAGGAGCGGCTGTACTTCAGTCCTATTCCTCTCCATAGCTGTCGCAGCTGCTGACAGCAGGAAGGTGAAGGTGAGCGGGAGGTGAGTGGGGGATTTTACACAGAGCCCAAAGCTGCACCTTCCCCCCTGTTACAGCACAGCCACTCTGCCATTCTACGCAGCACGGGGAAGGAGGTGTGTGGAGTGGGTGAAAAAGAACAGAGCTGGCGGCAGCACCAGGCTACACCTTTAACAGAACAATTCTTTACCTTTTATGTTCAGGTTCAACTTAAAGCAAAACTGAAAATGAAACTTCTGATGCAGGACATGCCTAAATGTATTTGACTGAGACAGCCCAGCGATGAGCAATGGTGACAGCAATGCAGGAAACTCTCTGTGGTCAGGAGTTCTTGCAAGATCTTGACAAGCACATCAGCTGACCTGGTGTTCCGTGAAAAAACCATACCCGTGAGAAAACCATACCCTCGTCACTTCCGGAGGGTATGGATTTCTCACGGTAGTTTAACTTGCGGCGGTTACATTATAACAGCTCCTCTGCATCATGCCTCATGTCCTCTCCTTCCCCTGTCACTTCCCTGATCTCGGTTAATAAATATAAAAGCGGATCACGGAGCACAGATCGCCGTCACTTACATTTTATACACCCGCCGCCGCTTTTATATTTATTAGGGGAGATCAGGGAAGTGACAGGGAGAGGAGAGGAGATGATTGATGTTGCAGCAGAACTGTTTTAATTTTACCGCCGCAAGTATTAGTGCCGTTAACATATCATACCCTCCGAGCATGCGCACTTGTGAACTTCTTTCTTCTTCAATTACGTCTCCGGGGCTCTGAGCATGCGCTCTGCTGCGCTGCTCGGCTGTTTCAGACCGGAAGTGACGAGGGGAATGGTTTCTTCACGGGGTATGGTTTTTTAACGTTACACCGGCATTACAATCCATTCCTGGCATCTAACAGATACCAGGAATGGAGACATGAAACTGCAGTTCCCTTTTAAAGTGAACCTTTCGTAGGAGAAACACAAAAGCTGCCTTGTGTATGTCCAAAAAAAAACGAAGGTTGAAAAGGATTAAAAGAGGTGCATGGAAGCCAGCCAGCCCCCAGTCTGATGTACTCACCCTCCAGTCTGTCACCAACCAAGTAGACCTGTCTCATGATATAAATAAAGACCAAGGGTTTAGTTGACACGCATTTGCAAACACATGTGTAAGCTGCAGGGCCACTACACAGCACCCCGTTTTACCTGCAATCCTAACACTTGTGTATGTCCTTCTTACCTGGCTTTTACATTGAGCTAATGGATGAAGAAAGGGGTGGCAGGGAACATAGGGAGGTAGCAGAGGTTTGACTATCAAGTGAACTTGCTGGTTCAAGTGCTCTTCATGTCTGAGACACTAAGGGGGAGATTTTGTAAAACTGGTGCACACAAAATCTGGTGCAGCCATGCATAGTAACCAATGAGCTTCTAACTTCACCTTGTTCATTTGGGCTTTGACAATCAAACCTAGAAGCTGATTGGTCACTATGCACAGCTGCACCAGATTATGTGTGCACCAGTAAGTAAGTAAGTAAGAGCTAGGATACTTTAGGCTCTTAGCAATAAAAAGAACATCCTACTCTATAGTGACTACTAATCTTCCTTTTAAGCGGAATCAATTTTAAACCAGTGATAATATTGCTAGAAGCTCAAATCCATATAGCGAACTTGGAAAAAGCATATTTTCTCAACTCCAAATAAGTTATTTTTAAACATGGCAACATGTGATTGCGGGTCATTTGATTTTACAGTTTCTAAAGCCACTTATGTCTTTAATGGTTATATTATCAGTAAAGAAGACTTGTATGCAATGCCTTTTTGAGGAATGGGGTCACAAGCGCCAGTGGTTACATGAGATTGCATCAACAGTACAACTGACAATTGTGTTGTCAATTGTTTTCTAATGTACATGTAGTGCTTACCCCCAGAGGGGCTACTGGAAATAGACAGGCTCTCCAAAAATAGTTGAGGGGTTATGAGTCACACAAGCACAGTTCCACATGCACCGAAAATTCAGGCTCAGTCTAGGGGATGCCTTTTTTGTATTTATCGCTGAAATACTTCACCAGCAGAGGGCTTTAGGGCCACAGGATACTCCAAACCGACCAGTAGCAGCAATAGGAGGACACACTTCTCTCTAAATTTTCAATAGCAGCTTTTCTTGAAGTAACAGGGAATAGCCAGTATATCTAGGACCCAACAGCAGCAGTCAACCTAGCCACATCTGGCACTTCCACAACCAATAGTCGCTAGCAAGCTTTTTACTGACAGCGTCCCAGGGGCTGTCTGACACCCAGAAGTCCCCTCCAGGTAACACACATTGGCAATCTCCTCCAGGCCCTCAGCCCAGAAACTTCTAATGCCCCGACTGCAGTTTCTTGTCTCAGTAAAGCTTCCTGCAGGGGCAACAGCCCCAAGAGACCCCAAAACCCTCCCTGGAGGGAAAAGAACATCCTGGTAAGGCTTCAAAAACATTTATCAACTCCCTAACCACCTTCTGGAGGCCTCCTTTCATGGATTGTCTGGGGTATGATAAACATTCACACTGATCATTTGAATCTTCCTGCCCTATACTCTGGATACTTCTTTCAGAGGCAGGTGAGAGGAATCTAATCCTCATTCTGGGAAGAAAACCCCTAACAGATGAAAACAATTACTGCTCCACTAAATTTAGTAGAACCAAAACCTAAATTTAACCTAGTGACCTAACTAGAGGAAGGTGCTACATACATAATGGATTTTTGTTATATTGCATTTTATCTGAGAAGGTAAGGATTGTATTCTGAATTGGAAAGTCCCTTGTATAATCTGTACTTTAATTCCGTTTTAATTTGTATTACTCCTACTATAAAAAATGGCACATTTCCCAGCAATTCTCAAGTTAATCAATTTATTGTTTCCTGTTTTCAGGCAGTGGAATCTTTTCCCCAGATAAAGTTGTGCCATACGTCTATAATATGGAAAATGAGGAAGGCAAACTGCTTATCTCTGAACTGAGCTCCCATCCACGGAATTCTGCATCATTCTCTCCTACCAAATGGAACTTGCATGCCTCTGTGATTCAAAATTATCCTTCTGGCAGCAATGTTTTTAATGGATATCTCTTTGCTGATAACTACACTTTCACAGAGTTAACAGAACTACAAGGGAAATATACAGTTTGTCAAAATCAATTGTGCTGTCATTTAGAGTTTAAAATGGCAGACAAACACGAGGAAGAGATTTACGTATTAGGTGTTTTTGATGGCCTACACGTAGTTGAAGGGGAATACTATCTACAGGTAATATAACTGTGGTTACGTTGTTTTTTTTTTTTTGTGATAATGCTTGCCTAGCAAATAATTTTGCTTTTACTAATAAACTCTGCAATATTTAGTAGCAAACCTACCTGAGCTCAAAATAGGGAAATGCTACAGTCTGGACTCACTGTTTTTGAATACTTAAAGTATAACTCCAAAACCTTTTTTTCTTAGGGGTGGTTAGACTGGAGGAAGACTAGAACTCTTTTAGGCTTCTTATTGCTGTTTAAAGTGGATTTCCAGTCTGTAAAAAAAAAAAAAAAAAGTCAGCAGCTACAAATACTGTAGCTGCTAACTTTTATTATAAAGACACTTACCTGTCCAGGGATCCCACGATATCGGCACCCCAAGCCGATTCATCCATCGGCTTCGGGAGCAGGTGCAAGTAAGGGAAACTGGCAGTGAAGCCTTCAGACGAGCAAGTGGGAGTCGCGCTGCACTTTTTGAATGGTCTCCCCATCTTCCGGGTTACACACAGGTCCTACGGACATAATGTAGATCCCCATGCAGCGATCTTACTAGAAAGATGGGGTGGGTACCTGTCAAAACCAGGTACCCACTCCTCCTTCCCCAAAAAAAGGGCCAAATGTGGCAGTGGAGGGTGCAAACAAGTGAAGCTTCCCCTTTTGGGTGGAGCTCAGCTTTAAGATCCTGTTGAGAAGACTTTTTTTCACTTCCTATCCTAGTAACAACATAGCCTGTAGAGGAATTGAAGGAAGCTCACTATGGGGACACAGACAACAATTAAATACTGATAGGGATTCTAGCCTTCCCCTACTCAATAAAAAATAAGTGTTAACAAGTTTACTTCAGGACAGAAAATAAACACAAAATGGCTATGCCCTTACCAACCTTAACCTTATCTCTCTGTGGATCCAGTAGGCCATCCTATGCTATGTGAAGAATTACTCTATTTACAGTTAGTTTGATAATTATGCATATCTTCTGGATGACAGGCACATTGTTTAATGGGGTCAGCTGTATTTACATCTGCTGATTAGTTAATACTTGGAAGTGGCAGGATGGTGACTTATGTGGTGGCATTCATTTTAAGTAAACAGTTTGCTGAAGCTAAGGTAGTGTGCTGGAATAATATTTAGGCATAAGCACACTAGGTAAGTGAAATGGGTGCAACCACAGTTACATCATACATGGGTCTCTCTACATTGACTTGGGTCAAAATAACACACTGAGGGGGGAGGAGGGGGGACCAAACCTGCAGTGTGCAAAATCTGATGCAGCTCTGCACAGAAACCAATTAGCCTCCAGGTTTTATTGTCAAAGCTTAATTGAACAAGCTGAAGTTAGAAGCTGATTGGCTACCATACACAGCTGCACCAGATTCTGGGTGCTCCAGTTTTAGTAAATCTCCCCCAGTGTGCTTATAGTTCGCAAGCAGTTTAGCACAAATATGGCCTAACCCCTAAACATTAACATTGCCATTTTCCCCATGTAGGAATACTATTTGTAATTCAGTTTGAGGTGAACATAGGAGAAGGTGTGTAACCTGAAATTTATATGGTTAGAAATGGCTTGTTGATATGAAAAATGCTAGTTATATGCTACTATCATATTTGCTCCATAACATTTTATAGCCAGTTGCTAATAACACAACTTTGGAAGTATTTTAAAGATAAGCCTTATATCTATTATGACTTTTGTTATCCAGGTGTGCACGTTGTTGAAATGTCAAGGCACAGATATTGCATCATGTGGAGAATCTGTTGAGCAAGCTTCAACTAGATTTCAATCGTTTTCTCTCAGTGGGAATTTCTCCACTTCCTATGTCTTCCCAGAAGTTTTGTTGACTCAAATTAATTTGGCTCCTGATATGTTTCAGGTTTGTAAACGCATATACTGTATCTTTTTTTTTTTTTTTTCTTTATTGTGTGATTCGGACCCAATATCCTGAAAAAAGAACCAATCCCATTTGTTTTGGGTTATGTAATGCAATAGAAATAGGAAATGTAAATACCTTCTGTACTAAGAAAGCTCTAATGTGTTACACAATGATTCAGTGAAGGGCTTTTTGGTTCCTTTCGTCCCTTCTCACTTGAACCTTCTAGGTTATACTACAGTTTGCAGTTTAGACCTTGCAGCCCTAGGGTTATTAGTTTGAGTCCCAACCATGACATTACCTGCATGGAATTTCCTTTTTTTCCTTTGTTTGCATGGGTCCCTCCCACATTCCTAAGACGCACATCATAGGTTGAATTGGATGGACGGATGTCTTTTTTCGACCTCACTAACTATGTAACGATGTAACATTTTGATGGAATGTATGGTTCCTGTCCAAATCGGCCCTAGTATGTGTATGTAGGAGTGTGAGGTAGGGAACATACTTTGTAAGTACCATCCCCTGGGATGTTGATCAATACTGTGCTCACCTTAAAGACGGAGGAGCAGAGCTTAGCCAATCAGGTACTTATTGCTTAAGCAGAATATGTGAGAGACTCCCTCACCTATCTCTGAGAAAACCTGGCAACAGGCATCTGCTCAGCATAAAATGCATTGTGCTGAAAATTTAAAAGCCTAGACCAAGTCTTTTATGCAACTATTGTCACCTATATGCCTTCAGAGTTACTTTTTTTCATCTACAGTATTACAGGTATAAAGCACTATCAATTTATGCAGCACTTTACATATACTGTACATACACATCTGTCTCTCCCCTTAAGGAACTGGGCAGGGACTAATGTGAACGTATAATATACTGTATATGTAAAGTGCTGCGTAAATTGATGGCACTTTATAATACTGTAGATAAAAATAAAGAAACTGCAAAGGAATATAGGTGACTATAGTTACATAAAAGATTTGGTTCAAGTCATTAACCTCCCTGGCGGTAACCCCAAGCATGACTCGGGGTGGATTTTTCAGTGCAGGATCGGTGACCCCAAGTCACGCTCGGGGTAGATGTGCAGAGAGCGCAGCGGTGTTCTCTTACCTTCTCCTGGCGATCCAGCGATGATCTCTCATTGCTGTGACCGCCAGCCGAGAGTCCCGCCGCTCGTCTGTCGGTGTGATGACTTCCTAGTTCCGTTCCCTGCAGCAGCAATGCTGCATGGGAGCGGAACTAGGGAGGGAAATTAAAAAAAAAAAAAAAAACGTTGCACAAAACACAAACACATAACACATTTTATATTATATATATACAGGGCTTTTTTTCAGCGGGAACGCGGGGGAACGCAGTTCCGGCACCTCCAGCACTGAATGTATGTAATGGCTAGGAGTGCTGGGTGGTGCTACACTGTCTATTGATGCTGGAGGGGATCTATTCCTGCAGGAGGATTTATTGCTGCTGGGAATATCTAATGTGGCTGCTGGGGGATCTATTGTCTCTGGAAGAGATCTTGTTTTACAGGGGGGTCTATTGTTGCTAGGGTGGGTCTTATGTTGCTGAGGGCCCATTGTTTCTGGCTGGATCTATTGTTGCTTGGGGATCTTTTTTTGTTGGCTGCATGGGATCTATTTTACTGCTTTTTTGTTATCAATAACAAATTCCATACAAATTACTTAGTACCACAAATGTTACTTTGTTCTGTATTTTCTAAAACGGATGGTACTGGGAGGTGGGTAGTGGGTGGAACCAAGAAACGGTTCATGGAGGTAGGTAGGGGCAGAGACAAGGTTCCTGCACCTCTTCTCTGAGAAAAAAAGCCCTATATATATATATATATATATATATATGTGTATATATATATATATATGCATATATATATATATATATATATATATATATATATATATATATGCATATATATATATATATATATATATATATATTTATATATATATATACATATATATATATATGCATATATATATATATATATATATATATATATATGCATATATATATGCATATATATATATATATATATATATATATATGCATATATATATGTATGTATATATATATATATATGCATATATATGCATATATATACGTATGTATATATATATATGTATGTGTATATATATATATATATATATATATATATATATATATATATATATATATATATATATATACACACACACATATATATATATATATATATATATATATATATATATATATATATATATATATATAAAATTATATTATTGATACGATTATAATTCATGCGTATATATACACATACACATATATATATATATATATATATATATATATATATATATATATATATATATATACACACACACACACATATATATATATATATATATATAATATATAACGCATGAATTATAATCTAATCAATAATATAATTTTATTATATATATTATATAATAAAATTATATTATTGATTCGATTATAATTTTATAGTTTCAAATTTATCACATCTGGGATGTCTACTAGACTCTTGTTTTGGTCAGGTTTAGTCAGTAATTACTAAGAATTGTAGGCCTATAATACATAACGCCAAATTTCCATGAAAAGAATTGTACCGCTTTTGGTACAGAATTCCAGACAGAATCATACCGCCAGGGAGGTTAATGGCTGACACTAGCGGGCCCTTGAAGTAAAACATTTTACTTTACAGGAGAGTTCTTCTGGGCTATGCTAGGTGCTTTTGACAAGGGTCACTGCCTTACACATACAGTAGGATACCTTTACTGAAACACTTGGCTGATCGCTGAAAAACTCTCACAATGTTACTGTACATCACCACAGTCACCTGCGCAATTAGGAGGGACACACAGAACCCATGCCCTTTCCTCCCATCAAGCGTATCACCGCTACCTCACTCCCAGTAATGGTATGGGGTCCTGCCATGGAAATTAGGATGGACTCCATAAGTGCACTTCACTTACTCTTCCTATTCTGTACCTGTGTACTGGTTGAGGCCCCCGGCAGTGCAGATCTGCTCCTGTTGCCATGGGAGATGGATCGCTGCTAAACTAGTGCTGACAACATCTCCCTCGCAGAAGGAGGCTGTCTCACCTGCCACATGTAAACGCTTATGACAGGATGCTAGAAAGACCTGCGTTACCCTCACACTGATTAAACTCTTATATTATTATCTTCATACCCTGATGTGATTAGTGACTCGAGTTGCAACTATATGTGCCGGTTATTTCCACCCCTTTAGTAACCTCAGACCAGGCAAAAGCAAAGTTTCAAAAGCTTTATATGAATAAATTAACATGGTGACATAGACAGTCCAGAATAAAGTGCAAACATTTCCCTAACATCCCTAGTCCCTAATTCAGGCTTGTGGTTGCCCCAGGAAAGAGTCCTTCTTTGGAGCCTATGATTGGTGTCTTCAGGAAGGACTGCAAGCCCCAGCAATTCTCCTAGGCAGTGCGACCTTGGCATATTACTGGCAATCCTGACTCTGGTAACAGCAGTGAAAGGGTCCAACCCAAACAAACTGTCCACAACTGAACCAACAGAACAGCAATTTGGCAGCAGCCCTAAGGTTTGGGACTCCGTCCCTTTTATAGCATACAGGACCGGGGGGATGGGCACAAGAAAATCCTGTCAAGAAAAACACAGGAAGCACAATTAACTCTCAACTCATTAAACACTACCTGCCTACAGACTGATGCCCCATACACACGTGCAGATTATCTGAAGACTTTTGTCTTCAGATTTACCTTTTCTATGTAGTGCAAGGGCCTGCCGGATTGCATACAAATTGAAAGGGTTTAGGTTTGACCTCATATTATATGGTTTTGGTAAGTCTGCAGACAAAAGTCTTCAGATAATCTGCACGTGTGTATGGGGCATGAGTCCCCATTGCAGTGAAAGACTGAGTAGGAATTATGCATAGCTCCCAACTGTCACTGATTTGGAACAGCCCTTCTTTCCTTCTCATTTGTTCCTCATTTTGGTCTGATCTATATAGTTGTATATAAAATGCACTATTTATCTTTCAAAAAGTGTTTTCCAGAGCTAAACCTTTCATCCAAATTCTAAATTGCTGCATTTGTACATTTTAAAAGCCAGTATAAAGGAAAAGTAGTGGTAAAATGAGCATTTGTAGGTTTAAATAATATTTTTTTTTATAATTCTCCTTTAAGGGGGTGTGGGCAGGATGTGTGTCCTATGCCTACATAACTTTGCTAATAGGTGTCCCTTGTTCCCATCTCAAAAATTTTGGGAGGTGTTATGATAATGTAGCCCAGGCTATAAAATTGCCTTTTGAAGTAGGGGAAGGGTGGAATGGGTTACAAGGGTATAGCCTATCCTAGATAATGTGGATTGGGTGCTGGAATGACAGAAGAATTGATGGGAGTCTAAGTGAAGTCATCTCCATGCATCTACCAGGCTCAGTAAGGCCATAGGTAAGGCAAAAGGGGTAGGTCTACCCAGAGTTTCATAAAGCAACTGTAGTGTGATCAAAGGTAGTACAAAGACCCAAATAAAATGAATGCAATTTGCAGCAGGTAGATAGGTCTGACAGATGATAGAGTGTGGAGTTCAGATACTTTCTCTCTCTTCCTGTTCTGGTGACAGTTTTAAACATTCATCAGAACAAAACGAAAGTAAATCTTCCCCCTCTATCCTCTATATTGTGTAACGCTCCTGCGTTTTATGTATGGTGTGGATTTTCAGCTGCAGAAATATTCCACTTCAGTAGTCATGTAAGAGAAACGCTGAGACACCATTCCCAACTCTCAATGACTCATCATGTGTGGAGGATCTCAATTCAGCAAGTAAATACACACACTCAATAAGATGTTTCCTAGAGTGACTTATGTATATAGTATCACAGTGATGATAGGCTGAAGAGACAGGTTGGGTAGAGATGGTAGATGACAGACACTTGAAAGGAAATGTTCTTGAAAGTAAGATAGTAACAGATGGGATGCAGATAGGTTTAGCAATCATGTATGGTAGCAGATGACAGAGTAGCAGGTGGACATACAAGAGAGATCAACCCAGTGCAGGAACAGGTGATAGTAGGTTCAAGAGCTAGCAATCTTAGATAATGCAGATGTAGTAATAGTCCTTAGTATGCAGAGCTAGATAGTGTAAGCTTTAGTATAAAGGTTATAGAGGTTTCCCCTGTGGGGTACTTATCACTAATAGCAATGTAGCAGAGGAGAGGTTCAGCAAGAGCGGATGATCCGGTAGCGGGATACAGGGATCAGCGCAGCGTGGTTCCGACAGCGAGGTATGCTTGCAAGCATGAGAGCTTCAAGACAAGTTACCATCAAGGCACAAAGCAGTTTGAACGAACACATGTGAGTGAGAGCCGGCGATCTAAATAGCCATCCAGTCCGGCGCTCAGTGATGACAGCATCGGTCTTAAAGGTGTATGCGCACCTTACCAAAAGAGAATGGTGGGGCGCATACACTTATGAAAGAGTAATTAGGGTACCCAAGGGTACCAGAACATTACAGTACCCCCCCCTTAAGGCCGGCTCCTGAAGGCCTCTGGAGCTGGTTTGTCTGGGTACTTTGCATGAAAATGGCGAATTAATCTAGAGGCATGTATGTCAGAGGTGTTTAGCCAGGTGTCGTCTTGGGGCCCATAGTTCTTCCATCGAACCAAGTACTGAAGTCTTCCTCTGTGGATACGAGAATCCAGAATCTCTTTTATCTCGTATTCTTCTCCACCTTCAACTTGTACAGGAGGAGGAGGTGGGATAGTAGGCCTTATTCCTTGATCAGGAACATGGGGCTTCAGTAGCGACACATGGAAAATGGGATGTATTTTGAGGTCTATTGGCAATGTAAGCTGTACTGCAGCTTTTCCAATAAGTTTCTTGATTGGGAAAGGTCCCAAGAACAGAGGTCCAAGCTTTTTGCTAGGGATTTTCAGTCTTAAATTTTTTGTTGAGAGCCAAACGAGGTCCCCGATAGCGTACTGAGGAGAAGGTCTTCTGCGAAGATCATAGTACTTCTTTTGTTGACTATGAGCGTGTGCAATGGTAGTATTAAGCAAACCCAGAGAGTCCTTTATTTGGTTAAGATAGTCTGAAGCTACTGGGTTATTTGAAGGAAGGATGCGTGGTGGAAGAATAGAGGGATGAAACCCATAGTTCAAGTAGAACGGACTCAACGTGGGTTGCGTTGTTGTAGGCAAACTCTGCCAGAGGGAGAAGATCCACCCAATCATCCTGTTGGTAAGAAGTGTAACAACGTAAATATTGCTCGATGCATTGGTTGACTCTTTCAGTCTGTCCGTTGGTCTGCGGATGGTAAGGAGAAGTGAGCTTCCGCTCGATCCGTAGTATGTGACATAGTTCTTGCCAGAACTTGGAAATAAATTGTGATCCACGGTCAGACAGAAGAGTTTTTGGGATACCATGTAACTTAAAGACATGTTTCATCAGGAGTTCTGCCGTTTGTTTGGACGAAGGTAGTCTGCGAATAGCAATGAAATGTGCCATTTTTGTCAGATGGTCCACTGACACTAAGATGGTATTAAATCCTTTGGAAGGAGGCAATTCCACTATAAAGTCCAAGGACACAACTTCCCATGGAGTTTGGGGTATCGGTAGACTGCATAGTAGGCCGGATGGTCTCATAGTGTCAATTTTGGACCTGGCACAGACATTGCATGAAGAGACAAATTTTTGTATAGATGTTTTCATGTCAGGCCACCAGAATTGCCTGGTAATCAGATTAAGAGTCTTTGTCATACCCATATGTCCTGCCATAGGCACATCATGCGATAATTCCAAGATCTTGGTGCGTATGGTAGGTGGTATGTAAAGTTTGTCGTTGTAGTAGAGGAAGCCTTCTGCATCAGTATTTAGTTGTGGTGGGGGTGAATCCAAACTTATACCATGCAAAACCTCTTCCTTCAAGGAACGGACAACTCCAATAATGCGTTTGTGAGGTATTAGGTATTATAGGAACGGAAGGGATTTCGAAGTAGTTTTCTTCAGTTAGTCGTGATAGTGCATCTGCCTTCCATCTGTTCTTATCTGCAGGTGTGTAGGTCACTAGGAAGTTAAACCTTAAAAATAATAGTGACCATCGTACCTGTCGGTGCGAGAGAGTTTTGTTAGTCTGAAGATATTGGAGATTTTTATGGTCCGTGTATATAAGTATTGGTAATTGGGTGCCTTCGAGTAGATGTCGCCAATTCTCCAGAGCCAATTTTATAGCAAGCAGTTCCTTTTCACCCACGGGGTAATTTATCTCGGGACTGCTTAGGGATTTAGAAAAAAAGGCGACTGGATGAAGTGGTGAAGTGTGAGTTGGTCGTTGGGAGAGTATTGCTCCTACTGCCAGGTTTGACGCATCTACTTCCAGAACATATTGGAGGGATGGGTCTGCATGGCGTAGTATGGGAGCAGAAGTAAACTTTGTCTTTAACAGGTGAAAAGCTTTATTTGCTTCATCTGACCATTTGAATGGTTTTTTAATGCTAGTGAGCTGTGTGAGGGGTCTCACAATGGCAGAGAAGTTTCTAATGAACTTCCTGTAGAAATTTGAAAATCCAAGGAATCGCTGTAGCGCTTTGCGTGTGGTTGGTGTAGGCCAATCCTGAATGCAGGATATCTTACTCATGTCCATCTCGATTCCTGTTTTGGATATGATGTAGCCTAGAAAAAGTACCTCTTCTTTATGAAACAAGCATTTTTTCAGTTTCACATAAAGGTTGTGTGCAAGCAATCTCGATAATACTAGTCTTACATGTCTTATGTGTTCAGACAAGGATCGTGAATATATAAGTATATCGTCCAGATATACCACAACACAGACATCTAGTAAGTCTCTGAAAATATTGTTTATAAATCGTTGAAAAACTGCAGGGGCGTTGCATAGCCCGAATGGCATTACAAGATATTCGAACAATCCGTATCTGGTTCTGAATGCAGTCTTCCACTCGTGTCCATCACGGATTCGAATGAGATTGTATGCTCCTTTCAGGTCCAATTTTGAAAAATAGGTAGCTCCACGCACCTGCTCAATGAGCTCAGGGATAAGCGGTAGAGGATAGCGATCTTTTATTGTAATAGCATTCAATTGCCTATAGTCGATGATAGGCCTGAGACTTGAGTCCTTATTGCGGACAAAAAAAGAGTCCTGCTGCTGTGGAAGAAGTGGAAGGTCTAATAAAACCTTTTTCCAAATTCTCATCCAAATAGTTTTTGAGATGGGAAAGTTCATCCTGTGAAAGAGGATAAACATGACCGAACGGCAATTTGCTATTTGGGAGTAGATCAATGCTACAATCATAGTCTCGATGGGGAGGTAGTGCTTGAGCATTTTTCTCAAGAAAAACCTCAGAGAGATCCTGATAACATAGTGGTGCAATCTCATCTGTCACCACAGACAGGATCTTCCCGAAAGACGGGAGGTTACACGTACCCTCGCAATAGCAAGAGAGGAAGGCCAGGGTCCGTTCCTTCCAATCTATGGTTGGTTGATGTGTGTGCAACCAGGGAAGTCCCAACACAATGGGAAAGTGGGGTGAAGGTATTAGATCGAAGGTAGTGGTCTCCATATGAGACCCGTTAGTAGTGACTAGGAGAGCCTGTGTCTGATCAGTGATCGGACCAGAGGATAAAGGAACACCGTTAATAAGACTTACTGAGACAGGTTTAAGTTTAGAAATAATAGGAACTTTATTTAAAGCAGCAAAACGTGTATCAATATAATTTCCACAAGATCCTGTGTCAATCATGGCCTTAGTAGTAATCCTGTTCTGGTCCCACTGTAATGTTAAGCAAACAGAAAGGTAAGGGTTAGTGATTGAAGTTGTCAATCCCCCTAGGAGGACATGTGAACACTCACCCTTCTTTTTGTAGACTAGGGGACAGACGTTTATCTTGTGATCCGGGGATGCACAGTACAAGCAGAGGTTACCAGATCGTCTTTTGGCTTTTTCCATAGTTGATAGAGGTGGGCGTATGGTTCCTACCTCCATAGGAACGGAGTCAACGGCCGAAATCCGAGAAGAACTGGATAATGGCATTCCCATTTTCTCAGCCTTTCTTTCTCGTAGTCTTCTATCTATGGTGATACTGAGTTGTATCAATGCATCCAGGGTTTTTGGCACATCCGCTCGGGCGAGCTCGTCTTTAACAGCTTCTGATAGGCCAAGCTTAAATTGGGTTTTCAGAGATGCATCATTCCAATCTGAATCAAGGGTCCATCTCTTGAATTCTGCGACAAAGTCTTCTACAGGTCTCCCACCTTGTTTCAAAGATCTTAATTGAAAATCGGCAGTACTCTGCCTATTGGGATCATCATATAGGCTAGTGAGTTCTGCTAGGAACAAGGCATAGGAGTTGAGAAGCTGGTCGTTTTTCTCAAAAAGAGAGTCTGCCCAGGCCTGAGGATCGCCTGTTAGGTAAGAAATAATAGTACAAACCTTAATGTGATCAGTAAGGTAGGTACGGGGTTTTAGCAAGAAAAGTAACTCACATGCGTTTTTAAATTCGCGAAATTTTTTGCGATCGCCTGTAAATACCAAAGGAGGATTTATTTTGGGTTCAGGGGACTGAGCAGAGGTAAGTTGTGTCAGTCTAATTACCTGCTGCGACAGAGCCTGATTGTCTTCTTTTAATTCAGCAAGTGCGTGTATTAACGCAGTTACTTGCTGTTTTAATTGTGTCACCTGAGTGGTTATTTCTGCTGAATCCATTTGTGGTTCGTTCAATCTGTAACGCTCCTGCGTTTTATGTATGGTGTGGATTTTCAGCTGCAGAAATATTCCACTTCAGTAGTCATGTAAGAGAAACGCTGAGACACCATTCCCAACTCTCAATGACTCATCATGTGTGGAGGATCTCAATTCAGCAAGTAAATACACACACTCAATAAGATGTTTCCTAGAGTGACTTATGTATATAGTATCACAGTGATGATAGGCTGAAGAGACAGGTTGGGTAGAGATGGTAGATGACAGACACTTGAAAGGAAATGTTCTTGAAAGTAAGATAGTAACAGATGGGATGCAGATAGGTTTAGCAATCATGTATGGTAGCAGATGACAGAGTAGCAGGTGGACATACAAGAGAGATCAACCCAGTGCAGGAACAGGTGATAGTAGGTTCAAGAGCTAGCAATCTTAGATAATGCAGATGTAGTAATAGTCCTTAGTATGCAGAGCTAGATAGTGTAAGCTTTAGTATAAAGGTTATAGAGGTTTCCCCTGTGGGGTACTTATCACTAATAGCAATGTAGCAGAGGAGAGGTTCAGCAAGAGCGGATGATCCGGTAGCGGGATACAGGGATCAGCGCAGCGTGGTTCCGACAGCGAGGTATGCTTGCAAGCATGAGAGCTTCAAGACAAGTTACCATCAAGGCACAAAGCAGTTTGAACGAACACATGTGAGTGAGAGCCGGCGATCTAAATAGCCATCCAGTCCGGCGCTCAGTGATGACAGCATCGGTCTTAAAGGTGTATGCGCACCTTACCAAAAGAGAATGGTGGGGCGCATACACTTATGAAAGAGTAATTAGGGTACCCAAGGGTACCAGAACATTACATATTGGAGGTTCCATATCCTATCTAGAAATAATCAATAAAACATGAATGTAGGCACACTTTGGTATTGATTTACTAAAGGCAAATAGCCTGTGCACTTTGCAAAGTGCAGTTTCCCTCTGCAAGTGCAGTTGCTCCAGAGCTTAGTAAATGAGCAGAAGCTCTTCTGACTTCCATCATCCAATAATGTGCAAGCCAAAATACTGTCTTTTAAATTTTTCTTGCATATGATTGGGTATGCTTTGCAAAGTGAAATTTTACCTCATTTACTAAGCTCTGGAGCAATTGCACTCTGCATAGTGCACAGTCTATGTGTCTTTAGTAAATCAACCTCTTTAACTTGTGAAACTTTACATATGCTTGTGGTGGGTAATAGCGATATGCATATTATCACTGATCTTTTGAAAGTTAGTCTGTGTTCAGTAACACATTGCAAACCCATGGTATGTATCTGAGCCGCTCAGGCTGCTAGGAAGTGTAGTCCTGTGCCTGCTGCTGTGAGTGCTGGCTGGGAAGGAGCCCACCCACGCTCCAAATAATGACATATAAGAGTAGAAGATCCCAGGAGCCGCACATCAGAACAAGACCTGCTGTGTGTATACAAGTGGCAGTCTCAGCCTGGACCCCTGCCAGGCCATGCCCCCAACGTGTTTCACTCCACCCACTGAAACAGATTCATGGGGATGAGTAAGCTCCATCGGGCGGGATAAACTTATTGGGGGGGGTGGGGGGTGGCCTGTTGGGGGTCCAGGTTAAGATTTTCACTTTTGTACACGCAACAGGTCTTGTTCTGATGTGCGGGATCTTCTGCTCTCTTCAGTAACACAATGCCAATGCAATCTTTGGGTAACACACAGTATTCCTGCTCATTTCCAAATGGTAATATTTTAACATATATATTGTAATTACATTGTTTTCATTCAGGTTTTAAATGACGGACGGCTTGTCAGTAAAGTTGGTATTTCTTCTCATCCCCTACTAAGTGCAACTCTGTTCGGAAGATGGTATGAACAAGACCCACCTGAAAAGTTAAAGAAAGTGAAAACTGATAAACAATCTACAACTATGCTGCTTGATGAGTAGAATTTGCTGCATTTTTGTTATGTTAACCTTTTTAAAGTCACTTAAAAGTATATGAAGCACAACCTTTGTATAATAAAGAATGTATGCTTCAAATATATAATCACTGGTAGTTTCATGAATGTGCATGTAGCGCTACTGTGCCCAAGTTATTTTTCCCCAGTAATTGGCCCTCAGCCAGGCACACATTTACAGTCACTGCTAGGCTCAATGATCAGTCTAGGAGTGTTCCTTTTGGTGATTTTTATTTTTGGGTAACTTAGATAGGGTGGGGAAATTGATTGGGATACTCCAAAAAGAACTACGAAGGAGGAAACCACCCCTAGTTGGGACTTTTAGGGCAGAGAATAAATAGTACAAAAAGTAGTATAAAAGATAATATTTATTAATACATGACAAGGAATAAAAACAATGTAGAAACAGTAATAGCAAATGCAAATCTATCACCAATACTTCAGGGTGAGAAATAATGGGGTGCTAGGATAAACCATATGCCCGCACAGCTCACACTGATGTGTTCATGTTCATGTCCAACATGTTTCGGAAAATTTAGTAATTCCTTCTTCAGGGAAAAAGTCTGAACATAACACTTGGGTCTATGGGGTACAAAAATATAAATATCAATACAGATGTTGTACAAAAGTTTTCACACTTGCATTCAAACAATCACAATGGCAGGAAAAGCGAGGAGTGATAATCATATGAAGATATGCACATAAGACAAAAGCTGATTTTCTAAATCCCAGGCATCCAGGTCCCCATGGGTGCAGCACAGAATAGGGCCCTTAGCAGGGGGCCACAAGAAGGTAAGTCATCAGTGAATATGTATAAAACATAGCTGACAAAAAGCTCAAAAATTGAGCTAAATAGGTATCCAAGGTATCGCGGCAATTTACGCCCTTGAGAATCGTCACTGCACCAGCAAACACTGAAGATCTCCAAAAAGAACTATGTACACATTGAGAATTGCAAGCTTCCTTCCTATGGAACTGAAAGCAAAGTCCTTGTAAAAGCAGTCAGTGGACTTTGAAGTAGTAGTAGCTAAAGGCACAAAAGTCTCCTTCACAGAGAATTAGATTGACTGAGCTCTTCAGGACACCAGCTGATGTTCCCTTTATACACACACAACTGGCTCTCTAGCACCAGAGATGTGGCAGCAGCCCCCAGTCTCTAAGATCTCTTATAGATCTCTTATAGTAGTCTATGTTTGGAAGGTTGGTTGCCTCCTTCCAACATCCATGTAACGCCCTTTTTCCTGTGATACCAGACTAGATCTTCAGATGACAGGCTCTCAGTCAGCTTTCAGTAGCTTCTAGCAGGGATTGGCCAAGGCTGTATAAATATTCATGCTGCCCATTTGCCTTGCTCCACATCTATGTTCAAGAGAGATCCACAGTTCTGTAGAAATCAGAGAGAGCAATCAAACCTGCAACATGTGAAATACTGAACAAACCAGAATAATCAACACAACTTCACTGATTACAGTGAGCAACACTAAATTTACCTAACAACAAAACAGTAGCTCTACTGGATCCAGTGAGCCAGAACTACGTTCACCTAATCCTGGCACCCATATAGGAGGGTGCTACATGCACAATCATTTTTTTTATATCCTGAAGGTTTCTCATTGTCTTTCAAAAGCTAAAGCTGTAGATCCATGCAAAATTATAAGGGCAAAAAGACTTTTGATCAAGGGGCCCACTAGAGATTTCTAGTGAACATTTTATAACTGCATGTGAATATTGGTACATACAAAAAAGTGTTGGGTAATCTGTAAAGCACGAGGTACGATGTATCATACATGGTGGGAATGTCCTAAGATACACATTTATTGGCAGAAGTTTCAACAACATATCAAGGAAATCACGGGAGAGATTATTCTAGATGATCCATGGACGTGTTTATTCCATAAAACAGATAAATCCCATAAACAGTATAAAAATACACTAGTTCCAAAGTTGATAAACGCAGTAAAAGGGGCAATACCAAAAAAATGAATCAGAATGCCCCTCCATTAGATTGGTTCAATAGAATTGAATACATACATAATATGGAGTATTTGGCCAGTAGAGAGGGAGAGCAGGTTCAGAACCTCACAAATAAATGGAGGAGATGGGTAGACTTTAACCACATAACGACCGCCCACAGCAGTTTTACTGCGGCAGGCAGCCGCTCCTGGGCAAAGCGACGTTATGTTACGTTGCCCACTCAGGAGACTCTAGGGGGCGAGCGCGCACCGCCGGTTAGCTTGGGAGCCAGCGCGTGTGACCGGTGGCTCCGATGGCAGCCGGCCACTCACGATCTCCTGCAGCAGAGAGAGAAGGACAGATGGCTGATATAAACATAGCCGTCTGTCATTCTCCCTGAAGTGATAACAGAGGCTACAGTGCATTGCGAAAGTATTCGGCCCCCTTGAACTTTTTGACCTTTTGCCACATTTCAGGCTTTAAACATAAGGATAGAAAACTGTAATTTTTTGTGAAGAATCAACAACAAGTGGGACACGATCATGAAGTGGAACGAAATTTATTGGATATTTAAAACTTTGTTAACCCCCTTAGCGGTATCCCCGAGCGTGACTCGGGTTGTATTTTCTATGCTAGGATCGGTATCCCCGAGTCACGCTCGGGGTAGATGTGCAGAGCGTGCAGCGGTGTCCCTTACCTTCTCCTGGTGATCCAGTGATGATCTCCCATTGCTGTGATCGCCAGCCGAGATCCCCGCCGCTCGTCAGTCGGTCTGATGACTTCCTGGTTCCGTTCCCTGCAGCAGCAATGCTGCATGGGAGCGGAACTGGGAGGGAAATTCAAACGTTGCACAAAACACAAACACATAACATTTATATCATATAATATATATATATATATATATATATATATATGTATATGTATATATATATACACACACACACAATATATATATATATATATATATATATATATATATATATATATATATATATATATAAAATATATAACACATTAATTATAATCTAATCAATACTATCATTTTATTATATTATATTATATTATATTATATAATAACATTATATTATTGATTAGATTATAATTCATGCGTTTGTGCTTCAAATTTATCACATCTGGGATGTCTACTAGAGTCTTGTTTTGGTCAGGTTTAAGTCAGTAATTACTAAGAATTGTAGGCCTATAATATATAACGCCAAGTTTCCATGCAAAAAATTGTACCGCTTTTGGTACATAATTCCTAACATAATCATACCGCCAGGGAGGTTAACAAATAAAAAACTGAAAAATTGGGCGTGCAAAATTATTCAGCCCCTTTACTTTCAGTGCAGCAAACTCTCTCCAGAAGTTCAGTGAGGATCACTGAATGATCCAATGTTGACCTAAATGACTAATGATGATAAATAGAATCCACCTGTGTGTAATCAAGTCTCCGTATAAATGAACCTGCACTGTGATAGTCTAAGAGGTCCGTTTAAAGCGCAGAGAGCATCATGAAGAACAAGGAACACACCAGGCAGGTCCGAGATACTATTGTAGAGAAGTTTAAAGCCGGATTTGGATACAAAAAGATTTCCCAAGCTTTAAACATCCCAAGGAGCACTGTGCAAGCTATAATATTGAATTGGAAGGAGTATCAGACCACTGCAAATCTACGAAGACCTGGCCGTCCCTCTAAACTTTCAGCTCATACAAGGAGAAGACTGATCAGAGATGCAGCCAAGATGCCCATGATCACTCTGGATGAACTGCAGAGATCTACAGCTGAGGTGGGAGACTCTGTCCATGGGACAACAATCAGTCGTATACTGCACAAATCTGGCCTTTATGGAAGAGTGGCAAGAAGAAAGCCATTTCTTAAAGATAGCCATAAAAAGTGTAGTTTAAAGTTTGCCACAAGCCACCTGGGAGACACACCAAACATGTGGAAGAAGGTGCTCTGGTCAGATGAAACCAAAATCAAACTTTTTGGCAACAATGCAAAATGTTATGTTTGGCGTAAAAGCAACACAGCTCATCAACTTGAACACACCATCCCCACTGTCAAACATGGTGGTGGCAGCATCATGGTTTGGGCCTGCTTTTCTTCAGCAGGGACAGGGAAGATGGTTAAAATTGATGGGAAGATGGATGGAGCCAAATACAGGATATTCTGGAAGAAAACCTGATGGAGCCTGCAAAAGACCTGAGACTGGGACGGAGATTTGTCTTTCAACAAGACAATGATCCAAAACATAAAGCAAAATCTACAATGGAATGGTTCACAAATAAACATATCCAGGTGTTAGAATGGCCAAGTCAAAGTCTAGACCTGAATCCAATTGAGAATCTGTGGAAAGAACTGAAAACTGCTGTTCACAAACGCTCTCCATCCAACCTCACTGAGCTCGAGCTGTTTTGCAAGGAGGAATGGGCAAAAATTTCAGTCTCTCGATGTGCAAAACTGATAGAGACATACACCAAGCAACTTACAGCTGTAATCGCAGCAAAAGGTGGCGCTACAAAGTATTAACTTAAGGGGGCTGAATAATTTTGCACGCCCAATTTTTCAGTTTTTTATTTGTTAAAAAAGTTTGAACTATCCAATAAATTTTGTTCCACTTCATGATTGTGTCCCACTTGTTGTTGATTCTTCACAACAAATTACAGTTTTATATCTTTATGTTTGGAGCCTGAAATGTGGCAAAAGGTCGAAAAGTTCAAAGGGGCCGAATACTTTCGCAATGCACTGTATGTGATCCTGCTATATAGGATCGCATGTCTCTGTGATTACTTCACAAGCCACGCCCCCTGACAGTCAGAATCACGGCGCTAGGGACACATTTAACCCACTGATCACCAGTAATGTTAACCCCTTCCCTGCAAGTGTCATTATTACAGTAACAGTGCATATTTTTAGCACTGATTACTGTAGTAATATCACCGGTACCCCCAAAAGTGTAAAAAAATTTCAGTTAGGGGTCCGATCTGTCCGCTGCAATGTCGCAGTCCCGCAAAAAAATTGCAGATCGCCGCCATTACTAGTAAAAAAAAAAAACAATAACAATGACATAAATCTTTCCCGTAGTTAGTAAACGCAATAACTTTTGTGCAAACCAATCAAAATACGCTTATTGCAATTTTTTACCAAAAATATGTAGCAGAAAACAAATTGGCCTAAAATGTTAAAAATGTTGATTTTTCCATTTTTTTGGAGAATTTCAAATAAAAAAATTTGAAAAATATTGTTATTTTTTCCAAATTGTCCCTCTTTTTTTGTTTATAGCGCAAAAAATAAAAATCGCACAGGTGATCAAATACCACCAAAAGAAATCTCTGTTTGTGGGAAAAAAAGGACGTCAATTTTGTTTAGGGACAAAGTTGCACGACCGCGCAATTGTTCATTAAAGTCACGCAGTGCCGAATCGCAAAATAGCTCCTGGTCATTGAGCAGCCAAATCCTCCGGGGCTAAAGTGGTTAAAAAGACTAATAAATATTTAGAAGAATGGGTGGAATAAGGTGCAGAATGAGTTAACGAAGCACAACAATAGGAATAAGTGGTAGAAAGAAGGGGGGAGGATGGATTATGAGTTAGGGAGGGGAGGGGGGGATGACAATTCTGTATACTGAAAAGTATTTTGAATGTTTTTGACTGTTTGTATATTTTGGATTGAAAATAATAAAAATTATATATAAAAAAATTTAATAGTTTTCGAATTCGAAAAGTTTTCTAATTCAAATAGTTTTTGAATTTGAATAGTTTTCTAATAAAATTTGAATTCATATTTCATAAAGAGAATAAAATAGAATAGAAAATAAAAAACAATATAGAATAAAGGAATAGAACAGAAAAGAATAAAGAATAGAGTAAAACACAACAAATAGAATAGACAATAAAAAACTGAATAAAACAGAATAGAAAATAATGGAATAGAATAGAATAGAAAATAGAATATAACCATCTTCTGAACTTTAAATTTTAAATAGAATAAATTCAAATTTGAATACAAAAGAAAAGAATAAAATAGAAAAAAAAAAGAATAGAGAAGAATAGAACAGAAGAAAAGAATAGAATATATTAAAATAGAAAGCATATAACCTTATAAATTCAAAGAGAATAGAAAAGAATAGAAAATAAATAGAATCGAATAAAGAACCTTCTTCCACAAAAAAAAAGAATAGAACAGAAAATAAAAGTATAGAAATAGAATAGAAAAAAACCCAATAGAATGGAATAGAATAAAAAGAATATAACCATCTCCAAAAATTCAAATTTCGAATAGAATAAATTTGATTCTGAATGGAATTCGAGTTGAATGCAATTTTAATGAAATTCGACTAGAATTTGAATGCAATTCGAATAAACGAAACAAATTAGGAAAACAAATTAAACAAATTTAACTAAACAAATTTATGTAAATACCAAACTAAATGAAACAAAACAATTTTTTTCATTCTGTACATGTCTACAAGAGACCCAGATTGCAGACTTGGGCAAAAATATCTTTCTTCACAAAAGAAAAAAGAAAAAAAGGCGCAGAATGGGTTACTTGATGTTTGCTCAGAGCTGAGGTTTAAGGATGTTCCGACACTAATTGTGGCCTGAAATTACCTTATCTGCAGCCAACAGACACCAATTCAGCTAATGCTTGCATCACTATTGCTTTCTCCTGAAAGAAAAGAGTAAATAATAGACTGATTACTGTAATACGTGGAATGAAAGATAAAAATGTTGCTGTAAAAACAAATATGTATTGTTCAAACCTTCTTTACGCAAATGCAAAATTTTCCATAAACCCAGAATTCATTCTGAGGTTGACTGATAGTCATTGACTGGACTGTGCTCTACAAATCATTTTTTAGAGCACGGTTCATCATGAAAATGTACCTAATTAAAATTAGATTATTTTAAAAGGCTGTTAGAAAACAAAGTGTTATGTATGTTGCTGGTTAACAACTTAGGGTCCAGGCTTTTTTGTGACACTTGTTGTTTACAAGATAAAATCAGTATTTTTTGCTAGAGAGACAGGGCGCTTTAATTGATTAATTTTTTTCTTATTTATTTTACCTTTTATTTTTTTTTTAAAAATATATTTTTTTGATCACTTTTTTTCTATTACAAGGAATGTAAACATCCCTTGTAATAGAAATAAGCAGGACAGGTCCTCTTTAATGTGAGATCTGGGGTCAAAAAAACCTCAGATCTCACATCTACACTTAAAAGAAAGAAAAAAAAAAAAGTAAAAATGTTATTTTTTTTTTTAGCATGAAAGAAAATGGGCCCTTTAAGGCCATGGGGAGGAAGCAATATATGGTGCCGCTCTGGTCCTCCAAGGCCATAGAGTTGAGTGAAGGCCATTTTGCCCTCACTTGACTTCCTTCCTGGGACATGGGCAGCCTGGATCGTTTATCCCGCTACTGACGGCACCGGTTAGTGGGGAAAATGACCGGGAAGCCGCAGGAGGGGGTGCACCTCTCCCACTGCCCATAAAAGTGATCCCGTGGTGAATCCGCCACTGGGACCACTTTTATGTGAAAGAGAACCACCCGCCGTGTAAGAAAATACTGGTATTTAACGTCAAAGTACCAATGTATAACTGCGACGGGCAGTCCGGAAGTGGTTAAGTATTAAATGAGATTTGCAGCATAAATGTAAATCCCCTATGTGATTGGGGCTTAATAACCCAGAAGTGTCTGTTTTTCTGGCATTTAGAGCTGTAATTCCAGTTATCACAAGCAGCATTACCATTGCTGAGAAGCATGACCCTAAAAGGGAGGAGAAATATCTCCAGAAAGGTCACAGACAACAGTACAAATAGGGAATTATGATTAGGGCTCTAAATCATACCACATCCCAATATAGACATAGAAAAAAAAAATGTGGCAAAGGAATGGGATTTTTAAGGTATGACCCCTCAGCAAATGACTCACACATAGAGGAAAAATGAATAAAATCAATGAATTTATTTACACATGAATATTAAAAGAACAGCTAAAAAAGCATCATACATGACTGTAAATGGTTGTATTCATTAACACACTATAGAGGCTACATCAAGGACCAGAAAAAAACAAAAAACGTCACTGTGGTTTTGGTATATATAACCCAGTATAAATAGACTTAAACTGGTGGTTTGATGAAGGGACACCTCATACTTAACATGTTTCACATCTAAGCTTCATCAGGAGTTGGTGTTATAACAAAACAGTCACACTATAACAAATTATATTATCAGTACAACAGTGTAAAACAAAACATGGTTAACCCATGTGGGGAAAGGCAGGCCTCATAATAAAATGATTTGTCCAAAACTGAAGATCAAATAAGAACATTAAAAGCACACTTGTCCAAAAAGGTCCAGGTGTAGCACAGATGAAACCATGGCACCATAAAGGAGAACCACCTTAAATTCAGAACCAACAACCGGGGCAGAGGTGGAACATGCATAGTAATGCTGAAAATGTATAGAGAAAAACAACATATATTTGTTTAGTGTTGTTTCTATGTAGCTCAACTAAGCAATAACTTATGTAAGTACAGGCATGTCCAAATTAAACATACAAAGAAATGGAATGGAGGGAGTGGAAGTGAACAAAGTCCAGAGGGTACAGAAGATACAGAGCTCTTTCAGGTCCAAAATGAAAGAAAAATCTAACATTAAAATTAAAGACAACAGGGGTCAGCTCCTTTCCTCCATTTGCATCCTCTTCCCCTTCCAATATAAAAAGCAACAGAGTGTACATACTGGTACTTGGTAAAGAGCAATGCAGCACTAACCCCCGATTCGGCTATTGCGAATAAACTCACACAACCGGCCAGTTAAGATGTTGCCCATATTCTGGGACACTGTGCAGGCTAAGGCACGGTGAGTATTTGCCACTGGGCATGTGCCAATGGCCCAACCAAGATGGCGGCTGATGCACATGTGCAGTGTGGAAAGGCATGAAAAGCACCACTCAGTGACATGACTCCAAACAACATGTCCCATATCAGGGTAGCATCCCCAAGGACCTCCTTCTGAGGACAAACCAAAGGGCGTCAAAGAGCGCAGGGGAACACAGGCGAGTGGTACCCCCACAATACCCAGAGGCAAAAACATCTCCAAGGAAGGAGGGCTGGACCCTCGGCTCCACATTATGGGTCTCACCCAAACCTCCTTAGAGAAAAAAAAAAAAAAAAAACCAACAGAAACAAAATAAAAAACAAAGACAAACAAAAACAGAAAAAAGTAGCAATACAAACATCAAAAATTACATATAAATAAATAAAAATAAACCTCAGAAGATCGAACACATAATAAATGCCAAAAGACCACACGGGGGGCCCCCCAGCACCAAAACAAGACATAATCTGAGGTTCACCAAAGCACTCAAGTGATTAAGTGATGGACATAGAGTAAAAAATTACATTCCAAAAATACATACAGTGTATGGAATTATAATGAAATTGTTCAAAACACAGGAGTCCCACTTTTCCCAAAATCGACAATGCTTTGAATGCCTTACGTATACATATGTGTATCTGTGTGTGACATCCCAAAATGCACATATGTAGGCAAAGGAATCCACTATCTAATAAACATAAAGAGAATGTGAAAGATGTCCTATCAATATACAGTCCTTCAAATGGCTCAAAATATACAGTACATACATTTCTAAGATATATAAGGGGTTGATTTACTAAAACTTAAGAGTGCAAAATCTGGTGCAACTCTGCATAGAAACCAATCAGCTTACAGGTTTTTTGTCAAAGCCTAATTGTACAGGATGAAGTTAGAAGCTGATTGGCTATCATGCACTGCTGCACCAGATTTTTCACTCTCTAGTTTTAGTAAATCGTGTCCTATGGTAAATCTGGCCTTAGGGGAAAAAGGAAGATAGCTGGAAAAGAAGGGCAGAAAACTCGTAGGCAGGGTCACTACAAAAAAGGTATAAAACCTTTAATCTCATTCAGTTCTGGGGGTTTTGTAGAGTGTAATAACTAGATACATTATGTTCCTATTTGAAGGAGTTGTCTATCCACATCCCCCCCAAATAGAGACCCTGTATGTGTTCTAATGTAAAAAAAAGGCAAGATTTGCGTGTTGTATTTAGGATAGAGTCCCACTTGTCTGGATATTTGGGAGATGGTCTTTTATTGTTGATTGAATATTGGTGGTCATAAATTTACCTCCAAAAAGGCCTTTTAATTTTTCCAACATAAAAGGGCTTACAACTTCATGTTATAATGTAAACAACGCCAACCATCTGGCAATCAGTATAGTGGCGTGGAGCCCATTTCTGGCCCTTAGGGAGGACAATTGATCGACCTTCCTGAACCCATGGGCAGGACCTACAGGAACCCCATGGGTAAGTACCTTTATCTTGGATATCGTGGGATTTTTTTACTTCATATCTCCTATAATGACTTTGTGTAAGTTGATCTTGAAGAGATTTCACTCTCTTAAAAGAAATCTCAGGTTTTATCCCAACAAACCTGGCTACATGAGGGTCCTTGAGAAACAGATGCCAATACCTCTGAAGGACCCTTCTCATCTGGACGTGTTGTTTCCAGTATGGCAAAATCACTCTCAAAGTCAAATATGGTGGACGTTTAGTTTTATTATAAATCCAAAGCCTCCCGGTTGAGAACTAGCTATCTGAGAAGCCCTCTTTAAAATCTTCTTGCTATAACCTCTCTTGAGGAGTCTGTCCAGCAGCAGATCTGCCTGAAATACAAATTGCAAAAAGGATGGTATTTGCTGCCATACAAATATTTACTAACCAGTACTAGATCTTCTAACCAGTAAAGAGGACCTGTCTAATCAGCTTCTGATTTAAAATAAAGACAGAGGTCACACCTGTATATAAAAAAGAATGTAATTAAGAAACATGGGGCCCCAGAGCAAAATTTGGATATGGTCCACATGTAGGCAGGTGAAATCTACTTTATTCACTGCAGGTGGTGCTCAACAGCAGTGGCATTGTAGGGGGAGAGGAACTCAAGAGGAACATGGTTCCTCTATGGTTTCCAGGGTCACTGGTGAAGATTTCCAATTGGATATTGCCGTCCCATATGACTCTGGTAGCCATTTTGGGTCACACAGAGCCTATTTAGGGCTCTGGCTTCCAGGCTTGGCATGCATTTTCCCATGAAGGTAATATAGGGACAAGTCACTCATCTGACAGAGACAGTGATTAGTGGCAGGAAGAGGTTCCAGACCAGTAGGGAAAGGATAGACATGCCATCCTTCAGGAGACCTTATCATTTGGGTTCGGACTGGCCAGGCCACATTATGCTCCCCGAGAAAGACACTATTGCCGCACCTGAGACCTACCCTACTACACATTGCCATGAGTGTTCCTGGCTGGGTGCCATCCGGTCAGTTCTGTTGTAAATTAATGGATTCTACAATAATACAAGTCCTATTCTCGGCAACTGTGTGTTTGTGTGTTCTCTTCAACTGTCTCTGTGTGTTTACTGCCACCGCACCACGCTGAACCTCCCCATACACAGCCTAAATCTCTCTGTAGCAGCTGGTGGTTTCAACTGTAACAATATGTGTCAATGATCTTAATATAAATTGTGCCTAAATCATCAATGTAAGGTAGCAGGAGAGCTGTCAGTATAGTCAGACTACTAGGGACCAGTGCATTCAAGTTATAGCTGCAGTGGTAGTGATAAAATAATACCATAACAATATTTTATATTAAGTCAAATTATTAATGCTCTTAGAACCACAAACCTTAGCTGTCTTTTAAAAATTTTGAAAATGAGAAGCTCTGCAGTGTTTGTCTGCATTAGGCATGCAGAGTTATTTCCGTCTGTAGCAGACCTTCAGAGGGCAATACACTGCTGCAACAGATCAGCAAAAGCATTTTTCTGCACATAGGAGAGTCTGTAACTATCTACTATCCTGATGTCTGACTTCAGCTCTTATGTACTGGAAACTTCCCAGTGTAGCTTTCCTGAACTTCTTTCCTAAGGGAGCTCCTTTCCTATCCTAGTCTTATAGCAACTGAGAGGGCTGCTATTGGTATGATTACACTGCATAGTCTAGATTAAGAACCACTTTTTGCAACATAAAATATTTGCTATTATAGGAAATGTATCCTCTAGGGATGGGCCTGAATGACCTTCTGTTCGGTTCGCACCAGAACTTTTGAACATCGCAAAAGTTTGGATCCAAAATACAAACCCCATATATGCAAATAATTGGGCATACAATGGTCTTGGGGGTCTGGTTACTGCCCTAGGGACATGTATCAATATATAAAAAGTTTGTAGAAAAAACGTAATTTTCAAAAGAGGAGTGATTTACTGATGCTTAAAGTGCAAGCATAAAAATTAGAAATAACTACAAAAATGAAAAAATCCTTCCAAAATAGTGCCTGGGTGGGGGGGGGGGGGGGGTCCCCTTAGTCTACCTGTAAAGTGGCACATCTGTACCATGTGTAAAAGCTTCTGCAGCAATAATGACATTTATAATGCCAAAAAAAATTACATTCTCCCAGCAAGCTTTCTTTTCTCTGGAAATAACAGTTTGGGGAGCCAGTCTGTATGACGAGTCCACAATATAGTGTACTAGGAACAAGATTAGAGATTTTTGGATAAATTCTGGTGTTTCTTTCGCAATCTTTGGATAGAAGTAACAGGTGTGGAAAAATTGGTCTTTTGGTGTTGATGGTGCCTTCACACCGTAACCCTATAGAGGTATATTGATGAATCAAGTACTGGCTGTGCATTGTCAAGAAGCAAGTGTTTTATGCTGTGTTCAAATAACACATCTGTCTCCTCCATGCCTGATGCTGGGGCTATGACCGGAATAGCTGTGGACAAGGAGGGAGAATAGGCCACTCTGGCAGCTGCAGTGGACTGCGCACTAGTCTCTGCTTGGGTGATGGAGGATGAGGATGGTTTAGTAAGCCAATCCACCACCTCCTCTGCATGCTGTAGCTTGATAGAACAGGCAACATCACTAAACAGAGTAAATAAAGCCATGCCTGAGGACTGACCACGTCCACCTTTGTCTGTGGACACATACGCTGCTGGCTCCCTCACAGTGCCAAATGTAATAAAGACATGGAAATGTGTACATGGATGAACTTTAATCAACGGAAAGTGGTTTTTGGTGCACTTTAACCTGAGTACTCACTGCAAAGACGTATTCCACTGACACACTACAGTATACTGCAGTAAAACTCCACTGGCATTAAAGTACAGTAATGCACAGAAATATACTGCGTTAAAGGTGCGCTAACGCAATGAAATATACTGGGTTAAAAGTACGCTAACACATTAAAATATACTGCATTAAACGGCACATAACGCACTGAAATATACTGCGTTCAACGGCACATAACACACTGAAATATACTGTGTTAAATGGCATCTAACACACAGAAATATACTGCGATAAACATTCAGTAACACACACAAATATATTTTGTTAAAATGTGCACTAATGCACTGAACTATAATGCAGTAAACATGCCCTAACAAAATAAACAGACACTAAAGTAAAAATGAATGGTCAGGTCACTACACTCACACTGACTGAACTATCACTAGATTCACACTGAAGTAAAAATGAATGTTTACTACACTCACTGACTGAACTATCACTAGATTCACACTAAACTGATATTCTACACTGACAATAGAATCAGAATAGCACACTATAGCACACTAACTCTCTAGTAGCACTGAACAAAGCCCTGTTCTATTTCTCTCCACACCGATATCACACTACAAATGGCTGCTATTAAAATAATCCTTTACAGTGCGGGGTGGGACCAAGAGCAATGAGCCATGATTGGATAGAGTTGTCACTACTTTCTCCAATCATGACTCTGACAGTGCTCTGTGCCCTGATTGGGCAAAGCTTTCATTGCTTCAGCCAATCAGGGCTTCCAATGTACTGTGCGGCAGCGCAGTGCATTTTGGTCATTCAGCGGGCCAAACAAACTGTTGAATGCCACAAAAATGTGGGTGTTCGTCGAACGGGCTCATCCCTAGTATCCTTTCTGTTATCAAAGAGTATTTGAGCAATGCATACTAGTGATCTAGATTGCATCTCATTTAGTTGGTGTTTAAATCCCAAAAGGTGTACAAAAATCAATTTTAATGGTAAACTAAAGCATATGGATCTCTTGTCTTAACACTTTAGGCCCTTACGTGTTAAATTCCCTCCTAGATTGTAAGCTCTAAGGAGCAGGGCCCTCTGATTCCTCCTGTATTGAATTTGTTTTGAATTCAATACAATTCCTGTATTGAATTGTATTGTAACTGTACTGTCTGCCCTCATATTGTAAAGCACTGCACAAACTGTTGGCTCTATATAAATCCTGAATAATATTGATGTAGCACCCTCCTAGGGGGGTGCTAGGAAAACCATTTATTTGGCCTTGTCTGCTTATCAGATGGGCCTTGATTGTTCAGCAGGCTGTCATGTGTTCCCAGGTGTGCCTGTTGGGCTGAGGGGAGTCTCCCAGCTGTGTCCAATGGGGGTGCTCATTGGACAGTGGAGGAAACCTGACCAATAGCACACCAGGGCTTGTATCTATCCCAGAGGGCAGAATATGCCGCATAGCATCCTGGGAGGGGATATAAGTCTGAGAGGAGCACATGACAGGGTGTCTTTGGCGGGAAGCAGAGTCCCAAGAGGGGAGTGACGGCTGTCTCTCCTCCTGTCAATGTGAGGAAAGGTGTCCTTGGTGGTCGGCCTAGAGGACAGAAGGTTGAGCTGAGCTGCAGGGAGGGATCCAGAGTGCTGAGGACCGAGTGGACAAGCTGGAGCAGGAGTTTCCAGGAGAGCAGTGTCATGAGTACTGTAAACTGCCCAGGGGTCTGCCTAGGATAGGGGACCACTCCGGAACCGAAGGTCAGAGGGATCCAGGAGCCTGTCAACCGGGAGAGAGGGCTTAGAGATAGGGGTGCCAGAGTCTAAGCCCTGAAGAGAAGTCTGTGAGAGAGGGTGCAAGTGTGGGCCCTGAAGTGTTAAGAGTTGCAGCAGTGCTTACAAGTAGCTACCTCAGCTATAAGTGCTAAAGGCAGCAGTACAAAGGACTTTGTGCCAATAGGGATTGACAAAGTCAGTTTGGAGTTAATGGACCGCAAGTCAGCGTTAACCAGTGCCAACCGGCATTGACCGGCATTCAGCCAGCGTCAAGTCAGCGTCCATAGGCATTTTTCTCAGTTGTCCCATTACCTTGTGAATAGTCGATCCAGAGGAGTATCCCACTCATTCCCTTCTCCCATCCAAGTTCCAAATTAAATACAAGACCCAAAGATGCTGGACTGTTACCAACAGAACATGCTTAAATGTACTGTTGTTGCTAGCGGTAACCCTGGCAGACCCACATTCAGCACAATGGCTGGGAATCTTGCTACATTAATAATAAATTTATAAAATTAAATAAATGTTATGAGTATGCAACTGTTTAAAGTAAATTCTAAATCCCAAAGCTGGGTATACATGTTCATGTTTTTATGCTTCAAGAAAAAAAACTGACAGATCCCGGCATCAACACAAATCATGTGTGATGCAGAGATCTCTTCTGCCATGCTATTGTATTCTGACAGCGGGGACTCCCTCCATCAATCGGATACACAGATTAGCGCTTGCAGCAATTGGCTAAAAAAGATGATTGAAGGCTGGTTTTCCAGCATGATGGTTTGACAGAAGCCAGTAGTTAGACCAGCTTCTGTTGAACAGACAGCAGTACACACGGACCAAAAGTCGACCGGTTCCTACTAGCCTGCTTAACATTTCCCTAAATAATTTGAACATTATCATCCATCACAAACATTTAATATCTTGCAGCTTTCCAGTCCTTAGACGAGGTAGCTGAATTATCACCAGATAATCCTGCAAACAACACACTCCCTGTCCAAGGGTGTCTACATTGACTCCTCCACTGCATCCATAAATGCAGTTATGGTTGTCACAAGGAATGAAGTATGCAGAAAAAGGAATGTGAGAGATAAATGGGAATGGTCTGGTAAATGTATAAGAGCTTAGGGAAAGTGTCTATTTTACATGTGGTAGTTCTACTAATCAAGGTAGTCAAGATGAGGTCCATCCATCGCTTCCAGTACCTTCCGAATTTTAACTGCTTCCATACAGAGCAGTTAGACACCCTTCCTGCCCAGACCAATTTTCAGCTTTCAGCACTCTCTCACTTTGAATGACAATTGCTCAGTCATGCTACACTATAACCAAACAAAATTTTTATCATTTTTTTCACACAAATAGAGCTTTCTTTTGGTGGTATTTGATCACAACTGGGTTTTTTTTTTTTTCGTGATATATGCAAAAAAAGAGCAAAAATTTTGAAAAAAAAACACTTTTTTTTAGTTTCAATTATGAAATTTTGCAAAAAATAAATTTTTCTTCATACATTTGGGCCAAAATGTATACTGCTACATGTCTCTGGTAAAATTAACCCAAATTAGTGTATATTATTTAGTCTGTGTGAAAGTTATTGAGTCTAGAAGCTATGGTACCAATTACTGAAAATTGATCACACCAGATGTACTGACTGCCTATCTCCTTTCTTGAGGCCCTGAAATGTCAGGACAGTACAAATACCGACCAAATGACCCCTTTTTGTAAAGTAGACAGTCCAAGGTATTTAGTAAGAGGCATGGTGAGTTTTTTGAAGTTGTAATTTCTTCCCACAATTCTTTGGAAAATGAAGAAAAAATTTTTTTTTTCTTTTTTTCCCACAAAGTTGTCAATTTATAAGCTATTTCTAACACATAGCATGTACACAGCAAAAATTACACCCAAAAATACATTCTGCTACTCCTTCCGAGTATGGCGATACCACATGTGTGAGACTTTTACACAGCCTGGCCACAAAAAGAGACTCCACGTCCAAGAAGCACATTCAGGCGTTCTAGGAGCATAAATACACATAAACCTTTCTTACTACCTATCACACTTTTCAAGGCCCTAGAGCACCAATACAATGGAAAAGTCCACAAAATGACCCCATTTTGGAAAGCAAACACTCCAACGTATATTCTATGAGGCATTATGGGTCGTTTGAACATATCATTTTTTTCCACAGGTTTTTGGAAAATGTGGGAAAAAAAATGAAAACTTTTTTTTTTTACACAAAGTTGTCAATTTATAGGATATTCCTAACACATAGCATGTACACAGCAAAAATGACACCCCAAAATACATTCTGCCACTCCTCCTGAGTATGGCAATACCACATGTGTGAGACTTTTTCACAGCCTAGCCATATAGAGGGGCCGAACATCCAAGGAGCATCATCATGCATCCTAGCCACTTGCCTAGGCCTATTTTTGACATTTGGTGTTTACAAGCTAAAATCAGTTGTTTTGCTAGAAAACTGTTTAGAACCCCCAAACATTATATATTTTTTTTTAGCAGAGACCCTAGAGAATAAAATGGAGATTATTGCACTATTTTTTATCACACCGTATTTGTGTAGCGGTCTTCCAAACGCAGTTTTTTTGGAAAAAATTCACTTTTTTTAATTAAAAAATAAAAAACCAGTAAAGTTATCCCAATTTTTTTCCATAATGTGAAAGATAATGTTACGCCGAGTAAATAGATACCCAACATGTCATGTTTCAAAATTGCGCACGCTCACGGAATGGTGACAAACTTTGGTACTTAAAAATCCCCATAGGCGACAATTTAAAAATTTCTACAGGTTGCCATCTTTGAGTTACAGAGGAGGTCTAGGGCTCTAATTATTCCTCTTGCTCTAACGATCGCGGCGATACCTCAAATGTGTGGTTTGAACACCGTTTACATATGTGGGCGGGGTTTCTGTATGCATTCGCTTCTGCGCGCGAGCTAACGGGGACATGGCGCTTTAATTTTTTTTTTTTTTTTTTTTTACTATTTATTTTATTTATTATTTTTTATTTTTACACCGTTTAAAAAAAAAAAAAAAAATTGATCATTTTTATTTCTATTAAAAGAAATGTAAATATTCCTCGTAATAGAAATAGGCACGACAGGACCTCTTTTTTGTGAGATCTGGGGTCAAAAAGTCCTCAGATCTCACAAGTACACTAAAAGATAGAAAAAAAAAAAAAAATAATAATTATAATATAAAATGAAAAAAAAAAAAAAAGGACCTTTAAACCGGTTGCTAGGCAACAACATTTTCCGTAGCTCCGGTCCTCCAAGACCATAGAGTCAAGTGAGGGCAAGCTTGCCCTCACTCGACATCCTGTCTGTGAGGATTCGGGACCGGATCGTTTTCCCCGCTGCCGGCGGGTCCGGTAAGCGGGGAAAAGGACCGGAACGCGTCGGGAGGGGGGGGCGCCTCTTCCGCCATCCCGGAAGGGTGATCCCACGGCGAATCCGCCGCTGGGACCACCCTTATCGGAAAGCCAACCGTCCACCGTTTAAAAAAATACCAGGGTTATGGCAGCTATCTGCTACCATAACACCGGTATTTAGGTTTAAACGGACGACGTATATAAACCTTTTTGGACTTGGACATGGTGGCTGTATGAAGGGTGACAGGTACTCGGGTACTTTGTTGGGCAGGTGACAGGTACTCTGGTACTGATGAGCAGGTGGCAGGTACTCGGGTACTCCGATAGGCAGGTGACAGGTACTCGGATACTCTGATGGGCAGGTGACAGGCAGGTGATAGGTACTGATGAGTAGTACTCACTGACTGATAGGTGATAGGTGATACTGTACTGATGGGTACTGATGATCAGTACTGATACGTGATAGGTACTGATGAGTACTGATGAGTAGTGATGGGTACTGATGAGCAGGCGGCAAGTACTTGGGTACTTCAGGCGTCAGGTACTCTGATGAGCAGGTGGAAGGTACTCGGGTACTCTGATGGGTAGGTGACAGGTACTCAGGTACTCTGATGACGGGTACTCCGTTGACAGGTACTCAAAGTACCCGAGTACCTGTCATCAGAGTACCCGAGTACCTGTCATCAGAGTACCCGAGTACCCGTCATCAGAGTACCCGAGTACCTGTCAGAGTACCCGAGTACCCGTCATCAGAGTACCCGAGTACCTGTCATCAGAGTACCCGAGTACCCGTCATCAGAGTACCCGAGTACCTGTCAGAGTACCCGAGTACCCGTCATCAGAGTACCCGAGTACCCGTCATCAGAGTACCCGAGTACCCGTCATCAGAGTACTCGAGTACCTGTCATCAGAGTACCCGAGTACCTGTCATCAGAGTACCCGAGTACCCGTCATCAGAGTACCCGAGTACCTGTCATCAGAGTACCCGAGTACCCGTCATCAGAGTACCCGAGTACCCGTCAGAGTACCCGAGTACCTGTCATCAGAGTATCCGTCATCAGAGTACCCGAGTACCTGTCATCAGAGTACCCGAATACCTGTCACCAGCCCATCAGAGTACCCGAGTACCTGTCATCTGAGTACCTGATGACAGGTACTCGGGTACTTTGATGGGCTAGTGACAGGTGCTCTTTATTGGGGGGGGGGGGCAATCAGTGTGGTTGGGGTGCACTGTAGTTGGTAACTAGCTGTTACCACACTCTCCTCCTCACACAGGATCAGTGTGTGAGGAGGAGAACACGGTGACAGCTAGTTACCGTGTTCTCTGTTGACATTTGTGACCGGCTGTGATTGGACACAGCCGGTCACGTGGTAAAGAGCCAATTTCATTGGCTCTTTACCTAGATCGGGGATCGACTCTGTCCGAGGGACGAGCCTCGTCCCCGATCGCTGCTCTGCGCGCCCCCGGGGGCGCGCATTGCAGAGAGAACGAGCGGCTCGTGCTGGAGCCGCTCATGTGATCGGCTGTGATTGACACAGCCGATCACGTGGTAAACAGCCAATTTCTATTGGCTGTTTACCTTGATCAGTGATGGGCTATGTCCGAGGGACGAGCCTCATCCCTGATCGCGCCGCTGCGCGCCGCCGGGGGCGCGCAGTAGCAGCTAGAACGGGCCGACGTCATATGACGGCGGCCCGGATCTAGACAACCACTTTGCCGACGTCATTTTACATGACTCGGTAAGGAAGTGGTTAAACAATAAGAGGCTATAATTAAGAGAGAAGAGGCCACTTAGGTTCTAAGAGATAATAGTTCCTAGGTATGAAAACCCCCAGGATTGCGATTGAAAAATTAGCTACAAAAGGGAAAAAGAGGTCTGAGGAAGTGAAATGTTTAAGGCCTCAGTATTAGAGATGTTTAGCTTAAAGTTACTCCGAATCCTTGGAACTCCTGCAGGATTGAGGGAATAGAAATACGGGGTTGCTGCACATCCAAAATTAAAACATCGGCGTACAGGGAGAGTTTATGATGAGCGGAAGGGGTTTGTATACCCAAGAGGGAGTTTATAAGAGCTTAGAAAAAGTGCTGTATGACAATGACAAAAAGAAGGGGAGATAATAGGCACCCCTTTCTCATCTATTTAGGATCATAAAAGGGTCAGAGATCCTCCTGTTTACCAACACCAAGACCGAGGGAGTGGAGTAATGTCAAATGATTTTAGAGATACTGTAAAGGGTTGCCCAAGATCTATTTGTTCTAGGGACAAGCAGAGAAATCTCCAGTCAACTCTATGAAAGGCCCTTTTGGTAACAAATGAAAGAAGACAAGCTTTTAACTTGTGTCATTGTATATAAGAGATGAGATGGAGCATCTTCATTGTGTTGTCCCAAGCTTCACGACTGGGAACAAAAGACACCTGGTCTTGATGTATGATGTCAGGAAGGAGAGCTTTGAGGAGTTGAGTTGAAGGGGTAGATTGGTTAAACCTATATTTATTATATTTATTATATTAATTTTAAAGCATATTGGATAGATTGTCATGTTTACTGACAAGTATGGTTGAAGAATTGTGTGTTGTTCAATGCACTTGAATTACCCCTCCCATTGTTCACCACAAGCACTAAAATTAAAGCAGAACTTCAGTTTTGTTGAGGAAAAAACATTCCCCTCTGGGTGATCTATGTACATTACAAGGATTTTAACAATAGTTGTTGCAGGTTCCTACCTTTTGTTATTTTGAAGAAATCCATGTTTGTTTCTCTGTTCTCCTGTGCTGATTGGGTCTAATGGGAGTAGTTCCATAATGATCTATCACCTGTGGCAGTTGCAGAGCACTAATGAGCAAAGCTGCTGGGCCTGCATCCCTTTAGTCGTGTTCCTATTGGGAGTATCTCACCAAAAATTACATTTTTGTTGCATGGAATGCCAGAAATCTGACTTGTATCTCAGGCGGACTTCTGGGAAAATTGGTGAGCCAATCACACAAGCAGGAAATGATGTTTCTGTGGTGTGGTCAGTATACATTCTGTGTACAAAACACCTCCAGGCAGCCATTTGCATTGCATTTTCAGAAAATTACAGCAGCTGCAGACTGAAAAGGAAAGGTGATTTTTAATAACATTCAATTACAATATGATTTGTTTTGCAATTATACACGCTATATTGTTTTTTCTTTATTTGCTGATTTTTTCCCCACGAAAGTGGAGTTACCCTTTAAATTAAGCATCTGACATTTATTCTTTTTTTACAGCTATTAATTGTTTTTATTGCTAAGGTTGCAGCAGCATTTACTGAGCTTTTGCAACAGGAAAATAAATGATACAAAAAGGTATGTTTCCGTACATCTTGAGGAAGCAATATTTTTATAGAACATATTTAAACAGAGCTCTGCATAAAAGAAAATTGCATAGATTTACACAGGTGTTTTTCTTTACTTAACAGATCAGTGTTTTGAGCAGACGGACACGTTCTCATATTGGTTACAAGCCAATCTTTATATGTTTGCTTTTACATTTATCTACAATAACAGGTAACTGAGTTCGAATCATATCTCATAATCATACTATAAGCAGTTTGCTGTGTTTTCTTGCCAGCCTTTACGATAAATTCAGTAGCAGTAGCTGAAGCTTAAAGTAGTAGTAGTACTTTTGCAGGTAAATTGGAATAACACCTATTTTATATTTGTTGCATGTTCCCATTTACATAGCATAAAGCCAGCCATACCACTGGTTGCAGGAAAGACATTTGCTTGATTCCCCCATTAACACAACAGTATTGATAGGGGGAATCCCTCCTGCTGAGCAATTGTATTCTTCCGGCTGGGGTGGTTGTGCTGTCTCCCAACTGCAAATGTAATGGACCCAGAGATGTATAGTAACTAAGTAGAACTACTTCACTACTGTACTTAAGTACCGAAAGGCAGTATCTGTACTTTCCTAGAGTAGAATTTTTTTCTCCTACTTCCACTTTTACTTCACTACATTTTTCAATGATTTCAATACCTCTACTCCGATAATTTTTTTTTTTGTGCTGCATAGTTACTCGTTACTATTATAAAAATTACCACTGCCAGAACAGTAGATGACAGGTTTCATGAAGCTCAAAACATGTGTATTATCAGCGCATACGAAAATAAATGCTACTGTATGCATAAATAAAAGCTGCATTTGAAATAATAAAAAACAATATGATGTTAAAACTTTTGACTTCTTTCTTTAATAACTACATAACACAGTACTTGTACTTTTACTTTCAGTACTTGAGTAGCAATTGTTTTTTCAAAACTACTGGTACTCTTACTTTCAGTACTTGAGTAGCAACATTTTTAAAAAAACTACTTGCAATACTTAAGTACAAAAAATGTTGAATTCTTTAGTACTTCTACTCAAGTCACTTTTTGATTGAGCACTTCCACTTCTACTCAAGTCACTTTTTGATCGAGCACTTCCACTTCTACTCAAGTCACTTTTTGATCGAGCACTTGTACTTTTACTCAAGTATGGGTTACGAGTACTTTATACAACTCTGAATGGGCCATACACACTATAAGATTTTCTGAAGACTTTTTCCTTTAGACTTACCAAAACCATATAATATGAGGTCAAACCTAAACACTTTCAATTTGTATGCAATCTGGCAGGCCCTTGCACTACATAGAAAAGGTAAATCTGAAGGAAATCTGACAACAAAAGTTGGATAGTGTGTATCCAGCTTAAATAGGCCCATAGTGAGGTTCACCTAGATTTGGCTTCAAAAGTAGAAATACACTTTCTTGAAGTTTGAAGTTAAGTTTTGTTAAGAAAAGAAACAAACCCTCAATGTGAGCTATATAAAGTGCATTGCAAAGACTTTAGAAAAAAAATGTGCAAACCTACCTTTGTCTATCCAGTATAAATTAAAGTAGTTAATAAACCCAAAACCAAAAAATGTAATATATTGCAGCTTAACAATCATTAAATGTGGTAACTGCTTCAGTTTTAATTTTTAGGCTTTTTTCCCCTCTGTTTTCACCTGGTGATCTGGCCAGTAACACACCTCCTGTGTTAGAGGGGCTCCACTCTAGATGAAGGAGCACAGGGGTACAGCAGACAGCAGCATTGTCAGTCTGGGGGGGGGGGGAGTGTTAGATGCACTAACAGATTTAAATACACTAACGTGAAGACAAACTCCAGCTCACACTTTACAAACAGTTACAGCAAGCAGTTTTTTTTTTTTTTTTTTGGGATAAAGGTTTCACATAAATAAATAAAAGCTGACCATTGCTAGCACCCCTGCCAGTGTTCAATGATTTGTCTCATCTCTGTAACTGATACATTCTGCTGGAGAGCTTGTTACTTTCAAAAACAACAGACTTACTGGCTGGATCATCAGTTAAAAATAGAAGAAAGAAAGCCTAAAAAAAGAAAATGAATGCAGCAATGATATCTAAGAAGTTGTTAGCTGCAATATAATAAAACTTTGCTTTTAGGTTTTTTACCACTTTAAAGTTTTCACACCACATCCTTTCAGAAGTAATTCAAGTTTTCCTGGCCATATCCATTTATGAAACTGAGTGGTAATGGGAGTGCCTGCCTTCATCATAATCGACTGAGCCTGAGATATTCCAGTGTTGTATTAAAAATGGAGCATCATCTGCTTTACTTTAGCCATGAAGAATCTTATAAAGGATTTCAGCAAAAATTAAACACTTGTTGCAGGGGTTTCCTCTAATTTTATTTCTGGAAAATGACGTGAGCCTATCACACTAGCTAAAAATTAAATTTCTGGGAGTCCTGTTTATGCATACAATGTATAGAACACCTTCCAACTGCAAAAAGAAACACCTAAACTTGAGTTTGTTTTTTTTTTTTAAATGCTGACAAGTAGCCTTTTTTGACAGAAGAGACTTTGTAGGTCTCTCTTTCAAAAATGCTACTCCCTGCTTGTCAGCATTTTTTTTAAGGCTCCATTCACACCTGGAGAAAGAGATTCCAAACTCAGGCAGTTTGGAACTTCACAGCCAGCCATGGGTGCAGGACCTCGGATCGCCACCGCAGACAGGATACAAGAGAAATGGCCGCACAGCAGGCAATAGCTCACGATGAAAGGCTTTATTGAACAAGGAAACAAGGTACAGCAAAATGGATGGTAGACATGTTTCACACGACTCACAGGGTGCTTGTTCACTACCTATTCCATTCATACCTGAGCATAACGTTTTCAGGCGTTTCTTTGGGCTTTTTTCAGGCGTTTTTCAGGTATTTTTCAGACATTTTTTTCCAGGCGTTTTTTTCAGGTACATAAAAGAAAAAGGAGGCGCAAACACCTAGTGCATTACCCGTGGTCACTGTTTATAATTTTTTTTTAATAAAATGCCAAATGCATACTCACAGACATGAAGATATTTAAAATTGTGTTACAAAAATCCATCACACATGAACTGGAACGTGTCCTTGAAGATAGGACCGCTAATGCGTTTCGGGAGTCAAGCTCCCTTCCTCAGAGCACTTCTTTAACCAGTGATGGGAATAACGCTGTTATAAGTAAACGGCATTACTAACGGCGTTTCTTTTGTAAGTAACGAGTAATCAAATTAATTACTGTTTGCCCCTTAGTAATGCCGTTACCGTTACTGACAATAAAATGCGGCGTTACTATAATTGTTGGTGGGCAAGCAGGGGGCGGCCGCAATGAGAGGGAGTGTGGAGTGTGTGGAGCTGTGAGCTGTCAAACCGACAAACTCCCCCCCCCCCTCTGACACACTGCTCCCCCCTCTGACAAAATTCCCCCAGACACACTGCTTCTTCCTCTGACAAACCCCCCCCCTCTGACACACTGCTCCCCCCCTCTGACACACTGCTCCCCCCGGCACACTGCTCCCCCCCCTCTGACACACTGCTCCCCCCTCTGACACACTGCTCCCCCCTCTGACACACTGCTCCCCCACCTGACACACTGCTCCCCCCTCTGACACACTGCTCCCCCCCTCTGACACACTCCCCCCGACACAATGACCCCCCTCTCACACACTGCCCCCCCCCCCTCTGATACACTGCTCCCCCCAACACACTGCTCCCCCCTCTGACACACTGCTCCCTTTGATACACTGCTCCCCCCTCTGACACACTGCTCCCTCCCTCTGACACACTGCTCCCCCCTAACACACTGCTCCCCCCCTCTGACACACTGTCCCCCCCTCTGACACACTGCTCCCCCCTCTGACACACTGCTCCTCTCATGTAACCAAGCCATTACCGGCTTGAACAAGCATCTGATCAAACCAATCCTGGTTTGATTGGATGCTTTGGAGGACAAAGGACAGACATGGGGTCTAATAGTGCCCAGATCTCTCCATAAAGAGGACCTGTTAATGCCAATGCTATCACAAGGGATGTTGTTCATCCCTTCTGATAGCAATAAAATAGAAAAAAAATAAATGTAAAGATACAGTATAAAAAAAAATTAAATAAAATAAAATGTAAAACTTTTTTTAAAGCTCCCATTCCCCCATGCTCATGCGCAATTGCCAGAGGCAGAGTAGTGCAACATTAAAATAGTGTAGATTTGTGCACAATGTTTTAAAATATATATATATTTTTAAAGTAACGCAATAGTTGCTTTCCCTGGTAATTAGTTACTTTTTTACTGATGTAACTCAGTTACTTTTTGTGAGAAGTAACTAGTAACTATAACTAATTACTTTTTTTAAGTAACATGCCCAACACTGGCCTTAACCCTCTTGGGCATGGAGTTCACCAGAGTGTCACAGGTTGCCACTGGAGTCCTCTTCCACTCCTTCATGATGACATCACAGAGCTGGTGGATGTTAGAAACCTTTGGCTCCTCCACCTTCCGTTTGAGGATGCTCCACAGATTTTCAATAGGGCTTAGGTCTGGAGACATGCTTGGCTAGTCCATCACCATTAACTTCAGCTTCTTTAGCAAGGCAGTGGTCATCTTGGAGGTGTGTTTGGGGTCGTTATCATGTTGGAATACTGCCCTGCAGCCCAGACTCCGAAGGAAGGGGATCATGCTCTGCTTCAGTATGTCACAGTACATGTTGGCATTCATGGTTCTCTCAATGAACTGTAGCTCCCCAGTCCCGGAAGCACTCATGCAGCTGCAGACCACGACACTCCCACTACCATGCTTGACTGTAGGCAAGACTCACTTGCCTTTGTACTCCTCACCTGGCTGCCACCACACACGCTTGACACCATCTGAACCAAATACGTTTATCTTGGTCTTATCAGACAACAGGACATGATTCCAGTAATTCATGTCCTTAGTCTGCTTGTCGTCCGCAAATTGTTAGTGAGCTTTCTTGTGCATCATCTTTAAAAGAGGTTTCTTTCTGGGACAACAGCCATGCAACAGCCATTTGATGCAGCATATGGTCTGAGCACTGACAGGCTGACCCCCCACCCCTTCAACCTCTGCATCTGAGACCTTGTAACACTAATAAGTCACATGACACTGGGGAGGGAAAAATATCTAAATGGGCCCAATTTGGACATTTTCACTTTGTGTTGAGTTATTTTGAGGGGACAGCCAATTTAAACTGTTATACAAGCTGTACACTCACTACTTTACATTGTAGCAAAGTGTCATTTCTTCAGTGTTGTCACATGAAGATATAATAAAATATTTGCAAAAATGTGAGGGTTGTATCACTTTTGTGAGATACTGTACCTTTCAGCTCTCGGAAAACTCTCTTCTTCATGGTCTATAGGAGACATCCACAACTTGCTTTTCCCATTCCTTGCACTTCTGATTTTCTGCCTTTGGCTGTTTTTTTTCAAAGGTCCTTTACTTTAATTTGATCTGAAGTTCAAAGCTAGGTACAAGCAACTGCCAACAAATTCAAAAACTTTGCAGGCAATAAAGACAACTGCTGCAGGCAGGGAAGAGAGCCTGGCTCCACCATCTTCCCCAAGCACATCAGATTCAAGATACCTTCACTAAAATGTGTTTCTCCTTAAACCAATAATTCTCAACAAATTCTGTCACCTATTCCCTACCACTGCTTCCGTCACCTGAAATACAAAGTGAATCAAATCTTCGACTTCGAGTCTAACAAAGGTGCACTCCAGTACCTCAGTGATTTAAAGGGATATGGTTTTGAGAAAAGTTCTTGGGTATCTAAATGACACCTCACCTAAAAGGAAAATCTCACTAGAAATAGCCATTTAAATTAACTTTTTACATTCCCAGATTTGTGGTGAAGCCTAGTAAGGGAAGCTATTTACCTCCTTGATCTAATGCGAAATCTTTTATCACACCTGCATCCTTGTCCTTTGAATCCTGTGTACCAACCTCTGGCTTCTCAGTTATTCTTCCCCACTGCTTGCCTGATCTCTGGCTTGTTCTTGATTATTTATGTCTGCTGCGTGCCCTGCCCTCAGGATTGTTCCTAACTATTCTTGTCAGCTTTTTTTTTATTTTTTATGATACCTTGTATTCAAAAAAATTCACTTACATTTAAGTCATTATTTATATTTGTGTATAATCAAATCCCTGTCCATTATGTTAATTATGACCCTTCATGACATGAACTGCAAACTGTGATTTTAAATGAGTGACCCTTCTCCCTAGACTCTCTCTAAATGAATATCATGAATTGCCTTTGCCAATTCCCTTTTTGAGTGTTAGACGCACTAACAGATTTAAATACACTAACGTGAAGACAAACTCCAGCTCACACTTTACAAACAGTTACAGCAAGCAGTTTTTTTTTTTTTTTTTGGGATAAAGGTTTCACATAAATAAATAAAAGCTGACCATTGCTAGCACCCCTGCCAGTGTTCAATGTTTTGTCTCATCTCTGTAACTGATACATTCTGCTGGAGAGCTTGTTCCTTTCAAAAAACAACAGACTTACAGGCTGGATCATCAGTTAAAAATAGAAGAAAGAAAGCCTAAAAAAAGAAAATGAATGCAGCAATGATATCTAAGAAGTTGTTAGCTGCAATATAATAAAACTTAGCTTTTAGGTTTATTACCACTTTAAAGTTTTCATACCACATCCTTGAAGAAATTCAAGTTTTCCTGGCCATATCCATTTATGAAACTGAGTGGTAATGGGAGTGCCTGCCTTCATCATAATCGACTGAGCCTGAGATATTCCAGTGTTGTATTAAACATGGAGCATCATCTGCTTTACTTTAGCCATGAAGAATCTTATAAAGGATTTCAGCAAAAAGTAAACACTTGCTGCAGGGGTTTCCTCTAATTTTATTTCTGGAAAATGACGTGAGCCTATCACACTAGCTAAAAATTTAATTTCTGGGAGTCCTGTTTATGCATACAATGTATAGAACACCTTCCAACTGCAAAAAGAAACACCTAAACTTGAGTTTGTTTTTTTTTTTTAAATGCTGACAAGTAGCCTTTTTTGACAGAAGAGACTTTGTAGGTCTCTCATTCAAAAATGCTACTCCCTGCTTGTCAGCATTTTTTTAAGGCTCCATTCACACCTGGAGAAAGAGATTCCAAACTCAGGCAGTTTGGAACTTCACAGCCAGCCATGGGTGCAGGACCTCGGATCGCCACCGCAGACAGGATACAAGAGAAATGGCCGCACAGCAGGCAATAGCTCACGATGAAAGGCTTTATTGAACAAGGAAGCAAGGTACAGCAAAATGGATGGTAGACATGTTTCACACGACTCACAGCGTGCTTGTTCACTACCTATTCCATTCAAACCTGAGCATAACGTTTTCAGGCGTTTCTTTGGGCTTTTTTCAGGCGTTTTTCAGGTATTTTTCAGACATTTTTTTCCAGGCGTTTTTTTCAGGTACATAAAAGAAAAAGGAGGCGCAAACACCTAGTGCATTACCCGTGGTCACTGTTTATAATTTTTTTTTAATAAAATGCCAAATGCATACTCACAGACATGAAGATATTTAAAATTGTGTTACAAAAATCCATCACACATGAACTGGAACGTGTCCTTAAAGATAGGACCGCTAATGCGTTTCGGGAGTCAAGCTCCCTTCCTCAGAGCACTGCTTTAATCAGTGATGGGAATAACGCTGTTATAAGTAAACGGCATTACTAACGGCGTTTCTTTTGTAAGTAACGAGTAATCAAATTAATTACTGTTTGCCCCTTAGTAATGCCGTTACCGTTACTGACAATAAAATGCGGCGTTACTATAATTGTTGGTGGGCAAGCAGGGGGCGGCCGCAATGAGAGGTAGTGTGGAGTGTGTGGAGCTGTGAGCTGTCAAACTGACAAACTCCCCCCCCCCCTGACACACTGCTCCCCCCTCTGACAAAATTCCCCCAGACATACTGCTTCTTCCTCTGACAAACCCCCCCCCCCCTCTGACACACTGCTCCCCCCGGCACACTGCTCCCCCCCCTCTGACACACTGCTCCCCCCTCTGACACACTGCTCCCCCCTCTGACACACTGCTCCCCCACCTGACACACTCCCCCCGACACAATGACCCCCCTCTCACACACTGCCCCCCCTCTGATACACTGCTCCCCCCAACACACTGCTCCCCCCTCTGACACACTGCTCCCTTTGATACACTGCTCCCCCCTCTGACACACTGCTCCCTCCCTCTGACACACTGCTCCCCCTAACACACTGCTCCCCCCCTCTGACACACTGTCCCCCCCTCTGACACACTGCTCTCCCCTCTGACACACTGCTCCCCCCTAACACACTGCTCCCCCCCTCTGACACACTGTCCCCCCCTCTGACACACTGCTCCCCCCTCTGACACACTGCTCCTCTCATGTAACCAAGCCATTACCGGCTTGAACAAGCATCTGATCAAACCAATCCTGGTTTGATTGGATGCTTTGGAGGACAGAGGACAGACATGGGGTCTAATAGTGCCCAGATCTCTCCATAAAGAGGACCTGTTAATGCCAATGCTATCACAAGGGATGTTGTTCATCCCTTCTGATAGCAATAAAAGAGAAAAAAAATAAATGTAAAGATACAGTGTAAAAAAAAATTAAATAAAATAAAATGTAAAACTTTTTTTAAAGCTCCCATTCCCCCATGCTCATGCTCAATTGCCAGAGGCAGAGTAGTGCAACATTAAAATAGTGTAGATTTGTGCACAATGTTTTAAAATATATATATATTTTTAAAGTAACGCAATAGTTGCTTTCCCTGGTAATTAGTTACTTTTTTACTGATGTAACTCAGTTACTTTTTGTGAGAAGTAACTAGTAACTATAACTAATTACCTTTTTTAAGTAACATGCCCAACACTGGCCTTAACCCTCTTGGGCATGGAGTTCACCAGAGTGTCACAGGTTGCCACTGGAGTCCTCTTCCACTCCTTCATGATGACATCACAGAGCTGGTGGATGTTAGAAACCTTTGGCTCCTCCACCTTCCGTTTGAGGATGCTCCACAGATTTTCAATAGGGCTTAGGTCTGGAGACATGCTTGGCTAGTCCATCACCATTAACTTCAGCTTCTTTAGCAAGGCAGTGGTCATCTTGGAGGTGTGTTTGGGGTCGTTATCATGTTGGAATACTGCCCTGCAGCCCAGACTCCGAAGGAAGGGGATCATGCTCTGCTTCAGTATGTCACAGTACATGTTGGCATTCATGGTTCTCTCAATGAACTGTAGCTCCCCAGTCCCGGAAGCACTCATGCAGCTGCAGACCACGACACTCCCACTACCATGCTTGACTGTAGGCAAGACTCACTTGTCTTTGTACTCCTCACCTGGCTGCCACCACACACGCTTGACACCATCTGAACCAAATACGTTTATCTTGGTCTTATCAGACAACAGGACATGATTCCAGTAATTCATGTCCTTAGTCTGCTTGTCGTCCGCAAATTGTTAGTGAGCTTTCTTGTGCATCATCTTTAAAAGAGGTTTCTTTCTGGGACAACAGCCATGCAACAGCCATTTGATGCAGCATATGGTCTGAGCACTGACAGGCTGACCCCCCACCCCTTCAACCTCTGCAGAAATGCTGGCAGCAATTGTACGTCTATTTCCCAAAGCCAACCTCTGGATACGATGCCAAGCACGTGCACTCAACTTCTTTGGTTGACCATGGCAAGGCCTGTTCTGAGTGGAACCTGTCCTGTTAAACTGCTGTATGGTTTTGGCCACCATGCTGCAGCTCAGGTTCAGGGTCTTGGCAATCTTCCTAAAGCCTAGGCCATCTTTATGTAGAGCATAATTTTTTTTTCAGATCCTCAGAGAGTTCTTTGCCATGAGGTGCCATGTTGAACTTTCAGTGACCAGTATGAGAGAGCGAGAGCGATAACACCAAATTTAATACACCTGCTTCCCATTCACATCTGAGACCTTGTAACACTAATAAGTCACATGACACTGGGGAGGGAAAAATATCTAAATGGGCCCAATTTGGACATTTTCACTTTGTGTTGAGTTATTTTGAGGGGACAGCCAATTTAAACTGTTATACAAGCTGTACACTCACTACTTTACATTGTAGCAAAGTGTCATTTCTTCAGTGTTGTCACATGAAGATATAATAAAATATTTGCAAAAATGTGAGGGTTGTATCACTTTTGTGAGATACTGTACCTTTCAGCTCTCGGAAAACTCTCTTCTTCATGGTCTATAGGAGACATCCACAACTTGCTTTTCCCATTCCTTGCACTTCTGATTTTCTGCCTTTGGCTGTTTTTTTTTCAAAGGTCCTTTACTTTAATTTGATCTGAAGTTCAAAGCTAGGTACAAGCAACTGCCAACAAATTCAAAAACTTTGAAGGCAAAAAAGACAACTGCTGCAGGCAGGGAAGAGAGCCTGGCTCCACCATCTTCCCCAAGCACATCAGATTCAAGATACCTTCACTAAAATGTGTTTCTCCTTAAACCAATAATTCTCAACAAATTCTGTCACCTATTCCCTACCACTGCTTCCGTCACCTGAAATACAAAGTGAATCAAATCTTCGACTTCGAGTCTAACAAAGGTGCACTCCAGTACCTCAGTGATTTAAAGGGATATGGTTTTGAGAAAAGTTCTTGGGTATCTAAATGACACCTCACCTAAAAGGAAAATCTCACTAGAAATAGCCATTTAAATTAACTTTTTACATTCCCAGATTTGTGGTGAAGCCTAGTAAGGGAAGCTATTTACCTCCTTGATCTAATGCGAAATCTTTTATCACACCTGCATCCTTGTCCTTTGAATCCTGTGTACCAACCTCTGGCTTCTCAGTTATTCTTCCCCACTGCTTGCCTGATCTCTGGCTTGTTCTTGATTATTTATGTCTGCTGCGTGCCCTGCCCTCAGGATTGTTCCTAACTATTCTTGTCAGCTTTTTTTTTATTTTTTATGATACCTTGTATTCAAAAAAATTCACTTACATTTAAGTCATTATTTATATTTGTGTATAATCAAATCCCTGTCCATTATGTTAATTATGACCCTTCATGACATGAACTGCAAACTGTGATTTTAAATGAGTGACCCTTCTCCCTAGACTCTCTCTAAATGAATATCATGAATTGCCTTTGCCAATTCCCTTTTTGAGTGTTAGACGCACTAACAGATTTAAATACACTAACGTGAAGACAAACTCCAGCTCACACTTTACAAACAGTTACAGCAAGCAGTTTTTTTTTTTTTTTTTTGGGATAAAGGTTTCACATAAATAAATAAAAGCTGACCATTGCTAGCACCCCTGCCAGTGTTCAATGTTTTGTCTCATCTCTGTAACTGATACATTCTGCTGGAGAGCTTGTTCCTTTCAAAAAACAACAGACTTACAGGCTGGATCATCAGTTAAAAATAGAAGAAAGAAAGCCTAAAAAAAGAAAATGAATGCAGCAATGATATCTAAGAAGTTGTTAGCTGCAATATAATAAAACTTAGCTTTTAGGTTTATTACCACTTTAAAGTTTTCATACCACATCCTTGAAGAAATTCAAGTTTTCCTGGCCATATCCATTTATGAAACTGAGTGGTAATGGGAGTGCCTGCCTTCATCATAATCGACTGAGCCTGAGATATTCCAGTGTTGTATTAAACATGGAGCATCATCTGCTTTACTTTAGCCATGAAGAATCTTATAAAGGATTTCAGCAAAAAGTAAACACTTGCTGCAGGGGTTTCCTCTAATTTTATTTCTGGAAAATGACGTGAGCCTATCACACTAGCTAAAAATTTAATTTCTGGGAGTCCTGTTTATGCATACAATGTATAGAACACCTTCCAACTGCAAAAAGAAACACCTAAACTTGAGTTTGTTTTTTTTTTTTAAATGCTGACAAGTAGCCTTTTTTGACAGAAGAGACTTTGTAGGTCTCTCATTCAAAAATGCTACTCCCTGCTTGTCAGCATTTTTTTAAGGCTCCATTCACACCTGGAGAAAGAGATTCCAAACTCAGGCAGTTTGGAACTTCACAGCCAGCCATGGGTGCAGGACCTCGGATCGCCACCGCAGACAGGATACAAGAGAAATGGCCGCACAGCAGGCAATAGCTCACGATGAAAGGCTTTATTGAACAAGGAAGCAAGGTACAGCAAAATGGATGGTAGACATGTTTCACACGACTCACAGCGTGCTTGTTCACTACCTATTCCATTCAAACCTGAGCATAACGTTTTCAGGCGTTTCTTTGGGCTTTTTTCAGGCGTTTTTCAGGTATTTTTCAGACATTTTTTTCCAGGCGTTTTTTTCAGGTACATAAAAGAAAAAGGAGGCGCAAACACCTAGTGCATTACCCGTGGTCACTGTTTATAATTTTTTTTTAATAAAATGCCAAATGCATACTCACAGACATGAAGATATTTAAAATTGTGTTACAAAAATCCATCACACATGAACTGGAACGTGTCCTTAAAGATAGGACCGCTAATGCGTTTCGGGAGTCAAGCTCCCTTCCTCAGAGCACTGCTTTAATCAGTGATGGGAATAACGCTGTTATAAGTAAACGGCATTACTAACGGCGTTTCTTTTGTAAGTAACGAGTAATCAAATTAATTACTGTTTGCCCCTTAGTAATGCCGTTACCGTTACTGACAATAAAATGCGGCGTTACTATAATTGTTGGTGGGCAAGCAGGGGGCGGCCGCAATGAGAGGTAGTGTGGAGTGTGTGGAGCTGTGAGCTGTCAAACTGACAAACTCCCCCCCCCCCCTGACACACTGCTCCCCCCTCTGACAAAATTCCCCCAGACATACTGCTTCTTCCTCTGACAAACCCCCCCCCCCTCTGACACACTGCTCCCCCCGGCACACTGCTCCCCCCCCTCTGACACACTGCTCCCCCCTCTGACACACTGCTCCCCCCTCTGACACACTGCTCCCCCACCTGACACACTCCCCCCGACACAATGACCCCCCTCTCACACACTGCCCCCCCTCTGATACACTGCTCCCCCCAACACACTGCTCCCCCCTCTGACACACTGCTCCCTTTGATACACTGCTCCCCCCTCTGACACACTGCTCCCTCCCTCTGACACACTGCTCCCCCTAACACACTGCTCCCCCCCTCTGACACACTGTCCCCCCCTCTGACACACTGCTCTCCCCTCTGACACACTGCTCCCCCCTAACACACTGCTCCCCCCCTCTGACACACTGTCCCCCCCTCTGACACACTGCTCCCCCCTCTGACACACTGCTCCTCTCATGTAACCAAGCCATTACCGGCTTGAACAAGCATCTGATCAAACCAATCCTGGTTTGATTGGATGCTTTGGAGGACAGAGGACAGACATGGGGTCTAATAGTGCCCAGATCTCTCCATAAAGAGGACCTGTTAATGCCAATGCTATCACAAAGGATGTTGTTCATCCCTTCTGATAGCAATAAAAGAGAAAAAAAATAAATGTAAAGATACAGTGTAAAAAAAAATTAAATAAAATAAAATGTAAAACTTTTTTTAAAGCTCCCATTCCCCCATGCTCATGCTCAATTGCCAGAGGCAGAGTAGTGCAACATTAAAATAGTGTAGATTTGTGCACAATGTTTTAAAATATATATATATTTTTAAAGTAACGCAATAGTTGCTTTCCCTGGTAATTAGTTACTTTTTTACTGATGTAACTCAGTTACTTTTTGTGAGAAGTAACTAGTAACTATAACTAATTACCTTTTTTAAGTAACATGCCCAACACTGGCCTTAACCCTCTTGGGCATGGAGTTCACCAGAGTGTCACAGGTTGCCACTGGAGTCCTCTTCCACTCCTTCATGATGACATCACAGAGCTGGTGGATGTTAGAAACCTTTGGCTCCTCCACCTTCCGTTTGAGGATGCTCCACAGATTTTCAATAGGGCTTAGGTCTGGAGACATGCTTGGCTAGTCCATCACCATTAACTTCAGCTTCTTTAGCAAGGCAGTGGTCATCTTGGAGGTGTGTTTGGGGTCGTTATCATGTTGGAATACTGCCCTGCAGCCCAGACTCCGAAGGAAGGGGATCATGCTCTGCTTCAGTATGTCACAGTACATGTTGGCATTCATGGTTCTCTCAATGAACTGTAGCTCCCCAGTCCCGGAAGCACTCATGCAGCTGCAGACCACGACACTCCCACTACCATGCTTGACTGTAGGCAAGACTCACTTGTCTTTGTACTCCTCACCTGGCTGCCACCACACACGCTTGACACCATCTGAACCAAATACGTTTATCTTGGTCTTATCAGACAACAGGACATGATTCCAGTAATTCATGTCCTTAGTCTGCTTGTCGTCCGCAAATTGTTAGTGAGCTTTCTTGTGCATCATCTTTAAAAGAGGTTTCTTTCTGGGACAACAGCCATGCAACAGCCATTTGATGCAGCATATGGTCTGAGCACTGACAGGCTGACCCCCCACCCCTTCAACCTCTGCAGAAATGCTGGCAGCAATTGTACGTCTATTTCCCAAAGCCAACCTCTGGATACGATGCCAAGCACGTGCACTCAACTTCTTTGGTTGACCATGGCAAGGCCTGTTCTGAGTGGAACCTGTCCTGTTAAACTGCTGTATGGTTTTGGCCACCATGCTGCAGCTCAGGTTCAGGGTCTTGGCAATCTTCCTAAAGCCTAGGCCATCTTTATGTAGAGCATAATTTTTTTTTCAGATCCTCAGAGAGTTCTTTGCCATGAGGTGCCATGTTGAACTTTCAGTGACCAGTATGAGAGAGCGAGAGCGATAACACCAAATTTAATACACCTGCTTCCCATTCACATCTGAGACCTTGTAACACTAATAAGTCACATGACACTGGGGAGGGAAAAATATCTAAATGGGCCCAATTTGGACATTTTCACTTTGTGTTGAGTTATTTTGAGGGGACAGCCAATTTAAACTGTTATACAAGCTGTACACTCACTACTTTACATTGTAGCAAAGTGTCATTTCTTCAGTGTTGTCACATGAAGATATAATAAAATATTTGCAAAAATGTGAGGGTTGTATCACTTTTGTGAGATACTGTACCTTTCAGCTCTCGGAAAACTCTCTTCTTCATGGTCTATAGGAGACATCCACAACTTGCTTTTCCCATTCCTTGCACTTCTGATTTTCTGCCTTTGGCTGTTTTTTTTTCAAAGGTCCTTTACTTTAATTTGATCTGAAGTTCAAAGCTAGGTACAAGCAACTGCCAACAAATTCAAAAACTTTGAAGGCAAAAAAGACAACTGCTGCAGGCAGGGAAGAGAGCCTGGCTCCACCATCTTCCCCAAGCACATCAGATTCAAGATACCTTCACTAAAATGTGTTTCTCCTTAAACCAATAATTCTCAACAAATTCTGTCACCTATTCCCTACCACTGCTTCCGTCACCTGAAATACAAAGTGAATCAAATCTTCGACTTTGAGTCTAACAAAGGTGCACTCCAGTACCTCAGTGATTTAAAGGGATATGGTTTTGAGAAAAGTTCTTGGGTATCTAAATGACACCTCACCTAAAAGGAAAATCTCACTAGAAATAGCCATTTAAATTAACTTTTTACATTCCCAGATTTGTGGTGAAGCCTAGTAAGGGAAGCTATTTACCTCCTTGATCTAATGCGAAATCTTTTATCACACCTGCATCCTTGTCCTTTGAATCCTGTGTACCAACCTCTGGCTTCTCAGTTATTCTTCCCCACTGCTTGCCTGATCTCTGGCTTGTTCTTGATTATTTATGTCTGCTGCGTGCCCTGCCCTCAGGATTGTTCCTAACTATTCTTGTCAGCTTTTTTTTTATTTTTTATGATACCTTGTATTCAAAAAAATTCACTTACATTTAAGTCATTATTTATATTTGTGTATAATCAAATCCCTGTCCATTATGTTAATTATGACCCTTCATGACATGAACTGCAAACTGTGATTTTAAATGAGTGACCCTTCTCCCTAGACTCTCTCTAAATGAATATCATGAATTGCCTTTGCCAATTCCCTTTTTGTTCAAATTGTACAAAGAAGAATGATTTGTATGAAGACTTTCCCCATGTTTTACAATGTTGTCTGATGTCTGATCAGCTGAAGAGCTAGATATAAAGGGGATCAGCTGTAAGACATCTAGCGTCCAGACGAAGCTACGCAATTCCATTGCGAAATGCTTTGACGTCACTAACAGGCGTGTCACTACACTCGGACTCCCACTGGATGGCGGACCGCGATTAGAGGTCTGATAACTTACTCGGAGCAATGGACAGCTAAAATGGCACAAAATTAATGGGCACACCGCTCAGGAATTTTGATACTAATCTCTGCATAAAGGAACTGGAACTGGAATTGGGGGAGAAATAAGCAGCGGTATTAACCGACAAGAGGTAATTGCATGACCTGGCACATTTGTGAACTATATGTGAACTAGATAGTTCTGAACGGACACACTTTACACATAGTTACATAGTTTGTGAGGTTGAAAAAAAGACATCAGTCCATCCAGTTCAACCTATGATGTGTGTGTGTGTTTGCTGTTAACCGTAGATTGTATACCCCTGTATGTTGTGGTCTTTAAGGTGCCCATCTAATAGTTTTTTGAAACTATCAATGCTCCCTGCTGATATGACTGCTTGTGGAAGAGAATTCCACATCCTTACTGTTCTGACAGTGAAGAACCCCTTACGTATTTTAAGGTTAAACCGTTTTTCCTCTAGTGAGTGGCCACGTGTCTTATTGTATTCCCTTTCTCTAAAAAGTTTGTTCCTTATGCTAGGGTCGCCAGTACAGTATTTGTACATTGATATCATATCCCCCCTCAATCTCCTCTTCTCCAGAGAGAATACGTTCAGTGCTTGTAGTGTTTCCTCATAGCCAATGTCCTCCATTCCCCTAATTATTTTTGTTGCCCTTTTCTGGACTCTCTCCAGTTCCAGCACATCCTTCCTGAGGACCGGTGCCCAGCAACTGGACATAATACTCTAGATGTGGCCGGACCAGAGTCTTGTAGAGTGGGAGAATAATCTCTTTATTTCTGGAGTGAACCCCCTTTCTTATACATGCCAGTATTCTGTTGGCTTTGCTTGCAGCGGCTTGGCATCGCATGCCACTGCCAAGCCTGTTGTCCACCAGTACCCCCAGGTCCTTTTCCATCCTAGGCTCACCCAGAGGTTTCCCCCCCCCCCCAGTGAGTAGCTTGCTTTCGTGTTTCTGATACCTAAATGCATTACTTTACATTTTTCAACATTAAACCTCATCTGCCATGTAGTTGCCCACTCCATTATTTTGTTCAGGTCTGCTTGTAAGGTTTCCACATCCTGCATAGAAGATATAGGCAATGGCATGCTCAGTTTAGTATCATCTGCAAATACTGAGATTGTACTAGATATCCCCTCCTCTAGATCATTTATGAATAAATTAAACAGGATTGGTCCCAGGACAGAACCTTGGGGGACCCCACATTTCACACCTGCCCAATCCGAGTACGATTTTTCCACAATGTCGGCAAGTGCCACTGTCATTTCAATACTTTTTTCTACCCCTAATCAGGAATAGCAACATAGTTGCATACATAGACAGAGATTGGATACATGTTTTCTGTTGGCGAAACATCTAAGACTGTTTTTCATCCCCAATCAGGAGTAGCAACATAGTTGCATATATAGACAAAGACTGGATACATGACTTCTGTTGGTGAATTAACCTCTGAGGGACACACCCTGTATTTATGGGGAATTTGTTGGTACCAATATATGATTAAAATGAAGTAACACTTTGGATTGAAAATTTCTCTATAGTATCCTATTCCACCATACTACTTCAACAGTTAAACAAATTCAATTGAACCTCTATGCTGCCCGAGCCTCTATGGGACCTGCTTATAGGGAATAAGGTGTTCCCCTATTTAGGTGAATATACAGCAGTAGCTGTGAACACCTCATCCCAGGCAATTGTCATCAGTGTACCGGCCAGTTATTATTAATCTTTTTATGTTTTGTCTCGTCTTCTGTTTCATGTCACAGTATTACCATTTGATTAGTGTTTATATTTGGCACATTCCTTTTTTTTTATATTTGCATGCAATTTTTCAAAGGAATAATACATTTAAAGAAAAATGATTTAATTTGTCGCTCTGCCTATTTAAAACCAACTTTATAACCACTTTTCCCATGTTCTGTGTACGACATTTTTTGGTTATATGAGCAGGTTATGTTGGTTTACACTTACATGTGAAGGCATGATAGAGCAATGAGTTTCACATTAACCCCTTCCACCAATATTTTCTATATGTTATTCTTGTCAGCTGCCTGCCCTGACCTCTGGTTTTTACTCTAGCTATCCATATCCTGAGGCAGCCCCTTTGCACTGTTGCCCACTGAACCCTTTTCCTCCACTGTTACCTGCAGTGCACCTGGTTGCTCCATACCTACTTATTTTGTCTTTCTGACTGGGGACTCATTAAGCTTGAGCAAGGCTTAACCAGAAGGCCATGACTTGGGATCAGCATGCAGCTAAATTCAACCACCCATGAGGGGGGTCCCTGGAGAATACCAGCTGATTCTTAGACTCTGTGCCCTGGAGAATTCCACTTAATTTGCTCTCATGTGGAATCTGTTTAATATATTTTTATTGAAAAAGAAAGAAAGAAAGATATGGTATTGTGCATCAAGAAAAAAAAAGAAACAACATTGCTTTTTAGCCTTGACCTATGTACTCAATGGCAGCCCCCTAGTATGTAATATACCCTCATGACCTTCACCTTTTGGGGAGGCTAGAGACTACATAAATATATTTCTACATTACATTTACTATCAATGCCAACCTTTCTAGCGATATAAAGTAAAACAAAGATGAAAAAAAGGAAAAGAGAAGAGAACAGAATAGAAAAAAAAACAAAAAAGGGAAAAAATAACAAATAGCATCCCACAGATAAAGTCCTGGCTACCTTAGAAAAGATAGAAGCTGAGGAGATTCAAGAAACTCCACCTATGGAGTCCAAGCTTCCTTACGCTTAAGGTAATTTTTGTTTTCTATGGATTTTAGCTCTTTCATCCGCATTGTGTCATTTATCTCCACTACCCATTCCCGTACTGTTGGTATTGTTGAAGATTTCCAAAATCTTGGGATTAAGGCTCTACCTGCCATCACCAAAAATCTAAATATATCCTTCTTGAAAAATTTAATAAATCCTGGGATCAGGGAAAGAAGTGCTACCTCTGGAGTCTCAGGCCATATATGTCAGGGCACCAATAGCAGGAGGACTCTAAAATCCAGCACCCGTCAGAGCAAAAGAAGGGATCTAGGACCCAGCATCTCCACCAGCACCTCACCAGGGCCTTTATAATGGGGGCAAGCCCTTGTGCTGTTTGATCTTGAGCTGCTACCAACATTCCAGTGTTTCCTGTTTCCTGTGATTCCTGATTACCGACTTGGCTTGTTCCAGATCTGTCTCTGGCTCGCTTCCTGACTTTGACCTTGGCTTGTTAAACGGATCTCCTCTGTCCTAACTTCAGCTTCCACCTGGCCATGTCTCCTCTGCTACCCACCTGGCACGCAATCTTGGCTTGAATCATCTACCCTCTGTCCCTGCGTCCCAACGTTCCCTTACCTGCTTCGTCTCACAATTGCCACCTGCCTGCATTAACCCTGCAGCACAACAGCGGTGTTCTTGAGCCCTTTTCTGCAAGCAACTCTGCAGGTGACCTGTGCTACTGTGGGCCCGACTCCTCCTGTCTCCCCTCCAGGGAAGTCTGGAACTTAGCTGCAAGGGAAGCCCTCTCTCCATTGGCCTCCAGCACTTTGTTATCTGACAATATCCTTTTGTATTTCTGACTGGTGGCTCATCAGAAGGTCGTGACTTGGGATCAGCATGCAGCTAAATTCAATCACCCATCAGGGGGTCCCTGGTGAATACCAGCTGATTCTTAGACTCTGTGCCATTGGGAATTCCACTTCACTTGCTCTCATGTGGAATCATGCTTATTCTTTAATAAGTTCTAATCCAAGTTCCAGGTCTTCTCAGTTCCAGCAACACCTAAAGGAGTCCGTTTGAATGCAATAAACTAGCTGATGAGAATACTAGGCTACAATATGGCATTTATTCTAGGTCACTGTAATGCTAAGCAAACTAACCTGGAATCTGAAGCATTGGTAAAGAGTACCATAAACTTTGAACCATATGAACAATGAACAGCATAAACAGTAGGAAAAAAAGGCTTTGCAGTACTCCTTGGCAACAAATAATCAAAAAGTGTCCCAGAGTGCATTCTGTGTATATCACCCTGAATAAACGTGTGTGTATATTTTCTGAAAAGGTATATTCCTGGTAGGCAGTTGTACAGTATCTGGTGCCTGGTTTGGAGACCTCAGCCGACTAATGAAGGGGCCCAATCTATATGGTCGGACAATTGATTACCGTCTCTTTAAATCTGCATGCAGTGGATTGCATCCTCAGAGTCTCAGTCCTTACAATTAGGTATTCAAAGCCTAGTCTCAGCGCCCCAGTACTCACAAACTCAGTCCCTGTGCTCTGGTCTCTGCACAGGCTCAGTAACAGTGCTCCAGTCTCTCAACAGGCTCATTCTTGGCACACCAAGGGTCCCACAGGCCCAGTCTCAGCACGCTGACCCTGGAACATAAAAGGTAAATTACACTGCTGCGGTTTCCCATATAGCAAGGACCCGCTCTCCCTCAAAAGCCTGAGAAAAAAAACCTTTACTCCTCTCCCTCTGTTATCAGGGATTTCTGGGTTTTAAAGATTCTTGTGTGGTTGCATCCACACATCTCCTATTGTGGCTGCAGAAACTCTGGCAGGGGTTGGGGGATGGGTGTGGAAAGAAGGATTAGGCAGTCGCACACAAACGCAGCAGCCTAAGTGCTTGTTCACGCTACTGAGCACCCTGCTATAATAAAAAAAAAATACCACTCTATGTATCAAATGTACAACTATTACTAACTATTACTGTATTAAAGGTAGGAAAAATGTGCTAATGATCCATGATTTCATTTATATGTTATGCAAAAAGAATGAGTCCCTTCTAATACCCAGTGACAAACATAACAATATTAGAGCAAGTCAGTATTGAATCTCTTTCAGTTTATGTTTTGTTTTTGATAGTGGCCAGTACCTCGCATTAAATTCATCAATTATAATGTTATCAAGACCTGTAATAATATAAATAAAAAAGAAGTGAGATCTAAATGTCAGACAATATCTTCTGTTGTCATTGATTAAGCTGTTATTGATTTGTGTATTTTGGCACAGCAGAATTTTAGTGATGCATAATATGGTATTTATGTTGTTATTACATAACTGCTGGTTTCCTTAATATGTTAAGCTAGGTGAAGCTTACAGTGTTATTGACTTGTCTGAATATTTGACAGTGATGCGGAGATCAGGAACTGCAGCAGCTGCACAAATGCTACTGAAATGTCTTTGACAACTGACAACTCTGTACAGTATGTCAAATTAATATTATTAATTTTACTTAATCATTATAATTCTGTTATAATTTAATCATATTCCAAGCGGATAAGATTGTTTTCTTGGAAAGTGCAAGGCACACAGTACTATATTGTGCATTTTGTGTTAATATCTTTTGTAGATCTGTGCATTTTACTTTTGAATAATGAATGATGTTCATCTGTGTATGGCGCTTTTACCTCAGTTAACCCTGTTTATTAAATTGAAGTTGGAGTGTATCAATGTGTTTGGAAATTGCTGTTCAATGTTTCTTCTAATTTTTTAAATATTCAAAATTTAAGTGCACACCTTCTACTAGTGCCTAGAATCAGGTAAAAACACGGGTGTCACTACATGTTAAACCTACAAACCTACAAAATGCAAAAGCATTGTGTATCATAAATAACTTTAGTCTTTTTTACAATTGAATATTGCTTTAAATTTTTCTTAAATTCCTTTTAGCATCTTAGTGCTAATTTTCTCTACCCTAAACTCTTTTAATGAAAGACATAGATTAAAAAGTATAAAATCAACTTTTGAAATTACAAATTCTAGGAAGGGAAAACGCTGGGGAGGAGGATTTGAGCATAGTGCACTAATCCATTAAATATGAAATATATATATTGTCATTTAAACACATAAATGCAGCATTAGCAGCGCTAGCGGTTACAATGCATCACACATAAAGATTCAAATGCTACAATGTACAATTATCTAAAAAAGACCATATAGGCATATAAAACAGTCCATAAACACCAGGTGAGGAAATAAACTATAGGAAGGTAGATATTGCTGTAAGGCTTGCAGTTAGACCATCACCACACCTCGTGGATCCCCCTCCCTATGGTAGAGAACTCACTGCAATCAGGGAAAATTGGCGTATAGATCAAATAACTATCTATAGCAATCATCCAAACTGAACTCCTCGCTCGTGATCTCATGCAGTGGAGCCAATATGCAAAATGAGATGGGGACAACTCATAGCATAATTCCGTGTATACTTTATTGAGTTTAACCCCCCCCCCCTTCTATGATTGCACTTATAAAATATAAAATTGATTACACATTGAGTAAACCACAATGAAATAAATGCAAATGGGTAAATCGCGTCTGCATCTCTCACCCGTAGACCGTCTCGCGGTATCAGTGAAGCAGGAAGATGATCAGACACTGTCTATAATAGCCGTGTGGTCACACCCTAACGTGTTTCATCAGACGAATCGACCTTGGATTTGTTTCTTTATAATTATCCACAGCGCAGGGTGGAGACATTTCTTATGAGTGTTTCCTTTTTTGTGTAAATCCTTTAAATATGCTTATAATTTATTGTTAGTAAATCACAATTTAGTAGTACATAGACATCCACAAAACTCCTAAGTTTTCACAAATTACAACTGTAGAACACTTACTGAAGTATTGCCATATTACTATTTGCATATTTTAAATATAATTTATGGTATATTTACTGTTAAAGGAAAACTTTGCTTTTTCAGACCTCCTTCTGAAAATAATGTTTTGGTACCAATATCGTGAAAATCACTGGACTATAACAGGCATGTAGTCATTAATTGGAGGAAAGTCCCAACCTCTGAATAAAATATTTGTTGGCTTTATCCAAGACAGCTCAAATCTGGGGAGAAGACAAAGTAAAAAAGAGAGACTGAGTATATCATGTGACTTTTCAGATGACAAATAAAAAATGTGCATAAAAAAGAAAAACAATCAAAAATTACAGCTAGCGGGGATCTAAATTGGGGAGGGAAGCCAAAATGTAACTGCTTGTCGATCATGCATTTGAGCGTTACTGCTTCAGTGCGGTCCGGCTGCACAGAATCACATATATATGTGAGTGGAAAAGAAGCCTTCATGGATAAAAGAACTAGGGATTTTTAAGGTGACGAACAGCTCTGGTCAAAACATATGTCTAAAAGAATATCGTTTTATTTGTCAAATTTGTTTTTTTTAAATACATACACAGACCACAATGTTAAAAATTGCCTGTGTACAATTTTTAAAATCTCACATAGATTGTTTGCAATATAGTCGAAGAATAGCAATCTCAACATGTTTCACCAGACGCAGTTTCTTAAGGGGATGTGTTTAGTGCTACTTCTATTGGCAATTGTCACAAACCTTAAGATACAAATCAGAGCTGCATCGCTATAAGTGTAAATAATCAGCTGTTTGAGATCAAATGAGCCCCAGGTGGTCTTGATAGTCAACCGCAGGAGAGGTAATTAGAATAGAAACCTTGAATTTTCCAAGTAGTCAAATCCAAGGATCCCTATGATCAGAGTTAGGCTTACTGCGGTTCAAAGACAATAGATGTCTGTATGTCTCTTTATATTGGAGGACCAGCTTTGATGGCCCAGGTTTCACATGCAGCAGTCCGTGTCTTGCGGCTCCCCGCAACAGTGTCGGCGGGGAGCTGCAAAACAGGGACCACTGCAACATGTCGAGCTTCTATCATTGTTGCTGACCAATCCAAACTGTGTTGGCTATCACCATAGGGCCCTGGGCTGCCAGTTGACCCTAGCTAGTGTTAACTTGCACACGTCCCACATTAAAGCGAAGTTCCGGCCACAAAAAAAATTTCAATGAACATACCCCCGGGACAGTCAGGGCTAGTACATTCCACAATGGCTAGTCTCTGATCTGTCCTGGTTCGCACTTACCTGCAAGAAGAAATACTCACTTTTAAAATGTCTTCTCCAGCGTTGCCATCTCTGTTGTGAGCAGCTGAAGCCAGCGCGATCCTCTTCTGCATCCTCTTCCTTGTCTTCTTCTCCCAGAATGCACCTGCACCGGCCCCTCTCGTCACTTTCGGTGCGGCGCCGCATTCCTCCACAGCTTCTGGGCATGCCCAGAAGCTGATTAGCAGAGAATGCGGCGTCGCACTGGAAGTGACGAGCGGGGCCGGTGCCGTCGCATTGATTCCTGGGAGCGATGACGTTCAGCTCCCAGGAATCAATGCAAACCAGAAGTGACGGAGCGGGCCGCGGCCGCCGAGGGAGGAAGTGGAAGAAAGGTGAGTATTTCTTTCTACAATAACAAGGTAAGTAAAAAAAAAAATCCTAACTATCCATTTCCTTTTCAGGTGAAGAAAAGCAAGCGGATGGCCACAAAATCGATGTTGATTTTGTGGCCGGAACTCCGCTTTAACATGCATTTCACTACACCCAGGTAAAAGATTAATTTTCAACAAATTGATTTCATTGCTAAGCTTTGATGCTAGGACAACTTTGCATCCCTCCAATGATGCTTAAAAAAATGTCTTCTCAGTTTTTATTGACATTAAATGTAAATAATGTTTGGGAGATACACTTAGTTTTTTACTATAGAAATGTGTCTTGGCATATATCCTATGTAGGTTGTATCTCAACAAAATTATAAAAACTCCAATGCAAATAGGTTTTGTAGCAATTCACTTGTGTAGTTATGTTTAAAGTGATACTAAATTCTCAATTTTTTCATTTAAAAATACCAAGCATGTCATACTTACCTGCTCTGTGAAGTGCTTTTGCACAGAGCAGCCCAGATCCTCCTCTTCTTGGGTCCCTCGCTGACGCTCCTGGCCCGTTCCTCCTGCCCCCACAGCAAGCAGCTTGCTATGGGGGCAACCGAACGGATCTGCTGCTCTGTGTGTCCATTCAGACATAGAACAGTGGTTTGGCCCTACCCACTATCTCTAACTGACTTTGATTAACAGAAACGAGGGAGGGAGAGTCCCAGATTGATGAGACTCCCTGGATCGAGGAGGGCTCAGGTAAGTATTAGGGGGGCTGCATAGAATACATTAAGATAAAAAAAACTTCTGACTTTAGAACCAATTTAGCACCACATGGCTAAGGGAGTACTTGAGTGAGACTTTTTATGTTATATAAAAGCACTGGAACAGACTTACAGGAGAACAGATGACTCACTACAAAACCCATTGTAAACCCTATGGTTCCATCTGTCAGGCACTACAAGCACCTTACATAAGATTGGTCCCATACTATGTAGACTTGATGAATGAGAGCTCTAAAAAAAAAGTCAGCTTTCTGCTAGTCTGGCGAAATCTGCTAATCCAGGACTGATTCATTTTAATAAATGTCAGCTGGTCTATGGAATGAATATGTGGACAGACATGCTCTCTTATCCGTTACAAAACCTCTGGCAGCACTGAATGCCTGTTCAGAAAGCACACTAGATGCAGGGCAGCCCAGCACCTCTATTGCATACTAGGCAAGTTCTGCCAATGGTCTATTCTCATGACCCAGTAACCTTGTGGATCATCAACTAGAAAGCTCTCCATATCTAATTTCGCCCCTAGATAATCTCTCACTATATGATGAAGATGCTGCCAATGGGATGCCCTGGGCACCAAAAATTTAAAAATGTTTGAAAGGCATCACTGAGACGGTTCCTTTCGCCGCCACTCCTCTCATGACCTCAAAATGACGTTTTCAACCTACCAGAGTTGAGAAAGGTGTTACATAAACTCCTCTTTAAGGTTTCCTCAAGAGATTTCATCTTCTGATCCCTCAATGGGGATGGGATGAGTTCGGAGACTTTCCCTATGTAATGGTGGTCAAGGAGGGTGGCCAGCCAATAGCGATCCTTCTCCTTGATGCTATGTATTCTCGGGTCCTTTCGCAGGCTTTGAAAAATAAGGGAGGCCATGCACCACAAGTTTGCGGAGGCATGAGAAGCAGACTCCTCAGGGTCACTGAGGATTACAGTATCTGGAACTGCTTGTTTCCAGCCACATACTACTCCCAAGGGTTCTGGGGATAAAAAAACATCTGTTAAGGGTTGATGTATGTCTTGCTGTGCTTCAATGCCTTCAAAGCTGCCAGAATCCTCCCTCTCCTCTTGTGTGTTCTGTGGCGTAGGAAGAATGGTGTCTACATAAAGTGGGCCTTGAGAGAAAAGGAAGTCCTCCTTTTCCTCCCGCTGCTCTGCCTTGAGTGCCCTGTTCGTATTGCTACACATAGTCTGCTCCAGCAGGAACACAACAAGGATCGTGTCACTGACGCATACATTGTCATGGCTCACCATCCTTGTGGCCTCCTCAAATAGTGACAGTACAGTGCATGCATCCTTTATCAACAGCCATCAGTGTGGGGAAAAAAAGTCAAGCTGTGAGCCTGTTGTTGTGCCATACTCAAACAGGTACTTGTTAACTGCCCTCTGCTTTATGTGCACCTGCTGTCAAAAATTAAGTGGTTTACGGGCAGGTGCCATTCCCACTGAATTTCAGCCAGCCGAGCATTGGTTGTGTATGACCGCCTGAAATGGCTTCAGACTCTTCTGGCCTGCGTCAGCAGATCTTCCAACCCTGGGTACCTGTTTAAAACATACTGTACCATCAAATTGAGCATATATGCCAGGCATGGCACATGTGTCAACTTTCCATGTCTAAGAGCAGACAGGAGGTTTGTGCCATTATCGCACACCACCATTCCTGGCTCCAGCTGGTGTGACGTGAACCATCTCTGGGCCTGATGCTCCAGAGCTGCCAAAATCTGTGCTCTGGTGTGGCTCCTGTCCGTTAAACAGACCAGCTGAAGCACTGCATGGCACCTTTCAGCCTGACTCATTGAATAGCCCCTTGAACGCTTAGGGGGTGCTTGTAGTTCATGGGACAATTCAGCAGAGGAGGGCATGGAGGAGGAGGAGGAGGGGGTGGAGCTGACAAATCCTGCATCATCACTGCTAGCTATATTATTGTGGCACAACAAGCTGCAGCACTGAGCCCTGTCCTGCATCCTCTCGAGCTGAAAGCAGAGTTACCCAGTGTGCTGTGAACTAAATATATTGTCCCTAACCATGCTAGCAGTAACATGAGGCTGACTGCCTTGCCCAATGATGCTACAAGATTGCCTTCCACATGATGGTAGAGATCTAGAATAGACTTACATAAAAAGAAATATGGACTGGGAACTGCCATTGTTGTACAGCACATTCTGCAAATTCATAGAAGGGGACAAAATCCACCAGAGGCAAAGACAGTTGTAAAGCCAGCAGTGGCTGTATTTTTTTCACTGCAGCAGATGGGGCAGAAAAATCTGCCTGCTGTAGTTTATAGCTGATGGTGTGCTTTTGGCAGACGATCTGCAAGGATCTGAGACACCCTGCGGTATACCATTATCCCTGTCAGTGGAAGCTGCTAAGAGGTCATGAGGTATAGCAGGGGTAGACTAGAAAGTTGATGAGTGAGGAGGAGCAGAATTGCATCTCTTTTGTGTGGCTTTCAGGTACTCTTGCCAATGGGCTGAGTGGTGGGAGATTAAATGCATTGTCAAGCATGAGGTACCCAAATGGCTGCTGTTTTTGCCTTCCTCAACCTTAGAACCAAGATCTGAATCAAGTAATGGCTGTGCATCATCAAGGAGCAAGTGGCCGACGCTGTGTTCAAATAACTCAGCTGACTCCTCCATGCCTGATGCTGGGGATATGGCAGGAGTAGCTGTGGACAAGGAGGCAGAATAAGGTACTCTGGCAGCTGCTGTGGACTGCACACTAGTCTCTGCTTGGGTGACAGAGGATGAGGAGGATGATGATGGTTTAGTAAGCCAGTCCACCACCTTCTCTGCATGCTGTGGCGGGATGGCACAGGCAACATCACTAAAAAGAGTAAATTATGCCATTACTGGGGATGGACCACATCCACATTTGACTGTGGACACATATGCACATATTCTGCTGGCCCCCCTCATAGTGCCATGGGAACGTCTGCCTCTACTTGTTGGCCTTCCAGAAATTATCCTGAGGGGCTTAATAACAAATGTAATAAAGATGTGGAAATGTGTATGTGGATGCACTTTAATCAATGGAAAGTGGTGTTTGGTGCACTTTAACTTGAGTACTCACTACACAGACACACTACAATATACTGCAGTAAAACTGCACTGACGCACTGCAATATACTGTGGTAAACGTGCACTAATGCACTAGAATATGGTGCATTAAACATGCAGCAATTCACTCAAATATACTGGGTTAAATGTGCAGTAATGTACTCAAATATACTGAGTTAAAAGTGCAGTAACATGTGGCTATATACTGAGTTAAATGTACAGTAACACACGTATATATACTGTGTTAAACATGCAGTAATGCAAAAAAATTAATATTTCCTAAACGTGGACATTTTAGGAGATATTTACTTTAGATGCAGCCAGTGACAACACCACATGGACTCTGAAGGAATAAAATATCCGTGTCGTTCCTTCAGAGCTGTGCCGTAAACAGCAACTTATACTTAATCCTTAAGGATTGCATTAAGATAGAAAACCTTGTGCCTGTACAATCACTTAAGGAAAACAGTGTTCTTCCCATTTAAAAATATTCCTATTCCCTCTATAAACATTCCCCGAACAAACTTAAACGCACTTGAAACATAAAATCTCATGAACACTTGAGCCTATTGTGTTTTCTTTATCACTGTGTCTTTATAAGACCTCCAGAAATTCAATATTACTCTTTGTGAAGATATTCAACTAATATAAGTCGTGCATGTGCCACCATCACTATCAAATGTACACTTATCTTACTGATTGGACCCTACATATTATGTACGGTAAGAAGCGCTTTATGTCCTTTTACAGACAAATGGTGGAGCTCCAGAAACGTCAGGTGATTCAACTTATTGTTGTTTCAATCACATTCTGTTTGATGGTACTTTAAGGCAATTTTTTCTTTTCAAAGCCTTTCCAATGGAACGGCTTTATTTTAAGATGGTCACATTTTATTTGTAGGAATTTTCCTTTAAAGCAGCCTTCTCCACTCTTCCTCCACTCAAAAAAAAAAAAAGAAAAACTCATAAAAGAGTTTTTTCACTTTTACATAAGATTCCTCATACGCCACTTACAGAATATCCCTCCCATTAAATCAGGATAGGCAAGCCTTTGAGATTTCTTTAGTGGCAAACCATAGTAACCTTTACTAATAATAATGCACATTTTAGGCCCCTTTCACACTTATGCGATGCGGTTTTACCGCGATTTTGCAGCGCGATTTTGACGCGACTTTGCCGCGATTTTGAAAGCAATGGCTATGGCTCAAAACGCAATCAAATCGTGGCAAAGTAGTACAGGAACCACTTTGAAGTCGGTGCGACTTCAAAACGCACTGATATGAATGGGGCTCATTGAAAATAATCGAAAACGACTTGTCATGCGATTTTGCGGTCCAAAATCGCGGGACAAGTCGCACTAGTGTGAAAGGGGCCTTATAGATGTACTCTTATCTGGAAACAATAACCAGGCTATTTACTGAATGGCAAATTTTGAGCCTGTGTCCCCTTTAAAGTGACATACAGTTTATAACCTTGAAGACCTTCAGGCTTCCCTTGATATTTAGAACATCACTATCAGGTGTGGATTTAAAATTGAGGTTACTCTCTCTTTAAGGTTGCTATCTGCAGTTTCTCTTCCTTTCCTCCGCTCGGACACATATATAAAGGAAAAAACTCCAGATAGTGCTTTATCCTAAATACATTTTATTACGATTCCCCTACCCTTAAAAAAATTACTCACATTGTGCATATGATAACAAAGCAGCTCATATATTGATTCCTATATGGTTAACACACATCAGTAATCTATCGCTCTCTTTCTTTAGGAAATAAAAAAAAGTGATTTCTTCATCTAATGTAGTCCTTCCTCTACATGTTTCATCACTACTTCCTGTGACTTCCTCAGAGGGATATGATATCATATCACCCTGAGGAAGTCACAATCTTCTGCCTTCAACACTGCCCACCCGCTGCTGCCCAAAGGGGTGGTACATCATTAGTCTGGTATCTCCACCGCAGCCTGTCCACCTTGGGAGGGCCTGATGTTAGTTAAACTACCAACATAGTTTTTGGTATATATGAAGCCAAAAGCTATGACATTGATAAAACTACTGATTATATAGGTGCGACAAGCCTATGTATCATGTCCAGGGAAGCATATTGCCAACATGTGCAGAAAATGCAAGTAAATGGATGAAATACTGAAAAATTAATCAGAAACACACAGTTATGGTGAGAAAGGGATATGTAGTTACCCATAGGTAGTAGATGGCAGTTGTAGGAATAGAGATGACCTAGGTGCTGTCAGATGTTTCCCTGGTCTGAGAGGCATATATACTGTAGGTAATGTGTGTTTGTACTATTGATTTGAAACACATGTACTGCAGACATTTCAGGCCCCACTCGTACCTTGGGAAGTTGTTGGTTGTTAGCCAGCCTAGGTGATCTTTTAAGAAAGGTGTGATTAATGTGTTTGCTTATTTCCTGGGTACATATATTGATATTTCTATAATATTGCAAAGTATAGGAGAATAAAACAACAATAATCATATGTAAGGATACCTTAACTAGCAGCAATTTCTTACATTCTAGCTCTTACATTTAGTTATTGTCACACTGCAAATGAGCATAAAGTTAAAGCTACTACAATATTTTGTAAAATTGGAAATTAAGAATCACCTCTATTTCTAAATATGATTGTCAAATTATTGAAGGATACGTTCTATAGGTCACTGGGCATTTTGCTCTTTGTCTTATTCCAAAAGCTTGGATGTTTTAAAAATCTAGTAAAAATGTGTCTAAATAATAAAATACAAACGTACATTAAGAAGAAAATTACACACTGGAAAACAACACTAAACTTATCTATAATAGGTAAGTATAATTTCAAGCAGTGGCTTTATACCTGATTTACCAAGCAAGCTACCAGTGCCATGGAAAATTCTGTCCTTTTGTTTCAACTCTCTTAACAACCAGACAAATGTTTTTCTAGTGTTTTGTTTCCAAATAGTATTCAAAATAAGGCCCATGGTGTGTCAATAGAGAGGCTAATTGAGGAAGTGTCCTTGTTTCTCTAATACAAAAAGCAGCCATGTGTCACTGTTTACCAGCTTCGTACTATGATTTTGTAATCTTAAAATGTTTTGAGCTTTAACCTGTACGTTATGTACCAGAGGGATCCTTTATGTATTCTCTAAACTGTAGTGACATATAAAAGCACAGATGTGAATTATTCAGTAAGTTGAATACAGATGAGTAGACAATCCAGGGTGTAGTGTGCCTGAAAGCAATAAAGGCAGTGAGAGATATGAGCCAGAGATATCAGAGTTTCAGTGTCAAATATTATGAGTATAAATAGGCTTAAAACCATTTTTTTTAGTCTTATATAGAGTGTGAACCTTTGTCTGTTTTTTAAACATGTCCCAATGGGGTAAATTCACCTTTTGTATTTCTCCAGGGGATCACTGTCACGTGAACTGAAAGTTAGAGAAAATTCAAAATTTTGCTTTATTGACAGAAAAGTAATAGTGACATTGCAAGTGATGCATGAAGAGTGGAGCCAACCTTGGTCAAAAGTGTGAGAGGTAGAGTGGCTTCCGAGATAAAATAACTATATTATATTTAGGACTTTGCTATAGGGCAGTTGGACCCCTTTAGATGTGAGGAGTACATTAGAGTGTGGAGCCAACCTTGTTCAAGAGTGTGAGAGGTAGCGTGGCTTTGGAGATAAAAGAACAATACAGTATTATATTTAGGACATGGCTATAGAGCAGTTGGACCCCTTTAGATGTGAGCACTGAGCAGTGCATTGCTAAAACCAAAAATTCCTATAAGTAACCCTGATTAGAGTTGCTAAATGTAGATCCGTACATGTTGTATGCTATTTATCGGCTGCTGTTATTTGAAATAGGAGGTGGGAATTGTAGCAGAACTATCATGTTATATGTCTTATCTAGAATAACAAAATTGTCAAGTAATGCAGAACTAATCAAATCAGTAATGAGCTGTGTCTTACCAGATGACCATATACTATTAGATTTCTTTTGTTCAGCCTTCAGGCTAAATGAAAGAAAGCTAACAGATTCCTCCATCCACACAAATGACTTGAATGGATGAATCCCAATTGCTAGGCCATTGTATTCTGACAGCCACTAGCACTGGCTAGTAAGAATACCTGAATAGTATCTTCAGTTACCTGGCTGCAGACACTGTTTGGCTGACAATTTTTAGCCTGTCTCCATCAAAAAAAGATGACGAGTAATCGACTTTTGTCAAGCTAACAGGGAAATCCACTGTTAGAATTTCAGCACATTCCTCTAGCTTTTATAAATTATAAAAGGCTAGCGCTGAGGATTAAAATTAGTCTTATAGTACAGTATGGTAAGCTGCTGCTGGTATAAAAAGGGAAGTGCCTTAAAAAGTGTAAAATGTGAAAATACCTGCGCTGCTTCACAGAACAAATAAATGAATATATATATATAAGTTAATAAATATTGTGTATAAAGTGGCGGTGCTTAACTTAATGTGTACAATAACTATATAATGATTACCAATCAATATGCATAAACAATGAACGTGAATAAAATAAATATAAACTGTTATCTTATTTCTTTCAATAAATCATGTGCTTAAAAAATAGTGACAGTCTTTGTGCAAAACATAAGTCCAAAGTGCTGCGTGCTCATACAAAAAAGTGCCGGTGCTCTCTGTACATGAGTAGGTGCTCCCCTCTTGGTCCCCTACTCACCAGAAGCCAAATAATACAGCGCTTTGAGACTCTCCTTTGATGATAAGTGCCTTATTAATCCAACGGTTCAACAGCTTTATAAATGCAGTGTAGATCACAACATCCAGGTAGTGCTCAAAAAAGAAAGAGATGCTGGCATTGTGAAGTATGTAAAAACTTTATTTGATGCACACAATACAGGTTACACTTACAATTTAGCAGAGGTTCAAACGCCTGAAAACCATCCCACGGGTCACCACTCAGATGGCTGTACTCACTCCCCGTGTCATCGTATATCGGAAGTTGGATGTAGTCGGGCGTAGTGCGTATTCGGACGAACGGCTTGTTGAATGTCATGCAACACTGTCCCCATATGAAATTTCCATCCTTTTTTTTTTCACACAAACAGAGCTTTCTTTTGGTGGTATTTAATCATAATTGGGTTTTTTATTTTTTGCACTATAAATGAAAAAAGACCAAAAATTTTGTGAAAAAATGCTTTTTTCTTCGTTTCGGTTTTAAATTTTGCAAATTTAGTCATTTTTCTTCATAAGTTTTGGCCAAAATTTATACTGCTACATATCTTTAGTAAAAATAACCCAAATAAGTATACATTTTTTGGTCTTTGGGAAGGCTATAGAGTCTACAAGCTATGGTACCAATCATTGAAAATTGATCACACCTGATGTACTGGCAGCCTATCTCATTTCTTGAGACCCTAACAAGTCAGGAAAGTATAAATACCCCCCAAATTACCCCTTTTTGGAAAGTAGACATTCCAGGGTATTTAGTAAGGGGCATGGTGAGTTTTTTGAAGTTGTAATTTTTTCCCACAATTCTTTGCAAAATGAAGATTTAAAAAAATATATATATATTTTTCACAAAATGGTCATATTACAAAGTTATTTCTCACACACAGTATAGGCATACTTGCAACTATACCCCAAAATACATTCTGCTACTCCTCCTGAGTATGGCGATACCACATGTGTGAGACTTTTCCACAGCCTGACCACACACAGAGGCCCAACATCTAAGGAGCACCGTCAGGCGTTCTAGAAGCAAAAATTACACATATAATTTTCTGACGACCTATCACACTTTTGAAGGCCCTGGAGCACCTGGACAATGGAAACCCCATAAAATGACCCCATTTTGGAAAGAAAACACCCCAACACATGATCTAGGAGGCATAATGAGTCTTTTGAACATGTCATTTTTTCCCACAAATTTTTGGAAAATGTGGAAAGAAAACCAAAACGCTTTTTTTTTTACACAAAGTTGTCCATTTATAAGACATTTCTAACACATAGCATGTACATAGCAAAAAAAAAATGACACCCCAAAATACATTCTGCTACTCCTTCTGAGTATGACGATAGTGTGACACTTTTCCACAGCCTGACCACATACAGAGGCCCAACAAGCAGGGAGCACCGTCATTTCCTGACTTCCCATTACAATTTTGTGGGGCACTGATAAGCATTGTAGTGGCACTGATGTGGCCCGGATGAGCACTGATGTGGCATGGATGTGGCCCGGATGAGCACTGACGTGGCATGGATGTGGCACTGATGAGCACTGACGTGGCATGGATGTGGCACTGATTAGCACTGACGTGGCATGGATGTGGCACTGATGAGCACTGACGTGGGATGGATGTGGCACTGATGAGCACTGATGTGGCATGGATTAGCCCTGATGTGGCATGGATGTGGCATGGATGAGCACTGACGTGGCATGGATGAGGCACAGATGAGCACCCTGACATGGCATAGATGTGGCACAGATGAGCACTGACATGGCACGGATGTGGCATGGATGAGCACTGACGTGGCATGGATGTGGCACGGATGAGCACTGACATGGCATTGATGTGGCATGGATGTGGCACGGATGAGCACTGACGTGGCATGGATGTAGCACGGATGAGCACTGATGTGGCATGGATGCGGCACTGATGAGCACTGACGTGGCATGGATATGGCACTGATGTGGCATGGATGAGGCACTGATGAGCACTGACGTGGGATGGATGTGGCACTGATGTGGCATGGATTAGCCCTGACGTGGCATGGATGAGGCACAGATGAGCACCCTGACGTGGCATGGATGTGGCACACATGAGCACTGACGTGGCATGGATGTGGCACTGATGAGCACTGACATGACATGGACGTGGCATGGATGAGCACTGACGTGGCATTGATGTGGCACGGATGAGCACTGATGTGGCATGGATGAGCACTGACGTGGCATGGATGAGCACTGGCGTGGCATTGATGTGGCACGGATGAGCACTGACGTGGCATGGATGAGCACTGACATGGCACGGATGAGCACTGACAAGGGATGGATGAGCATGGATGTGGCATGGATGAGCACTGAGGTAGCATGGGCAGGCACAGATGTGGCATGGATGTGGCACAGATGAGGCACGGATGAGGCAATGGATGAGCACGGATGTGGCATGGATGAGCACTGAGGTGGCATGGATGAGGCACTGATGGGGCACGGATGAGGCACTGATGGGGCACGGATGAGGCACTGATAGGGCACAGATGAGGCACTGATAGGGCACAGATGAGGCAAAGGAGGCACTGATAGGGCACAGATGAGGCACTGATAGGGCACAGATGAGGCAGAGGAGGCACTGATAGGGCACAGATGAGGCAGAGGAGGCACTGATAGGGCACAGAGGAGGCACTGATAGGGCACAGATGAGGCAGAGGAGGCCCTGATCCAGGGCACAGATGAGGCAGAGGAGGCACTGATCCAGGGCACAGATGAGGCAGAGGAGGCACTGATCCAGGGCACAGATGAGGCAGAGGAGGCGTGCAGCTGCAGTTTCTCTCCTCTCCTCGCACGCGGTACCGATTGCTGTGTACAGCGTGCGAGGAGAGGAGAGAAATGAACCGGACATGCGCCGGTTTGTTGTGAAGTGATCGCTCCGTCATTGGACGGAGCGATCACGTGGTAAAGGACCACTCTCATTGGCCCTTTACCGCGATCCGTGATGCGTCGGGTCCCCGGGACCCGGCGAGCACAGACGCTCCCGTGTGCGCGCCCCAGGGGGCGCATGGGAGCGCGATTCTGGGAGGACGTCCATGTACGCCCTCCCAGAACTAGACAACCGCGCTGTAGCCGTCTTTCGGCTATGGCCCGGTTGGAAAGTGGTTAATTGGCTCCTGTCTAAACTGGACCTAGTATGTGTATGTATGAATGTGAGTTAGATACTTTAGATTGTAAGCTCCTTGAGGGCAGGGACTGATGTAAATGAATAATATATTTGTATGTAAAACGTTGCATAAATTGACAGCGCTATAAAAGTACCTGAAATAAATAAATAAAAAAATTAACAGTTGAACCCACTTTTGGCATACTTTCTACAGTGGAAATCAAATATGCTTCGAAAGTGCTTCCCAACACTGTTGAAAAAGATCCCAGAAATATGCTCATAGGTTGCTTTTATTTCACCCTTCTTATCCCAAACAGAGAGGAGCTAATCTTCCTGGGTTCTATTCGCTGATGGTTTGGCAAATCCTGTTTGAGATTTAGCAAACTTACAGTCCCAAGAAAATCCTACTAAAGTATATGGGTGCAGGGGGTTTCTGACCATTTTTTGAACTAATAGGCAAGCTATTATTAAACAAAGGCATAAGAGGATAGATACTGCCAAGTGGTACATGTGCCAATACCTACAATGATAAAAATAAAAATCATACAGCAAAGAGGGGGGCCCTTCTCATGCAGCTTTGACGGAAAAACACAAATCCTTAAAATTACATGTTTGGGGGATACCTTAAAGCAGTATGTGGGTTTTTGGAACAGTATGATTTTCAGAAACAGCCTCAACATACTCTTGCACCATATTTGTGAAATTGTTTTCTTTTGCTTGTACAGTGAACATGGCTTACATATGGCAGCCTGATCTGATTCAAGGCTTTTTTTTTTAGATAATTTTAGCAGCAGCATAGTTTATTTAATCTGTGATGGTTGAGGTTATCTGTGCTTTTTAAGGAAAAACTGTCCTGTTACTAGCTAATTCTTACCAATTTTTCATTAGGAATCAAGAGACCACAGACTGGACAGAGCAGTTTTAATGAGCAAGACTAGGCTGAAATATTTTAGAAACAACAGGGCACAGCAATGTTTTCATACAGAAATTAGGAAGATAAAGCAGTGTGAAAATGGACAGAAGCAAGGAGAATAGGCCTAACAAAGGTGTACCAAACTTTTTTAGTTCAATGGGCATTGAATAGCAAATTGGTCCATCAATTTGTATAAGCTGTGAAAGGCATTTCCAAGAACAAAAGGTCAGCAGCAAACATAAAAGAATATCCCAATAAAATAAAAACTAATATATCTTCAAAAGAGATAAAAACCCAAAATACCAACCCCTGAAACTAAAACTCCGTTTTCTCTGTAAGTCTTGCAGTAAAATGTTGAAATGTTGGCAACTCTTTTGTAGCCTTAAAGGGTAACTCCACTTTTGTGGGGGAAAAAAAAGCAAACAAAGAAAAAATAATATAGTGTGTACAATATTGACACAAGTCATACTGTAATTGCATGTTATTAAAAAAATAAATTTCCTTTTCAATCTGCAGCTGCTGTAATTTTCTGAAAATGCAATGCATTTTTGGTGAGATAGTGAGTTAGGAACACGTCTAAAGGGATGCAGGCCCAGCAGCTTTCCTCATTAGTACCCTGATTGCTGCACAGCTGATTGATATTAATGAACCCACTCCCATTAGACTCACTTAGCACAGAGGCACAGAGGAACAAACAATGTTTTTTTCAGAATAACAAAATAATCTGCAACTAAATTTGTTAAATCCTTGCAATGTACATAGATCACCCAGAGGGGAAACTTTTTTTCTCAAACAAAAGTGGAGTTAAGCTTTAAACAATATACTAATTGAGGCTGGGAACTCTGTATTAAATGCATGCATGCATGGGGAGGCTGTTCATGAACAGCTTGTCATCCTTTACTGAAAGACATTTTCATAGTAAACCCAGATGGAATGTTGAGTTTGGTGATTGAAAATGTTGTACACAGGTTCCAGACAGCCTTGAGCCTGAACAGGCTCCTGTGCTGTTCATAATCCTTACTCTGCTTACATGATTTGAACTGGTACAATAACACTCATCTGTAAACTCATGAAAAACAATTGAAAGGTATGTAAACTCCAACAATGAGATTCTCTTTTTTGCTCGTATGTGTTATGTAAAATATGCAGTTACATATTCTATATCTGTTTGATAAATGCAAAAAAAAAAACTGTTGTCAGGTCAAAAGCTGATAACTTTCTATGCTCTTTGCCTGTCATCAGTTATATTGTTATCAGGACTAAAGGACCTTGGCCATCTAGGTTATGTACATAAGGACATGGAGATTTTCCAGTAGTCTCAGTCTGTTTTAGTTGTCCCTATACCGTATGGTGAGTGAGTGTTGACATCCTGGCACAGGAAGTGTGTTATTGGTAAAATCACCAGGTGAGAAAAAAATGAAAGTCATCAGCTACAAATACTGTAGCTGCTGACTTTTAATATATAGACATTTACCTGTCAAGGCAGCCCACAATGTCAGCACCCCAGCCAATTTTCTGATTGGCTGCCGGGTGCTGCTGCCGCCATTCACTGTAAGGGTAACCGGCAATGAAGCCTTTCGGCTTCACAGATGTCTCCCTATTACGCATGCGCGAAGCGCGTTGCGCATTCTGATTGGCTCAGCGGCAGGGGAAGGAGAAGCTGGACAGAACTTCCGAGGGATGGCAGCACTGTCTCCTGGAAGTGGGGAAGGGTACCTGTCAAAAACAGGTACCCATTTCCCCCTCCCCCTGAAAGGTGCCAAATGGGGCACCGAAGGGAGGGAGGAAGCAAATGAGCAGAAGATCCACTTTTTGGTGGAACTCCGCTTTAAGCAATATCGTTATTTTTTTAAAATGACCTGCATTGGCTATGTTTAGAGGCATCAGTAAGGGGCATGTGTGTGTGTACCATGCTTACGTGTTACCTAGCATTGTATTGACAGTGATATAAATTGGAACCTCATCCCCGCTCTCTGCTGGAAAGTTGGAATAGTTAGGAATATACATAGCCTAAAAGTTTTCTTTTGCCTACATTACGTTATTGCATGAGTAACATAACACAATTGCTGTGTTGCGACACTGATGTATTTATTTTAAAGAGGATTCATTGAAGTCATGCAAAACTACTGCTGTTAACTTGTTTGACTTTGGGCAATTAACATGCACTTCCATATGGTAGTATTGAACAATAAGCCACTGAAGAAATAAATAAGCAGAGCCACTTTTGCGATTTTTGATTTTTAACCGTATTTTAGTGCCAAGATAAGCAGAGAGAACATCTGGTAATCATGTCCAGATCAAACAAACCACAGACAGGGCTTACAAATACTGTTCTGCTTGGATATTAATGCTGTTTTAAAGTCAATGATACATTTATAAAGTTATGCACATTTAATACAATTTGTGTCCTGGCTTTAGCACTGTAACTAACTAACTGTAGTATATATAATATGTTACCTTAGTATACACCTCGGGTTCTGACATAAAGTATAACAGCACATGTAATTAAAAAATGAAGGTCTTATGAGCATCTTTGCAACCTTCCTCCTCCCACTCGCAAACAGATACATTTTTCTGTGTTTTTAAAATAGGAATTGAAGGATATCTGTGCAATGCTTGGTCTCCATTTCATTAAATAGCTCAATCCTTGTTTAAATTTGTAGAGGCAAAATGACTACATAAATTGGTAAATTGTTGATAGTACTGAGGCATGGCGTGAGGGTAGATATAACATTCCAATTCCTATAAAAACCTTAACCACTTAACCCCTGGAAGATTTACCCCCCTTCATGACCAGGCTATTTTTTGTGATATGGCACGGTGTTACTTTAACTGACAATTTGCGCAATCGTGCAACGTTGTACCCAAAGAAAATGTTTGTCTTTTTTTCCCACAAATAGAGCTTTCTTTTTTGCACTATAAACAAAAAAATACGAACAATTTTGAAAAAAAAAAATATATAATTTTTTTTATTTTCTGCTATAATACATATCCAATAAAAAAAAAAAAAAAAAATGTAAAAACGAATTTCTTAATACATTTAGGCCAATTTGTATTCTGCTACATATTTTTGGTAAGAAAATCCCAATAGACGTATATTGCGCAAAAGTTATCGCATTTACAAAACTAAGAGATATTTTTATTTATTGGTTATTTTCTTTATTTCTCACTAGTAATGGTGGCAATCAGCGACTTATAGCAGGACTGCGATATTGCGGTGGACAATTTGGACACTAACTGACACTTTTGACACTTTTTGGGCAACGGTGACATTATTACAGTGAAAAAATATGCACTGTCACTATGCAAATGACATAGAGAAGGGGGTTACATCAGGGGCAATCAAAGGGATATATGTGTGCCTAGCCAGTGTTTGTGTACTGTGTGGGAGGTGCTTTTACTAGGGAAAGGCATCTATCCATTCCCCTTTTTGCAGGAACACAGGATCCATGCCTTCTCTACTGACAGAACAGCGATCTGCATTGTTTATATAGCTGCCTGTATACTGAACGATCAGCGGGTGCGGGTGGACATCGAGTGGGAAACACAATTTTTTTTATTTTTAATAAAGGATTTGTCAAAAATTGTTTTGTGTGGTTATTACTTTCGTACAATTTTTTGGTGAATGGGTAGGGGTACTATGTACCCGATACCCATTAACATAGGAGGGGGTGAGGGATCTGGTAGAGGGGGCTTCCAAATTCTGATAAGCTCCCCGCCCGAAAACCACAACAACCACAGCCCCAGGGTTGTCAGGAAGAGGTCCTTATTCCTATCAACATCCCCCTTCCCCAAAGCACCCACCCCCCATGCTGAGGGCATGTGACCTGGTATGGTTCAGGGGGGGCGCTTGCTCGTCCTCCTCCTCTTTCTTGACCTGCCAGGCTGCATGCCCGGATAAGGGTCTGGTATTGAATTCGCAGGGGACCCCACTCCATTTTTTTTTTAACATTTTGGTGTGTGTGTGTGTGTGGGGGGGGGGGGGGGGTAGGGGAGAGTACTCCATGCCCTTTTTCTCTTTTTTATTTTTCAACGGCCAGGTGCTGGCAATTGTAATCATGAGTCATTTTAAATAATTTTGACTTGTTTTTTTTTCTTTAGAAATGTCAGTTTTGCTGTAGCATGTTTTATACATGCTACAGATGCACCACTTTACAGGCACATTAAGGGTACCCCACCAGGCACTATATTTTTATTGTTGCATAATTAAAATCACTGCTACTAAAAAAATGATTGTTTCTTTTTTTTTTTTTTTTTTATATTGATACGTGCCCTCCAGGGCAGTACCCGACCCCCCCATATCTCTTTTATGGGTAATTACTTGCAAATAAGCCTTCAAAATGGGCACTTTTAATTTTTACTGTTGAGCTCCTATAGACTTCAAAAGGGTTTGCAGTTCGGGTTCGAACATTTCCCCTGTTTGGGAGTTCTACTATGAACCGAACAGGAGAGTGTTCGGCCCATCCCTATTGCTTGCAATATTCTCTCGGCAGGGACGGCTTCACTTGTCCTCACACCCCAGCAGTAAAAATTTCAAGAGCAGCATCACTAGTACCAGAGCCGCCCACTTTAGAAGCAACTGCCTTATTATTTTAAAAACTCATGATCTTCCTCAAAACATTCTCCTCCTCTGCTGTGTTTTATAAGTCACCCCAAACTTGTTCCCACAACCTACAAATATTTACCACCATTAAATGATTATCACTTGACTCTGAATCTGACATGTTTAAAGTAAAAACATGAAAATAACAGTAGTTGAGACATATATTAGTTTTTAATATTTTCTCATCACATTCTAAAAGTTGACAGTTTTCACACTTATCCTTTTCCACCTAAGCTATAATTTGATTTGAAGATGTTACAGGCACCAATGACTGAAGACTGAGAAGAAGGTGAACTTGTACTTAGTGGGAGAGTTGCTTTAATGGGGTCATAAGAAATATTAAAGCGGAGTTCCACCCTCAGAATCACTTTTTAAACAAAAATAGCCCATTAATATTAATACATCTCGCTTGACAAAACCGCTATTTGCATATTTATGAGTTGAACAGTGTATTTGTTTAGTGAAAATCTTATTTTTAAAATTGCTGCCTGTGCGTTGTCATCTTTACTAAGGGCATCTGAAGCCGCAGTGTAAGACTTAGTGACCTTCCTGATTGCTGTTCATTCTGGCTACCCAGAATGCAGCAGGAAATCCTGCACATGGGCAGTACTATGCTTTAGGCATAGTACAGGTTGCTATAGAGACGTCTGCTCAGGAGGAAGTTGCCACCCTCTATATCCCTTCCCCGCCTCCCGGAAGACACAAGTGCAGGAGACAGAGACAGAGTCAGACAGAGACACACACATACACACACTGCCAGCTATTACAGTAAGAAAGCTCTTGGGGAACTTTAATGTAACGGATTGGGGGCAGCATGGTTATTGTGGCAGCAACACTGTGATGGCACCCTTTAATTGGGGGCAGGATTGTGGAAGGATGGCTGGATCGATGTAACACAGTGATGGGGTCTGCACTGTGCATTGATGGATGGATGTCACACCGAGATGGGGTCAGCACAGTATGACATACAACCATCCATCCATCCACAGTGCTGCCCCCAATAGCAGTGCCATCAAAGTGCTGCCAAAATCACAGTGCTGCCAAACTCACAGTGCTGCCAAAATCACAGTGCTGCCAAAATCAAAGTGCCATCACAGTGCTGCCAAAATCACAGTGCATTCACAGTGCTGCCAAAATCACAGTGCTGCCAAAATCACAGTGCCACCACATTGCTGCAAAAATCACAGTGCCATTACATTGCTGCAAAAATCACAGTGCCATTACATTGCTGCAAAAATTACAGTGCCATTACATTGCTGCCCAAATCACAGTGCTGCAAAAAATCACAGTGCCATTACATTGCTGCCCAAATCACAGTGCTTCAAAAAATCACAGTGCCATTACATTTTGGCCCCCATCACAGTGCCGCCAAAATGACAGTGCCATCAACCACAGTGCCCAAATTACAGTTTCCATCATAGTGCCCAAAATTACAATGTTTATCACAGTGCCAAAATTATAGTGTCCACCAATGTGCCCAACTGTGCACTCACTGACTGACAAAAAGAAGTTGTAAAGTATTAATTGATCTGAAAAGCGCAGATAGGTCTGCAACGATGTGACTCTGCTATTAAAGTGGTACTGGCAAAAATAGCAGTGTTACCCTTATTAAAGATGGCGCCGGACGTGCTTGACTCCGCCTCTCTTGCATCATTTCCGGTTTGGAAATAACTCGATGTGAGGAGAGGCCAGCCCACTTCACTGCCCATTGACTTCTGGGAGTAATTACAACCAGCTCCCATGAGGCAATGCAAAACAGGAAGTGACGATGGTGGCCACAAGGGAGGAGGGGGGAGGAAGGAGGAAGTGCACATTAAAATTCCCTAAATAGAAGGTAAGGAACACACACAAAAAAAAAAAAAATGCCCAATTGTTGTTTAGCATTGACAGCCCGAACTAAAACTAGTAAGTTGTAAAACAGGGTGGAACTCCACTTTAAGTAGTATCCATGTACAAAGTTAAGAAGTTGACAATGTCAAGCACTTAGAAGGGATTAACTTTCTTGTCCTGCATTGTACATGATAGCAACAGAGCTGTGACTACTGGCAGGAGCACAGGAGAAAAAAGGCTTTAGGGGACCAGTTGCATGAAAAAAGGATTCTATGTGAGTGAAATAAATGGATTTTTAACCCTTTGCCAGCCCCTCCTGGGCAAAGCGACCTATCGCTACGTCGCTCGCGCCCATGAGCCTCTTTGGGGCGAGCGCGCGCAGCCGGAGGCACACTCCCGCTCGTTCCCTGCCATCCCCGCGCGAGTGACCGGTGGCTTCGATGTCTGCCGGCCACCTGCAATCTCCCGCTGGAGAGGGAGAAAGGCAGACGGCTGATGTAAACACAGCCGTCTGTCATTCTCCCTGGTGCAGAGACTATTCGATCCTGCTATGTAGGATCGTATGTCTCTGTGGTTACATCACAAGCCACGCCCCTTGACCGTTAGAATCACGCCCCTAGGGACACACTTAACCCCTTAATCACTAATAAAGTTAACCCCTTCCCGGCCAGTGTCATTTTTACAGTAACAGTGCATATTTATAGCACTGATTACTGTAGTAATGTCAGTGGTACCCCCAAAAGTGTCAAAAATGTCAATCAGGGGTCCGATCTGTCCGCCCCAATGTCGCAGTCCCGCAAAAAAAATCGCAGATCGCCGCCATTACTAGTTTAAAAAAACCCAATAAAAATTACATAAATCTTTCCCATAGTTAGTAAACGCAATAACTTTTGCGCAAACCAATCAAAATACGCTTATTGCAATTTTTTTTTACCAAAAATATGTAGCAGAAAACAAATTGGCCTAAAATGGTAAAAAATTTTGATTTTTACATTTTTTTTGAGAATGTCATATAAAAAAATATTGTTATTTTTTCAAAATTGTCACTTTTTTTTGTTTATAGCGCAAAAAGTAAAAATCCCACAGGTGATCAAATACCACCAAAAGAAAGCGCTGTTTGTGGGAAAAAAAGGACGTTAATTTAATTTGGGTACAGCGTCGCACGACCGCGCAATTGTCCGTTAAAATCACGCAGTGCCGAATCGCAAAATAGGCCCTGGTCTTTGAGCAGCCAAATCCTCCGGGGCTTAAGTGGTTAATTCATACTTACCTGTAAAATCAATTTCTTGAAGTACATCATGGGACACAGAGCCGTAAATCATAACGTATGGCTAAATAGCCACCTATAGGTGAAAGACACTGGCAGCTACTCAGAATTGATGACCCCCTATATAACCCCTCCCACACAGAAAGTACCTCGGTTTTTTAGCAAGCAATAAAAGACCCCATAGAAAAGGGGAGGGACCTCTGTGTCCCGTGATGTACTTCAAGAAATGGATTTTACAGGTAAGTATGAATTCAAAATCCATTTTTCTTTTCATACATCACGGGTAGTGATGAGCCGAACACCCCCGGTTCGGTTTGCAGTCGCACCAGAACACCACAAACTGAGGAAAAGTTTGTTTGAAAAAAACTAACCCCATTGAAGTCTATGGGACTCGAACCTCGAAAATCAAATGGCCTCATTTTGAAGGCTTAAATGCAAGTTATTGCCCCAAAAAAGTGTATGGGGGTCTGGGTCCTGACCTGGGGAACATGTAGCAATGAAAAAAAAGGTTTTAAAAATGATCGTTTTTAAAGCAGCACTGATTTACTGATTTTAATGAGGCTTAAAGTGAAACTAAAAAAATGAAAAATTCCTTCAAATATCATGCCTGGGGGGTCCCCTGAATGTGCCTGTAAAGTAGTGCATCTCTACGATGTATGTAGCCTGCTGCAGCTATACTGACATTTTTAAAGCAAAACATTCCATATACAAATATACATACAAATTTCAAATCGCGTGTACTTGTCATACAGGTGCAGAAAAATTGGGCTTTGGTTGTTGATGGTGCTTGAACACCGTAAACCCTCGCAGTTACTCTTGCTGGGTGCAGGAACGGGCCCTGCTGCTAAAAAATCCATAGATATATAAAATTGCATGTACTTGTCTTACAGGTGCCAAAAATTGGGCCTTTGGTGTTGCTGGTGCCTGAACACCGTAACCAAGGCCTTGCAGTTACTCTTTCTTGGTGCAGGAATGGGACCTGCTGGTAAGAATGCCATGCAAATTTGAAATTGCATGTGCTATCCAAGTGCCAAAAATTGGGCCTTTGTGGAAGTTGGTGCCTGAACACCGTAACCAAGGCCTCGCAGTTACTCTTGCTTGGTGCAGGAATGGGACCTGCTGGTAAGAATTCCATGCAAATTTGAAATCGCATGTGCTATACAAGTGCCAAAAATTGGGCCTTTGTGGAAGGTGGTGCCTGAACACCGTAACCATGGCCTCGCAGTTACTCTTGCTTGGTGCAGGAATGGGACCTGCTGGTAAGAATTTCATGCAAATTTGAAATCGCATGTGCTACACAAGTGCCAAAAATTGGGCCTTTGTGGAAGGTGGTGCCTGAACACCGTAACCCCTCACAGTTAGCAGGGCACAGGGACAGGGCCTGCTGTTAAAAGTGACATACAACCTTTAAATTGTATGCACCTGTCATACAAGTGCAGACAAATTAGGCCTTGGGGTTGGTAGAGACCTAAACCAAAAACATTGTTGGAAGCTAGCAGAATCAAGGTAGAGGAATAGGATAGGCAGCATATGCAGTCTTCAAGGGATGGCAGACCTCTAGCAAATTTAATCTGTTACATCAGCATCAGGGGCCTGATAGCTCTTGTTGATCCAGGACTGGTTCATTTTGATGAAAGTCAGCTGATCAACAGAGTCTGTGGACAGACGCACTCTTTTGTTCAGTCACAAAACCTCCAGCGGCACTGAACATCCATTTGGAAAGCACGCTGGAAGCAGGACAGGCCAGTAGCTCCATTGCATATTGAGCAAGTTCTGGCCAGTGGTCCATCCTCAAGACCCAGTAAGCCAGTGGATGCGCAGGTGGAAAGGTCTCCAAGTCTGCTCTTTCGTCTAGATAATCCTGCACCATATGATGGAGATGCTGGCAATGGTTGCTTAAACCTAACAGCCCTGGGTGCTGCTGAGGACTATAGGACTGTTTAAAGACATCGGTCAGCCGGCCGCCTTCTCCACGGCTTCTCCTTTGGCTGAACGATGCCTCAGAAACACATCCAGAGAATGTTGACCTCCCAGTGTCTGGAAAGGTGGCACACAATTTTTTTTTCAAGGCCTCCTCAAGATGTTTCATCCTCTGCTCCCTTTGCGAAGGATGAGCTCTGCAACTTTACCCTTGTAACTTGGATCAAAAAGGGTTGCCAACCAGTAATTATCCCTCTCCTTGATAGTACGAATCCTCGGGTTTTTTCACAGGCTTTACAGAATTAGGGAGCCCATGCAACATAAGTTGGAGAAGGCATGAGCTTCTGAGTCCTTTGGGTCACTAAGGATGACATTGTCAGCAGGAGCAACCTCTACCCGACCACGTCCAACTCCTGGGGTTTCTGGGGAATCAAAACTATCCCTTGAAGACTGCTGTATCCTATCCTCTTCCTCTACATCCATGCTGCCGAAATCCTCATCCTCCTCCTCCTCTTCCTCCTGTGTGTTTTGTGGCTCTGCAGGAATGATATCTGCATAAAGGGGGCCTTGTAAAGGAAAGGAAGTCCTCCTCTTCCTGCTGCTGTTCTGCCTCAAGTGCCCTGTCCATGATTCCACACAGTGTGTGCTCAAGCAGGTGGACTAGAGGGATAGTGTCACTGATGCATGCATCGTCCCAGCTCAGCTTCCGAGTGGCCTCCTCAAATGGTGACAGGACGATGCATGCATCTTTAATCAAATGCCACAGGCGTAGCGAAAAAAAAGCCAAGCTCCCCTGACCCTGACCTGTCACACAGGTTCTCATTGATGGCCCTCTGCTGCATTTGCAGCTGCTGCAGCATTGCCAACGTTGAGTTCCACCTGGTGGGCATGTCACAAATGAGGCGGTTGGCGGGCAGGTTGAATTCCTGTTGAATGTCAGATAGGCGAGCACTGGCATTGAACGCACAGCAGAAATGGCCACAGACTTTCCTGGCCTGCCTCAGGAGATCTTGGAAGTCCGGGTATCTGCTCAAGAAACGCTGCGTCACTAGATTCAGAACATGTGCCAAGCATGGAACATGTGTCAAGTGTCCCTGTGGGAGGGTGGAGAGAAGGTTGGTACCATTGTCGCATACAACCATTCCTGGCTCAAGCTGTCATGGCATCAACCATCTCTGAGCCTGCCCCTGCAGAGCTGACAGAATCTCTGCACCGGTGTGACGCCTATCCCCTAGACAGACCAACTGAAGCACAGCATTGCATCTTTTAGCCTGACTGCTTGCGTAGTTCCTTGAACGCTTAGGGAGCACTGCTGCTGCAGAGGAGAATTGTGCAGAAGAGGACATGGAGGAAGGGGAGGAGGAGGAGGTGGTGGTGGAGTAGCCAGATGTGTCAGAACAAGCACCAGCTTTTTGGAGGCGTGGTGGCAAAACAAGCTGCAAGACTGAACCCTGTCCTGCATCCTTCCCAGCTGCCACAGAGTTACCCAGTGCGCCGTGAAAGAAATGTAAAGTCCCTGTCCATGCCTGCTGGACCAAGAGTCAGCAGTAATGTGCACCTTTCTGCTGACAGCTTTGTCCAACGAGGCCAAAACACTTTCTTCCACATGAAGGCAGAGAGCTGGAATGGCCTTACGTGAAAAATAATGCCTTTTTGGGACCTGCCACTGTGGTGCAGCAGATTCCCCAAAAGGGAGCAGAGTCTACCAGCTGAATAGGCAGCAACTGTAATGCTAGCAATTTGCCAAGCTAGCATTAAGACACTGAGCATGTGGATGGCTGGGACAGTATTTCTTTCTATGGTTCAGCAACTGGGGTAGTGAAATTTGCCTGCTGCTCAAATCAAGCGGTGGTGTACTGCTAGCAGATTGGGTGCAACTCTCTGTGCCACTCATTGCTATATCATCATCCCTCTCAATGCTGGTATTTGAGAAGGCATGAGGAGTAGTAGGATTAGAGATCGCAGATGAGGAGCAAGGTGATGTATGCTTGTTTTGATCTGGTGCCCTTTTTCAGGTGTGTTGCCAACAGACTGCATGGCAGGAAGTCATATGCCTTGTCAAGCATGTGGTGCCTTAGCGGCTGGTGTTCTGGCCTGGCTTGATCTGCTTTAGACAGATGCTGCAAACAGCAAAGCTGTGGTCTACTGCACAGGTGCTGAAAAAAGCCCACACTAATGAACTTTTTGGAGTCTGCGGGGATTTTGCAGCACCCTGCACCTGTGGAGCTCTGTGCTGTGACGCAATAGGTTGGCTACTGCTATGGCGGCCCATGGAGCACATCCTGCCTCGATGCAGTTGTGCGTCCTCCTCATCCTCCCCCTCTTCCTCCTCCTCTATCCTGTCAGGTACCCAAGTACAGTCAGTGACCTCATCATCCCCTCCCTCCTCGTCACTGGAGCAAACTTGACAATATGCTTCAGCTGTGGCAACATGACTGCTGGTCTCTTGTCTGTCGTTGTCACCCCCTCTATCTAGGCTCATGTTATTCCCTTCATCCACCTGGGAAACAACATCACAGCTTTCAAATTGCTGCGCATCCTCCAGGAGCATGTCACTGACACTATGATCGAATAGTTCAGGTGACTACTCCGTTCATGATGGTGGGGAAACTGAAGGTGTAGCTGTGGAGAAGGAGCCTTTGGCAGCTGCGGTGGAAGGCAAACTACTGGGAGCTTGGGTGTCAGAGGAAGAGGAGGATGAGGATGGCTTACTGATCCACTCCACCAACTCTTCCACATGTTGTGGATGAATAGCACAGGTAGCACTGGAAAAAAGGATGGGCGTGCCTCGCCTGCAGAGGATGCACTATGTCAACTGTGACCACCACTTTTCACAATCGACACAGAGGCTGCTTGCCCTCTTTTCGTGGCCTGTGAGTGTCGCCTCTCCTTGTCGGCCTTTTGGATATGATGTTGATACAGATCAATATAGGGTATAGGCAACTGACCAATAGATACTCAATGACCTGATATGATGTAATTGATAGCTCTCACTCTCACTATATACTCTCACTGATATCTAATGTAATCTATAATCCTATAGATGTATGATCTGTGATCCCTATAGAAAGATCCACAACTGAGCAAAGGATACTGTGGCTGATATCTGTAGTGATTTCTATTCCCACAGGTATGTGATTCCCTATAGAAAGATCTACAACTGAGCAAAAGTTACTGTGGCTGATATCTGTAGTGATGTCTATTCCCACAGGTATGTGACCCCTATAGAAAAAAACACAACTCAGCAAAGGTTACTGTGGCTGATATCTGTAGTGATCTCTATTCCCACAGGTATGTGACCCCTATAGTAAAATACACAACTCAGCAAAGGTTACTGTGGCTGATATCTGTAGTGACCTCTATTCCCACAGGTATGTGACCCCTATAGAAAAAAACACAACTGAGCAAAGGTTACTGTTGCTGATATCTGTAGTGATCTCTACTCTCCACAGGTATGTGGCCCCTATAGTAAAATTCACAACTGAGCAAAGGTTACTGTGACTGATATCTGTAGTGATCTCTATCCCCCCAGGTATGTGACCCCTATAGAAAAAAACACAACTGAGCAAAGGTTACTGTGGCTGATATCAGTACTGATCTCTATTCCCACAGGTATGTGACCCCTATAGAAAAAAACACAACTGAGCAAAGGTTACTGTGGCTGATATCTGTAGTGATATCTATTCCCACCCGTATGTGACCTCTATAGAAAAAAACACAACTGAGCAAAGGTTATTGTGGCTGATATCTGTAGTGATCTCTATTCCCACAGGTATGTGACCCCTATAGAAAAAAACACAACTGAGCATAGGTTACTGTGGGTGATATCTGCAGTGATCTCTATTCCCACAGGTATGTGACCCCTATATTAAAATACACAACTGAGAAAAGGTTACTGTGGCTGATATTTGTAGTGATCTCTATTCCCACAGGTATGTGACCCCTTTAGAAAAAAACACAACTGAGCAAAGGTTACTGTGGCTGATATCTGTAGTGATCTCTATTCCTACAGTTCTATAAAGATTTTAGAATGTTGCAGAAACTGACCGATGAACAATACTGGTACTGGTATCTGATGTAAAGAAATCAATCTATCCCTACCTCACACAGGAACCTTGGCCCTCCCTACACTGCTACTCACTCACTGGCGCTATACTGTCTGATATGATGTAAAGAAATCGAAATATCCCTACCTTACACAGGAACCTCGCCCTCCCTACACCTCTAGAAATGTCTCTTTGCACTGTCTGACTCATAAAAAACTACTCTCTCCCTGCCTGAATCGCGTGCCTGTCCCTGTCTGATCGCCGCACAATGACACTACATGCTGCGGGGCGTGTACTTGGCTCCTGAGCCATGATTGGCTAAAGGCAAGCCTGTCTTTAGTCCAATCATGGCAGAGATCATTTGATTGGCCAAACATGAGGTCAGGGTGCATGCTTTGGCCAATGACATAATGCGCTGCAAGCACGGCGCGCATGCAGTGCATTATGGGAAACTCAAATTTCCCACGAAGAAGAAGGTAGAGGGGTTGAATCGGCGCTAGTTTCATTCAGTGTTCAGAAAGATATATAGAGTTAGAATGGTAGGATTCCAAAACAACGTAGAAGACTCCTAAGGCTGGATATAACATACAACCACAAATAGTAGCGTGCAAAATCGCATAAAATCACAGTGATGATGTGCAAAAACGCATAAAGTGGCAAGTAGTAAAGACTGCAAAGATGCATCAAATGGCAGATGAATGAAATATGTGTCTAGATAAGACTAAGATGAAGTGTTTCCAGATATGCGACGTGCAAAGTCGCATAAAATGGAAACAAATTTTAAAAATTTAAAAAATTGAAAAAATTATTGTGCAAATTCACAAAAATAGAAGAGCTGTGTGTCTTGACACAAAGTAATAAATATATGTTCAAAATGTGGCAATTCCCACAATCAAAAAATAAATAAACGATGTAAAGATTGTCTGTCTAAGACACAAAAAAATATGTGTTTCACCACTAATGGGATAATGTGCAAGACATGATGATAAGTAAAATAGGCAATAAATAACAATAACGCACAAATAATAAGTGCTCCAATAAACATCAGTGACATTACAGCAGAAATAGCCATATATCCAGTAATAAAAGTGAAGTGAAAAGAGAGCAGAATATAAAGTTCATGTGCAAAAATTGCTTCACAGTATGTGACTAGTAGTGATTCTTCACAAATATTCAATGTCCATGTGCAATTATTGCTAGAAGTGATGTGACTTATAGTGATTCTCCACAAATATTCAAGTGACTTTTGTGAGATTCCAGATCGTGTCATCAGAAGTGAGCAAAATCCTAAAGTAGGTGCAATGGCTGCTCAGCCCCAATTACACCAATAAAGGCGTTTTAGTGGTAGTAACCACTCAGGCTGGCGATAGTATATTCCTCCTTCACAGGTGGGGGCTTCTAATGGGGCCTCTTTAGTAACTGCTCATATGCGGTATTGGTATACCAGCATGTAATACTCCTCCTCCTCCAGTGGCTCAGAGAAACAAATAGGCACTCATGATGAAGTATGTAAAGTACATTTATTTAAAAAAACAAGTAAAAACTCACATTCAGGTAAGTAAAGACAAGCAGCCGCAAATGCGGTATTGATCAGGGACTTCCGGTCTCGGCCGTAGACTGGAAGTGACGTCACCCGGCTCCTCCCGACGCGTTATGTCACTAAACACGTGACTTTATCAAGAATCTAGCACATTTGGCAATGTTCGAGTCGAACTTAGCTGCGACTCAAACTCGAAGCTCATCCCTAATCACGGGACACAGAGCCATAAATCATAACATATGGGACGTCCCAAAGCAATGCATTTGAGGGGACACCCAAAAAAATACAGCCATCTGACCCATAATAGAAGGATTACACCGCCGCCTGCAGCACACTGCGGCCAAAAGCAGACTCCTCCTGGGTCCCAACATCCACTCGATAGAAACGAGTGAATGTATGCACCGACGACCAGGTCGTGGCCTTGAAAATCTAAGCCATAAAGGCTTGATGGCAATGTGCCCAACAAGCACCTACTCCTCTGGTAGAATGTGCCTTTACAGGAAAAGTTGGAACCTTTCCTACTAAACCATATGCCTAGAAAATAACCTGGCGAATCCAACAATCTTTGCTGACAGTATTAGGACAGGAGATGTACCAGGGGATTGGAGGAAGGCTAACGTGATTCCGATATTCAAAAAGGGCCAGAGACATATCCCGGGAAATTATAGGCCTGTCAGTTTGACATCAATAGTATGTAAACTTCTGGAGGGGATGATAAGGGACTATATCGTAGAGTATGCTAAAGACAACAACATCATCAGTAGTAACCAACACGGGTTTACAAATGGGCGTTCTTGTCAAACCAATCTCTTAGCATTCTACGAGGAAGTGAGCTGTGAGCTAGATAGGGGCAGACCAGTGGATGTGGTGTACTTGGATTTCGCTAAGGCGTTTGATACAGTTTCCCACAAGCGCTTAATTTATAAAATAAGGTCTGCAGGTATCGACAGCAGGGTTTGCTCTTGGATACGGAACTGGCTAAAAGGCCGTGTCCAAAGGGTGGTAATAAACAGCGCATACTCAGACTGGGCTGAGGTAGTAAGCGGGGTGCCCCAGGGCTCAGTCCTGGGACCAACCTTGTTCAATTTATTCATAAACAGCATTGAGGACGGGATCAGTAGTTCGTTATCAATTTTTGCAGATGACACAAAATTGGCCAGGGCAATAACTGCACAGCATGAAGCAGATATCCTACAGAATGACCTGGACAAAATTACGGAGTGGGCAACGACATGGCAAATGAGGTTTAATGTGGAGAAGTGTAAGGTTTTGCACTTGGGGACCAAAAACATAAAAACACAATACATGTTAGGAGGGGAACCCTTGGGGGACTCAAAAATGGAGAAAGATCTGGGAGTCTTGGTTGATGATAGATTAGGCAACAGCATGCAATGCCAAGCGGCAGCTTCCAAAGCCAACAGAATATTAGCATACATAAAGAAAGGGATGTATTCCAGAGATAAGACTATAATCCTTCCACTTTATAAAACTCTGGTCCGACCGCATCTGGAGTATTCTGTCCAGTTCTGGTCGCCAGTCCTCAGGAGGGATGTGTTGGAGCTGGAGAGAGTCCAGAGAAGGGCAACTAAACTAATTAGGGGATTGGAGGACCTTACCTATGAAGAGCGGCTGCAATCGCTCGATTTATTTTCCCTGGAGAAGAGACGTCTGAGAGGGGACATGATAGCAATTTATAAATATCTTAATGGGGATCTCAGCTTAGAAAAAAAGCTGTTCATTCGAAGGAATTGCATGAGGACTCGAGGACATACAATGCGATTAGAGGAGAAGCGTTTTAACCTCAGGCAACGTGGGGGGTTCTTTACTGTTAGGGCTACAAGATTGTGGAATTGTCTACCACAAGAGGTGGTTTCTGCGGGTAGTATGGTGACTTTAAAAAGACTCTTAGACTTACATCTCAAGGATCAGGAGATAAAGGGCTATGTTAGATGATTACAGTCACACACACCTACACAGGTTGAACTGGATGGACTATTGTCTTTATTCAACCTCACCTACTATGTAACTATGTAACTATGTAACAAGAAATCGTAGATTTGGATGCTGCCAATTCCTTTCTGGGGCCTTCTGGCAGTACAAACAAGCTCTGTTTCCTGTAAATAAATCTTAAGTGCACGCATTACATCAAGAGAGTGTAATAACTTTTCCTCCTGAAGGATCTGGAAAAAAAGAAGGCAGTATAATGTCCTGATTCAAATGAAAGGCGGACACTACCTTGGGCAAAAAATCTGGGTAAGGGTGTTAAATCACCCTATCTTGATAAAATATCAAAAATGGCTCTTTACAAGAAAGAGCTGCTAGATCCGATACCCTTCTAGCCAAAGTTATCTCAATCAAAAAGACCAGTTTCTTGGTCAAAAGAACCAGGGGAACCTGCCCCAGAGGTTCAAAAGGCTGTTTTTGCAAAACTGCCAACACCAAATTTAAGTCCCAAGGACACAACGGTGGCTTCACTGGTGGAAGCAAACACAATATTCCCCGGATAAAGGTTTGAACCAATGAATAGGAAGCGATCAGTTCCTGGAAAAAAACTATAAAGCTGAAATCTGCCCTTTAACCACTTGCCGACCGCCGCCCGGCTATATACAGCGGCGGTCAGCCCCTCCCAAGCAAAGTGACGTACCGGTACATCACTAGCCTGGGAGCGAATAGGGGGCGAGCGCGCGCTGCCGTACCCGAAGAAGCCGGCGCGTGTGACCGGCGGATCCGATGTCTGCCGGTCACTCGCAATCGTCGGGTAGAGAGGGAGAAAGGCAGGCGGCTAATGTAAACAAAGCCGCCTGTCATTCTCCCCTGTGTAAAAGCACAGATCACTTGGTCCTGCTATGTAGGACCGTTGATCTGTGCTGTTACACACACAGCCACATCCAATGACAGTAAGAAACACGCCCCTAGGGACACACTTAACCCCTCCCTCTCCAATAAAGTTAACCCCTTCCCTCCCAGTGTAATTTTTACAGTAACAGTGCATATGTATAGCACTGATTACTGTAGTAATGTCACTGGTACCCCCAAAAGTGTCAAAAATGTCAGTCAAGGGTCCGATCTGTCCGCCGCAATGTTGCAATACCGCAAAAAAAAAACGCAGATCGCCGCCATTACTCGTTAAAAAAAAAACAACAAAAATTACAAAAATCTTTCCCTTAGTAAACGCAATAACTTTTGCGCAAACCAATCAAAATACGCTTATTGTGATTTTTTTTTTTACCAAACATAGGTAGCAGAAAACAAATTGGCCAAAAATTTTAAAAAATTTTGATATTTACATTTTTTTGGGGGGGGGGGGGGGAATTTCATATAAAAAAAATGTGAAAAATATTGTTATTTTTGCAAAATTGTCGCTCTTTTTTTGTTTATAGCGCATTATGAAAAGAATCGCACAGGTGATCAAATACCACCAAAAGAAAGATCTGTTTGTGGGAATAAAAGGACGTCAAATTAATTAGGGTAATTCTCCTGATAATATATGTGAAAGGATGCCATTTCCTGGCTTCACACCAGGCAATGTAGGATTTTCAGACCTTGTAATAAATATTTCTAGAGACTGGCTTCCTGGCGTTTATCAGTGTATGAACTGCGGGGCCAGATACACCATGCTCTTACAAGATTAAGGCTTCAATAGCCAAGCCATCAAATTTAGAGACTGTATAGCAGGGTGGAATATCGGACTTTGAGAGAGCAAGTCTGGACGCAGTGGGAGAACCCAAGGCCTCGTCACTGTCAATGTCTAGATTTGTGCATACCAAATCCTCCTCGGCCAAGCTGGAGATACCAGAATTACTGGTTTCCTCTCCAGCTGGATCCTGTGCAACAAACGCAATATCAGCTGTACTGGAGGAAAGGCATAGATCAGGGAATACTCTTCCCAAGGAGTCACCAAAGCATCCACTCCGACTGCGAGTGGATCCCTGGTCCTGGACACAAATCACTCCAATTTGTTGTTGAACCTGGTTGCCAACAGATCAATGTTTGGGACCTCCCAGCGTAGGCAGATCTTTTGAAAAATCTCAGGATGTAAAGACCATTCCCCCGGAAAACATCTGTTGACAGCTCAAGAAATCTGCCTGCCGGTTCTCTATTTCTGGAATGAACACTGCTGTCAGGCATGGCACAAACTTCTCTGCCCAGGACAGGATAATATCCACCTCTTTCTGGGCTGATCGACTCCTTGTGCCTCCTTGATGGTTGACATATGCCACGGCCATGGCATTGTCAGATTGCACCCCCAAGTCTGGGCGCCCAGAATTCAGAGCCCGACTGACTGCACAAATTTCCAAAATGTTAATGGGGAGACGACTCTCTACCCAAGACCATTTCCCCTGGACAGTGGCTTCCTCCAGAGCCGCTCCCCAGCCATAGAAACTGGCATCTGTAGTCACTACCTTCCAGATCACTGGAAGAAAGGATTTCTCCTTCTCCAGATTTCTGGTCAACAACCACCAATTCAGACTCTGTCATACTCTTGGTAGCAGAGATATGGACCGGTCCAAGGACTGAATTTTTCCATTCCACGCAGACAGAATGTTGTTCTGCAAGAGTCTGGCAATGAATTGAGCATAAGGAATTGCCTCAAATGTGGACACCATCTTTCCCAGTAACATCATGAAAAGATGTATAGACGGATATCTCAGTCTTACTATAGACCGAACCTGACCCTTCAGGTCTGATTTTCTTGCTTGCAAGAATATCTTTGCCTGCACCGTGTCTACAAGAAGCCCCAGGTATTCCAGACGCTGGACTGGCTGTAATGCTGACTTTGCTAAGTTCAGTATCCAACCCAGACGTTCCAAAAAAAGAACTGTCTGAATGATTTTTCAGCTTAGAGCCGACGCTGATCGAACTATTAGTAATAGATTGTCCAGATTTCCTATAACAGATATCCCTCAGGACCTTAGAACAACCAATACTGGAGCTAGGATCTTTGTGAACACTCTTGGAGCTGTGGCCAACCCGAAGGGCAGGGCCACAAACTGGAAATGATGATCTCCAATCGCAAAACAAAGAAACCCTTGATGAGTCTGAAGTATAGGCACATGAAGATATGCATCCTTGATGTCTATGTATGCTATAAATTCCTCTCCCTGCAGGGAGGCTATGACTGAATGAATCGATTCCGTGCGGAAAGAACGAACGTTCAGAAACTGATTTAGCGCCTTGAGATCCAAAATAGGCCTCACATCCCTGTTTGGTTGGCAGATTATGATTAGGTTTGAGTAAAAACCCATGAACCTTTCATTTTCTGGAACCTCCCTTATCACCCTCTGAGCTCTCAGCTGGTCCACTGCCTGAAAGAGAGATCTTTCTTTTAGGGGATCTGTTGGTATATTTAAATAAAATGGAAGGTGATGGCGCTGCTTATTTAATAAAGTGCACATAAATATAAGATGCTTAAATATAAATATGATTGAGGAGTAAGTTAATAGATAAGAGATGCGGAGGTGAAAAAACCAATAACCAAGTAAAAAGATCAAACGTATAGTGTTATAAGGGATATAAAATAATCTAAAAATATTTTAAAAGTACATAAGAGAAACAACCACCAGAGGGCGTAATAAATGGCAAGATGTGACAATAAATATGCTTGTGTATATGCCAAAATAAAAATAGACAATGTAAATATATGACAATACTAAATGAATTAATAAAATTTATAAAAGGTGTTGGTTCCGCGAGTGATAATATAAATAATAGTGGATGAATTAAATAATAAATAAATAGGTGATAAATGTGCGGGAAACTATTATGCACGGGATGGGTGTGCAAAAAAACGGTTGATATACAGTGCAACAAAAGGTGATAACAATAAATATATCAAGGTGAATCAAAAATAAATGTGCCAAAAAAAATTGGTAAATATGCAGGTGGATATAAAGGTGCGGGAAGTCTATTTGTGCAACGTGCAAAAAAATTGTTGTGATATTAAATCAATCCATATAATAAAAATGAGTCCATAAAATAGTGGTGATAACAAAAATATATTGGTGATAACAAAAATATAGGTGTACAGGATGTCTTGCGGTGACCCCCAAGGTGGGTGACTGGTGAGTGGTAAAGTGGCCCCTGGTAGAAAGACCTACTCACCAGATGTACCCACCCCACACAGGGGTATAGAGCGGGTACTGAAGAGGTATCTTTTAATCCTGGATCTGTGTAGTAGTTCCCTTCCTAGGGGAGATGTGATATGGAGTCCGGAGTGTCCTAAGTGGGGTCCGGTAGTGAAATATTGTGGTATCCAAAGCCTCGTGGGTAGATCAAGTGTGGCCACTCAAGGGTATATGGATGGAAGGAAAAAAAGGAGCTCGATAGTGTATTATCGTTTTGCTAAAAAGTTTAATGTTAATTCCAGCAGCAAAATGGGTACTCACATATACAATGTGGGAAAACAGCGAGGTATCGGCGTCCCGGAACGCAATGCGTTCCAACCAGAGACCGGAACCGGAAGTGACGTGACGGCGCTGTACGCGTTTCATCATGTGACGTCTTCTGCAGCGTCGCTGCAGAAGACGTCACATGACGAAACGCGTACAGCGCCGTCACGTCACTTCCGGTTCCGGTCTCTGGTTGGAACGCATTGCGTTCCGGGACGCCGATACCTCGCTGTTTTCCCACATTGTATATGTGAGTACCCATTTTGCTGCTGGAATTAACATTAAACTTTTTAGCAAAACGATAATACACTATCGAGCTCCTTTTTTTCCTTCCATCCATATACCCTTGAGTGGCCACACTTGATCTACCCACGAGGCTTTGGATACCACAATATTTCACTACCGGACCCCACTTAGGACACTCCGGACTCCATATCACATCTCCCCTAGGAAGGGAACTACTACACAGATCCAGGATTAAAAGATACCTCTTCAGTACCCGCTCTATACCCCTGTGTGGGGTGGGTACATCTGGTGAGTAGGTCTTTCTACCAGGGGCCACTTTACCACTCACCAGTCACCCACCTTGGGGGTCACCGCAAGACATCCTGTACACCTATATTTTTGTTATCACCAATATATTTTTGTTATCACCACTATTTTATGGACTCATTTTTATTATATGGATTGATTTAATATCACAACAATTTTTTTGCACGTTGCACAAATAGACTTCCCGCACCTTTATATCCACCTGCATATTTACCAATTTTTTTTGGCACATTTATTTTTGATTCACCTTGATATATTTATTGTTATCACCTTTTGTTGCACTGTATATCAACCGTTTTTTTGCACACCCATCCCGTGCATAATAGTTTCCCGCACATTTATCACCTATTTATTTATTATTTAATTCATCCACTATTATTTATATTATCACTCGCGGAACCAACACCTTTTATAAATTTTATTAATTCATTTAGTATTGTCATATATTTACATTGTCTATTTTTATTTTGGCATATACACAAGCATATTTATTGTCACATCTTGCCATTTATTACGCCCTCTGGTGGTTGTTTCTCTTATGTACTTTTAAAATATTTTTAGATTATTTTATATCCCTTATAACACTATACGTTTGATCTTTTTACTTGGTTATTGGTTTTTTCACCTCCGCATCTCTTATCTATTAACTTACTCCTCAATCATATTTATATTTAAGCATCTTATATTTATTTGCACTTTATTAAATAAGCAGCGCCATCACCTTCCATTTTATTTATCTATCTTTATAGCCTTTGGCTATAGTTTAAGGGAGGCTGCAGCTTATTTGTGCATATACTGTATTAATCCCTTGATATCCTTAGCGCGGATTTATTTATCCACATACTGTTGGTATATTTGACCTCACAAACCGAGGATGCGGGAACACCTGAAATTCCAGCTTGTATCCCTGTGAAATGGCGGAGACAACCCAGGTGTCTTGAATTAATTCCACCCATGCCCCTGGGAACTGCAGGAGCCTTCGCCCCACCCAGGCAAGTGGGTATGCCCCTTCACTGAGAGGGCTTAGAGGAAGACTTGGCTGATCTCTGGGCCCAGGGTTTTTTCTGACCTGAAGGCTTGGGTCCGGATGCAGACGGTTGAGGCCGTCGTCACTGCCTGGACTTGGAAGCACTGGTATTATGTGTGCTGGAGATCTTAAAGGAAGGACGTCTGCTCTTCCTCTTTACAGGTAGCAACGTGCTCTCCCCCGAGATCTTCTGGATATATTTATCCAGATCATCACCAAACAGGCATTCTCCCTGAAAGGGGAAGCTAGCCAGTAACCATTTACATGGTAGTTCCGCAGACCAGCTCTTTAACCAAAGGATTCTGCGCATATGCACTATCATCAGAGCAAACTGACATTTGCCTTATGGAGTCCGTGGAGTGGAGTTTCGTCTACTGCGAAACACAAAGTGCGAGGTAGATCTGACAGATCTTCCACAGACTCTCCTTGAGAATGAACTGTCTTGGCCACTAGCTTTATGTGGTCTTTCAAAGACTGACACAGACACACTCCAATGGCTGCTACGGCTGGTTGTACTACAGAATCTGCGACCACAAAGGAGGCTTTCAACAAAGATTCCAACTTTTTATCTGCTGGATCTTTAAAAATCTGGGCATTATCCACAGGACAGGTTAAATTCTTGTTAACCAAAGAAATGACTGCATCCACAGTGGGAATTTTCCATCTCTTAGAAAACTTTTCCTCCATAGGATATAACAATGAAAACCTTTTAGGAGGAACAAACATCCTATCAGAATGATCCCAGTCATTATACACTTCTTGCTCCAAGAGTGGATGTATCGGAAATGACCGAGGACTCTGAGGAGGGCGCAATGAGCCTAAGGAGGAAAAAAATGTTTCAGTTGTCTCTAGGGGCGGACGTTTAAACTCAGCCCGGACAGTCTCAGCAAGAGACTGGATAAACAATCTCTGGGCTTGAGAGGCTGATAGAGATTCCTCTGACTCCCCAGAAGTGGAAATTTCAGCTTGACCTTCTATAGGGTTACCCTCAGCTACATCTTCCACATCCTCCGCCAAATCCTAAACTGATTCAGGGGGCGGCTCAGGAGAGGGGGATCTAACCCACTTCTTTCCTAGTGCTAGTGTTGCAATCATGTCAGCAATCTTATCCTCTAGGCTGGCTAATGCCGATGCCAAATCGTCTAGGGTAACATAGGCTGTGGCAGAAGTACACAGAGTAGCTACTTTTCCTGACAACCATAATGGCTCAGATTGGCTATTTGCCTCTGCCTTTGCTTTATCAGGATGAGTAGACACAGTGGAAGCATGACTAGGACCTTCAAGGCCTGACAGGGGCATCATTGTGCCTTTTCCAACTGTGCTCCCTCCAGCCCTTTTTCGGACAGACCTTGCTTTATAGCAAGACAAACTTGAGGTACTACCTTTAAAGTGTACTCAAAGTCTGTGCCAAGCTTATACAGTGTAATGCATACAAACACTGATAATCCTAAGTAGGGATGATCGAACGGTTCGGGTCGACCATCGGTTCGACCCAAACATTGGGTGTTCGAAATTTGGCCGAATTCCGAACTTTTTGCGGTAAAAGATCGGAATTCGGTCACCAGAACCGCCCAGAATGCAATGTGATAGGAAGTGGGCTTTAAAAGCCCGTGATTGACCCAGAAACATCAGTAAAAGCCAATGAGGGGGCAGGAGTCTGCTAGGAATGTGATTGGAGTGACTACGGGGTCCAGTATATAACATAGCCCCGCCTAACCTCTAGCACTGTAATACAGAGGCTTTTGAAGAGAGTGGAAGCATCTGTGTTTCTCCTGCTTTGTTACAACGTTTGCTGCATTGCTTGTAAAGCTCCAGTGTCATTTTGCAATTATCTTCCGCTGTATGGAGCTGTTCTTTTAGTGTGTGGAAAGGGATATGCAGTGTAGTTAGGGTACTATATACCACTATAGTTCGATTCAATAATCTAGTTTTTGTAGGGATACTTTTAAGTGTCAGGGTTCCGTCTACTGTAGTGAGCGCGTTGCACTGCTGATATATCTACAGCAGGAATACGTGCTTGCTAGTCAGCTATTGTGCAAAATACCACCGCCCCTTACAGGAAGCACATGGTGACCCCACTCTGCCATGTCAGGGTGACCGGAGTTTAGGGTGACCCCACTCTGCCATGTCAGGGTGACCGTAGTTTAGGGTGACCTGGCTCTGCCATGCCAGGGTGACCCCACTCTGCCATGTCAGGGTGACCGTAGTTTAGGGTGACCTGACTCTGCCATGCCAGGGTGACCCCACTCTGTCATGTCAGGGTGACCGTAGTTTAGGGTGACCTGACTCTGCCATGCCAGGGTGACCTGACTCTGCCATGCCAGGGTGACCCCACTCTGTCATGTCAGGGTGACCGTAGTTTAGGGTGACCTGACTCTGCCATGCCAGGGTGACCCCTCTCTGTCATGTCAGGGTGACCGTAGTTTAGGGTGACCTGACTCTGATAAAGCCTCAGTGACAACTATACATAAATTAAAATTCATCACAAAAAAACAGATTATCTTTCTTAGAATTTCAGTAGCGCAGGGATGGTGTTACCCTCCTTTCATAAAGTGCAAATAAATAAAGTGCATAAATTGCATAAATAACCCAAAACATCCAACTAAGCAAGAACAGAGTCCTTCAAAAGTCTTTGTTAATGTAGTGCCAGAGCTGGTGGTGGTGACATTGTACGGTGGTTCCTATAACTGACACCAATGACCCTGCATTAAAGGCACTGTGTATTGCTCTGGCACTACATAAACAAAGACTTTTGAAGGACTCTGTTCTTGCTTAGTTGGGTGTTTTGGATTATTTATGCAATTTATGCACTTTATTTATTTGCACTTTATGAAAGGAGGGTAACACCATCCCTGCGCTACTGAAATTCTAAGAAAAATAATCAGTTTTTTTCTGGTTCTGGACGTGCTACAGAGCTGAAACTTCACAGGTACACTTTTTAGACCCACCAGACGCTAGACACTAAATCCAAAGAAATCTTTTTTTTTTTTTCAATAATTTTTTCAAAAATTGGCTCTCTATCAAAAACGACAATTTTTAAGAACTTTTTTTGCCTGATTCATAGTCCCTGGGGCATGACCCAGAGCCCTAGGCACTTTTTATGGGCATTTATTCGGTTTTAGGGCTTCAAAATGGTGTTTTTTGATTCCCAAAGTTCGGGTCCCATTGATTTCAATGGGGTTCTGGAATCCGAACCGAACTTTCGGGAAATTCTTGTGTTCTGGTCGAACCGAACTTTTCAAAAGTTCGATCATCCCTAATCCTAAGATACAGGACCTATTAGTGCCAGTAACATACACCCACAGTGACTTCAGGCAGAGGCTAGTGTGTGGAGACAGATCCTTGCAGAACGCGCCCTTTTATGCATGTGCAGCGTGGTACGTGGCGTCCACGTGCACGCCAAATCACATTAGAACACACCCACCGTGCGGTCGTATGCCTGTATTTAAATGCGAAGATTCCCGTGCACGCGACTAGGCTTACACCATAGACACGTGATCCAGCAGAGGCGAACATGCGGACGCTTATGCGCAAGGACGAAAAAAAACAAACAAATGGGGAGAGAGCAGTTTAGGCTGAATATCATTTGTCACAGCTGAAACCTTTCAGGTGATCAGCTCAGGGTAAGAAACAGTGTAACAATATGCTTTAAACATACTTTAAACATACTTTGCATAAACTTGCTACAATGTAATTATAAGAAGAAATACACTTGGCACAAGTTACTGTAATAACCAAGGGAATAGTGCATAAAATATTTATAATTTTTAACCTTTTTGGGCCCTTTCACACGGGCGCTCCGTATGTCCGCAAATCATCCTATTTTTTTGCGGATGATTTGCGGACATAATGTAAGTCTATGGCATTGCGGATGTCAGCGGAATACCATCCGCTGACATCCGATTTTCCTCCTGTCAGTTCTGTTCCGTTTTTTGGAACAGAAAAAATCCTATTTTTGTTCCGTTCAAAAAACGGAAAGGAAGGAAAATCGGATGTCAGCGGTGTCATCCGCTGACATCCGCAATCCCCCATAGACTTACATTAGGTCCGCATATCATCCGCAAACGGATGGGATGATATGCGGACCTACGGAGCGGATGACAGAAATGTCATCCGCTCCGTGAAAAAAAAAAAAAAAAAGTCCCGCAGCGGACCTTTCACACGGAAAGCCCGTGTGAAAGAGCCCTTAAGATTTTTGTTTGCTGTGTAAATATTTAAAATGGATTCTCCAGTCCTGCCGCAGGAAACTGCTATAAGCAAGAATCCAAACTTCACCCTTCACGATGAGCATTATCTTAGAGATCTTCAAGGACTGGGTCCCCTATATAAGAGGGGCCACGACCTTGGACCTGTAGAGCACTCTGCATGGAGCGCCTTTTGGGTTTGGTATTCCAAGGGTCTGGATCCCAGGGTCCAGCACCTAAAAAGGACAGCGTTACAGGCAAAACCTTGTATCTGCTTCCCGAGGTTTGGGTACCATCTTTTTAGTCCATTGACTGTTTTAGATGGATCTTGCAATAGTGTTTGGCAGCTTACCTGCTCCTTCATGCCTGCATTAGAGGCCAGACTCTACTTCTGGCTCCTTTTTATCATCTCTCCTCCCTGTTCAGCCCCACCCCAGGCCATTCCAGGAAGTCTATATTACCCAGTGCACTGCAGGTCTGCTTTGCTGTTCAACAGTGCTTGTTAGTTGTGTTCCTGTCTGCCGTATGTTTGATCTACCTTTCTGTGTACTGACTTTGGCTTGTCTCTGACTATCCCTGTTTGCCTGTTACCCTGACCTTCGACCTGTCCCTTGGTTACCCTCATCTGCCTGTTGCCCCGACCTCGGCTTACCCATCACTACCCCTTGTGTCCTGAGTGGCTGCTTCCCCTTTCTCCCTACAGAGCATGACCCGGGGGTCCATCCTCACTGCTAGAGGCTCTGGTAAACACCTGCTGGGTCTTAGACTCCGCGCCTTGGGGAATCTTGGACTCACGTTCCTGTCCATCCGCAGCAGTCAGCTATCGGGTTCACTACCTTGCGCTGCACCCCTGCCTCCAACAGGGTGCAGTTGTCACCTGGCTACAGGTGACCTGACAGAAAGTATTTTGTAAGAGAACCATGAAAGTAAAAAATGCATACACATTAGAAAGAATTGACCCCCTTTATTAGTATACAGCCTTTTCGAAAAAATACCTAACAGAATTGGCATTTGTTCTTTATCTACAAGAAAGAAGATTGGGGGGAAGCGCCACCTAAGTGCTGTATTAAAACATAGGGTTTATTTCCAAAGGTAAAAACGCAAACAAAAATAAAATCATAAATAGGCTTATCGTATAGTGTAGTATTCACCCCTCATCCCTGTCCTGCAGAAGCCTCCCGGGGTGCAGACCAGGAATGGACGCCCTGTTAGAAACCAGGACATCCACGCCGACCAGCGAGGTACACCAGCGGATGTGATGTCACCGCAAGACGTAGAGGTGGCTGGAAAGACCAGGCTATGCGCTTGATGTTCCCTGCTCCTACTAAAGGCCTCTAGAAGAACCAGGGAGCTCTAAGCAAGTAGTTTGTAAGGGAAGAACTTGATAAAGAATGGCAAAGATGCCAATTTCCAAAATGGCCGCGCGGGACTGTCAGGGAATGGCAGATATGCAGATTTCCAAAATGGCCGCGCAGGACTGTCAGGAAATGACATATATGCTCATTTCCAAAATGGCCATGTGGGACGTCCTAATTAGTGCCAATTATCAACACCCACTTCCTATATAAACTCAGCACTGGCTACCATTGATTGCTGGATTATCTTCAGCTAGTACCTGATTTCCTTGTGCCTTGAAACTCCTGCTTGATTGATTACCCGTTACCGACCCGGCTATCCTTGACCTGCATTGGCTTTCTCCTGCTCTGAACCCGGCTTGCCTTATGGACTTCTCCCTGCCTGCTCCTGATTGACTACCTGTGTTTGACCCTCGGCCTGGCTTCTGACCTTGATTTGCACTAACCTGCCTGCACTTCCAGTGATCCAAGTGACTGTTTTCCTACTGCGGATCCGATTCCTGACACAGCTACACCTGCAGGCAACCCGTGCACCTTTGGGCACAGCACCCTCTGTCACCATCTCCAGGGGTGCTCTGCACTTAGCCGCAAGGGGAGCCCTCTCGTCAACTCAGCCTCCAACCAGGTTAGTGACATAGTTACTACTTGTGAGGAAAGTGTAAATATTTGAATGTTCATAACCTGGCCACAGTTTAACATGAAGTAATCCCTCAACCAGAGCCTGTGTAAAGCCCTCCTAGGTACTGTAGTTGCTAGAGAGAGTGTACTAAAGTTTTCGATTTCTCTGCTTAACAGAGGAACAGCAGGCAAATTTTTTAACAGAGAGCTGTGATCATTTAGTATAGTCTGCTCAGTGTGCTCTGGTACTGCTCATGCTGTCTTGAAGTTTCCCTGTGTCCTAGCAACTATGGAAAGTGCTGGACAGTGGGCAGAAACCATGAAGATGGGAGCATAAATATTTATACAGCCCTGACCAGTTCGGATGGGAGGTGCCCCTAGGCATGCTGGGAGCCTGTATTTATATTTGATGAGCACATGGGCTCTGGGTCTTCCTCCGGAGAGAGAGGTTCAGGTGGGGAGGGGGCCTGCTGGCCCTCAACACAGGCTGCCATGTGGCCTTGACCTGAGGGCCTGAACATTGAATCTGTAACTCAGGGTTCTCCTGAGAACTGACTGAGGGAGGATGTCCATGGATCCTGTCTGGTATCACGGAGAAAGGTGACCTGCGCCCAGGGCCTTGCGAGTACAGTCCCTCTAAATGGGATCCTAGAGACTGGTGCTGCAAAATCCTCCTCTAGGTGTAGGTTAAAGGGGGACACCAGCTGGTGTCCTGAAGAAGCAGGGTTCACTAAATTCCTTCTACTAAAAATGGATTTTGCTCTACTATTGACAGTCTGCTACATAGTTCTACATTGTACAGTCTGCTACACAGTTTTACTGAGAAAGCTGTCTTCACATGTGAATACTTTAATTTGGAGTATCCTACTATATTCTCCTATCCAAGTTCTCCAAATAAACAACAAAAAAGTAAATCCCCTAGATTGGTCACTGGAGACAAAGAGCGGAAGAGTGTGTGCATCTGGTTGTGTGGGAAATATCCCGTGTGACTGGCTGCGGATTAAACAGTGGGGAGATCCGGGCAAAGTGGCTCCTACGGGGGTAGCGCTATACCTGTATATCGAAAACTGAATCTTTTATCATTTGCAATATACAGTAATACCAACACCTATTTTTAGCTAAATTGTCATATCATTATTCTTCACAACTGAAATAAAACATGGCAAAAAATCTGCACTGGAAATTGGCACCAGAAATTACTGTTTGGTATCGAATGAACTCTGTGGCCCCCCATAGGAGGAGACATTTGCTGGTTATTTAGCCAAGCATGGGATAGGTGGACAAATAACATGAGGAACATCGATCTGATGAACACATCACTCAACCTTTTGAGATGAAACAGGACACTTTTAAAGGCTAAAGTTTTGGGTAACATTACATGTTTCTTCAACTGTGTCAAATTAGGAAAAATAGCGTTCGAAATTTCAGTCAACCTGCAATCTCTTGTCCTGTATCCTCAAGTATATCATGGTGTCATCCTCTTCCAAAAATGCTCAATCTAATCATAGTCTGTTATGTAATATAATGAATAGTAGGACAAACACATATTCTGCAAATTTAAAGAATATAGAGACTGCAGAGTTTTCTCCAGATCTCCTGAGTCATGCTGACTAGGTCCTTCCCACCCTCTGAATTCAATGACAGTTGCATGGCTGCTATGGATATAATTGAGCCTGTGTAACCACTATTAGTACAGGAGGAATTGGTGTGACTGCCAAATGTTAACATGGCTAGACATAAAACAATCAAAATGGCAGAAAGGCCCGCACTCTGATTTAGTAATATCCCAAAAATTATTATGTCATGTATGATTCTGACCATATCATGTATGATTCTGAAATCTCATCCTTGCTCCGTTGTTGAGCACACCAATTATTGTTGTATATAACCTTCAGCTCATAATACTGAAACTTTTTAACATAGTTTAGCTAAATGTTAAGCTAAAATTATCATCATATCCTACAGGATATCTATTTTTGGCACTGATCTGTTATTTAGTGGTAACTAGGGTTACATCGATACAGTTTTTTATCGGCGAGTACGAATACCGTTACTTTCGGTCAAAAACTCGCCGATACCAAGTACCGATACTTTGCAGTGCAATTTGCGTCAATACAAAAAAAATGGCCCAAATCGCACTGCAAAAAAATGTGTGTGTGTGTGTGTGCAGATCTAGTGGGCAGTTTAGACCTCACAAAATTCAGCAGAGGGAGTCCAGTGCCAGTACGTAGGTAAAGACAAGTTCAAAGCAGCAATCATTTATTGGAAAACTGAACAGACTGATGACATTAGATAAATAGATCACAAGCCCATGCACGGAGATGGTAGTGTGCCATTGGGGCACTGTGACTCATAGGTTCCATAGTTGACTCTGCTGAGCCTGGTGGAGTGAATGGATGCCTCTAACCCTGGAGCCCATGGAGGCGGGCGATGAGCCCAATGGATGCCAGATCGATGGATGGAACTGGCAATGGCTGGCGCACCCAGAAATGACGGCTGCGTGCTCATCTCCACCAGTCGGGGGAAATGCCAGGAGCAGGTGGAAGTGCTCAATTATAGAGACAGTACTGTGTGGGCAACCAGCGAAGGAGAGCCAAATTATCCATGATTCTTCAGCTCACCGCCTGCCCCCCAGGAGCTCCTTGGTTAGAGGCAGACTTTCACTCCACCTGGCTCAGCAGAGTCAGCTATGGAATCCATGAGTCACAGTGCCTCACTAGCACACTACCATCTCCCTGCATGGGCATGTGATCTGTCATCAGTCTGTTCAGTTTGCAGCACCACAAAGCATTGGTTTTGGTATCAGGAGCATCTGGGCGAGTACCGAAACTCACTCAAATGCCTGGTATCAGCACAGATACCGATACTGATAATGGTATCGGCGCATCCCTAGTGGACACAAGCATTGATGTGCAGATTCTTTTAGTGTTAGTTTGCCAGGGGCATAACCAAGGTGGGCTCACTGTTTGACTCATGTTTGCCCTAATGTATATTTTTATTTTACAATCCTTTCGATATTTTCATAATCACACAGATTTTCATTAATATCCATAAAAAAAAAGCAATTGCACTGCTTCCTCCACTATAGAAACAGACTGAAGTGTTTCCAGATGTTGCCATGTACAGTCAAGGCCCTGCTTAAAGTTATTTTGAAATATGGAACAACTGTCATAATGGAAAATTGTTCTCATGCTATTTTTAAACAAAAAGAATGCACCAAAGTACTTCTGTGTGTTATTAATTGCAGGAATTCAGTACTTATTTACATGAGACCTTCACAGTAGGGCAAGCATGTTAGCAACTTGAATTAAAAAAAAAAAGCAAGGAGAAATGAAAATAAGTAAAACCAGAAAAAGTCGAACATCTCCAAGACCTGCATCAGAAAATGCTTTCCTAAATTGTATAGTGATCCTTATACTTGCATTAGAAAATGTCATCATCAGATAATGGTCTTCCAGCAAACATGCCTTTCTGGGTGTATTCTGTCTAACAGCTTTATAATAGCATCTCTCTGTGACCTTGGCAGTTGTGTAGTGAAAGAATAGCATTATCATTATATTTACTCTGTCACTCTGCCAGTCGAGATTTATATCCTGCTTATCAGACGTTACACGTTTAATGTGTACGTCATCATTAGCTAATATGAGAATCCTAATAGCACAAAAAGTCAAAGATCAGAATGAGAAGATGTTGGTTTCATTGGATTACCTAATGCTGTAGGGGCATACGTTAATGGACAAAGCTTAAGAATGAACTTCATGTTTATAAGGTAGGCATGCAATTGTACTTTCTACTTTACAGACTAAAGTATTTTTTGCTCACTGATTATAACCTAATGCTGCCATTTAGACTGTCAAATCTTTAATTTTTTAACAAGAAAATACTATCTGATAATTTTTAAATTTGCATTTTTATATATATATATATATATATAGTTGTTGATATAAATTGTAGATGATGACTTGAAATAAAAAAGATATACTATTTACTGGTGTATGAATTTGTAATTGTATTGTAGATTACTGTTCAAATATTGCTGTACTGCTATGTTCTTAAATCTTTCAAAACACAACTTCTTTCTTTAGTTTTCAGAAAATTTTAAATGTGAGTCTATATAAATGTATTATATTTGCAATCACTATAATCAGGTCTTGCCATCCTTTTTTTAATTGGTTTATTTAGGATGTCAGTTCAAATGCAAACACAGGTATATATGACAAAATCTCCGGCACAGCTCAGAAATACCCATATTGTATCGTTGGGGAAAGCAGGAAAAATAAAATAAAAATAATTGAGGAAAAAGGAACATAATTGCAACACGGGATAAGTATAGAACAGATCCTTTTCCCCATAAATACCATTTCCCCCCGGACAGTACTTTATGAGCTCCAACCTGTGAAATGTCCATGTCTTGAGCCACATAAAAGACAGCACATCTGCCATCTGATATTTTCTCATTCTAAAAATTTTTGGGGATTTTCCTATTCATCGATGAGTGGGGATTGCCCTAAGGGGCTGAGAGGTGTGTTTTAGGAAACATCGACCCTGGTCCACTGCTTTTGACAGTCAGGGAGGGAATAGATCACAGAGATTTTTCAATTTGTGAGCAAATCGTTCCTTTTCGATTATTTAATTGCAAATATACCACAGGTAATCCAGCTGAGAGATGTATTAAAATATTAAAATATTAAATGCATTCTTACATTTATATGGCAAAAGTACCTGAAGATGTATTGGTGAGCCTCTTGTAGCCCATCTGAGATTTAGGTAGCCATTCAGTTATTTATTGCACATGTAATAACAAGGAAGTTGCTGACAGTTATGTTTATACTGCATCAGAAACTGCTTCTTCATTGCCCATCCACGGAGTGGCACAGGTCAAAGACCAGGATTTATTGCTCAGTTTTAGCATAGTGTGCAGAACATCTAAAGCAGTACAATACCTGGCTTATGCTGTTTGGAAGGGGTAGCTAGATACAAGGACTTAGTTGGAAAATACCAATCCTTTGGCAGCCAAAATGGTTTATATATATATATATATATATATATATATATATATATATATATATATATATATGAATTCACCTGCTAACTATTTAAGTTAAGTAGAGTTTGAGTAGAAGAATAAAAAGATACAGGGTGCAACAAGCCAAGAGAAAACCTCTGGTGTGGACCAAATATGTATGGTGAGAGTTTGTGTACATTCACACTTGTGCCACTTTATGAGACTGTAATGGGACTTTGCATGAGTGCACCTTTGTTACGACTTTGACCAATGTGATCATTTTGCTTGTCCTCTACAAAGTCGCTAGACATGTGCAGAACGGAAAAATTTATTTAGTTTTGTTTGGTTTCTTCATCTTGTAACAAATTCCAAATTTTCAGAAAGATTCAAATCGGTTGAAAATAGATCGACTGATCTGAATTTTATGTAGGTAAGCCTATGATAAAGCTTGCCTGTAGGTAAAATAAATATATCATAAACCTGAATCAAGAAAAAGTTTGGGACCTTGTGTGAGATGTGGTACCCACTGTGGCTAAAATAGATATAGACACATACAAAATGTAAAAAGAAACAGGTCAATGTGAAACCATAGTTTAATTGAACCATCAGATACACAAATGGTGACACCATTTTACATGGAAGGGTTGGGTAAAAGGGTATGGAATGTACATAGATGATACAATAAAAACAAAAGCACTGATAAATAAATAATAATAGATATATATTCATAATGAGTATAGACAAAAGTGTACATATGACACAAGGATAATTAAAACAGTAATGGTAGGATAGGGACTAGTACAATTAAATTGCTTCCTATGAAGCTCGACGCATTATATATATATAAAGAACCTGTATCCATCTAATTAACAATTCTGTAGATCCAGACCCTTTGAAAATGTAACTCACAAATGGGTTCCAATTTGCACGGTTTAGGAGATATTCACCCTGCATGCAGCCGCTGTCGTCAGCGACACATGTGCTCTGAAGGTCCAGGGCACCATGCCAGAAGTTCAGAGCTTCTTCTTGGAACCGAGGGCTCCTGCGCGCACGTGCGGGAGTGACCTCATTGTTGCTCTGGCTACTTACAACGCCGGAGGCTGCGATCCCAGAAGAAAGGAGAAAGGAGAAGATCAGTGGTGACTGGGTACCACTGAGAGGCTTCTTTCTAAGGTGAGTATTATGTGATGCATACTAACACATTATACCTTTATCTTGCAGAGTTTTTTTTTTTCAGTGGTATACAATTGCTTTAAGGAGTGGGCTGGGAAGCTGGCCACCACCTCCTTAACAACCGATGACTCATCAGCTGTTAGCGGGTTTCTGGCTGACAGCTGAATGTAAACAAAAGATTGCCAGCAATATAAAATAAGTGAAAAAAACAGTATGGGGTTCCACCCCCCCCCCTATTCATACCATGATACCATGCCCTTTGGGTCTGGTTGGCATTTTAAGTGGAAACCAATGGCAAAATTGAAATAAAAAAAAAAAAAAGGCATGGGGTCCCCCCAAATCCATGCCAGACCTTTATTAGCATGCAGCCCGGCAGGCTAGGAAAGGGGGGGGGGGCAAGTTGCACAAGTGTGGATGGGGCCTTAAGGTTGTTATAACCCCAGATAACCAAAAGTAAACTGAACATTTTAGCTAACTCAACAAAGCAGCACAACTAATTTTTGCAAGGTCTGGTATGGATATGAGCAGCCTGTCATCTGTAATCCTCACCACATTGCCACTGAAAACAATCTGACACATGCAAACAAAAAGGTGTCGCCGTGCCCCTTCTCCTTTAATTGACAGACATGCAGAGGAGACTAATGCATGCATGAATGAAGGGTGCGTGTCTCCTGCTGCCTCAGCTTGAGTGGAATTGTGTTTAGTATTCAGGTGCTCAGGTGCATCAGTTCTCAAAGAACAAAAATGAAAAAATGCAAAGCGCTGAAATTTTACCTCAGTATTTTCATCTCCAAGCCTATCACATTTCTCTGAAAACCTCCGTTCTGTGGGTGGCAGAGTTGTGACATTATTATTATCACCTCCCAATTGTCAACCACACCTCCCAGCAGGGAGTGACGTGAGCGCACACTAATGGCAAAGTGCACGCTGCTAAGCCGGCGCTAGTGTGTTTTCTGGGGGCGTGTACAGCTGGGAAGTGGGACCAGTGATGTCAGGACTCCATCTCCTGAGCCCTGGCCTGTAGATACAGACTGGAGATTTTCAGAGAGCTGTTACAGGTCCAGACATGAAGATACTGAGGTAAAAATACAGAGCTTTGGATTTTTATAGAACAAACTACAAAAGGGTGCATGTATTCTAGATTGTAAGCTCTAACGAGCAGTGCCCTCTAGTTCCTCCTGTTTTGAATTGTATTGTAACTGTATTGTCTTCCCTCACATTGTAAAGTGCTTCGCAAACTGTTGGCGCTATATAAATCCTGTATAATAATATAATAATAATGTATTTAAGAACTGATGCATATGAGGTTTACAACCACTTTAAGAGGGCATTTCACCTGAACTTCTAGTCACAGTCACAGTTGTTGTTTCTACATATGCCTTACTTACTTCATCATAACCTCATGTACTTTGTATCTTAAAGAGGTTGTAAACCACTGGACTTTTTTTTTTCTCTACCCTGCAAGGTAATGTCATAATGTGCTAGTATACATCACATAATAGCACATTATGTTAAACTTACCTGAAATGAAGCTCTTGCAGCACTGAGATGTCAGAGCTGCATGCACTCCCATCTTCACTCGTCTTGCTTCTGGGTTCGCGGACTCCGGCTCTGTGACTGGCTGGAGCCAAGAAGACATCAATCCCACGCATGAGCGCAAGAGCTGTTGTTAATGGCGGGTGGCCGTTCCTTCAGAGCACATGCACCAGTGATGTCACTGGCTGCATGTACAGTAAATATTTCCTAGACAGTGTCAGTTAAGGAGATATTTACACTAACTATAGGTAAGCCTTATTATAGGCTTGCCTATAGGTAAAATTTAGTGATGGAAATTTACTTCCACATTCACTTCACAAAGTACTTGGAAAGCTCAGTAAAAAAAAACTATTATTAAATCCTGCCATTAAAGTGTTACTAAGCCTACAACAGTAAAATCAGTCTTTATATGCAGTAAAGCATGCTTTTTATACTCACTGTGGAACCTAAGGGGTTAATCCTCTGCATTTTGTAAAAAGGCTGTTTGATCCTGTCTTCTCTGATCCTCCCCTTCTTTCACAGTCCCAATCTATCTCCTGATAAGACAGAGCCTTTGGAGTCACTCTGCACTGGCTCAGTTTGGTGTGTATTTCTAGAGAGTTTTCCTTGGGATAATGCATTTGATCAGCACAGGGCCAATCAGCACTGTCCAGACAAATGGTCAGGGGTCCTGCAGACTCATAGAACAGTCAGAGTAGAATGAAAACTCCCCCTACAAGCTTTAACCAGACACTGATAGAAGTCACAAGACTGCTATATACTGCTGATGAGAAAAGGTATTTAGCAGTTTATATTTACTAAAATAATTGCATTTCCATGTTCTGTGTACTGTGGGACACCAGATATAATGAATACAGGTTCTTGGGTTTAGTAACGCTTTAAATAGGTTTGCAGTCCTGAAATTCACCTACATTTTACTGAGCAGATAGTATGTTTGGGATTACCCAATTAAAGTCAACATAGAGTCCTTACTAAATCATCCCTGCAATACATTTCTGAGCATATATCTTGAGAATTTATTCAGCAAAGCAAATGTTGCATGCTATCTACAGCGACAGCTACATGTCTAGAAATAAATGCCCCCACAATTCAAAAGTACGAGAAGGCATGAGGTGTTCAATGCTTCTTTTCTGCTGCTACTGAAAACTCTATGAAACACACAATTTAGGTTTGTTCAAATAAATATATAAAGAAGTACACCACAGATAGATAATTTAAACTTAAAATTAACTTCCAGTTTTTGTATGTCATCATGATAACACCATCAGTGGTAAAGAAACTTCCCAACCTCACTGGCTTAAAGTGTTACTAAACCCAAGATCCTGCATTCACTATATCTGGTCTCTCACAGTTAGGGCCGGCTCTACCATGGGTCCCGCTGGGTGCATTGGATCCAGGCAGAACTTGGAGAGGGGCAGCAAATTGAATCCCAAGATTGTTTTTCCAGCATTTTTGTGTGTCAATAGTTTGCGGTGTGTTACGGGAGGCATTTCCCCAGCTCATACTGCTGCCCGTAGCGCAAACTGATGAGTATGAGGAGGAGGAGTGTCTCCTCTGGGGAATGTGCCTCATGTAAATGTGGTGTGTGTAATGACGTCAGACATCAGTGCACTCCATCTTACACAGAGCAGGCTGGATCTTCTAGGGCAGTGGCCGCGGCAGACAAAGGAGTGACAGGAGGAAGGAGGGCAGACAGTGGGAGTTTGATGGACAGGTCCGGTGGTGAGTTAAGGAAGAAGTTAACAGTATATATAATATTTTCTACATTTTATATTTATATAAATTACTAGATGTGGGGGCCTTTTGGTGGGCGTGATACACAGAACATGGAAATGCAATAGTTTTAGTAAATATAAACTGCTAAATACCTTTTCTAATCAGCAGTTAGAGTAGTCTTATGACTTCTATCAGTATCTGGTTAAAGGTTTTATAGACAGTGTATGGACAGAGTATGGATAGTGCTGATTGACCCTGTGCTGATCACATGCACTTTTCCAAGAAAAAAAAAACTCTCTAGGATTCTAGCAATATACACCAAACTGAGCATGTGCAGCTTGCTCCCAAGCAGTGGCGTAGCTGGGGGGGGTGCAGGAGGGGCACAACATCGGGGGGGGGCATTCGCTCCGCGGTGTAATGTCACTCACTCTGTCATAGGCTGGCTGCTGCCGCCCGCTGAGTCTACTCTCTGCAGTGCCCCTGGCTCACTCTCACTGCTGTCTGTGGGAGAGAACCACCAGGCACCAGGCCAGCAGCAGAAGAAGCCGGCGCGGCGAGGAGGAGTCACAGGAGTCACAGGACTGGAGTCCTTTCAGCAAAAGAAGGCAGGTGAGAGGCCAGAGAGCCTGGTGACAGTGGTGGCTGCTGTAAGGGGAGAGATCTATATGGGGGACGGGACCTCACCTCACCCTGGCCTGCTGTAAGGGGGGATATATATGGGGGACCTGGGATCTGGGATCTGGGACCCCATATAGATCCCCCCTTACAGCAGGCCAGGGTGAGGTGAGGTCCCCCATATAGATCCCCCCTTACAGCAGACCAGGGTGAGGTGAAGTCCCGTCCCCCATATAGATCTCCCCCCTTACAGCATGCCAGGGTGAGGTGAGGTCCCCCATATAGATCCCCCCTTACAGCAGGCCAGGATGAGGTGAGGTCCCCCATATAGATCCCCCCTTACAGCAGGCCAGGGTGAGGAGAGGTCCCGTCCCCCATATAGATCTCCCCCTTACAACAGGCCAGGGTGAGGTGAGGTCCGGGGTCCCCCATATAGATCCTCCTCACCCTGGTCTACTGTAAAGGGGGTGATCTATATGGGGGATGGGACCTCACCTCACCCTGGCCTACTGTAAGGGGGATCTATATGGGGGACCTCACCCTGGCCTGCTGTAAGGGGGGATCTATATGGGGGACCTCACCCTGGCCTGCTGTAAGAGGGGATCTATATGGGGGACCTCACCTCACCCTGGCCTGCTGTAAAGGAGGATCTATGGGGGACCTGCCCAGGCCTGCTCTAAAGGGGGATCTATAGGGACCCAGCTCTAAAGGGGATCTATGCCATAGATTCCCCCCTTTAGAGCAGGATCCCCATAGATCCCCTTTAGAGCAGGCCAGGGCCCCCATAGATCCCCTTTAGAGCAGGCCAGGGTCCCCATAGATCCCCTTTTAGAGCAGGGTCCCCATAGATTCCCCACTTTAGAGAAATGTCCCCATAGATTATATGGGGACCATTCTCTAAAGGGAATCTATGGGTACCCTGGCCTGCTCTAAAGTGCTTAGGGGGTAAGGGTTTCTTTAACTAATCTAGTGGAAGAGACTCAAGTGCTAAAATCCCGCAGGTTAGGGGGCGCAAATTACTTGCCTTGCCCCGGGTGCTGACAACCCACGCTACGCCTCTGCCCCCAAGACTCTGTTCTATTGGGAGATAGTTTGGGGACTGTGGAAGAAGGGGAGGATCAGAGAAGACGGGATCAAACAGCCTTTGTACGCAATGCAGATTAACCCCTTAGGTTCCACAGTGAGACTAGCAAGCATGCTTTACTGCAAATAAAGACTGATTTTACTGTTGTGGGTTTAGTAACACTTTAAGCTTTAGCAGGAAGACCTATCAGTAAGCTGACCCAGCACTATATTGCACTACATCATACTGTGGTCCTTTTTGTTTTTGCATTGCATACTCTAGTATCCTCCCTAAAAGTGTACTGTCTATCCCTACTCCCCGATGCTGTGTACACTTAGCAAAGAAGTGTGAATATAACTCATGGAATTCACAAACTTTATTCCCTCATTTTACTGTTTTGCTTCCCTCTGTACTGTATGTGAGCTTCTTTTTTTCACAGATTAATAGTTGAAAAAACAATTTGGGGTTTAAACAGTTGTGCTTCTTGTATTCTGTCACACCACTTGCTGAAGGAGCTCTGTTTTATCAGATCATTTCAATATCCTGTTATAAAAAGTTCAGATGATAGATTATGATTATAGCAACTCTTTTTATACGTGTTATATTGTTTTTAGAGTCTTCAGTATATACGAGTACAACAAACTAACTGATGTAACTAGTCAGCATTTTATATGAAGCTAAAATATTATTTTTGTGTAGACTTCACCTTGGCAGGAACTGATGGTGGAGAAGGCTCTTATTGCCACAATCAAACGTGCATCCAATATTTTGTTTCCAAATTAGTTTCTTACAAGGTTTGAGGACTGAAATGAATTATTCCACAATATCAAAACCTTGGACTAGATATTAGGAGGAAATGAGAATTGTGTTAGTATCGTTTGATCAAAAACTGCATTTATTCAGAGAAAAGCAAAGAACAAAGGTTTAATATTGCCTATTGCACGAAGCAAAGACTGTGCAGTATTTTATACTATTCAAAATGGCATAAATCCTTGTGCTTTTAGAAAAGTATGGATTTAAAATAACCCATGAATATAACCAAATAAGTTAAAGAAAAATTTAAAATGCTAAAAAGGTGTAATGTATATCAGTGCAACTAAATAAATAAAGTTTTGAAGTATCAAAAAATATTGTGGCTGCAATATCAAAGTGGTGAATCGTTACACATAAAATCAATTCAAATTCTATTCGAACAGCAAAAAATGCTGTGCAGTGCAAATAACAAAAGTTGCTATGCTGTGCAAAGGTGCAATAATTAAAAGGGTTGAAGAAATTACTGAATATATCAACAAATCAATCAACATAAAACATATGTGTCCAGATCTGTCCTCACTGTATTTCCCCAGTTTCCGTCATAAAACGGGAATAAATGGAAAACAAATCTAGTGCTCTCTGTATATAAGGTATTTATTAAATAATCCAAATATTAAAACTCACATTTGTAGACACATAAGCTGGGCACTACTGAGGAAATCACACGCCCATCAGCACCTGACGATAGGCGTCTAGGGGGCGGAGACACCACGGACGAGATCCAGCTACAGGACACAACTTCTCCTGCGTCTCCTAAACCGATCCAATGCCTACCCAGCCCGCACAGCTTATGTGCCTACAAATGTGAGTTTTAATATTTGAATTATTTAATAAATAAATAAAATAATAAATTACTACATTAGATACTGTAATTTAAAAAGTAGCTTTATAAAATAAGTCCATAATTATTATTATTATATAGTATTTATATAGCACCGATAATAATAACCACTTAACCTCCAGAAGGTTTTACCCTCGTCATGTAGAGCAATTCTTGTTATCCAGTACTGTGCTACTTTAACTGGCAATTGGGCAGTCATGCAACACTGTAGTCAAATGAAATGTTTATCATTTTTTTCACTCAAATAACATTTTATTTTGATCGTATTTAATCATCACTGGGTTTCTCATTTTTTTGAGGTATAAATGAAAAAAAACAGGTTTTTGAAAAAAAAAAAATACTATATTTTCTATTTCTGTTATAAAACATATCCAATAAAAAAAAAAATCAAAAAATCTAAACTCTTTATAAATGTAGACCAAAATGTATTCTGCTACATGTCTTTGGTAAAAAAAAAAAAAAAAAATCACAATAAGTGTATATTAATAGGTTTGTGCAAAAGTATAGCCTCTACAAACCATGGTATATACCAGGGATCTCCAAACTACGGCCCTCCAGCTGTTGCTGAACTACATGTCCCATGAGGCATTGTAAATCTCCGACATTCACAGACATGACTAGGCATGATGAAAACTGTAGTTCCTGAGCAACTGGAGGGCCATAGTTTGAAGACCCCTGGTATATACTGTATGGTGGAATTTACACAGCTATACACAGTATACTGTAATTGCGGTGATCAGCAACTTATAGTGGAACTGTGATAGGGTGGGCGGGGGGCAATCTATCTATGGGGGGCAGACACTATCTGGGAGGGTAACTAAATGACAATGACATTGCTAGTGACACTTATACAGTAACCAGTGATAATACTGTACACTGACACTGTTCTAATGATGCTGGCTAGAAAGGGGTTAACATCTAGAGGCAAATAAAGGATAACTGTGTGCCTAACAATGTGTACTTGCTGCTTTTACTTTATTAGCTGACCGCTTTGCAGGGAGAAGAAACTGCCAGATCGCTGTTCATAGTACACCGGGTTCTGTGTTTTTGTTTCTTTGTGTGATTGGCCACAGCCGATCATCTGACTTCAGCCAAAATCATTGGATGAAATCTGCTGCTAAACTCATTCTGTGTCCAATTACAGCACAGGTTGGCAGGGAGCACAACCCAGAAGCAAGCTGGCGACGTACAGGTACGTTGTCTGGCCTGCCTGTGCCTCCCGTCTACTGTGGAAAGGTGGCCAATAGGTAAATAGCTGCACATACTATATCTGGCTTGGGTTACATAAGTTTCAATGGCTTTACTACAGAAATAAAATTAGGCACATACACAATGATTTGAAATCTAGTAGGATAAAACACCCCTAGTCAATGCATGGTCTTCCAATTCTAATTATGTGTTAAAGACAGACAGGTTCATTGGAAAACATGTCTGCAGAGGAGACCAAGCAGATTAATACTTATTACAAAATTGGTTATGTGACCCCCAAAACCAAACTCAGTTCTTGTAAGATGCAAATTTATGGCAGAGCGCAAAGTGAAAGCAAACCAGTTAAACAGTCTGTAACAGACCTAAAAGTATCAGCACTGTTTGCATGAAAATAAAATGGTGGAGACAGAATTCTGTTTAGAACAATCACTCCAAAGTCAATAAGAACGTAGGAAGCTTCTGATCTTACACATAGTAGAGAGGATGATATTACAAGAATCCATGATAATGAATGGGAACAAAAAACCACATGGGGCTAAATCAGGCGAAATACAACTCAGGCTTGGTTGTGCAGACTGACAATCTAAATAATTACACTTCACACGTGATAATGCTGTAAATAAAATATAAGTGTGTCAAATACTGTTATTTGCTTTCGCATATGTGACATTAAATAACTCCACCACATCTTTATTAATAATATATACAATTTATAATAATAATAATAATAAAATAATGACAACAATACAGCAGTGAACCAGGTCATTTATAGATCTCCCTTCCAGTAAACTACATTAAAGAATCACACCAACCACTAGCCATACATAAGCAGCTCAATGAATACATACTTACATAGTTATTCTTGTTGAAAAAAGACACATGTTCATCTAGTTCAACCAATAAAAGTGGGAAAAAAACAAAAAAACATACAATCGCGTATACACAATCCTTTACCCACAGTTGATCCAGAGGAGGGCAAAAAAAAAAAAACAGCAAAGCATGATCTACTTTGCTTCAGCAGGGGAAAAGGTTATTTCCTTATCTTCCGAGAGGCAATTGAGTACACATATCAACTCCATCATAAATTCAATGGTCCATTACCAACACCATTTCAAAATGCCCTCATGCAATATACGTAAATGAGTACCTATTGCCATTAAATACTCCTCTCATGAAGCTCACAATTCTTAATCAGTCTTGTTACAGGCACAATCAAGGACTTGCCTCTTTCCTTTAATGACAACTTTACAACACCCTTTTCTTTTCCTAATCCTGCAAAGTACTGACTTCCCAGCATCCCTACTTCCTGGTATTCTTGTCTGTTTCAACCTCAAAACTTTAAATCCTAAGGAAGAAAGGGAAGGAAAATCTTTTTAAACACTGCCCTTCTTATGTCTCTTTACCAATCATGAAGCATGATGAAAAGACTTGGAGGAACCTGTCTCAAAATTCACCTAAATAATATGTTACTTCAACATTTCACTTTTCTGATATGTGACTGTTATACCATGTGCCATCCCTGGTGATCCTGCCAGTAGGGTTGAGCGAACACGGACTGTATTATTCGTGTTCATACCGAATAATTGGATTTTTGTTACCCGAACACGGACCCGAAAACTTTACTGTATATTCGGGTAAAAATCCGTGTTCGGTCGTTTTATTTCCGGGTTTTGCATGCATTGGCGCGCTTTTCATGGCGGGCTTTCAACAGCCAATCAACAAGCGTTTAACTGGTGTGCCTAAGCCATCCCAGCCATGCCTACAAATGTATTAGTAGCTGTGATTGGCCGTCTGAAGCATGTGACCAAGTCTTTATAAGTTCAAGGCAGCGCCGCTGCGGCGTCATTCTGCTGTTTAGTTCAGAGAGCACACATCAACGTGCTGGCTGCTGATTAGGGACAGACAGGAAAAAAAAACCCATTAGTGTCCGGATAGAATTGAGGGACAGGTCGGAGTGTGTTAGGCAGGGCGAGTTGTAGACATTTTAGGGCGAGGCTGCTGCTGATTTTTAGGGTCAGACAGTGTGTTCTACAAACTACAATCGATATTGCTGTGTGGGGTGGGGTTTGCAGTCACCCGATCTACGATCATCATCTTATCAATCCTTTTAGGGAGAGAGTCTGCTGATTTTTAGGGTCAGACAGTGTGTTCTACAAACTACAATCGATATTGCTGTGTGGGGTGGGGTTTGCAGTCACCCGATCTACGATCATCATCTTATCAATCCTTTTAGGGAGAGAGTCTGCTGATTTTTAGGGTCAGACAGTGTGTTCTACAAACTACAATCAATATTGCTGTGTGGGGTGGGATAGGAGATAGGCAGGTGTCAGTGGTCAACATCCATTTTGCTGTGTGTGGGCTGCAGTGAACACAATCTTTTTGGGGTGCAGTGAACACAATCTTTTTTGGGGTGCAGTGAACACAATCTTTTTGGGGTGCAGTGAACACAATCTTTTTTGCCCACTGAGGAGGAGGGAGAAAAGTATTTTTCTATCAGTCACTGTGTGCAGCATTTTTCCTTCAGCTGTGCTGTGCTGACTGATCATGCACTGCTGTGTTCAGTTCACATGTGCTATTATTGAGTGGTTTCAAAAATCATACACTTTTTTCCTATTCCAATATTCAATATACAGCCTTGGGTTAAAAAAAATTAAATTGTGGCCTGCAGCAGAGCTGAATGATATTTGGGGTTTTTGGGGTTCATCTCATACTTCTGAAGATTTGAGGGTGCTGCCTGTTCCAAACTCCTCCTACTCCTCATCCTGCCTTTAGGGGTACAAACAATAGTAATTGGGGCCTAGTGTGGTTTTGTACGTGTGAGATACATACACTTTTTTTGATCATATTTTCTATTCCGCTATTTAATCAAAACATTTGGGTATAAACAATTAAATTGCGGGATAGTCTGTGTCGGTATGTGTGAGATACACCTTTCCAATTTTTGGGGCGCATCTCATACTGCCGAGGATTTGAGGGTGCTTCAGTCTGCCTCCTGCCTGTTCCGAACTCCTCCTACTCCTCATTCTGCCTTTAGGGTACAAAAAATTGTAATCGGGGCCTAGATTGTGTTTGTACGTGTGAGATACACCGTTTTGTAAAATTTGTCCTATTCCGCTATTCAATATACACCCTGTTCGAATGTAAAAAATTAAATTGCGGGATAGTCTGTATCGGTACATGTGAGATACACCTTTTTAAATTTGTTTGGCGCATCTCCTTCTACCGCCAAGGATTGCAGGGCGCTTCAGTTTGGCTCCTGTTCCCAACTCCTCCTACTCCTCTTCCTCATCCTGCCTTTAGGGTACAAAAAATTGTAATCGGGGCCTAGTTTGTGTTTGTACGTGTGAGATACACCGTTTTGTAAAATTTGTCCTATTCCGCTATTCAATATACACCCTGTTTGAGTGTAAAAAATTCAATTGCGGGATAGTCTATATCGGTACATGTGAGATACACCTTTTTAAATTTGTTTGGCGCATCTCCTTCTACCGCCGAGGATTGCAGGGCGCTTCAGTTTGGCTCCTCTTCCCAACTCCTCCTACTCCACTTCCTCATCCTGCCTTTAGGGTACAAAAAATTGTAATCGTGGGCCTAGTTTGTGTTTGTACGTGTGAGATACACCGTTTTGTAAAATTTGTCCTATTCCGCTATTCAATATACACCCTGTTTGAGTGTAAAAAATTAAATTGCGGGATAGTCTGTATCGGTACATGTGAGATACACCGTTTTAAATTTGTTTGGCGCATCTCCTTCTACCGCCGAGGATTGCAGGGCGCTTCAGTTTGGCTCCTGTTCCCAACTCCTCCTACTCCTCTTCCTCATCCTGCCTTTAGGGTACCAAAAATTGTAACCGGGGCCTAGGCTGTGTTTGTACGTGTGAGATACACTGTATTATAAAATTTTTCCTATTCCGCTATTCAATATACACCCTTTTGGAGTGTAAAAAAATAAAATTGCGGCATAGTCTGTATCGGTACGTGTGAGATACACCTTTTAAATTTGTTTGGCGCATCTCCTTCCCCCGCCAAGGATTGCAGGGCGCTTCAGTTTGCCTCCTGTTCCCAACTCCTCCTACTCTTCTTCCTCATCCTCCCTTTAGGTTACAAAAAATTTTAATCGGGGCCTTGTCTGTGTTTGTACGTGTGAGATACACCGTCTTTTTATCCTTTTTCCTATTCCGCTATTCAATATACACCCTTTTGGGGTAAAAAACATTAAATTGCGGCATATTTTGCATATTTGACGGTCAGATACACCCATGCGATACTGTTGTTGTTTTAGTTCCGCTATTCAATAAACACCTTTCTAGGGCAAGATCATAAATTACAGAAATATGAGGAGACCGTCAAATAGGGGCCGTGGCCTGGGTCGTGGTGCTGCTGGTAGAGCTCCTGTTGCAAGGAGAGGACGTGGTCGATCTGTGCCAGCTACACGCACAAGTGAAACACCTTCCTCAAGTGTGAGTAGGCGACAGAACCTGCAGCAGTATTTGGTAGGGCATAATGCGCCTCTAGATGAGGCCTTAAGAAGTACAGGCGATAGTAGATTGGGTTGCTGACAGTGCCTCCAGTTCCTTCACATTGTCTCCCACCCAGTCTACTGCAGAAAGGTCAGAGTTGGCACCTGCAGCCAATGTCCAACCGTCTTTCACCTCACCCCCTTGGAAATCAGGCAAGCAGTCTGAGCCCCAAGCCATACAGTAGTCTCTTCTTCTTTTTGAGGACTCTGTTAGCAGGGTTTCCCAGGGCCATCCACCTAGCCCTGCCCCAGAAGTGGAAGAGATTGAGTGCAGCGATGCCCAACCACTTATTTCTCAAGATGAGTACATGCAAGGGCCATCGCAGCACGTCTCCGATGATGACGAAACGCAGGTGCCAACTGCTGCGGTGTTCAGAATTGTGGAGACCGACAAGGAGGGCAGGGGTGAAGACTGGGTGGAAGATGATGTGGAGGACGATGAGGTCCTCGACCCCACATGGAATGAACGTCATGCAGGTGACCTGAGTTGTTTGGAGGAAGAGGCGGTGGTCGCACAGAGCCACCAGCACAGCAGAAGAGGGAGCAGGGTGCAGAAGCGGAGCAGGCGTGCCCTAGACACTACGCCCGATACTGCCCAACGCAGCAAGGGAACGAGCGCACCAAAGCCAGCTCAAAGGAGTTCTCTAGCGTGGAAGTTCTTTAGAAAATGTGCTGATGACATGACACGAGTGGTTTGCACCCTGTGCAATCAGAGCCTGAAGCGAGGCATAAACCTTCTCAACCTGAGCACAACCTGCATGATCAGGCATCTAAGTGCAAAGCACGAGCTGCAGTGGAGTAGACACCTTCAAAACCAAGAAACGTCTCTGGCTCATCCTGCTTCCTCTTCTGCTGCAGTCTCGGCCGTTCCAGCCACATCTGTAGTGATACCGGCACCTGCCACCCCCCAAACAGAGGATCTGTCAGCAACACCACCACCTGGGTCACCAACCATCTCCACAATGTCCCGTGGAAACGTTCAGCTTTCCATCTCCCAAACACTTGAGAGGAAGAGGAAGTACCCCCCTACCCACCCGCAATCCCTGGCCCTTTGAAATGCTGTCATTCCGTCTGGTGGAGACGCACAGTTTTAAAAACCTTATGTCGGTGGCTGTCCCACAGTACGTCGTGCCCAGCCACCTACTTTTCCAGGCAAGCCATCCCTTCACTGCACAACCAAGTGGGGGAAAAAAATCAGGTGTGCACTGCGCAACGCCCTCTGTGGCAAGGTCCACCTAGCTACCGATACGTGGACCAGTAAGCACGGTCAGGGGAGTTATATCTCCCTAACGGCACACTGGGTAAATGCAGTGGCGGATGGGCCTGAGGCGGATAGCAATTTGGCGCATGTCCTTCCACCACCGAGGATTGCAGGGCGCTTCAGTTTGCCTCCTGTTCCTAACTCCTCCTACTCCGCTTCCTCATCCTCTACTGCCTCCTCATCCGGACAGCGTAACACCTTCACCACCAACTTCAGCACGGCCAGGGGTAAACGACAGCAGGCAGTTTTAAAACTTGCCTGTTTGGGGGAGAAACCACACACCGCGCAGGAGTTGTGGAGGAGCATGGAACAGCAGACAAATGAGTGGTTGCTGCCAGCGAGCCTCAAGCCCGGCCTGGTGGTGTGCGATAACGGGCGAAATCTCATAGCAGCTCTGGGCCTAGCCGGTTTGACGCACATCCCTTGCCTGGCGCATGTGCTGAATTTGGTGGTGCAGAGGTTCCTTAAAAACTACCCCGATATGTCAGAGCTGCTGCAGAAAGTGCGGGCCGTCTGTGCGCACTTTCGGCGTTCTCACCCTGCTGCTGCTCGCCTGTCAGCGCTGCAGCGTAACTTCGGCCTTCCCGCTCACCGCCTCATATGTGACGTGCCCACAAGGTGGAACTCCACCTTGCACATGCTGCAAAGACTGTGCGAGCAGCAGCAGGCCATAGTGGAGTTTCAGCTGCAGCACGCACGCATGAGTCGCTCTGCGGAACAGCACCACTTCACCACCAATAACTGGGCCTCCATGCGAGACCTGTGTGCCTTGTTGCGCTGTTTTGAGTACTCCACCAACATGGCCAGTGCCGATGACATCGTTCTCAGCTTAACTATCCCACTTCTATGCCTCCTTGAAAAAACAATTCGGGCGATGATGGAAGAGGATGTGGCACAGGATGAGGAGGAGGAGGAGGATGAAGAGGTAACATTTCCAAGGCTTTCAGGGCAGTCATTCACAAGGGGCTCCGAGGGTGGGTTCCTGCACACACAAACGCCAGGGACACAATTGTCCAGCAGGGGCACAGTTCTGGAGGATGAGGAGGAGGAGCTGGAGGAGGAGATGGAAGCATGTTCACAGCAGGGTGGCACCCAGGCCAGCTCATGGCCATCACTGGTGCGTGGCTGGGGAGATACAGAGGACACAAACGATACACCTCCCACAGAGGACAGCCTTTCGTTGCCTCTGGGCAGCCTGGCACACATGAGCGATTACATGCTGCAGTGTCTCCACAATGACCGCCGAGTTGCCCACATTCTAACTTGTGCTGATTACTGGGTGGCCACGCTGCTGGATCCCCGTTACAAGGACAACGTACCATCCTTAATTCACTCACTGGAGCGCGATCGCAAGATGCGCGAGTACAAGCGCACGCTGGTAGACGCGATGCTGCTGGCATTCCCACCTGACAGCGGGGCCACAGTGGAAGCACAAGGCAGAGGAGGAGGAAGAGGAGGAAGAGGTCGCCAATGCAACCAGGGCATCGCCAGCACCTCAGAAGGCAAGGTTAGCATGGCCGAAATGTGGAAAAGCTTTGTCAGCACGCCACAACAAACAGCAGCACCAGCAGCTCAGATGGAACGTCTTAGCAGGAGGCAGTATTTCACGAACATGGTGGAGCAGTATGTGTGCACACGCCTAGACGTACTGAATGAGGGGTCTGCCCCCTTCAACTTCTGGGTCTCCAAGTTGGGCACATGGCCTGAGCTTGCCCTTTACGCCTTGGAGGTGCTGGCGTGCCCTGCAGCCAGTGTATTATCTGAACGGGTATTTAGCACGGCTGGGGGCGTTATCACAGACCAGCGCAGCCGCCTGTCCAGAGACAATGTGGACAAGCTCACGTTCATTAAAATGAACCAGGCATGGATCCCACGGGACTTTTCCGTACCTTGTGCAGAATAGCGATGGATACCGACCTTACCCAGCCATTGTTCTATTTTTGCTCTTTCTCACTCTTTTGGGGTGTACCCTCATTTAAAATTTGTGAAAAGAAGCAGTGTTGGCTACTCGTCCTCCTCAAGGCCAGATTAACGTAGGGGCTATTGGAGCTGCAGCTCCAGGCCCCTACCTTTATATAGGCCCCGGGTTGGCCATATTCACTGTTACCGCTCTTCTGTCACTTGTAAACACAGAAGTCTGGCTTCTATCCTCGCTTCCCCAGGCAGCTCCCTCAGAACCTCCCCACACAGCACGAAGGCCGGACAAGGAGGGACAGTTGCCGATGCATGGATGTGTTTATGGGCTTCATAGACAGCATCCCATGTTGAATTAGGCATGCATGGCTGCACCCTTCCTCCTCTGGGTGCATGCCAAGGCACGGCCCTTAAGGCCCTTCAAAATCCTCAGCACCAAGCCCATGATGCTCTTAATCCGGCCCTGGTCCTCCTCCACCGCCGCTTCTACCTACACCGCCCATAGGTGTGCGCAGCCTATTGCATTAGGGTGTGCACCCCAAAGTTTAAATACACATGCATGTGTTTGCCTACATGTACATGGCCCCGATACATTACTCTCCCTGCTGGCAAAGATAAATAGAGCAGAGCAGGTCCGAGGGAGATCTTTCCCATCTCCTCACTGGCAAACAGAGAGATAATGCTATGTGCCCTAGGTTATTAGGGTGTGCCCAGGCACATCCGGCACACCCTGTGCGCACGCCTATGACACACCGTCACATCCACCACCACCTCAACCTCCCTCCTACTCCATATGGGCCTCGTCCTTCAGAGATGAAGAACATTGTTTTATTTTTCTGTTTTTTTTTTGTTGTTTTAAGTTATTTCCCTATCCACATTTGTTTGCAGAGCACTTGCCATGCTCTTAACAACATTTTGCTGCCATTTGCAGCACTCTAGCCCTTTCCATTGGTGTTTTAGAGCCATTTTAGTGCCTGAAAGTTCGGGTCCCCATTGACTTCAATGGGGTTCGGTGTCCGGGAAAAGTTCGGCAAAAGTCCGGGACACGGACCCGGACTTTTTTTTAAAGTTTGGCCGAACCCGCCGAACACGGACATCCAGGTGTCCGCTCAACTCTACCTGCCAGTCCTCCTTCTTTCATATTTCAAACTGACAATGCCAGAGCACAAGAGCACATCAAGTAAGTGTGGTCAGTTTTCTGGCTGTGCTGGGAGAAGAACCTGCCTCTCCTCCAGTGATCATATTTGTGCTCCCTGCAGTGTCCTTCTATTTCTCCAACCCCAGCTCTCTAGGCTTATGCAGCTGAGAACAGAGTATATATGATCACTTATAAAAAAAGAAAAAAGTATTGGTAATGTTTAAATCGAACCAAAAAAAACAAACACCAGTTGCAGTAGCAACATTAAACAAAGAGGAGTGGCACTTATGTTTATAAGGTAGGCAAGCAGACATCAGCTTCTGCAGTTGGGAGAAGTTCCACAGCAAATCTCAATTTGATGTCCATACTTACCACCAGAACCCAATGCCACCCAGCATAGTTATGATTCAATTTGTAGGTAGATATGTGATCTGGGGCACCAAACATCACTTTTTCACTCTCTCCCTTATTGCAGAAATTTCAAAAGAATAAGGGCTCTTTCACACGGCCGCTCCGCTTGTCCGCAAATCATCCTATTTTTTTGCGGATGATTTGCGGACATAATGTAAGTCAATGGCACTGTGGATGTCAGCGGAATACCATCCGCTGACATCCGATTTTCTTCCTTTCAGTTCTGTTCTGTTTTTTTGGAACGGAACAGAACCCTATTTTTTCATCCGTTCACGGAAAGGAAGGAAAATCGGATGTCAGCGGTGTCATCCGCTGACATCCGCAATGCCATAGACATACATTATGTCCGCATATCATCCGCAAACGGATGGGATGATATGCGGGCATACGGAGCGGATGACACAAATGTCATCCGCTCCGTGAAAAAAAAAAAGTCCCGCAGCGGAGAAGAAATGCGGAGCGGCCGTGTTAGCGCCGGTTCACACTACCGCGACGCTACTTCGGGTGGCGACATTGAAGTCTATGGCGGTCGCCTCCTGGTCGCCCCAAAGAAGCTCCGGACCCTTTTTCTAGGTCGGAGCGACTTGTGTCGCTCCTATTAGAACGGGTCCGCAGCTTCCCTATGGGAGGCGACCTGCGGTGACCTGGGAGGCGACCAGGTCGCCTCACAGGTCGCCCTAGTGTGAACCGAGGCTGAAAGAAACCTAAAAGCACATAAAAACTCTGGAGAACCCACCACAATGTCTTGATTTTTAAACATGTCCTGTTGTAATTAAAGAATGCTTGTTCTGTTGTTTACATTGCAAATGTAACTATTTGCAATGTAAACACTTTCTCATTCACAACACTTTATTAAGGCCAATGGGTTGTTCAGTTTTCACGGGAAGCTGCACTTTTGCAAAGGATTTTGCCCCAGAGCCTAATGAATGCAGTACCATCTTAAGAGCAATATAGGCCCCCGGGCAATGCAGTGCACTGGGGCCCTGCCTACACAATCACCCAAAATAATATAAATGCAAATTATCGATAAGGCTCTATTTATTGGTACCTCCAACAAAATCAGCGTTTAAACATTAAATTAATAAAAATAAATAATCTAAAAAAAGCAGGCACTCCTGCTGCTGTGGGCACCTCTCCATGGCCCGATTAGCCTGACAGCAGTGGAGGCGGACAGGCATTCCTGCAGTTGTGGCCCCCCCTCCACGGCTGGTGGGTACTGCTGGCGGGTACTGCTGGTGGGTACTGCTGGTGGCTACTGCTGGTGGCTACTGCTGGCTGTTACTGTTGGTGGGTACTGCTGGCTGGAACTGCTGGCGGGTACTACTGGCGGTACTGCTGGCTGGTACTGCTGGTAAGTACTGCTGGTGGTTACTGCTGACTGGTACGGCTGGTGGTTACTGCTGGCTGGTACTGCCGGTGGGTAACCCACCCCGGGCAAATGCCTAACATTCCCATGCAGTAAAACAGCCCTGAATGAATGTGGTGAAATTTCACTTTGCAAAGAGTACTCACATGCAAGGAAAACAAAACAAAATCACATTCATTTTTGTTGACACGTGAGTGTAGGGATGATCGAACTTTTGAAACCCGTATATATACACATATACACATACACACACATAGGTGTGAAAGGAGCGGAACCCCATCCCTGCGCTAATGAAATAATTTCAGTAGCGCAGGGATGGGGTTCCGCTCCTTTCACACCTATATGTGTGTATGTGTGTATATATATATATATATATATATATATATATATATATATATATATATATATGTGTGTGTGTGTGTATATATATACCCCTATACAGAAGTTCAGATGTCATGCCTGCCTCCAAAGACGCCAAAAAAATGCCCAATAAACGCCTGCAACAAAAACACCCAGATGTGAAAGGAGCGGAGCCCCATCCCTGCGTTACTGAAATTCTAAGAAAATGTATCTTTTTTTTCTGGCGGTCACCCTGACATGGAAGAGTTCTGTCACCCTGGCACAGCAGAGTCAGTTCACCCTACACTATGGTCACCCTGACACTTAACAATTCCCTACAGAAACTAGATTATTGAATCTAACTATAGTGGTATAAAGTACCCTAACTACACTGCATATCCCTTTCCTCACACTAATAATTGCAAAATATCACTGGAGCAGCAGAAATGCTTCCACTCTATTCTACAGCCTCTGTAATACAGTGCTAGAGATTTGGTGGGGCTATGTTATATACTGGGGGGCGTATGGGGGGCGTATTCACTCCTGATTGGCCTCTGGACCCCATAGCCACTCCAATCTGCTTTTACTGATGTTTCTGGGCCAATCATGGGCTTTTAAAGCCCAGTTCCTGTCCCATTGCATTTTGGGCGGTTCTGGTGGCCGAATTCCGAACTTTTACCGCAAAAAGTTCAGAATTCGGCCGAATTTCGAACAGCCAATGTTTGGGTCGAACCGATGGTCGACCCGAACCGTTCAATCATCCCTAGTGAGTGGATGAGCTTCACCTCATTCACTAAGCTTTGAGGAAAATACCCTTGCAAAGTGAACAGACTATTTGTCTTTAGTAAATCAACTCCAATGGCACTGCAAAAAGTCAGTGTAAATAATGTAATATTGCTAACTGTTGGTGGAGCTGAATTTTAATTCCTTTAGATGTTTTAAAGTATTGGTCTAAAAATTTGTGAAAAATTAAACACTTAAATAGGACATTGAAACCTCCAAACAAAGACTTTTACAATTATTTACTTGCCTTCCGCTCTATCCCTCTCCTCTTTTGAAGTTTACTGTGTTTGTCTCAAATTTTTCCAGTTTCTCTGAGGATAGCTGTGACCTATTGGTCTCCTGGACCTGTGTCACACTTATTTGCCTGCCTGGCTACTCTACTTTCTAACCTCTGCAGTACCCATTATTGTTCTTGATGACTTTAAGATCTCTGTCAATGCTAGCACCCCGTCAGCCTGTCAGCATCTCAACCTAACTTCGTCTTTTCATCTAACACAATGGACACATAATCCTTAACCTTGCACTCTCACACATCTTTACTCCCTGCATTTTCTCCTACATCTTTTTTCCTTTCTCTGAACGATATCTTATCCTTTTCATGCTCTCCCTGTCTTAAGCCTCCTATCAATCCAACCTACAAACAGTTGCCCATAGAAACCCGTTTCCTTAAACATTTTTTTGTCTCTATTTTGCTATGGACTATATCTAAAACAAAATCTCACCTCTGTCCTGCTCTGACCTGGCCATCCCTCACTTCATACAGAATTAGGCTGGGTACACACATATGGAAATTCAGCCGCTTCAGCAGGAACCAGACACATTTCAATCCCTGTGTAGTCCTCTCTGTTCAACAGAAACTAATCATTAGACTAGCTTCTGTCAAACAGTCCTGCTGGAAAATCAACATTTGATCAGCCACTGCAGCCAATGGGATTCCCTACTGTCAGAATACAATAGCTCAACAGGGGAGATTCCTACATTCACATTGCTTGTGTGGATGCAGAAATCTGTGAGTTATTTTTGTTCAGCCTGTTGTTTGAATGAAAAAAAACAAAAAAAAAAAAAACACAGTGTGTATTCACCTGATCGCCCCAACCTAAAATAATAATAATTTCTCACTGCCAAACATACCTATTACATCACTCTCATTAACGCTCTCTCAGCCAGTTTTTTTTAACTCTTCTATCTTTAATTCTTTACTCCATTCCCCACTGCCTTCATTGACTAACTTCTTCAGTGCCCGGGATACAGCCAATCATTTCAAAAACAAGATAGATGCAATCCACAATGAAACATCCACTGTCTGAATATCTCATCCACCTAAAGTAGAAGTTCACCCTAAAACTAAAATCTGCAAATCTACTGGCATCCAAAATCTAAGACTAACCTATCTTGCCCTGTAAAGAAGAAATCGCTATACATATAGTTTCTGAAGCGATCTGGTCTGGTCTCCAGCACCGGAAGCTTTGTGCAGGACACAGCTGACAGCGGCTGTGAAATGCCTGGGAAGTGACGTCACCCATAGAGTTACTATGGGGCTTCTGTTGTTGGCTGCCTCGTCTGCACCTGCCTCCACAGAGAACCCGCTGTTGACAGATCAGCACGGGACCAGACCGAAGCGACTTCAAAAAAGGTATGTATAGCAATTTATTCTATACAGGGCTAGATATGTTAGTCGTAGATTGTGGATGCAAGTCGATTTACAGATTTTAGTTTTAGGGTGAACTTCTACCATAACTTACTATGTCTACCACCTTGCAATCACGCTTGTAACCCTCTCTAACCCACATCTTCAATATCTCCCTCTCTATTGGCATCTTCCCATGCACTGGTCACCCCTATACTTAAAAAGTCCTTACGAATCACTAATCTAACTGGTAAAACCAATGGCCAGTACTTTGTACTCATACTTTTCTGCTGCCTTCCACCTGCTCATCCTCACAAAACCTAATTCCCTTAGTTTTCAAGACTCTGCTGTTTCCTGGTTCTCTTTCTACCTATCTAAGCACTCTGCACCTCCACCCTTGCTCATTTGATAGTCTCCAATGGCTTTCAATACCATCTCTATGCTGATGACAACCAAAACTATCTCTCTACTCCTCAGCTTACCCATTCAATCTCCTTGCACATTACTAATTTACTAAATGAGATATCAGATTCAGCATTAATGTTACATGTTTTTCTGCAACTTAATTTTTCCAAAACTGAGCTCATAATATTTCTGCCCCTGCATGTCACACTTTTGAATTTTAATAAAGATTAATAGCACAACTGTTAGTCCCTCACTTTATGCAAAGGTGCTAGGTGTAATTCTGGACTCTCTCTTCCCAGCTCCACATCCAATCTATATCCAAATCTTGCTGCCTTCACTTCTATACAATTGCCAAAATATGCCCCTTCTTAACTAATGACACCATCAAACTACTAATTCAGTCACTTGTTGTCTCTTTTTTTGTAACTGAAGTGCTGTACACACTGTTTGTCCTGCATACAGTAAATCCTGAATAATAATAATAATCCTATGCTGGATATCTTCAGCATATATTTATAGGTTTATATTCAATGCTCAGGAAAATCCCCTTAGTATCAAGCATAAACAACTCACCTAAGCAGCTGGAAACAACCTAACTTCAAGGTAAGCCACGCAAGTAAAAATTATATGTTCCCAGCGCTCAAGGTTATATTCTCCTAGATTGTAAGCTCTAATGAGCAGAGACTTCTGATTCCTCCCATATTGAATTGTATTGTAACTGTACTGTCTGCCCTCATGTTGGTGCTATATAAATCCTGTATAATAATATATCAATACCCCCTCTCCAATCAAAGTCGTTCAAATTTCCAAGTGTTAAAAAAATAGTAAATTGTGCAACTTTTGAGAAAGTCTATACGACAAAATGCGTCTAGGAAGTGATGTCACACTTCAAGCTGGAACTGAAAGTAACTGGTCAGCCATCTTTGTTTCTACAGAATGCATTTGTTTGCATTTTGGCTCATTTAAGCATAATACTTTGCCTCAAATAAAGCGATAATTTAAAATACTACAGCATGGGACTTTTTTCGTTGTAATGTTTGTTGGAGGTATTTAAGGCATTTAAGGAGGACGAGCTCAAGGACCTGGTGGGAGCTCCATGACATGATATTTATGACCCGATGTGATCTGAGGGTCACCCTGTTTAGTGAAAGCTTATATATATGCAGTCGTGAAACAGTGGGGTTCAGATAGATAAGGAGTTTCTTTGCACACACAGCTTATTCAATTTGGGTTTTGCACTTAATATTTATGTGAACACAATTTTTTACATACATAATTTGGTTGTTTTGAAATACTTCACTATGTTTCTTACATTTTTGGGAGGAAATAAATAGAATACTTTTTGATGTATCCACTGGGAAGAGGAAGAGCGACATTTAACAACCATTAATTTATAAGGGTCTTATTATTTGGTGAGCATTTATTTATTTTTCAAATATTTTATTTAAACAAAAAGAGAGGAACAGGCATATACAGAAATATCCAAAAAGAAGAAGGTAAACGACAACAAAAGAATTACCACAATACATGAATGCTATCATTGTGTAGCGAACTTCACAACATATCTTCATATCTCCACAACAAGCAAAATAACAAATGCTCGTACCATTTTGGGTTGGTATTATAAAGAGAACTAAAGCAAAAGTGAGCCGTATCCTACATCCGTCTACCCTTTCCATCTCTCCTTTTTGAGTTCTCAGAAGGAAATATGGCATAGAAGGAATATATAGCTAGAAAGAAGTAAAGTTAGAAGAAATAGGGAGAAAAAAAAAAGGGGGAGGGAAGAAGGGAATAGGGGAAGAGGGGCTGATGCACATACATAGCAGTTAGAATTTGTAAGCATCCCTAGACAGTATCCTGCATTAGTCACTATTCAGAGCTGAGCACATCATGTGAGCATTTATTTTTTTTTGACTATTGTACAGATTAAATATTGTGGAAGTTGCACAATTGATAATCCTTTTCACAGATTTAGGAACACTTGGAATTTTTGAAGGACTTTTGTTTGGGTAGAGGATATTATATTATAACTTTGAGCGCTGGGAATATATAGTTTTTTACTTACGGATAACTTCAACATATAGACTAATTTCCCCTCTACAGTTATACAATTATTATATTTATTGTACATGTACAACCAACCGTTAAATAGTGTATGTGGTCAGCCAAAGATACCCAAAGTTTAGTTGTTTGCATAATGATTAGAAAGCACCCTATGCTGTTGTCTGTTCCTTATGATTTGTATCTGTAAATTTGAATTATGTTCAGGTTTTGGGTTGGGATTAGCTAGGAGGAGTAAGAATGAGAAGTAGTAAGAATAAGAACTGTCAAGTTCAATTTTGGGATTGGGATAGGGGTGATTCAGTGCTGGACTGATTCTTTTATTATGGCTATCTGACTCTTTATGTTATAGAAGGGCCTTGCTGAGATTCCTGGGATTACCAGTTTATGTATAGAGAAAGTGAGAGAGCTCCATTTCAAGCAAATAAATATAAACTCAATAAAGTGGTCTTTTAAAGATGGACAGCCAAAACATTGCAGAGGTTTGCAAAAGCCCCCTTTAACTAGGCTTATGTCTTTTGTACTGATCAAATCTGAACAAATGTCCTGGAAGTAATATTTAATAGATTCAGTTTTAGCTATTTCTGATCAAATGTTTAGTGATGTTTATTATCAATGTGTTTACATGTATTTTCTGTTATTTACAGTTCTATCCATTTGCTGAAAAACTTGTGGCACAAAGACATTTCTATTTGTGAAACCCATGCATCAAGGTGAAAATTATCAAGAGCTACAATGCAATTACAATATTGTTTTGAAACAATCAACAAATCATGTGAAAAGTACTGTTGGCCCAACAGCATAAGGATTCCAATGTATGTTTTTATGGTAAGCACTATCTTGGCAACAATGGCTGGAAACCTTGCTGTTATCATCTCCATCGCTCATTTTAAACAACTCCATTCTCCAACAAATTACTTAATCCTTTCCATGGCCACTGTGGACTTTCTATTAGGATGCCTTGTAATGCCGTACAGTATGGTGAGATCGGTGGAGAATTGCTGGTATTTTGGGGAAAGTTTTTGTAAAATACATACAGGAACAGACATAATGCTCAGTACAGCATCCATATTCCACCTCTCCTTTATATCTGTGGACAGATATTATGCAGTATGCAATCCTCTGCGCTATAAGGCAAAAATAAACAAATTTACTGTTCTTGTCATGATTTTAACCAGCTGGGTTATCCCTGCTATTTTTGCATTTGGCATGATCTTTCTCGAGCTAAATGTAAAAGGCTCGGAACTCATTTTTTATAATGAAGTCTACTGTGTTGGAGGTTGCTTTGTATTTTTTAGTGAAACTTCAGGAGTTATTGCATCTATGCTGTCATTCTTTATTCCTGGAGTGGTTATGATCTGCATATATGGAAAGATATACATAATTGCCAGGAGACAAGCAAGAATAATAAAAGATGCCACTAGTCAGATACAATTCCAGGCAGATTTTGTAAAGTCACATACATCACGATGCAGAGAAAGAAAAGCAGCTAAGACTCTGGGTACAATAATGGGGGTGTTCTTAATTTGTTGGTCACCTTTTTTTTTCAGCACAGCTATCGGCCCATTTACAAACTATAACATCCCCTCCATTGTCATTGATGCGTTTGTATGGATTGGATATTTAAATTCAACTTTTAACCCCATGGTCTATGCCTTCTTCTATTTGTGGTTCCGAAGGGCACTAAAAATGATTCTGTTTGGAAAGGTTTTCCAAACTGATTCTTCAAGAACTGTTCTGTATCTGGAGTGACTGGATATTTAAAGGAATACATGGACATTTTTCCTTTCATTATTTTCATCCTATGATCTGCATTTTGCCCTTCTAGCTGCTTGGTTTTGCACTGTGAAAAAAAGAGTTTTTTTTACTGCTAAGTATAAAAACTGAGATTACATGATGGTGTGCCAAGGTCAGTATTTACAGAAGGAAGGTCACAAAAACAAATCTCTTTTAGATTTGCAATCAACTATGTAATGCTGGGACCTGCTAATTTATTACACATTTAATTAATGGTTTAGGTGTATCCTCATATTACATAGTTATGGTACATATAAAGGAGATTGTACAGAGTTTGTACAGATTGTATACTGCATAGTCAGCCTTGATCAGTCTCTTAAGCTAAAAACGTGTTGTTTCGGTAGTGCCTTATGGGGTACTTGGAAAATAGTTACCACTGCATACTACCGCCTACATAAAGACGATCATGATTGCTGCCTGCATGAACTTGAAAATATACCACTGATTCTACTTCCACACAGAACCTGTAGTGGGATTATTAAATTCCAGGACAGAGGCCGGAATTTTAAATGTTCTTTCTCAGATGCATCAATGACCAGGGATAGGAAGAGGTCTGAATGAGCATCTGAATAAGTGCTGTCTACAAAAAGCACCAGAACTTTTGTTTTCAATTTTTACGTTTGTGTAAGTGACTGTTACATTAGATCCCAAAAAATATTATTAGTGGCATTCATTTAAAGTAGAAAATAATGTTGATAACTAAAAGCTACATATAGTGGTTTCTGTGAGCTCAATAAAATGGAATACACTGTTGTCTTGAGAAAAACAGCCAGCGTACTGTTGAAACGTTGATAAAATAAACGTTGCTGTTTTGCACTAAACCTTGTTTCAAGAAATGTAAGTGCCTCCAACACATTTGGATTAGAATACACTATCTATGGATATGTATGTTGTAAATGTTGTATGTTGTAAATGTATTTCGGTATGTGAAACATATTTGACAGTGTAACCTCTATAACTATGTAGAAACTCTTGTCATACTTGTAAGTCTTTTATTTGACAATGTTTATTGCCTAATACACATGAGTGCTTTTGCCCATACAGCAAAACGGGGTATTTTGGCTCCCAGGAGGCACAGGTGGGTCCTATCCCCAGCCTACTACCAGCAGCATGTCAAAAACAATAACAAGCTGACATGTGCTTTGGTTATAAGCATCAGTATGCACATCCGAGCGGTACTCGGCAAAGGGTATGATTACAATTATGCCCCAGATGCAGACTTTCTGCATTTGGGCTATAGTTCCCTGTATGTGTGTAGTGTACCACTCAGATGTGTGTACAGTTGTGTACAGTGTAAGTGTATATCATGCTGTCATTGATTTTAACAGGCTCCTGGCAACAGTGCTTCCCAGGTGACCGGTTTGCATGAGGCCTAATAACTTTGAAGTTCCTCTGGATATTGACTTTGATATCCTCTGAAAAAGTATCATAGCATTACAAACTGATGGCACAGGGCACATATTTGCATTTGTGTATGCATTACATTAGGGAAAACAATATATCAATTTCTTTCCTGAGTGTTCTAATGTTTTTGTACTTTAGCAGATACAGCCATTCTTCCAACAAAGGACACAGTGAGGGGAAATTCACTAAAACGTGTGCACTCAGAATCTGGTGCAGCTGTGCATAGTAACCAATCAGCTTCTAAGTTTTATTGTCAAAGCTTAATTGAACAAGCTGAAGTAAGAATCTGATTGGTTACTATGCACAGCTGCACCAGATTCTGTATGTGATCTAAACCTTTTCAAGTACAGAAAAATACCTAGGTGTGCTAGATATTAGGTGTGTTCCCAAATATTTGAGCTGCTCTGAAAACCAGGGCAATGTTGTCAACCCTGTCCGCTGGACTGCTGAACTCTTCCTCTTTATAAGCAAACATTGAATTCTCTCCCAATGTGTCACCCTCCAGAAAGCTTGGTAGGCTAGCATTTCAACCTCAGGGTGGAATCTTTGACTCTTTGTTGCGTGCAAGAAATTGGGCACCAGTTTACTTTGAGACATGTCAATATTTATTTAAGGCATAATAAACTCAAGGAAGTCTAGGGCACAGGATTCCCAAAAAGTGACAAAATGCAACTCCAGACTTCTAGCTGAAACTGGCAATATGTACTCTTCAGACTGTAAAACACCACAAGGTGGCACAAATGGCTTTACACTGAACATCCAGAATTTCCGGCAAATGCCACAGCTTTTTCCCAGTTGTTCAGAACAATTTCAGCAGCAAAGCTTCTGTTTAAGATTTTCCATACAGGCAGCTATTTTCCCGCTCAACTGCTTCTGGATATGCCCTGCAGCAGGGAAAGGTAAATGCTTTCTGGCCTCTTGACACAGGGCCATTCATGGCTTCAGTAAAGACTTCTAACACAACCTCCTCTCCTTGCAACAGGAGGCAACAACCACCCTAAATATTTATATCTTTCCCCAGCATGGACTACTGGCAATAAACTAGTTGTTGGCCAGGAAGACATAAATCATTTATAATTCAGCAATATTGTTTCTATCTGCTGAGGAACACTCGCTGCAACAGGCATCAGTAAACAAAACCCTGAATGCAAGGAAAACCCAACAAAACAGTACTATAATAATTCTAGCTCAGGCTGACTATACAACACTAAATTTGAGCTAAGGACCCTTCTGCTTAGAGCAGGGCCCCTTACACCAGAAAACACCCAAGAGCCTGCTCACACACTGTGTGCAAGGCTGGATTCATGCTTCCTTCCCCCTAAGCCAAATTTCCTTTTTTTTCCCCTTCCTACCCCAGTCAATCGGCATGCCTTAGTATCACAGTAACAAGATCAGGCTTCATAATCATACAAGAAACTCCAAGGCTGGAGGCGGGGACATTGAAAGAGACAGTTTTCTCAGTTTGTGTCAGTACACCTAGAATCAACAACTGGAAGAATGGGGCAACTCTCCCCCTACTCTGCTATTTATTTGGTTCTAGGTCTACAGACCCATAGGGAGAAAACTGTAAATAGACAGTAAAAAATGTAATATTGTAAAAGGAGAACTAGGACCCAGCTGGAGTGCACTGGCATGCAGAATGACAGTCAAAATGTTTTTTCATACACTGGAAAATAATACTGACAGTCAGCAACATGATTTGTAGGCAGTTTTGTCCTGCCCTTGTCAGCCCTGCTTCCCTAAGCTCTGGCCTATTAGATATGCAGAAATCCAGCTTGGAGTGTGTGTAGGGTAATGGCTCTTAAGAGATGATGATTTGGGGGCATGTCTACATCTAGAGGAAGATTTGAATATACAGTTGGGACATGCTATACAAATCCTACCAGCCTCCTGTGTGAATGAGGCCTAAGGCAGACAATACATTATTATTTTAAAAAAATTACCCTATTCCCCCATACACACATTTGAGGTATATGGGGGAATCACTCCCGTTGTGCTTTTGTGTTCTGACAGTGGGGAGACATTCCCATCATTACAACACACTGATCAGTGTTGCCGGCTATAGCTGATGGCACTGATTGTTAGGGAAAAACCTGACAGGCTGGTTGTACAGAAGTTAATCAGTCAATCAACTTCTGTACAACCAGCCTGCCCATACATCAATCAAACTTTGGCCAGTCCCTGCTAAACAAGCTGAATTTTGATCCATGTATGGCTGCCCTAAAAGGTTAAAAATGTGTCCGTGAGCCACACATCACAAAGCAGACCTGTGTGACAGGATGAGTGGCAGCCTCACCCTGGGCTCCGGCCATGCCACTCCCCAACACGTTCTGCTTCGCCCCCTGGAGCTTAATCATTGTGATGCCCTGGCTGAGGCTGCCACTATTTTTTTCACATGGGTCTGCTTTGTAATGTGCAGCTCATGGACACATTTTTTGCCTTGCTGAAGATTGGAGCCAGGACAGGCTCCCATACTGACCATCATTCACAGCTGGCTTTGGACTGCACCTTTAACCTTAGCGGCACCTATATCTTTTACTTTTGTGTCCTAAAGGTTCATATACTTTTTCATTAATAAATACCTGACCAGAAATATCCTCCCTTGAAAATGGCATAGTCAAAAAGGTTCAAACTGTTTTTCTATTAATGATCGTTTTCTATCAATGGTGCTTGATTGTAATACAAATATGGCAATATATATTGTGAATGCCTTGTTTGTTAAAAAAAGACTGTCTACATGTATCATTATGAGAATTGCTTTACCAGCAAAAGAATTAGTTATTTTGTCCAATCATTCCTAATATTTGCTTTCTTTGCTAGACTGTACAACAAGCCTGGAGAACAGACTTTTCTTTACTGAAGTTCATCCTTTTGAAAAAAATAATGCAGGAAAAAATAATATGCATTTATTATTTTTTGCACTGGAGCCTGCAGCACATTGCATCCCCGATCAGTAGATCGCGATTGCAATGTCAGGCTGTTGTACACACTTACTCCAGATTTCCTGCCCATACCTCTATACAGGCTTTCTTCTAGAAATCTGGAGGAAGTGTCAATGAACTACAAGGGCGCTCATCAGCACCCTCATATTTCATTGAGAACTAAATTCACAGATTCCTGGGAATAAATGACGTGACTGTGTGGGTGGAGCCTTGCTTTGCAGTGCCATTTTTTAAAATATGACAGTGTCACAGGATGGGGGCATTGGGAGATTCGGGGGGGGGGGGGGCAGGAGCTGGAGCATGTTACACCTGAAATACAGGTGTAACATGTAACATGCTTCAAGAGGTGAATTTAGCCTTTACCTAACAAAATTTGGTCTCTTGTTTTGCCCTAGCCCATGACCGGACAGTAAAGGAGAAGCAGCAGACTCATAAGCTCATCTGTCTGTCACTCTGCTCGGCATATATCTTTTTTACACATAAGGTCTACAGCACAACCTATAGCCTCCATATGCTGTTTTTTCCTCTCTCTCACTCTGAGCTCTGAAAAGGTGAAAACCAAGATTAAAGCCCAGCTCTGGGAAGAAGAAAAAAAGCTACTGCAATGGTTAAATGCTTGTTTTTGCCTAGGGATAGAGTACCCAGTTGTAAAGCTGGGTGCACACTATCATTTATTTTTCATTTAACCCAGCAGGCTGAATGAAAAAACAAAAATGTACAGATCAGAACACATTCTTAGTTAGTGTGGCAATCTCCCCCACTGAGCTATCCCATTCCCTTCCAGAACACACTGATCAACGTTCGCAGCCATTGTCTGCAAGCACTGTTCAGATGCTGGTTTTCCAACATGTTTGTTCATCAGAAGTAGGTCAGACCAGCTTCGGTCACACGAGGAGCTGTACACACGGTCTGAAAGTCGGTAGGTTCATGCTGAATGGACTGTTTTTGGCTAATTTTTGGCCTGTGTACCGAGCCTAATACTTTCTTTAGTCCTCGCTTCAGCATGATCCGTCAAGCGGTACAAATGGTCCCACAAAGCCTCCTCTCAAAGGCAGTCCATACTGTAGATGATTCTTTTTTTTAGTTTACCAGTGGGCCTTGGTGCACTCTTGCCTCCATGTAATTACTAGGGTTAATAGCCCTGCATTTTATGCAATGATGCTGAAGAACTTTTATTTTTTATCATTTGGGAAAGAGTAAGTAAAGCCAAAATATTTTTTGGGCAGTTTTGGATACCCGTTAGATAGAGAATAGAAGTGTTAACACACGGTCCGCTTGTTTTTTGCTGTCTGTGTCCTGCTGGTGAGATCTCACTTTAATTCCTTTTTCACAGACAAAACAGAAAATGAAAGTAATTTCCTATAAAGAGGGGAAATTCCCCTTTTAGACGGTGGTCCCTGGAATAGGTAACAATATTTTGAATTTATCATCGCTTACTGTTTTGGTGACAAACCTCACCAGGACAAGTAGAAAGGGTAATTCTCCACAGGTAGCAATAAAAACGTGATAGGAGTTCCAACTCTTTCCTACACTATCCACTAACACTAACATACAATGTACTGCCGAACAAGTTAGATGAGATTTGAGTGTTCAAAACTAGTTTACAATTAATAATGAGACGGCCAGCACAGTGCATACAGGGTTTATCATGGTAAAAATAACTCTACGACATTCTCCTTAACATTACACAAAAGGGGAACGGTAGTTAGGATTTTTAAGGAAGTAAAAAAGGTAGGCAGCATTTTTTTTATATTTTTAAAGCGTAACTCTACTTTTGTTGAGAAAAAAACATTCCCCTCTGGGTGATCTATTTACATTACAAGGATTATACCAGACTTTGTTGCAGATTCCTACCTTTTGTTATTCTGAAGAAATCATTGTTTGTTCCTCTGTGCTGAGTGGGTCAAATGGGAGTGGTTTCATAATTATCTATCAGCTGTGGCAGCTGCAGGGCTCTAATGAGGAAAGCTGCTGGGCATGCATCTCTTTAGACGTGTTCGTATTGGGAGTATCTCACCAAAAATGACATTTTTTGTTGCAGGGGATGCCAGAAATCTGACTTGTATCTTAGGCAGACTTCAGGGAAAATTGGTGAGCCAATCAGACAAGCAGGAAATAATGTTTCTGGGTTGTGGTCAGTACACATTCTGTGTACAGAACAGCTCCAGGTAGCCATATTGCATTGCATTTCCAGAAAATTACAGCAGCTACCGATGGAAAAGGAAAAATAATTTTTAATAACATTCAATTACAATATGATTTGTATCACAAGTGTATACGCTATATTGTTTTTCTTTGTTTGATGATTTTTTTCCCCATGAAAGTGGAGTTACCCTTTAAGGTTTGCTATGTGAATGAGAAATATAAATTAGGTGTTTGACTACAAAAGTGTAAATACAATCTTAGTTTTTAAATGTGCTGTTGGCCTGTGAGGGAGAGAGTCGAGAAAGCTGCTGTTCTCGTGCACATCAGTGGATCAAGATCTGGCTCAGGTAAGTATAAGTGGGGGCTGGGAGCTGCATGCAGAAGGTTTTTTTTATTTTTACCTGAATGCAGAGAAGTGCATGCCACTTGCTATGAAGGAACTCATGCAGGCTCCATCCTGAGGGACATTGAGATACATAGTGAGATTGCCTCCCCCTTCTGCTGTCTCCTCACAGGCTTTGATTGACAGCCTCCATGGCCAGTGAAGAGAGAGATGAAGAGGAGAGAGCCGCTGGCAAAGTGCTGGATCAAGATTAGGCTCAATTAAGTATAAGGGGGCTGGGGCTGCACACAGAAGGTTTTTTTTTACCTTAATACAGAGAATGTGTTAAGGTAAAAAATACCTTCTGCCTTTACAACCCCTTTAAAGTTCAACTCCATCATCAACATTTTTGGATCATGTTGGATAGAAGTTGCAGGTTAAAAAATCTGCAAGACTTTAATTGCTGTTTTTTGGCTCTTCTGTAGAGATTCTCCACCCACTATTCATACATGTGGATGTAGGGCAAATGTAGGCAAGGCCACATTAACAATAAGAATAAAAGGGGCAGTTACCCTGGGACCAACATAAAATTGGAGCCTAGGTCCTAAACCGGTAGAACTTGTTTCTACATATGGGGACCTATAGAGGACTCCCCTCTTTCTTCCCTTGTGTACTGATCATGATATTGTAGTGCTACCCCTACAGAACCGCCATATTTTTGGGTCTCCCCTCACATGCACAGCCAAGCAACAGGTATTTTGAAGCACTTGCTCAGACTTCAAGAACCAGTCCAGGGTGTTTGATTTGTTTTAGTTTATTAGGGGATGTACTTGGATAGGTAAAGAAAGACATGGGTTGCCCAGAACAGTAACTTGAATGCAAACTAAGGACTTGCTAACTTTCTGGCTGCTAAAAGTCACTATGCTGTCTTCCCGTAGGATAAACAGATCAGCTGACCTGATAGCAAGAATATTCCAATCACTGAATGCAGATTCTCTCTTCCCATAGAAAATGCTGATGCACGTGGCCGCTCCTTAGATACCCCAAGAAAGAGGTGTAGGGTAGCTGTACTGGCTTTAAGTGACTCTAAGCTGTCCATTGGTAGAAAGCTGGGTAGTACACCTGGCTGCTTCTCCTTTATCAGGCTCTGGGATGCAGAGGTTGAAGTTACTCACTCAGTCCCTGTGATGAATCCTGAGGCTCAAGTGAATTCTGCACAGACCTCTTGCTGAACAGGTCCTGATCTTGGCTTTCATGATGGCTTTAGCTAAGGCTAACTGAGGCTGAAAGAGTATAAGGCTTCAGCTGCTTTTGGTCTCTCTCTCTCTCTCTCTCTGGCCTCTTCCTTCTGCCCAGCATAGGGGTCCCCTCCAGGCAACTGGACCCTGGGCACACCACATGGTCATGCTCCGGAATATTTATGGTACAACTCTCCAACTTCTGAGCAGTCCCCACCCAGAGAGTGCAGGAGACTCCATAAATATTCAGTCCTAATCTCTGCTCTTCCACCATCTAAGTTTTAGAACCCTCCAGCAGTTTTAGAAGCCAGGGCATAGGTAACAGAGAATTAGCCCTTGGAGATTTTCCAGCTAACTCTAACAAATTAATCCCCCCTCCTCTGTTTCCTCTGACTAAAGTTTCCTACACTGGAGACAGAGGGTGCTACATTATTGCCCTGTTGGTGTTGGGACCACATAGAAAACAAGAAGAATCATTCCAGCAGTAGCATAAACTGCAGTCAAACGCTGACAGAGGCACTGTTTCCCCACTCTATCTAAAAAAGGAAACCGTTTTTTTGGGGGTAGAATTTTCTAAGGCAGATAAGCATAGCAGAAAAATGCCAGCATTCTAGTTCAGATACTCCACTTAGATTAGCCTCTCAGTCAGACTAATCAATCACAGGCTTGATTTTTTGTTAGAGATCCATCAAAAGAGTGCCTGGAGAAATGTTCTCTTACCAGCCTGGGGGAATGTTCTTTTACCATGTAATAATTGCTGCTGTAACTGACAGTACATGTATTTTTCTTGAAAATCTTTCAATAAACAAAAAGTTAAAAAAAGAGTGCCTGATGATTCACTAACTGCCACCCCCTGTCCAATGCATCCTTACTGGCCACCAACTCAGTCTCACTGAATTGTGGCATGGCAATTGGCGAGGTTTAGCCAAGAAGACAGACATCCTGAGGTGTCTGTTTTAAAGTAGTGCTTTGCATTTTTAAGAAAGTAAAAAGGTAAAACTCTATCACTTCCATTTGGGCCAAAAGCAGCTGTGCCAGATAAGTGTCACTGAAGCCTAGGGACTTTTTTATGTAATGCAGAAGTGATTTGTAGACAAGCTTATAAAGGTAAAATATTAAACTTTTATATCTTTATTGGGCAATATGAAGAACAGAAGTTAAACAGTTTACAAAACTTTTGATATAAATCACAATGACTCCCAGTTGGGGAATCCCAATTAAGGTGCAGTATTCTGGACTAATTCACCTACAGTATATCTTAGGATCCATGAGGTCTGCTTTAGGAAATACTGGTTTGTGCATGCAAAAGAAAGTAAGGAAAACTCTGGCCAGCTGTGTCTTTAGGGAGAAAAAATTATTGCATTAAAATTCTGGATCCCACATACACAGCTTAACTGCATTCTACTACAGACAACACTGCTCAAAAAAATGAAAGGAACACTTTTTAATCAAAGTACAGCATCAAGTCAATGAAACTCCTGTGATATTGATCTGGTCAGTTAAGTAGTGGAGGGGGTTGTTAATCAGTTTCAGCTACTTTTGTGTTAATGAAATTAACAACAGGTGCACTAGATGGGCAACAACGAGTCAACCCCAAAACAGGAATGGTTTTACAGGTGGAGGCCACAGAGATTTTTTTTCTCTACTCTTCTTTTCTGACTGTTTTTTACTAGTTTTGCATTTGGCTAGGGTCAGTGTCACTACTGGTAGTATGAGGCGATACCTGGACCCTTTAGAGGTTGCACAGGCAGTCCAACTCCTCCAGGATGGTACATCAACATGTACCATTGTCAGAAGATTTGCTGTGTCTCACAGTCTCAAGAGCATGAAGGAGACTCCAGGAGACAGGCAGTTACTCTAGGAGAGCCTGACAGGGCCGTAGAAGGTACTTAACTCATCAGCAGGACTAGTAATTGCTCCTTTGTGCCCAGAGGAACAGGATGAGTACTGCCAGAGCCCTACAAAATGACCTCCAGCAGGCCACTGGTGTGAATGTCTCTGATCAAACAATCAGAAACAGACTTCATGAGGGTGGCCTGAGGGCCAGACATCCTCTAGTGGGCCCTGTGCTCACTGCCCGGCAACGAGGAGCTTGATTGGCATTCGCTATTGAACACCAGAATTGGCAGGTATGCCACTGGCACCCTGTGCTTTTCACAGATGAGAGCAGGTTCACCCTAAGCACATGTGACAGATGTGAAAGGGTCTGGAGAAGCCATGGAGAACATTATGTTGCCTGTAACATCATTCAGCAGTTTGGTGGTGGGTCAGTGATGGTCTGTGGGGGCATATCCATGGAGGGACCCACAGACTTCTACAAGCTAGTTAATGGCACCCTGATTGCCAATAGCAATCGGGATGAAATCCTTGGACCCATTGTCAAACTCTACACTGGTGCAGTGGATCTTGGGTTCCTCCTGGTGCGCGACAATGCCCGGCCTCATGTGGGGAAAGTATGCAGCCACTTCCTGGAAAATTAAGGAACTGATACCATTGAATGGCCCCCACGCTCGCCTGACCTAAACCCACTAGAATACCTCTGGGACATTATGTTTCGATCAATCTGATGGTGCCAGGTTGCACCTTAGTATGTTTAGGAGCTCAGTGATTGCCCTGGTCTAGATCTGGGAGGAAATACCCTAGGACACCATCTGTTTTCTCATTAGGAGCATGCCCCAACGTTGTCGGGCATGCATACAAGCACGTGGGGGCCATACAAACTACTGAGTACGAGTTGCTGCAGTGAAATTTAGCAAAATGAACTAGCCTGCTGCATCAATTTTTACTTAGATTTTGGGGTTGTCTTTGAATTCAGCCCTCTACAGGTTGATCATTTTCATTTCCATCAAACGATGTGACATCCTTTCGTTCCTAACACATTACCTAGTCCATATCAATATAGATATCCAGCATGATATTTTCCCCATTGAGATCTAATGTGTTTTCAAAGTGTTCCTTTCATTTTTCTGAGCAGTGTAAATATATACAGTATATATATATATATGTATATATATATATATATATATATATATATATATATACACACACCACTTATATATATATATAAAAACATGTAGCGATGGCTGTGGGGGAGATAAGTAACTCTCTACGCAACTAATTACAATTTGAAGAATAAAAGATTTATATTGTATATCATCAGCAATGGAACAAGGATTTAAGAAATAGCTTCCCAGCAGGACAGAAAGAGCAAAGAGTAACCCAATTTGAGTTCTAGCCCTTCCCCAGCCTGTAAAACTAGCAAAATAAATTTCCTTTTCATACAATTTAAGGCCCATTGTTAGGCAAAATGCTGAAAGCAAGATACTCTTAAGCAGATCAATTCTGAAAAGAATGACTCCAGAAAAACCTACCCAAAGAGGTGGAAAAGGGGGGGAAGGTGGAAACACCTACCCCCGCAGGTCGGCGCTTACTGAAATAAACAATATATGAGCCTAATAAACTCCTAAGTCCTGGGAACTTTGGTCTGGAGAGGAGGTTCCCACATAGAAGGCTTCCATCAATGAACACCCGACAGTAGCCCAAACCATAGAACTATAGAAAGGGGCACAAGACGAAATCTGGACCAAATAGTCCAAGAAATTTTTAATTGTTGGTGAATAAGTCATAAAAAAAACATTTAGAGAACTATTTTAGAGAATTGTTACTCCGTGTAAAGAGTTCAAAGATGAATCTAATAGAGATCTGTGAAGTCACTGTTTTCTTTGAGCCCATCTAAGTTTTATCCTGTGTTGAGCCCTGTTTTCCACAAAACGCATTGGCTGTTTTTATATGACTTATTCGCCAGTAATCAAATTTGTCCTGTACTCTTTCATCCACCTGGCGCTACTTTCTGTATTTCGATGAAAGGAAATTACTTCTGCTGTTCTCTATTAAAAAAAAAAAAAAAAAGTAGAGTGTTCTGTAATATCTGTTTTATAGGAGCATTCTGTATTAAATATGTTTTTGTAAAACAAAGATTGTATGCCATAGGATGAAAAACATGAATTTAAACAGGTTGAATACAGTGGGGATCGAAAGTTTGGGCACCACAGATAAAATTTTTTATTAATTTGCATAAAGAAGCCAAGGAAAGATGGAAAAATCTCCAAAAGGCATCAAATTACAGATTAGACATTCTTATAATATGTCAACAAAAGTTAGATTTTATTTCCATCATTGACACTTTCAAAATTACAGAAAACAAGAAAAATGGCGTCTGCAAAAGTTTGGGCACCCTGCAGAATTTATACCATGCACTGCCCCCTTTGCAAGGCTGAGACCTGCCAATGTCATGGATTGTTCTCAATCATCATCTGGCAAGACCAGGTGATGTCAATCTCAAAGGTGTTATATGCCCAGACTCATCTGACCTTGCCCCAACAGTCAGCACCATGGGATCTTCTAAGCAGTTGTCTAGAAAACTGAAACTGAAAATAGTTGATGCTCACAAAGCTGGAGAAGGCTATAAGAAGATAACAAAGCATTTTCAGATCTCAATATCCTCTGTTCGGAATGTAATTAAGAAATGGCAGTCATCAGGAACAGTGGAAGTTAAAGCAAGATCTGGAAGACCAAGAAAAATTTCAGACAGAACAGCTCGCAGGATTGTGAGAAAAACTATTCAAAACCCACGTTTGACTGCACGATCCAGAAAGATCTGGCAGACACTGGAGTTGTGGTACACTATTCCACTATAAAGAGTTAATTGTACAAATATGGTCTTCATGGAAGAGTCATCAGAAGAAAACCTCTTCTACGTCCTCACCACAAAAATCAGCGTTTGAACTTTTCAAATGAACATATAGACAAACCTGATGCATTTTGGAAACAAGTTCTGTGGACCGATGAGGTTAACATTGAACTTTTTGGTCGGAATGAGCAAAGGTATGTTTGGAGAAGAAGGGGCGCAGAATTTAATGAAAAGAACCTCTGTCCAACTGTTAAGCATGGGGGTGGATCAATCATGCTTTGGGGTTGTATTGCAGCCAGTGGCACAGGGAACATCTCACGACTCACGAGTAGAAGGAAAAATGGATTCAATAAAATTTCAGCAAATTTTGGATGGTAACTTGATGCCATCTGTGAAAAAGCTGAAGTTAAAGAGAGGATGGCTTCTACAAATGGATAATGATCCTAAACACACCTCCAAATCCACGGGGGATTACATCAAGAGGCGTAAACTGAAGGTTTTGCCATGGCCTGCACAATCTCCTGACCTCAACATAATTGAAAATCTATGGATAGACCTTAAAAGAGCAGTGCGTGACAGACAGCCCAGAAATTTAAAAGAACTGGAAGACTTTTGTAAGGAAGAATGGGCAAAGATACCTCAAACAAGAATTGAAAGACTCTTGGCTGGCTATAAAAAGCGTTTACAAGCTGTGATACTTGCCAAAGGGGGCAGTACAAGATATTAATTCTGCAGGGTGCCCAAACTTTGGCAGATGCCATTTTTTTGTTTTCTGTTATTTTGAAAGTGTATATGATGAAAATAAAATCTAACTTTTGTTGACATATGATAAGAATGTCTAATCTGTAATTTGATGCCTTTTGGAGATTTTTCCATCTTTCCTTGGCTTCTTTTTGCACATTAATACACATTTTTACCTGCGGTGCTCAAACTTTCATTCACCGCTGCACTTTGTTCATCCTAATTCAGATTGATCTACCAGAAATACATTTACAATATACAATCTTTACATGTATCAGACTTATATTTTTCTATGAACTGCATTACAAATGTACCATATTGCTTAATTTTTTTGTTTAGCATTTTGCGTTACATTTTTTATTCTCAAAGTTCATTATGTGATAAAAAAAATCCCTAGGGGGTGGCTAGACGTTAAAAACATTCATTATCTCTAGCAGCATACAGCAGCTGAATTCCACAGTGCTGTGCCTCTTGACATTACATGTGTTGGTATATAAGGAACCTACAGCCAGCCACTGTGTATTAGGCAGGTGTTACTGCAACAATCCCTGGTGTGAGAGGATATCCAATGTGCAGGTTTTTAAAGGTAAAATTTTAGCTTAAGTGTTGTTCTGTATATTTACAAAAGCTTAGGTTAGCTTAGGTAACTTGAAGTTGACTTAGAAGCATTTAATAAATTGTATAAATAGTTATCAGCAGTTATATATGATAAATGATCATGTTATATAGGATGGGATAGCTGTGTTAAATAAGTACCCTACAACAGAACAGTAAAAGTCGGCAGTTGATCAGATCATCTCACTAACTGCCATTATTAATAGTGATGTCAGTCATGTCAGCTTTATAAATTATTAACTGATGTAAAACAGTCAGCTGCTTTATGGGAGCTACTAATGCATATTCCTCTAGGTACGTCTTGTTTTGTATAGAAACAATTATATTTATCATGAAGTAAATATTTATAAAAATACACCGAAATGTGACAATGGCAACAAAAAATGTAGTCAACACACATCTATAAAGCCACTTGTAATTTATGCTAGGTGGCCCTGATTCTCATCTGTATACAGGACAAAAAAGGGGATATTCTGATGAGTAAAGATTCATTCAAAGATTTTTCTGCAAAAGTTGGCAATTCATTACATAACTATAATGTAAAGCATACATCTAATTTCATATAATTATCCATTATATTTGAAGGCCAAAGCAAAAGAATTTGCAGTTTTCATTCTGAAGACTCTCAGCCTTCCTACTGTAGCTCTGAAATATGTGTTTTTCCATTATTGGCTGATTAGTGGAACTAGCACACCCACCATTTGCTTAGCTAGGAACACCTCTGAACTGACGTTTTCATTTCATCTCTAACTGAAAATGATAACATTACTGCAAGCCACCTTATTCCTATTCCTATACCTCTTTGGACCTTTTGTGGCTAACAGAAACAACAACTCCTGCAAGCCCAACTACAGTTTAATAGTTTTTAACGTTATTTGTGGTTTGTTTTAGGACCGCAGTCAGTTAAGATATAAAAATAAATCCTTGTGATTAATGAATAATGTGTGTGTGTTATCCTAACCTGTGTGCTTTTCAATGACTCTGTAGCATGGAAATTGAAAAACCGAATTGTTCCCAATTTCAAAACGTATCCTTCTGTTCGACAAATCATCATCTTGGCACCCGGCTAGGACTTTACATGTTCTTTGCATGTTCCATTACTATTACCATCTTTGGAAACTTTGGTATTATTATTACTATTGCTCATTTTAAACAGCTTCATTCAGCAACAAATCTTCTAATTCTTTCCTTGGCATCAACTGATATGTGTATTGGAATATTTATAATGCCATACAGCATGGTAAGAACAGTGGAAAACTGCTGGTATTTTGGAAACTTGTACTGTAAGATACATTATGGTTTTGACTTGACTTTAAGTGTCATCTCTATTTTTCATCTCTGTATAATTGCAGTGGACAGGTTATATGCAGTGTGTAAGCCACTCCACTACCCTGTAAAGATTACTCTGCCTATCATTAAAAGGTTGGTCTTTTTCTGCTGGTCAGCTCCTATGATATTTTCATTAGGAGTGGTTATATCAAATTCTCATGTGTCTGGCATTGAGGGATATGATCTTCTAGTCCAATGTTTTAATGTGTGTCCAATCACATTTAACAAATTATGGTCAGTAGTTATTTTCTTTACATGCTTTTTTTCTCCAGGAGCTGTAATGGTTGGAATCTATGTGAAAATATTTCTGGTTTCTCAAAAACATGCAAAGCTTATAAAGAACGCAGTTGTGGATCCAAACACATTACAAAAGGTTTCCAAGAGGAAAGAGCACAAGGCAGCTAGGAAACTAGCCATTTTGATGGGTGTCTTCCTTAGCTGTTGGGTGCCAATTTTTGTAACTTTATTAATTGATCCATTTATAAACTTTACAACACCAAAGGTCATTTTTGAGGTATTTAACTGGTTTAGCTATATAAACTCAACATGCAATCCTATTCTGTATGGCTTTCTCTATCCATGGTTTAGAAAAGGTCTGAAATTTATAATTTCTGGTAAAATTTGTTATTCTGATGCCTGTGCAAATCTGTTTCCTGCTGAATAGGAAATTATATAAGAAAAAAAAAACTGTTTTTGCACTAATTGAAGTACAAATTCATTATGAACTAATAATAATATAGAAATAAGGATAGCAAATAATATTTACATGTGTTACATTTTTACAGAATCCTGCAAATTATGCTAAAAAAAACTTATGGCAGTTTAATTTAATATGTTTAACTCTCAATGTGTATGAATCTTTGTTTTATAATAAAGTTTAAATAAAGTTTACTTATTTGCTTAATAAATAAATATAATTAATTTCTTTGTTCTATCTCTAATTATAATTGTTTCCCAATGATCTATCTCTTGAGAGCTCACAAAGCCTCTATCACTTATTAAATCACTAAACTGATAATTAAATATTGTTTTTATTAAGTGTATTTGCTAATGTATTAAAATATGCATAGAAATATGGAAATATTTGGGTATAAATGAAAATCTGGTTATAAATGACACAAACTAAATGCAACCAATATCATTTCAGCATAAACTGGTCCTAATCAGTTCCATAAGCATGATGGAAGCCTATTCCTTATCTGCATGTGTGAGTTATAGTACATTTGCTCTAGTCCTTGCTAAAAGTATGAGCCATGACCCTATTTTTTAAATGCTTCATACAAAAACAAATCGGTAATTCTGGAAGAACATTTGGCCACCTGAGTATAAAACAGTTATTTGAATTTCCTTTAATTAAAGCGAAGAGTACAAAAAAAAAAATCTTCTTTCACCAACCTGCCCAGCCTATACTGTGTACATTATAGTAGTGAATTTTGCTGCTCACCCTATTATCAATATTTCCCATTTCAGATATAGTTCACATATAATTTTAGAACTACGTGAACTATACTTATTTAAATATAAATTCTAGACAGAGATAAAAGACACAAATAATGCAGCTCTCTATTAGTTATTAAATCATTTAATGCATTTATTTTGTAATTGCAACTAGTGTAAGTACATGAATTTAACTTGCTATCAGCATATTGCAATCTCCCATGCAGCAGCACATTCACTGGGAACAGAGTTGTATAAAGTACTCAAAACCCATACTTGAGTAAAAGTACAATTGCTCTATCAAAAAGTGACTTTAGTAGAAGTGGAAGTGCTCAATCAAAAAGAGACTTGAGTAGAAGTACTAAAGTATTCAACATTTTTTGTACTTAAGTATTGCAAGTAGTTTTTTTTAAAAATTTTGCTACTCAAGTACTGAAAGTAAAAGTACCAGTAGTTTTGAAAAAAAATTGCTACTCAAGTACTGAAAGTAAAAGTACAAGTACTGTGTTATGTAGTTATTAAAGAAAGAAGTCAAAAGTTTGAACATCATATTGTTTTTTATTATTTCAAATGCAGCTTTTATTTATACATACAGTAGCATTTATTTTCGTATGCGCTGATAATACACACGTTTTGAGCTTCATGAAACCTGCCATCTACTGTTCTGGCAGTGGTAATTTTTATAATTGTAATGAGTAACTATGCAGCACAAAAAAAAATATTGGAGTAGAAGTATTGAAATCATCGAAAAAATGTAGTGGAAGTAGGAGAAAAAAATTCTACTCTAGGAAAGTACAGATACCGCCTTTCGGTACTTAAGTACAGTAGTGAAGTAGTTCTACTTAGTTACTATACATCTCTGACTGGGAAAGAGAAGGGCAGGGCTGGCAGCCAGTCAGGTGCACTGCATGCAAATGTGTGGGCAAGGATTCATAGGAGGGTAGATCAAAAAAAACAGGGCAGGCTGGTTGATTTTCCAGAATTCGGTAAAAAAACATTTGGAAACTGTCTCAGTTTCTATTATTCATACTGGCTTAACACATTGATCTTTAAACTCCAAAAATTATCCAATGAATATATGGTTCTCTATGGAAGTACTAAAGATAAGCATATCAATTTCTGTGCCTTCCTAGATAAAGACATTGTTTTCCTACCTTCTTTTGTCTTAAAGTCTGTATGTCTAGTTTTAAGGTATTATAGGTTCTGAATTATGAGTCTTTTTAAACTGTGTTTTGATGGCTCATTTTATAAGGAAACAATTATATGTAGCTTTTGATAGAAGTTGAAGATTAATTGTTAGAAGGGCTAATGTATAGCTTTATCAATAATATATCTAGTATATTGATTGTTTCTTTGATTTTCTTAACAAAAAAAGAAGAAAAGAAGAGAGCGCACGGCCGCCGTAGCATAACACAGTTTATTGAGAAGTAAAAAAGCTGAAGATGTACAGACTCATATTCTGGATATGGACATCAGGCACATCGAAATCATGACAGAATATCAATAGCCTTCTCCTGTAGGAAGCCACACGACACCAACCGCCACCTGCTTTCTCTCCAGTCCACAGGCCGACCTCAAGAAAGAGGCCACGCCTCCGAAATGCATTGTCTTAGCAACCATAATTGTGTAGAGTGACGTCGAGAAACATCCTCCTCTCCGTTGTGCCTCTGCCTGTTGTTTCCGTAGGCCTCTCTCCACGTCATTGGGTGCAGAGCCGGCTGGTCCGGGCACAGGCGCACTCCAGCCTGTAGGCTCCGAGTCAGATGCCATCACTCCCAGAAGTTTTTTGCCTGTGGACTGGAGAGAGAGCGGGTGGCGGCGTGAGGCTTCCTACAGGAGAAGGCTATTAATGTTCTGTCATGATTTCGATATGCCAGATGTCCATATCCAGAATGTGAGTCTGTACATCTTCAGCTTTTTTACTTCTCAATAAACGGTGTTATGCTATGGTGGCCATGCGTCTCTTCTTTTCTTCTTTTTTGTGCAGTTAATTGTCCACCACCCAGTGGAGGGTAAGGTGAGCTGCAACTCCCCATCATTGTAATCCCTGTGTGTTTTCATAAGGATTACCAGCCTGGGTGGATGAGTTGTGAATCAGCGCATGAACTGGTAACTTGTGTCAGTGTTTTCCTTGTTTTTCTTGGCTTTTTGCACTGATCCCATTGACTGTATGTTTGCTGTATAGAACATTTTCACACAACTTAATTGAACTAAAAAAGGATGGCTTTTCTGCTGCTCTTTCACTGTCTAGTCAGAAAGCTAAAGGTGGAGAGAAGACATTATTGTATTCCTTAACTCTAGGTGGTATCATACACCTGGTTGTGCTGTATGTTGGGGCTGTGTAAATCTCGGGACTGGATGGACAGAAATGCAAATGCTTTGACAGGTAACACAACTCTTATGTATGTATTTCATCTGTGTATTTTGCTGTCTGGAGTCATTTGTTAAGTCCATCTAATATTTAAAATGTGCATGCACAATTAAAGAAGGAAGCAAAACCTCTAGTGGGGGAATATGAGAAATCTCTGACATACATTATCTCACAAAAGTGAGTACACCCCTCACATTTTTTAAAATATTTTATTATATCTTTTCATGTGACAACACTGAAGAAATGACACTTTGCTACAATGTAAAGTAGTGAGTGTACAGCTTGTGTATATTTGTTGTCCCCTCAAAATAACTCAACACACAGCCATTGATGTCTAAGTCGCTGGCAAAAGTGAGTACACCACTAAGTGGAAATGTCCAAATTGGGCCCAAAGTGTCAACATTTTGTGTGGCCACCATTATTTTCCAGCATTGCCTTAACCCTCCTGGGCATGGAGTTTACCAGAGCTTCACAGGTTGCCACTGGAGTCCTCTTCCACACCTCCATGACGACATCACAGAGCTGGTGGATGTTAGAGACCGTGCGCTCCTCCACCCTCCTTTATGAATGCCATACAGATGCTCAATAGGGTTTAGGTCTGGAGACATGCTTGGCCAGCCATCGCCTTTACCCTCAGCTTCTTTAGCAAGGCAGTGATCATCTTGGAGGTGTGTTTTAGGTCGTTATCATGTTGGAATACTGCCCTGCGGCCCAGTCTTCGAAGGGAGGGGATCATGTTCTGCTTCAGTATGTTACAGTACATGTTGGCATTCATGGTTCCCTCAATACATTGTAGCTCCTCAGTGCTGGACCATGACACTCCCACCACCATGCCTGACTGTAGGCAAGACACACTTGTCTTTGTACTCCTCACCTGGTTGCTGCCACACACGCTGGACACCATCTGAACCAAATAGGTTTATCTTGGTCTCATCAGACCACAAGCTATAGTTCCAGTAATCCATGTCCTTAGTCTGCTTGTTTTCATTAAACTGTTTGCGGGCTTTCTCATGCATCATCTTTAGAATAGGCCTCCTTCTGGGATGACAGCCATGCAGACCAATTTGATGCAGTGTGTGGTCTGAGCACTGAGGGGCTGACCCCCCCCCCCCCCCTTCACCCTCTGCAGCAATGCAGGCAGCATGCATATACATAGTTTTTTCCCCAAAGACAACCTCTGGATATGATGCTGAGCACATGCACTCAACTTCTTTGGTCGACCATGGCGAGGCCTGTTCTGAGTGGAACTTGTCCTGTGTACCGCTGTATGGTCTTGGCCACCATGCTGCAGCTCAGTTTCAGGGTCTTGGCAATCTTTTTACAGCCTAGGCCATCTTTATGTAGAGCAACAGTTAATTTTTTTCAGATCCTCAGAGAGTTCTTTGCATTGAGGTGCCATGTTCAACTACCAGTGACCAGTATGAGAGAGTGAGAGCGATAACACCAAATTTAACACACCTGCTCCCCATTCACACCTGAGACCTTGTAACACTAATGAGTCACATGACACCGGGGAAGGAAAATGGCTAATTCGGCCCATTTTGGACATGTTCACTTAGGGGTGTACTCACTTTTGTTGCCAGACGTTTAGACATTAATGGCTGTGTGTTGAGTTATTTTGAGGGGACAACTAATTTACACTGTTGTACAAGCTGTACACTCAGTACTTTACATTGTAGCAAAGTATAATTTCTTCAGTGCTGTCACATGAAAATATATAATAAAATATTTACAAAAATGTGAGGGTTTTAATCACTTTTGTGAGATACTGTATATTCTTACATTTTGTCTTTTTATCTTCAAAACATTAGAACAAAAACAGAAAGCTGGTAAAATTCAACATACAATAAAATCAGTAAACTATCAGATATAAAGGATCAGCTATTCATGATAGGTGATGCCATAAAATAAGTAAAAGTGACAGAACACATGTTTATTCAGGCATTATTAAAAATACAATATGCTTTTAGCTTTGCAATGCCTAAAATTCACAAACTTTCATTAAAGGTGTAGTACAGCCAAAGCTCGTTTGGCTGTACTTCTCCTATGGATCAAAGGAGTGCAGTTCGTTTCAGTAGATAGCGGTCTGAATTCCACTCTCTGCTGATGTCACAGGGATGGCCCAGTCTTGAGCGTTATCACGACCATGGAGTCGGGACTTGCCCACATGCCTGAACGGGCACCCGAGCGATCTCAGTTTTCAGTGTTAAAGGCATGGGGGGACAGATCCACCTAGGTAAGTATGAATCAAAAAAAAAAACCCATACATCTCTTTTAACATATTGTTTGAACTGTTATGTGTGTTTTTTCAACAGTAGACATCAGGCATCTGTGCCAGCCATAAGGACATGACCAGAGAGATATTAAGTTTAGCCAAGGTCAAAGACTATACATCATACGATCGTACCAGAGGAAAACAGATAAGGAATAGGCTTCCATCATGCTTTTGGAACTGTTTAGGACCAGTTTATGATGAGATATTACTGGATGCATTTGGTTGTTAATCTATGTATATAGTAAACACTACAGGAATCATATTAGCTCATTACACAAATCAATAAAGCAAAAACACTACCTACATGTCTCACATTATGCAGTTTATTTTGACTGTTGCAGTGTTTTTGGTTGTTGAGGGTTTTTAGTCATTCAACCATCTCTGTCACTTCCTAGGGCTATCAAAATATAGCTTAGATTTTAATACTCTCTAATCATTAGAATTGTGAGTTTAACAACCCAAGCTAACAAACAAATGCACAATCTCCAGCGCTCAAAAGTTCCCTGAGGCAACTGACTCTTATTTCTGTATCCACATCCGGGCTCTCATGGACCTGCAACTCTTTGCTGCCCTCTCATGACTGGGGAAGTCTGGAGACACTGCAACCATAAAACAAACAGAGGGCGTACCAGCCTAGTGCAATATGCTCAAAACATATTTTATTTATAAAAAGTATCGATAAGAAATATGCTCACAAGCAAACCGACACATCAAACTTGTCATAACAGATCAGCTTCAAGTCCTCAACATGTCACATCGCATAGAGGGACAATCAGGGTGCAACAGGCTAACGCGTTTCAAGGGACTTGGCCTCTTCATTAGAGCCCAGGGTGTGTTGAGGACTTGAAGCTGATCTGTTATGGCAAGTTTGATTTATCTGTTGGTTTGTAAGTATATTTCTTATCGATACTTTTAAAAAAAATAAAAGATGTTTTGAGGATAATGCACTTGGCTGGTGTGCCCTCTGTTTGTTTTATGGTTGCTGTGTTTAGCGACCTCCTGGTGAGAAAGAAAACATTCAGCACCAGGAAAGGCTGACGTTACCCCATGGTGTATTTGTGGCTGAAATTAAGGATTCAAATAATTGTTGTCAGCCACTTTTTGTTTTTTATAAAACAGGTTTTATTGCTCCTGTCTAACAGGGAGAGGGAGTTAAGTCATGTACACATGGGCCAAATATTGGGTGGTGTAAGCTAGTTCAATAGCAACTGACTGACATTCAGTCTGAGTGTACGGCAGCTGGTCAGACAGAAACTGGCTGAATGCCCGGCATCTGTCGAAGGGGCATGATCAATAAAGGTCTGTCGATCAGCATCCAATCAACGCTCTCAGCCAATGGCTGAGAGCACTGACCAGTGTGTTTAGGCAGGGGGACCTGTCCATCAGATTGTTAGCACAGGATCTCCTCCCAAGTTCTTCAGTTTTTTTTTTTTTTTGCTCAGCCCACTGGGTTGAATGAAAAAAGAAAAAACTGATAGTGTTTACCAGGCATTAGAGTTTCAAATACTTCCAGCAACATTTTCCAGACTCTAATCCCGCTCCTGCTGTCACAGTGCACAAAAGTAAAGGGACCACAATGTAATGCAAAAAGGACTGTCAGGGAAACACTGGCAGTACTGTCTCTAGAGCACCAAGTCAAGCAGCTCCCCTGTCTATTTACAAAGGTGTCAGTGGCAACAATGGTCTTACAGAAAAGCCAAGTGAGATGCTACAAATTAGCCTGTGCTTACCACTTAACAGAAAATGTGGCCAGTCACCTCTGCTTATTGCAGTGTGGTGACATGTGGTAAATTCACCCATACAAGAAATGTAATGACTGGCTTATGATATTGCAGAGGTGATGATAGATATGGGGCATGGGATGCACACTAGATAGCTTTCATTGAATTTCTGCAATTTATAACAAATGTGAACAAATGGAAACAATAGGGATGTTATACTGAGAGATTGTTAGTCCAGTCTTTCATTTTAAAAAAAGATAACTGTCTCTAACTTTTCTGCTGGAGTCATGCACTGCTGAGGCTTGTAGTACACTCCCCCAACATAGGGTTTTATATATTATACTGTATTTAGTCAAGTAATAGTTACTTCCTTACTCACTGCAAGTAGCAGGTAATGATGTCTGAAAGGCTTGGTTAAGGTTACTTACAGTTTCTGGCTCATTGTGAGTAAGGATGATCGAACTTTTCAAAAGTTCGGTTCGACCAGAACACCAGAACTTCCAGAAAGTTCGGCCTGGATTTCAGAACCCCATTGAAATCAATGGGACCCGAACTTCGGCAATCAAAAAAACCAATTTTAAAGCCCTAAAACCCAATAAATGCCCTTAAAAAGTGCCTAGGGTTCTGGGTCATGCCCCAGAGACTATAAATGACACAAAAAAAAGTTCTTAAAAATTGTCATTTTTGATAGAGAGCCAATTATTGAAAAAAAATATTGAAAAAAAAAAATGAGATTTAGTGTCTGGGGGGTCTAAAAAGTGTACCTGTTTCAGCTCTGTAGCATGTCCAGAACCAGAAAAAAAAGATAGTTTCTATTAGGTCACTTATAGAACAGGGATATGGCGCCGCTATTTTCACACCTTGCCGGTTTTGTAGTAAGCGTTTTTTTTGGGCATTTTTTGGGGGTTATTGGAGGCAGGCATAACATCAGAACTTCTGTGTAGGGGTATATATACAAACACACTTATATGTATATATACACATACACATATATAGGTGTGAAAGTAGCAGAACACTATGCTTGCGCTAATGAAATAATTAACACCCATATAGCTTCTCTCCTTTCACACCTATATATGTGTATGTGTATATATACATATAAGTGTGTGTGTATATATACCCCTATACAGAAGTTCAGATGTTTTGCCTGCCTCCAAAGACCCACAAAAAATGCCCCAAAAAAACGCCTGCAATAACACACCTGGGCGTTTTTTTTTTTGGGCATTTTTTGTGGGTCTTTGGAGGCAGGCAAAACATCTGAACTTCTGTATAGGGGTATATATACACACACACACTTATATGTATTTATACACATATATAGGTGTGATAGGAGCGGAGCCATATGCCTGTTAATTATTTCATTAGCGCAAGCATAGTGTTCTGCTATTTTCACACCTATATATGTGTAGGTGTATATATACATACATGTGTGTGTATATATACCCCTATACACAAGTTCAAATGTCATGCCTGACTCCAAACATGTCCTCAAAAAAGCCCTATAAACGCCTGCAGCAAAAAGCAGGCTGACCGGCGAGAAGCCATATCGCTGCTCTGTAAGTCACATAAGAGAAACAATCTTTTCTCTATAGCGGTCACCCTGAAATGGAAGGATTTGGTCACCCTGCCATAGCAGTCAGTGTCAGTTCACCCTACACTACACTACGATCACCCTGGCACTTAACACTTTCCCTACAGAAACTAAATTTTTGAAGCTAACTAAAGTGGAAAATAGCACCCTAACTACACTAGATATCCCTTTCCTCACACTAATAATTGCTAAATGACACTTTTGAAGCAGAAGTAACAGAACTGCTTCCACTCTCTTCCACATCCCTGTATTAAAATGCTAGGAATTTGGCGGGGCTATCTTATAAACTGGGGGGTGTATTCACTAATGATTGGCCTCTGGACCCCCTAGTCACTCTAATCACATTCCTAGCATTCTCCTGCCCCCTCAATTTGCTTTTACTAATGGTTCTGGTCCAATCATGGGCTTTTAAAGCCCATTTCCTGTCCCATTGCATTTTGGTTGGTTCTGGTTGCCGAATTCCGAACTTTTTCAGCAAAAAGTTCTAAATTTGGCCGAACCTCGAACAGTCAATGTTCGGGTGGAACCGATGGTCGACCCGAACCGTTCGATCATCCCTAATTGTGAGTCCTCACACATCTTCAATAAAACAGAATCATTTGTATATACATCTTGGTGTGTGTCTATTCTCTTGATATCACAATAATGATATTATAATTTGGGTCCACTGGCTAACGTCAGTCCAGCACTCAGTGGCCAGGCTCCATCCCAGGAGTCCCTCACATAAACCAATGATCTGGATGTATCAACTGGAAAGACAGCCTGAACACGGGTGATCATGCTTATTTATAAGGAGGTCAATCCTTTCAAGTTTAAGTGTGCATACAAAGCACAGTAATTTGTATACTGATGAACATGAATATTTGCAGATATAGGGAGGGACATGAATTCTCAAACTTGATCATAGCAATTCCATAACTCTGTACCTTTTAAGATATTTAAGATGGACATAATTTGGTACAAGCTATTGAATGTAAGAATGGTAATGTGGGGTGTTGCGCTAATTATTGAATGATCTTGTAACAGTGATAAAAATCTAAAAAGACAAATCCATAAGTGATGAGGTGATAAAAAGCATGAGATAAATGATTAAATAAATCTGGAAAGATGAGATGAATGAATAAGTAAATCTAAAAAGACAAGACCATAATGATATGGGTGATATGAAAAAAAAAACAAGAGATGAATGAATATAATAAAATGAGGTAAATAAATATCCTCTATCATGCAAATCTGATAAAATAGTATTAGAAGATATATAAAATAGTGTCTGTCACCATGTGACAAATAAGGCCGTGAATAATAAAAAAAATGCTGTTCAATCTTCCAGTGATTTCCACTTGAATGAACAATCTTCTGTGCAAACAAACAGTGAAAGCCAAGATATGTAAATCTTCAGTGCAAATTACACCTTTGTGTGCACAAGCCGCTCACCTTACTGCTGTAAGGTAACAGCGTTAAGATAGAACTTTTTTCTACTATTCCTCCATTTCCAGCGCATCCAGGGTTAAAGGATAGGTCTCCTGGATAGCTTTTCCTTATATATAACTGGTCCACTCCGTTTTATATGTGGGCAAAAGAATAAAACTCCATAGCGTGATACCGTTTCAATTTTTATGAAAGAAATAAGAACAGGGAACTCACTTTTAACCACTTTAGGACCGGAGGATTTTCCTGCTTTACGTCCAGGCCACTTTTTGCAACTTGGCACTGTGCGACTTTAACTGATAATTGCGCGGTCGTGCAACGCTGTACAAAAACGAAATTTACGTTCTTTTTTGTTCCCACAAACAGAGCTTTCTTTTGGTGGTATTTGATTACCTCTGCGCTTTTCATTTTTTGCGATATTAATAAAAAAAGAGCGACAATTTTGAAAAAATAACAATATTTTTCTACTTTGACAGTTAAAAAATATCCAATATATTCAATTTTTGTCATATATTTAGGCAAAAATGTATTTAGCTACATGTCTTTGACAAAAAAAATTCTCAATGAGGGTATTTTTAACCGCTTTAAGACCGGAAAATTTTACCCCATTCCTGACCAGGCCATATTTTGCGATTCGGCACTGCGTTACTTTAACGGACAATTGCGCGGTCGTGCGTTGCTGTACCCAAGTTAAATTTATGTCCTTTTTTCCCCCGCAATAAGAACTTTCTTTTGGTGGTATTTAATCAGCTGTGCGATTTTTACTTTTTGCGCTATAAACAAAAAAATAGCGACAATTTGGAAAAAATAACAATATTTTTCAAATTTTTTTATATGAAATCCCCCCCCCCCAAAAAAAGATGTAAAAATCTAAATTTTTTAACATTTTAGGGCAATTTGTTTTCTGCTACATATCTTTGGTAAAAAAATCGCAATAAGCCTATTTTGATTGGTTTGCGCAAAAGTTATTGCAGCTACTAACTACGGGAAAAATTTATGTCATTTATGTATTTTTATTGTTTTTTTTAACGAGTAATGGCGGCGATCTGCGATTTTTTTTGCGGGACTGCGACATTGCGGCAGAAAGATCGGACCCTTGACTGACAATTTTGACACTTTTGGGGGGACCAGTGACATTACTACAGTAATCAGTGCTATAAATATGCACTGTTACTGTAATAATGACACTGGCAGGGAAGGGGTTAACTTTATAGGTGATCAAGGGGTTAAATATATGCCTGGTGCTTACTGACGTGTGTGGGGGGAGGGGACTGTGTGACACAGGCACAGATCGCAGGTTCAGCTATGCTGAATCCTGTAATCTGTCCCTGCCTGTCACATAGGAGACATTGTTTAAACAAGCGGGCGGATTTCCTCACTCGATCCCCGACGATCGGGGAAGAGCGGCAGTGATCACCGCCTCTCCTCCACTGGCCCGACTCCCGCTGTGTCTGAATACAGTGGGAGCGAGCCTCGGGCGGTGCACGCGTGCCGCCCACAAGGGGAGGAGTCCATCGACGTAGGTCTACGTCGCTGGACGGAATCGAGCCACTTTGCCGCAGTACGCTCCATGTGAGCGGTCGGCAAGTGGTTAAAAATCAATGTATGACATCCACGAGCGCCGAGCTCGTATAACATCTCTTTTGGTATGCCAGGGCCCTACGCGTTATGTCACAACAGGTAACTTCATCACCCACCCCCCACTGCTCTAGGCCACACCGCCACCATGCCTCAAATTACATTGACCATGAAAAATCATTATGCAAAAAATGATTGGATAAGCGGACTTCCCTACTATCTCTTCTTTACACAACTTTTTCATAATAACAAATTAAAAAATTTAGAGTTTGATTAAAAGGTTTATTTCAGTATAATACTTTTTCAAAAACATTGAATGAGACGGAATCTTACTAAAAGTAAAGTGAATTCCCATTTTAGTTGTCATTGGAACAAGTGTCCCCATCAGATAATTTATTGTAAAATTTGGGAGAGTGGGCACTAGCAGCCACTGGCTCAGGGGGCTGGCTGCGCAAACAGCTGTACCTCATCCACCCTGATGACTTTACAGCAATCCACTATATAAAGGGTCACTTTTTAAATATCCATTGATGCTATCTGCCCTGTGCTATATCCAGGACCACTAACCCTGTTTGACCTCGATCTCAGAAATATTGGCAACAACTGGGACAAAATGGTGTATGCAGTTGTCATTCAAATTTCTAAATATATACTTACCTTTCTACCATCTTCTATTTGGACTATTGGCTAGATATCTACAGATACCAACACAGCCCTTTGAGGGTCGGTGCTTAAGCCGCCCCTTGTGGAGGGCTTTTTGTGATCCCCCTGGGAGAAGTCCTTGTGGAGAATGTTGGAGACGGTCAGGTGCAGCTATGATGGTCATTTCTTTTCTGTTGTTTTAACTACTGCGGTTCTACAAACAATATGACCTTTCATTTCAAGATGCAACTATGTATTATGTTCATTGACCCCTGATGAAGAAACATACAATTTATTTTGAAATGCGTTGGGTCTTTCACTGTCCCCTCTGTGGATAGTAGACATGAACATTGGTCATTTATGCATTTGAACCTCCTTGAATTGTATTCAATTATATTGTCTTATCAATCTTTTTGCCTTTTTTTTGAGTTTTTGTCGTTTGTAAAAAAAATTGCATTCTTGTTTCATACAAACCTTCTCTGAAACATTTGTACTTCACACCATTGCCCTTAAAAATCCCACTCAGAGGGAACCCTCTTGCTCTAGTGGGCACTAGCAGGGACAAAATGTGGCCCACATCTCCCATCGGCATAGTGCCTAGAACTTGTGATGTCATTAGACAGTGCAAATCATAAAAAAATGAGGGGTTATGTGTCTTGTGTAGTGGCCAGCCAAAGTGATCGCAAACTTGGGACCCCTCCACTTCTCCTTCTTCCTCTACCTTTGCTTTTCCGCCACCTGGTGATATGAGCTGGTGGCACCACTCCCATGTGACATCACCAACCCAGCATGCACTAGTCAGTGATTTCACTAGGGGGCGGTCCCACCAGGTGATGTCACTAGGTGCCCCGCCTCTTACCTATTTAGGAACTGTCAACACGACGAAGCAGGCATTCGGCAGTTAGCATTTGTCGTGGATATAGTGTTTTTCTTTTTTCGGGTCTGGCGGTGCAGCGGGAGTTGTGATTGACCATGGATCTACATTGGGGGACATTGTTTTTTAGTTTTTTAATAAAGGGATTGTCAAAAACTTCCTCCTGTCTTTATTTATTTTTGACACTTTTATTTCCGGCGAATACGTAGGATTACAATGTACCCTATACTCATTCACATGGGGGGGGGGGTGGGATCTGGGGTCTTGTTAACCATTTTACCACCGGAGGATTTTGCTGTCCTACGTCCAGGCCACTTTTCGCGATTCGGCACTGTGCGAATTTAACTGACAATTGCGCAGTCATGCAACGCCGTACCCAAACGAAATTTATGTCCTTTTTTTCCCCACAAACAGAGATTTCTTTTGGTGGTATTTGATCACCTGTGCGATTTTCATTTTTTGCGATATTAATAAAAAAAAGTGACAATTTTTAAAAAATAACAATATTTTTCTACTTTGACAGTTAAAAAATATCCAATATATTACATTTTTGTCATATTTTATTTATCATATTATCATATTATATTTAGGCCAAAATGTATTTAGCTACATGTCTTTTTTTTTTTTAAACTCCAACTTTATTAAAGTACCGGGTATACAAAAGTAAAACACATCACTCTCAGAAAAGAGGGTTACAAACCCAGTCACTACACCAAAAACAGGTATAAACAATAAGGAAAAGTAAGGTGAGTGTTACAAAGATCATTGCAATACACATGAACAGGGAATACAACAGGGAGGGGGAACCAAGGGTAGTCAAGTAATCAAGGTAAATCATGCATAGATATCGTCAGTATTCAACAGCATTCAATAGAAAAGTATAAGCAGCAAAAAAACAGGTACTATACCTATCAGGTCTTGTAGGCCGTACACAGCTCCAGGAACAGGCCCTCCATGCTCACACGCTCCTCCGTCTTGCACACTGTGGGGGATTAAACCTCTTCTGCAACACAGGTCTCAACCATATCAACCCAAGCACCCCATATTTTGGTAAACTTACCGGGGCAACCCCTGGCCTCATACGTCAATTTGTACAAGGGAAGAACCTGATTCAACAAATTCTTCCAAAGATTCAAGGAAATGCTAGACGTGCTGGTCCACTGCATCACAACCGTCTTCCTGGCATAAAACAGTAATAATCTTAGGAATTGTTTTTGGCTAGAGCGCAAACCCACTTCTTCCAAGATCCCCAGAATACACCATTTGGGGTTACACACATTAGGGCGATCAAAGTGAGCAGACAAGAAGCTAGTAACCAGGGACCAGAAAGGCCTAATTTTATCACATCCCCATAGCATGTGAAGTAGATCACCCGTCATCTTACTGCACTTATGGCACTCCATCGTAGGCCTGTGTTTCATAAGGAACAGTCTATGAGGGGTATAGTATGTCCGATGAAAGATCCTCATCTGTATCAGCCTATCTCTGGTGGAAATAGCGGTTGTAAAGTAGGTATGGAGGAGCTCTTCACAGTCATCATCCGACAAGTCTGGCATATCTCTCACCCACCCGGCTCTAATGGCATCCAGCCTAGACGGCACACTACGAATCAGAGCACTATAATAGGAGCTAGTCAACTTGGTGTGAACATCGCCCAATAATTATTTTTCCAACGGGGAATTAGCCAGACACACTGGGGCAGCACCAAACTGGGCCACAGCCGCATTCCTTAGTTGTAAGTAGCGGTAGTGCCAAGAGCCTGGCGCCTGAAAGTCCAGCTGAAACTGCCGGAAAGTCTTAAAGACTCCATCGGAAAACAACTGGTGAGCATATTTGAGCCCCTTTCCCGCCCAAGCAGTAGCATCTTGTAAGTCCCTGAAATGAGGGAGACTGGGATTACACCAGAGAGGCTGATTAGGCAAGAACCGCTCCTCAGAATCCTGCAGCAAGGAAGCACATCTAACATAATTTTAAGAGAGGATTCCAAAAGGGCCGTACCCTCAAAGGGAGCAATGGAACGGCAGTAGATAAGATTTGTCAAGGTCTCAAAGGAGGAGACCACTGCCGCCTCGGTAGCCGTGGCTGTGTTGCCCCTCTGTGGGAAGAGCCACCCATGGACATGCACCAGTTGCGCAGCATAATAATAAAGGCGCAGGTTCGGCAGAGCCAGGCCATCCAGGGAGACCGGTTGTTGAAGCGTACTAACTAATCGAAAGCCGTGGCGTCTTAGGATACCAGAGAAATGCAGAGATGAGGGAGTCCACCTCCCTGAAGAAGCGATTCGGAACAAAAAGAGGACGATTCGCCAGGATATATAAGAACTTAGGGAGCATGATCATTTTAAATAGGTTCACTCTTCCTGTTAGAGTCAGCGGCAGATGCTTCCAATGCTCCATTTTAGATTTAAACAGGGTCAGGCAAGGGAGAAGATTATTAGGAATATACATGGAAAGAGGCTGCTGCACCATGACGCCCAGATATCGGAAAGACATGGTAAGTCGTAAGTTACATCCCGAGAGTAGAGAAAGGGGAAGGTCCGGGTCCAATTGCGCGGCCGTGCGATGCTGTACCCAAATTAAATTTATGTCCTTTTTTTCCCCACAAATAGAGCTTTCTTTTGGGGGTATTTGATCACCTGTGCGATTTTTACTTTTTGCGCTATAAACAAAAAAATAGCAACAATTTTGAAAAAATAACAATATTTTTCAAATTTTTTTAGATGAAATTCCCCCCAAAAAAATGTAAAATCAAAATTTTTTAACATTGTAGGCCAATTTGTTTTCTGCTACATATTTTTGGTAAAAAAAAAATCGCAATAAGCGTATTTTGATTGGTTTGCGCAAAAGTTATCGCAGCTACTAAAAATTTATGTCATTTTTATTGTTTTTTTTTTAACTAGTAATGGCGGCGATCTGCGTTTTTTTTTTTGCGGGACAGCGACATTGCGGTGGACAGATCGGACCCTTGACTGACATTTTTGACACTTTTGGGGGTACCAGTGACATTACTACAGTAATCAGTGCTATAAATATGCACTGTTACTGTAAAAATGACACCGGCAGGGAAGGGGTTAACTTTTATAGGTGATCAAGGGGTTAATGTATGCCTGGTGCTTACTAACGTGTGTGGGGGGAGGGGACTGTGTGACACAGGCACAGATCGCAGGTTCAGCTATGCTGAATCCTGCAATCTGTCACTGTTTGTCACTTAGGAGATCCGCACGCTTTGTTTACACAAGCGGGCGGATTTCCACACTCAATCCCCGACGATCGGGGAAGAGCGGCGGTGATCACTGCCTCTTTCCCTGGCCCGACTCCCGCTGTGACTGAAAACAGCGGGAGCGACCCTCCAGGTCTACGTCGCTGGACGATATCGAGCCACTTTGCCGCAGTATGGTCAACGTGACCGGTCGGCAAGTGGTTAAAGGGGGCTTCCGGACCCTGATAAGACTCCTGCCCGCAGACCCCCACAACCACCGTCCAGGGTTGTCAGAAAGAGGCCCTTATCCCCATCAACATAGGGACAAGGTGTTTTTGGGTGGGGGCAGAGCCACCCTGCCCCAAAGAACCCCCCCATTTTGAGAGCATGTGGTCTGGTATGGTTCAGGGGGGCGCTCACTCACCCCCCCTTTTCCAAACCCTGCCAGGCTGCGTGCTCAGATAAGGGTCTGGTATGGATTTTGGGGGGTACCCCACAATGTTTTTTTAATTTTTTTTTGTATTGTCGGCAATAAATTTTATATGTTATATATATATATATATATATACACACACACACACACAGTGTCTTGCGAAAGTATTCGGCCCCCTTGAACTTTGCGACCTTTTGCCACATTTCAGGCTTCAAACATAAAGATATAAAACTGTAATTTTTTGTGAAGAAACAACAACAACAAGTGGGACACAATCATGAAGTTGAATGAAATTTATTGGATATTTCAAACTTTGTTAACAAATTAAAAACTGAAAAATTGGGCGTGCAAAATTATTCAGCCCCTTTACTTTCAGTGCAGCAAACTCTCTCCAGAAGTTCAGTGAGGATCTCTGAATGATCCAATGTTGACCTAAATGACTAATGATGATAAATAGAATCCACCTGTGTGTAATCAAGTCTCCGTATAAATGCACCTGCACTGTGATAGTCTCAGAGGTCCGTTTAAAGCTCAGAGAGCATCATGAAGAACAAGGAACACACCAGGTAGGTCAGAGATACTGTTGTGGAGAAGTTTAAAGCCGGATTTGGATACAAAAAGATTTCCCAAGCTTTAAACATCCCAAGGAGCACTGTGCAAGCGATAATATTGAAATGGAAGGAGTATCTGACCACTGCAAATCTACGAAGACCTGGCCGTCCCTCTAAACTTTCAGCTCATACAAGGAGAAGACTGATCAGAGATGCAGCCAAGAGGCCCATGATCACTCTGGATGAACTGCAGAGATCTACAGCTGAGGTGGGAGACTCTGTCCATAGGACAACAATCAGTCGTATGCTGCACAAATCTGGCCTTTATGGAAGAGTGGCAAGAAGAAAGCCATTTCTTAAAGATATCCATAAAAAGTGTTGTTTAAAGTTTGCCACAAGCCACCTGGGAGACACACCAAACATGTGGAAGAAGGTGCTCTGGTCAGATGAAACCAAAATCAAACTTTTTGGCAACAATGCAAAACATTATGTTTGGCGTAAAAGCAACACAGCTCATCACCCTGAACACACCATCCCCACTGTCAAACATGATGGTGGCAGCCTCATGGTTTGGGCCTGCTTTTCTTCAGCAGAGACAGGGAAGATGGTTAAAATTGATGGGAAGATGGAAGGAGCCAAATACAGGACCATTCTGGAAGAAAACCTGATGAAGTCTGCAAAAGACCTGAGACTGAGATTTGTCTCCCAACAAGACAATGATCCAAAACATAAAGCAAAATCTACAATGGAATGGTTCACAAATAAACATATCCAGGTGTTAGAATGGCCAAGTCAAAGTCCAGACCTGAATCCAATCGAGAATCTGTGGAAAGAACTGGAAACTGCTAATCACAAATGCTCTCCATCCAACCTCACTGAGCTCAAGCTGTTTTGCAAGGAGGAATGGACAAAAATGTCAGTCTCTCGATGTGCAAAACTGATAGAGACATACCCCAAGTGACTTACAGCTGTAATTGCAGCAAAAGGTGGCGCTACAAAGTATTAACTTAAGGGGGCTGAATAATTTTGCACGCCCAATTTTTCAGTTTTTTATTTGTTAAAAAAGTTTGAAATATCCAATACATTTCGTTCCACTTCATGATTGTGTCCCACTTGTTGTTGATCCTTCACAAAAAATACAGTTCTATATTTTTATGTTTGAAGCCTGAAATGTGGCAAAAGGTTGAAAAGTTCAAGGGGGCCGAATACTTTCGCAAAGCACTGTATATATATATATATATATATATATATATATATATATATATATATATATATATATACACATATACACTGCCTGGCCAAAAAAAAAAAAAAAAAAGTCACCACCTGGAATTAACTAAGAAACTAACTAAACTAAGCATGCAGTGACTATCCTATTGGATAATATATATCCAATATGTATGATAGTGACTTAATCATACATTAGCAGCGCTTAAAACACCAATAATGATGTAATAAAAGGACTGAATATACTGTATCTTTCCCTGTAATTAAAACAAAGTCAATAACATTCAAGTCCAATAAGTCCTTGTGCACACATGAAGAGGAAGGGAAAAAATAAAGTCCACTAGTAGTGTTCTTTAAACAATCCCAATAGCCGCGGTGATAAAGAAGTAGGAGAGATCCGTGTGGCCTGAAACAGTCTTTTAATAATAACCTTCACCACACCTCGTGGACGATCAACCCCACAGGTAGAACACTCACCACAAATATATATGATATGGGCCAAAATAAATAGGAAAGGACTTCTCGGCACATACTCCAATACTGGAAAAAATACATCACGTCTCCTCCCCTCGTGTTGGATCACACCAAACAACGGGGCCAGTCAATCCGAAAATAAAATAAACAGTTCATAGTGAAGTCCGTTTAAACATTTATTAAAGATACCCTTCAATTCCCCTTACAATATGCACTTACAAATATTGCATAGATAAAAAGCTTTCAAACTTAGCAACCAAGCAACAGATGTCTGTTGTGCGCTCACCGTTCTCCGTCCTGTGGTATTCAGTGGGGAGGACAGCCCAGCCATGGTGCTCTGCAATACGCCAAGCTTGAGTTTGCTCGAATGTCACAGTCGCGTGGTCACACCCTGATGCGTATCGTCATTGACTTCACCAGAGGGCATGGCCACACGGCACTGCTCGCTTTTTTATAGAACACTTTCAATGGGATCAGCCCATACAGGAATTAACCCCATATTTGCCTACCTTATATGCACAGCATATCTACTTCACTGAATTACATTTTAGGAAGGATACTGACACGCCAGTGCTAGACAAATATCATCCATTATTAGCAAAGAAACATTGGATAAAAAAAGCCTCCAAAAGTACCAAAAGGCATTGTATAGAAAATATGATAGGATCAGATGGAACACAATGAAAACTATTAAGGCTCCACGATAGTCAGAAAAATAATCAAACCCAAACCTGATCCTATGTTGGGCGTCCAATATCCTTCTCACAAACAACCCTTAATATCTCTTAAAATGAACATCAAATATACATAAAAAATTATACAGTATTAAAAATCACTAATAAAACAATTCAAGTCCAGCTCTAGATTCATTCTGTTTGGATGTAAAGTCTCTGTCAGGTAAATATCCCTTGTTTCATTCTTAGACAGCTCTCTCACTCTATTTGAACCCCCCCAGGCTTGGGGGGTGACAGAAATCCCCCAAAATTTCAACCCTGTGGGGTCCCTGTTATGTTTTCTCCTAAAGTGCATTGAAACACTATGATTTTTAAATCCAATTTGGATATTATTGATATATTCTGATACACGTTTACTCAAAAGCATCAATAAGGATCAATTTTGGTGCATCCGATATACATCAGACCGGCACTGGAGAGCATACACCACATAGGAGGAGTTACAGGAAATTAACTGATCTATTTCAAACTCCCTCCCATTAGCCGAAGAGGTACATTTAGTAAGACCCCTAATAGGTGTTAAAATCTGTTTACAAGAGATACACCTTCTACATGCATAGAAACCCTTGGTGTCCCAAAACATCAAAGGACGCTTTGGTGGGTCTAAGACTTTCATCACTAACCTATCAGCCAAGGAGGGAGACTTTCTGTAGATAAAGTTAGGGCAACTTGGTAAAACCTTGGACAAAACTTTGTCCATTGTCAGAATTTTCCAATATCTACAGAAAATATCCTCAACCTCCTTATACTGTGCATGGTAGTTACTGATGAAACTATATTCATGTTTAGTGTCCGCTGGTCTAATGCGACCCTCTAAACAAGATTGCTGAGTAAGGCCTTTCACTTCTTCCATAGCTCTGTTGAGTTGAAGGTCACTACAGCCTTTTTCCCTAAACCATTCCTTGAGGACCTCAGACTGAGATATAAAATCAGAGTCTAGGGAGCAATTCCTCCTAACCCTTATAAATTGGCCTTTGGGGTTGTTCCTCAGCCATAGAAGGTGATGGCCACTATACATTGGCAGGAAACTGTTCCTGTCCGTGGTCTTAAAGAATACTTTAGTATTGATATGGTTCTCACACAACCAAATGGTCACATCCAAAATAGTTTACTTGGTGATTACTTCAATTAAACTGAAGATTGATATTATTTTCATTATGGTTCAAATCTTCAGCAAAAGATTTGAGAGATTCTTCATTACCAACCCAGATGAAGAAGAGGTCATCAATGAATCATCTGTAGAAGAGAAATTCAGTACCTTTTGGATAGGTACTGCATGTGCCAAAGAATGAGGTCAGCTGACTACCTGAATATACTGAATGACCAGGTTATTCCATCAATGGATTATTTTCTTCCCTGATGACACGGGCATATTCCAAGATGACAATGCCATGATTCATTGGGTTAAAATTGTGAAAGAGTGGTTCAGGGAGCATGAGACATCATTTTCACACATGGATTGGCCACCACAGAGTCCAGAACGTAGCCCCACTGAGAATCTATGGGATGTGCTGGAGAAGGCATTGGACAGTGGTCGGACTCTCCCATCATCAATACAAGATCTTGGTAAAAAAATAATGAAACACTGGATGGAAATAAATCTTGTGACATTGCAGAAGCTTATCGAAACAATGCCACAGTGAATGCGTGCCGTAATCAAAGCCAACAAAATATTAGAGTGTATGAACTTTTTTTTTTTTTTGGTGGCGACTCTTTTTTTGGCTAGGCAGTGTGTATATATATATATATATATATATATATATATATATATATATATATATATATATAATAAACAAATATGTGTAGCGCTAACCAATAATTAATAAGCAAGGAAAAAACAGTGAATTCATCAAAATAAATGATATAGCATTCATTTGCATAATAAGTAATATTGAGTCCTTGTGAATGTGTGCGGGGACGCCGCAACACATTGTACTGCACATATATGGATACCTGCCTGTTTTTACAGTCTTACATGTGAGTCGAACACTTTGTTTTCAATAAATGGGGTTTATTTTTATGGTATCACGCTATGTCCCTATATATTTGTTTGTACACTTATGTCCATGAATATCGGAATTGAACCTGCATATTGACCTGCACCTGGTGATTATCCTTGCAACATCAATTAAGCTTTCTCAGGTCTATCCATTAATTTGGGAGACCAACAGTCTCTGGTAAGCTGTTTTTCATTTGGATTTAGAGTGATCCTCCACGGGTGTGCCTCCCTTATTTATCAGCAACAGATACGGAGTGGTTATCGCCTGCTGGGACTTGTGGTTTCTCTATTCATCACCTTCTCTTTTTTTCCTTTCAATTTTTTCACTGATATTGATTGGATTTTTATGGACTTATTTGGACTTACTATTACTTATTATGCAAATTAATGCTATATCATTTATTTTGATTAATTCACTGTTTTTTCTTTGCTTATTAATTATTGGTTAGTGCTACACATATTTGTTTATTATTGTTCTTGGATATTTTCTATCTATCCATGTCTGCTGCTTTCCTTTCTCACTAAGGAATTTTTTTTCACATTTTTAGCGCAGAAAACCCCACTTTATTACAATATATATATGTATATACATAAAAATATATATTAGATCTGTGAAGTCAATGTTTTCTCTGAGCCCATCTACTGTAAGTTTTATATTGTGTTGCACCCTAAAGATAAAGGAGTATTGTTTTCCACCAAGGGCGTTGACTCTTTTTATGTGACTTATTCATCGACAATTAAATTTATCTTGTACTCTTTCATCTATCTCTGGTCTAACAGGAAATTACTTCTGCTATTCTGTATTTTAAAAAAATAAATAAATAAAAAAAACTGTGTGTTACGGGAGCATCCTGTATTAAATATGCATTTGTAAACCAAAGATTGTATGGCAAGGATATAAATCATTCATTTAAACAGGTTGAATACTTTGTTCATCCTAATTCAGATTGTTCTACCAGAAACACATTTACAATATATAATATCAAATTTACAATATGTCTAGTTATGAAATGCATTACAAACTTACTATATTGCTTCATTTTTTTTGGTTAGCAATTAACATTACATTTTTATTCTCAAATTTTATCATGTGAATCTCTAGGGTAGGTTAGGCAATAAAAACATTCATTATCACTAGCAGCATACAGCAGCTGAATTCCACAATGCTGTGCCTCTTGACATTACATGTGTTAGTATAATAGGGACCTACAGCCAGCCACTGGGTATTGGGCAGTTGTTACTGCAACAAGCACTGGTGTAAGAGAATATCAAATGAGCAGGTTTTTTTTAAGGTAAATTTATAGTTTAAGTGTTGTTAATTTTTTTTTTTTTCTTTACAAAAGCTTAGGTTAGAGTAGCTTAAATAACTTGACTTAGAAGCACTTAATAAATTATATCAATAATTAGTATCAGTTATATTTGTAAAAAAAATACTATGTTGTATATGATAGCTGTGTTAAATAGGTACCTTATAATAGAACAGTGTTAACTCGGGAGTAGATCAGATCATCTCACTGACTGCCATTATTGATAGTGATGTCAGTCTTGTCAGATTTATAAATTAGTGATATTGATATAAAACAGTCAAGTGTCAGCTTCAATATGGGGGTTACTCTATTGCATATTCCTCTAGATCAGGGGTGGGGAACCTATGTCCCGGGGGCCGTATGCGGCCCTTGAAGTCATTTGGTCCGGCCCCCAGTGCAGCTGAGTCTGTGTCTTTCAGCTGATCTGTCAGAACGGAGCCAATGCTTCCTGTATAGTTCCGGCTCCATTGTGACAGTCTGATGAGTCACAGGCAGAGTGATATCAAATGCACTCCGCCTGTGACCAATACAGGAAACATTGCCTCTTCCTCCAGCGCAGCACCGCTGCTAGCCAGCATTTCCCGCCATCAGCACACACAGCAGTACCAGCCAGAGTCAGCAGTACCAGCCAGAGTCAGCAGTACTCACAGTAGTACCAGCCAGAGCCAGCAGTACCAGCCAGAAGCAGCAGTACCAGCCAGAGCCAGCAGTAACAGCCAGAGCCAGCAGTAACAGCCAGAGCCAGCAGTACTCACAGCAGTATAAGGCAGAGCCAGCAGTACCAGCCAGAGTCAGTAGTACCCATAGCAGAACCAGCAATACCCACAGCAGTACCAGCCAGAGTCAGTAGTACCCACAACAGTACCAGCCAGCAGTACCTACAGCACAGTGCCAGCCAGCAGTACCCACAGAAATACCAGCCAGCAGTACCAGCCTGAGCCAGCAGTACCAGCCAGCAGTACTAGCCAGTAGTACTAGCCTCAGCCAGAAGTACCAGCCTGAGCCAGCAGTACCAGCCAGCAGTACTAGCCAGTAGTACTAGCCTCAGCCAGCAGTACCAGCCTGAGCCAGCAGTACCCAAGGCAGTGCCAGCCAGAAGTACCTACAGCACAGTACCAGCCTGAATCAGCAATACCCACAGCAGTACCAGCCTGAGCCAGCAGTGCCCACAGCTGTACCAGCCAGCAGTACCCACAGCACAGTACAAGCCAGCAGTACCAGCCTGAGCCAGCAGTACCCACAGTAGTACCAGCCAGCTGTACCCACCAGCAGTACCAGCCAGCTGTACCCACCAGCAGTACCCGCGAGCAGTTCTTTTCAAAACTTACCACCACAAAGTCGACTGCCCTCCAGACTGACCGATGCAAACCTGGAAAACCAGTTGCGAGTAGCAACATCATCAATACCAGCTAACATCACACACCTCACCAAAGAGGAGCAATTGTAGCCATTACATTAGGGGTGAGTTAATTAAATGTTTGACCAAATATAACAGGCACATTTTTAAGTTGATAATTTTGTACGGCCCCCGAATGATTTTATAAATACCCAAATGGCCCTTGGCAGAAAAAAGGTTCCCCACCCCTGCTCTAGATCAATGGTTCTTAACCTTGTTGGAGGTACTGAACCCCACCAGTTTCATATGTGCATTCACCGAACCCTTCTTAATTGGAAAAATAAAATGATTTTTTCAAATTCAAAACATAGGTATATATTATTTAAGGTATATATTTATACATAGGTGCACAAAATGAACAAAACCATTAAGAACAAAGAACAAAACCATTAAAACATGATTTTCACACAAAAACAAAAACATAATAATGAATATTTACTGAAAATTAGTGTGACTTCTGCTGTTGTCTTTCAGAGACCAGTTCAGAAATGCACGGCTTTATCTTGGCAAGTGCCACTCTCATGTCATTTTCGCAACAAGGTCTGTTCCTTTTCTTTGTTTTTATGTCCAGCATCCCCCTTACAGCAGGCCAGGGTGAGGAGAGGTCCCGTCCCCCATATAGATCACCCCCTTTACAGTAGGCCAGGGTGAGGGGGATCTATATGGGGGACCCCGGACCTCATCTCACCCTGGCCTGCTGTAAGGGAGGATCTATATGGGGGACCTCTTCTCACCCTGGCCTGCTGTAAGGGGGATCTATATGGGGGACGGTACCTCATCTCACCCTGGCCTGCTGTAAGGGGGGAGATCTATATGGGGGACGGGACCTCACCTCACCCTGGCCTACTGTAAGGGGGGATCTATATCGCTGAGCGGCCGCTGCACGGGTTAGTCCCTCCCCTAGACAGTCCCTCTCTGCACCGCACGCCTGGCCGGTCTCCCCCCCACCACTCCACAGTGGGCGACGCCGGCTCGGGCTGGATCGGATTGGGCCGGGAGCCGAGCTGCACAGCCAGCAGTGAGAGTGAGCCAGGGGCAGAGAGAGCTGCGAGTGCGAGCAGCGGGCGGGGGGAGGCCAGCCTATCATGAGTGAGTGACATGACACTGCAGAGCGGATGCGCCCCCCCCAGATGTTGCGCCCGGTGCGGCCGGCCCCCCCTGCACCCCCCACGCTACGCCACTGGATGTTATGTATTTCCATGATGACGGCGCAGAGCGGGAGCGGAAGTACATGCCTGAAACTGGAGAAATAGTCCCTGACAGCGAAGTGGTACTAGCGGAGGGTGTGCTGAACCCTCGAGACTGACCCACCGAACCCCTGGGGTTCGATCGAACCCAGGTTAAGAACCACTGCTCTAGATATGTCTTATGTTTTATAGAAACAATTATACTGAAGTGAATATTATAATGAGGCAACCCCAGGATTATAAAAATACACCAAAATGTGACAATGCCAATATAAATTGTAGTCAATAGACAACTAAGGCAAGCAGAACTGTAATTCAAAAATAAAATAATTATTAACTTTATTTTAGGACTGCAGTAATTATCTATGAAAATAAATCCTTGTGATTAAACATTGATGCGTGCAATATTAACCTGTGTACTTGTCAATGATTCTGCAGTATGGAAATTGAAAAACCTAATTGTTCCCAATTTCAAAACTTATCCTTCTGTTCGACAAATCATCATCTTGGCACCCGGCTAGGACTTTACATGTTCTTTGCATGTTCCATAACTATTACCATCTTTGGAAACTTTGGTATTATTATTACTATTGCTCATTTTAAACAGCTTCATTCAGCAACAAACCTTCTTATTCTTTCCTTGGCATCAACTGATATGTGTTTTGGAATATTTATAATGCCATACAGCATGGTAAGAACAGTGGAAAACTACTGGTATTTCGGAAACTTGTACTGTAAGATTCATTATGGTTTTGATATGACTTTAGGTGTCATTTCTATCTTTCATCTCTGTATAATTGCAGTGGACAGGTTATATGCAGTGTGTAAGCCACTCCATTATCCTGTAAAGATTACTCTGCCAGTCATTAAAAGGTTGGTGTTTTTTTGCTGGTCAGCTCCTATGATATTTTCATTAGGAGTGGTTTTATCAAATTCTCATGTGTCTGGCATTGAGGGATATGATCTTCTAGTCCAATGTTTTAATGTGTGTCCAATCACATTTAACAAATTATGGTCTGTAGTGGTTTTCTTTACATGTTTTTTTTTTCCAGGAGCTGTAATGGTTGGAATCTATGTGAAAATATTTCTGGTTTCCCAAAAACATTCAAAGCTTATAAAGAATGCAATTGTGGATTCAAACACATCACAAAAAGTTTCCAAGAGAAAAGAGCACAAGGCAGCTAGGAAACTAGCCATTTTGATGGGTGTCTTCCTTAGCTGTTGGATGCCATTTTTTGTAACTTTATTAATTGATCCATTTATGAAATTTACTACACCAAAAGTCATTTTTGAGGTATTTAACTGGTTTAGCTATATAAACTCAACATGTAACCCCATTCTGTATGGCTTTCTCTATCCATGGTTTAGAAAAGGTCTGAAATACATAATCTCTGGTAAAATTTGTTACTCTGATGCCTGTGGAAATCTGTTTCCTGATGAATAGGAAATTATATAAGAAAAAAAAAAAACTGTTTTTGCACCAATTTGAGTACAATGTTTTTATGAACTCTTAATATTATAGGGGGATTATATGGGGAACTGATTGGCACCGATCGGTGGCACTGGTGGGCATTGATAGGTGGCACTGGTGGGCACTGATAGGTGGCACCGGTGGGCAGTGGTAGGAGGCACTGACCTGCACTGGTAGGTGGAGCTGATGGGCACTGGTGGGCACAGATGCTCCTCCTTTTCGGGACTTATGTCCCTCTGACAGCAGCTGGTGATCTGCTTTTGTTTCTCCTCACCCTGACAGCGTGAGGAGAAAAAAAAAGCTGATCGCAGGCTGCTGTTTACATCACGTGATCAGCTGTCATTATTTGACAACTGATCATGTGGTAAGGGGCCATGGACTCGCTGATCACAGAGCGAGCTGTGGGCACTTTGCAGGAAGCACGCAGTCAGCTCATGCAGGGGAGGACGTACATGGACGCCTGCCCGGCAATTAAGGTCCACGCTGTAGCTGTCTTTTGGCTATAGCATGGACATGAAGAAGTTAAACTGTATTTTTTAAAAAAAAATGCTATGTATATACTAATGTATTAATTAACGTATTAATTTCACTACGTCAACTACACCTATTTAAAGTTGAAACTCCAGGCAGATATAAAAGACACAAATAATGCAGTTCTATATTCATTAATAGATCATTTAATGCATTTTATTTGTAATTGCAGCTAATGTAAGTACCTTAATTTGACTTGTTATCAGCATCTTGCAATCTCCTATACAGCAGCACATACACTAGGGGAGAGAGGGGTAGGACTGGGTGCCAATAAGATGCACTTGCACTGGATGCAAATGTGCAGACAAGGAATCATTGGAGGAGAGATCAAAAAACCAGGTCCACCAGGTGGTTGTATTTTAATTATTCAGTTCTGAGCAAATACTTTTGGAAGCTGTCTCAGATTCTCTTATTTCAACTGCTGAACACACTGATGATAGACTCACAGAGTTATACGTTTATTATATGATTCTAATTACTATTGATAAGGATGGATTTCCCTAGACAAAAACATTGCTTTCCTGTTTTCTTCCTAAACTTTGTTGTGATGACTATAAGGAACCAAGGATTTTTTTCCTTATTCTCTTTGTTTTTTTTTTTTTGCAATGAAAATTGCCATCCTATTGTTGGTACATTTTGTTGTATAGAAAAGTTTCATGCAACTTAATTGAACCAAAAAAAAAAAAAAGAAAAAAAGAAGGATAACCGTTGTGCTGCTCTTTCACTGTCTTGTCAGAAAGCTAGAGGTGGGGACAGGACACTACTGTATTTCTTAACTATAGGTTGTATCATACACCTGGTTGAGGCATATGTTAGGGCTGTGTAAATCTTAAGAGTGGATAGACAGAAATGCAAATCCTTTTACAGGTAAGGCAACTCCCATATTCTGTTTGTTTTTCATCTGTGTATTTAGCCGTCTGGACTCCATTGTTAAGTCAATCTAATATTTCAAATGTCCATACACTTTTAAAGTAAGAAGCAAAGCCTCTAGAAGAGATTGTCAGAAACGTCTGAAATATTTACTGTATGTAAAAAATTAACGGTTTAACCACTTTAAGACAGGAAGGATTTGCCCCCTTAATGATCAGGCCCTATTTTGCGATTCGGCACTGCGTTACTTTAATGGACAATTGCGCGGTTGTGGGATGCGGTACCCAAATAAAATTGGTGTCCTTTTCTTCTGACATATAGAGCTTTCTCTTGGTGGTATTTGATCACCTGTGCGATTTTTATTTTTTGCGCTATAAACAAAAAAAAGCAACAATTTTGAAAAAAAAAATATATATTTTTCACATTCTGCTATATGACATTCTCAAAAAAAAAAAAAAATGTAAAAATCAAAAATTTTTAACATTTAGGCCAATTTGTTTTCTGCTACATATTTTTGGTAAAAAAAAAAAAAAATCCCAATAAGCGTATTTTGATTGGTTTGCACAAATGTTATTGCGTCTACTAACTATGGGAAAGATTTATGTCATTTTTATTGTTTTTTTTTCTAGTAATGGCGGCAATCTGCAATTTTTTGCGGGACTGCGACATTGCGGTGGACAGATCGGACCCCTGACTGATATTTTTGACACTTTTGTGGGGGACCAGTGACATTACTACAGTAATCATTTTAGAAAATGTAACAACTTTGTGTCTTTGAAGAAGCTACCATCATGTAAAACACTTTCCTGTCTGGTCGTGGCAGTGAGTGATACAGACACTTTTTTAAAGTTCAGAATTGCAACAGTGGACTGGAATCCTTAAAGTGAAATTGTGGGTGCTCTAATTGACATACTTCATCTCCCTTGCAATTCTTTTGTCGCTCCTTAGTTCAAGCAAGTTTCGGGAGCTGGATTTAGCCACTCGCTATCAAATCAGTCATCTCCTTTCTAGTTGCGGGGCAGGTAGCTGTGTGCCAAGGGGGGCGACCATCACAGATAGGACAACATACTATATATACTCTTTCCCATAGAGAACTGGATAATGTATTGCAATGTTTGGGGAATCAGCTGGATCGCAGGACACAGGCGTTGCAACCAACTAAAAATGTTTATTAACTTAAACAGGCTTCATAGCAGCAAAAAAACACAACAAGGAAAAAACAGTCTCACCGACTTGAAGAGTTCCGAGCTGCTTTTGCAGTCAAACAGTCCCAACTTTTGAAGAGGATAACTTCCCCTGGCAACAGGTTCCCAGTCAGCACACTTATATGCACCCTTTCGGCTGTACAAAAGTCCACCATTCACCATCCACAGTCTCCTCTATGCTCCACCACACCCAATCTACAACTTCCTGTCCTTCTTAAACCCACTTCCTCTGATCAAGGAGTTAACTCCTTTTGCTCCCTTAAAGGAACCAGAGCCCAAACAGAGGGGAAATATAGTCTCTTTCAAGGACCCACCCTCGACGACCTGTACATATCCCCCCCCCCCCGCCCTAACGCCAAGGAGGTGGAGGCAACAGTGGAGCTAAGACAATGGGCTTGTGAGAGGGCATCTGCATTTTGATGCTGTCTCCCGGGCCTGTGCTCCACTACAAACCAAAATTCCTGGAGTATCAGGAACCAACGGGTAATCCTGGCATTAGTCCCTTTACTTTGTCTCATCCACGTTAAAGGAGCATGGTCCGAAATCAGCCTAAATTTCCTCCCCAAGAGAAAATACCTGAGGGATTCTAAGGCCCACTTAATGGCTAGACACTCTCGCTCAGTGGTGGCTGGTGAAGTTTTAATATGGGGGGGCGCAAGACCCCGCCCTTCTATTTTGACCCCTCCCATTTCTCAGAAGCCCCACCCCTTATAGACCCCACCCATTTTGTCCCCTGTATTTTGCTTGCGTGAACAAATTATCCCAATATATCACATATTAAGGGGTCCATCAGTACTAGTATATCCCATTATAGGGAGCAGGGGCCCTATTATGGGATATACTGTGAGAGACACCCTATTATGGGATACACTGACTGAGAGTGGCACAAACCCCACAGTACAGGCCCCTTAGCACAAACCCCACAGTACAGACCCCCTAGCACAATCCCCACAGTACAGACCCCCTAGCACAAACCACACAGTACATGCCCCCTTTCAATGTAGTGACCAGTGTACATGCCCCCTTTCAATGTAGTGACCAGCGTACATGCCCCCTTTCAATGTAGTGACCAGTATACAGGCCCCCTTTCAATGTAGTGACCAACGTACATTCCCCTTTCAATGTAGTGACCAGTATACAGGCCCCCTTTCAATGCAGTGACAAGCGTACATTCCCCCTTTCAATGTAGTGACCAGCGTACAGGCCCCCTTTCAATGTAGTGACCAGTATACAGGCCCCCTTTCAATGCAGTGACAAGCGTAAATTCCCCCTTTCAATGTAGTGACCAGCGTACATGCCCCCTTTCAATGTAGTGACCAGTATACAGGCCCCCTTTCAATGTAGTGACCAGCGTACATGCCCCCTTTCAATGTAGTGACCAGCGTACATGCCCCCTTTCAATGTAGTGACCAGCGTACATGCCCCCTTTCAATGTAGTGACCAGTATACAGGCCCCCTTTCAATGTAGTGACCAGCGTACATTCCTCTTTCAATGTAGTGACCAGTATACAGGCCCCCTTTCAATGCAGTGACAAGCGTACAGGCCCCCTGCAGAGGTATGGCAGTGGGAGAGATGGGATCAGGCAGAGGGATGGTGGTTGGAGAGATGGGATCAGGCAGAGGAATGGTGGTGGGAGAGATGGGATCAGGCAGAGGGATGGTGGTGGGAGAGATGGGATCAGGCAGAGGGATGGTGGTGGGAGAGATGTGATCAGGCAGAGGGATGGTGGTGGGAGAGATGGGATCAGGCAGAGGGATGGAGGTGGGAGAGATGGGATCAGGCGGTGGGATGGAGGTGGGCGGTATGGGATCAGGCGGTGGGAGGGATGAGATCAGGCAGAGGGATGGAGGTGAGAGAGATGGGATCAGGCAGAGGGATGGCAGTGGGAGAGATGGGATCAGGCAGAGGGATGGCAGTGGGAGAGATGGGATCAGGCAGAGGGATGGCGGTGGGAGAGATGGGATCAGGCAGAGGGATGGCGGTGGGAGAGATGGGATGGGGGCATGAGGCAGAGAGGGATGGTGGTGGGAGGGATGGTCATGGGATGAGGCAGAGCAGAGGGATGGTCATGGGATGAGGCAGAGGGATGGCGGTAGGAGGGATGGTCATGGGATGAGGCAGAGCAGAGGGATGGATTGACAGCATGAGGCAGAGGGGTGGCGGTGGGAGGGATGGTCATGGGATGAGGCAGAGGGATGGCGGTGAGAGGGATGGTCATGGGATGAGGCAGAGGAATGGCGGTGGGAGGGATGGTCATGGGATGAGGCAGAGCAGAGGGATGGATTGACGGCATGAGGCAGAGGGATGGCGGTGGGAGGGATGTATTGAGGGCATGAGGCAGAGAGATGGCGGTGGGAGGGATGGACGGATGGTCATGGGACGAGGCAGAGCAGATGGATGGTGGTGGGAGGGATGGTCATGGGATGAGGCAGAGCAGAGGGATGGCGGTGGGAGGGATGGTCATGGGATGAGGCAGAGCAGAGGGATGGAGGTGGGAGGGATGGTCATGGGATGAGGCAGAGCAGAGGGATAGCGGTGGGAGGGATGGTCATGGGATGAGGCAGAGCAGAGGAATGGTGGTGGGAGGGATGGATGGATGGTCATGGGATGAGGCAGAGCAGAGGGATGGTGGTGGGAGGGATGGATGGATGGTCATGGGATGAGGCAGAGCAGAGGGATGGCGGTGGGAGGGATGGTCATGGGATGAGGCAGAGGGATAGCGGTGGAAGGGATGGATGGATGGTCATGGGATGAGGCAGAGCAGAGGGATGGTGGTGGGAGGGATGGATGGATGGTCATGGGATGAGGCAGCGCAGAGGGATGGCGGTGGGATGGATGGATGGTCATGGGATGAGGCAGAGCAGAGGGATGGCGGTGGGGTGGATGGATGGTCATGGGATGAGGCAGAGCAGAGGGATGGCGGTGGGATGGATGGATGGTCATGGGATGAGGCAGAGCAGAGGGATGGCGGTGGGGTGGATGGATGGTCATGGGATGAGGCAGAGCAGAGGGATGGCGGTGGGATGGATGGTCATGGGATGAGGCAGAGCAGAGGGATGGCGGTGGGATGGATGGATGGATGGTCATGGGATGAGGCAGAGCAGAGGGATGGCGGTGGGATGGATGGATGGTCATGGGATGAGGCAGAGCAGAGGGATGGCGGTGGGATGGATGGTCATGGTATGAGGCAGAGCAGAGGGATGGTGGTGGGAGGGATGGATGGATGGTCATGGGATGAGGCAGAGCAGAGGGATGGCGGTGGGATGGATGGTCATGGGATGAGGCAGAGCAGAGGGATGGCAGTGGGATGGATGGATGGTCATGGGATGAGGCAGAGCAGAGGGATGGCGGTGGGAGGGATGGTCATGGGATGAGGCAGAGGGATAGCGGTGGAAGGGATGGATGGATGGTCATGGGATGAGGCAGAGCAGAGGGATGGTGGTGGGAGGGATGGATGGATGGTCATGGGATGAGGCAGCGCAGAGGGATGGCGGTGGGATGGATGGATGGTCATGGGATGAGGCAGAGCAGAGGGATGGCGGTGGGGTGGATGGATGGTCATGGGATGAGGCAGAGCTGAGGGATGGCGGTGGGATGGATGGATGGTCATGGGATGAGGCAGAGCAGAGGGATGGCGGTGGGGTGGATGGATGGTCATGGGATGAGGCAGAGCAGAGGGATGGCAGTGGGATGGATGGTCATGGGATGAGGCAGAGCAGAGGGATGGCGGTGGGATGGATGGATGGTCATGGGATGAGGCAGAGCAGAGGGATGGCGGTGGGATGGATGGATGGTCATGGGATGAGGCAGAGCAGAGGGATGGCGGTGGGATGGATGGTCATGGTATGAGGCAGAGCAGAGGGATGGTGGTGGGAGGGATGGATGGATGGTCATGGGATGAGGCAGAGCAGAGGGATGGCGGTGGGATGGATGGTCATGGGATGAGGCAGAGCAGAGGGATGGCAGTGGGATGGATGGATGGTCATGGGATGAGGCAGAGCAGAGGGATGGCGGTGGGATGGATGGATGGTCATGGGATGAGGCAGAGCAGAGGGATGGTGGTGGGAGGGATGGATGCTGTGCTTCATCAATGATGAGCATGGCAAATTGACAATGGCTGCCCAGCATTTTTTTGGGGGACGGAGGCCTGAGGACTGGAGGAGAGGAGGACTGACAGCCTGGAGGACTCACTTACCGTTACCGGGCTGCTGCTCTTCCGTGACCCGCCGACAGGTTCCAGAGGACCTCCGCTCCTCCTCACCTCACGCTGCGCGGCTGCGGCCTGGATCCGGATGGATGGATGTCTCACTCTCTCTGCAGTACCGCCGACGCCGTCCCGTGTAGGCCCGCCGCCGCCCGATCCGGTCTCCGGTCTCCCCACTGTGCGGAGCTGCGGATGTCTTCTCCACTGGCACTGCTGCGACTCGGGCGGGAAGTCAGTCTGAACTGAAGGCGGAAGTGGTGATCGTGACGCCGGAGCGGTGCACCGCCCCACGCGTCACGTCACCAGATGAGGTCCTACTGTGATTGGTCCAGGCTGAAGTCTGGACCAATCACAGCCCGGACATCAGAAAAGAGGGGGTGTCGGGGCGCATTGCTCTGCGCCCCGATGACCCCCTGAAGAGCGCCAATTGGCACCCCTGCTGGCCGAGGGTGGGGTCAAAAACCCCACCCCCCATACCCAGGACACAGTCCGGCGCCCCTAGTGGGCGAAAATTTGACTTTTTTTTTTATATTTCTTCCTTCTTTTTTTTTGGGGGGGGGGGGCGGCCCCTGCGCCCCCTATCGGCTGGCCGCCACTGCTCTCGCTCAACTATCGCATAGTTTTCCTCCGCTGGTGTCAGCTTCCTACTGAGGAAGACTACCGGGTGCTCCTCACCATGAACAACCTGTGACAGGACTGCTCCTAACCCCAAATCTGAAGCGCCAGTCTGGACAATGAATTCTCTTGAAAAGTTTGGCGCTATCAGGACAGGGTGTTGGCACAGTGCTGACTTAAGCTCCAAAAAAGCCCTTTCAGCGTCTGCATTCCACTCAACCATGGCCGACTTCCGACCCTTAGTCAGATCCGTCAGTGGAGTCGCCAATGTGGCAAAGTTGGGTACAAACGTCCTGTAGTATCCCACTATGCCCAGGAATGCACGAACCTGCTTCTTTGTTAGGGGGCGGGGCCAGTTCTGTATCGCCTCTACCTTGTTGACCTGAGGTTTTACCAGCCCTCTACCTACGATATACCCCAGGTATTTCATCTCCTCCATTCCCAACGCACATTTTTCCGGATTCACTGTGAACCCCTCCTTTCAAAGGGAGTCCAGCACTGCCTGGACTTTAGGCAAGTGTGATTCCCAGTCTCTGCTAAAAATGACTATGTCATCCAAATATACGGAGGCATACTCTCGGTGAGGTCATAAAATCCTATCAATTGCTCGCTGGAAGGTGGCTAGAGCAGTTTGTAGTCCAAAAGGCATTCTTTTGTACTGAAAACTCCCCTCTGGGGAAGAAAAAGCAGTTTTCTCTCTGGCAGCCTTAGTCAGGGGGATTTGCCAATATCCCTTAGTAAGGTCTAAGGTGGTGATATACCTGGCTGGGCCTAGTCTCTCAATAAGCTCATCCACCCGGGGCATAGGGTAGGAATCAAACTTTGAAACGTCATTAACCACTTGCCTTCTGTGCACTTAAGCACCCTTCCCATCCAGGCCAATTTTCAGCTTTCAGCGCTGTCACACTTTGAATGACAATTGCGCGGTCATGCTACACTGTACCCATTTGAAATTTTTATCATTTTTTTCACACAAATAGAGCTTTCTTTTGGTGGTATTTAATCATCTCTGGGTTTTTTATTTTTTACAAAAAAAAAGAATAAAGACAAAAAATTTTGAAAAAAAAAAAAAGTTTTTCTTATTTTCTGCGAGTAAATTTTGAAAATAAATTTTTCTCCTTCACTGATGTGCGCTGATGAGGCGGCACTGATGGGCACTGATAGGCTGCACTGATGGGCACTGATGAGGTGGCACTTATGGGCATGAGGAGGTACTAATATGCCGCACTGATGAGCACTGATAGGCGGCACTGATAGGCGGCACTGAGAGGCGGCACTGAGAGGCGGCACTGATGAGCACTGATAGGCGGCACTGCTGGGCACTGATAGGCGGCACTGCTGGGCACTGAGAGGCGGCACTGCTGGGCACTGAGAGGTGGCACTGCTGGGCACTGACAGGTGGCACTGCTGGGCACTGAGAGGCGGCACTGAGAGGCGGCACTGATGGGCACTGATAGGCGGCACTGATGGGCACTGGCGGATGGCACTGGACACTGACGGGTGGCACTGATGAGCGGTACTGATGGGCAGCACCATCAGTGCCCACACTCAGTGCCCATAGTGCTGCCAGTCAGTGCTCATCAGTGCCTAGATGAGCAGGCACTGATGGGCACTGACTAGCAGCACTATAGGCACTGATTGTGGGCATTGATGGGGGGCACTGATGGCGGGCACTGTGGGCACTGATGGGGGGGCACTGTGTGTGTGTTTTTACCTTTTAGTAATCAGGGCACTGGTGATCGGTGCCCTGATTACATTCTCCTGTGTCCCCGGCGCTGTGAGGCTCCCCCTCCTTCCTCACACTGCAGGCTCCGTGTGAGGAAGGAGCGCCGGCGATGAGAGATGATCTCATATGTTTACATATGAGATCATCGCTCATTGGACGGCCAGATCACGTGGTGAATGGCCGCTGTGATTGGCCATTCACCACGATCTGTGATCGGCCGTGTCCAAGGGACACGGCCGACACAGATTTTCCCCGCAGCGCGCTCGCGGGAGCGCGCTGGGGGCGTGTCACTGGGAGGCCGTTTAAAAACGGCCTCCCGAAAATTCGAGTCCGCTCTGCAGCCGTATATAGGCTGTAGCGCGGACGGGGGGTGGTTAAGTTTCCGAAAATCATTGCAGAACTGCAGAGTCCCATTGGGCTTTGGTACCAACACGATTGGGCTTGACCACTCACTCTGCGATTCTTCAATAATATCCAGGTCTAACATCTTCTTTACTTCCTCTGAAACGGCTTTTCTCTGAGCTTCCGGGATACGGTACGGCCGGACACAAACTTTTACCCCTGGTTCTGTGATAACATCATGCTCGATGACCGTAGTAAGACCTGGCAAATCTGAAAATTTCTCTTTATTTCTCAGCAAGAACTCCTTTGCTTGCTGACTTTGGATTTTAGACAGGGTATTTGCTACTTGGACACTCTCCACACCAACCTGAGGTTCAAGTCTTACACCAGCCAGGGAGGTCACCGGTTCCCTGTCCATCCAGGGCTTTGACAAGTTTACATGATATATTTGATACGGCTTCCTCTTGCCTGGTTGGTGGACTCTATAATTTACCTCCCCTATTTTTTTTCCACAATTTCAAAGGGACCTTGCCATCTGGCCAAGAACTTACTTTCCACAGTGGGAATCAGTACCGCCACTTGATCCCTTACTTGGAAGTGCCTTATTCTAGCGGCCCTATTATATACCCTCCATTGAGCCTCCTGGGCTGTTTGCAAATGTTCCTTGACCAGTGGCATCACAATCATGATCCTTTCCTTCATTTGGGAGACATATTCAAGAACACTCTTATGCTGAATATGTTCACTTTCCCATTCCTCTTTAGCAAAATCAAGCAATCCACGAGATCTCCGCCCATACACCAACTCAAAGGGTGAAAACCCCGTGGAGGCCTGCGGCACTTCCCGAATAGCAAATAGGAGAGCTGGTAACAGGCAGTCCCAGTCTTTCCCATCTCTTTGTACCACTCTCTTGAGCATTGACTTCAGAGTCTTATTAAAGCGCTCTACCAAGCCGTCTGTTTGGGGATGGTAGACTGATGTGCGCAGCTGTTCAATCCGAAACAGCTTGCACACATCGCCCATAACCCTCGACATAAACGGAGTGCCCTGGTCCGTGTGAACAATTGGAATAACTCCGGAGCAATAGTCTTAGAGGAGGTATTCCGAAGGGGTAGTGCCTCTGGATATCGGGTGGCATTGTCAAGGATCACCAGTATATAGGAGTGACCTCGAGCAGACTTTACCAAGGGACCCACTATATCCATCGCTATCCTTTCAAATGGGACCTCAATTATAGGCAGAGGGACCAAAGGGCTACGGAAGTGAGTCACCGAAGCGGTTAACTGACAGGTGGGACAGGAGGCACAGTATTTCTTTACCTCTGCTTTCAGTCCTGGCCAGTAAAACCGGTCGGTGATTCGTGCTTCTGTCTTTTCCATTCCTAGGTGTCCCCCTAAAATATCGTTATGGGCCAGGTCAAGAACCTTCCGTCTATATTGTTGGGGTACCAACAATTGTTCTACCACATTTCCTCTTATTTGGTTAACCCGATAAAGCAATTAATTGCATACTGCAAAGTGTAGCCATCGCTCATTTGCCCCTGGCTCTTGTGGAACCCCATTTACTACCACAAACTGTTCCCATGCCCGGGCCAAAGTGGGGTCCTGCATCTGGGCAGTACCAAATGCCCCCTGGGCAACACCCAAATCTGGTAGAGCAGGGGTAGAGGCCACATTCTCCTCCTCTTCCTCCAGCATCACCTGAAGTGGAGAAGGTTCCCCCCCCCTCAGTATTCAGGTTGGTCTGTGGACCATGTATTTTGGCATCCTCAACAGTTTCAACATTGCTTTTATCCAGTTCAACCTCAACAAAATTTGGCAGTTCAGGATTACTCTCCTCAACAGCAGGAACAGAGGGCGTTTCTCCCCAGTCTCTGGGCCATTCATCTGGTTGTCCTTGTTCCCACAGTTTTGCAAACAACGGACAGTCTCGTCCTATAATCACATCATGCACTAAGTTTTCCACCACCCCCACCTCTTGAGTACCAGTACCACGTGCCGTGGAGATGGACACCAAGATGAGAGGGTACTCTCTAGTGTCTCCGTGAATGCACACAACCCGTAAAGTTTTGCTTACTGGGCCGATTCTCCCAATAACTCTGGGATGAACCAGGGTCACCATGCTTCCTGAGTCCAACAAAGCCCTGGCAGGAAGGTGGTTTACTCGAACTTCACACTCGAACTTCCCCTCACCAAGATCCAGATGTGTTGTGCATGCTTTATGGGCATAAAAAGACCCCTTATGGAGGACCCCGCATTCCATGGGCTCCTCTTGCAGTGGGCAGTGTGCCCGGGTATGGCCCCAGGAATGACACCGCCAACATTGTATATCCCCTACTTTCCGAGCAGGAACAGGCCTCTGAGGAGGCACAAGGAGTGGCTTTGTGGAATTGGTGCTCTAGGGTTCCGTGGGATTTCCATCCGAGCGGCTGCAGTTGACCCAACAGGCCGAGACGTGCTGGGGCCTTGGCGCTTGGTAGGGCCAAGAAGATCCCCCTCTACCGTATATCGTTCCACCATCTCAACAAGGTGGTTCACTGTTTTGGGGTCACCATGGCTGACCCATCTTTGAAGGTCATCTGGCAGGGACCTCAGGTATCTGTCCAACACAACTCGTTCCACAATTTGGAGGCCAGACAACACCTCGGGCTGCAGCCATTTTTCTACCAGTTGCACCAGGTCGTGCATTTGGGACCTTGGTGGCCGGTCTGGATAATATTTCCACTGGTGCACTCGTTGGGCCTGAACAGCTGTAGTTACCCCTAGACGAGCCAGAATTTCTGCCTTTAATCGTTCATAGACTTTTGCTTCATCGGGCGGCAGATCAAAGTAGGCCTTTTGAGGATCTCCAGTGAGAAAAGGAGCAATGAGACCGGCCCACTGGTCCTGGGGCCACCCTTCTCTCTCTGCCGTCCTCGCAAATGTAGCAAGAAATGCCTCTACATTGTCACTCAGAGACAACTTCTGCAGGAAATGACTGGCCCTCACCGTCACCTGGTTGCTAGGGGTAACCGCTGCCTGTTCATGACTCTGGGAAAGGTGCTATATTACCTCTTGTAAGGCATTCACCTGAGTCTGTATAGCTCCTTGCTGGGCTGCCAGCTGGGTTACCAACAGGTGAGTATTTTCTTGTTGCTGAGCCAGAGCCTCTTTGTGGTGAGCTTGTTGTACCTCCAGCTGGGTTGCTAAGCGCTGATTAGCTTCCTCTTGACGAGTCTGCGCTTGCATATTAGCCAGGGATAACTGTTTAATTAGCTCTTCCATTGTTTCAGCTTTTAGTGCAGCTTTAACCCAGGACATAAGTCAAATGTACTGTCCCTTTAAATGTCAGTTTTCAGTCCAATGCAAAAAAAAAAACTTTTTTTTTTTTTCTTCTTGTGCCTGTTTCTCTGTCCTGCCCCACATCCTCCACCAGTTGCAATGTTTGGGGAATCAGCTGGATCGCAGGACACAGGCGTTGCAACCAAAGAAATGTTTATTAACTTAAACAGGCTTCATAGCAGCAAAAAAACACAACAAGGAAAAAATAGTCTCACCGACTTGAAGAGTTCAGAGCTGCTTTTGAAGTCCCAACTTTTGAAGAGGATAACTTCCCCTGGCAACAGGTTCCCAGTCAGCACACTTACATGCACCCTGTTGGCTGTACAAAAGTCCACAATTCACCATCCACAGTCTCCTCTAATCTCCACCACACCCAATCTACAACTTCCTGTCCTTCTTAAGCCCCGTACACACGTACCGATGGTCGGCATACAAATGTTCCTCTTTTCTCCCCGGGATGTCGGTGTCTGCTGAAAAGTGCAAAGACAGCACAAGGACAGCACAAGAATTTTGTCCGCCGACTGCAGAAGTGATGTCATGTAATGGTTAACTTTCCCTGTGTTTTCTATTTTCTGAGCATGCCCAGTCTTGCAAATCTGCGGTCTGTCGGCCGAATTGTGTACTGACAGGCGAACAATCGTCCGTTCTGGTGTCGGCATACAAATATTTTCATGTTTGCACGAAAGACTTTTGTCCGCGGATTGTGCGCAGACATCTGTCGGAGGCACCATACTAACACGCGTACAATCGGCAGATCCTTCGTCCACCGACGTTTGTATGCCGACGATCTGTACGTGTGTACGGGCCTTTAAACCCACTTCCTCTGATCAATGAGTTAACTCCTTTTGCTCCCTTAAAGGGACCAGAGCCCAAACAGAGGGGAAATATAGTCATTGTTGTTCTTTAAACCAAATGCATGGTCCCCAGCATTATCCGGGGACCCGCATGGGACAGTACAAAGGGCAGATTTGCTGGCTTGCTCTTCTCCTTCTTTTGCTTTTGCAGGTTCCTATTGGAGAAATCTCCCCCAGCAACAAGCTGATAATTGGGCTATATTGGTGATTTGGTTTGCATGCCTCACGCTTGTCTATAAAAGCCGTGGTCTGCCAACCGCCCCCCCCTCGTTTTTTTTTTTTTTTTTTAATTGTCATCAAAACATCGTGGTGTTATTTAGAGGGGGTTGGTCATGTTAATCATCTATTACATTTTGTAAAGCTTCAGCATTTAGCCTCAAATTATTAACTGCCATAAACCAGCTATACTATATTCAACTCTATAAAACATGTTATTATCGGAACCCTCTGAAATAGTGCTGTGCATGGTAGGCTCTCTTAATGAGCTAAGCAGATAAGCATCTCAATCAAATTATTTTAGAATTTTAGCAGTAATGCATACAGTACCTATATTAGCTAACTGCACCAAAGTTACCCAATATTATGTTGTTCAGTGAAACATACTATCTTAGAGAACAAAGAAGAGCTGCTCCAGACGGGCACAGTGCTGGATTTAGGTCAGGCTTAGGTAAGTTTTTAATGGGGAGGGGGGGCTGGGGGGGTGCAGATTTTGAAAGGTTTTTCTACCCTAATGCAGAGGATGCATTAAAGTAAAAGAAAAACCCTTGCCTTTTCTTTTTTTATCATCTATTGTGTATGTATGAACTTCCTACTGTTGTGTATGTGACTGTGGACTCGCCTCTGTCATGTAAACAAGAACTCATTCACTGTCTATAAAAACTCTTAAACATCTTCAATAAAAATTTAATAGTTTTTATACACATCTTGGTGTGTCTTTTGTCTTGCAATTGCAGTAATTATATAATGTCTAAACATAGTCATAGTTCTTCTTTAAACTTAACTTTAATTATCTATTAATTTTTGTTATGCTTCAGCATTTATGCCATACCTTAATAACTGCTATAAAGCAGCTGTGCTATATTAAAGTCACTGTAAAGTCTGGGGGGTTGTTAAAATAAACATGTTATACATACCTTCTCTGTGCAGCCCCGATCCTCTTCTTCTCAGGTCCACCCGCTGTAACGCTCCTGCGTTTTCTGAAACAAGATGGATTTGCAGCTGCAGAAAAACTCCACTCAGCAGTCATGTAGAGATACGTTGAAATACCAATTCCAACTCCCAAGACTCATCACTGTGGTCTGTCTGATTCAGCATACAAATATACACACTCAATAAGATGTTCCTGGAGTGATAGATGTATATAGCAGCATAGTGGTGATGAGCTAAAGAGACAGGTATGAACAGTGACAATAGGTGAACAGCACTTGAGAGAAATGTTCATGAGAGTATAGATGGTAACAGGTAGGATGCAGATAGGTTAGCAATCATGTATGGTAGTAGGTGGTAGGATAGCAGATGACATACAGGAGAGACTAACCCAGTGCAAGGATAGATGTTAGTAGGCTCAAGAGCTAGCAATCTAAATAATAGTGCAGATGATAGTAACAGTCCTTAATATGCAGAGCTAGATAGTGTAAGCTTAGTAGGAAGGTTTATGGAGGATTCCCCTGCGGGGTACTTATCACTAATAGCAAGCAGTAGTAGAGAGGTTCGGTATGAGCCAGTGATCCGGTAGCGGGATACAGGGATCAGTAGCGAGGTTCCGACAGCGAGGTACGATTGTAAGCATATGAGCTTCAAGGCAGGTTGAACGAACATGTGAGTGAGAACGCCGGCGGTTGAAATAGCCGCTCTGCGGCGCTCAGTGATGACAGCATCGGTCTTAAAGGTGTATGCGCACCTACCAGAAGAGAATGGTGGGACGCATACACTGAATTGGAAAGTGGAATAAGGGTACCAGAGGTACCAGAACATTACAGTACCCCCCCCCCCCTTAAGGCCGGCTCCGGAAGGCCTCTAGAACTGTTTTTTCCGGGTATTTTGCGTGAAAATTGCGAATCAGCCTAGGGGCATGTATATCAGAGGTATCCAGCCAGGTGTCGTCTTGGGGCCCATAGTTCTTCCATCGTACTAGATATTGGAGTCTTCTTCTGTGGATACGAGAATCCAGAATCTCCTTTATCTCATATTCTTCTCCGCCTTCAACTTGTACAGGAGGTGGAGGTGGGATGGTAGGCCTTATTCCTTGGTCAGGAACATGGGGCTTCAGTAGCGACACATGGAAGATGGGATGTATCTTGAGGTCTGTTGGTAATGTGAGCTGTACTGCAGCTTTTCCAATAAGTTTCCTGATTGGGAAGGGTCCCAAGAATAGAGGCCCAAGCTTTTTGCTAGGGATCTTTAATCTTAAGTTTTTTGTTGATAGCCAAACGAGGTCCCCAATAGCATACTGAGGAGAAGGTCTTCTACGAAGGTCATAGTACTTTTTTTGTTGACTATGAGCGTGTGAGATGGTAGTATTAAGTAAACCCAGAGAGTCTTTTATTTGGGTAAGATAGTTTGAGGCTACTGGGTTACTTGATGGAAGGATGCGTGGTGGAAGAATAGTGGGATGAAACCCATAGTTCAAGTAGAACGGACTCTGTTTGGTCGTACTGTGGGTTGCGTTGTTGTAGGCAAATTCTTCCAGAGGGAGGAGATCCACCCAATCATCCTGTAGGTATGATGTGTAGCAACGTAAATATTGCTCAATGCACTGGTTGACTCTTTCAGTCTGTCCGTTAGTCTGAGGATGGTAGGGTGAAGTGAGCTTTCGCTCAATTCGTAGTATGTGACATAGTTCTTGCCAAAACTTGGAGATGAATTGTGATCCACGGTCAGACAAAAGAGTTTTTGGAATTCCATGTAACTTAAAGACATGTTTCATCAGTAGTTCCGCTGTTTGTTTGGACGAAGGTAGTCTGCGAATAGCAACGAAATGTGCCATCTTTGTCAGATGGTCCACTGACACTAAAATTGTATTAAATCCTTTGGAAGGTGGTAGTTCTACTATAAAGTCCAAGGACACAACTTCCCATGGAGTCTGGGGTATTGGTAGACTGCATAGTAGACCGGATGGTTTTGTAGTGTCAATTTTGGACCTGGCACAGACGTTGCATGAAGAGACAAATTTTTGTATAGATGTCTTCATATCAGGCCACCAAAACTGTCTGGTAAGCAAATTAAGGGTCTTTGTCATACCCATATGTCCTGCCATAGGCACATCATGTGACAATTCCAAGATCTTGGTGCGCATAGTAGGGGGTATGTAGAGTTTGTCGTTGTAGTAGAGGAAGCCTTCTGCATCAGCACTTAGTTGTGGTGGAGGTGAATCCAAACCTATACTGTGCAGAATCTCTTCCTTCAAGGAACGGACAACCCCAATAATACGCTTGTAGGGTATTATAGGAACGGAAGGGATTTCGGAGCAATTATCTTCAGTTAATCGTGATAGCGCATCCGCTTTTTTATTCTTGTCTGCAGGTGTGTAGGTCACTAGGAAGTTAAATCTTAGGAAGAATAGTGACCATCGTACCTGCCGGTGAGAGAGGGTTTTGTTAGTCTGAAGATATTGAAGATTTTTATGATCTGTATATATGAGTATTGGTAATCAGGTGCCTTCAAGTAGATGTCGCCAATTCTCCAGAGCCAGTTTTATAGCAAGCAGTTCCTTTTCACCCACTGGGTAATTCACCTCTGGGCTGCTTAGAGATTTAGAGAAGAAGGCGACTGGATGGAGTGGTGAAGTATTCGTTGGTCGTTGGGAGAGTACTGCTCCTACTGCCATATTTGACGCATCTACTTCCAGAATGTATTGGAGGGATGGGTCTGGATGGCGTAGTATGGGAGCAGAGGTAAAGCTTGTTTTTAACAAGCGAAAAGCTTCATTTGCTTCATCTGACCATTTAAATGGTTTCTTAATACTTGTGAGTTGTGTGAGAGGTCTCACAATGGCAGAGAAGTTCTTGATGAACTTCCTATAGAAGTTTGAAAATCCAAGGAATCGCTGTAGTGCTTTGCGGGTGGTTGGTATAGGCCAATTCTGAATACAGGATATCTTACTCATATCCATCTTGATTCCTGTTTTGGATATGATGTATCCTAGGAATAATAGTTCTTCTTTATGAAATAAGCATTTGTTTAGTTTCACGTATAGATTGTGTGTGAGTAATCTGGATAACACAAGTCTTACATGTTTTATATGTTCAGACAAGGATCGTGAATAAATAAGTATATCGTCCAGATATACCACAACACAGACATCAAGTAAGTCTCTAAAGATATCGTTTATGAATCGTTGGAAGGCTGCGGGAGCGTTACATAGCCCAAATGGCATTACAAGATATTCGAACAATCCGTATCTGGTTCTGAATGCTGTCTTCCACTCATCTCCATCACGGATTCGGATTAGATTGTATGCCCCTTTCAGGTCCAATTTTGAAAAGTAGGTAGCTCCACGCACTTGTTCAATGAGTTCAGGGATAAGCGGCAAAGGATAGCGATCTTTTACTGTAATGGCGTTCAATTGCCTATAGTCGATAATAGGCCTGAGACTTGAGTCTTTATTGCGGACAAAAAAAAGTCCTGCAGCTGTGGAAGAAGTGGAAGGTCTAATAAAACCTTTTGTCAAATTCTCATCCAAGTATTCCTTGAGATGGGAAAGTTCATCCTGCGAAAGAGGATAAACATGACCAAAAGGCAATTTACTATTTGGGAGTAGATCAATAGTGCAATCATAATCCCTATGGGGAGGCAGTACTTGAGCATTTTTCTCAAGAAAAACTTCGGACAGATCCTGATAGCATAGTGGTGCAATCTCATCTGACACCACAGACAGGATCTTTCCATAAGACGGGAGGTTACACGTACTCTCGCAATAGTAAGAGAGGAAGGTTAGGGTCCGTTTCTTCCAATCTATGGTTGGTTGATGTGTGTGTAACCAGGGAAGTCCCAAAACAATGGGAAAGTGGGGCGAAGATAATAGGTCGAAGGTAGTGGTCTCCGTATGAGACTCGTTAGTGGTGACTAGTAGTGTTGAGCGAACACGGACTGTATTATTCGTGTTCGTACCGAATAATTGGATTTTTTTTACCCGAACACGGACACGGACACTTTACTGTATGTTCGGGTAAAAATCCGTGTTCGGTCGTTTTATTTCCGGGTTTTGCATGCTTTGGCGCTCTTTTCATGGCGGGCTTTCAACAGCCAATCAACAATCGTTTAACTGGTGTGCCTTAAGCCATCCCAGCCATGCCTGCAAATGTCTTAGTAGCTGTGATTGGCCGTCTGAAGCATGTGACCAAGTCTTTATAAGTTCGAGGCAGCCGCCGCAGCAGCGTCATTCTGCTGCTTAGCTAAGGGACAGAGCACACATCAATGTGCTGGCTGCTGATTAGGGAAAGATAGGCAGGAAAAAACCATTTGTGTCCGGATAGAATTGAGGGACAGGTCGGAGTGTTTAGGCAGGGCGAGTTGTAGGCATTTTAGGGATAGAGTCTGCTGAATTATAGGGTCAGTGTCTTCTACAAACTACAATCGATATTGCTGTGTGGGGGGTGGGGTGAATCTGCACTCAATCCTGATCTACGATCTCTTCTCAATCCTGTTAGGGACAGAGTCTGCTGAATTTTAGGGAAACTGTGTTCTACAAACTACAATCGATATTGCTGTGTGGTGTGGGATTGGAGATAGGCAGGTGTCAGTGATCCACATCCATTTTTCTGTGTGTGAGCTGCAGTGAACACAATCTTTTTGGGCTGCAGTGAACACAATCTTTTTGGGCTGCAGTGAACACAATCTTTTTGGGCTGCAGTGAACACAATCTTTTTGGGGTGCAGTGAACAAAATCTTTTTGGGGTGCAGTGAACACAATCCTTTTTGGTGTGCAGTGAACACAATCTTTGTGGGGTGCAGTGAACAAAATCCTTTGTGGGGTGCAGTGAACACAATCTTTTTGGGGTGCAGTGAACAAAATCCTTTTTGGGGTGCAGTGAACAACATCCTTTTTGGGGTGCAGTGAACACAATCTTTTTGGGGTGCAGTGAACAAAATCCTTTGTGGGGTGCAGTGAACACAATCTTTTTGGGGTGCAGTGAACACAATCTTTTTGGGGTGGAGTGAACAACATCCTTTTTGGGGTGCAGTGAACAAAATCCTTTTTGGGGTGCAGTGAACAAAATCATTTTTGGGGTGCAGTGAACACAATCTTTTTGGGGTGCAGTGAACACAATCTTTGTGGGGTGCAGTGAACACAATCTTTTTGGGGTGGAGTGAACAACATCCTTTTTGGGGTGCAGTGAACAACATCCTTTTTGGGGTGCAGTGAACACAATCTTTTTGGGGTGCAGTGAACACAATCTTTGTGGGGTACAGTGAACAGAATCTTTGTGGGGTGCAGTGAACACAATCTTTGGGGGGTACAGTGAACACAATCTTTTTGGGGTGCAGTGAACACAATCTTTGTGGGGTGCAGTGAACACAATCTTTTTGGGGTGGAGTGAACAAAATCATTTTTGGGGTGCAGTGAACAACATCCTTTTTGGGGTGCAGTGATCAAAATCCTTTTTGGGGTGCAGTGAACACAATCTTTTTGGGGTGCAGTGAACAAAATCCTTTGTGGGGTGCAGTGAACAGAATCTTTGTGGGGTGCAGTGAACACAATCTTTGGGGGGGTACAGTGAACACAATCTTTTTGGGGTGCAGTGAACACAATCTTTGTGGGGTACAGTGAACAGAATCTTTGTGGGGTGCAGTGAACACAATCTTTGGGGGGTACAGTGAACACAATCTTTTTGGGGTGCAGTGAACACAATCTTTGGGGGGTACAGTGAACACAATCTTTTTGGGGTGCAGTGAACACAATCTTTGTGGGGTGCAGTGAACACCATCTTTGGGGGGGTACAGTGAACACAATCTTTTTGGGGTGCAGTGAACAACATCCTTTTAGGGTGCAGTGAACACAATCTTTGTGGGGTGCAGTGAACAACATCCTTTTAGGGTGCAGTGAACACAATCTTTGTGGGGTACAGTGAACAGAATCTTTGTGGGGTGCAGTGAACACAATCTTTGGGGGGTACAGTGAACACAATCTTTGTGAGGTGCAGTGAACACAATCTTTGTGGGGTGCAGTGAACACAATCATTGTGGGGTGCAGTGAACTCAATCTTTGTGGGGTACAGTGAACACAATCTCATACTTCTGAAGATTTGAGGGTGCTGCCTGTTCCATACTCCCCCTACTCCTCATCTAGCCTTTTAGGGGTACAAACAATAGTAATTGGGGCCTAGTGTGGTTGTGTACGTGTGATATACATACACTTTTTTTGGATCATATTTTCTATTCCGCTATTTAATCAAAAACCTTTGGGGATCAGTTAAATTGGGGGATAGTCTGTGTTGGTACGTGTGAGAGAGATCCACCTTTCCAAGTTGTTGGGGTTCATCTCATACTTCTGAAGGTTTGAGGGTGCTGCCTGTTCCATACTCCCCCTACTCCTAGCCTTTTAGGGGTACAAACAATAGTAATTGGGGCCTAGTGTGGTTGTGTACGTGTGATATACATACACTTTTTTTGGATCATATTTTCTATTCCGCTATTTAATCAAAAACCTTTGGGGATCAGTTAAATTGGGGGATAGTCTGTGTTGGTACGTGTGAGAGAGATCCACCTTTCCAAGTTGTTGGGGTTCATCTCATACTTCTGAAGGTTTGAGGGTGCTGCCTGTTCCATACCCCCCCTACTCCTCATCTAGCCTTTTAGGGGTACAAACAATAGTAATTGGGGCCTAGTGTGGTTGTGTACGTGTGATATACATACACTTTTTTTGGATCATATTTTCTATTCCGCTATTTAATCAAAAACCTTTGGGGATCAGTTAAATTGGGGGATAGTCTGTGTTGGTACGTGTGAGAGAGATCCACCTTTCCAAGTTGTTGGGGTTCATCTCATACTTCTGAAGGTTTGAGGGTGCTGCCTGTTCCATACCCCCCCTACTCCTCATCTAGCCTTTTAGGGGTACAAACAATAGTAATTGGGGCCTAGTGTGGTTGTGTACGTGTGATATACATACACTTTTTTTGGATCATATTTTCTATTCCGCTATTTAATCAAAAACCTTTGGGGATCAGTTAAATTGGGGGATAGTCTGTGTTGGTACGTGTGAGAGAGATCCACCTTTCCAAGTTGTTGGGGTTCATCTCATACTTCTGAAGGTTTGAGGGTGCTGCCTGTTCCATACCCCCCCTACTCCTCATCTAGCCTTTTAGGGGTACAAACAATAGTAATTGGGGCCTAGTGTGGTTGTGTACGTGTGATATACATACACTTTTTTTGGATCATATTTTCTATTCCGCTATTTAATCAAAAACCTTTGGGGATCAGTTAAATTGGGGGATAGTCTGTGTTGGTACGTGTGAGAGAGATCCACCTTTCCAAGTTGTTGGGGTTCATCTCATACTTCTGAAGGTTTGAGGGTGCTGCCTGTTCCATACCCCCCCTACTCCTCATCTAGCCTTTTAGGGGTACAAACAATAGTAATTGGGGCCTAGTGTGGTTGTGTACGTGTGATATACATACACTTTTTTTGGATCATATTTTCTATTCCGCTATTTAATCAAAAACCTTTGGGGATCAGTTAAATTGGGGGATAGTCTGTGTTGGTACGTGTGAGAGAGATCCACCTTTCCAAGTTGTTGGGGTTCATCTCATACTTCTGAAGGTTTGAGGGTGCTGCCTGTTCCATACCCCCCCTACTCCTCATCTAGCCTTTTAGGGGTACAAACAATAGTAATTGGGGCCTAGTGTGGTTGTGTACGTGTGATATACATACACTTTTTTTGGATCATATTTTCTATTCCGCTATTTAATCAAAAACCTTTGGGGATCAGTTAAATTGGGGGATAGTCTGTGTTGGTACGTGTGAGAGAGATCCACCTTTCCAAGTTGTTGGGGTTCATCTCATACTTCTGAAGGTTTAAGGGTGCTGCCTGTTCCATACTCCCCCTACTCCTCATCTAGCCTTTTAGGGGTACAAACAATAGTAATTGGGGCCCAGTGTGGTTGTGTACGTGTGATATACATACACTTTTTTTGGATCATATTTTCTATTCCGCTATTTAATTTAACTGGGCCTCCATGCGAGACCTGTGTGCCTTGTTGCGCTGTTTTGAGTACTCCACCAACATGGCCAGTGGCAATGACGCCGTTCTCAGCTTAACTATCCCACTTCTATGCCTCCTTGAAAAAACAATTCGGGCGATGATGGAAGAGGATGTGGCACAGGATGAGGAGGAGGAGGAGGATGAAGAGGTAACATTTCCAAGGCTTTCAGGGCAGTCATTCGCAAGGGGCTCCGAGGGTGGGTTCCTGCACACGCAAACGCCAGGGACGCAATTGTCCAGCAGGGGCACAGTTCTGGAGGATGAGGAGGATGAGGAGGAGGAGGAGCTGGAGGAGGAGATGGAACCATGTTCACAGCAGGGTGGCACCCAGGCCAGCTCATGGCCATCACTGGTGCGTGGCTGGGGGGATACAGAGGACACGGACGATACACCTCCCACAGAGGACAGCCTTTCGTTGCCTCTGGGCAGCCTGGCACACATGAGCGATTACATGCTGCAGTGTCTCCACAACGACCGCCGAGTTGCCCACATTCTAACTTGTGCTGATTACTGGGTGGCCACGCTGCTGGATCCCCGTTACAAGGACAACGTACCGTCCTTAATTCACTCACTGGAGCGCGATCGCAAGATGCGCGAGTACAAGCGCACGCTGGTAGACGCCATGCTGCTGGCATTCCCATCTGACAGCGGGGCCACAGTGGAAGCACAAGGCAGAGGAGGAGGAGGAGGAGGTCGCCAACGCAACCAGGGCACCGCCAGCACCTCAGAAGGCAGGGTTAGCATGGCCGAAATGTGGAAAAGCTTTGTCAGCGCGCCACAACAAACAGCAGCACCAGCAGCTCAGATGGAACGTCTTAGCAGGAGGCAGCATTTTACCAACATGGTGGAGCAGTATGTGTGCACACGCCTACATGTAGTGAATGACGGGTCTGCCCCCTTCAACTTCTGGGTCTCCAAATTGGGCACATGGCCTGAGCTTGCCCTTTACGCCTTGGAGGTGCTGGCGTGCCCTGCAGCCAGTGTATTATCTGAACGGGTATTTAGCACGGCTGGGGGCGTTATAACAGACAAGCGCAGCCGCCTGTCCAGAGACAATGTGGACAAGCTCACGTTCATTAAAATGAACCAGGCATGGATCCCACGGGACTTTTCCGTACCTTATGCAGAATAGCAATGGATACCGACCTTACCCACCCATTGTTCCATTTTTGCTCTTTCTCACTCTTTTGGGGTGTACCCTCATTTAAAATTTTTGAAAAGAAGCAGTGTTGGCTACCTCGTCCTCCTCCTCAGGGCCAGATTAATGTAGGGGCTATTGGAGCTGCAGCTCCAGGCCCCTACCTTTTATATAGGCCCCGGGTTGGCCATATTCACTGTTACCGCTCTTCTGTCACTTGTAAACACAGAAGTCTGGCTTCTATGCTCGCTTCCCCAGGCAGCACCCTCAGAACCTCCCCACACAGCGTGAAGGCCGGACAAGGAGGGACAGTTGGCGATGCATGGATGTGTTTATGGGCTTCAGAGACAGCATCCCATGTTGAATTAGGCATGCATGGCTGCACCCTTCCTCCTCTGGGTGCATGGCAAGGCACGGCCCTTAAGGCCCTTCAAAATCCTCAGCACCAAGCCCATGATGCTGTTAATCCGGCCCTGGTCCTCCTCCACCGCCGCTTCCACCTACACCGCCCATAGGTGTGCGCAGCCTATTGCATTAAGGTGTGCACCCCAAAGTTGAAATACACATGCATGTGTTTGCCAGCAGGGAGAGTAATGTATCGGGGCCATGTACCTGTAGGCAAGGAGAAATAGAGCAGAGCAGGTCCCAGGGAGATCTTTCCCATCTCCTCACTGGCAATGCTATGTGCCCTAGGTGATTAGGGTGTGCCCAGGCACACCCAGCACACCCTGTGCGCACGCCTATGTCACCGCCACATCCACCACCACCTCAACCTCCCTCCTACTCCATATGGGCCTCGTCCTTCAGAGATGAAGAAGAACATTGTTTTATTTTTCTGTTTTTTTTTGTTGTTTTAAGTTATTTCCCTATCCACATTTGTTTGCAGAGCACTTGCCATGCTCTTAATTAAGTTTTGCTGCCATTTGCAGCACTCTAGCCCTTTCCTTTGGTGTTTTAGAGCCATTTTAGTGCCTTAAAGTTCGGGTCCCCATTGACTTCAATGGGGTTCGGTGTCCGGGAAAAGTTCGGTAAAAGTCCGGGACACGGACCCGGACTTTTTTTTAAAGTTCGGCCGAACCCGTCGAACACGGACATCTAGGTGTCCGCTCAACCCTAGTGACTAGGAGTGCTTGTGTCTGATTAGTGATTGGGCCAGAAGATAATGGAATACCGTTAATAAGACTCACAGAGACAGGCTTAGGTTTTGAAATAATAGGTACTTTATTTAAAGTAGCAAAACGTATATCGATATAATTTCCGCAAGATCCTGTGTCGATCATGGCCGTAGTGGTAATCCTAGTCTGGTCCCACTGCAATGTCAAACGAACAAAAAGATAAGGGTTAGTAAATGAAGTTGTCAATCCCCCTAGGAGGACATGTGAACACTCACCCTCTTTTTTGCGGACAAGGGGACAGACGCTTATCATGTGATCCGGGGATGCGCAGTACAAGCAAAGATTACTGGATCATCTCCTGGCTCTTTCAGTAGTTGATAAAGGTGGGCGTATGGTTCCTACCTCCATAGGAGTAGGGTCAACGGCCGAAATCCGAGAAGGACTGGACAATGCCATTCCCATTTTTTCAGCCTTTCTTTCTCGCAGCCTCCTGTCTATGTTGATACTGAGTTGTATCAAAGCATCCAGGGTGTCCGGTAAATCCGCTCGGGCGAGCTCGTCTTTAACGGCTTCTGATAGGCCGAGTCTAAATTGAGTTCTCAGAGATGTATCATTCCACCGTGAATTAAGGGTCCATCTTTTGAACTCTGCTACAAAGTCTCCTACAGGTCTCCTACCTTGTTTCAAGGACCTCAATTGAATATCGGCAGTACTGCCTATTGGGGTCATCATATAGACTAGCGAGTTCCGCTAGGAATAAAGCATAGGAGTTGAGAAGCTGATCATTTTTCTCAAAGAGAGAGTCTGCCCAGGCCCGTGGATCACCCGTTAGGTATGAAATAATAGTACAGACTTTGATATGATCAGTAAGGTAGGTACGAGGTTTTAGCAAGAAAAGTAACTGACAGGCGTTTTTGAATTCACAAAATTTTTTGCGATCACCTGTAAACACTAGAGGAGGATTTATTTTGGGTTCAGGGGGCTGAGCAGCGGCAAGTTGTGATAGATGGGTTACCTGCTGCTTCAGAGCCTGATTGTCTTCTTTTAATTCAGTAAGAGCGTGTATTAACGCAGTCACTTGTTGTTTTAATTGTGTCACTTGAGTGGGTAAATCTGCTGAATCCATTTTAGGTTCGTTCAATCTGTAACGCTCCTGCGTTTTCTGAAACAAGATGGATTTGCAGCTGCAGAAAAACTCCACTCAGCAGTCATGTAGAGATACGTTGAAATACCAATTCCAACTCCCAAGACTCATCACTGTGGTCTGTCTGATTCAGCATACAAATATACACACTCAATAAGATGTTCCTGGAGTGATAGATGTATATAGCAGTATAGTGGTGATGAGCTAAAGAGACAGGTATGAACAGTGACAATAGGTGAACAGCACTTGAGAGAAATGTTCATGAGAGTATAGATGGTAACAGGTAGGATGCAGATAGGTTAGCAATCATGTATGGTAGTAGGTGGTAGGATAGCAGATGACATACAGGAGAGACTAACCCAGTGCAAGGAGAGATGTTAGTAGGCTCAAGAGCTAGCAATCTAAATAATAGTGCAGATGATAGTAACAGTCCTTAATATGCAGAGCTAGATAGTGTAAGCTTAGTAGGAAGGTTTATGGAGGATTCCCCTGCGGGGTACTTATCACTAATAGCAAGCAGTAGTAGAGAGGTTCGGTATGAGTGAGTGATCCGGTAGCGGGATACAGGGATCAGTAGCGAGGTTCCGACAGCGAGGTACGATTGTAAGCATATGAGCTTCAAGGCAGGTTGAATGAACATGTGAGTGAGAACGCCGGCGGTTGAAATAGCCGCTCTGCGGTGCTCAGTGATGACAGCATCGGTCTTAAAGGTGTATGCGCACCTACCAGAAGAGAATGGTGGGACGCATACACTGAATTGGAAAGTGGAATAAGGGTACCAGAGGTACCAGAACATTACACCCGCCAGCGCTCCTGTCGTCTCCCCCCATTGACTGCCCCCATAGCAAGCTGCATGCTATGGGGGCACTTGTGCGTGCTTGCTCCTGAGCCCAGCTCTGTGTGTCCATAAGACAAACAGAGCAGGGCTCGGCCTTACCCCCTGCTCCCTCATCACTGGCTGAAATTGACATCAGCGGGAGCTACCATAGCTGTATCTGAACCAATGAGGAGGGAGAGAGCTGAGAGAGTCTGAATCTAGTTTGGGCTGAGGTATGTATTTAAGGGATGTGGCATGCAGAAGGTTTTTTACCCTACTGCATAGAATGCAGTAAATCTTCTTCCTTCATAACCACTTTAAACTCTATACAACCTGGCATAATCATAACCCTCTGAAATAGTGCTGGGCATGGTAGACTCTCTACCTGAGCTTAGCAGACAAACATCACAATAAAAATATTTTAGAATTTTGGCAATGACACACACCTATATGAACTAACTCTTCTAAAGTTACAGCATTTCAGAATGGTGTTCACTCATTATTATGTTGTTCTGTGAAACCTACTCTCAAAGCTGGTTAAATTCTTTATACATAACAAAAACATTTAACACTGCAGAAATCATATTACCTCCATAACACAAATCAAAAAAGCAAAAACACCTTTGAGAAAGAAAACTCCCAGCGCCAGGGTGGGTTGACATTAGCCCAAGGTGAATCCATGTCTATTGTTGGGAAATAAAACCATGTTTAGGGCCAGTCACTTTTTGTTTTTTTAAACATAGAGAGTTAGAGCTTCAAATACCTTCAGCAACATTTTACAGATTCTCTTGCTGTCACAGAGACCATGGTCTAATGCAAAAAAGAACTATCAGGTAAACACTGGCAGGACTGTCTCTAGAACTCCACACTCAAGCAGTGAATGCCTCCTTTCCAAGGCAGCAATAGGTTACTCTGAGGGTCTAACTCTTTTCCCCTCTAGCAGGACTTCCCCTGCCTTTACATCTTGGATGCTGTCTTCCCCAGTCAGTCAGGCCAGCTTCGGGATTTTGTGCTAGTCCCAACTAGGCCTAGCCAGCAAGTGCTGTTACACACCTCCCTAGGCCAAAGCACTGGGAGAAGGTCCCCTTACCAGGCTAGTTTCAAAAAAGTTATATCCTCCCCTCTGTATGTGAACAAGCACTTTAAAAGTGTTAAACGTGTCTATCTCTGTATCCTGTGTACCTTCGATGTATATTAATAAAGGATTCATCTCCCTGGCAGCTGGTAGTGTGCGGCCGATTTCTCCTTCATTTCTACTGTTGCAGCGGTGGCAAGCCGGGGCCAGCACCCACAGCACCGGGATTGATCCCCTGAGCGGTGGTTGTTTTCTAATTCTCCCCCTGTATGCAGTTAGCCAGTGAGGACATAAATCCATCTAGTTTAACCAAAAACAAGGGAAAACAAGAAAATGTATATACAATCCTTTATACGCAATCTTTTGCCAACAGTTAACCCAGAGGAAGGCAAGCCAGACGTAAAGAGTGCCCCCTTGTTCTCTGTGACCTTAAAGCGAATAACCCAACACCAAGGCCACTATATGGACCCCTTATGTATTTATACATGTTGATCATAACCCCTCTTTATCTCCTCTTCTCAAGAGAGAATAATTTCAGTTCCTCTAATCTTTCCTCATGGCTGAGTTCCCCCATGACTCTTATCAGTTTGGTTGCCCTTCTCTGCACTTTCTCTGATTCCCCCATATACTTTTTGTGAACTGGTGCCCAGAACTGAACCTGCATATTGCAGATAAGGTCTTATTGTACAGGGGTAAAATGATATCGCTCTCTCTGGAGTCTGTACCTCTCTTAATGCAAGACAGGACTTTGCTCATTTTGTAAACCACAGCTTGGCATTGTAAGCCATTATTAAGCTTATGATCTACCAGAACAGTAGTATGTATGATGCATGCATATTCTTAGCCAACAAGTGCAAAACTTTACGTTTTTGAACATAAGACCTCCTTTGCCACATAGCTGCCCAATAAACAGTGCATTAAGAATGGCATGTAAATTGTCCTGTAAGGATGTTATTCCTCTGCATAGCTTGGTGTCATCTCATCTGCAAACACTGAAATAGTACTTTTAATCCCAGACCCTACATTATTTATGAAGATATTAAAAAGTAAGGGTCCCAACATTGATCCTTGGTGTACACCACTAACAACCCTATACCATTCAGAGTAAGAATCATTAACCACTACTCTCCTGAATATGATCTTTTAGCCAATTTTATATCCACTTACAAACTGATTTGCCTGCAGACTTTACCTTACACTTTAGCCCTGCATGGGGAAATGTGTCAAACGCTTTTGCAAAATCCAAGTATACCACATCCACAGTCAACCCTCTGTTTAAGGTTTCACTTACCTCCTCATAAAAAGAAATCAAATTTGTCTGACAACTTCTGTCTTTCATGAATAAATGCTGTCTTTTGCTTAAATTATTTTTTTTTCCAGCAAGAACTCATCTATGTCTTTTATTAAACTCGCCAGTGTCTTCCTAACTATAGAAGCTTAATTAAAAGGTCTATAGTTACTTGGTAAAGACTTTGATTCCTTTTTATATATTGGCACCTCATTGACATTACGCCAATCCAGTGGTTCTGTGCCTTGTGTAATGGCCAATCAAAGTGATCATGAACTTAACAACCTGCCACATCCTTCTACGCCACCAATCCTTTTCCTTCTTCCTCTACTCGTGCTGCTCAGCTGAGCTGATTCTAATGTAATGGGGACACACTGACCACCAATGTAAGGGGGGGGGGGCACACGGACAACCAATGTAAGAGGGGCACAATGGCCAACAAAGTAAGGGAATACAGAAACTAACCAGTAATGTAAGGGGGTACAAGCACTAACTACCAATGTAACTAGCCTCCTTGCAGTGCATGCTCTGTGTTACATAGCTTAGTCTTAATGCTGAAAATAAAAATGGGGGGGGGGGGGTACTATTAATTAACTGTATCCAAAATGCCTTTGTTTTTAACAATTTCTGAGTGACTTACCTGGAACCATGTGGGCCCATAATCTGCATACTTTTTCCTGGTTCATAAATAAAAAAAATATTATAACCATTAGATTAGCAACACAGTCAGACAACTAGCCATTTTATAAGAGGAGGTGATCCATGCTAGCATACTCCCTCAGCAATACTAGCCTACTTCCCATACTGCAAAGGCATTTTAAAGGCGGAACTAAAAACAAAGGAAATGAAGATTTGCTATGTTGTAGGAAAAATGCTTTGCCTAAGCATTACCCTTAAAAATCTTGAAAAAACATACCAGTTTCTCAAAATAGGGGACTTTTAAGGCAATCCAAGCAAATTTGTATAAAAATAGAACTTAATTAATATCTAATTATTAATTCGATATATATATTTTTTCAAGAATAACAGACCAAAGTCAGAGAATAAAAGCATACAATATACTTTTAAAATATTGACATGAATAAAATAATTGTAAATGAATTCAAGTGACAAAAATGGTGTTTCCCGAACTAAGCTGAAATACAGCCGAGATGTAATCACAGTAGCAGAAAATCCAACGCGTTTCAATGTGTAAAGCAATACAAATTCTTCTTCATTGATTTTTCTGCCATTTCTGTAAGGTAATAATGTATTACAGATAAAGTGCTATATATCTGTAATTCATTATTATTGTTTTTCATGTTTTACTAGGGATGATGACAATCCCAACTTCAGCCACCTAGTCACTATATTTCCTTACCCTTAAAAATCTAGATTCCACCTGGAATTCCTCCTAAAAAATAGCAACGCACGTCCTGGTATGTGAGGGTATCTGGGCACTCCTGTTCCTGCAGCCTTATAGCTGTGTATCTTCAGTGTGAGATCAAAGACACTGCTGCATTGAGTTTGCTGATATCAATAGATTTGAAGTGAGATTTGATGATGCACCTTACAGAATGCTCTGACATAAGGAAAGCAAAATCCCTGCCTCAATCAAATGGACACATTCACACAGAGAGTAAAAAAAGAAGGATTAGCTGCAGGGATACTGCAGATGATAATGTAATTATTTATTTGTCTGCACAGCTTCTAGGATTTGGTTTCTTTTTACAACAGAATGATGAAGTTTTAATTTTGCACTAAAAAAACTTTCATAAATGTTAGGATATGATATGAAATATCAGCAATCACTCTCTTTTATCCCTTTTTTTTTCTTTTAGAAATTACCCTTACGCTATATGTGTGCTATAGCTGTGGGTCACTGCTCTAGTGACCAAGAGTCAAGTGTCTTGACTCTTACTTATCTTTTTTATATAAAAGCTTGTCTTTCTATAACAGCATTTTTTTATTTTATTAGTTTCATCGTTTTTGTCAAAGAAGATCAGAAGTTGGTACGTAGATAGAATTTTGTAACTGGTTTCACAAAAAGGAAATGATCAATAAACAAAAAGTGGTAAATGAACACAGTGTTATATATATATATATATATATATATATATTTTTTTTTTTTGTATATTTGAGCACCATAGCACAGCATATCTGTACCTGTATATAAAGAAGAAACTCGTGCACTGCCGAAAAATGTGATGGAACTAAAGTGTTAGGGCTCTTTCACACAGTCCGCCTCCGTAGGCGGATCCGTGCTGCTCAGCGGGGATCGATCCGCGATCCCCGCTGAGCCGGCGAATGACAGCTCCGTCTCCGCTTGCAGTGCGGAGAGGGAGGTGTGACAGCCCCCGCTGCTCTCTATGGGGAATCGGATGGGAGCGGACCGCCTGTCCGCTCTCATCTGATCCCATCCGATCCGATCCCCAGGACGCATGGAAAATAGGGTTTCCATCCGTCCGGATTTCACGGATAGGATCGGATGCGGATGGCAGCGGGTGTCAGCTCCATAGGGCTGAATGGAGCATCCGATCAGATCCGCCTAAAAAACTGACAGGCGGATCTGATTGGACCACCCGTGTGAAAGAGCCCTTAATCTGTGTTGATCTGACAGCTGCTGCAATCACTGAAAATGTTTATCTCACATAAAGTAACAGATATATAAATAAAAAGTGCTGTGCTGCTGTGATGTACCAATGTGTACAATGAAAAATACTATATACTCTATACGTTAAAGAAGTGAATAGAAATTAACTTTCTAAATAAAGTACTATTACTCATAGAAAATTCCAATAATATCCAGTGATCCTTAACCACTTTACCACCGGAGGATTTTGCTGTCTTACGTCTGGGCCACTTTTTGCGATTTGGCACTGTGCGACTTGCGTCATGCAACGCCGTACCCAAACAAAATTTACGTCCTTTTTTTCCCACCAACAGAGATTTATTTTGGTGATATTTGATCACCTGTGCGATTTTTACTTTTTGCGCTATAAACAAAAAAAGAGCGACAATTTTGAAAAAATAACAATATTTTTCACATTTTTTATATGAAATTCCCCCCCCCCCCCAAAAAGAAATGTAAAAATCAAAATTTTTTATCATTTTAGGCCAATTTGTTTTCTGCTACATATTTTTGGTAAAATAAATCCCAATAAGCGTATTTTGATTGGTTTGCGCAAAAGTTGTTGCGTTTACTAACTAAGGGAAAGATTTCAGTGGTTTTTGGTGTTTTTTTTTAAACGAGTAATGGCGGCGATCTGCGATTTATTTTGCGGGACTGCGACATTGCGGCGGACAGATTGGACCTTTGACTGACATTTTTGACACTTTTGGGGTTACCAGTGACATTACTACAGTAATCAGTGCTATAAATATGCACTGTTATGCTGAACCCTGCAATCTGACCCTGCCTCTCACTTAGGAGATGGGAAGTCGGGGAATCGAGTCTGGAGATCCGCCCGCTTGTGTAAACAAAGCGGGCAGATCTCCAGACTCGATTCCCCAACGATCGGGGAAGAGCGGCGGTGATCACCGCCGCTCCTCCCCTGGCCCGACTCCCGCTGTGACTGAATACAGTGGGAGCGTGCCGCCGAGAAGGGGGAGTGTCTGGCGACGTAGGTCTACGTCGCCAGATGATAACTAACCACTTTGCCGCAGTAGAGCTCTAGTGAGCAGCGGTAAAGTGGTTAATAAACACAATAAATGGCCAGTGCTAAAAAGCCCAAACAACACTTTTTTTGTAATAGTTGTAGCAGAATTTACAGGCATTGGGTCTGATATGGGTCTGCCATTGTTACCGGTAACACTTCTGACACATTTAAATTGAAAACCCAAGTGTGAGAACTGAGACAATGACCATTCCAGCATCTTTGTTTTGTTTTGTTTATTTTATAATGGGGATGGGAGAAGGGAATGAGTGGGATACTTATCTGGCTCAACTAGGTTTAACTGGGACACTTTGTTGGAAAAATGCCTGTTAGCGCTGTCCTGACGCCAGCTGAATGCCGACCAATGCTTCCTGGCGCTTGAAAATACTGCTGAAACGTGCTGAAACGTGCTGAAACTTCGAAACTTCGACTTTACCTCCTTGGTTAACTCAGAAGATCCAGGACTGTAGTAACTCTTGCACTCTGTCTAGCTCAAAAGCCCTGTGAATGGCTCCCTGCAGACCTTCACTGGCTGAGGTAGCTCCATGTAACTGCTTGTGCTGCTGCAACCCTTAACACTGTACACTTGATTCTTCAGGGCCAAACTGCTGGTGCCCCCTCTGACACTTCAGGGTCCTCTCACTAGGCACCCCCTTGACACTAGCTGGCTCCTGGATCTAGAGTTGCCACCTCATCCCTTTAAAACAGAACACAAATGAATTACACAGGTTCTGAGGCTAATTTAATGCAGAGAAGGCTCCAATTGAGTTTAATTACCACCTTAATCAGCCACAGAACCTGTGTAATTAATGTGTTCTGTTTTAAAGGGATGAGGTGGCAACCCTACCTGGATCCCTGGTACCTTCCCTGGAGAGGTCCCCTCTACACTAGGCAGACCCTCAGGGGCAATTCACAGTACTCACAAACTTGGCATGCTTTCCTAGAACTGAACCCCTCTATCTCCACTGGTCCTCGGCACACTGGATCCTCTTTGCAGCTCAGATCAGCAATCTCTCTGGACTCTCAGACTGCCACCCGAGACACCCGTTCCTTCTGACAGGAGGAGAGACAGCCATACCCTCCCTCCCCTAACACTAGACCACCGGGGAACGACACATGATCTTTGAGACCATTTGCGTCTCCTTCATTTTTGAGTGTACTATTGGAAAATTTGTTGAATTGAAATGGCGGTGAACTTTTGAATACTGCATGACAATTTAGGTGCTGAATCTTGTCAATTTTGGGGATACTTCCCATTTGGGGGTTATTAAGGGGACTCCATTTTCCCTTCCTGTCTTTGTTACATTGAGGTACCTAATGAATCAACTGCACATTTACTCATAATCAGCCTGGCTGTCACCCTCTCTATGGGTCAACTCTAGGAGTCTGAAGGTCTCGGTTCCCTTCCCCTCTGTGCTTGCTCAGGTGGCGTCACCTCTATTGCCTCCACCTTTGGCATAAGAAAGGGCTCAGGTTATCTTAAGAAATGTTCACTCTCGAGAAATGTCTATGAAAACTCCTGAAGAAGCTATTATGAAGATGGCGAAACATGTAGAGTTGATATTTTCGAGTGCATTTTCTTGATTTTATCATTTTATATTGATGTATTGTCTTGTCCTCACTTTTGATGTGTAATAAAATGTACAATTTTTGAGAATTCAGATTTTTCTCCATCATTTAGCACCGTTAACCTTCCTACTCGGGGTAAGATTTTAGTGCCAAAAGCGGTAACCCCGAGTCACACTCGGGGTAGCGCTAGGAAGATCGCTGGATGCTGGAGGAGGTTTTACTTACCTTTTCTCCGGGATCCAGCGAAGACTGCGAGCGGTGTGCGGCGGCAGAGCTCTCTCCCGATCGTCTGCGAGCCCCGGCTTCCGTCTCCGGCGACGTGACGTCCGCCGGGGGGTGGAACCGGCGGCAAATTCGAATGTAAAATGCACCAAACACACTGATATCGTTCAAAATAAAATAAAATCACATTACATTACCCCCCAGTGCCCTTTCCTGCAGTTTTACTGTACTTTTTATGTAAATATATGTATATATATATATACATATATATACAGTATATATATATATATATATATATATATATATACGTATATATATATACACATATACATATATATATATATATACACACACACACACACACACATATTATATATATATATATATATATATATATATATATATATATATATATATATATATATATATACACATATATATGTATATATATATATATATATATATATATATACATACATGTATATATATATATATATACATACACGTATATATATATATATATATACACGTAATTCTTGTGAATGAGCAGCCCAAACCAACTGTATACATTATATATATATATATATATATATATATATATATATATATATATATATATATATATATGTATATATATATATATATAATATATACATAATATATGTATACATACATATATATATATATATATATATATATATATATAATATGTATAATAAATGTATACAGTTGGTTTGGGCTGCTCATTCACAAGAATTACATGCTTTCAGCACCTAAAATAATGGTACCACTTTCAGCACCTAAAATCCAAAAGAATCATACCGCCAGGGAGGTTAAAGTCCCACTTGCCCCCCTCCATTGTAGTTACTCAATTAAAGGGATGTGGTGCTTTTCATTTCATCTCTAGCAATATCTCTTTAAAAACTTAACACTGTACACTTGATTCTTCAGGGCCAAACTGCTGGTGCCCCCTCTGACACTTCAGGGTCCTCTCACTAGGCACCCCCTTGACACTAGCTGGCTCCTGGATCTAGAGTTGCCACCTCATCCCTTTAAAACAGAACACAAATGAATTACACAGGTTCTGAGGCTAATTTAATGCAGAGAAGTCTCCAATTGAGTTTAATTATCACCTTAATCAGCCACAGAACCTGTGTAATTAATATGTGTTCTGTTTTAAAGGGATGAGGTGGAAACCCTACCTGGATCCCTGGTACCTTCCCTGGAGAGGTCCCCTCTACACTAGGCAGACCCTCAGGGGCAATTCACAGTACTCACAAACTTGGCATGCTTTCCCAGAACTGAACCCCTCTATCTCCACTGGTCCTCGGCACACTGGATCCTCTTTGCAGCTCAGATCAGCAATCTCTCTGGACTCTCAGGCTGCCACCCGAGACACCCGTTCCTTCTGACAGGAGGAGAGACAGCCATACCCTCCCTCCTGGGACTCTGCTTCCTGCCAAAGACGCTGCATCATGCGTTCCCCTCAGACTTATACCTACTCCCAGAACTCTGGGGTAGATACAGGCCTGAATGTGCCACTGATTGGGTTTCCTCCACTGCCCAATGAGAACCCTTCCCATGGAGCCAGTGGGGAGATTCCCCATTCTCAATAGCAACACCAGGGAGACATGACAGCCCAGCTGAAAATCATGGCCCTGCTGTTAGGCAGCCAAGGCCCATTATAATTTGCCTAGCACCTACCTTGTAGGGTGCTACCTAGTGTATTAAAAGTGTTCAATTAGTGAAATATTCCACTAGCTGTGTTTCCTTTATGGGTATGAATTCCACCATTTGGTAAAGCCTTCACCTGGGATATTCTACATACAACATTCTATTGGTGTTTAACTAGTTCTGGACCGGAAGGATTTGCCCCCTTAATGACCAGGCCATTTTTCGCAATTCGGGAATGTGTTACTTTAACAGAAAATTGCGCGGTCGTGCGACACTGTACCAAAATAAAATTGATGTCCTTTTTTTCCCACAAATAGAGCTTTCTTTTGGTGGTATTTGATCACCTCTGCGATTTTTATTTTTTGCGCTATAAACCAAAAATAGTAACAATTCTGGAAAAAAAAAACAATATTTTATATAACATTCCCAAAAAAAAAAAAATTTAAAAAATCTTATTTTTTCATCATTTTAGGCCAATTTGTATTCTGCCACATATTTTTGGTAAAAAAAAAATCCCAATAAGTATTGATTGGTTTGAACAAAAGTTATCGCGTCTACAAACAAGGTAAAGATTTATGTCATTTTTATTTATTAGTTTTTTTTTTTTTACTAGTAATGGTGGCGATCAGCAATTTTTAGTGGGAATGCGACATTACGGCAGACAGATCAGACCCCTAACTGACATTTTTTACACTTTTGGGTGTACAAGTGGCATTACTACAGTAATCAGTGCTAAAAAATATGTACGGTCGTTGTACTAATGGCACTGGCAGGGAAGGGGTTAACACCAGGGATGATCAAAGGTTTAAATGTGTCCCTAGGAAATGCTTTCTAACTGTGGGGGGGGGGGGGGCTTGCTGCATGAACTCAGAGACCTGTGTTCCTAAAAAAGTGGATCATAGAATCCCTGTGTTTATTGCTGACAGAACAACGGTCTGCCGTGTTTACAATGGCAGACTGCCATTCTGTCTCCATGGGGAGTGATCGCAGGTGCCCAGCGGCAATCGCGGCCAGTGGACATGCAGATCAGGTTTCCCTGTGGCGAATCGTACAGGTATATGTACTGCTGGTGGTCATCAAGGGGTTAATTACACAGGTTCTGTGGATGATTAAGGTGGTAATTAAACTCACTTAGTGCCTTATGTGCATTATATCAGCCTCAGAACCTGTGTAATTAATATGTGTCCTAGAATAAAGGGATGAGGTGGCAACCCTAGTTATGGCAGTTATCTGCTGGCATAAAACTGAGTTTAAGGTCAAAGTAGCGACGTAAAACTGCGGCGGGTGGTCTGGAAGTGGTTAAAAAGTTAATTTCTATTCACTTCTTTGATGTACATATAGTAAAGTATTTTTTATTGTAGATATTGGTATATCACAGCAACGCAACACAACACTTTTTTTATCTGTACCTGTATTATCCATGCTTACTTCAGTCAGCACCAGAACTTCCTGCACCTCTGTGATTTCTTGTGTGTTCCTGCCAGTCACACTTTACTGGCACCTGTGCAGAGTTGTATAAAGTACTCAAAACCCATACTTGAGTAAAAGTACAAGTGCTCGATCAAAAAGTGACTTGAGTAGAAGTGGAAGTGCTCGATCAAAAAGTGACTTGAGTAGAAGTACTAAAGTATTCAACATTTTTTGTACTTAAGTATTGCAAGTAGTTTTTTAAAAAATTTTGCTACTCAAGTACTGAAAGTAAAAGTACCAGTAGTTTTGAAAAAAAAATTGCTACTCAAGTACTGAAAGTAAAAGTACAAGTACTGTGCTATGTAGTTATTAAAGAAAGAAGTCAAAAGTTTGAACATCATATTGTTTTTTATTATTTCAAAAGCAGCTTTTATTTATACATACAGTAGCATTTATTTTCGTATGCGCTGATAATACACATGTTTTGAGCTTCATGAAACCTGCCATCTACTGTTCTGGCAGTGGTAATTTTTATAATAGTAACGAGTAACTATGCAGCACAAAAAAAAAAAATATTGGAGTAGAAGTATTGAAATCATCGAAAAAATGTAGTGAAGTAAAAGTGGAAGTAGGAGAAAAAAATTCTATTCTAGGAAAGTACAGATACCGCCTTTCGGTACTTAAGTACAGTAGTGAAGTAGTTCTACTTAGTTACTAAACATCTCTGCACCTGTGCATTTCAAGTTTGCAGTTTGGTTGAGGCTGGGTTCACACTATTGGGATTTGGGAACGAGCGCGATTCCAATGCAGGTTCCCGCATCGCATGTCTCTCACAGGCAGTTCATACTGCCCTATGCGAACCACTGTAGGTATACCACAAAGGTAATGACACTCCCGGATCGGTCCACATGGTGCAGCAATCGGGACGCATGGGTGTGAAATCCCATGCGATCTGATTCTGGTGCGAACCAAAAAAAGGGTTCTGCGGCCATTTTTATCCGAATGCAATGTGAATTCAGCCATACAATCTGTATGGCTGAATTCACATCGCACAGGCATCGCATGTGATCTGCACAGCAATGTGGTGTGAATCAAATGTGATGCCTGACATTGCAAAAGTGTTTCCCTGTGCACTCCCATCTTCCTGCTCTGTGTCCCTGTGTACACTAGCCAGCTTCCATTGATCTTGTGTAACCCCCATGCATGCCTACCAACCCCTAAGGTCTCATGCCCTAGGTCACTGTCTGCTTGGGTCAGTCAGAGGTGAGCAACTTGTGAGCAGTTGGAAGCTGACCCATCACTCCTTGTGGGGTGCTCTTTTTTTTACCAAAAATATGTCTCAGAATACATATTGGCCTAAAATGATAAAACATTTTATTTTTTATTGGCTGTGTTTTATAGCAGAAGGTAAAAAATATTGGTTTTTTTTATCAGAGCTGTCGCTCTTTTTTTGTTTATAGCGCAAAAAAATAAAAACCGCAGAGGTGATCAAATACCACCAAAAGAAAGCTCTATTTGTGGGAGAAATGGACATAAATTTTATTTGGGGTACGAATGCGCAAATATCAGTTAAAATAACGCAGTGCCGTATCACAAAAAATGGGCTGGCCATTAAGTGGGTAAAACCCTCTGGTCCAGAAGTGGTTAAAGTAGCACCTGGCAATGAAAGAGGTAAAACCTTTGTTAAAGTGCACCTGTGTACCTGAGACCTTATTCACACTGGCCAATCTGTGTTTGGCCCCTTTCACACATACTGTCAGTTTGTCCATTTTTCATCTATCCATTGACGGATGAAAAACGGACATCAGTGCATCTCTATGTAAGAACGGATGACAACGGATGATCATCCGTTACCATCCGTTTTCATCCGCTTCCGTCAATGTCCGTTTTTTTGGAACGGATGAATGCCCTATTTTTCATCTGTCAAAAAAACAGATCGGACGAAAAACGGATGTAAACGGACAAACGGTCCGTTTTTTGTCTGTTTTTACATTGGTAGTGGATGTAAAAAAAAAACGGATGAAAAAAATGGATAAAAAAACGGATGAAAAAATGGATGAAAAATGGATGAAAAACGGATGACACTGTGAAATCCGACCCGATCCAATCCGTCAAATCTGGACGGATGGAAACCCTATTTTCCATCTGTCCAGCGGACGGTCCCTTCCCATCCGATTTCCCCCATAGAGATGCATGGGGAACTGACAGCTGTGTCTCCGCACACAGCGCGGAGACACAGCTGTCATCCTTCTGCTGAGCGGGGGATCGCTCCGCTGAGAAAAACGGAGTCCGTTTGACGGACACCGTGTGTGAAAGGGGCCTTATGCTTCCCAGATCACTTTTTTCTTTGTTTAGATGTTTCTGCTTGAAAGCATGTTTAGCCATATTTAGTTGCATTTAGAGTTTCTAATCAGATTCTGAACACACAGAATTCTATCTTCTCTAAATGCAGTGTACGACCCCTTTCACACGGACGGTTGTTGTGCCGTTGGTAAAAGCATGTTTTGTTATTTTGAAATTCCAACACTCCTGGCACAAAGATTATTCATATTTGTACATTGCGATTATGTGCGATTATGTGCATTTACATATGGCTGCGTTTAGCTGCAGTAGTAAATTCTTGCCTTTTGTATAGCAACTGTTTACTTATTTTTTCTTTGTACTGTGATTGCCTGCGTTTATATACAGATAGCTGCAGTACATCGCTCCTGGACGCTGTCAACTTTATTTTTCCTAAATGCACAAAACCGTATGTTATGAAAATGTTGCTAAACGCAGCGTGTGAACGGGGCCATAGGGATGCATGGTCTGCATTTAGCTGCGGTAAATAAGTTCCTCTTTCCGCAGCTAAAAGCTTAAATCTAACCGTTCATGTGAAAGGGGCCTAATTGTCCTCACCTAAATGCAAGAAAGTGTTCAGTGTGAGTGGCACCATTGAAAAATCATCAACACCTATATGACTGCCCGACACATATAAAATTTGTAGCGGTAAAGGGTGGACTTTAACACCCAGATGCCACACCAATTCGTCACCGGGTGGCCCTTGTTTATCTGCTGAGAGCACGCTCACTGAACACTTTGAGCACAAAGGCTGTTGCAGACAGCTCTTGGTTCATTCTACAGATTGGTAGTCGGTGGTTCCAGCTTTTGATCCTGCGACCACTGTTACAGTACTCACATGATCGCTGATCTTTCCCACCTCTTACATGTTAAATACCCCTTACATGTGATAGCATGGGGGGTCTGCATGATGACAGATTAGTATTATTTCACATGTAGGTTAGTGCCACCTCATGGCTATAGGCTTCACTGGGGTTCAACTTACAGAAAGATCAAGTCCTTTATCTCATTATGGAGACATTTTGAGGGAAATAGAGTTGAGCATTGATTTTCCCCCATCAGCTCTTCTCACACCATGCACTGTACACCTCATTGTGCTTGGACCGGAGACAAAGACTGGAGCCACTATGTAGGCAAGTGCCTACTTTATGTTTTAGGAACATGTTACATAGTTACATAGTTTGTGAGGTTGAAAAAAGACATCAGTCCATCCAGTTCTACCTATGATGTGTGTGTGTGTTTGCTGCTAACCGTACATTGTATACCCCTGTATGTTGTGGTCTTTAAGGTGCCCATCTAATAGTCTTTTGAAATTATCAACGCTCTCCGCTGACACCACTGCCTGTGGAAGAGAATTCCACATCCTTACTGCTCTGACAGTAAAGAACCCCTTATGTAGTTTAAGGTTAAACCGTTTTTCCTCTAGTTTTAGTGAGTGGCCATGTGTCTTATTGTATTCCCTTTCTCTGAATAGTTTGTTCCTTATGCTAGGGTCACCAGTACAGTATTTGTACATTGATATCATATCCCCCCTTTAATCGGCTCTTCTCCAGGGAGAATAAGTTCAGTGCTTGTAGTCTTTCCTCATAGTCGATGCCCTCCATTCCCCTAATTATTTTTGTTGCTCTTCTCTGGACTCTCTCCGGTTCCAGCACGTCCTTCCTGAGGACCGGTGCCCAGAACTGGACAGCATACTCCAGATGTGGCCAGACCAGAGTCTTGTATAGTGGTAGAATAATTTCTTTATTTCTGGAGTGAATCCCATTTTTTATACATCCCAGTATTCTGTTGGCTTTGCTTGCAGCGGCTTGGCATTGCATGCCACTGCCAAGCCTGTTGTCCACTAGTACCCCCAGGTCCTTTTCCATCTTAGATTCACCCAGTGACTAGCTTGCTTTCGTGTTTCTGGCGCCCAAGTGCATTACTTTACATTTCTCAACATTAAACCTCATCTGCCATGTAGTTGCCCACCCCATTATTTTGTTCAGGTCCGCTTGTAAGGTTTCCACATCCTGTATAGAAGATATTGGCATGCTTAGTTTAGTATTATCCGCAAATACTGAGATTGTGCTAGATATCCCGTCCTCTAGATCATTTATGATTAAATTAAACAGGATTGGTCCCAGGACAGAACCTTGGGGGATCCCACTCTCCACACCCCCCCCAATCCGAGTACTCCCCATTAATCACCACCCTCTGTACTCTCCCCTGGAGCCAGTTCTCTATCCAGGTACTCACCCTATGGTCCATACCTACATTCCTTAGTTTGTACAGTAAGCGTTTGTGGGGAATGGTGTCAAAGTCCAGATACACCACATCCACAGGCTTACCTTTATCTAGGTGGCTGCTCACTTCATCATAGAAGGTTAATAGATTGGTTTGGCAAGAACTATTTTTCATGAATCCATGCTGATTACTATTAATAATACAGTTTTCATTATTAAAGTCTTGTATATAGTCTCTTAACATCCCCTCCAAAATCTTGCAGACTACTGATGTTAGGCTGACCGGCCTATAGTTACCCGGGATATATCTCGGCCCTCTTTTGAATATTGGTACCACGTTGGCTTTTTTCCAATCAGCTGGCACCATACCCGTCTGTAAGCTACCCTTAAAGATCAAGAATAATGGTCTGGCAATCACCTGGCTGAGCTCTTTAAGAACCCTCGGGTGCAAGCCATCCGGTACCGGTGATTTATTTATCTTAAGTTTCTCGAGTTTAGTTCTAAGTCTATCTTCTGTTAGCCATGATGGTACTTCCTGAGGTGTATTATTTAGTTTAACATTACAAGCTGGGTTAGTGTAACCCCCCCGATTATTTTGTGAAGACTGAAGAGAAGAAATTATTTAACACTTCTGCCTTTTCCCTGTCCTCTGTGGCCAAATTACCCACAGAGGACAGGGAAGGCTGCCCACAGAAGGGCAAGTGAGTGTTACTGTTGGCGGAAGACAGTACCTTCTTGGACTTTATGATACCGCAGGACAAGCTATGAGGACCTAAGGAATTGGTGATCCTAATTGACAAGCCCATTCCAGGACCTGGATGTGAATTGCCATTTGGAGGTGGATGATCACCTTGTTTTCCTAAGAGCTTGATCCTTATAATAAGGGTACATTTCCATTACCTAGGGGATGCACGGTGGTGTGGTGAAGGCTCTTTTTGTTACTTTGGGGATTTGAAGAGGACCTGTTTGGGACTTTCTTACACTGCTCATCATTTTTCCCATTGTTTATATATCAAGAGACTTTAGTAACCACTCTTCACATATGGTTCAGCAAACAGGACGATCATATTCATGCTGATTGATTATTTATTGATTCTCATATATATTTGATGCTCTTGGAAGTAAGAGCTTATTAGCACTGCTAGTGCACGTATAGGGCCTTGTTTTATATATGCACCTTATTCAAATTACCCTCGTCGTCTTTTATGGGGCCAATATGTTTTGGCCTCGCTTTCTTACAGTTTATATACTTAAAGAATTTTTTGGGGTTCTTTTTACTCTCCTCCGCTATATGTCTTTCGTGTTCTATTTTAGCCACCCTGATTTCGCCCTGATTATTACACTCTTTGTAATGCTTGAATTCTGCCATTGACCCCTCAGCCTTGTATATTTTGAAGCCCTTTTCTTTAGTATTAATATGCATTTTTATGTTGGAGTTTAGCCACCCAGGGTTTAGTTTTGCTCTTTTAAATTTATTTACCTTTGGAATGCACTGGCCAATCCCTTTGTTTAGTATGCCCTTGAAGCACTCCCATTTTTGCTCTGTGTTCTTTGTTTCCAGGGTTCTATCCCATATGATATTTTCTAGCAGAGAGCGCAGTTTTGGGAAATTGGCTTTTTTGAAATTCAGTGTCCTTATATTACCCTTGTGTTTCCTGTTACTATGATTAATACTGAAACTAATTGACATATGGTCACTGTTTCCCAAGTTGCCCCGTATTTCTATGTCCGTAAGCAGGTCTGAATTGTTGGTAATCAGTAGGTCAAGTACCGCATTGTTTCTTGTCGGTGCGTTCACCATCTGACCCATGAAATTGTCCTGCAAAACATTTAGGAACTGCCGAGCCTTGGCTGAATGTGCGGTTCCTTCTGCCCAGTCTATATCTGGATAATTAAAGTCCCCCATTATAATGACATTTCCCATCCTTGCTGCCAATCCTATCTGTAAAAGGAGGTCCGCCTCCCCCTCCTCCCTCTGGTTGGGGGGCCTATAACATACGCCCAATATTACCCTCCCTATAGTGCCTTCCCCTTTAAGTTCTACCCATAGGGATTCTGCCTCGTTCATAGCTCCATTATTAATATCATCCCTCATATTTACCTGTACACTGTTCTTCTTAATATACAGACGTACCCCTCCCCCTTTTTTTACCTTCTTTATCTCTACGATAAAGGGAGTACCCCTGAATGGTCACCATGCAGTCATGAGAGTTGTGTATTTCTTTGTTAAGTGTGCTGTGACAGTGTGCTGTGACTTTAAGATTTGGTTGGTCAATGCAGGGGTCCGGTCATTAGGTGATATAAATTCCTCTGCATATGTGTATCACTTTCTCTTGTGAAGGGCATATATACAGGTCAACTGACCTCATGCTAGGGATTCCAGTGTGGGAATCATAAATAAGGCAACAACAAGTGAAGGGCCCACTGACCTCGTGCATTACCACTAAAAAAGTTTATTACAATCCAAAAAAGCAACCTACATTGTCCTCACAAACCTATGATAGTTGCACAAAAAGTGTTGGTTACCAGCACTTTGGGGAACTTCTGAGGAAGATACAAGCACCGTCGGATTATCCTGGCTGTCTTGGGGGGGATTGGTTCCATTGTCTTTACATGTGTGACAACTATTATGTTTGTGAGTACAATGTAGGTTGCTTTTTGGATTTTCATAAACCTTTTTAGTGGTAATGCACAAGGTCGGTGTGCCCTTCTCTTGTTGTCTCTCAGTGTATTTGGATACCTTTGGTCCTAAAGGGGTGGTAAGATCTTAGGTCGTACCAACAAAGACCACCTAAGACCACTCACCTTCTTGCATACCACTAGAGAGCAGGTGAAATGCTGTTTTTTTTTAATCATAAGTGAGGACCTGTGTTACCATGTAAGCTCTTCTACAGGCCGCAACCTCCTTCTAATGTGAGTTCTTAGGACGACCAGTGGTATGGACTTTGTTGCTCTGAACTACTGCACCTTAAGGTATGAGCGGGACCACTCACTTATTGCACCATTAATTCTACGCACCACTAGCGACAGCATAGCTAATTAGCACAGCCAATTGAATATAATGTGTTTACATATATGAAAAGGACTAGGTTCCGTGTCATGATGTGGATGTACAGATGATAATTTCCAAATCTGCTAAGTATAAGGACTTTAGTTACAAGGAGAAGCATCACTTACTGAGAGGAAAAGGTAAGTGTGAGACCAAGGTGTATAGAAAAGAATGGAAAAACTAAGAGTGAAGTCATGTTGGACAATTACAAGTGTGACCATTTTTACTTTTTTGGTTAAGTGTATGTGAATGAACATCACAGTCAACCTTTATGACTATGAAGTGAAGGTGTAACAATGCGACCAGCCGGCAATGGCAGCGAGTGACAGTGGAGTAATGGGAGCAAGGGAACAATTGTACTTCATGTTCCCCACCTAGTAGCTTGGTCTCCATCATGAAGCCTGTTGCAGTACTGGCCTTCCATCTGGGTCTAGCCCAGAGTGCAAGGCCTTGCGAATCAGAAGTGCAGTGGCTTCCCTGTGAGCACCTGCAGCCATTATCCTGGTATCAAAACTTATAGCAGATAATGCTCTGTAAAGTAATAATAATTTGAGTGGTTAAACCCAAAAACCAAAATATTTTGCAGCTTACCAATCATTAGATGTGGTGGCTGTATTAGTTTTCTTTTTAGGCTTTTTTTTCCCCCTGTTTTCACCTGGTGATCTGGCCAGTAACACCCTTATTGTGTTAGAATGCCTACACTTTGGATGAAGGAGCAACAGAGACACCTTTGGATAGCAGAATTTTTAGTCTGGGCTAGATGTACTAGCAGATTTAGATACTCTAACAAATTGAAGCCAAACTCCACATAACCTGTTTTGAGAAGTTACAGAAGCAGTTTTGTTCATTTTGGGATAAAGGTTTTACATAAATAAATAAAAAAATGATCATTGTAAGCACTCCTGTGAGTGTTAAACAGTTGGTCTCAACCTAACTGCTAAATCTGCAGGACATCTTGCTCTGCTGAAAAATAACAGACTTACTGGGCATATCACCAGATAAAAATAAAGCAAAGAAAGCCTTAAAAAGAAAACAAAATGCAGCCTTTACATCTAAGAATTGGTAAGCTGCAATATAATAAATGGTCGCATTTGGGTTTAATACCACTTAAAGAGAAGCTCCAGTCTCCCCCCAAAAAATTAAAAGTCACCAGCTACAAATATTGTAGCTACTGACTTTTAATATAAGGGCACTCACCTGCCCCAGGATTCAGTGTGGTCCCCATCCAAACCGATTCTTCAATCAGCTTTGGGTCCAAGTGCCGGCATCTTAAAGGAGTTGTAAAGGCAGGAAGTCTTTTTATCTTCCCCGCATCCAATTCGCATTAAAGGAGAGTGTCCCTCACTCTCATTGGAGCCAGTTCACACATCTCTGTGGCAGTTACGAAGCGGATTGCACAGGGGTCCTTTGCGTCTTTGGCTCAATTTCAGGTCCAAATAGGTGTGAACCCTTTCTCAACTATAGGGATCCTGATGATTAAGACCTGGCTGAGGGCGGATGGGAGTAATGATGCATGAATTGCCATGTAGTGGTGGTAATAAAGTTTGAATAAACTAAATAAAAATACAGCGCTGTGTGGCCTGTCCCAAAAAACAGCCGTTTTTTTTAGACAGGAAGTGAAAGAAGCTCTCCAACAGTAACACATACCGAGGTAAAAAGGCTTTTTATAAAATAATTAGGTAGGGGAAGGGTAGAATGGTTGTCTAATTTTGAATGTCTGTTTTTCCTGTAGCAGATTTTCCCTTACTTCCTGTCTGACAAAACCTCCCAAAAACAGGATGTGAGGATGAATTTCTTTAAAGGAGCCCTAAATAGAAATAAAACCTGACAGGGGCTCTACTCTTCCCCATTCTATCATAAAAAAAATCAAAAGTTTTGGCTGTACTGTAAAGCCCAACCCTTTTGGACTTTTTTTAATTTAGTTTTTATTTAGTTAGTTTTCTATAGAATGTATAAGAGTTAGAAATACTATAAACTTTTTATTTTTAATTACTTTTTGTATATTTGCAGAGTATCAGAATAAACAGGATGTGAGGAATAATCTGCACTTCCTGCCTATTTGACAGTTGTCAGGCAGAACAGGAAGTTAATTGAAATACCCTCTAAAGAGACACAGGCAGCAAACAAAACACAATTTCTTTAAACTCTCAGACAGGATTTTATTGCTCTCTAGGGCACCATTAAAAGCCACCCCCCTTAATTCCTGTCCAGCTGACAGATTGAATAGGAAGAGAACAGAAATCTTTTATATGGGGACACAGATGGTATTAAAAACTGACAGAAGAAATCTCCTCAGTGGGTGCTATAATCAGTGTTTTGTTTAGACCTGGTTCACACTAGTGTGATTTCAGATGCCAATTGAGCCGATCAGAAACAGTTAAGAAGGGAACTGTTTACATCAATGTGGCTAAGCACAGAGCGATTTTGGAAAAGGTTCCTGTATTACCTTGGTGTAAATCCAGTGCAATTTAGGCCCCATTGAATTTACAAACCTTATCAAAGTTGCATCCAAGTAATACATAATACATTATAATACTAGTACATAATCGCACTGAAAGTCGGATCAAAATCTCAGTGTGAACCTAGCCTTAGTACAGTACTCATAATATTCATTCATTCAAGCATTGTACAAACATGGAAATGTGTTAGTATTTAGTGAAAAAAGTCATGCCGGTGTATGTATGTTCATTGTTATTAGTTCACTTATTTTTTTAATATGCCTGTATACAGTATAATAGCATTTATGCAGCAATGACCCCTACTGGTGTCTTTAGATTGTTACATGTGAGCAAATTATTTGTCTCCTGATAATATTCAACAAATTTATATGCTCATAATTTAAACAATTCTGTATTTCTTATAATACATTGAAGGGCTCTACTTCAGACACTCACAATATCTTTACAGAGCTCAATAAATTTCAGACATATTTTAATTCTATTAAAGACATGAATGTGGAAATAAGTCATGTTTAACAGCATAAATAAAATATTAATAGTAAAATATTAAAATAATAAAATATTCACCAATAACATTATTGTAAACATAGAGATTTTTATTATATATTTTCATGTGACAACACTGAAGAAATTACACTTTACTACAATGTAAAGTAGTGAGTGTACAGCTTGTATAACAGTGTAAATTAGCTGTCCCCTCAAAATAACTCAACACTTTATTGTCTAAGCCACTGGCAACAAAAGAGAGTACACCCCTAAGTTAAAATGTCCATATCAGGCCCGAAGTGTAAAAAAGGCTTCTGTACTTCTGTGCTTCTGTACTGTGTACTGTGACATACTGAAGCAGAGCATGATCCCCTCCATTTGGAGACTGGGCCCCAGGGCAGTATTGCAACATTAACTCCATGCCCAAGAGGGTTAAGGCAGTGCTGGAAGATAATGGTGGCCACACAAAATATTGACACTTTGGGCCCAATCTGGGCATTTTGACTTAGGGGTGTACTCACTTTTGTTGCCAGCTGTTTAGACATTAAAGACTGTGTGTTGAGTTATTTTTGAGGGGACAGCAAATTTACACTGTTATACAAGCTGTACACTCACTACTTTACATTGTAGCAAAGTGTAATTTCTTCAGGGTTGTCACATGAAAAGATAAAATAAAATATTTACAAAAATGTGAGGGGGTGTGCTCACTTTTGCGAGATATTGTATATATACACACTGTATATATATTTTTTTCTTTTTTGCTAGGACATGTGAACACATAATATGTTCATATTATTCTTGTACAGTTGATGTGGTGGGTTCATTTATTATAGTACAAGTAGAGCACAAAAGAACACATACAGCAACCCCATATAACAGTATCTACTTAACATGACAACTAACCACTTCAGCCCCGGAAGATTTTACCCCCTTCCTAAACAGGCGCTATTTTGTGATTCGGCACTGCGTTATTTTAACAGACAACCGTGCGACGCTGTACCCAAACAAAATTTACTTGCTTTTTTCCCCACAAATAGAGCTTTCTTTTGGTGGTATTTGATCACCTGTGCAATTTTTATTTTTTGTGCTATAAACAAAAATAGCGACAATTTTGAAAAAAAAAAAAACAATATTTTTCACTTTCTGCTATATGACATTCCCAAAAAAAATTAAAAAATCTAAATTCTTTAACATTTTAGGCCAATTTGTTTTTTTGTTTGGTAAAAAAAATCACAATAAGCATATTTTGATTAGTTTGCGCAAAAGTTATTGCATCTACTAACTACAGGAAAGATTTATGTCATTTTTATTGTTTTTTTTTACTAGTATTGGCGGCGATCTTTGATTTTTTTTTTTTTTGCGAGACTGCGACATTGCGGCAGACAGATCGGACCCCTAACTGACATTTTTGACACTTTTGGGGGTACCAGTGACATTACTACAGTAATCAGTGCTAAAAATATGCACTGTTACTGTAATAATGACACTGGCAGGGAAGGGGTTGACAGTATAGGTGATCAAGGGGTTAAATGTGACCCTAGCGGAGTTATGCTAACTGTATGGGGGTTGGGCTTCTGAAATGATTATAGAGACATGTGATCCTATATAGCAGGATCACATGAGCTCTGTGTTCATCCCAGGGAGAAGGACGGTTGACTGTGTTTACAACCGACTCTCTCAGCAGGGGAACGATCGTGGGTGTCAGGCGTCAATCGGAGCCACCTGACACATGCATCGGCTTCCCCACTGATGAGCGTGCACTCGCCCCCTAGACTCCCCAGAGCAAGCGCCGTACATGTACGACGATTTGCCTGGGAGCAGCTGCCTGCCGCAGTATATCTGCAGCGGGCAGTCGGCAAGCAGTTAAAAAAAATTGTTTACAGATCCCCATTCTGTGTTGTTTACTGATGACCAGCTGGTGCCAGAGGACATCAAGTGCCCGGCACACGGAGATCGGCTTCTGCTGTGAAGAATCTCTTTGCAGGCTGAAGTGTTTGCCTGAGCAGAGAGCAGAACTGTGGGAGGGACCCAGCAGGCCCACCCAATACAGGCTGCCAGAAGAAAACTGTGGGAGGGGTGGATACAAGACCAGTCACCCTGTACAAAGAGAGAGCATCAGATTATGGGAAGTGCCTGCACAGGGGCAAAGTTTCAAACTGGAATGCTGCACAGATCTGAAAAGAAACACAAAACACACAAAGATTCAAGGAAGAATATACATGAATCTTGTAATTGACAGAATTTACTTATTTTGATGTTAAGATTTAAACAGTAAGACACATTAGCAGCCGGTCCAAAATGCTTTCTTCTGGCATTCTGGGACTGCTGCTGCTGTGTGTTACTACTTGTTGCTTATCAAATAAACTGCCTTGATGGAGCTTGGGTTTCAACCAGGCAAGGCTGTAGTGTCAGCACCACTCTGAGGTGGATGTGAGCTGGATTCCTGATTGACAACTGGTTCTACCTCTTAGCACACAGCTGAAAGCTGGAGCCAGCTATGCCTGCCCCTGTGAAAGGGGTAGAGCAGAGAGTGGTGACTGACAATCATTGCTCTCTGCTCCAAGAATATTAAGAACTGAGCAATCATTTGTCAAGTGATCACTCAGTTCTGTCTTAGAGTTGGCAGGGGACAGCTGCAGCATCACATCGATGCTGCAGAATAGAGGTGAGCATGTATGTATGTATGTATGTTTTTTTGTAACCCCAATATTTTGCTCCCCCCAAAAATGTTCTTGGGCCCTTTCAGTTCAGCACCAGGAGCCAGGGACAGAGAGGAGACTTTTTACTCAATTTCAAGAGCATGCAGAGTAATCATCGAGGCCATGGCCCTAAAAAGCAAATTAAAATCGCCCAGGGCAGACCTTAGGAAGAGGATTACTCTGCCTGATTCAGAAAATTAGTGAATAGTCCTCTCTCTATTCCACATCCCTGATGCTGAAATGATGAGGCCCTGCCGCCCGGGAAGTTTTTATTTATTTACTGGGAGCCACAGCTTGATGAATTACTTGTGTGTAATAAGATATTGAAAGCCATTTTTCTGTGTATGGTGGATTAGCCAGCAGGGCTGCCATGTGAAACAGATTAGAAACTCTCAGGAAGGCTGTATGGGCCCCACAGTTTCTAATGGCAGCCTAGTTAAACTCTACATGCCTCTGTCATGTTTCTACAAATATGAATGGTTTACAGCCTAGCCAGCACATTCATGGAAGAAGAATTTGCATGTAATATTTTACCTGAAAGTATGATCTTAAACGATTTTTGAAACCATGGATAAAATAGACCATAAATAATAGGATTGAGTGCAGAATTGAAATAGCCAAGCCATAATACAATATTATAAACATCAACCGATACTGAAAAATTAAGGTAAGGATCAGCTATAGTTGTACAAAAAAAAGGCGTCCAGCACAATATGAACACCCCCATCACAAGGCTTAGTGTCTTTGCTGCTTTACTTTCTATGTTTATTAAGATTTTATCCTTAGTACTTGTCTTTTCACGTGTAGAATTAAAAAGGTTATTAATCACCTTGGTTTGTTTTGTTGCAACAGAGAAAATATGTACGTAAATTACAATCATGAGGCAACCTGGAAAAAAAAAAGACAGCAATGACGTGATTATACTCCATAGTTTGTTAAATACAAGGGAGCACGAATCACAGCAAGCTGGAAGAGGTTGACTTTCCTGTATACCTTCCATGTGAACATTGGAAAAAACAAGGCCAAAGGAATGCACACAGGGAATCGTCCAGCTAATCAGTAAACACACTTCAACTACAGATATTGTTATTTTCCTGTAATAATGAAGAGGGTGACATATTGCAAAGTATCGGTCAACAGAAATGAAGAAGAGGTGGAATATGGAGGCTGTACACAATGTCATGTCAATACAGCTGTGTAGCTTGCAAAACAGTTCCCCAAAATACCAGCATGAAGTTAAAGTTCTCACCAAGCTGTATGGCATTACCACTAGTCCAAGGAGAAAGTCTGCAACTGCCAAGGATAATATGAGGAAGTTGGTTGGAGTGTGAAGCTGTTTGAAGTGAGTTACTGAAACAATCACTAAAATATTTCCTGTCACTGTAAGGGCTACTGTTCCAAACATGATAATATTCATGGCAAGGTCAATAGAAAGAGGCCTGTTCGATATGGGACAGGATATGTTTAGCCCATCAAAACATGCATTTGCATTTTGCTTGGCCCGGAGTTCAAACATATTATGATTTTCTTGTCATAGCATCTGGATCAAATCACCCTAGAAGAAAACAAAAGTTGGTTTTATGCATCTTAAATTTATTGTGTGAGCTGTCACTGGTGTGTCTTTTTAGTTCATTTCTTAAAGCTCAATATAAATGGAATGTTTTGTGTTTTCCTGATCTGCTTTCACTTTTCCTGTCTTTTATGTTCTTTTGGTGATCACATCAATTAACACAATTACTGAATCCCAAGCTTAGGGGGTAAGTACATTAATTGGCAACATGTAAATATAGATGTACAGTACATCTATATTTACTTCATACATACAGGTAAATAGAAAGTGAAACAGATTTTTCCGTAAAGGAGACCTTTCTTGAAAATTGAATGGAGGTTGTCTACTGGGTATGTAGTAAAGGTCAAAGCAAATGGGGAAAGGGCTTTACATCTGGAGGAAAGAAAATAGGTTTACCCTCCTGTGGCATCGGGAGCTGTTTAAAATGGTGATTTACGCCAGATTTTGTAAGAAGTAATCTCACTAATGACACAGGTTTGCTGGCTTTATATGGGAGCCAGAACTAGAGCTCAGGGCCCCGCCCTCCTGAAGGGGTCAGTGTGTGAATGCTTACCCTCTAAGCATAAATTTCCCTTTCTCCCAGTACAAATCCTCCCCCCTGCTGAAATTGCCTATTTTAGCACAAATCTTTGCTCCTCCATCGCCCAAATCGTCCCAGCTCAAATGCCCGCACCCAAAAACAAATTCACCCCTCCTAGCACAAATCCTCTACCCTTAAAATATTCTCTCCTAGTAAACATCTTCTCCCCCCCCCCCCCCACACTTCAAATCCCCTGCCTTCCAGAACAAATTCCCCTCAAATGCGTCACCTAGCACAAGTCTTCTTCCTTCCAACATAAATCCCCCTAAATCACTACTCTTAGCACCCCACCCCCCACAATTTCCCCTCCTAAGACAATACTTACCCCCTGTAGCCCCCCAAATTCCCCCTTCCAACACAAATCCCCTCCCCACAATCTGTTGGTGGTGCTCCCCCACCTCACACGATACCACAGTGCCCAGAGCAGCCGTCCCTTCAGCCCACCCCTTGTCCCAGCCCTGGGTGGGAACATGCTATAAGTCAGGGCAGTGATATAATTGTACTTTCTTGTTTCCCATACCTCACCAAACGTAACCTAAACCACTTGGTTAACCATTAATTTTTACTAAATACATCCTATGTTAAATAATATAATATTGTCATTTAGAATATTTAAATCATATTAATTTACCAACATTTTTAAGGAGTTTAGGAAGAAGAGATTATTTGAAAATAAGTACGATAGATTGTTATTTTATGTAATTATGTAATAGCCAACCTGATCTTTGTCGTTCTAAAATTTATGCCATACTATATTATTTTCACAATTAATTAGTTCTACCTTATTTGATCAGCAACTATTTAAAATGTTTGGTATTTTACCATCTCTTTAGGAGTAGGAAAACATTTTTCTAGAACCCAGAATGCATAAAAACTTGTCTTGCCCTAGAAAATATTCTTTTAACCGTAAAAAGGTCATCAAAACTGTAGATAAAGTTTAAATACATTTTGTAGTTGATTTAATAAAGAAATAATGACTATTCACTTAGGAAAGTACAGTAAATGCTCACTTAGAAAAGAATATGTTTACTTTGTAAAGTAAAAATTTACTTAGCTACTGAATAAGATATAGCTGTGCTCAGTTCAATCATCCAATCACTCACAAGCAAAAATTTGGTTTTAAATTTAATTTCCTGGAATATGATTTGGTATTTAAAGTGAACACATCAGCATTTAGCTAAGTGAACATTCACTTTGCTAAGTGAGCAGTGGCTATTACTTTAGTAATTCAACCCCTATATCTCATATATATGCATACTTACAATTGTATTCTTCAATTGCCTTTCATATCGCCTCTGTCATTTTTCTGCAGATTAAGAGGAGACACAATAGTATCTCTGTAAATATTCTTGGAATAACATTGATCATTTTTGTAGGCAGGATTTTAAATGGTATTGTTATTTGTATATTCTGTGTGCATTACTATAGCTATACTAAATAAAATAAAGATGAAAATACCTGGGAGTAAACTTTGACATTGCTTCACTCAACAAAAGGTATTGCTTCTTGTCATCTTGTTTTATGTATGTTGTAGTGAGCAATGCCTTATAAAGGCTTTCATTTCCCAAAAGATCATACAACAATGCACAATACTTTCCAGAATACACCAGGGATTACTTTTCTTTGCACCTATTTGAAGCATATGTTTTCAAACTGAACAATTTAGTGATGTTTTCTGGCACCTGCCACAAACAATATTTTTGCATTTACAGGGATAGTAGGAAATCTCTGCTTCTTTTGATGCCTCCTATCTTACCACTGACCCTGTTGCATTTACCCCCCACCAGTCATCTATTTGAAATAGCCTATTAAAAAACTCAGAAACTTCAAGCATACTGTACCTTGATCATCTTTTTCTATTTCAAGACAGTCCAAACTCTTAAACCTATTTATTTTAGTAAGTACAATTCCAGGTGGGACAGGGGCAATAACACACTCACTCCCAGTGCAATAAAATAATTTGTATTGAAATATTGCAAAGACAGTTTACAAATAACCGGGTGGGAAGGCAGCCCAGCTGGGAACACTAAGAATTCCAACAGTGTGTAGAGAGCACGTTTCAGCTGAACTGTGGTGAGGGCTAGAATGTAGCCTGGCCATCTTGTGCCCAAGCAGGTCGATGTCCAGAGACGTTGCGAGCCCTATGCTTTCCCTTCTCATCAGGAATCATTCCCTGCCACTAGTTCTGTCCCTACCAGGCAAGAACCTGTCCCTTCTCTATCAACTAGCAAAATGCATGCCAAACTTGGGAGCCAGGGCCTTAAAAAGGCTTTGCCTGACCCAAGATGGCTGCTAGGGTCACATAGGGCAGTAACATCCAATTTAATAGCTTCCCCAGTGACCCAGGAAGCCATAGATGTACCCTGTTTCTCTTGACTTTCTCTCCAACAACAGTGCTGCTGCGGAAGAGCGCCACAGAAAGTAGATGCACCTGCCTACACACTGGTATGCAAGCTCAGCGCAGCTTACTCTTAAGTGCATTTTCTTATCAAGCACTAAATGATAGGCCCCAGCTAATCACTCCAGTAATTAAATATGATTTAATGGCCCAAGCATTTGCCTGAATTCATGGTCAAGCAAATCACCAGGCCTGGAATCTTCTCTCTTATGGACTGCAGAAGGTCCCTTTTAAGGGTGCTCATGTTGCTGCCTATTGACATGAAAACTTCTCTCTGGGTCCATTGACAGGGATTTAAAAACTCCAATGGCAACATGTTGATACAACAAGGTATGGCAACAAGAGGGATGACACTGCGGAGGGTCACATGACAATGAATTTCAAGTGGTATGGAGGAAAGGCAGTTGCTCTAAATGTGCCTGAAGATGAGCTTTAAAATGTAACAATGTTCCTTAATCTGACTATTACCCAACAGCTACTTGACTTGGACTACAACTGAGTTGAAGAGATATAGCACCCTCCTGGTTAGGCTGCTAGACAAATTTAGATTTTGGCTTGTAATTGTTTGGTTTGGTCTGCTCAGAGATTCACAGGCTGAGAGTTTGCTAAATTCCCCCTGCCTCTAATAGAAGTTTCTAGAGCTTAGAACAGGAGGATTCAAATGTCCAGTCTGAATATTCAGCAGGGCTTAGCAAATCCACGGGGAGGTGTGCCCAGATGGAGCTAGGTTGCTGTTAAATAGTCTGGATCTCCCTTGTGGGGATGGATCTGTGAGCAGAGAGGAGAGGGGCTGCCTACTCCTGGAGCCCTATGGACTGAATACAGGACTACTTTGCAGGAGGTTGTATCTGTGGACTGTCTATATACCAGGATCCAGTAAAGCCTCTGTTTGCTCTAAAACTGCTTCATGGTCCCCAGCCATGAACCGTGGACTGTTCCAGTCTGCCTTTACTTGTGCTCATACTGCTTTATGGTCCCTATCTGTTCCGCCTGTTCTAGTATGCCTACACTAGTGCTACTTCTGCTTTGTAAGGAGTGTTCTCTACAAGCAATATAGTTTGTTTGGCGTCTCCTGCATTACCCCAAGGCTCCTCCCAAGTTCTACTAACAAATAATCTTAAAAAGACAACCACCAGACTGACCAATGAGCAGGAGTGAATGAACTATTGTTGCTGTGTGTCTGGCTGCCTCTGTACTTTTTGGGAAAGAACCTGTTTATTGTACAGTGGCTCCTTTGGAGGTAGCACTACAGAGATTTTCAACTTGCTATGTAATAGTGATTTTCAATGAGCATCACAATTCGTATTCTTTATATCACTTCTCAGACTAAAAATTGAGCTGTCAAGATGTTTGTTTACAGCTCCTGTCAACCTGAACCTTTTAAACTTTTCTTTTTGATATCCCATATAACAGTGCCTGTGCCAAGAGTGGTTGAATCCTCGCTTTTGCTCCCTTTCTCATGTCCTTGATCTCTATTTATCACCAGACAGAAGCTGTGTAAAAATCTAATTTACCTTTCAGAAATCAGTTCTGCAGTCTTTCTGTTTACAGTGGTGTAATTGCTGCTTCTAGATGAAATAATATATTTTTTTTCTATTGGGCAAGATCTGCCAATGTAAAAGCAAACAAAATTCAAGGGCGCTTTTTGTGGATTGCTAGACACGTGTTATATGAGAGAGAGCAATAAATAGTTTATAACAGTCTTTATACACAGGTACTGTTAGATTGAATAGCATGAAGAATGGCACAAACAAATTTAAAGCTTTTAAAATGTAAATGTTCATTCTTTTATCTTATGATAAAGCTGCACACCAGACAAACAGCTACAGTATATATACTAATTAAAATACATATAAGGTTGCTGTATTACCTGCCAAAAGATAAATACTTCATCCAGTCTTAAAATCTACACAACTCTACTACACAGTATAGCTCTGTCCGGCCAGGCAGGGTACTTGATTTGTCTCCGCTGCAGTATAGTAAAGTAGGCTGAATGAAAAAAAAAATTGAACCTATTGTTCCATTCATACATTTGTGATGGTTGCAGGATTCCTCCCCGCTGTGTTACTGTATTCCGATAGTAGGACTCTCCCACCGTTAGAATACATGGTTTAGCGCTGCAGCTGATTGAAGCAAAGTTTTCAAACAAGTTGCCTAATAAAAAGTTGTCCGTTAGATCGACTTCTTATGAATGGAAACAGCCATAGATGGATTGAAATTTGGCTGGCTGAATCAACGAAATTTCAATTCATTGATGGCCAGCTTAAGGTCTCTTGCACAACGGAGTATGTTGTTTACTGATTTGAAACGAGATGTAATGTTTTTTATGGAACCATGCACACAGCTAAGTAAAGGTCAGTAATACAGCGTTGAGTACAGAGTAGTAAAACAAAAATAGAACATTTTACATTTGAGTGCAGTAATTTACTCGCATACACGTGTTTACTCATCAATAAGCTTGTTTAATAAAGAATACATAGGTTATGGGACTTTAGATGAGGCAAATCATAAACGTAGTAATAATTGTATATTTATTGCATAATAACAAATTCCATATTAACATTAATAAAAATAAAATCCCATACATATACAAAATAAAAAGCTGATCCATAATAAATAAGGTGTGACAATATCAATTTCTAATTTTCCCATTATTCGCATAAGTTATGTTGTCAAAAGATGTAAATACATGATAACATAGCTCATGGTGACCAAATAGATTATTGACATCCTAAAATATATGCGTTTTGTTTTGTGCATGGCCTTACTGCCTCACACGCTGCCTTGGCACTCACAGTAGCCCTTGCGGATCAACTCCCTGCCTCCCCATCTGAGCAATATGCGGGGATGGCACAGGCAGTAGCGGCCCTGTTGTCGCCCACAATTACTGCGGCAGTAGACAAAGCCATGGCAGCAGGAATCGCACAAATAAGGAAAGACCTAGGTGAGCATGCCATGCGCTTAACTGAACTGGAAAACAGGGTGGCGGAGATTAAGGAAGAAACCCAGGCCTCTTTCCACACGGATCAGCGATTCAGGCAGACCCAGCAATACCTGCTCGAGAAAGAATAACTTGTGGATCATAGGTCTCCTGGAATCTTTTGGTGTGGATTCTCTCCTGGACATCTGCATGCAGCGTATCCCCAGGCCCTGGGAATTGCAACTCCCTGTGTTGCGGAGCGTGCTGATCGCATGGGACCGCCATCTAATGAACGCTGGACCCCTCGCCCAGTGATCATGAGGTACCTCAACTACTCAGACAGAGTGAACATACTCAAGTCATATCGCAATTCCAAGTCCTTGCAGCTCGATGGACATAAAATCTTCATGTTCGCTGATAGTGTTGAGCGAACACGGACTGTATTATTTGTGTTCGTACCGAATAATTGGATTTTTTGTACCCGAACACGGACACGGACACTTTACTGTATGTTCGGGTAAAAATCCGTGTTCGGTCGTTTTATTTCCGGGTTTTGCATGCTTTGGCGCTCTTTTCATGGCGGGCTTTCAACAGCCAATCAACAATCGTTTAACTGGTGTGCCTTAAGCCATCCCAGCCATGCCTGCAAATGTCTCAGTAGCTGTGATTGGCCGTCTGAAGCATGTGACCAAGTCTTTATAAGTTCGAGGCAGCCGCAGCGGCGTCATTATGCTGCTTAGATTCAGGGACAGAGCACACATCAACGTGCTGGCTGCTGATTAGGGAAAGATAGGCAGGAAAAAACCATTTGTGTCCGGATAGAATTGAGGGACAGGTCGGAGTGTTTAGGCAGGGCGAGTTGTAGGCATTTTAGGGATAGAGTCTGCTGAATTATAGGGTCAGTGTCTTCTACAAACTACAATCGATATTGCTGTGTGGGGGGTGGGGTCTGCACTCAATCCTGATCTACGATCTCTTCTCAATCCTGTTAGGGACAGAGTCTGCTGAATTTTAGGGAAACTGTGTTCTACAAACTACAATCGATATTGCTGTGTGGTGTGGGATTGGAGATAGGCAGGTGTCAGTGATCCACATCCATTTTTCTGTGTGTGAGCTGCAGTGAACACAATCTTTTTGGGCTGCAGTGAACACAATCTTTTTGGGCTGCAGTGAACACAATCTTTTTGGGCTGCAGTGAACACAATCTTTTTGGGCTGCAGTGAACACAATCTTTTTGGGGTGCAGTGAACAAAATCTTTTTGGGGTGCAGTGAACACAATCCTTTTTGGTGTGCAGTGAACACAATCTTTGTGGGGTGCAGTGAACAAAATCCTTTGTGGGGTGCAGTGAACACAATCTTTTTGGGGTGCAGTGAACAAAATCCTTTTTGGGGTGCAGTGAACAACATCCTTTTTGGGGTGCAGTGAACACAATCTTTTTGGGGTGCAGTGAACAAAATCCTTTGTGGGGTGCAGTGAACACAATCTTTTTGGGGTGCAGTGAACACAATCTTTTTGGGGTGGAGTGAACAACATCCTTTTTGGGGTGCAGTGAACAAAATCCTTTTTGGGGTGCAGTGAACAAAATCATTTTTGGGGTGCAGCGAACACAATCTTTTTGGGGTGCAGTGAACACAATCTTTGTGGGGTGCAGTGAACACAATCTTTTTGGGGTGGAGTGAACAACATCCTTTTTGGGGTGCAGTGAACAACATCCTTTTTGGGGTGCAGTGAACACAATCTTTTTGGGGTGCAGTGAACACAATCTTTGTGGGGTACAGTGAACAGAATCTTTGTGGGGTGCAGTGAACACAATCTTTGGGGGGTACAGTGAACACAATCTTTGTGAGGTGCAGTGAACACAATCTTTGTGGGGTGCAGTGAACACAATCATTGTGGGGTGCAGTGAACTCAATCTTTGTGGGGTACAGTGAACACAATCTCATACTTCTGAAGGTTTGAGGGTGCTGCCTGTTCCATACTCCCCCTACTCCTCATCTAGCCTTTTAGGGGTACAAACAATAGTAATTGGGGCCTAGTGTGGTTGTGTACGTGTGATATACATACACTTTTTTGGGATCATATTTTCTATTCCGCTATTTAATCAAAAACCTTTGGGGATCAGTTAAATTGGGGGATAGTCTGTGTTGGTACGTGTGAGAGAGATCCACCTTTCCAAGTTGTTGGGGTTCATCTCATACTTCTGAAGGTTTGAGGGTGCTGCCTGTTCCATACTCCCCCTACTCCTAGCCTTTTAGGGGTACAAACAATAGTAATTGGGGCCTAGTGTGGTTGTGTACGTGTGATATACATACACTTTTTTGGGATCATATTTTCTATTCCGCTATTTAATCAAAAACCTTTGGGGATCAGTTAAATTGGGGGATAGTCTGTGTTGGTACGTGTGAGAGAGATCCACCTTTCCAAGTTGTTGGGGTTCATCTCATACTTCTGAAGGTTTGAGGGTGCTGCCTGTTCCATACTCCCCCTACTCCTAGCCTTTTAGGGGTACAAACAATAGTAATTGGGGCCTAGTGTGGTTGTGTACGTGTGATATACATACACTTTTTTGGGATCATATTTTCTATTCCGCTATTTAATCAAAAACCTTTGGGGATCAGTTAAATTGGGGGATAGTCTGTGTTGGTACGTGTGAGAGAGATCCACCTTTCCAAGTTGTTGGGGTTCATCTCATACTTCTGAAGGTTTGAGGGTGCTGCCTGTTCCATACTCCCCCTACTCCTAGCCTTTTAGGGGTACAAACAATAGTAATTGGGGCCTAGTGTGGTTGTGTACGTGTGATATACATACACTTTTTTGGGATCATATTTTCTATTCCGCTATTTAATCAAAAACCTTTGGGGATCAGTTAAATTGGGGGATAGTCTGTGTTGGTACGTGTGAGAGAGATCCACCTTTCCAAGTTGTTGGGGTTCATCTCATACTTCTGAAGGTTTGAGGGTGCTGCCTGTTCCATACTCCCCCTACTCCTAGCCTTTTAGGGGTACAAACAATAGTAATTGGGGCCTAGTGTGGTTGTGTACGTGTGATATACATACACTTTTTTGGGATCATATTTTCTATTCCGCTATTTAATCAAAAACCTTTGGGGATCAGTTAAATTGGGGGATAGTCTGTGTTGGTACGTGTGAGAGAGATCCACCTTTCCAAGTTGTTGGGGTTCATCTCATACTTCTGAAGGTTTGAGGGTGCTGCCTGTTCCATACTCCCCCTACTCCTAGCCTTTTAGGGGTACAAACAATAGTAATTGGGGCCTAGTGTGGTTGTGTACGTGTGATATACATACACTTTTTTGGGATCATATTTTCTATTCCGCTATTTAATCAAAAACCTTTGGGGATCAGTTAAATTGGGGGATAGTCTGTGTTGGTACGTGTGAGAGAGATCCACCTTTCCAAGTTGTTGGGGTTCATCTCATACTTCTGAAGGTTTGAGGGTGCTGCCTGTTCCATACTCCCCCTACTCCTAGCCTTTTAGGGGTACAAACAATAGTAATTGGGGCCCAGTGTGGTTGTGTACGTGTGATATACATACACTTTTTTGGGATCATATTTTCTATTCCGCTATTTAATCAAAAACCTTTGGGGATCAGTTAAATTGGGGGATAGTCTGTGTTGGTACGTGTGAGAGAGATCCACCTTTCCAAGTTGTTGGGGTTCATCTCATACTTCTGAAGGTTTGAGGGTGCTGCCTGTTCCCTACTCCCCCTACTCCTCATCTAGCCTTTTAGGGGTACAAACAATAGTAATTGGGGCCTAGTGTGGTTGTGTACGTGCGAGATACATACACTTTTTTTGATCATATTTCCTATTCCGCTATTCAATAAAAACCTTTGAGGATCAATTGAATTGCGGGATAGTCTGTGTCGGTACGTGTGAGAGAGATCCACCTTTCCAAGTTGTTGGGGTTCATCTCATACTTCTGAAGGTTTGAGGGTGCTGCCTGTTCCATACTCCCCCTACTCCTCATCTAGCCTTTTAGGGGTACAAACAATAGTAATTGGGGCCTAGTGTGGTTGTGTACGTGTGATATACATACACTTTTTTTGGATCATATTTTCTATTCCGCTATTCAATAAAAACCTTTCTAGGGCAAGATCTTAAATTACAGAAATATGAGGAGACCGTCAAATAAGGGCCGTGGCCTGGGTCGTGGTGCTGCTGGTAGAGCTCCTGTTGCAAGGAGAGGACATGGTCGATCTGTGCCAGCTACACGCACAAGTGAAACACCTTCCTCAAGTGTGAGTAGGCGACAGAACCTGCATCAGTATTTGGTAGGGCATCAAACGCCCCTAGAAGTGATGAGGCCAGAACAAGTTGAGGCGATAGTAGATTGGTTTGCTGCTGACAGTGCCTCCAGTTCCTTCACATTGTCTCCCACCCAGTCTACTGCAGAAAGGTCAGAGTTGGCACCTGCAGCCAATGTCCAACCGTCTTTCACCTCACCCCCTTGCAAATCAGGCCAGCAGTCTGAGCCCCAAGCCATACAGCAGTCTCTTATTCTTTTTGAGGACTCTGTCAGCAGGGTTTCCCAGGGCCATCCACCTAGCCCTGCCCCAGAAGTGGAAGAGATTGAGTGCAGCGATGCCCAACCACTTATTTCTCAAGATGAGTACATGCAAGGATCATCGCAGCACGTCTCCGATGATGACGAAACGCAGGTGCCAACTGCTGCGGCGTTCAGCATTGTGGAGACCGACAAGGAGGGCAGGGGTGAAGACTGGGTGGAAGATGATGTGGAGGACGATGAGGTCCTCGACCCCACATGGAATGAACGTCATGCAGGTGACCTGAGTAGTTTGGAGGAAGAGGCGGTGGTCGCACAGAGCCACCAGCACAGCAGAAGAGGGAGCAGGGTGCAGAAGCGGAGCGGCCGTGCCCTAGACACTACGCCCGCTACTGCCCAACGCAGCAAGGGAACGAGCACACCAAAGTCAGCTCAAAGGAGTTCTCTAGCGTGGAAGTTCTTTAGAAAATGTGCTGATGACAGGACACGAGTGGTTTGCACCCTGTGCAATCAGAGCTTGAAGCGAGGCATGAACCTTCTCAACCTGAGCACAACCTGCATGATCAGGCATCTAAGTGCAAAGCACGAGCTGCAGTGGAGTACACACCTTCAAAACCAAGAAACGTCTCTGGCTCATCCTGCTTCCTCTTCTGCTGCAGTCTCGGCCGCTCCAGCCACATCTGTAGTGATACCGGCACCTGCCACCCCGCAAACAGACGATCTGTCAGCAACACCACCACCTGGGTCACCAACAACCATCTCCACAATGTCCCGTGGAAGCGTTCAGCTTTCCATCTCCCAAACACTTGAGAGGAAGAGGAAGTACCCCCCTACCCACCCGCGATCCCTGGCCCTGAATGCCAGCATTTCAAAATTATTGGCCTTTGAAATGCTGTCATTCCGTCTGGTGGAGACGCACAGTTTTAAAAACCTTATGTCGGTGGCTGTCCCACAGTACGTCGTGCCCAGCCGCCACTACTTTTCCAGGCAAGCCACCCCTTCCCTGCACAACCAAGTGGGGGAAAATATCAGGTGTGCACTGCGCAACGCCATCTGTGCCAAGGTCCACCTAACTACGGATACGTGGACCAGTAAGCACGGTCAGGGGCGTTATATCTCCCTAACGGCACACTGGGTAAATGCAGTGGCGGATGGGCCTGAGGCGGATAGCAATTTGGCGCATGTCCTTCCACCACCGAGGATTGCAGGGCGCTTCAGTTTGCCTCCTGTTCGTAACTCCTCCTACTCCGCTTCCTCATCCTCTACCGCCTCCTCATCCGGACAGCGTAACACCTTCACCACCAACTTCAGCACGGCCAGGGGTAAACGACAGCAGGCAGTTTTACAACTTGCCTGTTTGGGGGACAAACCACACACCGCGCAGGAGTTGTGGAGGAGCATGGAACAGCAGACAAATGAGTAGTTGCTGCCAGCGAGCCTCAAGCCCGGCCTGGTGGTGTGTGATAACGGGCGAAATCTCATAGCAGCTCTGGGCCTAGCCGGTTTGACGCACATCCCTTGCCTGGCGCATGTGCTGAATTTGGTGGTGCAGAGGTTCCTTAAAAACTACCCCGATATGTCAGAGCTGCTGCAGAAAGTGCGGGCCGTTTGTGCGCACTTTCGGCGTTCTCACCCTGCTGCTGCTCGCCTGGCAGCGCTGCAGCGTAACTTCGGCCTTCCCGCTCACCGCCTCATATGTGACGTGCCCACAAGGTGGAACTCCACCTTGCACATGCTGGAAAGACTGTGCGAGCAGCAGCAGGCCATAGTGGAGTTTCAGCTGCAGCACGCACGCGTGAGTCGCTCTGCGGAACAGCACCACTTCACCACCAATAACTGGGCCTCCATGCGAGACCTGTGTGCCTTGTTGCGCTGTTTTGAGTACTCCACCAACATGGCCAGTGGCAATGACGCCGTTCTCAGCTTAACTATCCCACTTCTATGCCTCCTTGAAAAAACAATTCGGGCGATGATGGAAGAGGATGTGGCACAGGATGAGGAGGAGGAGGAGGATGAAGAGGTAACATTTCCAAGGCTTTCAGGGCAGTCATTCGCAAGGGGCTCCGAGGGTGGGTTCCTGCACACGCAAACGCCAGGGACGCAATTGTCCAGCAGGGGCACAGTTCTGGAGGATGAGGAGGATGAGGAGGAGGAGGAGCTGGAGGAGGAGATGGAACCATGTTCACAGCAGGGTGGCACCCAGGCCAGCTCATGGCCATCACTGGTGCGTGGCTGGGGGGATACAGAGGACACGGACGATACACCTCCCACAGAGGACAGCCTTTCGTCGCCTCTGGGCAGCCTGGCACACATGAGCGATTACATGCTGCAGTGTCTCCACAACGACCGCCGAGTTGCCCACATTCTAACTTGTGCTGATTACTGGGTGGCCACGCTGCTGGATCCCCGTTACAAGGACAACGTACCGTCCTTAATTCACTCACTGGAGCGCGATCGCAAGATGCGCGAGTACAAGCGCACGCTGGTAGACGCCATGCTGCTGGCATTCCCATCTGACAGCGGGGCCACAGTGGAAGCACAAGGCAGAGGAGGAGGAGGAGGAGGTCGCCAACGCAACCAGGGCACCGCCAGCACCTCAGAAGGCAGGGTTAGCATGGCCGAAATGTGGAAAAGCTTTGTCAGCACGCCACAACAAACAGCAGCACCAGCAGCTCAGATGGAACGTCTTAGCAGGAGGCAGCATTTTACCAACATGGTGGAGCAGTATGTGTGCACACGCCTACATGTAGTGAATGACGGGTCTGCCCCCTTCAACTTCTGGGTCTCCAAATTGGGCACATGGCCTGAGCTTGCCCTTTACGCCTTGGAGGTGCTGGCGTGCCCTGCAGCCAGTGTATTATCTGAACGGGTATTTAGCACGGCTGGGGGCGTTATAACAGACAAGCGCAGCCGCCTGTCCAGAGACAATGTGGACAAGCTCACGTTCATTAAAATGAACCAGGCATGGATCCCACGGGACTTTTCCGTACCTTATGCAGAATAGCAATTGATACCGACCTTACCCACCCATTGTTCCATTTTTGCTCTTTCTCACTCTTTTGGGGTGTACCCTCATTTAAAATTTTTGAAAAGAAGCAGTGTTGGCTACCTCGTCCTCCTCCTCAGGGCCAGATTAATGTAGGGGCTATTGGAGCTGCAGCTCCAGGCCCCTACCTTTTATATAGGCCCCGGGTTGGCCATATTCACTGTTACCGCTCTTCTGTCACTTGTAAACACAGAAGTCTGGCTTCTATGCTCGCTTCCCCAGGCAGCACCCTCAGAACCTCCCCACACAGCGTGAAGGCCGGACAAGGAGGGACAGTTGGCGATGCATGGATGTGTTTATGGGCTTCAGAGACAGCATCCCATGTTGAATTAGGCATGCATGGCTGCACCCTTCCTCCTCTGGGTGCATGGCAAGGCACGGCCCTTAAGGCCCTTCAAAATCCTCAGCACCAAGCCCATGATGCTGTTAATCCGGCCCTGGTCCTCCTCCACCGCCGCTTCCACCTACACCGCCCATAGGTGTGCGCAGCCTATTGCATTAAGGTGTGCACCCCAAAGTTGAAATACACATGCATGTGTTTGCCAGCAGGGAGAGTAATGTATCGGGGCCATGTACCTGTAGGCAAGGAGAAATAGAGCAGAGCAGGTCCCAGGGAGATCTTTCCCATCTCCTCACTGGCAATGCTATGTGCCCTAGGTGATTAGGGTGTGCCCAGGCACACCCAGCACACCCTGTGCGCACGCCTATGTCACCGCCACATCCACCACCACCTCAACCTCCCTCCTACTCCATATGGGCCTCGTCCTTCAGAGATGAAGAAGAACATTGTTTTATTTTTCTGTTTTTTTTTTGTTGTTTTAAGTTATTTCCCTATCCACATTTGTTTGCAGAGCACTTGCCATGCTCTTAATTACGTTTTGCTGCCATTTGCAGCACTCTAGCCCTTTCCTTTGGTGTTTTAGAGCCATTTTAGTGCCTTAAAGTTCGGGTCCCGGGGGCGTGGCTTGGACCCGATCTGATATGGCCGCCTGACTCTGAGCTCCTGCACTGAGGGGTCTGATTTTGCCTTATCTGAGCCCTTTCCCTGCGCCTACCACAGCCTGAGACATGGGGAGCAAAGCCAGGAGCTCTTCTGCCACCCGAGTGGGCACTCCGAGAGAAATGGAGACTCAGCTCAGCCGCAATATCCCGGACATTTTCCGGACACAGCGGCCTTCTCCGTCCCCCTCATCCTCTCAATCCGCCCGCTCGCGCTCCCGCTCACCAAACAGGCAATCTGCAGAGCTGGGTGCCTCCTTGCCTATGTCCGCCCAGGATCCTCCGAGAGCTCCGACGGCCCCACCGACCCTCTCAATGGCGGACTTACAATTTGTTGCCGCGGATATTAAGGCTGCCATGGCGGCGGCTATAGCAGAGCTCCGCAGTGACTTCCAGGCCATGACAGTAAGAGTGGAGGAGGTAGAACAGGTCACTGCCCGCCATGACGCCTCCCTGGGTCATGTACATCAAGTTACTGAATCGCATGCCATACTCCTGAGGGACCTTAACAGACACGTCGAGGACCTGGACAATCGGGGTCGCCGGAGGAATCTGAGGGTGAGGGGAGTACCCGAAAGCATTGAGCATCAAAATTTACCTCAGACCATCACCTCCATATGCAATGATCTGCTTGGGAGGCCCCCCGAAGCGCCCGTGGTATTTGAGCGCATCCACAGAGCCCTGAGACCCCGTGGAAGAGAGAATGACCCGCCGAGAGACGTGGTGTGCTGCCTGGCCAACTTTCAGCTCAAGGAAGATGTTTTACGGAATGCCAGAATGCGGCAGCACCTCACGTTTCAAGGCGCGGACATTAAACTGTACCAAGACCTCTCTGCCATAACATTGCAGAGAAGGAGAGAACTACGCCCTCTACTAGAAGAACTTAGATCCAGGGCGATCGTTTACCGCTGGAAGTTCCCCTTCGGATTGTCGGCCTCGTCACAAGGCCGATCGGCTTTACTGAGAGTACCAGAAGACCTCGAGCACTTCTGTGCCACCCTGGGCATCCCACCGGTTAGTGTCCCCGACTGGTACAGTGAGTTCCGCGTTTCCCCGATGCACCGGGCGATCTCCATGGATGGTATCCAGATGGCTGACAACTTCGTTTTGGGCCGCCGCCGCTCCCACCCGCCTTCTTCACCACCGGGCAATAGCAGGGATGCTCCTCGCAACGGGAGCCCGACGGCCTCGCCCGTCCACCGAAGAGCGCGGCACGCTCCGTAGCTGACTGCGCTCATCGCCTTCATCTAGCAGCACAGAGACCTTCTTTTTTCTTTTTTGGAATCTGCTCGTTGGCTGGTCATGCCTTTTTTAATTTTTTTCTCCTCCTGCTGTCCTGTCATGAAGCCTCCCTTGCCTCCGTGATGTGTCCACGATCCCGGACTCCTCCGCACCACCGAGCTGCCTGATGCCTCAGCACTGATGCCTGCTGTAAACGATCCCGCGGGTCCTGTTGACAATGCATCCTGCATCCAGTAACCGTGAGCTGCCTTTTCCTCACATACGGTACCTCCGAGCAGCCTGATCCTCCCACCCTCGTCATTGGAAAAGCCGGCAGCTATGCCTCTTCGCCCCCTCTACTCTGGACTCGAGTTCCTCATGATCGTTACCGGTATGTGCCTTGGTTCCCCCTCTCATTGTGCCTCGATTCTCCCCCCCCTCCCTCTTGCCTTCCCCATTGTCACCTGCTACCACTCCTTGATGCCCGAGTCTGTCTGCCGATGGACCACTTCGGCCCTAGCTCTGGCCAGCACCTTGAGATACTGTTCCCGGCCCCCCCCCCCCCCCGACCCAGTGCGATACCCTCATGGTTATCCCCATGCTCATATGGACACGGACTACGTTTGTTCTCTTGGGGTACTGCTCACTACTATGCTTGGGGGAATATAAGGTCTGCGGCATTGTATTTGTAGAGCATTTTATTATTGTTCCCTTTCGCTCCCTTCCCCCCTCCCCTTTCTCTCCCTCTTCCCCCCCTCTTGCCCCCCCTCTTCCCCCGTCCTCCCCCTCTCCTCTTCCCCTCCCCTCCCCTTTCCCCTTACCCTCCCACATTCTCCCCTCCTCCAATTACTCCGCCCCTCCTCCTCCCCTCCTACCTTTCCCGGACTCCTCCGTGATTTTTTTTTTTTTTTTTTTTTTTTTTACTGGTATTGCCCTTCTCCTGGACATTTTGCCCTTTGGATGAATGATGCCCTGCTTGCTGGTAGGGAGCGGAGCCTTAGCGCTGATATTGGGCTCCCCTTCCCCCTAGTTGACCAGGTCATTGGCACACTGCTGCCCGCGGGATATTCCTGCTCTACCTTGTCCTCCCCCCGGGCTGTTGCTCACGCTCCTGGGGGAGATGGGATGCTTCACGGGTGCCTGTGCCCCTGGTGACAATACTCATTGCTGTGGCAGTGGGCGCCGGCTCCCGCCGACGGCCTGCACCCCTGGATATGTATTCCTCGGCAACCCTACAGCTGGTTTACATCCTTACGGGTGTGCGGGGGTGCTGGCCGCCGGTGGGTTCACGGCGTCCTGAATGGTGATGGCGGTGAATACAGCTTTGCCAGGCAGCACCACACCGGGACTTGAGCTGTGTGTTGTTTGACAGCTGCTGGAAGTTCTTACTGTTTTACTGAGGTATTAATGCACTGTTGTTCCCCTGTTGCATTGGTTCCAACATGTTTCCTTATTTTCGATTATTTCTCTGTGCTGTGTTGATTGGTTATGCTCTCTGGTTCACGTCTACCTCCATTGTTAAGAAATGCTCTTCATGGGATGTATCCCACCGACATGCTCTTCCTCTCTACTGCTCCTCCTTCCTACTCTCTCTGCCTCTCGCCCGACTACAACACTGACCGTCCGCACCCTACTTGACCCTCGGATATCTTGCTACCGCGCGCACCCCTCGCTTCGGACTTGCCCACTACCCTCCAGACTGCTACTGTCTAACCAATGGACCCCCGACACTTTGCCACGGTCACCCTCGCCCACACTCCTTGATACTCCTCGTATATATCTCTCTGGCTCTTTCACTCGCTCTATGTCCCTGACTCTTCCTCAACTCTCCAATGCAGATCATTCTTGCTCCGGATCTCCCACTCTCCCTGTCGCGCTGGGCTCATTCAGAAGCTACTATTGACCCCTGCAGGTCCCTGGAGGTCTGGCCACCGTGTTGGTTGTCTCCTTCTACGCCCGCCAACGGTCGACGTTCCTTAACGGTCGTCCGACTTTTACCGACTTCCAGACCCCCCCACCCCCTCTGAGTTCCTCAGCTGGTCTGTTGGCCCTCACGGTAAAGTAGTTCCCCTACCAATCTCCTCCCCTTCCTCTCCCCTTGCTGGTTCCCTCCCCCCCTCCTTTTTTTTTTTTTTTTTTTTTTTTTTCTCTTTGCATCCTCCCCTTTGAGTGCGCTGAAAATGCCCGCATCCGCTCCCCAGCCGAGTGACCTCCGTCTTAAGGTTGTATCCTTGAACGCCCGCGGCTTGAACACGCCCCAAAAACGCTCAAAACTGCTCATGCACATGCACAGGCTCAGAGCGGATGTGGTGTTCCTGCAAGAGACGCACTTCCGCTCGGACGCCCTCCCAAAATGCACAAACAAGCACTTCACCCAAGCGTTTCACGCTGCGTCGGACTCCTCTAAATCTAAGGGTGTCTCTGTTCTCATCGCGAAATCTACCCCTATCTCCATTTCTGACTCTGTAGCGGATGCCCAGGGACGTTACTTGTTGCTTCGGGGTACACTCAAACATATTCAGCTCACCCTTGCGAATGTATACAGCCCTAATAAGTCTCAGGTCTCATTCTTTAGGTCGGTGATAAGTGAATTGACGCCCTTCCAGCAGGGCACCTTGATCCTCGGGGGAGACTTCAATGTCCCCCTGGAGCCGCTGCTTGACACCTCCTCGGGTTCCTCCTGCTTGCCATACAAGGCTTTGAAACAGATTAAGCTGTCTCTCCGGGACCTTCAGCTTCACGACTCCTGGCGGACGCTTCATCCTCGAGACAAGGACTACACTTATTTTTCCCCGCTCCACGCTAAATATTCAAGGATCGACTACCTCTTCTTATCTCAACCGGCTCTCACATCCCTTACGGGGGCCTCTATTGAACCGTCAATACTCTCGGATCATCACCCCATCTCTCTCACCATGTCCTTCCCCTTAACTTTATCCAGAGACCGGGTATGGTCCCTTAACTCCTCCTTGTTGACGGACAAAGCAAGGTCAGCCGCTGTCCGCGAAACTTTAAAGGATTACTTCTCTATTAACGCGACTCTAGATACGTCGGCCCTCACTCAATGGGAAGCACACAAGTGTGTGGTCCGGGGAAAATTTATAGCGCTCTCGGCGGCTCTAAGAAAACAAAGAGAGGCCCTTATCTCTGAGCTGCTTTCGCGCATTCGCACTTTGGAAGTTGCTCATAAACAGTCCCTTGCCCAAGACACCTTAACTGCTCTCACCTCCGCTCGTGAACAACTCACAGAGGAGCTTGATAGAAAGACCAGGCGTGGTTTCCTCCTTTCGCAGAAGCTTTTCTATGAACATGCCAATAAGAGCGGCCGTCTCCTTGCTACGGCTCTTCGTCAGAAGAAGGCGAAGACCATAGTCCACTCTCTCCGTTCGTCTTCTGGTTCTCTGGTATCCAACAACCGGGACATTGCTGCGGAATTCGAGGCTTTCTACAGTAATCTGTATAATCTGGACCCTTCACGTCCCCACCCCTCCTCTAGCCCCTCCACGTCTCAGGCCATTTCCGACTTCCTCGCGACTAACTTGCCCCAAAAGGCTTCCTCCGATTTTCGTTCTGCGCTGGACCTCCCCATCTCCAAACTGGAATGGGACTTGGCTCTTAAGCAGATGCAGCCTAACAAGAGCCCTGGCCCTGATGGCCTGCCTGTTTCCTATTACAAGTCCTTCCCTGACATCCTGGCTTCTCCATTTTTGTCGGCCTTTAATTCTGTCTCGACGGACAATCCCTTGTCTTCGCGGATGCTTGAGGCCCACATTGTTGTTATCCCCAAAGAAGGGAAGGATCCGACCTCCCCTGCTAGCTACAGGCCGATTTCGCTCATCAATGTGGACGTCAAGCTGTTTGCGAAGATCCTGGCTAATAGACTTCTCCCTCTCCTCCCCAAAGGTATCCACAAGGACCAAGTTGGTTTTGTCCCGGGCCGCGAGGCCCGAGACAACACCATCAAAGCCATTAACCTGCACCATGTCCTCTCCACCACTAATCAGAAGGGGTTCCTGCTCTCCCTGGATGCGGAGAAGGCATTCGACAGGGTCTCATGGGAATTTATGGCGGCTACGCTTTCCGCCTGGGGACTGGGCCCTCGGTTTCTTGGATATATTATGGCCATGTACGCTAAACCGCAGGCGAGGGTCCGTGTTAATGACACCCTGTCGAGTGCCTTTCACGTCTCCAACGGGACCAGACAAGGGTGCCCTTTATCACCCCTGCTCTTCATCATGACCCTGGAACCCCTTCTTCATAAGATTAGGCAAAATGACACGGTCCACGGAATTCACTTTGCTGACGAAACATACAAGATCGCCGCCTATGCGGACGATCTACTGTTGTTTCTCTCAGACCCTGTCACGACTCTTCCTGCACTCCTCAAAGTATTCGAGGAATATTCCTCCATTTCCAACTTCCGGATTAACTTCTCCAAGTCCTTTGCTTTGAACGTTTCCTTGCCCCAGCCGGAAGTGGAGCGCTGTCGGGCGAACTTCCGATTCGCATGGAAATCGGATTCGATCACCTATCTGGGTATTGAGATCCCGTCTAACCTCCAAAACTTATTTGAACGCAACTTCCCCCCGCTCCTCGCACGAATCTCGAAAGACCTCCGGTCCTGGTCCAAACTTCTGCTGTCCTGGTTCGGCAGGGCAGCAGTTTTAAAGATGAACGCCCTGCCCCGCCTTCTCTATGTCCTCCAGGCGGTTCCTGTCCTGATTCCTCAGTCCTTTTTCAAGAATCACCGCCGCATCTGCACTGCCTTTCTGTGGGGAGACAAACAACCCCGCATTTCCTACAAGATCCTTACATTGCCTAAAACCAGAGGAGGTATTGGACTTCCTGACCTACATAATTATTATGCAGCTTGCCACCTTACCAGAATAGTTGACTGGAACATACATGCGCCCCAAAAAGACTGGGTTTCTCTAGAGAAGGGTTTTACTTCCCTGGATCTACGCTCATCACCATGGCTCCAAGACTCACACATCCCCGCTTCTCTTAAACACCACCCCCTTATCGGTCCCTCTCTCAAAGTTTTTCGGTCGGTAAGTGCGTCTCACTCTATTTCTGCAATTCCGGGTCCGATGTCCCCTGTTCGGTTGAATCCTGACTTCCCCCCTGGCATGCACCGTACCTACCTATCCTTGCATTGGGCTCAGGATCAACTGCGGGTTCACCACCTCTGGGGCACCGATGCTCCCCTCTCGATAGCCTCCATCTCGAAAAAGTCCGGCTTGCCCCCCTTACCCCCTTGGCCATATTTGCTCCTTAAGCAATATCTTCAGTCTGTCTTCCGGACGTGCCCCTCCTTATCGTCCACGACCCCGTTTGACTCCCTGTGCCAACAGGAGGGTCCGGTTCGCGGGCTTCTTTCTACCATCCACTCTCTTTTACTTGACGAACCTGAACGAAAGAAACTCAAGCGTTGTGAGGATTGGGAAGCGGAGTTGGCGGTTGATTTCACCCCAGAAGACTGGGAACTGATCTACACCAACAATCACAAATGTTCTCTTAATGTCACTTCTCAGGAAAGTGGTTACAAGCTGGTCAGCCGCTGGTACTACACCCCTTCAAGGCTACACAAGCTTTTCCCCTCCACCTCACAGATCTGTTGGAGGTGCCACGTTGAACCTGGCACGCTCCTGCACATCTTCTGGTCTTGCCCTCGCCTCACCCCCTTTTGGACGGAAGTTCATAGGATTATAAAGCAGGTCACCACGTCAGATGTCGCCTTCACCCCGGCCCAATACCTTTTGCACCACTCCCCTACTTCCAGTAGGACCTATTCTAAATCTCTAACAATACTTATGGTGAATGCCGCCAGACAATGCATTCCGGCACTCTGGAAGACAGCGCAGGTGCCCACCGTTAAGCAGTGGTTCCAACGCCTCTCTAAGGTGGCGGAGATGGAGGAGCTCATTTCTGTCGCGAAGGATACTCCTTCCAAGCATCACAAAAAATGGGCGTGTTGGACCCACTATACGTCCACACCGGAATACTCTCAACTCTGTCAGTAAAGTCTGTATATATTTCTATTAGTCACTTCACCGGATACTCCGTTCTCTGGGCTCATCACTCTATCCACCTTCCCTACTCCCCCCCCCCTTTTTTTTTTTTTTTTGTCTCTTCCTTCCCCCCTCCCCATCTTTACTCCCCTCCACCTCCCCCTCCCCTTCCCAACCTCCTCATCCACCTCCTTTTGTCCTGGGAGCCTAGTTGATACTGGGCAGGCCCGGTCAACTGGCCCCCCCTCCTTTATTCAATTTAGTGACTCATTTGCCGACTCCCCTATCGGACGACTCCCCTGTCTCCCGTCCCTGGGTACTGTTCACCCAGGGTATGGGCCTCGCTGCGGCCCTGTCTGACTTGAATGCTCCGATCCCCTGATGACTCGTTTCCTCTTTCTTGCCCCCTCCTCTTACCTCTTCATTTACCACCTACTCCTTCACGCTGCAGGTCTATACTTAACTATGTGTAAGCCCCACAGGGGGTTATTGTCCTATGCTCCCTTGATTACCAATATTGCTCGTTATAAGCCATTCTGTATTTTTTACATATGTCAACTTGTGCTGAATGTATGTTTGTACTTTTACATCTTTATAACTCAATAAAATATTTGGAAAAAAAAAAAAAAAAGTTCGGGTCCCCATTGACTTCAATGGGGTTCGGTGTCCGGGAAAAGTTCGGTAAAAGTCCGGGACACGGACCCGGACTTTTTTTTAAAGTTCGGCCGAACCCGTCGAACACGGACATCTAGGTGTTCGCTCAACCCTATTCGCTGACTATTCACAGGAAGTCTCCAGGAGACGCAAGGCGCTTCAACCAGTATGTAATACATTGTACCAGCAGGGTATAAAATTCACTTTGGCCTATCCGGCCATGCTGCGCTTCACGGATCCCATGGTATTCCGATAGGCACCCAGGATCTGCGCATCGCGCTATTTGTGGATGACATACTTATATTAACATCTAAACCATCCCACGACATGGAAGTGATTCACCAAATCTTTGAGAACTTCCGTAGCTGCCCGGGCCTCAAAATTAATTTTACTAAAAGTGAACTTCTACCGCTGCGTCATTCTCCCCCTGATTCTTGGCCTGATGCACCTCTCTTTGCCATCGCCAAAGACTTGATTACTTACCTGGGTATTAAAATAGGATGGTCCCCCTCGTCCATTTATAACTTCAACTTCCCGCTGGTTATCTCTAAAATCGTTGCGGAATTGGATAACTGGAAAAACTTCCCCGGCTCCCTCTTTGGTAGGTGCCACCTTTACAAGATGGTCAGCTTCCCCAAACTTTTATACCCTCTATAAACCATCCCGATCCTGGTTAAACATAGGATGTCCAAAGACTAAATAAAGCGGTCTCCTTCTTTATTTGGAATGGGAGGAAACCCAGTATTGCTCTCCAAAAATTGTTCCTGCCCAGGAGGGAGGGAGGGGTGGTGCTCCCGCACACTAGGCTATATAATCTTGCCTGTCTCCTTAGAGTAGGGTTGGACTGGGTTGGCAAAATCTCTCGGTACTCTAATTTACTGTTGGAATCCCACAAAGTTGCTCCCTTCACTTTGCCTGCCCTTCTGCACTGTGGACACAGAGAACCCCCGCCCCACCTTCGGAATAACATTCTTGTTAGAGATACTATAATCGCTTGGAGAGAATTGATGAAGCAGTTTCATGCTTCCAACCTTATTTCACCTTACTTACCTATTCAGGGACACCATCTGTTTCCACAGGCGCAGCATCACCCCCCCCCCCTTCCATTTATGGCCTGCCAAAGGTATCACCCATTTTGCACACTAGGAGTTTCTATCATTCTATCATGCTTCGACCTACCCACAAGCCACACTCTAGGAATTCTCCAGGCATCAAGCTTTATAGCAAAACTCTGTCCCTCAAGGCCATACCGTTTCAAAAGGACTCTGATAGACATGCTCTTGGAACTCGACTTGCATAAGATCTCGGACATTTACCAGCGCCTACTTTCTCACCCATTAATATCAAAACCACTACCCTGCTCTGCCTCATGGGACAAAGCCTTTCCTATTACTGATGCATGTCATCACGCTCTTTCAGGATATCTCACCACCTGAAGATACAATACCAACGAATTTTGGAGGAAACAACAGTATAAAATTCTCCACTGCGGCTATGCCCCGTATCCACGCTCCAATTCTTCTTCGCTCTCAACTTGTTGCCCCAAATGCAGCTCACCTAAACCTTCTCTTGAACACAGACATTGGAGCTGCCCTCAGATAAACACCTTCTGGACTAAGGTGGAACTATATATGGCCTCAATCACAGGGCTAGCTCCCCACAACGAGCCATTTCTTCTGATATTTGGAAATTTTGATGCAGTGACTCACAGGATGTCCAAATTACAAGCACAAATCCTTATTAATCATAAAAGCTGGCTATCCTCCTGTTACATGGTAGCTAGGAGATCCATCCTTGCCAAATGGATAACTGACTCCCCTCCCACACTGAGAGATGTGCGACCTTAGATTGTAAGCTCCTTGAGGGCAGGGAGTGATGTGAATGTACAATGTATATGTAAAGCGCTGCGTAAATTGACAGCGCTATATAAGTACCCAAAATAAATAAGAAATAAATAAATAATTGCTCTCTGATAAGGAAGCAATGGATATCAGACTCTCCAACACCCCTAACACCACCAAGTTTGATAGAAGATGGTACACTCCACTACAGCCAGCTGATTGCGGCTGATGCCCTCAACTGAGTTGTGACTCTTACCGGTCCGCCACTAGCCAAATATGCCTCTGAGCTAATTAGCTGCTTTATTCATTGTGCCACTTCTCATGTATCCTAGGTTCAATATCCACACACCAGCATATGGCAGCAGGTAGGATGTACCTCCTAATGGACAATTTTTCTCTATGACACTAGGTGTGGCCTCTTCACCTCCAACTCTCCCCCTTGTTTGTGGAACCTTCGCATCCTGTCAGACGGCAGACTCAGCTGCCAGCGATCGGCATAGCATACCTAGACACCCGAGTATTACTGATAAACAGAAGGGACTGGCGATCTACACCTTGTTCCCGCCCTCCCCTTCCCCTCTTCTACCCTTCCCCCCCCCTGCCCTCTCCCCCCATTTGTTTCCTTGCATACAAGGAAATTCTCTAGGCTTACCTACGTTTGCTAGTTGCATTATGGTCTTTGGACTGTTATTGGTCTCATATGCTCTGTTCCCCGCTTGTGGTTACCACATATGTTTTGTAACTTTTACATACCGTTATTTTCTTATGTCTGTTATCTTTTAGAAAACGAATAAAATTTATTTATAAAAAAAAAAAAAAAAAAGTAAACTCACCAGCCATGGAGTGGGGGATGCTAAGGGAACGTCTATCCCGGAGACTGTGGCAGAGCAACCCAAACCAACCACAGAACAAATAGAGGGGAAACCTGATTTACATGACAGGTGGATAAAGAAAGTATAAAATTTGATAATGGCACTTCTGGCCAGTATTAATCTGTGAAAAATATAAGTAAATATAGTGGATATGTACCTTAAAGATGTATAGGGTACCAAGTATGTAGGACCAAGAAGCAACTAAAACGTGAAAAGGGGATTGTGCTGAAGAAAAAAAAAGATGAAAGAAGGTGAAATTGGGAAAGGGCTCCAAGTAATGAACCCCCAAATTAAAGACTGTAAAAATTCGGGAGGCACCAAGTTGATCGACCCATCCCGTAAACCAGGTTCACCCTCCATTTGTCCTGTGGTTGGTTTGGGCTGCTCTGCCACATTCCCCGGGATAGACATTCCTGTTGCATCCCCCAATCCATGGCTGCTGAGTTTACTTTTTTAAGCTGACCTGTAAGTAATGAGGCTAGATGCCCAAACCAATTCCCTTTCTTCTATCTTCTTTACCTCTCCCTTTTCTTTTGGGAGTTATTCACTTATTATATGGTATCATGACTCTGGCAAAAACATCTTTTTACCTTTTTAGATAATCTCTTGCATCTATTCCTAATGTAGTGGACAGGGATCAACAAAACACGTAGTTTTTAGGATGTCAAGAATCTATTTGGTCCCCTTACGCTATGTTATCATGTATTTACATCTTTTAACATTATCATATATGCGAATAAATGGAAAATTTTGAGTTGATATTTTCACATCTTGTTTGTTATGAATCGGCTTTTTATTTTGTATATGTATGAAATTTTATTTTTAATCATGTTAATATAGAATTTGTTATTATGTAATAAATATACAATTAGGACTACTATGACCTATGTCTTCTTTATTGTACTGTATTTAGGGATGGAGGCATCTCACTCTAACAATGGTGCATCAGATCATTATTAATTTTTTCTTGTGTGTAAGCATGTTTACACGAGTATAAATGAGTATATTACAAATTACAACACTGGCAATAAAGAAGAATTTTACATGTCTATATGCTTACGCACCTTTACACACCTATGCTCAAAATTACTCAGGTCTTTACATACGGGGACTTTCTGTCAACAAGTTCCTGAGTAAACATCAGTAAATTATTATACCCATGTGCAACTGGCCTTACAGTTACAGGTATCCACTCCCATCCCCAGACTCTGACTGGACAATAAAAGGAGCAGGAACAGATTGGTGGGCTCATCCCCCCCCCCCCCATCACTCTTTTTTCTTCCTATCAGCATGCTCCTTGCATTAAAGCACATATGTGCATCTCTCACCCCCATTTTGAGAAGGACTGTAAAATGGACTGAAAGGTTTTATAGATACATAGTTTATAGTTACATAGCTGGTAAGGTTAAATAAAGACATCAGTCTATCCAGTTAAATCTGTGTGGATATCTGTATGCATTTATGTCTTTAGCACTTCCCGTATCCCTGGATATTGGTTATGCTAAGATGCCTATCTAAGATGTTTTTGAAATCACTAACATTTCCGGCTGATGCCACCGATTGTGGAAGGGAGTTCCTCATCTTTACTGTTCTAACAGTAAAGATTTCCAATGCAATTTAAGCTCCAACTTCATTGAGTGACCAGGGCCATTCAATGAAGTCCTGTTGAGTAACCTAAGACTGAACAGTTTTCTCCATGTGCTAGAATCACCATTTAGATATTTAGATATTGTGATCAAGCTTAAGGTGTGTAGCCTATCCTCATGACTCAGGCCCTCCAGTCCTCTTATTAGCTTTGTTGCCCTCCTTCCAGCACATCCTTCCTAAAGACCGATGACCGGAAATAAACAGCATACTCAAGATGGGGGCAGATCAGAGTTTTGTAACATGGTAGAATAATGGATTTATTTCTTGAATAAATCCACTTTTTTATGCACCTTTTATAACCTGCTGGTCTTGCTTGCATTTTAGAAAGCACTAATGAATACATATTTGCATTTATTTTTGTCCTTTGTGATTAGATTTTAGCTTTAAAAAATGTAAGTGAATTTTTTTTTTGTCATCATATGTTTTTATATTTTAGTGTCTATGTATTTGGAAATTAGAATTCGGTTTCAGAAGGGCTGTATCTCACAGAAAACAAGTTAGAAAACTGTTACTGAAACAGCACAGTAACCCCATTTCCCAGCAGGAATTTAAATAAAAAGCAGGTCTTGCTGCAACATTCACCCTATAACCAGTACTATCCATCACTGACCCACATTCAGGCTGAAAGACACCCAGGATTCAACCAACCTCTTGTGAGTCCAGGACATCAAGGATATTGCCCACTTGGGAAAGTTCTAAAGCTACCATAGATTTTCAGTATAGGTGATCCTAAAAGTTCTTCTCAGCATTCAGGACTACCAATTACCAGAGCAAGAGGAAGATGTGGACATGAAAAGTAATTGCATGGAAGTAATTGGGAAGGATTGCAGGGTTTTTTTAAAAAAAAGGGCCCAAGGAGGATCCGAGAAGAGGTGGAGTTGGGTTGGATTCCTATGTTCCTATAAGACCTTCTCCTGGATACAGATGGAATGTTTTTTATGTGCTTACATGGAGTTCCTCAAATAACAAAACAAGGGAAAAAAAAACAACATTGAAAAAAAAGCAAAAAATTATATTGAGGACTGCATTATAGTTTGATGGCTCTATATGTGTGTAGAAAAAAAAAACCATAAGAATAAGGCTAAAATAATAATTCTTAGCTATGACATTTGCCTAGAATATTTAATCTGAAAAAGGTGGCTGAACACCATCCCCTTATTTAAATAAAGTGAAGAGAGGGCAAGGTGTTCTGTAGCCCAGGTGAGACGAACTGTGCAATAACGAACTGGGATTTCAGTGCGGCATGAAGAATAGGGATGGGCTCAGGCGTGTTTTGATCATAGTCCCAACCTATATGAGCAATCACGCCAGGAAGCTGTCACTGCACACTGCCAATCATGAGCAGCCTAGCCAGGGTGTGTGTATGTGCAGTTGCGAATTGGTAACATTGTTGCCAACCTCCCGAAGTGAAATTTGCTGACAGGACACCAAAATTCTCAAATGGCACCAATTTTTTACTAGCAAAAAGCATGAAATTTACTCACAGAGCCACATTTTTTTACTGACGCTGCAAAAAAGTAGCTAAAATGGCTTTTTTCAGTGCTAAATAGTGCAAATATCAATAGTTAAACTATAAACATGTAGCTAGTACTATTAGCAATGTGTTTAAGTTCGACAAAAGTAAACAACCATATTTCTCCAGTTACATGTAGTTCAGATTAATATAATCCAGCCAGCACAGAGTTCCCCCATATATTAGAGTCTGCAGGATTCCCCCTTACAGTGCAAGAGAACTTTGACATAAAGCAGAATTCTGCAGATCATGATTTAAGGAGGAACTCTGATGTAAGCAGCTGGTGACCAGAAAGCACCCTATATCAGAATCCACTGCATTCCCTTTACATCAGAGTTCCCACTTACATCAGGGTCTGCAGCATTGCCCTTTACATCAGAGTTCCCTTTTACATCAGGGTCCGCAGAGTTCTGCTATAAGGAGGAAACCTTTATATCAGTGCCCCCTTACATTATTGTGTTCACTCAGCCCTTACTTCAGTGATCCTCCCCCAGACTGGCCTGCCGGCACTGTCACTGACCTCCTCTCAGGTGCATTGTGCAGGCTCAGTCAGATAGCTCCAGCTTGGCGGCTCTGGTTTTATCCCATAGTCTCCTCTCCACAGTCCACACATGTCTAACCCCCATACCAGTGGCACTCCCACTCTTGACTCCTTTCCAGACCCCCTCAGAGACTGCAGACATGATAAAAGACCAGGGATAGTCAGAGGCTGCGGACATTATGCAAGAGATGGTTAGAGGCTGCTGATATGATATAGAAGGTGGTTAGCGGCTGCGGGCATGATATGGGAGATGGTCAGAGGCTGCGGACATTATACAAGAGGTGGTCAGAGGTTGTGGACATCATACAGGTGGTGGTCAGAGGCTGCAGACATGGTAAAGGAGGTGATCAGAGGCTGCGCAAACATGGTACAGGAGGTGGTCAGAGGCTGCGAACATGATAGAGGAGATGGTCAGAGAATGCAGACATGGTACAGGAGGTGGTAAGAGGCTGAGACATGGTATAGGAGGTTGTCAGAGGCTGCGGACATGGTACAGGAGGTGATCAGAGGCTACGGACATGGTACAGGAGGTGATCAGAGGCTACAGACATGGTACAGGAGGCAGGAGGTGGTCAGAGGTTGCCGACATGGTACAGGAGGTGGCCAGATGATGCAGGCATAGTACAGGAGGTGGTCAGAGGATGCGGACATGGTTCAGGAAGTGGTCAGAGGATGCGGACATGGTACAGGAGGTTATAAGAGGCTGCAGACATGGTGCAGGAGGTGGTCAGAGATGCAGACATGGTACAGGAGATGATCAGAGGCTGTGGACACCCCCACCCTCCCCAACAGTAGTGTCCTAATCAGCTCCACTTCACTCTCCACAGCAGATTTCTCCTCTGTCCACCTTCATATAACCCCCACAGCACTGTACTTCTCTGCCCCCTTCAGCCCCCACAGCACTGTCCTTCTGTGCCCCCTTCAGTCCCAACAGCACTGTCCTTCTGTACCCCTTCAGCCCCCACAGAACTGTCCTCCTCCTCTACTCCTCTGCCCCCTTCTCACATGCGTGTCGTCCTTTCCTCTGTAGCCATGGCGCCACAGGGATCGAGTGTCACTGACAGTCTGTCTTCCATTCAAAAATGGCACCAACCGAGCCCGGCAGCCTTTCGAAACGCAAACGCTGTTGCACGTTGCCCTACAGCTATCTTTTTTATGGGAGCCGCTGCCCATAACAGGCATTTATGGGCAGCCCAAAAATGGGCTCAATTTAATGGGCTGCCCGTAACTTAATGGGCGGTTGCAGTGGTGTATGTAGGTTTTGTGCTGCTCTAGGCCGGACTAAACTCGTGCACCCCCTAATTTAACTACAACCCATCCCCTGCCTGTTAAGGCCACACTCCTTCCTGTTCCAGACCCACCATGTCACCTGTAAACCACACCCATTTCTCTTTAGGCTCCACCTTTTTCTCTTAGAGCTCCACCTCCTACTCTCTGTACATTAAAAGTGGGTACATAGTGCCTACTTGTATAGTTTGTTGTTTTGTATGGGTACGTCGGTTCGCGGGAGCGCTCCAGGGGGCCCCCACTAGGCAGCAGGGTTGCCAATCCACAGGGCCGGCGGCCTCAATTGCCGCCGGGCACCCGCGATCGTTCTTTACTGAAAGAGAACAACAGCAGACCGTTGTTCTCTCTGAAATTATCACAGAGCATCTGTGATCCTCCTATTTAGGATCACAGATCTCTATGTTCATTTCACAAGTCCCTCCCCCATACAGTTAGAAAACACTCCCCTAGGCTCACACTTAACCCTTTGATCACCCCTGGGTTAGCCCCTTACCTGCCAGTGTAATTATTACAGTAACAGTGCATATTTTTAGCACTGATTACTGTAGTAATGTCCCTGGCCCCCCCAAAAGAGTAAAAAATGTCAGTTAGGTGTCCGATCTGTCCGCTGCAATGTTGCAGTCCCATTAAAAATGATGGTGTGTCCACTTCATTCTCTCAAACTCTGGCAATACATGAGTCATTTTTTTTTTCTTTCAACCATTAGGTTGAATGAAAAAATTAAATAAAAAATACCCGATTCCCTCATCAACAAATTCAATTGGGATGGGCAAATTACTTCTACCCTGCTATTGTATTCTGACGACAGAGAGAGTTTGCCGCCGTCAAAATATAAGGATCAGTGTTGCCAGCTATATTCATCAGCATTGATTGCTCAGGAAAAAAAACAACAGGCTGGTTGTACAGAAGTTGCTTGGTAGAAATTCAGATGGTCCCTGCTGAACCTGATGAATTTCAATCGATGTACGGCTACCCTAAATCGACCCACTATTTTTTAAAGTCTAGACATACAGTTACAGATACAAACCCGATTCCAAAAAAGTTGGGACACTATACAAATTGTGAATAAAAACAGAATGTAATGATGTGGAAGTTTCAAATTTCAATATTTTATTCAGAATACAACATAGATGACATATCAAATGTCTAGACTGAGAAAATGTATAATTTTAAGGGAAAAATAGGTTGATTTTAAATTTCATGGCATCAACACATCTCAAAAAAGTTGGGACATGGCCATGTTTACCACTGTGTGGCCTCCCCTCTTCTTTTTATAACAGTCTGCAAACGTCTGGGGACTGAGGAGACAAGTTGCTCAAGTTTAGGAATAGGAATGTTGTCCCATTCTTGTCTAATATAGGCATCTAGTTGCTCAACTGTATTAGGTGTTCTTTGTTGCATCTCTTTTGATGATCTCTTTATGATGCGCCAATGTTTTCTATGGGTGAAAGATCTGGACTGCAGGCTGGCCATTTCAGTACCTGGATCCTTCTTCTACGCAGCCATGATGTTGTAATTGATGCAGTATGTGGTCTGGCATTGTCATGTTGGAATATGCAAGGTCTTCCCTGAAAGAGACGACGTCTGGATGGGAGCAAATGTTGTTCTAGAACTTGAATATACCTTTCAGCATTGATGGTGCCTTTCCAGATGTGTAAGCTGTCCATGCCACACACACTTATGCAACCCCATAACACCAGAGATGCAGGCTTCTGAACTGAGCGCTGATAACAACTTGGGTTGTCCTTGTCCTCTTTTGTCCAGATGACATGGTGTCCCAGTTTTCCAAAAAGAACTTCAAATTTTGATTCGTCTGACCACAGAACAGTTTTCCACTTTGCCACAGTCCATTTTAAATGAGCCTTGGCCCAGAGAAAATGCCTGCACTTCTGGATCATGTTTAGATATGGCTTCTTTTCTGACCTATAGAGTTTTTAGTTGGCAACGGCGAATGGTACGGTGGATTGTGTTCACCGACAATGTTTTCTGGAAGTATTCCTGAGCCCATGTTGTGATTTCCATTACAGTAGCATTCCTGTATGTGGTGCAGTGCCGTCTAAGGGCCCAAAGATCACGGACATCCAGTATGGTTTTCAGGCCTTGACCCTTACGCACAGAGATTGTTCCAGATTCTCTGAATCTTTGGATGATATTATGCACTGTAGATGATGATAACTTCAAACTCTTTGCAATTTTTCTATGAGAAACTCCTTTCTGATATTGCTCCACTATTTTTTGCCGCAGCATTGGGGGAATTGGTGATCCTCTGCCCATCTTGACTTCTGAGAGACACTGCCACTCGGAGAGGCTCTTTTTATACCCAATCATGTTGCCAATTGACCTAATAAGTTGCAAATTGGTCCTCCAGCTGTTCCTTATATGTACATTTAACTTTTCGGGCCTCTTATTGCTACCTGTCCCAACTTTTTTGGAATGTGTAGCTCTCATGAAATCCAAAATGAGACAATATTTGGCATGACATTTCAAAATGTCTCACTTTCAACATTTGATATGTTATCTATATTATATTGTTAATAAAATATAAGATTATGAGATTTGTAAATTAGTCCATTTCTTTTTTACTCACAATTTGTACAGTGTCCCAACTTTTTTGGAATTGGGTTTGTACTTTCAGAACAGATAAAGCAGTTATACAGTATGTGATGTGGTTTAAACACCATACTTCTTAGTTAGGGGTTTATGCAGTCTCATGGAGTAGAGAATTTTTTTGTATTGGTCTTGATTTTCAAATTGCTGTATGCCATAGCCTTTGCATTAACACTACATTCCAATGTTGAACTAAAATCAGTAATTTAATTTGCATTGAAGGCAAAATTTAAACAATTTGTAGAAAAAATTGCCTTTTTCTTTGAGGACCCTAAATGTAGGATACACATCCTAAAAAAACTTCAACCAAGCGCATGTATCTCTTAGGTTCAGCTCCTCTCCCCCTGTTAACTCCTTTCCTCCGCTATTAGCTGACACAAAATGACAGTCAAGAATTAGGCCAGCCATACATAGATAGAAATTCAACTGGTTCAGCAGGGATGAACCAAATCTCAATTCATGTATGAGCACTGTGGTTGTACAGAAGTTGGTTGCCTTCTATACATCTACCCTGCTGGATTTTCTCTGCTGGTGGAGAAATCCTCCCACTGTGCTATTGTATTCTGACAGCAAAGTAACAAAAACAAGAACAAAAGGTTCAAAAGGTTGGGACTTTATATGAGGTGCTGCCCAAATGGGGCTAGATGCCTCCATACCTTGTCATGTAAATGCAAGGGATGGAGGTGTGTGCTTGTGGTTTGCCTCAATGCAGGTGGCTATGCCTGTATTCTACAATTTACTGTTTGGCATCACTTCCTTTTTTACTCCTATGCTATGGTCAATCTTTGAATGGGAACATAGACATGGTTTCTATATTCATGTATGGTTCATCCACCAGGCTGCCATTTGTTGCCGGGAGCTGCGATGCACTCCGAGAGCCTCCTTCCTCCCCCTTCATCCCTGGTTGGACGTGGGGAATCTGGGCGGATCCCTCTTTGTGCATTGGGGCAACGTACTCAGTGCTGCACGGATGAAGTCATATCGGCGCCATCACGTTTGACACGTGACTCCAATCTCGCGCCCAAACATATAGGGGAGCTTGTGTTGTCATCATCCTGGACGACTCCTCACCCAGGATGCTGCAATCTCCTTCCCATATTGAGCGTGGCTGTGGTCGACCAAAGAAGTTGAGTGCACGTGCTCAGCATCATATCCAAAGGTTGTCTTTGGGAAATAGATGTATGAGTGCTGCCAGCATTGCTGTAGAGGTTGAAGGGGTGGGGGTCAGCCTGTCAGTGCTCAAACCATACGCCGCACACTCCATCAAATTGGTCTGCATGGCTGTTGTCCCAGAAGGAAGCCTCTTCTAAAGAGGATGCACAAGAAAGTATGCAAACAGTTTTCTGAAAACAAGCAGACTAAGGACATGGATTACTGGAACCATGCCCTGTGGTCTGATGAGACCAAGATAGACGTATTTGATTCATATGGTGTCAAGCGTGTGTGGTGGCAACCAGGTGAGGAGTACAAAGACAAGTGTGTCTTGCCTACAGTCAAGCATGATAGTGAAGGTGTCATGTTCTGGAGCTGCATGAGTGCTGCCGGCACTAGGGAGCTACAGTTAATTGAGGGAACCATGAATACCAACATGTACCGTGACACACTGAAACAGAGTATAATCCCCTCCCTTCGGAGACTGGGCTGCAGGGCAGTATTCCAACATGATAACAATCTCAAACACACCTCCAAGACGACCCCTTCCTTGTTAAAAAAGCTGGCCAAGCATGTCTCCAGGCCTAAACCCTATTGAGCATCTGTGGGTCATCCTCAAATGGAAGGTGGAGGAGTGCAAGGTCTCTAAAATCCACCAGCTCCATGATGTCATCATGGAGGAGTGAAAGAGGGCTCCAGTGGCAACCTGTGAAGCTCTGGTGAACTCCATGCCCAAGAGGGTTAAGGCAGTGCTGGAAAATTATGGTGGCCACACAAATATTGACACTTGGGGCCCAATTTCCACATTGTCACTTAGGGGTGTACTAACCTTTGTTGCCAGCAGTTTAGACATTAATGGCTGTGTGTTGAGTTATTTTGAGGGGACAGCAAATTTACACTGTTATACAAGCTGTACACTCACTACTTTACGTTTCAGCAAAGTGCCATTTCTTCAGTGTTGTGACATGTGAGGGAGGAGGAAAGGCTGTATTTCCCAGATTGCAGACCCAGGTGCTTTCTCTTTTGTCACACACCTGATAAAATGTGACCTAAGCCAGAAATTGGGTCCTATCTGCTGGGGATCAGAGAGAAGATTGAGGCTGAAGACTGAGCTATTGGCAGGACACAGACCTTTGCTGCAGAGAGATCGGAGCACTGTATACCTGTGGGCTGAGGACTTGAGCCATTGCAGGCAGATCCAGAGAACATCTGAACAGCGGTACCATTGCTGCCATACCCCTGGGACTTATGAGAGAGCACTGCTGCCATAGTCTCTGTTGATGTTAGAAGGGACTGAGCAAACAGAGACTGAAAATTTGACTAGCAGTCTTTACCACTGCATTCAGAATTTACCAGGACTGTATTTATGTGCATCGCTGTAAAGAATTGGCTCCAATGTTAACCTCCTGAAGAACTAGTGCAAATGGCTGTCTTGTTAGATATCTGTCCTATTAGAACTTCATTAGCTTCCACAAGTCTGGGGAGACTTCTACAAAAAGACCTGGGTTTTAGCATAGTTATTTCTAGAGTGCTCTTTAACAGCATAGTAAACAGCAGAACATTTATAATAGTATTGTTCACCATTGTAGTTGTTGTCATTCATGCCATTGCTGATTTGTAGATTACCAGGTATAGATTACTTCTGCTACTTAGAACTCCACACCAACCTGCTACAGGTTAGTGACCATATTGTCTAGGGAATTGTAATTACCTGCATTCTCTATTTATCCATTTATGACACTGCTGCTATTTTCCTCAATCCACAACAATATAGTAAGTTCCATTTCCACTAACGGGTCTTGTGTCTACTTCTTTGTACTGAGATATACTTGGGTGCAGAGTATTCATCTTTGTGTTCTCAACAGTATAGCAAGATCTAACTGCTTAACCTGATGTGTCAGTGGGACCAAGGTGGCCCACAGGGATGTGTCAAAGAACAGGAACCCAAAGCGCTACAATTGTCTAATTGGGCCCTACACCTCATCAGAGAATAGCTTTATCATTTCAGCATGTAATACATCTTAATTACCAAGCAATTTTTCAGTTCTCAATGCTGTGATAGACTGATATTAATTAATTGTATATGATTGTATATGTTTTTTTTTTTTTTTTTAGAAAAATAGAGTTTTATTTTGGTGGTATTTAAAAACCACTGATTTTTTATTATGTAAAGAAAAAAAAGGAACAACACTTTTGAAAAAAAACAGTTTCCCTTATATGTATTAAATAAAATATGTATAAAATATAAACACCACCATTTTGCTATTCATAAACGAGTAGCAGAGAATAGGACTATTTGGCACTCAGTGCTGTTAGGGCAATGAATATTTTGATCAGGACTATATAATTACTATTGGCATGTAGAGTGAAGGAATATAATACAAAAAGTGCAGTGGTCAGAAGTATGTGTACACAGTATGTTGCGTAATCCTAACTGCTTAACTATATGCCGTGCTGTACCTTGCCCACTCCTAACTGCTGCAATCCCAGCAACATAAAGAGTAAACAGGTCAGGACTGCTTAACACACTGCAGAGCAATGGTATTCAGGAAAATATCCCCTCCAGTAATGCCCCCTTCCTAAAAAAGGAAGACAGATTAATTTGGTTGGTCGCAGGCTGGTTGGTAAGTTGTGACTGGAAACTCCTTGTTTTTTTTTTTTTTTTTAGCGGACCAATAAGCCTTAACTCTTTCAATGGTATGTTTAACAGACCAAAAGGGAGTTATTGATAAAAGTTCATTGTTAGAGTTTACGTGAATCTTAAGGACTCATTCACATAGACACTGAAACACACAGGCAGACCATGTAAGTATAGGTGGATGCAGGCCATACATAGCCACTTGCCCTAATGTGACAGTTTTGTGCGGGTGCAGGTGTATACATAGATACTTTTGAGTAAAGTTGGTGTTTTTCTTTTGTGCTTAACAAATTATGCATTTGCACACAATATTATAGTCCTCAGAAGAAGGGGGGGGGGGCACTCATCACAAAAGCAAAGGTTTACTTTATTGAAGCAAATCAATGCACAGATAAGTCATCCAGGTGTAACCGAATCTAACGCATTTCACTCCTAGCTGGCGCTTAATTATAGAGTAGCTTGAGGCTGGAAAAGAAGGTCAAGCCTGCAAAGGAACAGTATTTCCTTTGTACACAATATTAGTGGATATGGGAGGAAAGTAAACAGGTTCATTTACTCCTGTCTAAATTGGCTCTGGTATGTATAAATGTGAGTTAGGGACCTTGTAAGATTGTAAGCTCCTTGAGGGCAGGGACTAATGTGAATGTACAATACATGTGTAAAGTGCTGCGTAAAATTGACAGCACTATATAGGAACCTGTAATAAATAAATAAATAAAGAGCAAACCTGTTCTGACCTTTTATTATGAGCAATCCTATCAGGAAACTTATTGGAATCATTGTGAATGAGCTGACTGATCTCTAGTGTTAGGGTTCATGTACACTGCAACTTGTAAATGGCCGTCAAGGAGCATTTGGGCATTTTTTTCAGAAGCCCCTGAACCCACCTCTATGTTATCTTATCTGTCTATGTACACAGGGTTGTTTACAGTCATTTACAGGCAGTTGAGTTCAGTGACGTTTTTGGAAAGCAATTATTTGCGTTCGAACGTGTGTTTCCCGGGATTTCAACCGCAAAAACGTGACCGAACGCGGCCGAACCCGTTCACTCGCGTTTAGGGCTTGCGTTTTCAGGAGGCCTTTCTATATATATATCTATATACATATAGATATATATTGTGTATATGTATATATATACAGTATATAAATATTGTGTATATGTGTGTGTATATATATATATATATATATATATATATATATATATATACACACACGGTCACCCTGGCATGGCAGAGTCAGGTCACCCTAAACACCGGTCATCCTGGCATGGCAGAGTGGGGTCATGCAGCTGCCATGTAAGGGTGACCTGACTCTGCCATGCCAGGGTGACCCCACTCTGCCATGTCAGGGTGACCGGAGTTTAGGGTGACCCAACTATGCAGATTTTGGGTTAGGAGTATACATACACACACACATATATATATATATATATATATATATATATATATATATATATATATATCTATACTGTATGTATATGTACATGTATATGTATATGTATATATATATATATATATGTATATATTCATTCAAATGAAAATGGCTGAAAACATATATTTCTGTTGCATTGTGGGTGTTTGGGAGGGTCTCCTGATGTGTTTTGCAAAAAACGCCTCTGAGCGCAAACGTCGCTAAACGCGTCCAAACGCGGCATGCAAACGCGACACAACGTCGTTCTGTAGCTGTCAAGTTACAGCGTTCAAAGGATTTTTTCAAATGCCCCGTATACATGTAGTCTTAATTGTTCGAAAAGATTGTTTACTTTATTTTTATTTTTTTCAAAGGATAACATGCCTTTTTTTATAATAACCATTTTGTTATGTTAGCAATTAGAAAACATTTTTGAAATACATGCAAGTTTACCTTTTGAGACCCTGCATGTACACAAAAATACCAGTCAGTGTGCCAAAAATGCACTTAATTCTTAAGTCTTGTTTGTGAACAGACAACACACAGCATTTTTTTTACTTAAAAGTGTCAGCCCTGCCAAGCATATTTTGCTAAACTTTTAAACCACCCCCATTTTCAGATCTTTACAATATAAAGGTGAACCATTCTGTGGTCCAAGATAAGAACCAAGAGGGCTTATTAGTCTCTTTAATATAAGACTGTAGTGTGCAGAAATTCCAGGATAGCTCTTCATTTCCAAGATAAATGGGTACTTTTTTTTGCTGAATATAAAATAAATGCTACAAAATGCTAACAATGGTATATTTATATCAGTCAAGACTGCAAACTGTCAGTTTGCTCCTAGCATGATAAAGGCCCGAAACGTCACAGATGAAAAGGAAGCTTACTATAACTGGTTTTTACTGGCATGCTTTTGTAATAAAGTGAAAATAGCTTTTAATACAAACAAAGACCTGTGTGTGGATGTGCTATGGTTATGCGTGCTTGTGGTTCCTCTGAGTTGCCGATCCTGGCACCAGACACTGGCTAAGGTGTGCATTCCTGAAGTACAAGTACTACGTTAGTCACAACTTGCAGGGTGGGAAGGGAAACCTAGCTAGGAAAGTGGTAAAAAAAAAAGAAATCCAATAGTGATTCTCAATGTCAAAATTAAGAGACTTTTTATTTTTGTTACACTTGCTTTGCGCTTCCCTTTGGTCTCCTAAATATACCAGTGAAAGTGTTGGGTTATATCTGTTTGATAAGTGCAAAAAATGCTTGTGGATCCTGCCAAAAATCCAGATCTGTCTCTTGCACTCTGCAGTTGAATATCAAGTAGCCTTATCCTCCCTTCCTAGGTAACCTTTGGGATTTACAGAACACCTCCGCTTATGTTATGGAGAAGAAGAAGTTCCTAACAAACTTCCTGTTCTAGGATTCCAGAGCTTCTTCTCCTAGATATCCTACAGTGAGTGAACATTGGTATCTAGCAGAATGACCTCCACTGTGCCACATCCCTGAATAACTAGAGCAAAAAAACTAGCTACTAGCTAGCTACCAACTTTTTTAAAGAGAGGAGTTAGTACATCATACTGGTGGCTACTCTGTATTGGCAGGCTTGAAGATCTGTGTGAATTTCCATCCACCATTACTCTTTACTTTATTATGAACACACATACCTTTTTGTAGCAGAAATATGGGAACTTATTAACATCTACACCTAAATAACACCTCTTATTTGACTACACAAGGGGCTGCTGTTGATGCTTGGGGGCTCTGGAGGCCCCTGTGTCCACCCAATAGATTGTTGATATGTGCTGACATCCCGTCATTTTGAATGCTTCAATACTCCATATGTCATGGTCCTAAGGAAGACATATATCAGGCGAAATGTGTTGACCTATGGATTTGGACTCACATATCTCTTTTTATCTTTTATAGGATATACGACAGTAATGAATTAATTTTGGTTTATTGGTATAAATTTTATATCAGGTTTATGTACATGGAATATTGACGACCTTGTTCTTTTAAATTGATGTGTACACAAACAAATGTTTTTACTATTATATATAAATAAAGCTTTTTGTCTTTTACTATAAGTGGTTTGTCTCAAGCCAGTGTCATTAAAGTCCCATCTTGTTATAGGTGATCTTCCTATACACTTTTTTGCTATAGTGAGTTAATATTGTTACCCTGGCACAGGAGATGTGTTATGTGTTATAAGCAGGATCGAGGTGAAACTAAAAGAAAGCTAGAATTAAAAAAAAAAACACAAATTGTAACCTGCAGTATATTTTTTTGTTCTTGGATTTAAACACATTTTAAGATAGATTTGCTAAACTAGAGTCAGGTTCAAATATTTTACCAAAAATGATATATCTCAGTGATTTCCTAAACCATGGATAGAAAAATCCATATATTAGTGGATTACATGTTGAATTGATATAGCCAAGCCAGTTAAGAGCATCAAACAAAGGTTCAGGTGTGGAAAAGTTGAGAAATGGATCGACTAAAATGGTTATAAACACTGGCATCCAACATGATATGAATACTCCCATCACAATGCCCAGCGTCTTTGCAGCTTTCCGGTCCTTCTGCTTAGAAATTTGAGTTGACATTTTGTCCTTCGAGTTCCCCATAACTTGTTTCAGAATGTTGGCATGCCTTTGAGATACTATAAATATTTGTATGTAAATTCCAACCATAACTGAGCCAGGAATAAAAAAGCATGCAAAAAACATAACCACAGACCACAATTTGTTGAACGTAATTGGACATAAATTAAAACATTCCACTAATGACTCATATCCAACTATTCCTGATACATGGGAATTCGTTATGACAACCCCAAAAGCAAATATAGCTGGCAGAGACCAGCAGATAAATATCATTTTTTTAATAACAACTGTAGTCATTTTAATTGGATAGTGGAGAGGATCGCATACAGCATAAAATCTATCAATGGCTATAGAGCAAAGATGGAAAATTGAGATGACACTAAGCATTAAGTCAAAACTGTAATGGATTTTACAAAACAATTTTCCAAAATACCAACATTTTTCCACAGACCTTACCATACTACAAGGCATTATGAGGACACCAAGAAGGAAATCTGTGGCAGCCATGGAAAGAATGAGAAAATTTGTTGGGGAATGCAACTCTTTGAAATGGCTGATGGAGATAATGATGCCCAAATTTCCGAAGACTGTTATTGTCATGCAGCCAGTGAGGAAAATGTATATCCCAAGACGTGCAACAAGAGGCCTGTCAGTTGGGCAGAAAAATGAGACATTTTCAAATTGCAAGCAAACTGGATTCATTAATGTTCTATCCATGCCAAATGTCTTCTTTTGCAGCAAGGTCCCTGTAGATGCTCTAAAATGAGAAATATAGACAATATAGCAAATAGTGTTATCCAATAGTTTAATTTACATTATCGTGATTAAAACTGCACAATACTAGGTACCAAGACATAACATCAATGCAGTAAAAAGAAAGCATTGGTGGTGGAATAGATACAAGTTTTTCTTTTCTGTTTTTGTTTAACGCTTGTAAATTGGAAATTTTCAAAAAAAAAAAAATATTTGAGGAAAAAAACATACTAAATAAAAAATAGGTACCTGGACTCCTGGCAAACAACCAAATACATATAATGAATCTATTTTATCTGCCAAATGATTTGTATTTCTGACCATCCAGTCCTAGAATTTACACAACACTGCCACACACCAGCGCCAGACACCAGAACCCTCTCTTACAGTGCAGGATACCTGATTTTTCTCAGAAGCAGTTAAGTAACACTTACAGATCGATTCCATTCCCAGCTAGCGACTAGATAGTGAAAGGAGAAGCTGTGTATATATGGAAGGAGTGCCAGACCAAAAAATAAGAGTCCAAATTAATTTATTTAATGTTGTGTTATTGATGTTGTGTTAAAAGTCAGCCAACACGTTTCAGGGGGTCAAAGGAACTCCCCCTTCATCAGGGCTACAATGTAAAAATAATTGTGACTGATAAAATAATGAGCTCAACAATCGTAATATATTATGGATAAACTACATATACATGTGCGTACACATACGTGCATCCAAAGATAACCCGCACATTCACAATCATGCATACATACAATGAAATGAAGATGAAGAAGTGAGGGACTATCAGACATTAAGTGAAAAGGTGTAATGGGTTCATTTTCAAAATTAATGTTATCCAATTCTATATGGTTAGTACAGTAGATGCAATTGCATCATTATATATGTAGCTAAAATAACACACATGAAAACAAACAATTCAATAATAATTAAAGAAAAAAAAATAATTTGCGGGTTAAAACAACTATATTAAAAAAAAAAAAAACTCTGATATTACATTCAGAGAAATAACCATATCAAAACAGTATCAAATACTTAAATTAAGTGGAGCCAGCTTGTTTTTAACTTGAATATGCTTATGTTCATTCATTGCCTTTTGCAACTCTCTGTGCAGGTAATGGCACATCTTTGCAAACACATTCTCATATATAGTTTTGTGGGACTTTGGGTTAGTTTTACTAAAGGAATAGAGACTGTTTATGTGAATGTGCACACTTAGCTATGTTAACCAAGATCATCCAATTATGTGTAGCCACCCTGTCCTAAACAGGGGCTAGTAGTCAATTTTCATTCTGCTGGGTGGTAGACAACCTATCTGATTTTATAGTCATCTTGCTCATTTGTTTTTTTCCCAAACTCAGTGAAGCTGTGGTTTCTCCCTTCCGCCAGTAGATGTCACTGCCACCCAGGTATTAGTATGAGAGACTACAGTAGAACTGACTTATGAATATTTATACCATAAATGTTTAAGTGCAGCACTAAGTGACAGGTGCATTTAAATAATAATGCATTAAAAATTTATATAAATAGGTGAAAGTCCATATACAGTAGTGAGTCCCAAATAGAATTTGGAAACATAAAGTTGTGTCATAAGACTTCCAAGGTGATGACTAGGGGAGAACCCAACACCATTGTGAATATATAAATGAATGCGCTCACCAGAAGCTATGGACCCAAGTACCATATAGCGAATGGGTCAATCAAGTTTGAATGTTTATACTTCCGTTAGCCAGCCAGTAGGAGGTGTAAAGCCACTGGTGCATGCAGGGGGTGTATAAATATTTGGGGAGGGCAAACTGATCCTACCCCCGAAGGGGCTGGTGCTCCATGGGCCAAGGGGGGGGGGGCGGCAGACGGACCGCACCATACACCCCCCCCTGACCACAATAGGCCGCACACAGTACACACAGCATCACGGTACAGGACCCACAGCATAGCATGACATGACAGTACAGGACCCCCCCCCCCCGGCTCACTCACCCATCTGTAGCAGGCAAATGGCGGCAGCTTCTTCCCCGTTTTCTGCGTCCCCGTCTTCCGTGCTCTGCGCCCCGAGCACACCCTTTTTTTTAACCTATTAGAGCATCTGGCTCTAAGCACATGGCTAAAAAAAAAAAAAGCCCCCATTGAAGTCCATGCATTTGGCGCCCCGCATGCAGATTAGGGGGCCGGACACATGGATAGGGGGGACGGCGCCCCTGCGCCCCATATGCGCCAGCCGCAACTGCTTGAGGCTCGGATCTGGAAGCCCGGCTGAGGAGAGGAGAGAAGCACATGATTTCTGAGATAAAGTACCAGAGGTCACTCTGCCACCTGAGGTCCTGGGTAAGGAACTTGTGGACAGCCTGGGAAAGCATCAAGATGGGATCATCAAGACTACTGCTATTGCTACTGAAATTATTTGATTGCTGGAGATGGCTGCAACTAGGTACAGATTGCTGGAATTAGCTTAAAGCAGAGTTCCGGCCACAAAAACATTTTTGAGATAAAAATACGCCCCTAAACCTAAACTATTGCCAATTACACTAATACTATTCCCACATTACAGTAGAGTACAGTAAATGAATATAGATACAATCTTACCTTTAAAATTGATTGATGAACATCTCCGGTGTTGGTGTCTGAAGGCGCTGTGTCCCCTGCTGTGTCCCTCTTCCTGGTTTCTGGCTACCCAGAATGCCGATCACAGTCTCGCGCATGCGCTATAAATTGTGATCGGCAATCAGAGTAGCGGCCAACCATTCCCATTGCATCCTGGGAGGGATGACACACATCTCCCAGGACGCAATGTGAAACCAGAAGTGACGTCTGGTGCCGCGGCCGCAGATGGAGGAAGTCGGACAGAGATGCCCCTAAAATAAGGTAAGTGACCAAAAAAAAAAAAAAAATAATGTCCAATTCTTTTTTAACATGCTTTTCCCTACAGGAATCAGAAAAGCAGAAAAGGAGGCCAGAACTCCGCTTTAAAGGCTCTTTTTTGTACTGGTGTCTCTTATTTTTAGTGCCATTGAGTCTGTAGGCAAGTAAAAGTTCTGAACACGCTACCGCTCTCTAACAGAAGTTTTCAGTGAGAGTCAATAAACTCTCTTTTGTTTGTACTTTAAAGTGACTGGTGTCCATCTGTTGACATTCCACTACTGCCTAAGTAATCGACATCCCTAGGTGACAGCCCACTCTGTCTCTTATTACCATGCCTCTGAAGCGGCATCAGGGGGTGGTACAGATGTGTAAGTAAAAATCATATTTCTTAATTTTGTTGCACATTTTGAATAGATATTTAAATTGAACGCACCTTAACCTTAATTACTAAGCTAAGTAACAATTCACTTTGCAGATTGAGCATACACTTAGCCCACGTCCACATTAGTCCAATTTGACATGCGAATTGACACGTCAAATCGCATATCAAATCAGAGCCAATTGCTAGCAATTGCACTGTCCGAATCGGCACCGCACTGATTCCCAAAAGTAGTTTCTGTACTACAGGAACCCGCACAGATGTCTAACTGAAATGCTGGCTCGAAATCGTGCAAGTTGAGCTGAACTCGCACGATTTAAAAATGGCCACGCCGGATGTTAGATGCCATTGGCCGGTTCAATAGAAATCGGTCAGTGTGTACGGCAGCCAGTTCAACAGGTCATGACCAAAAAAAAGTCTGCCGACTGGCTCCCACCCTCCTGTCAGAACACAATAGCACAGCAGGGGAGATCACTGTACAAACCTTGGATTATTAGTACAGTGGTTCCGACCTTAGCTGTCAGGTTTTTTTTTTTTCATTTAACCTGCTGGGTTGAGTAAAAAAACTAGTAGTGTATATGAGGATTTGGCAAAGCTAACAGCCACTGCTATTCACTGTGTACAGGTGAATAGATCTGTTCATGCCCACAGAAATTTTCTGATGAATGAGCATATTAATTGGTAGAATGTTTCAAAAACTTATTTTAATATTTGCATACTTTATTTAGCCAGTGAGGGTTAATAATGACAACATTTATGAAACCATGTGAAGTATACTATTTAGTGACATCCTAAACTTTATAATGTTTATACATGTTTATACATGTATGGACAAATATATGATATATAGAAGTCATGATTGTTATAGGCCCCGTTCACACTGGAGCGACGCTACTTTGCCGGGCGACCTCATAGGTCTCGGCACGCTGCTCGCACCGCGACTTCGGAGCGGCCGGCACGGACTTCATAACATTGAAGTCTATGCAGGTCGCCCCAAAGAAGCTCTGGACCCTTTTTCTAAGTCGGAGCGACTTGTGTCGCTCCTATTAGAACGGGTCCGCAGCTTCTCTATGGAAGGCGACCTACAGCGACCTGTCAGGTGACCAGTGTGAACGGGGGCATACAATACAAATTTTCAATATTATTATTAAACAGTGGAAATAGACAGTTAATATAAGAGTATATGAGAAACCTACTTAGCTCTTTAGAAAATGTGTGCCTATCCTTCTGCATTATTATCAGGATTCCCTGTCTTAATGTGCTTGCATTTTCAGTAAAATGTCCCTTGAGTGGCAAGTAATTCAGTGAGTTTTATGTGCTTTTTTTTGTTTATTATTACAAGCTTTTATTTTAGGCCACAATTTTGATGGTTTTATACTTCATAAATACCCACCTATTTAATCTAACATTGATAGAATATTCCTTTTATTTAAACCTTCCATTTGGATTCCTTTATACACCATAGATAAAAGCCAAATTGAAAAATTTCTTTGCAGCAACTTTAGAAATATGTCTGCTTGGGCGAGTTTTACCTTCCACACCAATTTATTCTCCAAGACAATGCCAAATGTACGAATGCACTCAAATTTTTTTTTTTGTTAGGCAAATATTAATTTGATCACATAGCCCTTAGAAAGTTATCCAAATGACACAAACAATCAGGATACTTACAATTCAGGAATCTTGTGAAACTTCCAGTCCAGCTTACAATGGACCATATATTGTATAAAGGCAAGCAGTTGTTTCTTTTATATTTTCAGATAAACTCTTACTTTTTTGTCATTTATACAAAAAATAATTTATTTAGTCACATAGCCCATAGAAGTCTATTCAAATGCAGTATTTATGAATGTAGCTAGTAATCAGGATACTTACAGTCTAGTGAAACTTCTAGCGAAGAGTACACTGACCCACCAAGGCAGGCAGGTGTTAATTGTCTGTAGCTTTTATCTTCTCAGATAAGTACCCAAGAGGACGTATATTACCATGGGCAGCTAATGACATATAATAAAAACATCACTATAAAGAATCCCCCCAGGAAAGTGTAGAAATATCGCACACTGGACAACACGATGATGATTAAGTGTTACTATAGGTAAATCTCACCACTTTGCAAAAATGGAAATGGTTTTAGGAAGTAAAAAATGCTTGTTAGAGAATTATATTAATAATGTAAGTAAGTGTAGTTTTCCTTGTTAATAAAAATTTGTGTGAAAACAATATAATATAATATTTTTAATATATATATATACATATATATATAATATTTTTAATATATATATATATATATACATATATATATATATATATATATATATATATATATATATAGAGCATAATTATTAGTATTATCATTAATACACAATGACTCCGTTGAATACATGCCTACCAATGCCGGAGTTATACAATGCAACATACTTTTCAATGAAAGCATGTTACTGAAATTGGATCCTGCTTTGCTGGGGGTTTTTCACCTTCCTCTGATTCAACTGCAGGTATAGGATTGTGTATATGGGATTGTATGATTCTGTTTTCTTGTTTTTTATTGGTTGAGCCAGATGGACTTGTGTCTTTTTTTCAACCTGACTAACTATGTAACTGAAGCAAATGTATACATTACTGTATATATCTACAGGGCTCCATTTGTTTATAACCCACCTAGGAAGTAGCCTAGGGCAGCAGGGTTACCAGGGCAGCATAAAGCTATTTACACATTCCAGAGTTTTCAAAAAGAATGTCATAGACACTCATTAGGAATCTATCTTCTGTCCATGTGACAAATGGAACAACTTGCGACAGATTCATGCACATGTTGGTAAAGTATATGTAAATCTGTCACAACTCTAACAGAGCTATTGCAACAAAAAAAATATTTCTGAACCCACTCCCTGCCAGCATCACTAAATAATAACACTTTCTCAGTAGGTACAGTAAATTGTAATCTAACACTTATAACCAAACAAATAATAGCAAAGACTTAACTTCTGACAACATGCAATATATATAGATCAAAAGCAACTGTAACTATTGTTCCAGGAATACTTTATATCACAAAATCAAAGAAGTGATATAATAGTTAGGGATGAGCTTCGAGTTCGAGTCGAAGGTAAGTTTAATTTGAACATCACTCGTCGAATGACGAACAAATGTGCTTCTTCGCGGGAAACTCGAGTTTCCCATAATGAAGCGCATTATGTGATTGGCCAAAGCATGCACCCTGACCTTATGCTTTGGCCAATCAAATGATCTCTGCCATGATTGGACTAAAGGCAGGCTGTCTTTAGCCAATCATGGCTTAGGGACCAAGTACACCCCCCACACTTCATAAAGGCTGCTCGCGCAGCCGCAGTGTGTAGTGTCGTTGTGTGGGTGATGAGATAGGGACAGGCATGCAATTCAGGCAGGGCAAGAGTCGTTTTTTTTTTTTTTGAGTTTGTAAGACAGTGGAGAGACAGTGCTAGCAGTGTAGTTAGGGGTAGGTTTCTGTGTGAGGTAGGGATAGATTTATTTCTTTACATCAGATACCAGTCAGAGTATTGTTCTTTGATCAGTTGTGGAACATTCTATAATATTCACAGACCTATAGGGTTCTAGATCAATGAATACTCTGACTGATATCTGAAGTGATCTATAAACAATTTGGTCTGTGAATATTATAGAATGTTCCACAACTGACCAATGAATACTGTGACTGATATCTGAGGTGATCTATAATCAAATATGCCATCTGATCAAATTTGCCAGACGGATGGGGAATAGGACTACCACCCATCTGTTTTTGGCGGACAGTATCGGATTGGATGGCGGCAAGTGTCAGGGGACATGTGTTCACTGATATCCACTGCTCCATAAAGAAGACTGGGGGGTCCGATCAGGTACGCCTGAAAAACTGACCTGATCAGACAGCCCTTGTGAAAGGGGCCTTATCGCTTTCTCCGGATTTTGGTATTCCCAGAGTGGGAGGGAACAAATCTCTAACTCAGTGTCTTGCTAAAAACCAGCAGTGAATGGGGTTGATTATTTACTAAAACTGGAGAGTGCAAAATCTGGTGCAGATGTGCATGTTATCCAATCAGCTTCCAAGTTTTTCTGTCAAAGCTTAATTGAACAAGCCTAAATTAGAATGGGATTGGCTATTCTTCACAGCCGCACTAGATTTTGCACTCTCAAGTTTTAGTAAATCAACACCTATGTGTCCAGGCATGCACATCCCTTATAATGATATTCTTGGGCATAGCCCAGGGCTCCTATCAGGAGACAGGTGTGGGCTTCAGCCAAGCGACAGGAGTTCTCAGCATATCAGTCAGAAGGACTCTACCCAGGGACTGGAGGCTCCCAGTCCAAGAGACAAATGGCTGCAGGGACAATGTGTGTGTGTCCAGCATGGCAGACAGATACCTTGTCCAGCCAGATATCTGACAAAGACAGCATGGGTCATTGTTGTGTGCTGTGGAACAATGGTGCTGCAAGGGAGTAGTGTGTGACCAAGATACTAGCCCAAGGTTTTTCTAGCCTGAGTGTCCGTTCACACCACAAAAAAGGCCTCTAGATCCATTTAGGATAAATTTCTTCATGCATATTTTAAACGCATTTTTGATGCGTTTCTGGATGCATTCCAGATGCTTTTTTTTCTTCTTTGTACCTTTTTTTTTTTTTTTTTTCCACTGTACTGGGGTCCAGTCTTTTTATGATGCTTTTTACCACATTTCAGTACAGTTATGTGCAGGAAAAATAGCAGCATGTTGTACTTTTTTTTTTCTCTAACTGAAAAGAGCTGGAATTCACTGCGCTGGTGTGAACTATGCCTATGGAATCCATACAACCTACATTCCATGTATTTTTAATGCAGTTTAAAAAAACACTGCACTGCACGTGGTGGGAACGGGCTCTGAAGGGGAAGAATTTCAGCATTTCCTTACAAGGCGGGGGGGGGGGGGGGGCCTGAGAAAAACAGATGGCCCTGAGAAAAACAGATGACCAAAAGGCTATCACACAAGTACTTTGTGTACCTAGAAGAATTAATGTTGGTTTGAAGCCAAAGGATAGGCATACAAAACATTGGTTTGATTTGGATCTCTCTTCTGTTCATTTACTTTCCATTTTGTTAATTCATAAAAATAAGGAAGATCTAACATATGAATTTAGAGACCAGGCCTCTACCTCACATAAGATATGGGCCTGCTTGTTCGCCTTTACGTTCTCCTCTGCATATGCGGATATTATGTCCCAATCTGAATGATCATCTCTAACACAGCAATAACTATTCTTGTTATTATTTGTTTAAAGGCAGGCTCTCAACACTCCCCCCCCCCTCTCTAAAAATCTTTCCTTTCTACCCTATTCTTTCTCCCCCACTTCTTTATTTTCAAATTTTTCTTTCTTGACCTAGGCTCTATGCCTCTTTTCAAACACACTGTTTTTGACTATTGATTGGTTTAAGGTTCATGTCTGAGTTTATGCCAGAGTTTATCTAGTCCGAATAGAAATATAAGATTTGAAGACCTAGTACTTTTGAACTATGTATAGTACACTTTGAAGGTCATATTGCAATTGTGTATTATGACTTTTCCTTACACAGCTCCCCCCACACCTGTATACACTTAACACACCCACATCTGTACACATTTAGACCCCCACTCCTGTATACACATGACACTCTTGTACACTTGAAGCCCCATCACACCTGTATACACCCAGCACCCCCTTACACCTGTATACATGTAGCCCCCTCACAGACCTGTGCACACACAGCGCCCCATATACCTGTTGATGTGCAACCCCCTCACACCACACATCACACACTGCAACACCCCCCCCCATAGACAAACCGCTCCCTCCCTTCTGCACTCGTATACACAACCCCTACTTGCAAAGAGGATCTTCCTACTCCAAGCTCTTTCCACATGTCACAACTGAGACACAGAGTGGAGTCAAGCACAGTTCAGAACACAGGCAGCACACATGAGGAGTGCACATGCAGCAAGTGACCACAGGCGGCAGTAATGAGCCCCATGTGAGCTCAATGACACAGAGCAGCAACAGTCAACTCCTCTTCTGTAGCGTGCATAAAGAGAAAGGAAGGGCTGCCATGTGGTACCCCTACCCACATGAAAAAAATGCACCAGAGGCAGCTGCCCCTTCCGCTCTCTCCCTTTTTACTGCCCCTGTTGGCAATTGTAGTAAATGGCATCTAGGGAAAGTGGTTATTCTGAGTGGCCATTTATAAATGTCCTTTATACTTATGTTGGTAAACTATTTTGGCAAATTATGTTGGCATTGGCTCACCCTATGCCTCTGCTTGGGCGGTAATTAAACAGCAGAGAGAATATGATAGCTCAGTGGGGAGGATTCCCCAATCCACCTCAAATGTTTGGATGGGAGAATCTGGCTGAACCAAAAAAACTGCACGATGCATGGCCAGTTTAATCCTGTCAGCTATAGTTCCAAAGCCATGCAGGGCATTATGATATAAATGTTCTTCCAGGGCAATCTGCATAAAAAAGTGCCTGTTCCTTGCATCCTGAACCTGCCAAATTCCCCTCAAACCCAAATCTCATCCTTAATTGCAAAACACTAAAACCAATAACTTAAATCACTGCATAAAGTTAGTAGAGTAAAATAGCTCTACAAAATATCCACACAGTTTAGATTTTAATCATGCCTAGCTTATTTTATTCATAAAAGCAATAACATTTTTATTATATTTGGTGATATTTGGTTTTTAAATTGCATTTATTAGCTAATTTATACCCAAAAAAGTAAATATCACTCAGCACTTTCTACAGAATGTGAACAAATAAAGGTTTTCTTTGTCATGTCATTTAAAAAGGAACCCACTTTTACAATCTGGCTATATAAACTCAACAACTTTACTCTTCACATTGACAAAAACATCTGGTACAATAATACCATCTGGAATAAAAGATGATTTAAAAGCTACCATCTGCAGACACTACTAATTATACTAATGATCTGTTATATAAAGAAAGTGCCATACACTTGAACAGCTATTAACACTTCAATTTAACGTGTTAGAAGAGAGACTTGAAGCTTTTCACAGTTTATTTCACAAGAACACATTGCCAGTGCTAAAAGGACTCCTGTGGGTCTCATTATGGTTACCTATCCTCTTGACAGTCATCAAGGGTCCAAATGATTCCACAGAGCAATTGGCGCTGAAATGTCAGAAAACAAATACTGCCAAGGGACTTTGTGTTTTGAAAGCATCTATTTATTTTGTGAAACTTTTACAGTGTATAGTTCAGGTAATGTTTACCTTTGAATGACATAAAATTACAACTTTGGATGTATTTCAAAAGTTTTTAGATCTTCACATATATCATCATTAGAGACAAACCTAATATGCACTGTTACTGTAATAATGACACTGGCAGGTAAGGGGTCAACACTATGGGTGATCAAGGGGTTAAATGTGAGCCTAGGGGAGTGATTCTAATTGTGGGGGGGTGTGGCTTCTGAAATGACCATAGAGACATGTGATCCTATATAGAAGGATCACATGAGCTCTGTGATCATTTCAGGGAGAAGGACGGCCGGCTGTGTTCCCCACGCATGTTTGCCCCCTAGCCTCCTGAATGCGAGCGACGTAGACCTATGTCGCTTTGCCCAGGAGCGGCTGCCTGCCACAGTAAATCTGCAGGAGGCGGTCGTTTAGTGGTTAAAGGAGCAGTGATTTTAACGATGCCTAAAGTGAAACAATAAAAATAAAAAATTCCTTTAATCGCTTCTCACTGAGCACTTATACCCCCTTCCTAACCAGGCCAATTTTCAGCTTCTAGTGCTCTCACATTTTGAATCACAATTCACTCATATGAAATTGTTGTCCTTTTTTCACACAAATAGAGCTTTCTTTTGGTGGTTTTTAATAATCACTGTGTTTTTTATTTTTTTGCGCTATAAATGAAAAAAGACTGAACATTTTCTAAAAAAATAATTTTTTCTTTGTATCGGTTCTAAAAGTTTGCATTAGTAAGTTTTCTTACTGTTATGTTATACTACTACATATCTTTGGTAAAAACAACCCAAATACGTATATATTGTTTGGTCTTTGTGAAGGCTATAGAGTCTACAAGCTATGGTGCCAATCATTGAAAATTGATCACACCTGATCCTATTTCTTGAGGCACTAACAAGCCAGGAAAGTACAAATACCTCCCCAAATTACCCCTTTTTAGAAAACAGACATTACAAAGTATTTAGTAAGAGGCATGGTGAGTTTTTTTGAAGTTTTAATTTTTCCCAGAATTCTTTGCAAAAATTAAGATTTTATTTTTTCCACAAATTTGTCATATTACCAAGATATTTCTCACACACTATATAGGCATACTTGCAACTACACTCCAAAACAAATTCTGCTACTCCTGAGTATGACGATACCACATGTGTGAGACTTTTACACAGCCTGGCCCAAAATGCAGGGAGCACCTTCAGGCGTTCTAGGAGCATAAATTACATGTATAATTTCCTAACAACCTATCACACTTTTGAAGGCCCTGGAGCCCCAGGACATGATGACCCTATTTTAAAAAGCAAACACCCCAACACATATTCTAGGAGGCATTATGAGTTTTTGGAAAATGTAGAAAAGAAAATGAAAACACATTTGTTTTTATACACAAAGTTGTCCATTTATAAGATATTTCTAACACATAGCATGTACATAGCAAAAATCACACCCCAAAATACATTCTGCTACTCCTCCTGAGTATGGTGATGCCACATGTGGGAAACTTTTACACAGCCTAGCCATATACAGAGGCCCAACATGCAGAGAGCACCGTCAGGTGCTCTAGGGACATTAAATTACAAATCTAATTTCCTGACTACCTATTACACTTTTGTGAGGCACTGTAGAGCACTGATAAGCACTATAGTTGCACTGATGTGGCACGGATGTGCACTGATGTGGCATGGATGTGACATGGGTGAGCACTGATGTGGCACAGATGAGCACTAATGTGGCACAGATGAGCACTAATGTGTCATAGATGTGGCATGGATGAGCACTGATGTGGCACGGATGAGCACTGATGTGGCATGGACGTGTCACGAATGAGCACTGATGGGGCATGGATGGGCATGGATGAGGCCTGGATGTGGCACAAATGGGAATGAATGAGGCATAGATAAGGCACAGATGGGCATGAATGAAGCACAGATGGGCATGAATGAAGCACAGATGAGGCACAGATAGACATGAATAAGCCACAGATGGGCATGAATGAGGCATGGATTAGCACTGCTGCGATCTCCCTCCTTTCCTCGCACGCTGTACTGATCGGTGTGTACAGTGTGCAAGGGGAGGAGGGAGTTGAACTGGACATGTGCTGGTTTGTTGGCGGGTCCAGAGAACCTGCCAATCACGGACACTTCCATGTGCATGTGCCAGGGGGTGCGCAGGAAGCACGATTCTGGGAGGACCTCATTGTACACCCTCCCAGAATAATCTAAACGTGCCTCTAGCTATCATTCTGCTATGGCCCGGTTGACAAGTGGTTAAATATAGTGGGGTCACTTTAGTCTGTAAAGTGGGGCATCTGTACCATGTATAGAACCTGATGCAGCAAAACTGACATTTAGAAAGAAAAAAAAGTGACAAAATTGATTTTTCCCTGCAAGCTTTCTTTATTTTGTAAACAATGGCTTTGGGAGCCAATCTGTATGATGAAGCTACAATTTAGTGCACTCAGAACAAGATTAGAGAATTATTTGGATAAATTCTAGTGTCTCTTTGGCAGACTTTGGATGGAAATAACACATTTTTGTACCACAGTGAATAAGCCTTATGTGAAGAAGCTAAATTATAGTAAACTAGTGTCACAGACTTTGGATAGAAGTAACAGGTGCATAAAAATTGATACTCTTGATGAAAGCAAGAATTGGCCTTGCTGTAAAAATGTGGAATTTGATGCCCCTTTCACACATGTGCTGAAAAAATTGGTCTTGGTTGTTGTTGGTGCCTTTACCCCTTTACCTTCTAGAGGTATTCATGATAAGAGCAAGAGTTGGTCTTGCTGTAAAAAATTGCAATTTGTTGACCCGATCAAACAGTTGCGGACAAATAAGTCCTTGGGTTGGTGGTGCCTTTACCCCGTAACCTTCTAGAGGTACTCTTGATGAAAGCAAAATTTGGCATTGCTGTAAAAAAAATGTAAATTTAAAGACCCTGTCAAAAAGTTGCGGAAAAAATTGGTCTTTGGGTGTTGGTGGTACCTTCACACCATAATCCTACAGGGGTCAATTTGATAAAAGAAAGAATTGGCCTTGCTGTAAAAAAATGTAAATTTAATGCCCATGTCAAACAGTTGCAGAAAAATTAGTCTTTGGGTGTTGGTTGTGCCTTCACCCCGTAACCTTTTAGAGGTACTCTTGATGAAAGCAAGAAATTGCCTTGCGGTAAAATATTAAAATTTAATGCACCTGTTAAACAGGTGTGAAAAAATTGGTCCTTGGGTGTTAATTGTACCCATGAAACCTATACCAAAAAATTACTTCAAGATAAAATCAATACCCACAAAGCTAGGCAGCCTAGACTGTCTTTGAGATTTGAGATCCCAATAACACTTAATCAGTGACATCAGAAACAGGGGCTTAATAGCTGTTGCTAATCCAGGACTGATTTATTTTGACAAATGTCAGACGGTCAACAAGGTCTGTGGACAGACGCGCTCTCTTATCTGTCACAAAACTTCCGGCAGCACTGAATGCCCGTTCAGAAGTCACGCTGGATGCAGGACAGCCCAGCAGCTCATTTGCATACAGGACAAGTTCTAGCCAGTAGTCTATTCTCATGACCCAGAAGGCCAGTGAATACACTGCTCTGCACCCATGGTGTGGGAAAACTGCACTGCATTAGTCTGAATGGTCCAAGCTGACCATTAAATACTAATGACTTCTGAACTCTTCGTTAATTACTACTGACCCTGGAACACTGCTTCACTTACTACTGATCTCTGAGTAATTTCTGAGCTCTGCGTCACTTACTACAGAGTTCAAAGATCAGTGCTAGGTGATGTAGAGTTCAGAGGTCAGTACTAAGTGAGGAAGAGTTCAAAGGTCAGTGCTAAGTGAGTTAGAGATTAGGGGTCATTACTAAATGAGGCAGAGGTTAGGAGTCAGTGCTAAGTGAGGCAGAGGTTAGGAGTCAGTATGTAACAATCCTACAGGCTCACCTGAGTCAGAGGACTGCTGGCCGGAGTTAGGAGTGGAGCCCAGTGGCAAAGACCGCAGGCAGGTAGTAGGTGCTGGATACCGGATGGACACCGCGTAGTACTCTGATGAGGACACGGGTTCACCTGAGGTGCGGAAACTAAGTGCTAGCTGGTTTTCACTAGAGCCCCTAATGGTGGGGATAGACTGCGCTGCAAGCTAACACCAGGACGCGGTCCTCAGGATCACCCAGCCAGGCAGAGTGCAGGTTCGGTCCAAAGGCAGAGGAGCAGACAAGGGAATACCCAGAGAGAAGTCAGACGAGCCAAAGGTCGGGGCGGGCAGCAGTAAGCGTAGTCGGACAATCCGGATCGGCAACAGAGGTAGCAGTTCAGTAGATGGGGACAAAGCAGAAGAGTAGTCGGTAGTCAATTCCTGGTCAGCGTTGGATTTGTGGTAGTAGATAAGAGCAGCAGGTGAGGAGTAGCTTGATCAAGGCTCAGGAGCTCAATAATCAGCAAACTTGAGTGCACGGGGCTGGACTTATATAGGGAAGTACCAGGTGTCAGGAATCAAGGGTGATGAGCAAGGCTTGGCAAGACTAAGGTTGAAATAATAGGCTTCAGGGAGGAATGTTCAGGGAGGAAAGTCCAGAGAGGACGGTAGCCTAGTAAGCAGGGCTACCGCCTGGGATGTGGCTGGTCACGGGTTCGAATCCCGACACAGTACTAAGTGAGGCAGAGGTTAGGGTTCAGTATTAAGTGAGGCAGAGATTATGAGTCAGTACTAAGTGAGGCAGATGTTAGGGATCAGTATTAAATGAGGCAGAGGTTAGGAGTCAGTACTAAGTGAGGCCGAAGTTAGGGATCATAGATAAATGAGGCAGAGGTTAGGGGTCAGTGATAGGTGAGGCAAAGGTTAGGGGTCAGTTCTAAGTGAGGGAGAGGTTAGGGGTCAGTGCTAAGTGAGGCAGAGGTTAGGGATCAGTGCTAAGTGAGGCAGAGGTTAGGGATCAGTGCTAAGTGAGGCTATCACATACCTGGTGGAGATTGAGCTGTAGAGGGGGCTTCTCTTGCACCTCCTGTCCAACACCCCTGGTAGAGATGACAGGCAGTGTGGGGCACAGAGTGGCATTAGGGCCGGTATAGCAGGTGGCGTCTTGACAGGAGACCGATGGCCGCGGATCACCGAATAAGCATCTGGAACTGGAACTCTGTAATGCTGGATGAGAATGCAGGAGCGAAGCCGTAACACAAGCCAAGGAGTCGTCAACAGCCGGGCAGAGCGGGTACAGGAATGTGAAACAGAAGCAGTTTCAGGATGCAAGCTGAAGTCGGAACACAATCTGGCAGCGGGGTACAAAGGCATAAGACAGGAGCAAGGTCAATCACAGGCCAGGGTCACAGGTAGGCAGGCAGGGATCCAAAGGAAAGTCAAGGGCAAGCCGGGTCAACACAGGTAAACCAGAAGCAGGTCAGGACACAGCTAAACAGGAACAAGCTGAAAGACCACTCAGCAATATGCTCCTGTCACTGCTCAGTTTAAATAGGTAGGAAATAGGTATGCAGAGGTTAGGAATCAGTGCTAAGTGAGGCAGAGGTTAGGGGTCAGTGCTAAATGAGGCAGAGTTCAGTGATCTGTGCTAAGTGAGGCAGAGTTCAGAGGTCAGTGCTAAGTGAGGCAGAGTTCAGAGGTCAGTGATAAGTGATGGATACTTCAGAGGTCAGTGCTAGATGAGGTAGAGTTCAGAGGCCAGTGCTAAGTGGGGGAGAGTTCAGAGGTCAGTGCTTAGTGAGGCAGAGCTCAGAGGCCAGTGCTACGTGAGGCGAAGATCAGAAGTCAGTGCTAAGTGAGGCAGAGTTCAGAGGTCAGTGCTAAGTGAGGCAGAGCTTAATGCTAAGTGAGGCAGAGTTCAAAGGTCAGTGCTAAGTGAGGCATATTTCAGAGTTTAGTGCTAAGTGAGGCAGAGGTCAGGGGTCAGCAGTGACACAGAGTGCAGTAGTGACAGTCTCTCTCACCTCTTTCTTCTGTTCTCTGTCTCCCTGGACTCTTAACAGTACTTAAGATACTGCAGCTCCAACTCTTGTCCTCTTTCTCCTATTCCCTGCTCCAGTAGACAGAGCTAAATTACAGCTACTCATAGCCCTACCAACTGGAGCAGGTAATAGGAGAATGGGGAGAAGAGCCAAAGCTGCAGTACCTCGAGTACTGTGAAGAGTCTCAGGGAGAAGAACAGACATAAGGGAATCCTATTTCTGTGTCTCCCCTTGACCACTCCAAGTGCCACCAGAACCATCTTGGTTTCAGCCAAGTCCTAAAGCAGGCTAAAGTTTCTGTGAGTTTTTGCGGTTGTTTAGGAGCCTTGTGAAGCCTGGACACGTTGCCTGCAGGTGGAGGAAGAGAAACAACCCTGAATGGGCGTGTGAACACTCTCAAAGTCACTTGATTGCCGCTCCAGAGCTGGGAAAGCAGCAGAGCTCTATTAAAAAGCTGCCATCCACTGAGCTGACGGGACACACCCCCTGTAGCGTAATTCTTTTCCCCACTTGGTGATGTATTATCGATTGGTACATTTTTTGTCGAACAATTGCATGGGAATTATGTAAAGATTTTATGACCTGTGAATCCTCCCACTCTCCAACTGTATGCATTTCTTATGCTCCTGGGGTTACATTTTACTAAGCACATATGTTGTCATGATTGTTTATTTTTGTGCCATAAAACGTTGCATTTTGAGAATCAGAATGAGTGCGCTAACATTTAGAAAGTCAAACGATTGAGGGTTTTTTAACGGTTTTCTAACTATCTATAGCCAATTTAACAGAGTCTATTGCTGATCATTCTCCAGTACTTCAAAAGAGCTTTGAGGAACAAGCAGAAAGGACATTCCAACAGTTTTTATCTGGTTTGAAGCCACAGGTGGACTGTTAACAATGGGCAGGAAGTTCCTTCAGACCCCAGAGCAACTGAAAAAACTTTTTTTTTTTTGGTTGGAATTATGCTGGAATGCCCTGTGAATGTTTGGATTTGCTGGACAAATCAAAGTGGATGCTGCTACACTAAAACCATCATTTGGTAAGTAGACTCATTTTTTATGGTTGCAGTTTGAAGCCGAACCCTTACAAAATTGAATATGTAAATACATATCTGGTTATTTTAAGAAACTGCAGGTCCTATTATGTAACAGGCCCACAATGTATGATGTTGACTCATTGACAAAATTATTGTGGGTTCAATTGCATGGAGAGCACTTTTCAATAAGCAGGCAGTCTCTTATAAACTTTTTGTCTTTCAATTGATTTCTATTGAAATTTTACAATAAACATTTTGGTACAGTTAGCAACTTACAGTTTAGTAATGTCTTTATTCTATGCAAAAGCTGTATATGACTACTAATTAATAATTGATAGGGAGTGTCAAGAATAAAGTTTTGGTGAGTAAAATGTGCTCACTGGACTTACAGCTCAAAGTGGTATTAAACCCAAAAGCAAACATTTATTATATTGCAAAAGAAAAGTGGTTGTTGATATACGACTGACAAACATTCACCCAGCGCTAAAAGCCAAATAAATGTTGAATTATAAACATATGATACAATTACACTAATAGCAGCTGCTGTAAAATATCCAATATCCAAAATAAAATGCAACAAACACTATGATGTCAAATCAATCAAGTAACCCCATAGAAATGGGCACTCACCAGATATCTGATAGGGATCATTTATATGGGGTGCACTGATGGCGTGGTGGAGGATACAGTATAATCTTACCCATATGAGCACTGGGAGTACCGCCGATAATCAAGCTGCATATATTGAGCTGATTTGAAATTCCTTTCAGCAATATATGTACTACAACTTTCCTTATGGTTTCTGTTCTTATTGTTCAAAGACTATACTCAATATTGGGGACTTTCTAGTCATTTACACTTGATATGTGTAGACATATGAAAGCGCCGCTGAATGCAATGTTATTACTTGATTGATTTGACATCATAGTGTTTGTTGCATTTTATTTTGTTTATTATATTGCAGCTTACTATTTCTTAGATGTGATGGCTGAATTAATTTCCTTTTTTAGTCTTTGTTTCTTCTATTTTCATCTGGTGATCCAGCCAGTAAGTCTATTTTCCAGATGTATCAGTTTACAAGGATGGGACAAACCATTTAACACTGTCAAGGGTGCTTATAATGATCAGTTTTATTTATGTAAAACCTTTATCCCAAAAGGAAAAAAACTGTTTGCTGTAACTGCTTATAAAGTAAGAGCTGGAGTTTGGTTTCCATTTGTTAGTGTATATAAATCTGCTATTACATGTAACACTTTCCTCCTTTCCATACTAACAATGCTGCTGTCAAAAGGTGCCCCCTGTGCTCCTTCTTCCAGAGTGGGGACACCGTGATACAGCAGGTGTGTTACTGACCGAATCACTGATGCAGCCACCGCATCTAATGACTGGATTGGAAAGCTGCAATATATTACACTTTTGGTTTTGGGGTTAATGCCTCTTTAAAGAATAGAAAAAGAAGTAAAAGAAGATGTAGCCAGGAGTTGGCTAATATTGCCTGCCTATTCAGGAGAAACTGCAACATTGCTACAGTGTGGCTGTTTCCCTTGCTGGGATTGGTGAACGGGCACTTGCCCATCTTCCTAAAACAAAGGACCCTGCATGCAGACACCATTGTCTTGTTTCATTGACTTAACTTGTAGGAGAATTCTGTGCTACACTTACTCTTTGCTGAGCAGTGACAGTGTTCACCCTGCTAGTCAGGACACCACCAGTATACTTTACACCTCCTTGCTTGTCAGGACACTTCAAGCACTTCACCAAAGAGCTTGCTGAAGATGCAAGACCTTCTTTCCTCTGAGAGGCGACAGCATATCCCCCGCCCCCGCCCAACAAGAGATAAAAGCCATTGGTGCCATAAGGGCCCACACTTCCACCCAGGACTCTATTCACACTATAAGGTGTGTTACTGACCAAATCCCCAGGTGAAAACAGAGGGGAAAAAAATGCAGCCACCACATCTAATGATTGGATTGGGAAGCTGCAATATATTACTCTTTTGGTTTTGGGGTTAATACCTCTTTAAAGAATAGAAAAGGAAGTAAAAGAAGATGTAGCCAGGAGTTGGCTAATATTGCCTACATATTCAGGAGACACTCTGCAACATTGCTACAGTGTGTCTGTTTCCCTCTAGTGCCCAGTCTGCATTCTATGTCATCACATCCTCCATTCAGGGTGAATAATAACTAAGACTGGAGCAAAGCATATTGGGAAATGTAGTCCAGAAGATCCAAGTTCTATACCCAGTCAGACTGGTATGAACTATAAATCCTAGCCGGCAGGGGAAAGTAGAACAGAATGTTGGGAGAGGTCATACATAGCCTGTAATGGGGAGGAGTCAGTCTCTTGGGACCACGGGCTGGATCTGCAAGCAGTGACTCTGTGCTAAATTGTGCTGTGGCCGAGTTGTGGCCTGAACAACAGGGAAAAAGAGAATGCTGGAGCATCCACTGCCAGCCACCTCTTGTCATTTAGTGGCAGCCTGGGGGCCGCTCTCATCACACCTACGCCAGATCCAGCTGAGCTGTGTTGTGGTGCGACACGAGGTCAAGCACCATCGCTTGAGCCAGACCCTGCAGGAGCCTTCATGCCACTCTTCAATACCACAGGTCACTGGGATGGGTGAGCAGGCACTTGCCCATCTTCCTAAAACAAAGGACACTGTATCCAGACACCATTGTCTTGTTTCACTGACTTAACTTGTAGGAGAATTCTGTGATACACTTACTCTTTGCTGAGCAGTGACAGTGTTCAACCTGCTTGTCAGGACACCACCAGTATACTTTACACCTCCTTGCTTGTCAGGACACTTCAAGCACTTCACCAAAGAGCTTGCTGAAGATGCAAGACCTATTTTCCTTTGAGAGATGACAGCATATCCCCCCACCCAACAAGAGATAAAAGCCATTGGTGCCATAAGGGCCCACACTTCCACTCAGGACTCTATTCACTATAAGAGCTGGTCTAATGACTTAAGTGTCATATTATTGTACTGAATTAAATACAAGATTAATACAGTTCTCTGAGACTGTGGAGTCAGGGAACAGGCCCTTTCTGCCTGTATCCATAGAGCTCAATCTAGGCAGAATTTGCTGATTCTGTGTAAGTGTCTATATTTTACTGCAATTGGTTTTTGCTGCTTGACTGTTTCTGCTTTCAGGGTTATTTGTCAAAGTGAATTCTGTTATTGAATATCATTGCCTTTAATCTTTCAGTAAATAAAATTCACCTGCTTGGTTTAACTGTGTATGTTTCTAAGCACTTTTGTTACCACAAGAATGTCAGAACCCAGAGTGTCAGAGGTGACGGAGGACTTGAGGGGCCCTCATGGGGTAGCGCTGCAAAAGGAAAAAGAGGTAAAAAGACAGAGAGAGCATGAGTGTCGATCACCTTGTTCAAATTCCCAAGAATTAACCTGTGGTTAGATCCCAGGGGATGGCACGGTAAGTAGGTTTTCTGCATTGTAAGAGGAGAAGAGAAGAGTAGTAAATATGGGGTTAGTCCTAGGATTACTTATATTGGAGTCATGTATTTCAGAATCTTAAGGTTAAGAAAGTCTATCATTCACAATTGTAGCAGTATTTCCAGGTCTTATGCCTGATGTGGGTCTGCCATTGTTACCGGTGACAGCTCCAACACATTTGAGTTGTGACTCCCGGTGTGAAAACTGAGACAATGTCCATTCCAGCATCTTTGTTTTGTTTTATTGTATTTGGGGGATGCGAGAAGGGAATGAGTGGGATACTCCTCTGGCTCAGCTAGGTACACTTTGGGACACTTGAAGAAAAATGCCTGTTGGCGCTGTCTTGACGCCAGCTGAATGCCGACCAGCGCTTCCTGACACCTAAAGATACTGTAGTACTGAAACTGTGCTGGAACCTCAGGACTGTAGAACACTTGACTCCTGACTAGAGTTGAGCGAATACCTGGATGTTCGGGTTCGACCGAACTTGAAAAAAAAGTCCGGGTTTGTGAACCGGACTTAACCTGAACTTTGTCCCGATCCCGAACCCCATTGAAGTCAATGGAGGCCCGAACTTTTGAGCACTAAAATGCCTCTAAAACAAACATGGAAAGGGCTAGAGGGCTGCAAATGGCAGCAAAATCATCTTAAGAGCATGGCAAGTGCTCTGCAAACAAAGGTGGATAGGGAAATAACTTAAAATAACATAAAAAACCGAAAAATAAAAAATAATCATCTTGAATGATGTAGGAGGAGGACAAGGCCCATATGGAGTAGGAGGTTGAGGTGGTGGAGGATATGGCGGTGGATATGGCAGTGTAGGTGGAAGCGGCGGCGGCAGTGGAGGAGGAGGACGAGGTAGCCAACACTCGGTTTTGGTTTTTAATTAAAAATCATTTTAAATTCGGGTACACCCCAAAAGAGTAAGAAAGATCAAATCCAGCAATGGCTGGGTAAGGCCGGTACACATGTCTATTCTGCACAAGGTACGGACAAGTCCTGTGGGATCCATGCCTGGTTCATTTTAATGAACGTGAGCTTGTCCACATTGGCTCTGGACAGGCGACTGCGCTTGTCTGTGATAACGCCCCCCGCCGTGCTAAATACCCGTTCAGACATTACACTGGCTGCAGGGCAGGCCAGCACGTCCAAGGCGTAAAGGGAAAGCTCAAGCCATGTGCCCAACTTGGAGACCCAGAAGTTGAAGGGGGCAGACCTATCATTCAGTAAGTCTAGGCATGTGCACACATACTGCTCCACCATGTTAGTGAAATGCTGCCTCCTGCTAAGACGTTCCATATCAGCGGCTGGTGCTGCTGCTTGTTGTGGCGAGCTGACAAAGCTTTTCCACATTTCGGCCATGCTAACCCTGCCTTCTGAGGTGCTGGCAGTGCCCTGGCAGCGTCAACGACCTCTTCTTCCTCCTCCCCTGCCTTGACCTTGTGCTTCCACTGTGCCCCTGCTGTCAGGTGGGAATGCCACCAGCAGCGCCTCTACCAGTGTGCGCTTGTACTCGCGCATCTCCTGCACGGTGTGTGGTTTTTCACCCAAACAGGCAAGATTTACCCCTTGCTGTGCTGAAGTTGGTGGTGAAGGTGTTACGCTGACCAGAAGAGGAGGCGGTAGAGGATGAGGAAGTGGAGTAGGAGGAGTTAGGAACAGGAGGCAAACTGAAGTGCCCTGCAATCCTCGGTGGTGGAAGCACATGCGCCAAATTGCTATCCGCCTCAGGCCAAGCCGCCACTGCATTTACCCAGTGTGCTGTTAGGGAGATACTGGTCCACGTATCCGTAGTTAGGTGGACTTTGCCACAGATGGCGTTGCGCAGTGCACACCTGATTGTGTCACCCACTTGGTTGTGCAGGGAAGGGATGGCTTGGCTGGAAAAGTAGTGGCGGCTGGGCACGACGTACTGTGGGACAGCCACCGCCATAAGGCTTTTAAAACTCTGCGTCTCCACCAGCCGGAATGACAGCATTTCAAAGGCCAGGAATTTTGAAATGCTGGCATTCAGGGCCAGGGATAGCGGGTGGGTAGAGGGGTACTTCCTGTTCCGCTCCAGTGTTTGGGAGATAGAAAGCTGAACGCTTCCATGGGACACTGTGGAGATGGTTGTTGGTGACCCAGGTGATGGTGTTGCTGGTGGATCCTCTGTTTGCGTGGGTGGCAGGTGCCACTGGCACTACAGAGGTGGATGAAGAGGCCGAGACTGCAGCAGCAGAAGAGGAAGCAGGAGGAGCCAGAGACCTTTCTTGGTTTTTGAGGTGTGCACTCCACTGCAGCTCGTGCTTTGCACTTAGATGCCTGGTCATACAGGTTGTGCTCAGGTTGAGAGCGTTTATGCCTCACTTCAGGCTCTGATTTCACAGCATGCAAACCACTCGTGTCCTGTCAACATCACATTGTCTGAAGAACTGCCACGCTAGGGAACTCCTGTGAGCTGGCTTTGGTGTGCTTGGTTCCTTGCTGAGTTGGGCAGTAGCAGGCGTAGTGTCTAGGGCACGGCTGCTCCGCTTTTGCACCCTGCTCCCTCTTCTGCTGTGCTGGTGGCTCTGTGTGACTACCGCCTCTTCCTCCAAACTACTCAGGTCACCTGCATGACATTCATTCCATGTGGGGTCGAGGACCTCATTGTCCTCCACATCGTCTTCCACCCAGTCTTCACCCCTGTCCTCCTTGTCGGTCTCCACAATTCGGAATTCTGCAGCAGTTGGCAACTGTGTTACATCATTATCCGAGACGTGCTGCAATGGTCCTCCCATGTACTCATCTGGAGACATAAATGTTGGGCATCGGTGCACTTAATCTCTTCCACTTCTAGGGCAGGGATAGGTGGATGGCCCTGGGAAACCATGGTCACAGAGTCATCAAAAAGAAGAAGAGACTGACTTAGGGCTCAGACTGCTTGGCTGATTTGCAAGGGGGTGAGGTGAAAATTTGATGGACATCTGCTGCAGGTGCCAACTCTGACCTTTCAGCTGAAGACTGGGTGGGAGACGATGAAAGTGGAGGCACTGTCAGCAACCCAATCTACTATCGCCTGTACTTGTTCTGGCCTCAACATTTGTAGAGGCACATTAGGCCCTGCCAAATACTGCTGCAGGTTCTGTCGCCTACTCGCAGCTGAGAAAGGTGTTTCACCTGTGCGTGTAGCTGGCACAGATTGACCAAGTCCTCTCCTTGCAACAGGAGCTCCACCAGCAGCACCACGACCCAGGCCACGTCCCTTATTTGACCTTCTCCTCATATTTATAGAATTTTGGATCTTCCCCAAAATAGGTTTTTATTGCAATGCGCAATACAACAGTATGAAATGGGTGTATGTCACTGTAACATATGCTGACAGGGCCGCAATCAACTTTTTTTTGCCCCTACGTGTTTTTTTTTTTACTGCAAAGCGCAATACAACAGTATGCAATGGGTGTATCTCACTGTAACATATGCAGACAGGGCTGCAATCAACTTTTTTTGCCCCTTAATGGGTTTTTCTATTGCAATGCGCAATACAACAGTATGCAATGGGTGTATCTCACTGTAACATATGCGGACAGGGCCGCAATCAACTTTTTGTTGCCCCTAAATGGGGTTTTTTATTGCAAAGTGCAATACAACAGTATGCAAGGGTGTATTCCACTGTAACAAATGCGGACAGGGCCGCAATCAACTGTTTTTGCCCCTAAATGTTTTTTTTTTTACTGCAAAGCACAATACAACAGTATGCAATGGGTGTATCTCACTGTAACATAAGAGGACAGGGCCGCAATCAACTTTTTTTGCCCCTAAATGTTTTTTTTTTATTGCAAAGCGTAATACAACAGTATGCAATGGGTTTATCTCACTGTAACATATGCGGACAGGGCCGCAATCAAATTTTTTTGCACCTAAATGTTTTTTTTTTTTACTGCAAAGCACAATACAACAGTATGCAATGGGTGTATCTCACTGTAACATATGCAGACAGGGCCGCAATCTATTTTTTTTGCCCCTAAATGTTTTTTTTTATTGCAATGCGCAATACAACAGTATGCAATGGGTGTATCTCACTGTAACATATGCGGACAGGGCCGTAATAAACTTTTTTTGCCCCTAAATGTTTTTTTTTATTGCAATATGCAATGGGTGTATCTCACTGTAACATATGCGGACAGGGCCGCAATAAACTTTTTTTGCCCCTAAATGTTTTTTTTTATTGCAATACGCAATACAACAGTATGCAATGGGTGTATCTCACTGTAACATATGCGGACAGGGCCGCAATAAACTTTTTTTGCCCCTAAATGTTTTTTTTTATTGCAATACGCAATACATCAGTATGCAATGGGTGTATCTCACTGTAACATATGCGGACAGGGCCGCAGTCAACTTTTTTTGCCCCTAAATGGGTTTTTTTATTGCAAAGCGCAATGCAACAGTATGCAATGGGTGTATCTCACTGTAACATATGCGGACAGGGCCGCAATAATTTTTTTTTGCCCCCAAATTGTTTTTTTTTATTGCAAAGCTCAATACAACAGTATGCAATGGGTGTATCTCACTGTAACATATGCGGACAGGGCTGTAAACAACTTTTTTTGCCCCTAAATGGTTTTTTTATTGCAATGCGCAATACAACAGTATGCAATGGGTGTATTCCACTGTAACATATGCGGACAGGGCAGCAATCAACTGTTTTTGCCCCTAAATGTTTTTTTTTTTACTGCAAAGCACAATACAACAGTATGCAATGGGTGTATCTCACTGTAACATAAGCGGACAGGGCCGCAATCAACTTTTTTTGCCCCTAAATGTTTTTTTTTTATTGCAAAGCGCAATACAACAGTATGCAATGGGTGTATCTCACAGTAACATATGCGGACAGTGCCACAATCAACTTTTTTTGCCCCTAAATGGGTTGTTTTACTGCAAAGCGCAATACAACAGTATGCAATGGGTATATCTCACTGTAACATATGCGGGCAGGGCCGCAATCAACTTTTTTTGCCCCTAAATGTTTTTTTTATTGCAATGCGCAATACATCAGTATGCAATGGGTGTATCTAACTATAACATATGCGGACAGGGCCGCAATCAACTTTTTTTGCCCCTAAACTGGTTTTTTTTATTGCAAAACGCAATACAACAGAATGCAATGGGTGTATGTCACTGTAACATATGCGGACAGGACCGCAATCAATTTTTTTTGCCCCAAAATTGTTTTTTTTTTTATTGCAACGCTCAATACAACAGTATGCAATGGGTGTATCTCACTGTAACATATGCGGACAGGGCCGTAAACAACTTTTTTTGCCCCTAAATGTTTTTTTTATTGCAATGCGCAATACAACAGTATGCAATGGGTGTATTCCACTGTAACATATGCGGATAGGGCCGCAATCAACTGTTTTTGCCCCTAAATGGTTTTTTTTTTACTGCAAAGAACAATACAACAGTATGCAATGGGTGTATCTCACTGTAACATATGCGGACAGGGCCGCAATCAACTTTTTTTGCCCCTAAATGTTTTTTTTTATTGCAAAGCGCAATGCAACAGTATGCAATGGGTGTATCTCACTGTAACATATGCGGACAGGGCCACAATCAACTTTTTTTGCCCCTAAACGGGTTTTTTTACTGCAAAGCGCAATACAACAGTATGCAATGGGTGTATCTCACTGTAACATATGCGGGCAGGGCCGCAATCAACTTTTTTTGCCCCTAAATCGTTTTTTTATTGCAATGCGCAATACAACAGTATGAAATGGGTGTATCTCACTGTAACGTATGAATGAAAAGCTGATAAATAATTGTCCCCTTAATTGGTGCTTGTTGAATACAGTGTCTGTATAAACGCTCACAGTAAAATATGAAGGAAAAAAGTATTTCCTGTCAGTCTCCATGGCAGCCTACGTGTGGGTTAACCCCGCCTCCACTCCAAGGGTATAGGACCCCCCTCCCATAAATTTCAGCTCTCAGGTACAGCAGGTGTTCCTTTTTTGTCCTCCTCCAAGGACCTACAATTCTGATGTCTTACTATTGTCCGGCTTACCTCAGGATACTTTGGATGGTGTCTGCATGTCCAGGGCCCAGCCACGGGCGGGTGAGTGACATTTAAATTCCCCTGCTCTCTGCAGTTGACTGAAGCTTGGCCGGCGTTTTCTGACATGGGTCTGAAGATTCGCATTACATCTCTTCATGGCAGCGGTATTTGTTATTTATGTATACCTTGTTTGTCTCTTTTTCTATCACTTTGCGGTGTTTGTTTGGCCCCAATGGCGCTGGAACGATTCCAGCAACCCTTCCTCTTCCTCCTCTGCCTTCTGCGACCAATCGGTGGACGTTTCCTAGTCCCGCACATGCGCAGTACGTCGCGAACTAAGCCGAGGCTTGGTACGCGCATGCGCATTAGCGATCACGGCCGCATCACCGCTGTCATTCCGGCGGGAGATTTAAGCAGCTGACGGTTCCCCTGTACTTCGGGAAGTACTGTGGGCATTGCGGCAGCTTCCCTGTGTCTCTGGATTCCTTGCTACAGGTATGTGCAATGGATATTTGACTGCAGAGGGGGAGGGGGGGCGGATGGTTTGCTACCTCACAACGTATCACTATCTTGGTGTCTGATGTGTATTACCTTTCTTTATCAGTCTGGTTGTTGGCCTGAAGTAGGGATCCTGCGTCACCGCCCTCCTGTGGCCAGCCCTCTCACAACAGGTGGGTGCTGGCATTTTTCAGGGGGGGGGTAGGGGAGAGCCAGCTGGTCCCTGTTTCATGGCTAAATCCAGTGTCTCCCTGATTTTCTCTTTTTCCATCAGCTCTTCCAGGCCTGATTTATCCCAAGAAAGAGACCCTGTCAGACCTCGTGGGAGTTCATCCTCCAGATCAAAGCGCCATGAATCTCCATCAGGGAGTAGGCAGCAAGGGAGACGCTATAATTCCTCCCCCAGACACCACAAACAACACCAGAGTCACCGCACATACCAGAGAGCCTGTTGGGGTTGTGGGGCGCATGTCCCGGAGGACAAGTCCCTATGTGAGCTATGTTTTGCTCAAGCAGCCGGTGAGAGGGTGCACGAGGACCATGGATTGGAATCTCTAGTGAAGAGAATAGTGCAACAGTCCCTGAAAGAATGGGGTACGGTCCCACCACTTGGTCCCACTACGTCCAGTTCTCCAGCGGAAGTGCAGGAAGATCAAGGCCCCTCTCAACCGAGCATTACTTCTGCAAAATCATCTGACAGTGATTCAGAAGAAGAAGGGGCAGTGGGCGGCTTTGAGTTTGCCCTGGTTTCACCCCTGATCAGAGCCATTAAGGAAGCTCTAAGATGGGAGGATCCTGTGTCTCCCCAGAAAAAGCAGCAGAAGTTCTTCAAGCACCTTGGCAAGGAGCGTGTCAACTTCCCTTCCCTCTCTGAATTACAAGAGGTGATTACTAAAGAGTGGAGTAAAGGGGATAGTAAGTCTTCCCTATCTTCCAAACTTGGGAAATTATATCCCTTCAAACCTGAAGATGTCGCCCGCCTGGAATCTGCTCCCCTTGTGGATGCGGCAGTTACAAGATTAGCAAAGCATGTCCCTTTGCCCCTGGATGACGCGGTTTCCTTCAGAGATCCCTTGGATAGAAAAATAGATCTAGACTTGAAGAGGATCTATGTGACGGCCGGAGCAGCCTGTAAACCCGTTATGGCATTAGCTACGATGTCTAAAGCCTTGGAAGTCTGGGTGTCTGATATTGAGACTAAACTTGGAAGCTTCTCGGAAGAAGCTGTTGAGAGCTCTCCTATTCATGAACTCAAGTTGGCTTCAGTATTTTTAGGAGAAGCATCTATTGATGTCCTGCGCCTTCTGTCCAGATCAATGTTATCTTCAGTGACGGCAATAAGGGCCTTGTGGCTCCGCCCTTGGCTTGCGGATCCAGCCTCTAAGCAGGCATGGTGTAAGATACCTTTCGAGGGTACTTCCCTTTTCGGGAATAAATTAGACAGCGCCATTGCAAAGGCTACTGGCGGAAAATCAGGCTTCCTCCCGCAGGATAAACGTTTATTTGGTCAGAAGAAGCCTCAATCTAGGAGGCAATACACTGAGAGATCGAGAGACGCCCGCTCTTACAAACCTAATAGAGACTTCCGGAGAAATTGGAGAGGTGGTCAATCTTCTACTCGGAGATCATCCAAAAATCCAGCGCCTGCTGGACAAGAATCCACTAAATCTTTTTGAGATTGGGCCCGTTCAGACATGCCAGGTGGGGGCACATCTTCTCCATTTTCAGCGTGTCTGGACGGCCTCAATCACAGACTTTTGGACCGTAAGGACGGTCTCTAAAGGCCACAGATGGTCATTTCTGGCAGATCCGGTTCCACGATTCATTCCAACTCACTTGCCCTGTCTAGAAGAGAGAGGAGAAGTCTTGCTCGCCTATGTAGATGCTTTGGTGGCTCAAGGAGCAGTAGTTCCGGTTCCAGAACAGGAAAAATTTCAAGGTGTTTATTCACCCCTCTTCCTAGTCCAGAAGAAGAATGGAGCCTGGAGGCCCGTTATAGATCTTACATACCTGAACAAGTTCATAAAGAACGAAAAATTCAAGTCTCTCTCAACTATTCAGAAGGCAGTACTGCCGGGTGACTGGCTCGCCTCAATAGACTTGAAAGATGCGTACTTTCATGTAACCGTGGCAACCGACTTTCACAAATATCTCCGCTTCTGTGTTCTGAATCGACATCTGCAATTCATTTGCCTACCCTTCGGCCTGTCTATCTCGCCCAGAGTATTCTCCAAAGTTCTTCTGGCTGTAGTGGCCTTCATAAGATTGAAAGGAATACATGTACATCATTACTTAGACGATCTTCTGCTGCTGTCTCAAGAGAAAGATCAGTTATTGACACACAGAGATCAGGTCATTTCGACCCTCAAAGAGTTTGGCTGGCTGTTAAACCTACAAAAAAGTCAGCTGGAGCCCACTCAGCGCCTAGTTTATCTTGGGGCGCAATTCGACACCGTCGAGAATTCAATCTCTCTCCCATTAGAGAAGATACCGGTAGTGAGGGAGAGAATCCTTCCAGCTTTTTCTTCTCCTCGGCTGAAAGCCTCTCAGTGCCTCAAAATCATTGGCACCATGGTGTCCACGGCTCCGATGGTCAAATGGGCTCTTTGGCGTATGAGGCCCTTCCAGAAAGGGTTCCTACAACAGTGGAACCCAGAAGAGAGGGATCAATACATTCATATTTCCTCCAACATGAGATCCAGTCTTCTCTGGTGGCTGCAACGCAGGAATCTACTCAATTGTCACTCTCTGATTCCAGTCTCATGGACTATAATCACAACAGATGCCAGCAACTCAGGTTGGGGGGCTCATTGTCTGACAGAGATGACACAAGGAAAATGGTCTTTTCAGAGACACACACCAGTCTCCAATATACTGGAGCTCCGAGCAGCCTATCAGGCTCTTCGATCTTTCCAACACCCGGTGGAAGGGAAATCTGTAATGATTCGGATGGACAACACCACAGCAGTGTCTTATGTAAAGAGACAAGGTGGGACACGGAGTCTCTCTCTACTACGAGAGTTAGACCCAATTATGTCTTGGGCCCAGGCTCACCTGGTAGATATGTCGGCAGTCTACATTCCAGGTTCACAGAATGTTCAAGCAGATTTTCTGTCCATGGTCCAGTTGAACCACAACGAGTGGTCTCTCCATGTGGAGTCGTTCAAATTGATCCTGTCGCTGGGAGTATCTCCCGAAGTCGACCTGTTCGCCTCTCCTTGCAACCACAAGTTGAAGAAGTATGTCACGAGAGGCAAATGCCATCAAGCCTACGGGACAGATGCACTAACTGACAGGTGGGAGTTCAGCAGGGCATATGCCTTTCCTCCAGTACCCATCATTCTCAAATTTATGCAGAGACTTCAAGCGGAAGATGTAGAGGTAGTGATGGTGGCGCCTTTCTGGCCGAACAGGCCATGGTTTCCGCTGCTCCTACAGCTAAGTTACCGGGACCCGGTCCCTCTTCCCCTCAGACCAGACCTGCTTCTTCAGGGAACATCAGTGCACCCCTGTCCTGCAATTCTCCGGTTGACGGTCTGGTTCTTGAGAGGGAAAGGTTGGAATCGCTCGGCTGCCCATCTACAGCCATTTCCACCTTGATGAATGCTAGACGACCAAGTACAAACAAAGTATACTGCAGAATCTGGTCAAGATTCGTGAAGTCTGCATATCCAGAAGGTATGTCTTCCTCAGTCCCTGGGATTCAAGAACTACTAAGTTTTCTTCAGGCTGGTCTGGATATGCCCCTTTCAGTGGCAACTCTAAAAGTCCAAGTTTCGGCATTGTCTGCCTTCTCTGGGGTCATGTGGGCCCAACACCCACTGATTCAACAGTTCTTTAAAGGAGCAGTCAGGCTCAATCCTCAAAGAAGACCTAGGTTTCCAAAATGGGATCTACCTCTTGTCCTAAATGCCCTCTCAAAAATGGGCATAGAATCCTCTTCTTCTATCAAGGATCTGACCATCCGGACTGTCTTCCTGGTGGCCATTACTTCGGCTAAAAGGGTCTCTGAGTTAAGTTCCCTCGGCTGTAGAGAACCATTTCTGACTTTCTTCCCAGATCGGGTAGTGCTGATACCCATGCTGAATTCAAATCCGAAAGTCACCTCGGTGTTTCACCAGAATCAGGAGATCGTCCTGCCTACTTTCCGGTCATCTGATGAGTCCAACCCTCATCCGTTGGATGTAGGAGAGTCCTTAAAAGTCTATCTTCAAGCAACTGCACCATTCAGGCATTCTGACAACCTCTTTGTCCTGTTCTGGGGGAAGAACAGAGGTAAAACTGCTTCATCCAGGACTATCGCATCATGGATAGTGGCAGCTATCCAGCAGGCCTATAGAGCTGAGGGTCTGGCTCCTCCGGAGGCGGTGACGGCGCACTCTACAAGGAGTATCTCTACTTCCTGGGCGGCCTCGCGGCACGTGGCTCCAGATGTGATTTGCAGAGCGGCTTCATGGTCTTTGGTCAATACTTTTATGACCCACTATTGTGTGGAGCTTGCTTCTCTTATTTCCCGCACGTAGGCTGCCATGGAGACTGACAGGAAAACGGAAAATTCCTATCAAATACTTACCGTAATTTTCCTTTCCTGATAGTCTCCATGGCAGCCGGAGTTCCCACCCTCTCGTCTTGGATTCGGCTAAGATTTGGAACACCTGCTGTACCTGAGAGCTGAAATTTATGGGAGGGGGGTCCTATACCCTTGGAGTGGAGGCGGGGTTAACCCACACGTAGGCTGCCATGGAGACTATCAGGAAAGGAAAATTACGGTAAGTATTTGATAGGAATTTTCAGTTTTTTCTTTTTTAAATGCAGATTAAGCAGACACATATGCACTCAGCTTGCAGTAAATGCCCGCTACACACTGCACGCCTAACAGGTTGGATACTGTTGTTGTTCTATTCCGCTATTGAATAAAAAAAAAAAAAACCCGTTTGAATGAAAAACTGAAAACATTTTTTTTCCCCAAAATACTGAAAAATAATTATTTCCCCCTTACATTGGTGCTTTTTGAAGAGCAGGTTAGAAAAGCAGTGTCTGTCTAAAGACTGTATGTCAAAGTTAAATATGAAGGAACATTTTTTTTTTTTATTTTTTAAATGCAGATTAAGCTCTCCCTAGTATAGTTATAGCAGAGTGACGTGCGGCGCTGTGTGACTCCAGCTTATATAGAGTCTGGGTCACATGCTGCACTGGCCAATCACAGCCATGCCATTAGTAGGCATGGCTGTGATGGCTTCTAGGGCACACTAGTTAAACGCTTGTTGATTGGCTGCCTTGCACCTGTTGAAAGCGCGCCATTAAAACCGCGCCAAAACATTAAATAACCTTACCGAACAACGGACAGTACCCGAACATACAGGGAAATGTTCTGGTTCGGGCGGGTACCGAATACCCAAAAGTCCGGTACGAACCCGAACAATACAGTCCTGGTTCGCTCAACTGGCTGAGGTAGCTCTGTGTAGATACTTGTGCTCCTGCAACTCTTAACCTTGTACTCTTCCCACTGTACACTGACTCTTCAGGGCCCAAACTTCAGGTGTCCCCTTACACAATTCAGGGTCCTCTACCTAGGTACCCCCTCTAACACTTCAGGGTCCTCTGACTAGGTACACCTTCTAATACTTCACGGTCCTCTGACCTGGCACTCCATTTGACAATTAGCTGACTCCTGGATCCCTAGAACCCTCTCCGGAGTAGTCTCCTCTGACACTAGGCAGACCCCCAGGGGCAGTCCACAGTACTCACGACCTTTGTAGACTTTGTAGGCTTTTCCCTCTCTCTCTTCAGGCTAAGTTCACCTTTGTTCATCTTTTTTTTTTTATTTCAGGTTCCCTATGTACCAATAAAGCATTAATGTACTTCTTTTGGAAAAACAGTTTTTTTTATTAATTCTTCAGACACTTACCTCACTGTCTTCATGGATGTTTCCAAATGTATCCATTACTTCTGCCTTACTTCCTGGGCAGACTTTAGGTAATGGCACAGGAAGGAGTTGATCAGATGACCTCATTAGCACACACCCTGCATCATCTACCCTCCTACCTACAGATGTGTTTGGGGCCGTTATCATGTTGGAATACTGCCCTGGGGCCAAGTCTTGGAAGGGAAGGGATCGTTCTATGGTTCAGTATGTCACAGTACATGTTGGCATTCATGGTTCCTTCAATGAACTGTAGCTCCCCAGTGCCAGCAGCACTCATGCAGCCCCAGAGCATGACACTCCCAGCACCATGCTTGACTGTAGGCAAGGCACACTTGTCTTTGTACTCCTCACCTGGTTGCTGCCACACACGCTTGACACCATCTGAACCAAATACGTTTATGTTGGTCTCATCAGACCACAGGACATGGTTCCAGTAATCCATATCCTTAGTTTGCTTGTCTTCAGTAAACTATTTGTGAGCTTTTTTGTGCATCATCTTTGTAAGAGGCTTCCTTCTTGGATAACAGCCATGCATACCAATTTGATGCAGTGTGCGGCGTATGGTCTGAGCACTGACAGACTGACCTCCCCACCCCTTCAACCTCTGCAGCAATGCTGGCAGCACTCATACATCTATTTCCCAAAGACAATCTCTGGATATGACGCTGAGCACTTGCACTCAACTTCTTTGGTTGACCATGGCGAGGCCTGTTCTGAATGAGACCTGTCCTGTTAAACCGCTGTATGGTCTTGGCCACTGTGCTGCAGCTCAGTTTCAGGGCCTTTGCACTCTTCTTATAGCCTAGGGCATCTTTATGTAGAACAACAATTCTTTTTTTTGGATCCTCAGAGAGTTCTTTGCCATGAGGTGCCATGTTGAACTTCAAGTGACCAGTATGAGAGAGTGAGAGCAATAACACCAAATTTAACACACCTGCTCCCCATTCACAACTGAGACCTTGTAACACTAACGAGTCACATGACACCAGGGAGGGAAGTTGGCTAGCTGGGCCCACGTTGGACATGTTCACTTAGGGGTGTACTCACTTTTGTTGGAAGTGGTTTAGATATTAATTGATGTATGTTAAGTTATTTTGAGGGGACAGCAAATTGACACTGTTATACAAGCTGTACACTCACTACTTTACATTGTAGCAAAGTGCCATTTCTTCAGTGTTGTCACATGAAAAGATATAATAAAATATTTACAAAAATGTGAGGGGTGTACTCACTTTCGTGAGATACTGTAAATCCTGGACTGCTAAAATCCAAATTGTGAATGACAAAAGTTCATATAGTCCATGAGGTACTATGTCAACACTAGTGGCAGCTCCCTTGAGAGTGAAGCAGTTCTCTGGAAGGCAAATGAAGGACAACAAGGTCTGCCAAACTAAGTGTAACAGGTAAAATCAGAAAGGCAATTTATTAAAAACGTCAGTCAAATGGCTACTCACATAATGTAAAGATCAACAGGCATGTATATAAAAAGGGTCCTTGGTCATTTAGGGAGGACCTGGGATCTATCACAGCGTGTTTGGTGATATTCAGGCAGGGTAGATGGATGAGCCAGCCAGGGCCCTGCTGCACAGTGTGACGTGTCCTGACATCACATCCAGCACGGCTCTGAGTGCGTTCCACACTGGTTCTCACACTGTGCAGCAGGGTCCTGGTTGGCTCATCCATCTACCCTTCCTGAATACCACCAAACATGCTTTAACAGACCTCCCTGTGTGACCACGGGCCCTTTTTTATAGATGTAGCACCCTCCCAGGTATGTGCTAGGCAAAAGCATATATGTGAGCCTGTTCTGCTTATTAGGAGGGTCTAATCTGTTAGTTAGCCTGTCACGTGCTTCCAGGTGTGACCTGTTGAGTCTGGGGAGTCTCCCCACTGTATACAATGAGGGACCATCTTGGACAGTGGAGGAAATCTAGCCAATAGCACACCAGGGTTTATGACTGTCCCAGTGGGTGGGCATTGCTGCAATGCATCCTGGGATTGGGAATAATTTCGGAGGGGGCATGTGACAGGGTGTCTTTGGGCAGGAAGCCAGGTCCCAGGAGGAGGGTGATGGCTGTCTCTCCTCCTGTTGCTGAGGAAGGTGGTCCAGGCAGTCAGCCTAGGGACCAGGGGTTGAGCTGTGCTGCAGGAGGATACAGTGTGCTGACCAAGTGGAGCTGCTGGGCAGAATACTTCTGGAAAAACAGTATCATGAGTACTCAAGCATCTGTCCAGGGGTCTGCCTAAGAGAGGGGACCACTCCAGAGAGGTCAAGGGGATCAAGGAGCCAGCTAACCCGGAGTGTTACAGTAAAGGGGGTGCCAAGTTGTAAAGCCCTGAAGATTAGTGGTTAAAGGGGGCGTCTACTATTAAAGTCAGCTACCTCAGGAAAGGAGTGCCTTAGGAAGCTAATAGGACTCTTTCACAGTCAAAGGTGAAATATAGTAAGCGGCCTAGCCGTGACTAGCTCAATCAGTGTTAACCAGCGTCAGTCAGCGTTAACCAGCGTCAGTCAGCATTTTTTGTACAGTCCCTGCCTTTTTGTGCATAGTTCAGTTATTGGAGTATCCCACTCATCCCTTCTCCTATCCAAGTTACAAATAAAAATACAAAAAGCAAAGAAACTGGACTGAGGTAAAAACACTTGGAAACATGTCAGAATGGTCTACTGTTGCTTATGGTAAGCCAGGGGAACCCACACTCAGCAGCTCCCATGGGAGTAGTGCTACATATACATGCCTGTTGATCTTTACAATATGTGAGTAGCCTTTTTTCTCTGATGTTTTTATTAAATTCCCTTTCTGATTTTACCTGCTACACTTAAGCTGGCCATACACTAGCCGAAAAAATGTTCAAACTCATTTTCGAAAAACGAAAAATAGGCCATGAGAGCAGACGATCGTACCATCATGTAATGACCGAATGTTGAACAATAAATCGTTCAATGGACATAAATGAATCAGTTTTTCGTTCAGTTTGTCACATATGCCTAGTGCAAACAGTTCGAGCGAGAAACACATTAACCTTTCTATTTATCGTTCATTCGGCAGAATTTTCCAAACTGTTCCTTCGATTTTTCAGCTCTGAAAAGTTAAAATCGATTTTCTATTTGTGCCCATTAACTCTACGGAAAACGAACAGACCAAATGACAGATTTTCGAACTACTTTTTTGCTAGTGTATGGCCAGCATTAGTTTGGCCCACCTTGTTGTCCTTCAAAGGTGAACTTAGCCTTAAGGTTTGATTTTTTTGAGGTTTTAGTTAGAAGCACTTTGCTTTGCATTTGCAAAATATTTTTTGTTGCATTGCAGTATGTTATTTTACATTGTTATATTGTTTCTATATTTTTTGTCCTGTTAGCAGTGTCAAACCTACAGTACAATGTGTGTGATTTCTGAAATTCATATGCAGGTTTCCATCTCACCACGAGAGGGGGTAAAATGTCCTATAGATATAGGAAAAGCTTATGCTTCTGCAGCTCTAAAGGTTTCTTTATTTTTGGCACAGAGCAGTAATACAAAAGGGAACTTCTCTCCCACACAAAGACGAGTACCCACTTGTAACAGCATGCCAATAGCACTATACATCAAGACAGCATTGCCTCAGGCTTGTAAGGAACATAATTGACTGGCTAGAGCTTTAACTATGTTTATTTCTTTCTGATAGGGACAAACAGTGCAAGCTCACAGCACTCTCTTCCTGTAATCTTCAGAGAACACATTACTAAGCTAAGGCAGAGAGCATTAAGTAGTATAGTGAATGGGAAGGAGCTGAATGGTAAAATATTACAATCCTCTTATCCTGCCTAACAGAGAGGAAACGTTAAATGAAGATGCATATATACACAATTCTACTGCTATTTGTTACATCAGTGAACATGGATCTACTGACATATAGTCATAGTGCTGTTCTGGATGCCCAGGGTAAATATAAAATAAGTTGGACCCACAAGGACGGCACCATTACCTTTCTGCTTCAAGTGGAAACGTTGGGCTATGTTGGATTTGGATTTTCGCCAAATGGAGCCATGGCATCTTCTGATATAGTTATTGGAGGGGTTTACAGAGGAAAGCCCTATTTCCAGGTATGCATTAAGCACGCACATTTCATTTTATATTTATCTTTTGTGTTGCTAAAGTCTTTGTTTAACTGATTTAATAGGCCTCCAAATGCTAGAGTTTTGTAATGGATTTTAGAACTGTTATACATATATAAGAATTCTAAACTGTTTCACTTATGCCGGAACCTTTTTTTTTAACTGATGAATTTCACTGTTAGGAAATGAGAATGTAGAATCCCAATACAATTAAATGGTATACTTTTAAATTATTTTTTGAAAAAAGGTATTTTATAACTAATGAGCATATAGGTCAGTATATAGATACAAAATGGTGCAAATAAATATAACAAGATTCATATAAATTATTCAAGTCTAATGCCAAATGGATATGACAATAATGAACAGTAATGTATAAATGGATACATTTGTCTACATTCGTTTAGAGTTCCTGTGAATATGAATCACAAAAAAATCATTGCAATTAATATTATTTATTAATGTAATCATTAATAGCAAAATATTGATAAACAAAATGATAATTTTTCTAGAAAATATTAATTGATTAAAGGGGATAAGGTGTATTGCAAAAGTTTTACAGCAATGTTTAAGACACATTGGAATTGTTTTACAGGTTTAGAGTGCTTGCTTGCTTGTATAGTCACAGAAAAAGTGTGATATATTTGTATTGCTCCTAACTCTGAAATTGCTTAACCTTAAAACGTGTGTAAGATTTAATTTTGGGGTAGAGAAGGGAAAAGACTTAAGTAGTTAAGACCCATGATAGTTTTTTTTTTTTTTTTTATTTGTCTTTGTCTTGTAGGGGAAATTTTACCCTCTACTTCATGTAACAGAGACACCGTAGGAAGTAACAGGAAATCTCTCCAAAGTGAGGAAATGTCTCCTTCTGTATAGTTGTTACAATAACAGGTTTATCCACTTTAAGATTTCCCTTTCCTGTTCCTATAGCAAGTCTAACATTTTGGATCTGCCATCACTTTCTACACTATTGACAATGCTCATTAGGAGAAATAAGGAGGATGAATCTCCCCAGCAGGCACACAGAAAACTGCAAGCTGGCAGAGGTTCTAACTATAGCCTGTCATATCACATTTTGAAATATCCTAACTGAAAAGTTTACTTGAATAATTGTTATCAAACAGCTCTTACTCTTACAGCTCTTACACTATTGTGCAAGTATTCCAGACAAATGTCTAAATGTTCAAAGGAGTTTCACTAAACCAATCCATTTTTGGGCATATAATTTTCCGTTTTCAGGGTCTGGCCTGACTATTCATTTGCCAAAAATGATTAATAAATCAAGCTGAAATCATTCATTACTATTGATGGTATTTAATATATGTGCACACCTTATAGAGAATCTCTCCTTTTACCCATTCAATATGCATGCCTCCGAATTTTTGAACATGAGAAAGAAGGACACCTTGGGATGGAGAACACATGGGCATGGAGTGTGCTGTGATGAAAATGGGCATGGCTAGAGTGCAGTGAATATTGGGCAAGGGTTAAAGTAGAATTCCAGCTAAAGCTTAACTAGTCTTAAAAGCCCCCCCCCCCCCTCCTAACACCTATACTTTCTAACCTGTGTAAAAATGATGTATATACTTACCTATTTTCAGCTCACTCTGGTCCATTTACATGATCTGGCTCCCTTGTGTCAGCCAGCAGCCGGTCCAGGGGAAAAGAAGTACTTCTGACAACAGCTGCACCATGGAGCCTATGGGTGGTGTCATTGATTTCAGGTTTCACAGTTTCTCTCCATTCCCCTGCAGCTGCCATTGGCTGGCATGTGGGGAATTACATGACTGGAGTGGAGCGGGCTGAAAATAGGTAAGTATATATATATATATATTTTTTCACAGGTTAGTTAGGATAGGTGTTTTGGGGGGGGGGGGCATATTTAAAATTAGCTAAGCTTCAGCTGGAATTCTTCTTTAAAGGAGCAATGTTAAATAAAGTCATACCTACATTATGTATGCAATGTACCCACAGCATACTCTATAATTACTAAACTATGTGTGAGAGACCCATCTATATTAATCTAACAGAGAAGAAAAAAAACAAAAACTGAACATACACCGAGAACTATCATTTTGTCTGAGCTTACCTTAACTACCTCAATACTGGGCACTTAAACCCCCTTCCTTCCCAGACCAATTTTCAGCTTTTAGCGCTGTTGCATTTTGAATGACAATTGCGCGGTCATGCAACACTGTACCTAAACCAAATCTGTGTCATTTCTTCCCCACAAATAGAGCTTTCTTTAGGTGGTATTTGATCACCTCAAGGTTTTTTCTTTTTTGGTGCACAAATAAAAGAAGACCGTAAAGTTTGAAAAAAAAAAAAGTTTTTTTGTTTTATGTTATAAAATTTTGTAAATAGATACGTTTTTTCCTGCACTGATGAGGCCGCACTGACAGGCACTTAATTAAAAAAGTTACAAATTACTCAGCAAGGAGCAACTATTGGGAAAAGAAAGCACTTTGGTAATGACTATGTAGTTTGTAGAGTGAATGCGCAAATTCTATGTAAACACAGCACAGAGTGTGGCAGTCAAAACAATGCAACATACTACATAATGTGCAACAGTACAGAGCCCCTTACATTCCTAATCAGTGGGAGGAAAAATATTCTCAAGCATCAGCTGTGGGGGCATTTCCCTGAAATCAGTGGTCCCTGGAAAGAAAAAATATCCTGGCATCAGTGAGTGTCGCAAAATGCCCTTTATCAATGGTAAGTGGGAGGAAAAATCCCCAGAGCTGGTTTTTAGTGGGAACAAAATATGAGAACATTAGTGTCCAGCGGGACGAGGAGAAGATTAGTGATGACTAGTACGGGGTGGGGGAGAGCAATAATGGGCATTGGCGGTTGGGAGGGTAATAATATTTCCCAGCGTAGTGTGGGGAAGAACATTAGTGACCAGCAGGGGTTGGAAGAGAACAGTAGCGTTCATAGGAGGGTGGGAAGGAACAATAGTTCTCAGTGGAGGTGGGGAAGGACAAAAGTGCTCAGCGGGGTTGGGGGTAAATATTAGTGTCAGTGAAAAAAACGTGTCTTTTTCTGGAGTCTGTTTCCAATGTTGTTGTTCTCTCTTCTCCTTCTGCTGTCGGGACTATACAGACTCTGTAGGGCATAAGATCACATAGAGTCTGCCTACAGCTTGAACAGGAGTTATGGTGACTGACTCTTGGACACAGGATATATAAGCATTGTATTAAAATCCTGGGACAGTTCCACAGAGCCTGGAACATTTGGGAGGTACAAAAGTGACAGATTCTCCTGAAAGTCGACTCCCTCACTGATACTTACCGTTTCCACTGCTTTATTTACCTGAAGGATCATGAAGTCTAAACCCTGTGTAAGATCCATATCAGTGTTTACACAGGGTTAGTGACCTGCTCCCTTCCCTCACATGTGATGATGTTACTTTTTCTAGGAAAAAGTACTGACCTTGTGACCTCTTTGCTATTATTAACAGAGACAACAAAGCAAATTGTACCGCCCAGGCTGGTAAAATACTAGCCAAAAGGCAGCTTTACCTGCATGAGAATGCTTGGGCCAGGCACTTGGTTCAATAGGCCTAAGAAATGCAACTTAGGAGGAAAAGGAGAAAATTGTGGGTGTTTATGTATGTGTTTAGGGGTGGCGGAATCTGTCACTTTTCCCTGACTAAGATGAAAATCTCACTTTAAATAACATTGCATTTCAATACAATGAGCTAGAATAGACGCTAAAGAAAACCTGTCATGCATGGCCATACTAGAGAAATGCACACAGACTACATTTTAGCATATCGTTAATGTGATACCAACTTCATAACTATTATTCTATATGTAGCACTACCCCCTCGTAGGGGTTGCAGATGGCAAGGTTCCCCACTGCTGCAAAGCCAGGCCACAAGTAACTTCCACACTTTCCTCAGAGGTAAGGAACAGTCTTTGAGTCTTGTTTTGATGTTTAATTAGGGGTCATAGCTTGGATGGGGAAAAGGAATTATGGGATGCCCAACTTGACAGCGACAAAACCAGGGACAACTTCCTCCCTATACACAACTCTTTACTCTGTACAACTCTAATTGATTCCTCTTCTTTAGTTTGTACAGCTCTGATTGATTTCTTTCTTGGCAGCTAACAGTCTCTGTTAGCAAAATAAAAGCCCCTTACAAGCTAGGAACTCTCAGTTCTTTTAGAAAGTAGCACAATGTGTTGTGAACTTCATCCTGGAGTACCTTCAACTTCCTTGTAGACACTAGTCCCAGCTCTACTACTGCAGGAAATCCTAGATCACCTGGCTGCTTTACCACCAGCCTACCTGGCTGCTTCTTCACCAGTCTAGCTGACTGACTCTCTTCACCAGTCATTTGATTGACTGTCTTTACCAGTCTGCCCGAATGACTGCTCCAAAGATCTCCTAGGGCAAGGTTGGGGAAGATTTAAGCACACCGCTATCTTCAAATGAGACCTGCTACATGTGGCAGTCTCTCCCCTTGTAAGTCCCTGCACTGTGCTGTAGTATTTGCACTGCCCTCCTTGCTCCTGCTGCCTCACAGGGAATACTCCTTACAAGCTTTTCCTGTTGTCGGATCCTCCTAGGCAACCACCTGAACCCACACCTGAGGCAGAGCACCCCCTTCCAGACTAGGGGGATCGCCTCAAGGGCCACTGACAGTCCCCTCAGCACTCCATCTCTATCTTCCACCCGACTCCCTTGCCAGCATGACTTATCCATATTTAAGGATTGGCTTAGCCACATGCCAGACCCACTGCCTGGGGAGTAACCAAACTCTCTAAGTATGCAGATCAATCCTCCTAGCCTCCGCACACTAACCACTAACCTGCCAAAACTTGTTGCTATGTGTCCAAGGGGCACAGGCACATCGAGATCGCACCGCTGCGCGTGGCCGCGGCGCGTGGCCGCGGCGGCGCGATCATGCTCCTTCTGCAGGACTTTCCGGAACGTCCGATCAGAAGGACGAGACTCCCACCCAGCCGTATATGTACAGTGGCCGGGTGGGAGGTGGTTAAACAACATAAATGTCCATAATAAGTGAAAAATCTTCCAACAACTGTCCACCACTCCCCTTCAGATGTCCACTTGTCCACTTACCAAATAGAAATGCCAAATATACTCATATTGGCAAAATAAGCAAATGCCCTCTCTAGGGTAATGGTAGTCTGCAAATGGTGTCCAATCCTCAATGATGTTACATGATTACCATGAGTGTAATAAAAGAAAATACAGATAGTGCAATACTGTTGATAAACTTTATTAAAACCCACATATAGTCCACTCACATACATAGTGGAATAGCGCATAAAAAGGCAGCAGGTATGCTACCTTTTTAGCATACACATGTGTTCGATCCGCCACGACCAGGTTTTGCCTGCTGCCTTTTTATGCGCTATTCCACTATGTATATTGTGATTGCACTATATGTGGATTAGTTAGTTTTAATAAAGTCTATCATTCGGTATTGCACTATCAATATCGATCCTCATCATTGAGGATTAGACACGATTTGTGGACTATCATTTACCCTAGAGAGGACATCTGCTTATTTTGCCAATATGAGAATATTTGGCATTCCTATTTGGTAAGTGGACAAGTAGACATCTGAAGGGGAGTGGTGACAATGATGCACGGGGTTTGGTGGACAGTTGTTGGAAGATTTTTCACTTATTATGGACATTTATGTTGTTTAATCACATTTGGAAAAAGGATTTTTTTTCTTTTTTTGTTTGATTTTCTATTGATTTTCATTTATTCACTCTTTTCACTGGGGTTATTTAATTTTTAGCACCACTATCTACTGTAATTATTTATCTGCGCTAAGTAGTTACAGTGTCAGTCTAATTACAAAGTCAATAATATATGTTAACAAACGGATGATGGCTTCATATCATTTTACATTGTTATTTTATTAATCATATCAATGTAACTTGAAAGCATTATTTTTTGTTATACGTTTGGATGCACGTTTATGCCATAACCACAGTGATCTGTTACCATTCAGCTCTGCAAGTTCCTGTAACAGAAAATGTCTGCTTATGAGAGTTATTGTTCAGATATGTTCAGTGCTTGTAAATTAATCTTTATTGCTTGCATATGGTGCTATTATTTTCCAAAAAAAAAAATTCAGGTTACCTTGAACAATGTTCCTCTGTTTTAGCTTAGGACCACAGTTCCAGAGATGATTCAGTTGTATTCTGCTGTGTAAAGTTACCCAGAGCTGTAAGATGTAGGCTACTTGATCCAGCCAAATCGGATCACAAACAATCTAATGTGCATTAGTCCCCCCAGATGCCTTGGCCTTGTTAGAAAGCCTTTCCTGATTGCAACTGTTCCCCCTTCAAATAAGTGATGCCAACAAAGCTTACCTGCAATGTGTTCCTCCTTCCCTCTCTATTTACATAAACTTGCTTGGCTGGCAGTAATAACCCAGTTAATGAAGTGCTGTCAGTACTCATAAGATTTCCTTTCTTCACTGTGATCAGCTATTTGCTCAAGATTTAGAATATGTATGGGTAGTCTTAGAAAATGTTGAGATTACTCTAGCTTCATACAGTATTTATCCTAATGTAAAGGTGGCCATACACAATAGACATTAGATGGTGGTTGGGTATTGAAGGATCCACTTGTTATGAGTAATGTTTTTTTTTAGAAACAGCTGTACAAGAACATGCATGTGGTGGAATGATTGCAAATGGTCATAGGAGTTATTCTTCTTATTATTTTTTTAATTTCTTTGCTTTCTAAAAAGCAGATGTTTTGATTTCAGAGCTCATCATCACACTTCTCTTCAGTCCTCCTTGTTCTCTTTCCACAGTAGGTTTTTAGTAGCTCCCAACTGTCTCTGATTTGGAGAGGCTGTCCCTGATTTGCAACAAAGTCCCTCTGTCCTTCTTTTCTCCTCATTTGTCCATCATTTGTCCCTTATTTTAGTCTGATCTATATAGTTGTATATAAAATGTACTATTTATCTTTCAAAAAGTGTTTTCTCAGTGCTAAACCTTTCATCCAATTTTTAAATTGCTGCATTTCTAAATTTCAAAAGACAGTATACAGCAATTGTAGAGGTAAAAAACAAAACACTTGCAGGTTGAACTAATCATTTCCTTGTATAATTCTCCTTTAAGGGTGCGAGGTAGGGGGTGTGTCATATGCCTATATACTTTTGCCAATAGGTGTCCCTCATTCCCATCTCAAAAAGTTGGGAGGTATGCTAGTAGCCAAGAAAAGTTTGTTACTATTGTGTGGGATGATCTCATTATGAGTAGAGTTGGGTTTAATGAATGGAAAACAATAAGGCAGTCAAAATATCTGAGTTTGCACATGCATTGAAGGGAGTGATAACAAATACATACATACAAATTTCTATTCCAAAATGATAATAAGGGATTTTATTAAGGGAATAACAAGGGGCTATTGTTGTTATAGGGGCTTCAATTGGCTCTTTTATCTTTAATGCATCAGTAAAGGAAAAGAAATATAGAAAATTATAAAACTGTTTTCTTGATTAGTGCTTTTCCCAGTCAATATGGTACTTGGGACAAGATTAATGGGGCACTAATTTATATATGAACAGCAAAGTGATATAGTGAGGTGGTATATTTACCATTGCCTGGAAATAATAAGATCAGCTGTTAGATTTAAAAGAGCCATCCATTTTCAATATTTTAACATTTCTTGAGATCGTTGTAGGTAGAAATTCTTCTGCATAAAAATATTATTACACATTTGCCAGCTGCCCAGTCACCTTAATGCATAGTGAAATCATTACAAGTATACTCGTATAAAAGAAAATGCCACCATTCCACAGTTCAGATTCCACAGAGATCAGCAAAAGCTTAAAGCGGAGTTCCGGGCAGAGAAACGTTTTTTTGTTGAACATACCCCCGGGACAGTCAGGGCTAGCACATTCCACAATGGCTAGCCTCTGATCTGTCCCGGTTCGCACTTACCTTTTAGAAGAAATACTTACTTAGAAATTTTCTTCCACAGCGTTTCCATCTCGGTTGTGGGCAGCTGAAGCCGGCGCGGTCCTCTTCTCTGTCTTCTTCCGCGTCTTCGTGTCCCAGAATGCACTGCACCGGCCCCTCTCGTCACTTCCGGCGCGGCGCCGCATTCCTAAACAGCTTCTGGGCATGCCCAGAAGCTGTTTAGCAGGGGAATGCGGCGTCGCCCGGAAATGACGAGTGGGGCCGGTGCGGCGCATTGATTCCTGGGAGCTATGACGTTTAGCTCCCAGGAATCATCGCGAGGCAGGAAGTGACGGGGTGAGCCTCGGCGCTGGAGGAGGAAGCTGTCATAGGTGAGTATTTACGATCGTCAATAAAAAGGTGAGTAAAGAAAAAAAAAAAAAAATAACTATCCAATTCCTTTTCAGGTGTGGCATACCTAGCGGAGGGGCACAAAAAAAAAAATCTTTTTTGTGCCCGGAACTCCGCTTTAATAAGCCACGGACTGGTCTGATCAATTTCACTTGTGGCCAGCAGTTAAACATGGAAGTGGGTGGTGCTGGGAAGATACGAATGAACACCTCATGGAATCTTTTGTACAGCCCCTTTATTACATTGAGTGTTTGTCAGTACTGCCCTACTTATAAATGATGATGAGTAAAGTTGTCATAATTCTAGGGCCTGAACCACAGAGCTACAAGTCAATGACTGACATAAATCAGTGTCACCAGAACTTCGTTTTGGCTCTGCTGGGATATTAACCCTCCTCTTATGTTAGCTTTCTGTTACTATCCATGATGTTAACGGGTCGGTTTTGACCCGTGTCTTAAATCAGCCATAAAATACCCTCGGAACAATTTTTTATTATCCAATTTGTTTCTTACCTCTTGGTTACCTTGTTAGGCTTCTTTATCCTTGAAAAGATTGGTTTTAATATTTTTGGTGTGACCCTTTAGACCTTTCTTTTGATAGCACACCTCTCATTTTCAAATTTAAAAAATGGTAAAATAAAGTCAGCAACTCTGAAATGTATTGTCCTATGTTTCTTTACTTTATTTAGAGCAGCAGACAACAAGGAAAATAGATATGCCCCTCCCTTACTACAGCTCACAGGGTTGAGAGGGGATTGGCTGTCAGTGTTACTAAGCAGAGAGAATGTTTATGATTTCAGTTTTGGCACTTATTAGTGTCCTATAATATAACTGGGTCAGAATTGACCCTAACACCATAAACGTCTTAATTTTCATCACACTATTTTATAATTTAGTGAAAAGGATTCTTTTTCTATTACAATGTTTAAATAGAGGTTCCTGACAAAGTAAAAAAATCTTGATGCAATAAACAAATTTATGTGATACTTATAGACATTCAAAACCTGAAAACGGGTCGGTTCTGACCCTAACACAAGAGGAGGGTTAAGCCCCAACAACAGGTACCCCCACAAGGATTTTGTGCCATGCTTCCAGGAATAATGACCAAATTAAAGGGCAAAAATATATTCTGAAAATAGCAGAACACACAACATTCAGTGAGGATCCTAACATTGAAACAAATCAGGGCGGGCAACAGAGACCAAAAAGCCTATGTCGGTAGATAGGCCAAGGTCAAAACCAAAAGAATGATCACTTGACAAAGTACTAAACATTTTTTGCTCATTCGATCCAGTATACAGAACAATGATAATTTTTACTCCTGTAATGTCGCAGTCTTGCTTGAAAGACACATGCATTGCATTCTGTATTTCTACCCGATGATATACATCGATTCCCAGGAAAAGCATACCTGGTCCATAGGAGGTATACAAAATCCTTACAGTAGTGCAACCTATCACTAGTTTTAGTGAAGGTAATATTGTGGTCACTCCCTAGTTTTACCAGCATTAGTGTGATGGTCTTCTTTTGACTGTAGCAGTGCTAAAGTAGTTGTCATGATTTTTTCCATAGTTGTGCCGTAAATGCAGCTGCAGCAATTCATTGACTGTGAGTTTTAGAATTCATTGACTGTGTGAGTTTTAGAATTTATTAGTTGTGAGTTTTAGGGCCAGCTTATATGAGAACTGGGTACCAGAAACCCATGTTCCATGTGTATTTCCTTCACCACATTCAAAACACACTGTGCTAGCAATCTGCAGCACGAGACAATGTTACCTTAATGACACCCTAATACAGGTCACAAATGCAGCGCGTTTGCCTGCACCAGATCTGATTGCTCTATGCTTTGTAGAGTAGCGCTTGCACTACTTTTGGTCTGGTACAACTTTAGCTCTTTCAAATGAACTGGCTGCAAATGCACTTCACCCAGATCGAATGTGAATTGAACAGGAATGCACAAAGCCTTCCTGTACGATTCAGTATGTGAACGGACCCTAATGCCCCATACACACGTGCAGATTATCTGCAGACTTTTGTCTGCATACTTACCAAAACCATATAATATGAGGTCAAACCTAAACACTTTCAATTTATATGCAATCCGGCAGGCCCTTGCACTACATAGAAAAGGTAAGTCTACAGACAAAAGTCTGCAGATAATCTGCACATGTGTATGGGGCATAAGTCAACCAAGTGTCCATGCTCTGAGTGCATTACAGAACAGTCTTTTTGTTGAGTAGTAGTCATCATGCTTGGTGAACAGTTGCGCTCCTGGTATCAAGCAGTGGTCAATTTATGTGTCTAATTCAATACTGTTTCTTGGATTATACCACCACCTCTTGTCTTCTCCTTATATCAGGTCACATGACAGAGGACAGGGACTGCAAGAAATCATACACTTTAAGCTAAACAAGGAGCTTCTGGAGATTTAGCATTTCTGTGTGGCCTAGAGCACCACAGGATCAATTCAGCGCATTGTGATGTAATGCAGTATGGGAAGGGAAGAGTGCAGCACTGGTCAGGAAGTGATTAAAATAAAGTAAACCATTATCTACCCAAAAAACTTCAGTCTGGTTGCTCATGGGATGTTTCACTTTCAAAGTAAACCATTTATGTGCTAACCAAATGAGTAATCCAAAGAAATATGAAATGTCTCCAATCCAGGAAGCTGCCAACACTCAAATTTGTGTCCCCACAAAAAAAAAAAAAAAAAAAAAAAAGAAATTGGAGCACTATCATAAATAATCAGCAAAATTGGAAGATTCTCAGTTTAAGAAATAATGTGATAATGGACATCTTACAAAATACATGTGAAAGACACAACATGTAATCTTTCCCAAAAGTAAATCAAAATTGCAGTGTTGTCAAATATACATGTGACACAATATAACTAAACAAAATAATCAGACATTAATAAAAAATGTACACTACTGGGTTGTGAACCAAACTACAGTGCTGTAAAGTATCCCCCCGAAATTAAAACAGTTTGTAATTCATTATTTTCAGTGCTACAAACACTATTCAAAACTATTTCAAATTGTATGTATAGACAACATATGTAATGAAAAATATATGTCTATAAGCCAAACCCATAAATGTGAATAATAGTCCTCCTAAGTGATATAATGAATTTTAGTGCTGCAATAAAGACAGGTCAGAGAGTGATCACCAGAGCAACAGATCACCAGTTATTCCCTGCAGCTGATTTTTTTCCCAGAACTAACTTAAGCCCCGTACACACGATCAGATTATCGAACGATCTGTCGTCCTTTTTTGTGGCATGCTAGTCTAATGTGGAAAGTGAAGAGGTTATTTTCATACGAATTTTCCCGCATGACAGAATTCTACTTCAGAAGTGATGTCATGTGTTGGATTGCTTTGTATGTGTTCTTTCGTCTCTGAGCATGCCTAGTCTAGATTTTCTTATCGTGTGTACGGGCCTTTAGCCTAGGTTTGCACGTGTGCGGATGGTTTCTGCTGTGGGTCCACACTGGTTCCCAAAGCTGCAACAAGAAAAATGCAGGAGATGTGTGTGGGTGGCACTAATCTTAATGGCACACCGCAAGCACTGGAAATCACTTCCACACTGAGAAACACACTGCACTTGCAGTTCCTGCGCTGGCTGCGATTCCAAAAATGGAGCAGGGACCTTCTCTGTGCATTTCAGGAGGCACGGCAGCCCATTCAAATTAATAGGCTGCCGTTGCCAAGCAAAATGTGTCTCACAGAGCCACATCAGTGTGAACCAAGCCGTACAGTGCCTTGTTCACACTGTCTCTGTTTGACCTTGGTCCACTTAAAAAGGGAAGTACTGCTTTTCCTCCTCTTCCTCCCTTCTTACTATTTTATTATTTTTTTTAACAGAAAACTCCTTACTATTTTTAGATGTTTTTTGAGTAGATACTTATTTCTGACAGGTACTCACTCCACTTTTGCTCAGTTCTCCTAGGGAATCCAACCGAAGGTTCGGTGCACCCTCAACTGCAACCATCTGGGAGAAGTCACAAGTCCCAGGAGGCTGTGGGTCCATTAACAAAGCACAGCAGTGCTCATGCATGGGCAGAGGGAAGCCAGCTATGAAGCACCAGGAAGTCACAGCCGACTTTCCATATCAAAGATGGTAGTACCAGGGGTGTAGAACTGGCCTTGATAAAGACAAAACTAGATCTCTGGACTGCTAAGTTCATGTTTATTAAAAGTCATCAGCCACAGTATTTGTAGCTTCTGACTTTTTCTTCCAGGGCAAAGTTCCTCCTTAAGTACCGATAGCTTGCATTAAACATTGAAACATATTAAAATATCATAAAACAGGTTATGTTACATTTTAATTATATTTTATACTTTTGTGTGTTTTATTTATTAAGAGGGCCTTCCTTGCTGTTAAGAGTACAGAACTATGATTTTAGCTCTCTCCTTCTATGACAGAGGATCCTTTTTTGGTATCACATTCTACAGCACAAAAGGGCTTAAATGTGTACATAAATTTACCCTAATCAGTCTCAGTTCATTGCAATTTAGACCTAATCCTAATTACACTCTCTAAACAGGATTGGTTTTGGATTTCAGTTTAAGGAAAATTGCACATATATATAGTACACAGCATTGCTCTGTTTTTGTAAGGCTTTTACTTGGAGGAGGGGGGTGTGGGCTTTATTACCTTTTGTCCCACCTCGTCTCAATCGAGATACAAGCTTTCCTTGACAAAGAACCTTTAGTTCTAGAAATGTTTCACCTGCTGTCAGCATCATTTGCCTTACTTTTTGTTCAGTGTCACAAGATACCCTCCTCAGCATTCATGGTTCATCTTTTTCAGCATTCCAGGATACTATCCTCAGGCTCTGTGCTTCCGATGTCCGATGTCCAGTACAATAACCATAAGAGCCAACTGCCATGTGTAGAGTGGACATAGTGTGATAAAGACAACTAGTTTGTTCCTCAGGCCCCAATATCCCTGGCTTACGCTAATAAGTAGTGATTTCTGACTCATTTCAGCCATTGGAAACTAATATTTTTTTGTATTCATTTAAACAACAATGCTATGCATGTGTAGGCTTAAAGCATAATTATTAAATTAGAAATAATGTGGATTATGATGGTCTGCAGGCATCAGTCAATGCGCCTCAAAACACCCCTGGCCATCCTATTTGACCTGTGTCCCAAATTTTTAGCATGCACTAATATCACACTGCATGGCTCTCACTGAGCTTGCATGATTCTTTTCCCTATCTGTCTGCTGTGCCTGATTGCGATCCTAAATGTTCATTATTATGGCAGATTACAACTGTGAATCCGGGCACATGTCTGTAGCTTTCTTAAAGAAAGATTCATGTTGTCTGCAAGCATAAACTTCATTTTTAATGTTAATTAAAGCTGACCTTTACTCTAAAAACACATTTTTCCCTGTCTGAATCTTGCCACCGCACAATATAAAAAGCCAAGTTTTTACCATCACCACCATTTAAAGCGGAGTTCCGGCCACATACACTTTTTTGAGCTAAAAATACCCCTCTAATCCTAAACTATCCCCAATTACCCTAACGCTAACCCCACATTACAGTACATTACATTTACTGAATAAAGATAAATACTTACCTTTAACCACTTGCCTACAGTGCACTTTCACCCCCTTCCTGCCCAGACCGATTTTCAGCTTTCAGCGCTCTCACACTTTGACTGAGAATTACTCAGTCATGCAACACTGTACCCATACAAAAATTGTGTCCTTTTTTCACACAAATAGAGCTTTCTTTTGATGGTATTTGATCAATACTGGGTTTTTTATTTTTTGTGCTATAAATAAAAAAAGACTGAAAATATCGTGAAAAAACGCATTTTTCTTTGTTTCTGTCATAAAATTTTGCAAATTAGTCATTTTTCTTCACAAATTTTGGCCAAAATTTATACTGCTACTTATCTTTGGTAAAAATAACCCAAGTAAGTGTATATTATTTGGTCTTTGTGAAAGTTATAGAGTCCACAAGCTATGGTGCGAATCATTGAAAATTGATCACACTTGCTCACACCTGATGTACTGAAGGCCTATCTCATTTCTTGAGACACTAAAAAGTCAGGAAAGTACAAATACCCCCCAAATGACCCCTTTTTGGAAAGTAGACATTCCAAGGTATTTAATAAGGGGCATGGAGAGTTTTTTGAAGTTGTCATTTTTTCCCACAACTCTTTGCAAAATGAAGATTTTTTTTTTTTTTTTTTTTTACAAATTGCCATATTAACAGGTTATTTCTCTCACACAGCACATGTATACTTGCAACTACACCCCAAAACACATTCTACTACTCCGCCTGAGTATGGCGATACCACATGTGTGAGACTTTTTCACAGCCTGGCCACATACAGAGGCCTAACATTCAAGTAGCCCCGTCCGGCATTCTAGGAGCACAAATTACACATATAATTTCCTGACAACCTATCGCACTTTTGAAGGCCCTGGAGCACCAGGACAATGGAAACCCCCATAAAATGACCCCATTTTGGAAAGCAAACAGCCCAACGTATAATTTTTGAGGCATAATGAGTCTTTTGAATATGTCATTTTTTTCCACAAGTTTTTGGAAAATGTGGAAAGAAAATGAAAACACATTTTTTTTTTACACAAAGCTGTCCATTTATGCAATATTTCTAACACATAGCATGTACATAGCAAAAATTGCACCCCAAAATACATTCTGCTATTCCTCCTGAGTATGGCGATACCACATGTGTAACACTTTTTCACAGCCTGGCCACACACATAGGCCTAACATCCAAGTAGCGCTTTACACAAAGTTGTCCATTTATCCACTTTAAGACTGGGCCTATTTTTGACACTTGGTGTTTACAAGCTAAAATCATTTTTTTTGCTAGAAAATTACTTGGAACCCCCAAACATTATATATTTTTTTTTAGCAGAGACCCTAGAGAATAAAATGGAGATCGTTGCAATATTTTTTATCACACCATATTTGCGCAGCAGTCTTCCAGATGCGATTTTTTTGAAAAAAATTCACTTTTTTGAACTAAAAAATAAGAAAACAGTAAATTTAGCACAATTTTTTTCCATAATGTGAAAGATAATATTACGCCGAGTAATTAGATACCCAACATGTCATGCTTCAAAATTGCGCATGCTCACAGAATGGCGCCAAACATTGGTACTTAAAAATCCCCATAGGCAACATTTTAAAAATTTCTGCAGGTTACTAGCTTAGAGTTACAGAGGAGGTCTAGGGCTCAAATTATTGCTCTCGCTCTAACGATCGCGGCGATACCTCACATGTATGGTTTGAACATCGTTTACATATGTGGGCGGGAATTGCGTATGCGTTTGCTTCTGCGCGCGAGCTAACGGGGACAGGGCGCTTTAATTTTTTTTTTTTTTTTTTTTTTCCTATTTATTTTATTTATTATTTTTTTATTTTTACACAGTTTAAAAAAAAAAAATGTTTTGATCATTTTTATTCCTATTACAAGGAATGTAAACATCCCTTGTAATAGAAATAGGCATGACAGGTCCTCTTTATTGTGAGATCTGGGGTCAAAAAGACCTCACACCTCACAACTACACTAAAAAAGAAAAGAAAAAAAAAATTGTTGAAAGAGGAAAAAAAAAAAAAGAAAAAAAAAAAGCGGCCCTTTAAACCGGTTGCTAGGCAACGTCTTTTGACGTAGCTCCGGTCCTCCAAGACCATAGAGTTGAGTGAGGGCCATCTTGCCCTCACTCGACTTCCTGTCTCTGAGGATCCGGGACCGGATAGTTTTCCCCGCTGCCGGCTGGTCCGGTAAGCTGGGAAAACGTCTGGGACGCGGCAGGAGGGGGGGGGGCACCTCTTCCCCTGCACCGTAAGGGTAATTCCGCGGCGAATCCGCCACTGGGACCACCCTTATCTGAAAGCCGACCGCCCGCCGTTTCAAAAAATACCGGGGTTATGGGGGCTATCTGCTGCCATAACCCCAGTATTTAGCTTTTAATGGCCGACGCATATAGTCGTTAGGCGGTCAGTAAGTGATTGCATGCATATGGCAAACAGGTGACGATGACTGATGGGGTGACAGGTGACAATGACTGATGGGGTGACAGGTGACAATGACTGATGGGGTGACAGGTGACAATGACTGATGGGGTGACAGGTGACGATGACTGATGGGGTGACAGGTGACGATGACTGATGAGGTGACAGGTGACGATGATTGATGAGGTGACAAGTGACGATGATTGATGGGGTGACAGATGACAATCACTGACGGGGTGACATGTGACGATGATTGATGGGGTGACAAGTGAGGATCACTGATGGGGTGTCAAGTGACGATGATTGATAGGGTGACAGATGACGGTGACTGATGGGGTGACAGGTGCGGATGACTGATGGGGTGACAGGTGACGGTGATTGATGGGGTGACAGGTGACGGGCGATGGTCACTGATGGGTGACAGGTGACGGGCGATGGTGCACGGCGGTACTGATGGCAGTCTCTGGTGACCGGTGAATTTTAGGCTACGTTCACATGTGAGCGTAGCGATCGCGGGCAGAATCACTGCGATTCTGCCCGTGATCCAGAAATCATTGCAAATTGCGGGACACCTGTGCGTTGCCCGTGATTTGCAATAGCACCCCAAACGCTGTGCGATGTTGCTGCGATTTCCGCCTGCCGAATTGAGGTAACATCACGCAAACAACGCATGACGCCCCAAAGAAGCTCTTGTACCTTTTTTGGGCGTCATGCGTTGTTTGCGCGATGTTACCGCGATTCGGCAGGCGGAAATGGTGGCAACATCGCACAGCGTTTGGGGTGCTATTGCAAAAAACGGGCAACGCACAGGCGTCCCGCAATTTGCAATGATTTCCGGATTGCGGGCAGAATCGCGGTGATTCTGCCTGCGATCGCTGCGCTCACATGTGAACGTTATGGGTGTCAATTTCTGGGCACTGATGAGGTGACTGTTGGGTGACAGGTGACATTGGGGGGGGCTGAGGACTGTGTGGGGGACCTTTATTAGTGTGATTTTACTTTTACATGTGTACAGAGCAGTAACTCACTATTTCTAGCTCTTCTCCCCTCATACTGGAAACTGTATGAGGGGAGAAGAGCTAGTAACACTGAGTTACTGCTCTTTGTTTACATTTTCTGATCGGCTGTGAATGGATTCACAGCCGATCACATAGTAAACAGTCACTATCAGTGACTGTTTACTACTGCCGGTGACAGCTGTGTTCCTACGGAACACAGTGCCACCGACATGACCGCGCTGCGCGCTCCCGATCGCGCATGCGCGGTCATCTCCCGGCCGCCTCCATTGTGATCGGCTGTGTCATTGGAACACAGCCGATCACGTGGGAAACAGCCACGCCCAGTGGCTGTTTCCCCCCTGCCGGTGACGGGGGGTGTCCCGGGGACACCCCGACACCGGCAGTGCACGGCGGCGCGCCCGCGATCGCGCGCCTGCCGTGCATTTCCTGGGTCACGTCATATGACGTCCGCCCAGGATAATAGCCGCACCGTCCCGCCGTCATATGACGGCGGGCGGGCGGTAAGTGGTTAAAATTGATTGCAGAGCGCGGCCATCTCCGGTGTGGGCATCTGAAGCCGTGGTGTCCCCCGCTGTGTCCCTCTTCCTGGTTCTGGGCTACCCAGAATGCCGATCGCAATCTCGCGCATGCGCTGTAGATTGCGATCGGCACTCAGAGCAGCGGCCGCCTGTTCCCATTTCATCCTGGGATTGATGACGCTCATCTCCCAGGACGCAATGCAAAGCAGGAAGTGACGTGGGGGGCCGCGCCCGCACAAGGAGGAAGAGGAAGGAAGGTACGTTTATTTTCTTTAAAAACAAGGTAAGTGAAACAAAAAAAAAATTAATTATCCAATTCTTTTTCAGGTTTTTTTAAGCTAACCGATGCTGCGAAGTTTATTTTTAGGCTGGAACTCCGCTTTAACCACTTGCCGACTGCCGCAAGTACATATACTGCGGCGGTCAGCCCCTCCTGGGCAAAGTGACCTATCGATACGTCATTCGCCACGAGCCTCTAGGGGACGAGCTCCCTCCCCCACTCATTCCCTGACAGCGAGTAACCGGCGGCTCCGATGTAGAGGGAGAAAGGCAGACGGCTGATGTAAACAAAGCCGCCTGTCATTCTCCCTGGTGTAACTGCAGAGACTATACAATCCTGCTATGTAGGATGGTATGTCTCTGTGGTTGCATCACAAGCCACGCCCCTTGACAGTTAGAATCACACCCCTAGGGACACACGTAACCCCTTGATCACTAATACAGTTAACCCTTTCCCTGCCAGTGTCATTTTTACAGTAACAGTGTATATTTATAGCACTGATTACTGTAGTAATGTCACTGGTACTCCCAAAAGTGTCAAAAATGTCAGTCAGGGGTCTGATCTGTCCACTGCAATGTCGCAGTGCTGCAAAAAAAAAAATCACAGATCGCCGCCATTACGAGTTAAAAAAAAAACAAAAAACAATAAAAATGACATAAATCTTTCCCGTAGTTAGTAAACGCAATAACTTTTGCGCAAACCAATCAAAATCCGCTTATTGCGATTTTTTTTACCAAAAATATGTAGCAGAAAACAAATTGGCCTAAAATGTTAAAACATTTTGATTTTTTACTTTTTTTTTGAGAATTTCATTTAAAAAAATGTGAAAAATATTGTAATTTTTTCAAAATTGTCGCTCTTTATTTGTTTATAGCGCAAAAAGTAAAGATTGTACAGGTGATCAAATACCACCAAAAGAAAGCTTTGGTTGTGGGGAAGAAAAGGATGTCAATTTCATTTGGGTACAGTGTTGCATGACCACGCAATTGTCCTTTAAATTCACGCAGTGCCGAATCGCAAAATAGGCCCTGGTTTTGAGCAGCCAAATCCTCCGGGGCTTAAGTGGTTAAAGAAGGGAAAAAAAAAAAACTTTTATTTGTTGTGCTTTAATTTGCTTATTTTATGTTTTGTTTGCACACACACCCTTCCTTAATACTCACCTAGGTGGGAATGATGATTGTGCATTTTTCTGGAGCCTCTTGGGATACCCACATGCCACATTCCCATATTTCAGAAGGCAACAGATCCCCAAATGTGTGAGATACCTTGCTTCTGCAGCTGCACAATAGAAAAAACAGACCATGCATGGGTGAGATCCCATGCTGCGTCATCACAGTATCAGCTTTAAGAATCCATAAAAGACAGTTGGCTCCCAATGACAAAAAAAATGGTGGCATGGAACGAGAAGTGTACTATAGATATTGCAGCTGAGCAGAGGACACCACTGAATCTAATGGCATTGTAAGTACATTTATTCTTAATGATATATAGGGACGGTTATCATAAAAACTCAGGATTTTCTTGACACAGGAGGGTGAAGGTCCTCTTTAAGGAGGTAGCTGATATTCAGACTGGAGATACTGTAAGTGAACGAAGGGCGTTCGAGGTACAAAAAGCTGCACTTATTTAGGAGAAGTAGAACCTTTCCTTTTTTTCAGAAAATACATTGCTGTATTAGTTTAAAGAGTTTACTATTAATAAACTCAGTGTAAAAAGAGTTGCACTAACCTAGGAAAATAGAAAGACGTATCTCTACAAAGCATAACTTTAGTTAAAAAAAAAAGAAGAGTGCTTTCACAAAATATGTTGCTCCAATATCTGGAAGAAAACATATGCTAGAAGTAGCATTTATTTTCAGGGCTTTTTTTTTTTTGCTGGAAATTAACCTTTTTTTGTGGGGGAGGGGGTTTAAAATTCGTAAAGTCAGGTGCTAGATAGGTAGCATAGTTTTTGTTTTGACTGCTTATCAGCGGAATGACAGGCAAAGTTATGTGCTTCCTGCATATCAGGGAGCAGGATTTGTAGTTAGGCCAGTTGCATGTGTCCAGGGTGTGATTCATCTGGGCTGAGGGAGTGTCCCCACTGTATCCAATAGGGAGGCCTATTGGACAGTGGAGGAAGCACAGCCAGTGACACACAGGCTTTTATGGCTATCTCAGTGGGTTGGCACAGGAAAGTGGTGAATCCTGGGATATGTTATAAAAGCCAAGGACACATGTGGCAGGGGGTCTTTGGGTGGGAAGCCAAGTCCCAGAAGGATAGTGATGGCTGTCTCCTCTTCTGAAGCTGTGGAAGGTGGTCACAGGCAGTCGGCCTGGTTAACCAGAAAGTGTGGCTGAACCCAGAGGACCAGTGGAAGCTGACTGTGGATGTGGAGGCAACGGCGACTCTGGAAAAACAGTGTCTGTGAGTACAGAGAAACCTGCCCAGGGGTCTGCCAGGAAGGGGACAACTCCAGTGGCTAGAGTCAGCAGATGGGTGTCAGCACACAGGCAGTGAGAGTAAAGGGGGTGCCGAGTTTATAACCCTGAAGAGAATCTTCAAGCGGGAACATTCAATATATCTTCACTTCAGTGGCAGGGTGAAGTAGTGGCCTTGCCGCATTCTAAAGTCAATTGTCCTGAAGATTGTGCATAGTTACTAGTTGGAGTATCCCACTCATCCCTTCTCCTATCCAAGTTCTAAATAAAACCACAAAACCAAAATCCCTTGGATTGATTATTGACTGAGCCAAGAAATGTAATTGCTATTTATCTGCTGTCAGTTGCTAAGGGTAACCCAGGGGAATCCAAAAAGTGTAATTCTCAGCAGTCCTCTAGGGAGCAGTGCTACATGTGGTAAAGCATGCTTGTTATACTCTATATATCATCCAGCATGTCAAAAATCAATGGTTCCTGGGAACTTGTCCGCATGTAAACAGGCTCGACTTTCGTGGTAACATCATAGACACATGGTGATTTTTCTATGAGTTATCAGTTCACTCACATTGGATATTTATTTAAGAGACTGTGCTCACTTACATTGTTTTCATGTTTGGAGAATAACATGAGATGTTTATATATATATGGACATTTTTTTCACTATTTATATCACTTTTTTCACTTGTATCAGCGTGGCAACTTATGTTACTTTTGATAATACAATAGTATAGTCCAAAAAATGTCAATGGTGCATGTAAGGCTCCATTCACACCTGAGCGCATAATTTTCAGATGTTTTTTCAGGCATTTTTTCGGGTGTTTTTCAGGCGTTTTTTTGCAGGTGTTTGGAGGCAAGCATTGACATCTAACAAAAACGCTTGTAATTTGACAAAGAAGAAGCTCATTTACTTTTTTGAGATTCACATGTTTTGCTTCAGGCGACGAAATGCTTATATGTGAACAGGGGCCATTGAAATGAATATGATTTTGCTTGTTGGGCGTTTTGAGACTTCAGAGATGAGCATTTTATAAGCTGAAAAATGCTCAGGTGTGAACAGGGCCTAAGGGTTCAGTCTAGGCTTTTCCTGTGTCACCAAAAATATGTTTTGCCACATATTTGGGGACTTCTTTGCTTATAAAACATATGCAGGACCATCACCCTCACCTCTTGCAGGTACCACCTCCTTCCCACCCCACCACTCAGAGGTCGCCGCTTACCTACCGCTGTGCGCTTGTGTCTGTGTCTCCATTCCGAGTCCGGACTGCAGGGCTGAGCTGTGTATCTCACACACAGCTCAGCCTCAGGGACGCTACAGGAGAGAGAGATCGTCCTCCCGCCCCTTCTCCTCCTCCTCCCGCCCCTCTTCTCCTGGGTCTGCCCCACCCACACTCTCCGGGGATGTGTGGGCGGGAAGTTTAACACAGAAGAAAAGCTGCAGACAGCCTGAGCATTCATCCTGGGGTAAGTAAGCTCACCCTCTCTCCTACCCCAGTATGTAACAAATGTAAGGGGGTCTCTGATGTAAGGGGGGTCTGTGGGGGGGTCTCTGATGTAAAGGAGGCTCTGTGGATGGGGTCTCTGATGTAAGGGGAGTCTGTAGGGGGGGTCTCTGATGTAAAGGGGGCTCTCTGATGTAAGGGGGCTCTGAGGGTCTCTGATGTAAGGGGGACTCTGTGGGGGGTCTCTGATGTAAGGGGGGTCTGTGGGGGGTCTATGATGTAAGGAGGGGCTCTGAGGGTCTCTGATGTAAGGGGGACTCTGTAGGGGTCTCTGATGTAAGGGGGGGCTCTAAAGGGTCTCTGATGTAAGGGGCACTCTGTGGGGGTCTCTGATGTAAGGAGGGGCTCTGAGGGTCTCTGATGTAAGGGGGACTCTGTGGGGGTCTCTGATGTAAGGGGGTGGCTCTGAGGGTCTCTAAAGTAAGGGGGCTCTGTTGGGGGCTCTCTGAGGGTCTCTGATTAATTGGGCCCTGTGGGGGGTCTCTGATGTAAGGAAGGCTCTGTGGGGGGGGGGGGTCTCTGATGTAAGAATAGTCGGTGGGGAGGCTCTGATGTAAAGGGGGCTCTGTGGGGGGTCTCTGATGTAAGGGGGGCTCTATGGGAGTCTCTGATGTAAGGGGGGGCTCTAAAGGTCTCTGATGTAAGGGGGAATCTGTGGGTGTCTCTGATGTAAATGGGGCTCTGTGGGGGGTCCCTGATGTAAGGGGGCTCTATGGGGGGTCTCTGATGTAAGGGTAGGCTCTAAAGGTCTCTGATGTAAGGGGGAATCTGTGGGGGTCTCTGATGTAAAGGGAGCTCTATGGGGGGTCTCTGGTGTAAGGGGGGCTCTGTGAGGGTCTCTGTAAGGGGGGCTCTGTGGGGGTCTCTGATTTAAGGGGAGTTCTGTGGGGGGTCTCAGATGTAAGGGGGGCTGTGGGGGTCTCTCATGAAAGGGGGACTCTATGGGGGGTCTCTGATGTAAGGGGGGCTCTATGAGGGTCTCTGATGTAAGGGGGGCTCTGTGAGGGTCTCCGAAGTAAGGGGGGCTCTGTAGGGGGGTCTCTGAAGTCTCTGATGTCCACTTGCAGTCAATTAGCAGAAATTATACTCTTAAACTGTTTTTCAATAGATACAGTCATGTTTGGGGGGGGGGGCGAGAGGTGAGGATGGGGGAGCGCCACAGGATTAGCTCGCACAGGGCGCCTGAACACCTAAGGCCGGCCCTGCAGCTGCACAACTGTCTCACTAGCAATTTGGCTGGCTAAGTAGCTAGATTTTTTTGCTATGTATCTGTGTTCACATCACTGCTAACATGTGTAGGCTGTATAAATACAATTTAGAAGAGGTGTATACTAAAGTGATGGTATATTTTAAAACATTTTAATAAATCATAAGCTCAGATTTGTATTATTTATCTTCTGTTTATTGCACACTACACTTGTATATGGTTGATCTTCAAACAACAGCTGCAACTCTCAGTGAACTCACTGAGAAAATAATTTTACACTAAGTACAAAAAATCTGTTTTTTATTATGTACAGTTTGATTCTTGGAAGTTTGAATAGAAAATTAAGAAATTGCCAAGGGAATGAACACAATGAAAAAAAAAAAGACACTATTAACATATTAAAAGCAGCAATTTATGCTGCATGTTTTGGGCAAAGAAGGAGTGGTCTTTGCAGGTATCTTTGTGTTTACTGGCATGCCTGGGGAATTCCAGTCCAGTATGGCTGTTTTGAATCAAAAAGGGTGATTCTGTTTTTCTGCTTCTCAAATCTATGTTTATAAACTACCATCTACAGTATTAGCTTCCTACTACCCTATGCAACATCACTAGATCTAAACTAAAAAAAGTGTGTTAAAAAGTTGAGCTTAAACTCTATTTTATGAAAAGAAAGAATACAGAGGGCGCACCAACCTAGCGCATTTCCGTGAAAACTGTTTAATGTTTAAAAACATATGTACATCATATTCACAAAAATAGATGGAAAATAGGCACAAAGTATGACGATAAATCCACCGAGAAGGTCCACTAAGCTCTGAGGAAGGGGGTATGCCCCAGAAACGCGTTAGCTGCATTTAGAGGTTTTACATCTCAGCAGGGTCTGTATCAGCGCACTACGCCCAGTGGACCGTCTCGGTGGATTTATTATCGTACTTTTTTTGTGAGTATGATGTACATATTTTTTTAAACAATAAACTGTTTTTTTTAAGGTAATGAGCTAGGTTGGTGCGCCCTCTGTATTCTTTCTTTTCAGTTTCCTTTGAGGTTTCCCCAACCCTTTGTGAGTGGCAGCACAGCATGATGACCACAATACCAGCCAAGGTCGTTTCCAGCTATCCTAGTTGCATAAACAACCCCTCAAGCGCAGGAGCATTTATTTTCTTTTTTAAACTCTATTTTATTGCCTGTTCACCTAGGCACCAGTGAAGTCACGAATCACGATGCCTCCTGAAGAACCAGAGAATCCCAAAACTTGTGAGAATGTGCGCATGCATGCCTAGGTGAATGGGCAAGACAATGAAGCCTATACTTAACCTTTAGTTTTTACCGCTAATGTGTTTAGTTTAGATCAAGTGGTTTTGCATGGAGGCTAAAGGATAGGTAATAGAGTCTCACTGATACTCTATTACTATCACTGATTCTGGTGGGGAAAAAATTAAATATAATACACATAAACAGAAATGTAATACATGTAAAACATTGAGCTTATAATGGAACAGCATTTATTTTATTGAATCTATTATTTAACATCATATGCTGGCCTTTTCTTTCCAAAGCTATTTGGCTGACAGTAACTCTCAGGAACAGAATGACTTTTGTGTGTGCAAGCTGCCGGTATAAAGGAAGTTTCTTCCTGGGTCACCCAGCTGGCCTAAAGGTTTTGCCTATAGCTATGCATTTCAGAATGAATTATCTTCTCATTTTTTCACAGTTAACATCCTATGTGTGTGCAACTTATTCAGAGTTTAGGAATATTGTTCTCAAACGTCTGATAATAAACAGAATATTTGTATATCTTACTAAAATTCAGGTTCAGGTAGCTATTTTAGCAATTGTTAGTTGGTATGCTATTCCTAATTTACTACTATTTACTAATACTTTACATCTGCAACTGTTGCAAACATTTCTATGGTTGAATTAAAATGAAGGTAAAGTGTAGGAAGTGTGACAAAATTAAAGTGTAATTCCAGTCAAAACCTAACTAAACCTATCTAAGCTTAACCACTTCAGCTCTGAAAGGTTTTACCCCCTTCCTGACCAGGCCATTTTTTGCAATACGGCACTGCGTTACTTTAACTGACAATTGCGCAGTTGTGTGGCGCTGTACTCAAAAAAAATGGATTTTTTTTCCCACAAATAGAGCTTTCTTTTAGTGGTATTTGATCACCTCTGCGGATTTTATTTTTTGCACTATAAACAAAAAAAAGAACCATCATTTTGAAAAAAAAAAAAAAAAAATATTTTTTTACTTTCTGCTATAAAACACACCCAATTAAAACAAAAAAAATGTTTTCATAAATTTAGGCCAATATGTATTCTGATACATATTTTTGGTAAAATCCTAATAAGTGTATATTGATTGGTATGCACAAAAGTTATAGTGTCTACAAACTAGGGGATACATTTATGGACTTTTTATTTTTTTCATTGTTTTTACTAGTAATGGAAGCAATCAGCGATTTCTAGCAGGACTGTGACATTGTGGTGGACAAATCTGACACTAAGTGACACTTTTTGGGGACCAGTGACACTAATATAGTGATCACTTCTAAAAAAAATGCACTGTTACTGTATAAATGACACTGGCAGGGAAGGGGTTAACACCAGGGGCAATCAAGGGGTTAAGTGTGCTCCTAGTGAGTGCTTTATAACTGTGGGGGGAATGGATGCACTAGAGGAAAAGAGAGATCTGTGTTTCAGCTTAACTGAAACCCAAGATCTCTCTTTTCCTCCCTGACAGAACAGCGGTCTGCCTTGTTTACATAGGCAGACCGCTGTTCTGTTATTCCTCTAAACGATCTGTGTATCCCGGCGGCAATCATGGCTGCCAGACTCGCTGATTGGTTCTCGCTGTGTCCAATCACAGTGGGAGTGGGGTTGCGGCAGCACGCGTGCTCCTCCGACATCTCCTGCACGAAATCCCGTACATGTATGTGATTTTGCACAACTGGGCCGCCCTGCTGCAGTATATATATGCAGTGGGCGGTCTGGAACTGGTTAGACAGGATGTAAACCCTCACATATATCTAGTGAATTTAACAGCCTCAGATGATACACAGAGATGAAACAAATCTCCCTACATAAGTTTTACATGTACTGGTATATCTTCAGCTTTCTACACTGTTTAGAAACTATACATCGTATTAGATTTTTTTTCTTCCTGTTGCAGCACTAGGTGTGGAGTCTTGGCATACACTGTGTGACAGCTGATTGGAGTAAAGGCACAACCCCCTCCACATAGGCAGAGGAAGAAAGAAACATTCAGAGCTGTGCTGTAAATAGACCAGCTCTCTGCTAATCTATCTCTATGCGCCAACCCTGACACAATTTTCCAGCTGCTTTTATCTCCTTTGTCGAAGAACTTGTCAGAAGTTATCATGCTGATAACAGAGGAATGAAGCAGCAGAAAGAAACGGCACTTATGGCTTTGGAGAGAGATAAGTAAACACTACAGATATATGTGCCCAGGTCACATTTTATGAATGGGGTTTACATCCACTTTGAATCGACTCCCACCCCCATTCTAAATCTATTCTATCTACCCTGTAAAAAGAAAGATATGCATACTTACCTGTACCTGTTCTGAAGTTACTCCAGTCCAGTCAAATGATCTCTCCAGCGGAGCCTCGATGTAAATGAGAGATTGCTGATAACAGTTTCTAAGTCTGGGTAATTATGTTACCCATAAGCTAACTATGGGGCAGTCATTGCTGGCTGTCCCTCCTCCCAGCCAGCACTGGTACACAATCATATGACCGGACTGGAGCAAATTCAGAATAGGTAAGTATAGGCATCTTTCCTTTTACAGGGTAGGTAGCACAGGCTTAGAATGGGGGTGGGAGTACATTTTAACTTAGTTAGGTTTTGAATGGAAATATACCGAAATCACACACCAGGAAGAAATTAGAACACATTTAAAGTAAACTATAGGCAAAACTTTTATTTTTTTCATTGTGGATAGAGTAAGCGAGGATTATAACTAGTGATCGACCAATATTGTTTATTTAATGCAGATACCGATATTTTGGTCATCGGATATCGGCCGATATTTTCGGACATGTAAAAAACATTTTTTTTTCACAGGTTCTCCTTGTGGAGGGATCTGGGGGTCTAAAAGACCCCAAACCCCTCCTCGGCACTGAAAAGCATTCAAAATGCCAAGTTTGGATGTTTTGAATGCTGTCAGTTTTTTTAATTTGGCGCCGAGTACCCGGAAGTGATGTCATGACATCACTTAAGGGTTTTTTACATGGAGACCCGATGCAGCTTTGATGGGTCTTCGGCGGCCGTGCAGGTAGGATGCCCGGGTCTCCCGGTGGGACAGGAGACTCGGGCGAGCCGCGGAAGGTGGCGGGAGGGGGGGACGTCCCCTCTTGCTCCTTGTAATGACAGCTGAGCGGCTTCTCAGCCACATGGGCTGTCATTACAAGACAACCGACCGTCGCCTATGGATGCCGGTACTGGGGTGATGCCTCTAGCTACATAGTTACATAGTTTGTGAGGTTGAAAAAAGGTATCAGTCCATCCAGTTCAACCTATGATGTGTGTGTGTGTTAGTACATTGTATACCCCTGTATGTTGTGGTCTTTAAGGTGCCCATCTAATAGTTTTTTGAAACTATCGATGCTCCCTGCTGATACGACTGCTTGTGGAAGCGAATTCCACATCCTTACTGCTCTGACAGTGAAGAACCCCTTACTTATTTTAAGGTGAAACCATTTTTCCTCTAGTTTTAGTGATTGGCCACGTGTCTTGTTGTATTCCCTTTGTCTAAAAAGTTTGTTCCTTATGCTAGGGTCCTCACCAGTACAGTATTTGTAAATTGATATCATATCCCCCCTCAAGCGTCTCTTCTCCAGAGAGAGAATAAGTTCAATGCTTGTAGTCTTTCCTCATAGCCGATGCCCTCCATTCCCCTAATTATTTTTGTTGCCCTTCTCTGGACTCTCTCCAGTTCAAGCACATCCTTCCTGAGTACCGGTGCCCAGAACTGGACAGCATACTCCAGATGTGGCCCGGACCAGAGTCTTGCAGAGTGGGAGAGTAAGCGTTTGTGGGGAACGGTGTCAAAGGCCTTTGCAAAGTCCAGATACACCACATCCACAGGCTTACCTTTATCTAGGCGGCAGCTCACTTCATCGTAGAAGGTTAATAGATTGGTTTGGCAAGAACGATTTTTCATGAATCCATGCTGATTACTACTAATAATACCGTTTTCATTACTAAAGTCTTATATAGTCTCTTAACATCCCCTCCAAAATCTTACGGACTACAGATGTTAGGCTGACCGGCCTATAGTTACCCGGGATATATCTCGGCCCTTTTTTAAATATTGGTACCACATTGGCTTACACAAAATGTAGAATTTTATTTTACTTTTACTTTAAACAAGACAATTAGGCCCCGTTCACATAGGGGCGACGCTACCTCGGAGCGGCCGCCATGGACTTCATAACATTGAAGTCTATGGCGGTCGCCTCCTGGTCGCCCCAAAGAAGCTCCGGACCCTTTTTCTAAGTCGGAGCGACTTGAGTCGCTCCTATTAGAACGGGTTTGCAGCTTCCCTATGGGAGGCGACCTACGGCGACCTGTGAGGCGACCAGGTCGCCTCACAGGTCGCCTTAGTGTGAACGGGGGCTTAGGGAGGGTGAATCTCCCTAATGGGAAAACAGACAAAAAAAAAACTGACAGGCATGCTAATCCATCTCCCCTCTACCTAAAACTAAAAAAAAAAAAAAGTTTTGCCTTTAGTTATACTTTAAGACAATTGAAGACCTAATGCACATGGAATATTTGAGGCTAAAACAATACATTAAAAATGAAAGAAAAAATGCGAAAAATTTAAAAATCATGCATGTGCACGTTTGCACAAAAGCATAAGTATACCGTATATACAGTATATATACAGTATATGTGTATATACAGTATATATATATATACATACATACAGTGCCTTGCGAAAGTATTCGGCCCCCTTGAACTTTGCGACCTTTTGCCACATTTCAGGCTTCAAACACAAAGATATAAAACTGTATTAAGAATCAACAAGTGGGACACAATCATGAAGTGGAACGAAATTTATTGGATATTTCAAACTTTTTTAACAAATAAAAAACTGAAAAATTGGGCGTGCAAAATTATTCAGCCCCCTTAAGTTAATACTTTGTAGCGCCACCTTTTGCTGCGATTACAGCTGTAAGTCGCTTGGGGTATGTCTCTATCAGTTTTGCACATCGAGAGACTGAAATTTTTGCCCATTCCTCCTTGCAAAACAGCTCGAGCTCAGTGAGGTTGGATGGAGAGCGTTTGTGAACAGCAGTTTCCAGTTCTTTCCACAGATTCTCGATTGGATTCAGGTCTGGACTTTGACTTGGCCATTCTAACACCTGGATATGTTTATTTGTGAACTATTCCATTGTAGATTTTGCTTTATGTTTTGGATCATTGTCTTGTTGGAAGACAAATCTCCGTCCCAGTCTCAGGTCTTTTGCAGACTCCATCAGGTTTTCTTCCAGAATGGTCCTGTATTTGGCTCCATCCATCTTCCCATCAATTTTAACCATCTTCCCTGTCCCTGCTGAAGAAAAGCAGGCCCAAACCATGATGCTGCCACCACCATGTTTGACAGTGGGGATGGTGTGTTCAGGGTGATGAGCTGTGTTGCTTTTACGCCAAACATAACGTTTTGCATTGTTGCCAAAAAGTTCGATTTTGGTTTCATCTGACCAGAGCACCTTCTTCCATATGTTTGGTGTGTCTCCCAGGTGGCTTGTGGCAAACTTTAAACAACACTCTTTATGGATATCTTTAAGAAATGGCTTTCTTCATGCCACTCTTCCATAAAGGCCAGATTTGTGCAGTATACGACTGATTGTTGTCCTATGGACAGAGTCTCCCACCTCAGCTGTAGATCTCTGCAGTTCATCCAGAGTGATCATGGGCCTCTTGGCTGCATCTCTGATCAGTCTTCTCCTTGTATGAGCTGAAAGTTTAGAGGGACGGCCAGGTCTTCGTAGATTTGCAGTGGTCTGATACTCCTTCCATTTCAATATTATCGCTTGCACAGTGCTCCTTGGGATGTTTAAAGCATGGGAAATCTTTTTGTATCCAAATATGGCTTTAAACTTCTTCACAACAGTATCTCAGACTTGCCTGGTGTGTTCCTTGTTCTTCATGATGCTCTCTGTGCTTTAAACGGACCTCTGAGACTATCACAGCGCAGGTGCATTTATACGGAGACTTGATTACACACAGGTGGATTCTATTTATCATCATTAGTCATTTAGGTCAACATTGGATCATTCAGAGATCCTCACTGAACTTCTGGAGAGAGTTTGCTGCACTGAAAGTAAAGGGGCTGAATAATTTTGCACGCCCAATTTTTCAGTTTTTTATTTGTTAACAAAGTTTGAAATAGCCAATAAATTTCGTTCCACTTCATGATTGTGTCCCACTTGTTGATTCTTCACAAAAAATTACAGTTTTATATCTTTATGTTTGAAGCCTGAAATGTGGCAAAAGGTCGCAAAGTTCAAGGCACTGTATATTTGTATATGTACAAGTACATGTAGGCACTTCTATGGCTGGTTGTATACACCACCTGCAGTAACTGGGGTGCTGAGAAACCCAGTGATTTTATGCTAGAGCATTATTTCCACTTCAAAACGTCCGTGTTCATGAGGGACCTGTTAGTATTTGTAATCATATTCAAGTGGACCTTTCTTGTAATGATGAAGGCATCTTCCTCCAGAGTGATGGCCTTCACGGAAAAATGCATTGCAATCATTTTCGTCCTTTGTTGCTAACTACATTAAGCAGCCTATTTGAACTGAATAGGCTGAAATGCACTTTAGCACATGGGCGTTTCGAAGCAGGCTGCATTTCCCATAGCACAACACATAGGACACTATGGAGTTGATTTACTAAAGGCAAATAAACTGTGAACCTTGAAAGTGCAGTTGCATACATTTTCCCCAGAGCTTAGTGACACTCTGCTGATTTCCACTCCTTTTTGTTTCCTTGGGGTTGGGTATTCTTTACAAAGTAAAGCTTCACCACATTCACTAAGCTCAATGAGGGAAAATAAGTGCAACTGCACTTGCAAAGTGCACAGTCTATTTTCCCTTTAGGAAATCAACCCCCAAGATTTGGGCTGTAGTGGGTTGCAGCTGTTTGGGGGTTTGTTGGGGTGCCATTCCCAATGAATGGCACAGCAGTTCACCAACATATGCAATGTTCATTAATGCAAGGACCTGGTTTTAATTGGGCCCTGTTTGTCAGAAACATACCACAGTAACTACAGTATATCCACATGGGTCAACTTAATTTAATTACTATGTAATCTGTAAAGGGGGATGTTGTTATTCCAAAAATATAATGACAAGTTTGAAAGTTTGTGAATGCATGTTCACACCAGAACGTGGTGAAGGAAACTCACGTTCCATGTGCGTTTCCCGCACCACATTCAAAGCAACTGCAGTTCTGATCTGCAGCTGGGGTCAATGTTAAATTAACAAGTGCAGGTTACAAACACAGTATGTTTGCCTAAACCGGGTTGCATGGTACAAAAGTACCTGGTTGCAGGGTGTTTTTTAAAGTAGTGCAAGCCAGAGGCGTAACTAGAGCCTTCAGGGCCCCGATGCAAGAAACCATGAAGGGCCCCCCCAGATCCCTGGCCGGGGCCCTTCCCTTCAAGCCCAGGGCTCTTCCCACTAATCCTGGGGCTCTTTATTCTCGTTGCATGGCCTTTTATTACGGTCCCGCAGCAGGATCCTTTCACAAGTTCTGCAGTGGGCTCCCTTCCTGCAATCTTGGGGCCTCCCCACAGTGGTGCAATGCCAGGGCCCGGTCACAAGTGTGACTTTTGCAATCCTGGAAGTTCACCCACTGGTTTGCTACTGGGCCCCCTGGAGCATGGGGCCCGGTAGCAATCGCAACCCCTGCAACCCCTGTAGTTACGCCCCTGGTGCAAGCACTACCTTTGATGCTGTCTAGTATGATTAAGCCCATTCGAAATAAATAGGCTCAAATTACACACACTGTGAATCACACAGATAGCACAGCTTGTTCCTGTGTGATTCCTGGTATGAACCGGCCCTGAAACCATCTTGTTCTAATAACAAAATCTGATCCCATTGTGCCAGGAAGCACTGGGCATGTGTTGATGGTTTGGATTACATGACTGAAGGTGTGAATTGTGATCAAATGCTGAATGGAGATTTTAAAATCTGTGGGATGGTTGTTCAACTTTGATGTGAATGGCCTATTATGAAGCAGTTATCTTGGCATTGGGATGAGAGGTTTATTGAAGAGAACCCAAAAGCCACCAGGGAGACCTGCAAGAATGATCAAGGAGAGGGAGTTGGCATGTGGATTGAGTACTGGACCCCTGGGGGCAGATGGAACACAGATGTATTGTCGTGGAATGCAGTCAAGATCACTCACTTTACAGTGAACAAGAAGATGTGTTTATTGAAACATACATGCACATGGACTATTCTCCAAAGGAGAATGGCCAAGAGTTTCTGTTTGACATAGGTATTTAAACTGTGTAGAAGGCACATACATGGTTGGACAAAATTGTTTACAGATATTAGTAGTTATGTCAGCATGACTGATTTGGGATTGATTGCCAAGTATGGTGTGTTACACTATACATAAACAACAAACAAAGTAAAGGATAACCTCTAACGTATGTTTCCAGATGTCATAAAACATTCCTAGTCTCCTGTGTTAGACACCTCCAAGGGTCTTTGAAAGTTCATGACACAAGAATGAAATACTGATTAATCTTAGGCCTATGTTATATTTGATTTGATAATCAGATTAATTTCTTTATCAGTGTGTTGACAGTAGTACCAGGGAAGATGGAGGCCTGCCTGTATACTTGGTACATCTGAGTTGCCTGCTGTGCTGTTGAGTCTTTTCCTGCAGACCATTTCCAATGTGTCAGAGAGGCCATAAGGCATAACTTTTACCTCTTCTACTGTAACGCAGTTGTTTTCATGTTGGATGCTGGGTTAATTCTGCCATTGTTAAATCTGTTAGCCAGCACTTTCCTTTTAGGGCTTGTTCCAACTTCGATAAAGCCTTTTGTATCACTATTAGCCCGGTCATACATGGTTCGATTTTCAGCAGGATCTGGCCAAGATTTGTACCATTATAGGGCAGACTAAATGTACCAGGTTGATCAAATGATCAACTTGGGTACAAACAGCCTGCTGGGTTTGCTTGCGATTACAGAAAGCGGCTGCTATAGCCACTAATGATAATCACTATCCTCTGGTGGGGGAGAAGACAATTGCCTGACAGGAATCCCTGTCAACACTGTCCGTGTTGATGGGGGAATCATGCACATTTGTTTCCTGTAACCCGTGGTTGCAGGAAAGAAATTCACTACGTGTATGGCCGGGCTTAGTGTGTAGGCGAGTTATCAGATCCAGTTAGGGTGGATCACCACTGGGAGTGGCAGGAAGACACAACAATCTAGCAGGGGGAAAGGAAATAAATTTGCTGAAAGCATAATTATTTAACCATTTAACCACCTCAGAACCTGCATGTTACATCCATTTCCTGTCCAGGTCATTTTTCAATTTTCAGTGCTGTGTTAGTTGGACTGACAATGACTTAGTCATACAACACTGTACCCAAATTCATTTTTTATGAGACAGATAGAGAATTCTTGTTGTGTGATTTAGTAACCACTTTGTCTTTAATTGTTGTGATATAGAGAAAGTTTCAGTCCAAACATTTAAACTATGGCTGTTCAGGCATTTATCTGTACATCAGACTTTTAGACCATTTGGCAGGAGTCGACTATCATTTATAGCAGGTGTATTTCTAACGTTACTATCTATAACAGCTTCCAATCTGTCAGTGATTGCTAAGAAAGCAGTTGGTTCAAGCAACCAGTGAAATCACCTTGACCCATTAATTTACTGATCAGAATCCCAGGTCGTGTAAATACAGGGGCAGGTATAGTGTGACATCACTATCCACATATGGTCACATGAACATTGACACTGACATTGACCCAGGGCCGGATTAAGAGCATCATGGGCTTGGTGCTGAGGATTTTGAAGGGCCTTAAGGGCCGTGCCTTGGCATGCACCCAGAGGAGGAAGGGTGCAGCCATGCATGCCTAATTCAACATGGGATGCTGTCTCTGAAGCCCATAAACACATCCATGCATCGGCAACTGTCCCTCCTTGTCCGGCCTTCGTGCTGTGTGGGGAGGTTCTGAGGGAGCTGCCTGGGGAAGCGAGCATAGAAGCCAGACTTCTGTGTTTACAAGTGACAGAAGAGCGGTAACAGTGAATATGGCCAACCCGGGGCCTATATTAAGGTAGGGGCCTGGAGCTGCAGCTCCAATAGCCCCTATGTTAATCTGGCCCTGCATTGACCAAATATGGCAGTGGATACATTTGGACAATGACATCACCTGAGAGACCCCAAAATGTTGTTTACTTTTAGCTGCAGGGCTTGGGGCATGTGATTCATCACTAATCAGTGACAAAATCAGATGTATCCATTGGAGGGATCCATTGGAGGGATTTTTTGGAGGCTATTTTTGGTAGGCTTCATACATCATGATTGACATTGATCTGCATAGCTAGTTGTGCTTACTGGCACCCAAACTTTAGTCATGCACTGTGAATCTGCTTTGAACTGAACCCAGGTACATTCTGCTCATCCCTAATTTTTGGTATAAAACATAAAAAAAAAAAAAAAAAGTGCCAGAATAGTACACCCCAAGATGATCTAAAATTTTCCTATGTTTTTTGGAAATGAAGAAACATGTTGGTATTGAGGTGGTTAAAAAATAAATTAAGGTGTGATTAGCCTTTTGAAGTCACCCACTGAAGCCAAGTGCAAGTCTTGAGTTATTAGTAGAAGAAAATTTCCCAGAGGATGACTAGATGTCCACAATAAACCCAAAGCACCTAAACCACCCTTAAAAATGATTGCACAATTATTGATGGTCCATGACACTTGAAATCCCCACACCAAATCATTGGTGGTCACTGGTCAGTAGCATTTAAGAAATCCCACAGCATCAGTGGTAATTACGTGTCCTTGTTGTAAATCTGCCCAAAAAATAATTCCATAATCATTGGTGGTCAGAGGCATTTTAAAAGCCCCTCACCTTTCCCCCATCATTGGTGGATGCTGGCACTTTGATTCACAGCCAATAGATATCCAAGAACATTGAACTTCTCCAACTTTGATTTTTTTTGTTCCACTGCAGCTAGAGGAATTATTGAATGGATTCTATGCATAGTATATTGTTTACACTTGTGATCACTGTGATTGGTCACAGAAATCACATGATACAGAGTCGCTCTCACTGGCTCTGTGTCTTTACCTGTTGTTCTACTGTGTCTAATCATGATAGATCACAGGACTGTTTGTGCGCCTGGAAAGGCATGCAGTGCACATACAGTATAGGGATACATCCATCCACCACAGTAGGGGCAGTGAGCAGCCATTTAGTAACAACAACTAGTTGTAAAATGGTTATATTTAAGATCACAAGAAATAGTACGTAAAGAAATATAGATCAAGTTTTAGTTCATCAGACTTGAGAGATATAGGATATAGGAAGGAAGCATTGCAAAAATGTAAAATTGCAGTGCATTTGTATGATGTATAATTTTGGGCACAAAGCCCTGAAATAAAAACATGTAATCAATCAACGCATTTTCTTTATCTCTACTGGATTTGTTATATTAAAATTGAAGTATCAAACAAAATTCTCCCCCTTTAAGTACGCAAAGAGTTAAGGCCTCATTTTGTTCTCTCCATAAGACACTGTCAGAATGAGCTGAGAATCTAAAATCTTTAAAATTATATCTTTGTATCCCCTGGGAACAAAAAAGAAAAAAAAAAAAAAAAAAAAACATCAAAATGATTTCTGCTGGTGTAGGAAAAAAGAGCAACAGGAGTTTAGACTGGGATGACAAGTAGCATTATTTGTTTCACCATGACTTTCTCTAAGATCTCAGAGATAAAAGGAAACATGCAGGAACATGAAAGTAAATTCACATGAAGGCTTGGATTTTCAGAGTGAGAGTGCTAAGACAGCTGTTCCATAAACGGAAGGAAATCTCCCCATAGGGAGCAAGTTAATTGATTGGGAAATTCTAAGAACTTTTTATATCCAAAAGAAGTTATAGCACAACAATGTCTTGTTTTAGTATATTTAACCTGATATAAATAAATTAGTACTGTGTAAAAACAGCTTTTATAATTGTTTTGACCTGAAAAATGGCAAAAGATATAGAGCATGCTTCTGAAACACTCAGAGCGACACACAGCTCATCAGAGTGGGTCTGAAGGGCACGATAGCTGGGTACCTACAGCAGGGGTATTTTTCAAGTAACTGAAAAGATTTTTAGCTGGCATAGAAAAACTGCTGTAATGTGAAGGGTAATTTACAGATTAAATTTTATTAGCAAGCCTCGGAATGGCCACTTAGTCTTAAGGTAAATGAAAATTGCAAAAAAATAATCTCTAATGCTTCATCCCTCTCCTTTCATGTTTCTAGGTAATTGTATGTTGGTTTTAAATGCAAACTTTGATTTTCATCTTTGGGGTCCAAATAAAAATATACTTGGGTACAGTTGGGGATATAGACAGTGGTATTTTTAGGGACATATTTTATTTTATACAGTAAATAAAATATTTATATAAAATTCCCCTTTTTATGAATTCTCTTCGCCATAGGTAACAAGAGAAAAAACTGCCATTTTTAGTCTCTCTGTTGGAGAACTGCTTTGCCAGTAGTACCTGCATTTTCAAGCAGTTGCTCTGCTGATGAGACCTCTCCTGCTCATGCCCAGCATTCGCATTCCTTTTGGATGTGTCTCTGTGCACCTACCTCCATGCCATCTGCTGATACATTTCCCATAGTTGATGCCCCCTCTCCTTCTGATCCCAACCTGCTAAGATGTCTTCCTTCATTCATAAACCCTATAAAATGTTGCTGCCCACTTTCTTCACAAAGTTCTCAGAAATACTGTATATACAAAACGAACAGCTTCATTGATATACACCGAATAGTACTGCCATGTAATGCACTGCAGGGATTTCCTATTTCTGGTAAAAATATGTGCTGCTTGTAGGCACAATTCTATTTACTATAAGGTACTTCTGTGTCCAAAGTAAGCATTGTAAGAAGGAAGCATCACTAGTGTGTAACATAAAAGTTACTGTATGGCAATTTATTTATTTTTCTGACTACATTTGGATTTTTTTTATAAAAATCCAGCATCTAAACTTATTGTTACTAAACCCAGAGAGAGAACAGTGATCTGGTCTCCCACAGTACACAGAACATAGAAATGCAATCATTTTAGTAAATATAAATGGATAAATACCTTTTTCCATGAACAGTATATAGCAGTCTTGTGACTTGTATCAGCTCCTAGTAAAGCTTGTAGGAGGAGTTTTCAATCTCCCCTAAACCTCTTTCTGGACATGTCTGGACAGTGCTGATTGGCCCTGTGCTAGTCACATGAACTCACCCAAGAAAAAAGAAAACTCTCTAGCAATACACACCAAACTGAGCACATGCAGTCTGTCCCCTGGCTCTGTAAACATCATGTTATTTTTTTGGAGACAGTTAAAGGAGAGGAGGATCAGAGAGACAAGATTAAACAGCCTTTTCACACAATGCAAAGGATTAACCCCTTAGGTTCTACAGTGAGTATAACAAGCATGCTTTACCGCATATCCAGACTGATTTTGCTGTTGTGGGTTTAGTAACACCTTAAGTATTGAGTGGAGGTGCAGGGCTGTCAAAAAAAAGCACAAGACTTTCTGGCATCCTAGTAGCATTCTGGTGGAATAACATGTCCTATTTAGGTGCTTTCCACAGCAAGCAGCTGTCTATTCCTAATCTTTATGTCAGATCTGAATTATTTGTTTTTGCATGTGCTTATGTATTATGTAAACACATATTATTATGTGCATTCATGCATGTTTTCATGCATTTCATTTGATTTCAATTAAATATACAGCACATTTACCTTAACACATAGAGATGTGAATGGGCCCAAAATAAATGTATATGCCTTTGGGAATATTGACCAACTTTCCTTTTTGCTCTTTTTATCTTTGTTTTTTTCATAGGATTACTTTACAGATAGTAAGCGAGTTCTTCACAGAGACACCCAGCAAAATTATAAACTTAAGTATGCGATAGAAAATGGCACACACACTACCCTAAAGTTCAGCCGAGCTCTTCAAACCTGTGACCTATATGATAAAAATATAACAGTAAGTTGCATGTTAGTCTTTAATATCCTAATGAAAATATTAAATTATTAGAATTGCATTTCAGTGTTTAATTTCATGATAAAATATTGGATGAAAGGAAATACATTTTATTTTTATATTATTTCAGGAAAGCACAATACGAATAATTTGGGCATACCATGATGATGACATTGAAGGCACTGGACCAGCCTACCATGGGTCAAATCGGGGTCAGAAAAGTCTACGCCTACTCAACCCAGAAAAAAATGTTATGTTTGTAGAAACTCAGTCTTTCAGCTTTACTCATCAGAACGTAAGCTTCTGTCTTCTTCTGTTTTGTTGATAGTAATCTACCACACTTCCATCACCAATATTTAATCATAATGAGTAATTAATGTGAAGGCGCCTTGTTCCTAGGGGATTTTTTTTTTTGAATTGTAGAACCTGCTGCCCTTTTAATTGCAAAATGCAATACAAGCTAGGTAAAAAATGGTAAAAAGGCGCTGGTATCCTGAATATAAAATATGTAACAATGGTGCACCTGAATATTAATTTTCTAAAAAATAAATAGATATGTAAAATGCAATATCTGGTGTATATCTGTGACAGAATATTAATATTCTAAAAATAAATAAATATAAGGTGCAACATATGATGTGTGTCTGTGACAAGGAATACATTATGGCAAATAATAATAATAATTCTAAAAAATGGTAAAAAAATATGTAGGTTAAATTTTAAAACCAATAATCATATATACCATCATAAGCCTTTTTATAAAGTGCTGGTGCCACAGAATATATTGTGCAAAACAAATATATATATAAGGTGCTGAAAAGTGCAATAAAGAACCGATACAGTGCTAGTAATCACCTTATAAATTTCTAATGTAGAAACGTATGTGAATAAAAACGCATATACAAAATGGTGAATAAACAAATAGAATTAAATATTTTTTTAGACAGAAAATGTAATTGATGATCAAATAAGGTGCATTTCTATGGTGCTCAAAGGGTTAAAGCCATGATCCAACAAAAAACAGTTTGTGCAAAGTAGTGGATGATATTGCTTGAATATCAGGTGCTCCAGTGCATAAAGATGATAATCTTTGCCTCTTACTGGATACAGGTGGGTCACACAGACCCCACAAGCCTGTGATCCCTTTATCCTTTGGTGGATCAAACCATAGGAACACCTCCTCTCCTCTTGGATATTGGTTAAATAACTCCACAAAGTAATTAGCTCCTTCTCCTCACTCCAAATAATTACCTCTCATAGGTGTTTTAAAAGCCCATGTGCAGGGAGACAAATAGAAAGCCAAAATAGTGTAATACTGCAACTTTATTAACAAATTAACATCTATTTAAAAAGTTGGATGACGCAGAATAAACTTGACTCGATATAAGGTCATGCTGATGTGGGCACCCATCAGATAAAGTCCATTTTAAAGCCAAAACATGTTTCTTGTTTTGGAGGGAGTGGAGAATAGAGAGTCTTTGTCAATTTTGTATTCTTATCCTTTAGTATCGATTTCCACTGACGTCCTGTTGCATCGTTTGGGCAGGAAATTAAAGTAAATCCCCCCATTGGCACAAGGAGAGAAAAAAGTATACTGCCAGTGGTCCTTACCCTTTCTTACTCTATTCAAATAAAAAAAAAAAGTTTTGGCTATACATATATTTAAATGTGAAGTGGCTTGTGCAGTTTTAGTTTCACAGTGTATTAAAGGGATAAACTGGCAGGGTTCTTGTGCTGTGTGTGTTATGCCTACAGGGCTTTAATACTAAAGCCAAAAATCTTGGATTGGGAAAAATAATTTCTGACACTTTATTGAAGTTGGTCTGTGATAATTATTTCCTTGCAGGTAGGTATTCCTTTTTACTGAGTATACCCTTATTAAAGTAGGGTAACAACCACCAAAAATAAATAAATACTTTTAAGTATTATTTTTGTACTGTTGATGTGAGACAAAGGTACAATGCTCTAAAAGGTTAATAAAGTGTCCTAATATATATTCAAATAATAATGTATATGTGTTATAAAATAATTTCCAGTACAAATTATGTTTGGTAGAGGTATTACATCATTTTGTGATATGAATCATCCTGAAGATAGAAATTGAGGGTCAGTATACTTAGAAATGTTGTAAGAATGTTAAGTGTAAATTAAAACTCTTAACAAATGTCTTTTTATTCAAGGTATCAGGCATCCCTGCCTAGAACTGTTATTTACCATCAGATGAGTTATAGCATGTTACTCTCTGTCCTACTGCTTTATATCTCTCAGAACTCCTGGTTGGAAATCTCAAATTTTGAGTTTCCAGCCCTCCCAAGCATTGAATTTTCTCTTTTTTTTTCTTTAAGCCAAGCAATATATTTATGTTCTCTCCTTTCCATTTTCTAAAAGATTTCCATAACGGATTTAAAGCGGAAAGCTGAACTAAAGCTAAATAAGATCATATTGGCTGAGTAGGGACAAGAAACAGTAAACCCAACAGGACAATTTAATATTTGGAGCTCCCATGGTATATGTGCTATAACATGCTCTCAATCCACTTAAAAATAATTTTTGGGCGAAAATACCTTAAATGAGTATTGATGGTCTCTTTGCGCTACATATGAATTCAGTTTAAATACATTTTAACGGATATACAGTATACCCTGCTATGTATATTTTATATAAAAATGTATATTTATAGTTAAAATATTTAAAGCAGAATTCCAGCCCAAAAAAAAAACCCAATAAATAAAAAACAGTAAATAACAAAAAATAAACAGCTCATTCAAAAATAACATATAAAAAACAGTTTTTTCTACAATCAATCAATGTTCTTCATCATTATACCATTTACTCTAGACTCTTGGACCCAACTCAGCCTGGTAATGTACAGTAAAGGGAGAAGCATCACAAGCACAGTAATAAGCACATCTTTCTGATCTCTCCCCCCGTTAGCATTCTCTTTGTCAGCACATTAAATGACTGGCTCCTTCTGCTGCTTCTTTCTTTCTCACCCTAGTCTTGCTGTACAGGAATTATGGTCAAATTCAGATAATGACACTGCTTGTATTAAAATGAAAAAACAAAATCAACACAAATTATTATAAAAATAAAAAATACATTTCAAGATGTATTAATATTGACAGAGCTGCATTCATTTGTGTCTTTTATATCTGTCTAGAGTTCAACTTTAGGCTTCCTATTTCTTTTCAAGATAGGTTCCTATTCCATATAAAGACACAACTTATTGGTGTCAGATGTTTAAGATGCCAGTACTGGACAAGAAGCATCACATCATTAAGGTAGGTTTATTTTATTTCATCCTAAATTATAAAGTGCAACTGCATTATCACTTTGGACCAAACATTTGTACTTGTGTATGTAAAGGCAATTTATGTTTTTCATTTTCGACAAAGAAGGGACGGATTAAACTGGGTTACAATTTGTTCTTATTTGGGAGATTCTCATTCACTATGTGTCCTAAAGAAGCAACAGGAAATTAGAGGAAATCTCCCCAAAGTGAAGGGAGTTCTCATCTTAGACAATTGCAATCTAAAAATGTTTCTCTATTGGATGATTTAACTCCACACCCTACTTTGGTAATAACTCTTAAGTTTTGGATTCCCCCACCTTTCTGTCTAATCAAAAATGGTCTCCAGGAAAAAGATGTGCGTGTGAATCTATAGTACCTGTTGGAATGAAACATTGATAGAAAGTCTGTCCCTTCCCTACTCTATCCAAAACTAAAAAATAGTGTTGTCTTTAAAAAACTCAAATTCTAGCTTACATTATAAGGTGACAATTTTCCCTACCAATCAATGTCTTCTTGACGATGGAAATTATTTTCCTAATAAATATTATTTATTACATATGTATACTTTTTTTTTTTTTTTTAAATAGTTAAAGTGATTGTAAAGTCTTGTTTAAAAAACAAAACAACAAACATGTTATACTTACCTGCTCTGTGCAGTTGGTTTTGCACAGAGTGGCCCGAATCCTCCTCTTCTCGGGTCCCTCTTCTGTGCTCCTGTCCCCTCCCTCCTGTTGAGTGCACCCACAGCAAGCAGTTTGCTATGGGGTTACCCAAGTCACAGCTCCCTGTGTCCATTCAGACATGGAGCAGCGACCCAGGCCCGCCCCCTCTCTCTTATGATTGGCTGACTTTGATGGACAGCAGCAGGAACCAATCGTGCCATGCTGCTGTCTCAGCCAATGAGGAGGGGAGTCCCGGGCAGATGAGAAACTCCTGCAACAGCGCTGGATAAAGATGGGCTCAGGTATGTATTAGGGGGGCTGAGGGGGCTGCTGCACAGAGAATGTTTTTTTAACTTATTGCATTGAATGCATTAAGATAAAAAAAACCTTCTGCCTTTACAATCCCTTTAAGCTTGCAGATTTTTCACTTTTCTCTGCATGGGCAAAGTGACAAATTAACTTTAGGAGAATACATTTTGTTAATGTGTGTGAACATTCAATAAATATCTGCCTCTCCTGATTGACCACCAGCATCCATTTTTATACACGAGTGATTTTTAAAGTTAAAGAGATTGTAAACCCATACAATTTTTTTTTTTTTTTTGCAACCTGAAAGAGAAACACATAATGAGCTAGTATGCACCTAAACTGTACATGTTTAGGAGATATTTACAGTACCTATAGGTAAGCCTTATCATAGGCTTACCTATAGGTAAAAGTTGCAGAGGAGGGTTTACTTCCTCTTTAAGAAGATAATTCAATAAATTAAAGTGGTAGTCCTACAGATGTATTCTCCATAAATGAGTGAACAATCCCACAGAAAGAATACAAGACTATCAACCATAAGCATAGGAGCATCTGGAGACTACCAGAAAACTGCCAGTTGGGCCCTTCAGAATCAGCTCTAAACAGAAATAACATTTATAAGTGGACTGGTTCTTTTCATTGTCAAACAGTTCTAGCAAGATTAGATGCAGAGGATGAGCTTTGAAGGACTACCAGAATTATTATATGGTCCATGGAACAGCAAACATTGCTAAGGTTCCCAACAATTACCGTATTTAATCTTATTTAAATACAACCCATGCAGACCTATACAGTTCAAGGATTTTAGAAGAAACAACTTTGCTGTGCTTTGAATATAAAGTGGGAAGAGTGGCTAAACTATACATAAGTTAATTTTAACATATTTCTATATTTAGTTGGCTGCAACACAATGCTCTTGCAGCTATGTACTTAAAAGACTGGAAGATGGATATGATGGATATGTCAGTGCTTATGCGATTTTGTTTTATTTTTTCTTTTAACTTTCCTGTGATCCTGAATAGGGATGAGGCCAACAAACCTGGGTCTGGTTCGTGAGAGGTCCGCCAGACAGCTCACAAATTCAAATGTTAATCCAAACCCAACTGATATATAATGTATAATGATATATATATATATATATATATATATATATATATATATATATATATATATATAATGTACAATAGCAAAAGATCTACAAATTCAAAAAATATTATTTAAATTTCCAGTAAACGCCTCTTCCTGACAATTTTTTTTTTGTAAAAAAATGATATGTGAGCCCTTCTGTTTAGACAGAAAATACCCCATAAGTTCTGGTATTTATTTAGGGGGGGGGGGGTCCCCATGCTAAAATGTCACTTTTTCTAAAGTAAATCTTACAGCGTAAAATTGACAAAAAAAAAAAACAAAAAAAAAACAAAATGCTTGGGGTTTCCACCTGAATTTTAGGTAAGGGTCTGGTATAGATTTGAAGGGGGACCCCATAATAAATTGACTTGAAGTCTCCTTAAAATCCATACCAGTCCCTTATCCAAGCATGGTGCCTGACTTACCAGGAAAGGGGGGAGCAGGAGTGCCCCCCTCTCCTTAACGATACAAGGCTCTCAACCAGGGTAGGGTACGTTACCCAGGGAACCCCCCCCCCCCTGGCAAAGCACATTGTCCCTGTTTTGAGGAGAAGGGACTCTTCCCCATATTACTAGTTCAGTGACGAAGGGGCCTATGGTGGGGGGCATATTGGAGTTTAGAAGCCTTCTTTAAACACTTGAGCGGAGGAAGATTTTAGTCCCTTCATAACCATGCCATTTTTAGCAGTGTGGTACTGTGCTACTTAAATTGGTAATTGTGTGGTCATGCAATGCTGTGCTCATATGAAATTTATATAATTTTTTTCACACAAATAAAGCTTTTTTGTGGAGGTATTTGATCACCACTGGGTTTATTATTATTTGCGACATAAGCGAAAAAAAGACGCAAAAAAAAAAAAAAAAACAATATTTTCTACTTTCTGCTATAAAACATATAAAAAGAAATCTAATGTCTTCATAAATCTTGTCCCAAAATGTATTCTGCTACATGCCCTTGGTAAAAAAAATCCTAGTAAGTGTATATTGATTGGTTTGGATGAAAGGTATAGTGTCTAAAAACTATGGTATAGATACTGAAATTTTTATTTTAGTTTTTTAATACTAGTAATGGCAGTTATCAAAGACCTATAGTGGGACAGCAATAGTGTGGCAGGCAATCTGGCATTATCTGATGCTAGGGGGAACTGACTAACAGCCACTGACATCTCTAGTAACACTAATACAGTGATCGGTGCTACAAATATACACTGTTACTGTACTAATGATACTGGCTGGGAAGGGGTGTTTATATCTATGGGCAATCAAGGGGTTAAATGTGTGCCTAACAATCTTCAGTGTGTTTACTGTGTGGTGTTTTATTAAGCAATGTGCTGGTTTTTACTCCCTGCTTTGCAGGGAGAAAAGAAGAGACACATCACTGCTGTATGATGTGAGTCCTGTGTTGTTTATCAACACAGGGCTCTCTTTTGTCATTCACTAAGCTGATCAGCGGGTCCTGGCCCTAATTCATTGGCTGAGACCCACTTTCGGGTTGTGCTGCAGCAATCAATGGTTCGGTGATGTCAGTCACAATCCCCAGCTTAACAGCTAAATGGACATGTCGAAGATTTGTCACTGGTTGTTATCTCCCAGCAACCAAAACTCCTAAGAGGCTCTATGGGTAAGCAAATACCTCTTTTAGTTTGACTGTAACACCCCGTACACACGATCCGAAAATCTGACGACAGATTGTCTGATTTTTTTCGCTTGCTAGTTGCATTTTGAAACTAAATAGGTTACTAAAGTTATGACAATTTGGAAGTGATGCAATGTGCTGTAGTGTATTTGTATTGTATTTTTGAAACAACAACTATAATGATTCAGTGAAAATCATATGATCTGGTATCATACATGAAAATTTTTCATGCTTGTCTCGTTGGATAATATCAGATGAACTGTCATGATCGGCTCTCAAAAGCTGTGTACTAACCATCAGATTATTGTTTGATCGCTTTGAAAGTGGCATTTTCAATACGATTTTGGGATTGTGTGTACGGGCTGAATCCTACTTCAATTTCAACTTGAACATCATCACTATTCTTGAACACAAGTAGCACTTGTCCAGCTGTACATAATTTTTGCATTATATTTCAATCTAGCATCATGTAACAGGATTTCCTTTGCAAAGAGGCCACCCAATGTAGGGCTATAATACCCCCATGTTTCTTGTAGCAGACCAAAGCCATGATACCAAAGTGATGCAAAATATTACCAGAATGATATTTTAGTATTTTACCTTATTTTTTCAGTGTTAAACAGCTTATTACTAGTATAATGCCATCACATCGGAGTTAATGATTCTATGCTACCAGAGCAAGTGAAAAATGTCGGAATAAATAGGAGTCATGTTGCAGAGACAGAAAACTTGGGCAGCCACCTTCTTAGAATTACAGTCCTCCCTTTTCTCCTTTTCATGTATATAAAAAATCCTTAGACCACCCTGGAAGCTTGTTAAGAAGTTCAGTAGAAGCCTTGCAGTCTCTGTTAAAAATAATATACTTATAACTATGCAAAAATATACCACCCACTATTAACCTCTTTGTGACCACTGCAGGCTAATATTAACCTAAAGGGTATATATTACACACCTGGAATTACAAAAAAAAAAAATCAAGGTAATTCTGTAATGCTGAAGGAACAACCAGAGGTGCAACGGGTCAGCGAGTAGGAACCCCAGCTAGTAATCTGACTCTGGGCCCTCCCCACTGAATTGCACTATATGCTACTGTACTGGTCACATATTGCACAAGCTGACTATGCTTACAACCACTTGGGAATTGTGTTCTATAAATTTGCAATCTATTCGGGGAGGAATGTAAAAGGTAATTGTCCAGTAGAAAATATGTGCGTCCTAGGAAAACCCATTCATAATAAAGAATGTTTCAGTTTTGTCATAGTCTGTGTATGTCCAAATGACAAATGGACTAAAGTTCAAAAAGAGAGTTAATGGTAGTGTGCAGAAGAGGCAAATTCTGACCTCCAGTACCTAATAAATGTCACTGAATGACCGCATACAATCCAGTGTATAATCAGTGCTTTTATTCTAAGTCCCTTGTTGCCCTCCCTTTACATTGCATCATGCTCATGGAGACAGACAGACACTTCATTATCCTTCTGTCAAACATACTGGTATGTATTCTGGTTACATGGTAAGTTATATTGTCATAACATACCACATATAAATTTAATTTCTCTTCTATTATATGTATAATTTATGTCCTAACAGAATAAGACATTTTTTTTTTGCATGTTCCTTTCCCAACATTTGCAAATAAAGTAAATTATTCATGCCCAAGAAGCAGCTATACAGTTGGCTTTCTGTCAGCTGCAACAGCTGCAGGCAAAATGGTTTTATCACCATTCATCAATCATGCAGACACAAGACTTTTTAGTAGTTTTCAAATGGAACTGGTAATGGCAGATCATCTAAAACGTATGCTATAAAAATAGGTAGCCAACATAACCGATAAGACGTCATTATGGAATTTACAGTCATGCTGTGGGCATGGGATGAGAGTTTTTCATCACCGTTATCTTCTAATACGAATTTCAAACCGGCAAACTGAAAGTACTTTTTATGTTAATCTTCCTAAATCTGTTAAATTATTAAAAAACAGCTTTTATTAAGCTTTGCAACTGCATCCTATTGGCTAACTTGGAAATAGTCATTTGACACTTTATTAACCTTAACTCTGATTTAAAACCCAGCTTTAGCCATTTTTTTGTCATTTTTGATTGCAAGAGGAAGAGTTAGAACCTCTTTCAGGACTCCCCCTCCCCATGTATGTGTCCAAGCCAGAGGGCGACATGCACAATAAACCATTCACTTAGAAAAATTATCATTTTCTCCCATGAGCTTAGGTTGAGGCATAGCAAGAAGGTGTACATTCTGCCTCAGTGACCACACCTTGTTACTTTTGGGGATGAGCAAGTTGACCTGGATTCTGTTTGCAGAGAGTTTTGTGAACCCAGTGTAAAATTTGCAAATGCCAAACTTAGCACCAAACCCAAACATAGTCTATGGCAGCTGAATATTTTTTTTATTTTTTAAAGGGAAATGTGCAAGGTAAAAAAGGCATCAGTAACTTGACACTGCCATAGGGGATATGTACTAATGCAAAAAAAGATTTTTCAGAATACCCTTCAGGGTCTTGCAACATAAAGGACAACAGCAAAAATACATTAATTCTTTGAATAACATATTTTGTGAATGGCTTATACCTGCACGTGTACTTGTGCAGCAGTGCAATGTGTTTCTTTAAAAGATACATTGTGCGTTTATAAACAGCGGCCAAGGACCTGTCATTGACAGATTTCCCACTGGCTTCTGTTTGTCAGTAGTAGTAACAATACCGATGCTAAGTGATAGATTCCTGATGGCATCGGTTTACAAACAAGCTGGAAGGCATCCTAGAAGACATCATTGAACAGATATGGTTCTAACCATATTTGGTCAAAGGGTTCACCCAGCAAATTCAATCCCTTTGTTTATACAGAATATCATTGGATGCGGTGTGATATCATGTCAGCATATCATCCTAATTGACGTGAGTCTACATAGATGGACAATTTAGTTGAAGCTGGATTGACATTCTGGAGACTTTTCAGGATGTGATTGATTTCATCTACTGTTTATTTTTTGTTTGTGAATGATTAGCAATGGCTTCAATATACTCTGTACCCATTTATCTTGGGGGAAGGGCCAGGCGCCTTGAAAGTAATCCTCCTAATGTTGAGAGCATCTGATCTAGTATGGTTTAAGAGGGGACACCCTTGCTCCCTACTCCCCCTTCCCCCGCCACCCAGGTTGCATGCTTGGATGAATTCTGGTATGAATTTTTAGAGGCACAGCATGTATTCTTTTTGTAACAATTTTGTAAACAATGGGGTGGTTTCCTAAAACTGGAGAGTGCACAATCTGTTGCAGCTCTGAATAGTAACCAATCAGCTTCCAGATATTATTGTCAAAGCCTAATTAAACATTACCAATAGCTGTGCAGTGGTGCAGGGTAACCAGATGCCAAAGAAACGTGCCTCATGGTCCCTAGCTGTTAGGCCTAAATTGTCTATTATTCCCAGTTGCTTAATGAGATGATTGTCCTTTCACAGCCAGTTGTTAACCATTTTGGAGTATCCCATGCCCTAACCCTCCTCTCCTATCCTCTCCTGTTTCATGTTTCTCCATCAATAAATCACAAAAAGACAATCCGTTGACTTTATTCGAGTCAGAGTGAATGGACTGTTGCTGGGGTGGACAGTCAGCCTCTACACTTTTTGGGGAAGACACTTATCTGTGGCCCCTGCTGGGGCAGTACTACAAGTAGATGTTTGAAATGAGTGGAATCTGACTTTTTAGTTACCCCCTGAAAGGCTGATTTATCTAGGTCAGGGTTTAAAGTAAGGTTTAAATCTCCAGCTATAATCACCGAGCCTTTGGATAGTGCTGTAAAAGTGCAAAAATATAATGCAGAAATGGTTTTTGCTTGGAGTTTTGGACATTGTACATCAAAATATTAATGTCAGTATCTTGAATGGAGCTCTGCAATAGCAGGCACCTTCCAGCAGAGTCAGCAATTTCCTGAGTGTGGGAAAATTTGTAGATATGAAAAATAATGAGGACGCCTCACTGTTTAGTTTGGGAATTGGAAAAATAAGCCCTAGGGTAGTAGGCATTAGAAAATTTGGGGGATGATTGAACAGTAAAGTAGGTTTCTTGAATGCAAGCAATGTTAATTTTGTGTGAGTACAGATAATAGAAGATTTTAGACAAGAAGCTAATTTTCAAATATACCATCTGTTTCCAAACTTGTTAAAACCGGGCCAACTTAAAATGTGTGCAGAATAAATGGGGAAAGGAGGGAGGGAGAGGAGAAAAATAAAAAAGGGGGACTAGAAAAAAAAAATTAAAGATTGAGGACGAAACCCAAAGAAAAAGAGAGCACACTTGTTGGGTTTTTACAGCTATCCGAGACTTCATTAGAGAGGTTTACTCTAAATCCTTCCTGCTGACAACTGTTTCACCATAAAGGAAATAAGAGAAAATCTGTAACAGAGACAGAGATAGAAATACAAATTAGACAGGTGTATAAGCTTTCCCATACTCTACTAAAGAAAAGCATTTTTATTTCTATCATTGACGAATTTAGAGAGTTACTCTTGTTTCCTGCCATAGTAAAATGTTCCCAAGGGGACAGGATGTAAGGGGGAAACGCAGTAAAAATCTTACCTTTCCCCACTCTGTCCAAAAAGTTAAAATGCTTTGGCATTTTAATAGGTAGGAAAACAACTCCAAATATGTCAATCACACCGTATCTCCATTATTTCAGGCCATAAATCCCATACCTGTTCACTATAGAGAATAATATTATTAGGTACCCTGCCTTGTGTAAAGCATTGTAGACCGTGCCCAAATCTATGGCTAATTTATGACATTGCCTGTCTTTTTTTTTTTAAATCAGAATAAAGTTTGTTAACAACTTTTAACAGTACAATAAACAATGCACATTCCGAAGTATTACATTATACAATACTTCTGCAGAATACAAAGTAGAATAATGTTCTTATACAAAGACAGAGCAGGTTTATAAAACCAATTGAACCTGAGATGTCATTAGTCATTATATCTCACAGTGTATGTATTCCTAGGTATGGTTTAAGAAGACATTCTCATCATATCTCTTCCCCAGTACTTTAAAATAAACTCACTCCAAAGGTGAGGACACACTGAGCAGTTGAGTTCCCACTTTAAGTTAATAGCCTATCAATAATTATGTCCAATGGAGCCAAACCAGGGGTAGCTAGCCAGCATCCCCAGATCTTATCGAACCGGGTCGGGCTGCCTCTATGCTCATATATCAAGCGCTCATATCTCAAACATAATCCCATGTTGGCTAACCCCATTTCTAAAGTTGGAGAGGTTTGAGAGATCCAAAGTTGCAAGATCAGCTTTCAAGCTTGGAACAGTGCTCTGGACACCGCCTCTCTGACATATATGTCCATTTATAACCTAATCCAGTTTACCCAACAAGCAAGGTTTAGGGTCAGGAGAGACAGTTCCTTAAAAAGTATTGTTAAAGGTGTTTACTGTGCCAGCCCAAAAGCGGTGCAACTTTGGGCACCGCCAAGGGCGATGTATTAGGTCCCCCTTCGCTTCCTTGCATCTTGTACACAATGGGTCTGGGTGAAGTCCAAGAGTAAACAATTTAAGTGGGGTATGATGAACCTGCAAGTTGGGAAAGTCTTTGGGTTACATTTAAAATTGCCTGTCTAATTATAAAAATGTTTATGATTTTCTTACCAGGGTGGGGTAAAGTTAGTTTACCAATTTTTATTCCAGACAGTTGTTTTTCAACTACTAATGGAAACGAGTTTGTCTCTTGGCCCTGATCTCTGGAATTTCATGTGCCTGAAACCAAAAATGTTACAGGGAATTGAAGAGAAATAATCAAAAGGCACTGGAACTAGAAGTGTATAATGTACTGAGACTAATCACTGGCAGAACAGTAGATGTTGTTTGAAAAAACAAGCCTTTTCAGAAAAAACTATGCTCAGAATCCAAATACATAAACAATCTGAATTGGTTAGTATATTTGTAATTTTATAGAACAAAAAAATTAAAAATAGAATAAAAGTTATACAGACAAAGAAACAGAACTTTGTCTGATTTTCTGGACTACCCCTTTAACGATTTGTATATCATTTTTTGGAAAATGTGGAGATTTGTTTTCCTCCTGTCTCCTTTTTTTCTCCAGCTGTTGTGTCTCTTTAGAGAATTAACTTCAACGGGAAGTTTGATTCCTAGAAGAAAAGGGTAACGACTTGACAAAAAAAAAATGTCCTGAGTCTAGGGGAAGGGGAAGCTGATTATGGCCAAGCAAAAAATAAGTTGACTATGGGGTTGATTTACTAAAGGCAAATCCACTGTGCACTGCAATGTATAGGAGAGTGTGAGAGACAGTCATTTAATAAAAATTTTACAAACCATCTAATCTGTGGCAATATTCAAACTTTATTTTTTTTCTTTGACTTAAAGTGATACTAAACTCTGTTTAAAAAGAAAATCTGTTAAGGTATGCATTTATAAAAATGTATGACATACTGACATACTGTTAGAGAGAAGTTAGGTTCCTTCTCTATAGTCCCACTGTGTATAGGAATGTAGCCACTCTGTTTTTCTTGCTTCTGAGATGTAGTATGGACTATGGGAGTTGTAGTGTGCATAGAGCGATGCACTTGACAGCAACTAATGTGCACTGCTCATTTCAAACATATGGAAGGGAAAGGGAAATGGAGAGCTTTTCAAGCTCACAGAGGATCTTACAAGGAGGCCCAAAAAAAAAAAAAAACACAATAGGAAACAAATTATTGAAAAACAGATTTCAGGGCTATTAAAGTGTTACTAAACCCAAGAGCCTGCATTTACTATATCTGGTCTCCACAATAAACAGGACATGAAAAGGCAATTATTTTAGTAAATATAAACTGCTAAATACCTTTTCTCCCCATCAATATATAGCAGTCTTAAGACTTCTATAAGTGTCTGGTAAAAGCTTGTAGGAGGAGTTTTCATTCGACTGTCCAATGAGGCTGAAGGACCCCTAACCCTCTGTCTGGAAAGTGCTGATTGGCCCTGTGCTGATCACATCTGCCCCCACCAAGACAAAAAACAAACTCTCTCGCAATACACACCATTCTGAGTGTGTGCAAAGTGATTTCAAAGGTTCTGTCTTAGAGATGGATTAGGGACAGTGGAAGAATGAGAGGATCAGAAATGACAGGATCAAACAGCCTTTTTACACAATGCAGACGATTAACCACTTAAGTTCCACAGTGAATATAGCAAGCATGCTTTACTGCATATACAGACTGCTTTTACTGTTGTGGGTTTAGTAAAACTTTAGGTAATGGATGTGTGTTGATTATTTTTGAAGAATAGGGTTATTGTTTAGTGTAACTTTTAGTAGAGTAAGAGGACTGCAATCAGGATCCCTTCCACAAACGCCGATTGAATTCCATTGTAGAAACAATGGCACAAGTGTGTTCAGCTGTTATATTTGTAAAAGGTGGCTTATTTATGAGTCACAAATGTAGATACAATTTCATGACTTTAAACATTTTACAACTGAAAAGTGGCAGATCCTATATCGGTGTCAATTTAAAAGCCTTGTCCCTCTGACATTTGAGAACACAAAAGCCCTAGTTCACAAGAGCTAAGGTGTTTAGTATTTTTATTGTCTTTTATTATTTTTCAATTTATAGTACATTTTTTTCAAATCACAAGTTTTTTTTTTTTTTTGCACACACATCTGGATGAACAGGATGATCCAGGCAGCATTGTCTGTTTCCACTTACAACTACTACCATAGACCGTTAATTAATACAATGTTTAGTGTTCTACCCCACAAATATGTGAACTGTATAACCAAAGGGATACTGTTTGTACTTTTGCTGGGATTCATACCGATTCCAAACTTATACACATGGAAATGTTTTACTCACTATTAACAAATCTTTATTTATTGAATTTAAATGCTATAGTAGTCATCCAGGGACAATGTCTATACATAGGTATATAAAGATTCAGCTAAAATCATAAACAAGAATTCTACTACACTGATAAACAGTTTTTAGCTATAACTTTTGTTATAAATGTAGCACTGCCCCCTTGAGGACTGCTGAATTCTTCACCTTTTTGGGTCCCTATGGGTTACTGTTTGCAAATGCATGCACAAACTTAACACTTTACTTTCCAGCTCAGTCAATGATCAGTCTAGGGGTTGTAGTTGTTTTTGTTGTTTTATTTTAAATAGGGATGGGAGAAGGGATAGAATGGAATATTCCAAAATTGAACTATTCACAGTTGATGAGGACTCCTATTTGAGGATGCAGCAAAGCTGCAGATTCACCTTTGCCCTAGATGAATTTAAGGTAAAGTTTCTGTCATCAAACTTGATTGAGCAACTATCTTCAGAGTACTCGCCTAGCACCCCCTTTCATTCCACCAGTTGACACCCGTCCTCTGATTACTCTACTCTGGGTTGGCCCCCCTCACAGGTCAGGCTCTCAGACACAATTCCCTGTACCCACGATACTGTTTTTCCCAGTTCTCCAGTGTCTCAACCTCTCTAGTCAGCTCCCCTGGACCTCTGGGTTCAGCTCCATCCTTCTGGTTCACCAGGCCAACTGCCTGTGACCACGTGTCACCAATGCAGAGGAGGAGACAGCCGTCACCCTCCCTCTGGGACTCTGCTCACCAGCCAAAAACCCCAAGCACATGTGCTCCTGGCCTTTATATCACACCCTACAATGCACCGAGACAACCAGTCTGTGCCAAACACTGGGGCTGTATCAAAGCCTGTGTACCCATTGGTCAGGATTTCTGTCACTGTCCAATATGCCTCCCTATTGGACCAGCATGAAACACTCCCCTAGACCAGATGAATCACACACTGAGCACCATGAGCAGACCTAACTTACAGATCCTGCTCTCTGTTAAGCAGAAAGCAATATAGAATTTGCCTGCTGCTCCTCTGATAGGCAGACAGAGCCAAAAACTATACTCACTCTCTAGCACCTGCCTAGGAGGGTGCCACATAAAATAAATCTACATTCATTTCAATCATCCAATCATGTGCAGTGCAAGCAAAAATCTTTTTTTTTTGAGTATTATTGGGTATTCATAGTCAATGTACCTTCACCTAAAAATGTATTTCCACTTTTTTGTGTAGCCTAATTGGAATAACACCTGCTTTATGTTGTTTACAGGTTCCCATTCATAGTAGAACTTAAAAAAAATAAGACAAAATTGAAATTCAATTAGTGCTCCGGGTGATGCCAAATAACATATATAATTTTCCCTGAGGGCACCATCCCTTAAAAGTACAATCTCGTTAACTTTCTCTCTGCTGTCAACCTGAATACCAGGAGCAGAGAGAGACATGGATAGTGAGGCTGTTAAATGTGCCTTTCAGGGAATATACCATACACTGCATTAAAAAAAAAAAAAAAAAAACACCACTTTATTACAAGTACAAAACTATCGTAAAAGTTAAGAAAAATACATTAATGCAATTTTTTCACAAACGAGTAACACATATCACATTAAGGCTTGGAGGTTTTGTAACTCACTAAGAAAGCGTCATGACTCTACACATTTAGCTAAAGAGCTACAGTAGTTTGACAGCAGATAGACAGTTGACTAGGTTATATTGAAAATTGCAACTTACCATTTATCTAGCTGCTTTATTCAGGACCCTCCAGCCAGGAAATTTCCTAAGTAGTTCTCCTTGCTTATGAGGGGGCTAGATAGCTGTGTTTACCATAATTAACACCTCCTGTACTGTGCAGGCAGCTCCTCACTACTAATTGTAACTCATTTGAACAATGTTTGTCTTAATAAAGGGTTAAAGGTATAGAGGTTGGACTTCTTGCAGTGTATGCTAAAGAGGACAGACTTAGGACAGGCTCACACTAACATTGTTCAAAAACCATGCAGTCAGCGAAACAGGTAAGTAATATTTAAAAAAAATTAGGCAAGCTATGTGAATGTAAAAAAATAACAAACATAAAGTGCGATTTTCTCAAATTTGACTGCAAAAGAGGAAATATGCTTTAACCACTTACTGACCAGCCGCCGCCTTTATACAGGTCGGCAGGTTCCAGTGAATCTACGTACCTGTACAGCAGTTTGCGAGAGCGATCCTGGGGGCGCGCACCCACTCGCCAGCAGGAAGCTGATCCATCGGTCACCCATGATCGCTCCCTGTCATAAGAGAATGGCGGTATGCTGTTGTAAACACAGCGGACCGTTGTTCTCTCAGCTATCAACACAGAGCTCCTGTGTTCCTCCTATTTAGGAACACAGGTCTCTGTGTTGCTTTCACAAGCCCATGCCCCCAACAGTTAGAAAACACCCCCCTAGGCTCACATTTAACCCTTTGATCGCCCCTGGGTTAACCCCTTCCCTGCCACTGTCATTATTACAGTAACAGTGCATATTTTTTAGCACTGATTACTGTAGTACTGGTCCCCCCAAAGCGTCAAAAATGTCAGCTAGGGGTCTGAACTGTCCGCCGCAATGTCGCAGTCCCACTAAAAATGACTGATCGCCGCCATTACTAGTAAAAATTAATAAATAAAAATGGCATAAATCTTTCCCCTAGTTTGTAGACATGATAACTTTTGCACAAACCATATTTTTTTATTATTGGGATTTTTTTTTTACTAAAATTGGCAAATTTTACAAATGAACTGTTTTCCTACCGAGTCATTCAGTGAGAGGAACCAAGTCATCCAGTTCACTGAGAAGAATCAATTCAAAAGAATGATTCGTTCATGAACTGGACATCACTAGTCCACACCCACCTAAGGCTGCAGTCATCTTCAGGAGGACGGATCCCCTGAAGAAATCGAGACTGATGACAGTCCTCATGGGGTGGAGCTGGGTGACATCAGTACTAGTGGCCATAAGATATCACTAGTCCTAGAGAACAGCAAGGCTTCAAGAGATTATCCATATGTGCAGTGGAATAGTACTTATTACGATGAAGTGGTGATCGGATGTTAACACAGGAGAGTGGAGTGGAGGACCTTATCTACCTATGTTACATGCTGTATATGACCTTTGTTATGAGGGTCATATAATTCCAGTAAGAGACAGTGTGTACGGGTGTTTGGTAATAGTACACATAGCTGTAGGGAGGAGGAAAGAGCCATGTGGGCTGTGCTCTCTCTCTCTTTCCTTGCAGAGTCGCACTTCACAGAAGTTAACACAGAGTAGCGCTTAGACCAGGATGTGTCCGTGGCACCACTGAGGACTCTTTGCAGCACCCCAGTTGAAAAACCCTGCTTTAAGCTAAGTAAACTTTCACTTAGCAAAGTGAACATCCTCTGCTGATTTAGTAAATCTTTTTTATTGCATCTAGTTTTTCTTGTAAGTTCTACACATTTTACATGATTACTATTTAACTTCATAGGTTTTGTGTCATTAGCAAGTAGCGTATGCAGGTGATGAACTACATTTGTCTGAATCAAAACTGGAGTGTTTAGAGTATTGAACACTTTTTAACCAAATAAAAAAAAAATGAGTGAGAATATTCAAAATGTCAACTTTGAGTGCCTAGTATGCATGAGTAAATGTCATTGGGACAAATTTTTACAATATTCACATGTATATGTTTTGAATATTGCACAGAAGGGCAAGTAAATGTCAGCTATAAAATTTATCTACTGTATGTACAGTGTATTTAGACTTTAAAGAGGGGAAATCATCACAAAGTATAAGTAAACCTATGGGCACTGTTAAAATTCAGCACTTATTATGTAGGATTTCACAAAAGGTAAGTCAACTTCCTACACTGTTGGTTAAAGGTGTTTAGTACTTCTTAATGTCAGAAGGTTAAAAAAAGAAAAGCCAACTGTTGGCACGAGAAACTGAGATTCTTGTCCCATTGCCACCTGCAGGTAAAAGTGGGATCCTTGGTGAATTTCATCAGGTGCCCAGAGGATTTCCAAGGGATGAGGATCCTCTGTTCCTGTGTAGCTTGGTTGTACAGTCCCCTTTCGCTAAAAGTGTACAGTGAATTACATTGGTGTATGAATTTTCGGCTGCTTATAAAAAACTAGAGACCCGTGTAAACTTTGGTGCATGCAGCTGATCCAGAATAGTTAGTTTTGGCTTCAGGGAATGCTCCATGGTTATAAGAGAGTGTTAACAAATGTACTGCCATGTTAGAGACCCTTATTTTAGAAAGACTGAGGCTTCTTGTTAAAGCAGACATAGACTCAAGGAAACTTTCTCTTTACACCGTGTGTGAGATGATTCAGTTTAAAAAATATAGCATTTAGAGTAGGCATTCTGCAGCTACTCTTTTGTGTAGGCCTATTTAGTCATGCATTATTCAGTGACGTGTGGCTGCAAAGCAGCTACCATATGAGTAGAGGTGCAAGCTATCACCAGACAGCTCTTCCTGTTCCTAGACTGCTGAAGACATTATAAATGTAATCCAGGGTAGGGGAATCCTTCTTTACCCATCTTGTCCAGCAGTAGGTACAGGCTTCTTTACTTCCTTTTCCTATGGTCCAGTGGGCTCTCCTAATCCCCTGCGACCTCACAATCCCCATGACTTTTGGACATGCTCAGGGGATATAAATTCCATTGTTTCCCATCCTTTAGTGCTCAGAGAGACTGCACCTAACAGCAATGTCTGGACATGTTAGCTGGCACAAGGTAAGGGGATTTTCTCTAATGTTCTTGGTGTGCACGCCACCAAATGAGAGTCTAAGGGCACACAGTCTTTGTGGTGGGCACTGTGTTAGTTGGCCTCAGAATACTGTCTTTCTAGTAGGGTGGCCCTGTAAGTTCAGCTGATGGGACTTCTGCTGCTATCTGGAATTCCAGACCAGAGACCCCTTCTGCCTCCCATCTGTGGATCCAGTTCAGGGATCCTTGTGGCCAACCATCTGGGCTACCAGTTACAGCCAGACTGCTTGTTACATACCCCATTACTACTTCATAGACATTGTCATTGTATCTTGCATTTAAACAGTAAATCTTAAGTTGCACATTAATACATTAATGTTTGTCAGATTACTTGGCTGATATCTCTACATAACACTGGAAATCAGAGGAAGGGGAATGTGGGATATGCCTCTGATGATGTCAAAGTCCAGACAGGCACATATGAGGATAAAAGAATAACAGGTACCTAGGCACTATTATGTGGGCAGTAGTACCCCTCTACTTCATAGTTATGCTACAGATATTTTTTTCTAAATTCTTTGTCACTAATGAGTCCCTGTTTGACAGCCAAACTTTTAACTATAGGGGTACTTTAAAGACATTAGCAGCCAATCTGGCCCTATGTCTTATCTTTTTAGTGGAGGTTTTGAAATCTTTAAATTAACTAAATTATTTTCCTAAAATGTAAGATCCTTTCAAACTGGTTATGAAGTCAACCATGCTGTATTTAGTATGCTGTATGTAAGTCTGTATATTCATTACAGATAATTTAGCAAATACAGCATGACATTGCTGCACAATACATGTGTTAACAATGCATGTATTTCACCATGTTCCTTGCAAATATGCGTATAATGTTTTCCTGGGGCTGACATGAAAGACAGAATGAAAGAAAAACAGAGTCCATTATTTTAAAATCAGCACACTCTAATATTTTAATATGCATACTGTTAGTAGCTATTTCCTACTCCATTAATTATATTGACTGAAACTGACATTTTAAGAAATAGTCTTAAATATAGTAAATTACAGTAAGCTTTTATGTGACCGTAATCATAATCAAATGTCCCATATTATTTACATACAGCAAAAGGGTTAACATTTTTTTTTTATTTTAACAATTATTGTTTTAAAGAAACGTAGTACTTTGTCATGAATTTCTTTGTTGGAACTTAAGTTGACTGGAAGACATTTGGAAAGCTTAGAAGAAAGACATCAATAGATTTCAAACAAAGATATATCTGTTTTCGGCAGTTGATGTTGTTCTAAGCACAAGCTTTAAAGGATTTAGATCTTAGGCTTGGCAGTGTTCAATTGCTTTCCAAAAGTGGTCTATGGATAAATATGCACAGTTCACAAAGAGGGCATAGCTCTATGAGAAGCTATTGTCCCTATAAATCTTTGGTATTTATGATTTTAATTCCTACATGTATATATTGTAAGATTAGTTTATTGGTAGACTATGCAAACATAAGCTAATTATGTGTTAGTGACTTCTTCCACCTGATAGCAGGTAGCCCAATCTATAACAGATGTGGTCATCCTCGGTGATGACAAAATGTAACAGGTGTATGCCCCAACCATCTATATTATCTGGGGACTAAAGGCATACTTGCCAACTGTCCCTTTTTTCCTGGGACAGTCCCTGCAAATAGGAGCCTGTCCCAGGTAATTAATATTGTCCCTGGAAGCGCCTGTTAATCGGGCTGCCCATAAATGTTACGCAGAAGTAGTGCAGCTAAATGGGAGACTTATTCCAACTCGGCTACTGTGGCCTGAAGTTTGGAATTCCCTTTTTAATTTCCTGTAATTCTCTCTATATTGAGTAGACCCTATAATCTGATAAATAGGCGAGATTAATTATGCAGAGTGGGCGGAGCTTCATGGAAGTGGATGTTTGATAGCTGTGCTGCAAAGTGTCCCTGGAATTTTTTTTTAAATGTTGGATGCCTGCTGTCAGAATGCAATAGCTGGCAATACAGATACGTTCATGTGTGCTAAAGAGCTTGGACAAAGGAATCTGTTCTAAAAGCTATCAGTGTATGTCCAGCTTCATTCAGTACACTAAGTAATATCTTAAAGCCTCCAAAGTCATCTGCTGTCTAAACAGAGGATTGTATCTGTGCAGAGTGCCTAAACAACCTTTCTTGGCATGATAACATACCGTATATAAACACATATAGTCACCATTTCACAAAAAAATGACCGCAATAACAGCAGTCACATGGACTATACAATAATTCAGAATAACACTTGCCTTTTAAGGGCAGAAGTTCTTAACTATTCATATTTCACAGACTAAGAGTGCCAAAGTTAATAGAAAAGTGCCCCCATTACTGGCTGTAAGCCACCATAAATGAAAAAAATGTCCTAAATATTAGCCCAATAATAACAATGATGATAAAAGTTTAATATAAATTATTTTTATCTAAAAATCAGAGCTTGTGATGAGCCATTCCCCTTACCAGAGTAATACTACCATCCCACTTTCTGCTGAGGGTAAGAACTCTTCCAACTCTCAACATATCGTTATCACAAGGGGGAGACTTTTTGTAGTGCAGTGGAAACTTGTTAATACTGGTTGGAATGTCATTGCAGCAGGGACAGAGCCACAGGACGTTAAAAGCTCACTGAATTACCAGCAGGATGAACATGTATTTTTCTGCAATAACAGTGTTTTTAAAGAGGTAACACATACTGTGCATGTATTGCACAGATATTTCACATTTTGTTTTATTTTACATAAAAATGCATTAGAACATCTATAAATTATGTGATGTGAAGCCCTATCTAAGCTATCCATTCAATTAATAACAAATTAGGCAGACCCTTGCACTTTACAGTTTTTGGTAAGTGTTTGTTGGATTGGGGAGGGACGAGTGATCACTTTTTAGCATTGCTTAAATGTTGTTGCTTGTTAACCTCCCTGGCGGTATGATTATTTCAGATTTTAGATGCTGAAAGCGGTACCATTATTTTGCATGTAATTCTTAAGAATGAGCAGCCCAAACCAACTATTTACATATGATTTTTTTTACTGTGCATTCTTCCTTATAACATCTCGGGTATGATAAAGTTTGAAACACAAAATCATAAATTATAATATAATAAATAACTATAAATAAGTTAAAGTATATATATATATATATATATATATATATATATATATATATATATATATATATATATATACAGTACATATATTATTATTATTATTTTTTTAACATGGGGGACCATTAGCTTAGTGGCAGATGCGTTTTTCCAGTGATTCACTGCAGGCAGGTATTATATTTGAAGGGCCTGGTAGCCCATTTTTATTAAAAGGCAAAATAAGAAGTCCAAAACACAGGATTCCCACACAGGGGTTCTGCTCCAGTCAATGTATATCAAACTGAAAATGCTAGCCCACCTGGCTCTCGCTGTAGCACTACTTTTGCTCTTGGTGCTGGTCACACAGACCACAGATTCCTTTAGTGGGGATGACCCCCTGCTGGTCATCCCCAAAACATGGACACAGAGTTGGAGATTCTGTCCCTCCCAAGACACTATGAAATCTCCAAACTACAGAGCCCCATCCAGGAATACCAAAACCTGGGGAACCTGGAGCTGCACTTACACCGTGACAGAGTCTTGACCTGTCACAATATATATATATATATATATATATATATATATATATATATATATATATATATATCTATATCTATATCTATATATATATAAAATGTACAGTAAAACTGCAGGCAATGGGACTGGGGGGCAAACTAAGGTCAATTAATTTTATTTAGTAATGTAATCCAATAGGATTACAGTATATCAGTGTGTTTGTGTTTTACGTTTTGAATTTGCCGCTGGTTCCATCCCCCTGCGACGTGACACTCACAGGGAACGGAAGCCGGGGCACACAGCATCAGGCGGAAGATCCGCCCGCCGTTCACTGCCGGAATACATTGCGGGATCCTGGGGACAAGGTAAGTAACCTCTTCCAGGATCCAGCGACTTCTCCCTGGTGGTACCATGAGTGTGGCTCGGGGTTACCGCTAATGGCACTGAAATTCCACCCCGAGCCGAACTCTGGAATACCGCCAGGGAGGTTAACTACTTTAATACAGGTCACTTTCACCCCCTTCCTGCCCAGGCCAATTTTCAGCTTTCAGCACTATTGTACCTTGAATGACAAATACGTGGTCATGCAATGCTGTACCCAAACAAAATTATGACCATTTTTTTGAGACAGATAGAACGTTTATTTGGTGGTATTTAATCACCACTGGGTTTTTTATTTTTTGCTAAACAAATGAAAAAAGACCAAACATTTTGAAAAAACAAAAAAGTTTAGCTTCATTTCTGTGATACATTTTGTAAATAAGTAAGTTTTCTCCTTCAATGATGTGCACCGATAAGGCTGCAGTGATGGGCACTGATGAAGTGGCACTGATGAGGCGGAACTGATGAGGTGGCACTAATATGCAGCACTGTTGGGCACTGTTGGGCAGCCTTTATGGGCACTGATAGGCAGCAATGATGGGCACTGATAGGTGGCACTGAGGTTTACTGATAGGCACCACTGATGAGCAGCACTGATGGGAAATGATGGGCACTGATAGGGGGCACTATTGAGGAGACAATGACAGGCATTACTAATGGGCACTGAAAAGCATCACTGTTGAGCACTGATTGGCATCACTTGTGGGCATGGCTGAAGGGGCTGCACTGATAATCACTGCACTGATTATCAGTACAGATCCCCCCTGTTAGGAGAGGCACCTAACGGCTCTCCTCTACTCACGCCTATATTGATGGATGCCAATAACTTAAACTTCCTAGTTACTCTGTGATCAGCTGTGATTGGACACAGCTGATCACATGGTAAAAAGGCTATGTCATAGGCTCTTTACCATGATCAGAGATGCGGTGTATCGGAGCGATAAACCCCACTACCGATCGCCATACTACATGCCCCTGGGGGCCCGCACGCGTGGCTGGTTCTGAAGGACGTCATATGATGTCCAGTCAGAATGGGAATGCTACCGCCCGGCATATAGCAAAATGATGGCCTGGCCGTCATTTTGCTATGGGCCGGGCAGGATGTGGTTAAAGTACAATCTTAGCGGACACATTTGACATAAAGCCACATTTCCTGTCTACTTCTCTGCTTAATTCTTAGCTTCTCTGTTTTTTAATTTTTGGCTCAGATCTTACATTTGCATCAATGTGCCAAAAATTAATTTATACCAGCAACCACATTAATACTACAAAAGATCAGATCTAAATATGAAAAATCTTTGTGTAAACATTGTTGCTGGTTAAAGAAAACCTCCTAACACATGTACATGTTCTCCTCTTTGCCGTATGGTGTTTTAGCCAGCTTTATGAGATATGTAATCTTTTTGACACCTGTTTTCTAGGTTGAACCACTAATACAAAAGGGTCATGAGAGTTTGGTACATCACATACTACTGTACGAATGTGAAAGAGATGCAAATGACAGTGTCCTTGAATATGGGCATGAATGCTACCACCCCAATATGCCTGATGCATTTCTTACATGTGAGACAGTACTTTATGCTTGGGCTATTGGAGGAGAGGTAAGGTTTCATTTTCTTGTTCAAATATTTTATTGATGACAAGAATCAAAAATACAACAAACATGTCACTTTTGAGATATAAGGCAAATGTAAAAAAATGCAGCCAGCTAGTAAAGATGTGGTTAGGATAACAGTCATAACAACAATAAAGAATAACAGGGTATCCATGGAAGGGGTCATTTAGTTACAAGAATATAGACAAAAGGGGTCCCTGTTGTAGGGTAGACAAATGAAGTAACAGTGAGTATGTTTTATAAAATAATATAGAGATACTGAAGTATGTCGTTGGGATGGGGATACAGTGAACATGTCAGTTTCAAGCATTGTGTCGCGAGAGGATAGGTACAATCAACCCACTTTAAAATGAGAAGGAAAACAACCATAGCATCATAAAAATGTAATGCAGCGATAACATCAGAAATAGTTTAATCAGAATTCATTAGGCAAGTGGCACCCAAATCATGGAGTATATCAAGGTAATAAATAAAAACATAACCAGTAAAAACAACAGTATGCCAAAGTCTGAAACAAAGGAATGCCGTGGATGCCCCTAACCTAAAGTGGCGAGGGGGGCCAAAAATTGTGTGGTAAATGTTAACCTCAAGGGTGATCGGATATGGGATGTGTAATGGCTTCGGTAAACCATAAAATAGAAAAAGGGGACATGTGGGAGATTATTGAGTACATAGGAAAAGAGTGTAGGGGAAGAATAGTAAAGAGGTGAAAGAAAAGGTTGGGGGGAGAAGGCGACTATCCTCAAGAGGAAACTGGGTCATCAAGGGGGTGCTGCAGGAAGGTTTTTTTTCTGGCCATGACTTTACTACAAGTGCACCAAACATATGACAAATCAGACAACAGGCTATAATTCTTCAGAACACACAATGATCTTTTCAGCACAAGATTGTTTCTGTTTTTCTGTGACTATATGATTACGTTTGATAACTCTTCATTTTCCTTACAAATTCATTCACTTATTTAACCATTTACCAGCCAGTAGTACACTTTTAGATTGCTCTTTTTGTGTTTTAACTTACTATTTTTTTTCCTCATGTATTACAACTGTTGCAGGGATTCACATATCCACCTAATGTTGGCTTGTCGATCGGGATGCCTGAGGACCCAACATATGTCTTAATGGAAATCCACTATGATAATCCATCTCAGCAAGAAGGTAAGAAGGCTTATCTCAACTTAAAATGGACTGTAATCTCTGTAGTGCCCCCCCCCCACCAAACTCCAGAGTCCTAGTGGTGACCCCCAGAGACAGGGAGGGCCGACATTCCTCCTCAGGGTACAGGTTACTAGGCATGGTGGGTGCTGTACAAGGTAGAAAGATGGGCTCCAGTCACTTTTATGCTCGAGCAAAGGGAAGTTTATTCTCAAAAAAGGAAAAATGTGGGAGAGAGGGGTAGGGCACAGGACACCCTTAGTCAAAAACAGCAGCAAATTTGCAGATCAGCAGACTCCTTAGACAAAAATGTAGAAAAGGTAGACGGCAGAACAGAAAAAAGAGCCTTTAAAATGGAACCAGCAATATGTACTTCGTAGCATAAGCTGTCTCCTATAGCAACAATATTCAACTCACAGAAGGTGCAGGAGCTCTCTGGGTGATTCCATCTTGACACTTTCCCAGGCTCTCCATGGATCCCTGGTCCATGCAAGAGTAACCTCTGATACTTCATCTCAGGTCTCCATCTTTTCCTTTATGCTTCCTGGCAGTGAGCAGGCTCTCCCTTGCAGAGCCTTGAGCCTATGGCTAGGCCTCAGGCTTTAGGCCTACCCAGTAGCAGCTGTTCCTCATACATCCACCCAGACAGGAGTCTGAGTGAAAAGGACAAAGATCACCTGACTTCCTCCAAATAAATACCTTTTCCCAGCATGCTCAGCGAACAGTGTGATTGGCTGAGAGAAGCATACATATTCATAACCTAGACTTACTGTAATTCATCACACTAATGCCAAAAGGTAACAGTGCCACCTATTGACAAATGGGAGAAACCACAGCAAAACCAGGCTAAGGAGGACAATCCAATGATCACAAAGACTACAAATTAGCCAGGCTAGGTACCACCTAGCACAGCTTGAGGAAGGCACGTAGTCCCTTGTGTCGTCACGCGTAGGGGAGGGGCCAGGTGAGTTTTGGTGTTAGGAGGCTTACCACAGCGGCTCAAATGCTGCATCTGATCGTACAGAAACAGGTGCATGCTCAGCCATCTGTCATCCAATACCATTTGAATATACTTTGCATGAATAGAGTGTTGCACTCTAGCACCCATAGCATGTGAGTGGAATTTATTATTTAATAAAGTCATTTTCATCAGATGTTATTTGCACTATAGATGTCTGTTTTTTTCCCCTATACGAGAGAAAAGCTGATGTTATACACCTCATATTGGGAGTCTGGTTCAAACAAGGAATAAAGGAGATTACACATCACAACCCTGTGAGGGTATACCTGCAAATTTAGACCAAGCTTAATTGCAAGGTCATATTCAGTGAGGTAAGCACCCACCCTTTGGGGGTCACGAGAGTGGAGGTGACGCACCTGACAAGCCGCTATATATTCTTGTATCACAATCCATCACTGGTGATTGGGACTATCTGATTATTCATTTTTAGAAGGGACTCTTCACATTTGATTCCATTTATGCTTCAGTGATTTAGCACCTAATCGCATGAATTTGCATGGTTTGGTTTACTATTGTCTTATCTATGTTTTATTAATTACGTTTATTTATTCATTTATTTATTTCACTTAGTTCACAATTTTTGGAAGGAACCCTTCACAATTGTTTTTATATATGCTTCAGCCATTAAGCACTTATCGCACGGTTTTGCATAGTTTATTATTTTTGTCCTTATATGATATATTAATCACTTTATTTATTTATATAATATTTATATATCTTACATAGGGTTGAGCGGACACCTAGATGTCCGTGTTCGACGGGTTCGGCCGAACTTTAAAAAAAAGTCCGGGTCCGTGTCCCGGACTTTTACCGAACTTTTCCCGGACACCGAACCCCATTGAAGTCAATGGGGACCCGAACTTTAAGGCACTAAAATGGCTCTAAAACACCAAAGGAAAGGGCTAGAGTGCTGCAAATGGCAGCAAAACGTAATTAAGAGCATGGCAAGTGCTCTGCAAACAAATGTGGATAGGGAAATAACTTAAAACAACAAAAAAAAACAGAAAAATAAAACAATGTTCTTCTTCATCTCTGAAGGACGAGGCCCATATGGAGTAGGAGGGAGGTTGAGGTGGTGGTGGATGTGGCGGTGACATAGGCGTGCGCACAGGGTGTGCTGGGTGTGCCTGGGCACACCCTAATCACCTAGGGCACATAGCATTGCCAGTGAGGAGATGGGAAAGATCTCCCTGGGACCTGCTCTGCTCTATTTCTCCTTGCCTACAGGTACATGGCCCCGATACATTACTCTCCCTGCTGGCAAACACATGCATGTGTATTTCAACTTTGGGGTGCACACCTTAATGCAATAGGCTGCGCACACCTATGGGCGGTGTAGGTGGAAGCGGCGGTGGAGGAGGACCAGGGCCGGATTAACAGCATCATGGGCTTGGTGCTGAGGATTTTGAAGGGCCTTAGGGCCGTGCCTTGCCATGCACCCAGAGGAGGAAGGGTGCAGCCATGCATGCCTAATTCAACATGGGATGCTGTCTCTGAAGCCCATAAACACATCCATGCATCGCCAACTGTCCCTCCTTGTCCGGCCTTCACGCTGTGTGGGGAGGTTCTGAGGGTGCTGCCTGGGGAAGCGAGCATAGAAGCCAGACTTCTGTGTTTACAAGTGACAGAAGAGCGGTAACAGTGAATATGGCCAACCCGGGGCCTATATAAAAGGTAGGGGCCTGGAGCTGCAGCTCCAATAGACCCTACATTAATCTGGCCCTGAGGAGGAGGACGAGGTAGCCAACACTGCTTCTTTTCACAAATTTTAAATGAGGGTACACCCCAAAAGAGTGAGAAAGAGCAAAAATGGAACAATGGGTGGGTAAGGTCGGTATCCATTGCTATTCTGCATAAGGTACGGAAAAGTCCCGTGGGATCCATGCCTGGTTCATTTTAATGAACGTGAGCTTGTCCACATTGTCTCTGGACAGGCGGCTGCGCTTGTCTGTTATAACGCCCCCAGCCGTGCTAAATACCCGTTCAGATAATACACTGGCTGCAGGGCACGTCAGCACCTCCAAGGCGTAAAGGGCAAGCTCAGGCCATGTGCCCAATTTGGAGACCCAGAAGTTGAAGGGGGCAGACCCGTCATTCACTACATGTAGGCGTGTGCACACATACTGCTCCACCATGTTGGTAAAATGCTGCCTCCTGCTAAGACGTTCCATCTGAGCTGCTGGTGCTGCTGTTTGTTGTGGCGTGCTGACAAAGCTTTTCCACATTTCGGCCATGCTAACCCTGCCTTCTGAGGTGCTGGCGGTGCCCTGGTTGCGTTGGCGACCTCCTCCTCCTCCTCCTCTGCCTTGTGCTTCCACTGTGGCCCCGCTGTCAGATGGGAATGCCAGCAGCATGGCGTCTACCAGCGTGCGCTTGTACTCGCGCATCTTGCGATCGCGCTCCAGTGAGTGAATTAAGGACGGTACGTTGTCCTTGTAACGGGGATCCAGCAGCGTGGCCACCCAGTAATCAGCACAAGTTAGAATGTGGGCAACTCGGCGGTCGTTGTGGAGACACTGCAGCATGTAATCGCTCATGTGTGCCAGGCTGCCCAGAGGCGACGAAAGGCTGTCCTCTGTGGGAGGTGTATGGTCCGTGTCCTCTGTATCCCCCCAGCCACGCACCAGTGATGGCCATGAGCTGGCCTGGGTGCCACCCTGCTGTGAACATGGTTCCATCTCCTCCTCCAGCTCCTCCTCCTCCTCATCCTCCTCATCCTCCAGAACTGTGCCCCTGCTGGACAATTGCGTCCCTGGCGTTTGCGTGTGCAGGAACCCACCCTCGGAGCCCCTTGCGAATGACTGCCCTGAAAGCCTTGGAAATGTTACCTCTTCATCCTCCTCCTCCTCCTCATCCTGTGCCACATCCTCTTCCATCATCGCCCGAATTGTTTTTTCAAGGAGGCATAGAAGTGGGATAGTTAAGCTGAGAACGGCGTCATTGCCACTGGCCATGTTGGTGGAGTACTCAAAACAGCGCAACAAGGCACACAGGTCTCGCATGGAGGCCCAGTTATTGGTGGTGAAGTGGTGCTGTTCCGCAGAGCGACTCACGCGTGCGTGCTGCAGCTGAAACTCCACTATGGCCTGCTGCTGCTCGCACAGTCTTTCCAGCATGTGCAAGGTGGAGTTCCACCTTGTGGGCACGTCACATATGAGGCGGTGAGCGGGAAGGCCGAAGTTACGCTGCAGCGCTGCCAGGCGAGCAGCAGCAGGGTGAGAACGCCGAAAGTGCGCACAAACGGCCCGCACTTTCTGCAGCAGCTCTGACATATCGGGGTAGTTTTTAAGGAACCTCTGCACCACCAAATTCAGCACATGCGCCAGGCAAGGGATGTGCGTCAAACCGGCTAGGCCCAGAGCTGCTATGAGATTTCGCCCGTTATCGCACACCACCAGGCCGGGCTTGAGGCTCGCTGGCAGCAACCACTCATTTGTCTGCTGTTCCATGCTCCTCCACAACTCCTGCGCGGTGTGTGGTTTGTCCCCCAAACAGGCAAGTTGTAAAACTGCCTGCTGTCGTTTACCCCTGGCCGTGCTGAAGTTGGTGGTGAAGGTGTTACGCTGTCCGGATGAGGAGGCGGTAGAGGATGAGGAAGCGGAGTAGGAGGAGTTAGGAACAGGAGGCAAACTGAAGCGCCCTGCAATCCTCGGTGGTGGAAGGACATGCGCCAAATTGCTATCCGCCTCAGGCCCATCCGCCACTGCATTTACCCAGTGTGCCGTTAGGGAGATATAACGCCCCTGACCGTGCTTACTGGTCCACGTATCCGTAGTTAGGTGGACCTTGGCACAGATGGCGTTGCGCAGTGCACACCTGATTTTTTCCCCCACTTGGTTGTGCAGGGAAGGGATGGCTTGCCTGGAAAAGTAGTGGCGGCTGGGCACGACGTACTGTGGGACAGCCACCGACATAAGGTTTTTAAAACTGTGCGTCTCCACCAGACGGAATGACAGCATTTCAAAGGCCAATAATTTTGAAATGCTGGCATTCAGGGCCAGGGATCGCGGGTGGGTAGGGGGGTACTTCCTCTTCCTCTCAAGTGTTTGGGAGATGGAAAGCTGAACGCTTCCACGGGACATTGTGGAGATGGTTGTTGGTGACCCAGGTGGTGGTGTTGCTGACAGATCGTCTGTTTGCGGGGTGGCAGGTGCCGGTATCACTACAGATGTGGCTGGAGCGGCCGAGACTGCAGCAGAAGAGGAAGCAGGATGAGCCAGAGACGTTTCTTGGTTTTGAAGGTGTGTACTCCACTGCAGCTCGTGCTTTGCACTTAGATGCCTGATCATGCAGGTTGTGCTCAGGTTGAGAAGGTTCATGCCTCGCTTCAAGCTCTGATTGCACAGGGTGCAAACCACTCGTGTCCTGTCATCAGCACATTTTCTAAAGAACTTCCACGCTAGAGAACTCCTTTGAGCTGACTTTGGTGCGCTCGTTCCCTTGCTGCGTTGGGCAGTAGCGGGCGTAGTGTCTAGGGCACGGCCGCTCCGCTTCTGCACCCTGCTCCCTCTTCTGCTGTGCTGGTGGCTCTGTGCGACCACCGCCTCTTCCTCCAAACTACTCAGTTCACCTGCATGACGTTCATTCCATGTGGGGTCGAGGACCTCATCGTCCTCCACATCATCTTCCACCCAGTCTTCACCCCTGCCCTCCTTGTCGGTCTCCACAATGCTGAACGCCGCAGCAGTTGGCACCTGCGTTTCGTCATCATCGGAGACGTGCTGCGATGATCCTTGCATGTACTCATCTTGAGGAATAAGTGGTTGGGCATCGCTGCACTCAATCTCTTCCACTTCTGGGGCAGGGCTAGGTGGATGGCCCTGGGAAACCCTGCTGACAGAGTCCTCAAAAAGAATAAGAGACTGCTGTATGGCTTGGGGCTCAGACTGCTGGCCTGATTTGCAAGGGGGTGAGGTGAAAGACGGTTGGACATTGGCTGCAGGTGCCAACTCTGACCTTTCTGCAGTAGACTGGGTGGGAGACAATGTGAAGGAACTGGAGGCACTGTCAGCAGCAAACCAATCTACTATCGCCTCAACTTGTTCTGGCCTCATCACTTCTAGGGGCGTTTGATGCCCTACCAAATACTGATGCAGGTTCTGTCGCCTACTCACACTTGAGGAAGGTGTTTCACTTGTGCGTGTAGCTGGCACAGATCGACCATGTCCTCTCCTTGCAACAGGAGCTCTACCAGCAGCACCACGACCCAGGCCACGGCCCTTATTTGACGGTCTCCTCATATTTCTGTAATTTAAGATCTTGCCCTAGAAAGGTTTTTATTGAATAGCGGAATAGAAAATATGATCCAAAAAAAGTGTATGTATATCACACGTACACAACCACACTAGGCCCCAATTACTATTGTTTGTACCCCTAAAAGGCTAGATGAGGAGTAGGGGGAGTATGGAACAGGCAGCACCCTCAAACCTTCAGAAGTATGAGATGAACCCCAACAACTTGGAAAGGTGGATCTCTCTCACACGTACCGACACAGACTATCCCGCAATTCAATTGATCCTCAAAGGTTTTTATTGAATAGCGGAATAGGAAATATGATCAAAAAAAGTGTATGTATCTCGCACGTACACAACCACACTAGGCCCCAATTACTATTGTTTGTACCCCTAAAAGGCTAGATGAGGAGTAGGGGGGGTATGGAACAGGCAGCACCCTCAAACCTTCAGAAGTATGAGATGAACCCCAACAACTTGGAAAGGTGGATCTCTCTCACACGTACCGACACAGACTATCCCGCAATTCAATTGATCCCCAAAGGTTTTTATTGAATAGCGGAATAGGAAATATGATCAAAAAAAGTGTATGTATCTCACACGTACAGAAACACACTAGGCCCCAATTACTATTGTTTGTACACCTAAAAGGATGGATGAGGAGGAGGAGGAGTATGGAACAGGCAGCACCCTCAAAGCTTCAGAAGTATGAGATGAACCCCAAAAACTTGGAAAGGTGGATCTCACACGTACCGACACAGACTATTCCGCAATTTAATTGATCCCCAAAGGTTTTTATTGAATAGCGGAATAGGAAATATGATCAAAAAATGTGTATGTATCTCACACGTACAGAAGCACACTAGGCCCCAATTACTATTGTTTGTACACCTAAAAGGATGGATGAGGAGGAGGAGGAGTATGGAACAGGCAGCACCCTCAAAGCTTCAGAAGTATGAGATGAACCCCAAAAACTTGGAAAGGTGGATCTCACACGTACCGACACAGACTATCCCGCAATTTAATTGATCCCCAAAGGTTTTTATTGAATAGCGGAATAGGAAATATGATCAAAAAATGTGTATGTATCTCACACGTACAGAAGCACACTAGGCCCCAATTACTATTGTTTGTACACCTAAAAGGATGGATGAGGAGGAGGAGGAGTATGGAACAGGCAGCACCCTCAAAGCTTCAGAAGTATGAGATGAACCCCAAAAACTTGGAAAGGTGGATCTCACACGTACCGACACAGACTATCCCGCAATTTAATTGATCCCCAAAGGTTTTTATTGAATAGCGGAATAGGAAATATGATCAAAAAATGTGTATGTATCTCACACGTACAGAAGCACACTAGGCCCCAATTACTATTGTTTGTACACCTAAAAGGATGGATGAGGAGGAGGAGGAGTATGGAACAGGCAGCACCCTCAAAGCTTCAGAAGTATGAGATGAACCCCAAAAACTTGGAAAGGTGGATCTCACACGTACCGACACAGACTATCCCGCAATTTAATTGATCCCCAAAGGTTTTTATTGAATAGCGGAATAGGAAATATGATCAAAAAAAGTGTATGTATCTCGCACGTACAGAAACACACTAGGCCCCAATTACTATTGTTTGTACACCTAAAAGGATGGATGAGGAGGAGGAGGAGTATGGAACAGGCAGCACCCTCAAAGCTTCAGAAGTATGAGATGAACCCCAAAAACTTGGAAAGGTGGATCTCACACGTACCGACACAGACTATTCCGCAATTTAATTGATCCCCAAAGGTTTTTATTGAATAGCGGAATAGGAAATATGATCAAAAAATGTGTATGTATCTCACACGTACAGAAGCACACTAGGCCCCAATTACTATTGTTTGTACACCTAAAAGGATGGATGAGGAGGAGGAGGAGTATGGAACAGGCAGCACCCTCAAAGCTTCAGAAGTATGAGATGAACCCCAAAAACTTGGAAAGGTGGATCTCACACGTACCGACACAGACTATCCCGCAATTTAATTGATCCCCAAAGGTTTTTATTGAATAGCGGAATAGGAAATATGATCAAAAAAAGTGTATGTATCTCGCACGTACACAACCACACTAGGCCCCAATTACTATTGTTTGTACCCCTAAAAGGCTAGATGAGGAGTAGGGGGGGTATGGAAGAGGCAGCACCCTCAAACCTTCAGAAGTATGAGATGAACCCCAACAACTTGGAAAGGTGGATCTCTCTCACACGTACCGACACAGACTATCCCGCAATTCAATTGATCCTCAAAGGTTTTTATTGAATAGCGGAATAGGAAATATGATCAAAAAAAGTGTATGTATCTCGCACGTACACAACCACACTAGGCCCCAATTACTATTGTTTGTACCCCTAAAAGGCTAGGAGTAGGGGGAGTATGGAACAGGCAGCACCCTCAAACCTTCAGAAGTATGAGATGAACCCCAACAACTTGGAAAGGTGGATCTCTCTCACACGTACCAACACAGACTATCCCCCAATTTAACTGATCCCCAGAGGTTTTTGATTAAATAGCGGAATAGAAAATATGATCCCAAAAAAGTGTATGTATATCACACGTACACAACCACACTAGGCCCAATTACTATTGTTTGTACCCCTAAAAGGCTAGGAGTAGGGGGAGTATGGAACAGGCAGCACCCTCAAACCTTCAGAAGTATGAGATGAACCCCAACAACTTGGAAAGGTGGATCTCTCTCACACGTACCAACACAGACTATCCCCCAATTTAACTGATCCCCAGAGGTTTTTGATTAAATAGCGGAATAGAAAATATGATCCCAAAAAAGTGTATGTATATCACACGTACACAACCACACTAGGCCCCAATTACTATTGTTTGTACCCCTAAAAGGCTAGGAGTAGGGGGGAGTATGGAACAGGCAGCACCCTCAAACCTTCAGAAGTATGAGATGAACCCCAACAACTTGGAAAGGTGGATCTCTCTCACACGTACCAACACAGACTATCCCCCAATTTAACTGATCCCCAGAGGTTTTTGATTAAATAGCGGAATAGAAAATATGATCCCAAAAAAGTGTATGTATATCACACGTACACAACCACACTAGGCCCCAATTACTATTGTTTGTACCCCTAAAAGGCTAGGAGTAGGGGGGAGTATGGAACAGGCAGCACCCTCAAACCTTCAGAAGTATGAGATGAACCCCAACAACTTGGAAAGGTGGATCTCTCTCACACGTACCAACACAGACTATCCCCCAATTTAACTGATCCCCAGAGGTTTTTGATTAAATAGCGGAATAGAAAATATGATCCCAAAAAAGTGTATGTATATCACACGTACACAACCACACTAGGCCCCAATTACTATTGTTTGTACCCCTAAAAGGCTAGGAGTAGGGGGAGTATGGAACAGGCAGCACCCTCAAACCTTCAGAAGTATGAGATGAACCCCAACAACTTGGAAAGGTGGATCTCTCTCACACGTACCAACACAGACTATCCCCCAATTTAACTGATCCCCAGAGGTTTTTGATTAAATAGCGGAATAGAAAATATGATCCCAAAAAAGTGTATGTATATCACACGTACACAACCACACTAGGCCCCAATTACTATTGTTTGTACCCCTAAAAGGCTAGGAGTAGGGGGGAGTATGGAACAGGCAGCACCCTCAAACCTTCAGAAGTATGAGATGAACCCCAACAACTTGGAAAGGTGGATCTCTCTCACACGTACCAACACAGACTATCCCCCAATTTAACTGATCCCCAGAGGTTTTTGATTAAATAGCGGAATAGAAAATATGATCCCAAAAAAGTGTATGTATATCACACGTACACAACCACACTAGGCCCCAATTACTATTGTTTGTACCCCTAAAAGGCTAGGAGTAGGGGGGAGTATGGAACAGGCAGCACCCTCAAACCTTCAGAAGTATGAGATGAACCCCAACAACTTGGAAAGGTGGATCTCTCTCACACGTACCAACACAGACTATCCCCCAATTTAACTGATCCCCAGAGGTTTTTGATTAAATAGCGGAATAGAAAATATGATCCCAAAAAAGTGTATGTATATCACACGTACACAACCACACTAGGCCCCAATTACTATTGTTTGTACCCCTAAAAGGCTAGGAGTAGGGGGAGTATGGAACAGGCAGCACCCTCAAACCTTCAGAAGTATGAGATGAACCCCAACAACTTGGAAAGGTGGATCTCTCTCACACGTACCAACACAGACTATCCCCCAATTTAACTGATCCCCAGAGGTTTTTGATTAAATAGCGGAATAGAAAATATGATCCCAAAAAAGTGTATGTATATCACACGTACACAACCACACTAGGCCCCAATTACTATTGTTTGTACCCCTAAAAGGCTAGGAGTAGGGGGAGTATGGAACAGGCAGCACCCTCAAACCTTCAGAAGTATGAGATGAACCCCAACAACTTGGAAAGGTGGATCTCTCTCACACGTACCAACACAGACTATCCCCCAATTTAACTGATCCCCAGAGGTTTTTGATTAAATAGCGGAATAGAAAATATGATCCCAAAAAAGTGTATGTATATCACACGTACACAACCACACTAGGCCCCAATTACTATTGTTTGTACCCCTAAAAGGCTAGGAGTAGGGGGGAGTATGGAACAGGCAGCACCCTCAAACCTTCAGAAGTATGAGATGAACCCCAACAACTTGGAAAGGTGGATCTCTCTCACACGTACCAACACAGACTATCCCCCAATTTAACTGATCCCCAGAGGTTTTTGATTAAATAGCGGAATAGAAAATATGATCCCAAAAAAGTGTATGTATATCACACGTACACAACCACACTAGGCCCCAATTACTATTGTTTGTACCCCTAAAAGGCTAGGAGTAGGGGGGAGTATGGAACAGGCAGCACCCTCAAACCTTCAGAAGTATGAGATGAACCCCAACAACTTGGAAAGGTGGATCTCTCTCACACGTACCAACACAGACTATCCCCCAATTTAACTGATCCCCAGAGGTTTTTGATTAAATAGCGGAATAGAAAATATGATCCCAAAAAAGTGTATGTATATCACACGTACACAACCACACTAGGCCCCAATTACTATTGTTTGTACCCCTAAAAGGCTAGGAGTAGGGGGAGTATGGAACAGGCAGCACCCTCAAACCTTCAGAAGTATGAGATGAACCCCAACAACTTGGAAAGGTGGATCTCTCTCACACGTACCAACACAGACTATCCCCCAATTTAACTGATCCCCAGAGGTTTTTGATTAAATAGCGGAATAGAAAATATGATCCCAAAAAAGTGTATGTATATCACACGTACACAACCACACTAGGCCCCAATTACTATTGTTTGTACCCCTAAAAGGCTAGGAGTAGGGGGGAGTATGGAACAGGCAGCACCCTCAAACCTTCAGAAGTATGAGATGAACCCCAACAACTTGGAAAGGTGGATCTCTCTCACACGTACCAACACAGACTATCCCCCAATTTAACTGATCCCCAAAGGTTTTTGATTAAATAGCGGAATAGAAAATATGATCCCAAAAAAGTGTATGTATATCACACGTACACAACCACACTAGGCCCCAATTACTATTGTTTGTACCCCTAAAAGGCTAGATGAGGAGTAGGGGGAGTATGGAACAGGCAGCACCCTCAAACCTTCAGTATGAGATTGTGTTCACTGTACCCCACAAAGATTGAGTTCACTGCACCCCACAATGATTGTGTTCACTGCACCCCACAAAGATTGTGTTCACTGCACCTCACAAAGATTGTGTTCACTGTACCCCCCAAAGATTGTGTTCACTGCACCCCACAAAGATTCTGTTCACTGTACCCCACAAAGATTGTGTTCACTGCACCCCAAAAAGATTGTGTTCACTGCACCCCAAAAAGGATGTTGTTCACTGCACCCCAAAAAGGATTTTGTTCACTGCACCCCAAAAAGGATGTTGTTCACTCCACCCCAAAAAGATTGTGTTCACTGCACCCCACAAAGATTGTGTTCACTGCACCCCAAAAAGATTGTGTTCACTGCACCCCAAAAATGATTTTGTTCACTGCACCCCAAAAAGGATTTTGTTCACTGCACCCCAAAAAGGATGTTGTTCACTCCACCCCAAAAAGATTGTGTTCACTGCACCCCAAAAAGATTGTGTTCACTGCACCCCACAAAGGATTTTGTTTACTGCACCCCAAAAAGATTGTGTTCACTGCACCCCAAAAAGGATGTTGTTCACTGCACCCCAAAAAGGATTTTGTTCACTGCACCCCAAAAAGATTGTGTTCACTGCACCCCACAAAGGATTTTGTTCACTGCACCCCACAAAGATTGTGTTCACTGCACACCAAAAAGGATTGTGTTCACTGCACCCCAAAAAGATTTTGTTCACTGCACCCCAAAAAGATTGTGTTCACTGCAGCCCAAAAAGATTGTGTTCACTGCAGCCCAAAAAGATTGTGTTCACTGCAGCCCAAAAAGATTGTGTTCACTGCAGCCCAAAAAGATTGTGTTCACTGCAGCCCAAAAAGATTGTGTTCACTGCAGCTCACACACAGAAAAATGGATGTGGATCACTGACACCTGCCTATCTCCAATCCCACACCACACAGCAATATCGATTGTAGTTTGTAGAACACAGTTTCCCTAAAATTCAGCAGACTCTGTCCCTAACAGGATTGAGAAGAGATCGTAGATCAGGATTGAGTGCAGATTCACCCCACCCCCCACACAGCAATATCGATTGTAGTTTGTAGAACACAGTTTCCCTAAAATTCAGCAGACTCTGTCCCTAACAGGATTGAGAAGAGATCGTAGATCAGGATTGAGTGCAGATTCACCCCACCCCCCACACAGCAATATCGATTGTAGTTTGTAGAACACAGTTTCCCTAAAATTCAGCAGACTCTGTCCCTAACAGGATTGAGAAGAGATCGTAGATCAGGATTGAGTGCAGATTCACCCCACCCCCCACACAGCAATATCGATTGTAGTTTGTAGAAGACACTGACCCTATATAATTCAGCAGACTCTATCCCTAAAATGCCTACAACTCGCCCTGCCTAAACACTCCGACCTGTCCCTCAATTCTATCCGGACACAAATGGTTTTTTCCTGCCTATCTTTCCCTAATCAGCAGCCAGCACGTTGATGTGTGCTCTGTCCCTGAATCTAAGCAGCATAATGACGCCGCTGCGGCTGCCTCGAACTTATAAAGACTTGGTCACATGCTTCAGACGGCCAATCACAGCTACTGAGACATTTGCAGGCATGGCTGGGATGGCTTAAGGCACACCAGTTAAACGATTGTTGATTGGCTGTTGAAAGCCCGCCATGAAAAGAGCGCCAAAGCATGCAAAACCCGGAAATAAAACGACCGAACACGGATTTTTACCCGAACATACAGTAAAGTGTCCGTGTCCGTGTTCGGGTACAAAAAATCCAATTATTCGGTACGAACACGAATAATACAGTCCGTGTTCGCTCAACACTAATCTTACATAGTTCACAATTTCATATATACCTTTTTCACACTGCACAACACTTTTTAGATTATATATAAATTTATTAGCAGCCCTGTTAGGACAAGGGTGCTACATCTCCAAGAGGCATATTAATAAAGCGAAATCTGAACTTTGCTAAACATTCACTGCAGGTGAATGTTCCAACTGCATGTGTGTTAAATGACTGCAGTTGATTCACAGTCAGTAAATGTTTGGTGAAAGTCACGTTCATGTGCCCTGACCCCGAACAAAGTTGTTGAGACAGCAATAGATTAAAACTCAAATTAACCACCTGCCAACCGCTTACTATATATATATACGGGCGGCTGGGTGGCTCGTACAGGCAAAACATGGATACGTTGTTTGCTTGGTGGCAGCTAGGGGGCAAGCGCGTGCCGCTGCCGGCGGCGTGCTCCCGCCCCCGATCGTCAGCAGGGAAGCCGATGCGTATGTCAGGTGACTCCGATTGCCGCCTGATACCCCTGATCACTCCCCGCTGAGAGAGAAGAAAGACCGGCTGTTGTAAACACAGCCGACCATTCTTCTCCTTGGAATGGTCATAGAGCCCATGTGATCCTTCTATATAGGATCACATGTCTCTATGGTCATTTCAGAAGCCACGCCCCCCACAGTTAGAATCACTCCCCTAGGCTCACATTTAACCCCTTAATCACCCACAGGGTTAACCCCTTTCCTGCCAGTGTCATTATTACAGTAACAGTGCATATTTTTAGCACTGATTACTGTAGTAATGTCACTGGTACCCCCAAAGGAATCAAAAATGTCAGTTAGAGGTCCGATCTGTCCACCGCAATGTCGCAGTCCCGCAAAAAATCGCAGATCGTCACCTTTAATAGTTAAAAAAAAAACAATAAAAATTACATACATTTTTCCCGTAGTTAGTAGACGCGATAACTTTTGCGCAAACCAATCAAAATACACTTATTGCGTTTACCAAAAATATGTAGCAGAAAACAAACGGGCCTAAAATGTTAAAACAAATTTGATTTTGAAATTTTTTTTTGAGAATGTCATATAGCAGAATGTGAAAAATATTTTTTTTTTTCAAAATTGTTGCTTTTTTTTGTTTATAGCGCAAAAAATAAAAATTGCACAGGTGATGAAATACCACCAAAAGAAATCTCTATTTGTGGAAAAAAAAAGGACGTCAATTTTATTTGGGTACAGCGTCGCACTACCGCGCAATTGTCCGTTAAAGTAACGCAGTGCCGAATCGCAAAAAAGGGCCTGGTCATTAAGGGGGCAAATCCTTCCGATCTTAAAGTGGTTAAACAGAGTGAACTTCATGACCTAGAACAAGTGTAGTGTTCACTGGTTTCATTTGCTGACTGGAATTGCTCCTTAAAGAGAAGTATGGGATTCAGTGTTTTCCCCATGTATACTTACCTAAGTGGATGCAGCATCAATGCAATGCTGCATCTGTTCCCTGGCTCCTCTGCAATGAGAACCGAGCGATCGAACACCACCGATCGCTGGGTTCTGACAGCTTCCCGAGCAGAGAGCTGCAGACTGTCAGTCAGCAGCTCTCCGGGTCACAGAAGTGCAGAATGAACTGCACTCCTGTGATCCATATGAGGTGTACAGCCAAACGAGCTTAGCTGTACATCTCCTTTAAACCCAAAAGCAAAATATTTATTGTATTGCAGCTTACCTTTTTTTTTAGATATGATTGGTGCATTAGTTGTTTTGTTTTTTAGGCTTTCATTCTTTTATTATCACCTGGTGATCCAGTCAGTAAGTCTGTTGTTTTTCATCAGAACAAGCTGTCCTGCAGAAGTACTGTAGCAGTTGAGACAAACCATTTTACCATTGACAGGGGCATTTACAACAATCAGTCAATCTAACACAAACTAATGCTGGCTGGGAGGTTTAATAACTGACTAACTGGCACTGATATCTCTAGTGACACTAATACAGTGATCAGAGATAATAGTATACACTGTCACTGTACTAATGACACTGGCTGGGAAGGGGTTGACATCTCGGGGTAATCAAAGGGTTAAGTGTGTGCCTAACAATTGTTGATGTGTGTAATATGTGCTGCTTTTTACTAAATATCTGTTTGTTCCTTCTCCCTGCTGAGCAAAGAGAAGAAACCCTGTATACAGAGCCCTGTGTGTTTGTCAACACAGGACTCTGAGCTGTGATTGGACAGCAAATCAGCAGATCTCAGCCATTAATCTTTGGCTGAAACCTGTTGACAAAATCCCGCTGTGTCTAATCACAGCGGGATTCGGCCGAGGGGCACACATGCGCACACCCTGAACCCAGTAGACACTGCCTGCGTACAGGTACATGGTACTGATACAGGATTGTGCCTGTATGGGCCATCCACCTGCCCACAGTAAAATGTTTTTTTTTTTAATCATTTTGGCATCTTTTTTTGCCATCTGTGTCCCATTGGGGAGATTTCCCTAGTCTTCATGTCCCATGGCCTAAACATAAAGTTGTAGGAAATGCCTCCAAAGTGAGGGAATCCTGGTGTGTCACAATCAATAGTTTCTTATCCATAGGCTCACCATTTTACTGACTGTTTCACTTTTGGCGAGATTTCTTTTCATGTTTTGTATCAGTGACCCAATAGGAAAATCTTCTCTGAGCCAGTTGTCACCAGTACAGGTATCCCCATTGGAGGTTTATCTCCTTACTCCCTGTTTTGGTGAAATCTGTAATTAGGTCACCAGAACAAATAGAGTAGGTGACCTATTGTCTGAGCTTCTTTCTGCCTTTAAAATGTCTATTTCCACCAACATAAAACACCAAATTTTGACAAGTTTCTTTTTGTCACAAGGCATGAGGTTCAGGTTTGCTGTTAACATGGGATTGTGGTATATCAAGCCTGTTTCAAATTCATCCTAGAGGTAGGGAACATCTTAATTTTCTAACTTAGCATTGCCATGCCATACAGCCACAGTAGAGGGCTTGCACAGTATGTACTGAAACTTTTGGCTTGCCCTGCAGCCAGGGCCATGGATAAGGGGGTACCACGGGCTCTTCTGTATGGGGGGGCCCAGGCAGCAGAGTGAATTGGATGTGGGCAGGGGGGATGATAAGCAAGGCAGGGGGGGGGGGCAATTGCTAAAACTGATCCCCTGTATGGCCCTCTCTGCAGCAGCTGAAAGCCGACTTCTTCTCCTCTCCCTCACATCGGCTTTTAGCTGCTGCAAAGAGGGCCATACAGGGGATCAGTTCTAGCATTTGAGGAGACTTCTTCTCCTCTCCCACACATCAGCTTTCAGCTGCTTCAGTGAGAGACATAAAGGAAATCAGTTACAGTAATGCCCCCCCCCCCCACACCGATCACCCTCACTGTAAACAAACATTTTCCCCTGCTGTCAAGTCCCCCTGAGGTGCTGTCGGCTTCCCTTCTCTCCTTTCTGCCCGCAGCTGTATGTAAGCACACAATAGGATCCCTGAGGATGGAGAGTGGAGGAAGAGTCTGGTAAATATGTCAGATGAATGAACACAATGCGTGATTGGTACCAATCATTCATAAATAAAGCATAGTAAACTGTGTTTATTTGGGGGGTGCTCTCAGGCTGGCTGTATGGGGCCCCGTGGTTTCTAACTGCAGCCCCGCCTTCAGCCAGTTTACTGTCTGAGAAGGTATTCTGCACAACAGGTGGACTGGGTTATTTTCATTAAAATTAACTAGTTTTGGATTACAAATGACTATAAAACCCCTACTATTATAGATTTATCTTTTATTTGTCACCCACTCCTCCCTCCTAAAGAATTAAACCTACCACCATTAACTGCTCTTGCAGTTTCTTCTTGCCTGTTCTAGTGCTTTGGAAGAATCATTACACCCAAAAGCAAACATTTATTATATTATAAGGAAAATTAGTATTGTTTCAAAAGTGAGTTATATCCAAAACTCCTAACCTAAGTGGCTGCATTTTGGTAATTGCTTTGTTTGTGTCAAGTAGTAAGTAATGCATTGTATATTTGTATTTGAGATTCTCCAGTACAGAAATATGGGTAAAGCGGGTTGTAAAGCTTAAAAACATGGAAAAGTCCACTGGCATCTAATTACATTTATATGCCTATTTCAGTAATCCCAATAACAAAAGTATTTGGTCTGAGAGCAGAAACTCACAGTAGTGGTGCAGAATGGCAGGATAACAAAGTACTTCTGAACTGTGCAGGAATAAATGAGAACAGAGTATAATAGGAAAGGTGATTACTTGTAACATAGAAAGGAATACAAAATTTTATTTTGTTGCCTGAAATTCCATTTTAAGTATGTTATGGGTATTCAGCAGTTAAAATAACAAGGATTCTCTACCATTGTAATGAAGTGGTGCTTGTCATAATAGGATAGCATATTATGAACCCATCACATGAATAGGTTGAAAGGTTGAAGTGAGACATTTTTAGATAATGAGTAACATAAACAAGTGTAAGTTGGAGCTTGTTCAGGACATCATACTTCGAGTCTTGTTCCTCGGAGGCATGTTAAGAAGGATTACAAGAGATTTGTGTTTAGTGGGTAGCCTAGAGGATCCATAATTAGGTACTGTATATGGTAACATAACCAAACTAACAATGAGAAGAAAAGATATAAAAAATAAGATATTATCAAAATTCAAACATATTTATTAATAATATATACAATCATCTAAAAAGCCCTCCAAACCACCCCAAAAACTACCAGTTTTATAAGAGTATAGGACACTATCTACACACTAAAACAAAAATGTCATAATTTAATTTCCGAATACTAATATACAATATGTATTTAGTATGTATACATTATTTTTGTGAAAATAGAATTGTTGCTGAGGTAAAGGCCTTTTATTTTGCTGAAGAAAGGATCTAGAAGACATACTTGCTGCATCAAACTGTATTTCAATAAGTAGCTAGTGATGACTGCAAACATAAATCCAAACTCTCTTGAAGTCAATGGGGGACGAATCTTAAAAGTCAATTCTGGCCATTTTCAAAGCCAATAGGAAAGGGATTGACAAACAAAGGTCAATGGGAACTGGGCCCTGCTCTGTTGGACATGTAACAATGCAACAAAAAAAAAATTAAAATAAGTAGGGTACAGTGGTGCTAAAGTCCTTTTTTATGCAACTTCAAGGATGACATTGAAAACACCAATACTTTTTACAGGGATCCCCATGCTGTCATTGACAAAATATGGTCATGTTCATATTTGGTCAATAATGTCACTCAGGACACTTTTCCCCTTTGTTTATATCATCTGTCATCCACCAGGACCGTCATTTGGTTGAGGGAAGTAGACATATGTTCACATTTTTGTTCTTTTAATGGGTTGGTCCGCTTTGTGCATCTTGATTGGTGCAGATCTACATCGCTTGAGGATGTGATTGACAATTTCCCCTAAAATCTATACCAGGCTCAAAGGGTCTACTATAGAATTTGGTGGGACCATATGTCATTTGTTCTTTTATTTGTGTGGTGTCCCCTTTAAACTTCATACCAGATCTGAAGGACCCAGGGGAACATCCAATTTTTTTTTTTATTCTCCCTGGTTCCTTTGTTTACATGGCTGGGGATTCCAAAAATATTCTATTGGCCAAATGCTGTCACTGGTTGCTAATGTCACAGCAGGTGTCGGCTCCTGCTAATTCCTTAAAAACCATTGACAGGAAGAAGGAAGCTGTCATGTGCAGTAGCAAAAGAACCCCCCCCCCCCCCCTTCCTACAATGAAGCTCCTGTCAAGGCGCTGAAAGTCCTGTCAGGGCTGAAAGTCCACCATTTAGATGAATGACTGAACAAGCAAAGTTCAGTTCAAACATATGTAGTTCAATTGGGAGCTCATCTCTCACATCTACTATGCCACTCTCTAGTCAGAGTATGTTGTTGCTGGTCACAAAGATGCTCTGATTGGACAATGGGGTAGGCAGCTGACAGGGCTTAGTTACAGGGGTATGGCTTAACTCCAAAATTGGAGCAGTTAGGATCTACTAAAAGAGCACAATCAGGGATCTGTGCTTCCAGAAGACAATATTTAGGCTAAGAAAGGTTAAAGCATGTACTTTGTGGAATCTGCACTCAGAAAGGAATTTTATCTTAAAACATTTAAACTTACTAGTGATTACATCCTTGCACCAACATGGCATGCATTCCAAAAACATATTGTCAAATATGAACTCATTAATTTCTGAAAGATATTACATTTAAATAGTAAACATTCTTTTGGTGCTGATTGCATTTATTGATAAGATCAAAAAGATTGCCCTGCTAGCCACTGTAGTAAATAGAACATTTTACAACCTTGATTCCAAAAAAGTTGGAATACTGTGTAAAATCTACATAAAAACAGAATGCAATGATTTGCAAATCTCATACACCCATATATTATTCACAATGGGAAATAGATAACATATCAAATGTTTAAAATTAGAAAATGTACCATTTTAAGAAAAAAATTAATTCATTTTGAAACTGGCAGCAAAAAGACTGGTGAACTCAAGCTGACATTTACACACACAAGTAACCTCAGTCAGACATAGTAAGCTAAACGGCTTGTAGCTTCTGCAGTCCTGTCTTGTTCAATGTAGAAGAAATTGCTGCACTCCAAGTATAATCAAGATTCAGGTTTATTGACCGAACATCCCAATGTGGCAAACAACAGGTAGACGCGTTTCACACACTAGTATGTGTGCTTAATCATTAGGTATGTGAAACATGTCTACCTGTTGTTTGCCGCATTGGGATGTTTGGTCAATAAACCTGAATCTTGATTATACTTGGAGTGCAGCCATTTCTTCTACATTGATTGTCTGCGGAGGCGAGCCAAGGCGTGCACCTGTATATTACCAGGCTTCCTGATTCACCTGGAGCAGTGAGTTCTCCTTGTCTCTGTAGTCCTGTCTTGTTAACTAACCCATAGTGGTTTGGGATGCTTTGTCCTGTATTGTTTGTAAAACAAAGGATGTATATATATAGTAAAAACAGAAATTCAAAATGCATAAAATAACAGACTCTTAACTATTTGACTTTAAAGCTGAATAAAAATAACTGGTCCTTTAATCTTGGGAAGCTTCATTTTCTATTGATGTCTTTTATCATAAAGATTTTCTTTGAAAATTCTTAAACAGCTGCACCATAAAAATTCAACATAATGTAAAATAAACGAATAATGAGAGAATTTAGCTAGAGCCAGAAGATTGGGATTTTTATGTAATGGGCTCACTGTGAGGTGATCACGTGGGGAAATATAATGAATTCCTGCATTCATCAATGTGTGAACAATCATCTAATACTAAAATATTATCTTTGGGTAGACATAGCCTTTAAATGGAAACTATAGCATTTTTGGAAAAGTTTATGTTTCTTTTTTAGAAATTCATAAATTTATACTTGATATTATTTTCATTATCCTATAGTATTAAAAGGAGAGTGGCTGGAAACAAAGCCCACACTGGAAAAAGTTACATATACTGTAGTTTCTATGCAGACTATCTTTCTCAACTCTCACACTATGCCACTGTTGCCCCAGGGGCACTCTTTTGGATGTTAGACTTACCTTCCTCTCCTTGTAGCCCAGAATTTCTCACTGCAACAGCAGTCTCAGGCTTCCAAGAGAGGAAGGTGCGCCCCACAATGCAGCCACTGCTGAAATAAGGAGCGTATAATGCCAAAAAGGGTAGGTGAAGAGGATGCTGTGGAGCAGAGTCACAACTGGTAACCTAAGCAAAACTCGCATACTTTCACTGGTGCTGCATGCGCCACATGGAACAGGCTGAAGAAGAAAACTGTTTGGAAAGAAGAGAGGAAGGAATATGATCCACAAGTCATGCGCATTCCTTCCTAGATACCAAACCCTTTGGTGACAGCCCATGCATTTGCAGCTACCTCACTTTCTAGTTATGATGCATCCCTCTCTGGCTACCTCACCCTCTGCTTAACCAGTAACTGCAAGCAGTATACTTTTGTTAGTCTGTATAAAATCCTTATCATACAAACATGCAACAAGAATTGTCTAATAGGAAGCCCGGAACAAATTCTGAGATTGCTGCATGTTTTAGAAGATAAAAAAATCCCGACAGGAATTTCCTCTCCCACTATCCCTTCCTTGCCTCCCTTCTCCTCTCCTCCTTTGCCTCCTTCTTTTTTTTAATTTCTTTCTTTCCCTCTCCCATACTTTAATGGCACACATTCACCTCCTGGGTACATCACATTGGCCACCATTGTTATTTTAATACTCCCTCCCCTGCCTTTCAATACGCACCCCCCCCTCTTCCAGGAGTGAGAATTGTGATGCCCTGACCTCTCCTCTCCTCTTGCCTTGTTCTTCAATTCCTTCCTTCAATTTATCTATATCCTTTACTGTTCAGTTACCGAAGAAGGCACTACACATTTGATGCTTTGTTACTCAATATTTGTCTGCTACTCCTTTGTATCTGTCATGGCATCCATCTGTAACTTTAAGACTTATGATTTACATTGTACACTGAATACCTCATATCACAATTTTGCTGCAAACCACAACTTTGTACTGTGTGATTGATAAATGGCTATTCCTTGTATGAAAATAATTTAAATAAAACGATTTTGGAAAAAGAAAATCCAGACAGACACTGTCTTCGCCAGGAAAAAAGACTCTCCTGCACTCAAAAAGTGATGTGAAGGTGGTGGATGTTGTCAAGGATCTCTATGGCTCCATGCCCTCCCAGAAGAGGGGTAGCTGGCCCTGGAAGTGTGGCGCTGCACAACACACAGGCCTGATGCCACAAAGGAGCCTATCCAACTCTATAGCCACCCATCTTCCCATCAGGAACCCCAAGGGAGGAGAGGGCAAGCCCAGAGAGTACTTCATGAAGCAGAAGGGAGGCGGAGTGGAAGCAGAAGCGCCAGGAAAGGAGAAAAGCAGTGTTAGGTTGGTAATACATGGTTTGAATTTCAGCAGGAACTGGCCAAAATTGGAATCATTAATGGGCAGACTGAATGTACCAAGTTGATCGATCAATCAACTTGGGTACAACCTGCCTGCTAGATTCTCTTGCGATATTTGCTAGCAGCTGCTATAGCCACAAACAATAATCACTATCTTCTCCCTCCGGGGACGGGGTTCCCCGCCCGCCCCCTTGCCGAGAGCAGACAATGGACCGGCAAAAGGGATTCCTGCATCAACACTGTCTGTGTCGATAGGGGAATTGTACAAATTTAAATTTCTTTCCTGCAAGAAATTTGCACTCTGTATGGCTGGCCTTAGGCTCCTTTGACCTTTGTGCCTGTCTTTGTAAATGTGTAATTTGATATCCAGTATTCACAGCTTAGTAAGAAATCAGCTATCTTTCATATTCACCAAATGCCAACTGCAAATGGTTAGTATTTCGTTATTTACATGTAATATCTTATAATTATTAAGTATACTTTAAAATAAGTAATTTGTACTCCTGAACTTAAATAAAGGCTAATTTACAAAGCAAGATGTAATTTTAGTGTTAACTGGACTGGATTATGTCCATTTCATACTAAAATATACAGAATAATTTAACTGTTTTTGTATTCCTTAACCATATCTTTTTCTTGTTTTGAAAGGTTTAATTGATAACTCAGGACTTAAATTCTTTTATACTCCACACACGAGACAATATGATGCTGGTGTTTTAGAGGCAGGCATTTGGGTTAGCCTATATCATATGATCCCACCAGGTATGCCTGCATTCAGCTCCGAAGGACACTGCACTGTGGAATGTTTGGAAGAGGTGTGTTTACTGACTGCCACATTACTAATCAAATTGTTTAACAGAATTTGTTTTAGCAATTAAAAAATGGGTTAATCAAAATAGCCTATACATAGCTAAAATGACTGAATCTGATGACAGCTGTCCTTTTTTGAGGGTGAAATAGACTCTGTGTTTGTTCATAGACTTTTCAATATCAAATCTGCTTGGTGAAAAGTCTGGTTGTTTGTCTATGTATTCCATCACAATGCAAATACTTTTATTTTCTATTCATGAATTAATGCTCAGTCTAGATGCCAAATAGCTAGAGCTGTAAAAAATGGTTACGCATACACATATGTGGAATATCGAGGTGCATTTCTAAAGTGAATTACATCTGCTCCTTAGCCAATCTGCACAACCCTGTTTTGTGGGAACTTTTATAATTGTGCTGTCCTAGCAATTTCATTAGGATTACATGTTGAGTTTTCTTTGAATGAAAATGAATGTCTATTGATTGGGTTGGCTTTTTTTTCAGCCAATAGACTGTGGTTTTCCCAGACAACAGTGTTGGAAAGAATGCTGTAACACCAGACTCTCATGCAATTGAAGACATTAACAGTTCAAACAATGATGGAATCTTGTGAAGTTAATTAATTTTTACATGACTATGGTACATTTTCCACTAAATATATAAAAAAGCATATTACCACTCATAAATATAACCATATTGTAGGCATAGTTTTCTAAAAGATTGTAGACAATAACCCTCGCAGAAACATTTCTAATATACTAAAAATGTTGTGTTTTGAACCAAAGAAACAAAAACCTTTGTGGTCAAATCAAGAAGCTGATAATTTTCTCCATTCCTCTTGTACCAGATATGTCATAGACGTAAAATGTGTTTTTCTGACAGCAACAAATGTTTTTTTCCTTTGACATTTAGTGTTCTTAAGAACATGTGATTTAGAAAAAAGGCTTTTACATCATATTACTCATAACCACATTTATCAGAGTAATGTAAGCAAACTTTTTCTTAATTAGGACATCTGTACAATAATATAATTTTTTTTTGTTATTTGTTTTTGCTAGGCTCTGAACTATGAAAAGCCAGATGGCATCCATGTATTTGCTGTTCTTCTACATGCTCATCAAGCTGGTCATGTCCTCCGAACTCGCCATTTCAGGAAAGGAGTTGAGCAGAAGTTACTTGCTTATGACAATGAATTTGATTTCAATTTTCAAGAGTTCCAATATCTGGATGAAGAACGGACTATCTTACCTGTATGTGTTTTAAAAAAAGGCATGCTTTCAGAATATAGGTTTCTTAACACAATTTGAATAATAACATTATGCATCACACATATCAAACACAAACAAAGCCACATTCTGTGTTCATTGACAACCACCATACCCTTGCACACAGGGATATATACCGACTCTGCACAGATAGGTTGGTCATGTACAGTGGCGGCTGGCTCGCTAGGGGCGCAGGGGCGCCGCCCCCCCATCCATGCGTCCGGCCCCCTAATCTGTATGCAGGGGCGCCGGACGCATGGAGTTCAATGGGGATTTTTTTTTTCATCACCTGATTAGAGCCAGAGGCTCTAATAGGGAGATGCAAAGGGTGGACCCGGGGCACAGAGCAGTGCGTTCCGAGCCCACCCATTGTGTGACAATAGCGAATGAAAATTCGCTATTGTCACACCGATCCTCCTCCTGGCCAATCAGGAAGTGTGTCCGATACGCGCTTCCTGATTGGCCGCAAGGCAAACCCCATGCCATTGGCCGAGGAGGAGGCGGGACCGGAAGGACTAGAGGAGACGTGCCGGGACCGAGCAGAAGAAGCCGTACGGGGGACTAAGGAGGAGCCGATCACCGCCGCTGCTGCTCCAGGTAAGTAAGGGGGCACGCACACTGATCTCTGCATTGGGGACATGTATACTGGTCACTGCATTGGGGGCATGTATACTGGTCACTGCATTGGAGGCACGCATGCTGATCTCTGCATTGGGGACATGTATACTGGTCACTGCATTGGGGGCATGTATGCTGGTCACTGCATTGGCTGCATGTATACTGGTCACTGCATTGGGGGCATGTATACTGGTCACTGCATTGGAGGCATGTATACTGGTCACTACATTGGGGGCACGCACACTGGTCACTGCATTGGGGGCATGTATGCTGGTCACTGCAATGGAGGCACGCACGCTGATCTCTGCATTGGGGACATGTATGCTGGTCACTGCATTGGAGGCACGCACGCTGATCTCTGCATTGGGGACATGTATACTGGTCACTGCATTGGGGGCATGTATACTGGTCACTACATTGGGGGCACGTACGCTGGTCACTGCATTGGGGGCATGTATGCTGGTCACTGCATTGGGGGCATGTATGCTGGTCACTACATTGGGGGCATGTATGCTAGTCACTGCATTGAAGGGGGCATGCACGCTGGTCACTGCATTGGGGGCATGTATGCTGGTCACTGCATTGAAGGGGGCATGCACGCTGGTCACTGCATTGTGGGCATGTGCGCTGGTCACTGCATTGGGGGCATGTACGCTGATCTCTGCATTGAAGGGGGCATGTATGCTGGTCTCTGCATTGGGGGCATGTACGCTGATCTCTGCATTGAAGGGGGCATGTATGCTGGTCTCTGCATTGGGGGCATGTACGCTGATCTCTGCATTGAAGGGGGCATGTATGCTGGTCTCTGCATTGGGGGCATGTACGCTGATCTCTGCATTGAAGGGGGCATGTACACTGGTCACTGCATTGTAAGAGGGCACGCTGGTCACTGTGCATTGATAGGGGGCACGCTGGTCACTGTGCATTGAAAGGGGGCACGCTGGTCTCTCTGCATTGAAAGGGGGCACGCTGGTCTCTCTGCATTGAAAGGGGGCACACTATACCTTAATTACAAAAGGCCCCTTTCACACTTTTGCGACCTCAAAGTCACGCAATTTTTTACAGTGTTTTTTGCCGCAAAGCAATGCCTATTACATTTTTCTGTTTGCACCCCCCAAAAAATTTTGAGCACCAGCCGCCACTGGTCATATAGCACTAAGACATCTTAACCTTCTTCTTAGCTTTGCAAACCCCACTCTCCTCTCACTGTTGATCTTTATAAAAACTCATCTTGTGCAGTTTTTCAAGAATGTTAGCCTCTCTTTCACCTGGTAATGGGTGCCTACCTGGAATTTTCTTTTTTTCCAATCAAAAGTTTATTAAAAGTAAAAGATACAGAAATAGTAACAAAGAAGAACAAAGAATTGCCGCAAGGCAGAAAATGCAATTCAGCCAGTGATACAATAAAGTGGTGCTGTAAATATCACATACATCAATGGAAATAAATTGGTTAACAAACACATGGTATGTCATAGAAGAGCATACAATAAATTAGGCAGATTCGTATAATTGCCATATCAAAAAGCGAAAGGAGGGCAGTAAAACAGATAATATGCAAAGATTAGGCAATATCATCACACAGAGAAAAAAAAGCTGATACCTGAGGCGTAATAAGAAAAAACAAAATATATCTACATCTGGGTGGCTAGATTCATAAGTAGAGAAGGTAGATCACTACCAAAAATGGGAGGACTCAATGCCTGGAATTTTCTTCTGATCACCTCCACAAAGGTGTATATGGGACAGTTCACACATGAAAAATATTGACTAGTGTCAAATAATTTATTAACACATTATACAAGACATGTCACTTGTAATTGCTCAAAATGTTTTGTAATGCACAGACTTCATTAGGAGCACCTACTTCACCAGGAGCAGTCAAGCAGACATTTTCAGTTTCTTTTTGAGTTCTAAAATGTCCAAATGCTTCAAACTTTACAGCTGTACATTGTGTATAACCAATATAAGGTGATTTCCATAACCTTGGCATAAAAATGTCTAGTCACCAGGTAGCATATGTTGTTAAATAGATCATTTTAAATCTGAGAACAGGAAGGCCAGAAATACAAATACTTTGTTCTGTTATATGTATTTCAGTTGTGTTTTTAGCTATTTGCTAGTTGTAACCATTCCCTAAAAAGACTATTAACAATGAATCATGTTCCAAACACCAGACCTAAACAAACAAGTCCTGACTCCTGAACATTAAATGTATCCAACCGTAATGCTTAACTTAACTCAGAAAATGACCCCTAACACTTATCCTCATCCTCCAAAAGTAAACATCTAAAGTGCATTCTTATTCCAAACAATGACTTTAGCTTGCAACTCTCTGGTTAAAGAGCCTTCAGTTCACCATGATTTGGCTCCATCCATGTTTACAAATTTGGTATGTACACAGATGGGCTCTGCCCTAGTGATGGACAGATATCGTTTTTTCGTTGCTGATACTGATACCGATATTTTGGCTGATATTTTCGTACATTTAAAAAATATATATATTTTTTAATTTTTTTGACTTGACAGATACCCTTGTGGAGGGATCTGGGGGTCTAAAAGACCCCAAATCCCTCCTCTGCACTTAAAAGCAAGTTTGGCTGTTTTGAATGCTGTCATTTTTTTTAATCTGGCGCCAGTACCCGGAAGTGATGTCATGACTTCATTGCTTATATCTTTAATTTGTACATATGTGAGTAGCATATTCAATAACATTTGTAAATGGAATTATGCTATGTGACATCATTTTACCCTTACATGAGCAATATTTGGAATATCCGCAATATCGGCCAGTTCCGGGGCCGATACAGATATATCGGCAAAAGTTAATATCGGTTCTTGATATATCAGCCTTGCCGATAATCGGTCGATCTCTGCTCTGCCCTGGCTATGGGAACCAACAGAGACCTACAGCACACCTGCACACATGCCGGGGGGGGGGGGGGGACACCTGCACACATGCCGGGGGGGTTCCCAAGCATGCACAGGCACCCCTGACATTCGGGACCTCATACTTTTGTCATCTTCCTGCATGTCTGGGAAAACCCCAACACATGCACCGACATGCCACAGTTCTCTGGCGGCCCCAAAGCCCTGCAGCACATCTGCGCACATGTGTGACATGTGGTCTAGGAGAGAAAGATAAAAGTGATGTGTTGCAGCATTACAAGTGGCAGGAGTCAGATGCAAATTAGTTGCTTTAATGGGTGAAGGATGGCTTTAACTAAAAGGCAATTTAAAGCAATGTGTTAGCAGCACCTCTAACTGCCTGCTTCAAAAAAGTTTTTTTCAGCCACAGGTTCACTTTAAGCTTCTAGATCTAACTGTGAGAAACTATTTAAAGTAGCACTAAGCACAATGGGGTTGACTTACTAAAGGCAAGTACACTGTACGCTGTGCATTTTGCAAAGTGCAGTTGCTCTAGATATTAGTGAATGAGGTGAATTTGCAAGGAATATACATACACATGCAAATAAAAGAAAAGCATTTTTGCTTGCACATAATTGAATGATGTAAGTCAGCAGAGTTCTCCCTCATTTGCTAAGCTCTGGATCATCTACACTTGCTGAATACAACTGCACTTTGCAAAGTGCACAGTGTATTTGTTTTTAGTAAATCAACCCCATTGATTCATCTGATCCAAAACTGTTAAAATCAAGGCATATCTTAATTAGGGATGATCGAACGTTTCGGGTTGACCATCGGTTCGACCCGAACATTGGCTGTTCAAGGTTCGGCCGAATTTAGAACTTTTTGCTGAAAAAGTTCGGAATTCGGCAACCAGAACTGACCAAAATGCAATGGGACAGGAAATGGGCTTTAAAAGCCTGTGATTGGACCAGAACCTTTAGTAAAAGCCAATTGAGGGGGCAGGAGAATGCTAGGAATGTGATTGGAGTGACTAGGGGGTCCACAGGCCAATCATTAGTGAATACGCCCCCCAGTATATAAGATAGCCCCTGCCAAATTCCTAGCATTGTAATACAGGGACATGGAAGAGAGTGGAAGCAGTTCTGTTAATTTTGCTTCAAAAGTGTCATTTAGCATTTATTAGTGTGAGGAAAGGGATATCTAGTGTAGTTAGGGTGCTATTTTCTACTTTAGTTAGATGCAAAAATTTTGTTTCTGTAGGGAAAGTGTTACGTGCCAGGGTGACCGTAATGTCGTGTAGGGTGAACTGACTCTGACTGCTATGGCAGGGTGACCAAACCCTTCCATATCAGGGTGACCGCTATAGAGAAAAGATCGTTTCTCTTAGGTCACTTTCAGAGCAGCGATATGGCTTCTCACCTGTCAGCCTGCTTTTTGGCTGCAGGCGTTTATAGGGATTTTTTGAGGACATGTTTGGAGTCAGGCATGACATCTGAACATGTGTATAGGGGTATATATACACACACATGTCTGTATATATACACCTGCACATATATAGGTGTGAAAGAAGCAGAACACTATACTTGCGCTAATTAAATAATTAACACCAATATGGCTCCGCTCCTATCACACCTATATATGTGTAAGTGTAAAATACATATAAGTGTGTGTGTATATATATACCCCTATACAGAAGTTCAGATGTTTTGCCTGCCTCCAAAGAACCCAAAAAAATGCCCAAAAAAACGCCTGTGCCAAAAAAAAAAACGCCCAGGTGTGTTCTTGCAGCAGGCGTTTTTTTGGGCATTTTTTTGGGGTCTTTGGAGGCAGTTCGGGTTCGGGTCCCATTGATTTCAATGGAGTTCTGAAATCCGGGCCAAACTTTTGGGAAGTTCGGGTGTTCTGGTCGAACCAAACTTTTCAAAAGTTCGATCATCCCTAATCTTAATATGATACTGTTACAGTTACTAGTGTGTTTATGTTAGTTCCCAACTGAAATGTCAAGTGATCACATGTACAACACCATGGCATATACAGATCAAACAAAGGCTAAGATGGCAACTTGCTTGGCAGTAATGAATAGGAGATGTTAGTTCTGCTTTAAGATACATTTCTTGAACACATTAAGCTCAATTCACAAAGCCAATGCACTGATCAATTATACTTATTTTTTAAATTAGAGATCCTTACCCCTGTGTTAAAGCTTTGTGAATAAAGCCTATTATCTAAAGGTCAACTATACTATATACAGGGGTTGGACAAAAGTATGGAAACAAGTATGGTAAAAGAACAAAATAGTTAACCAATATGGTGTTGGACTGCCTTTGGCATCCGAGACAGCCTGTATTCTCTCCTGGATGGGGGATAATGGTAAATGGTAAATAATACTACTCTACATGCAAAAATCCGGGTCACAATCCTGAGCAATGTACTTTTCTCTCTTTTGGTCAGTTGACCAAGTCAACTGCGCTTATGCTTATCAGATGACGTTCTCCCGGAAACTGTATGCCGTCATAACCTTTGATACTGTACCTCCCGACACCACAAATAAATTGGCAACTTTAGTCACAGAGGCACCAGCTAAGCACGCACCAGCAATTTTCCCTTTTTGAAACTCAGAAAGCTCTGACATGATTCAGTATTACTACCAGCGTACGCAGTGAATGACAAAAGTGAGGTTCCCCACCTGTTAGCTAGGTGTCTCATAAGACAGTAGAAGCAAAAGAATGTTACATCACTTCTGCTTTCAACGCTAAGCATGCCATTACTTTTACACCTGCAAATCATTACACCTGCAAATCATGTGGTGTTTTCATATTTTTGTCCAACCCCTTTTTCCCAAGTTTCCTACATAGATATTTTTCAGCATGCGTCATTAGTCAAACATTGTATGGGTTATTACTCAATAATAATAAACAATGAGTAATAAACATTCATTTACAAACCTGCATGTATACATACTATACAACTGCATTAAGTCAACCAATCAATCCACTTTTTTTTCAAGGGAGATCACATCATTACAGAATGCCAGTACAATACAAAGAGCCGATCCACAATGACATGGGTAAGAGAGTGCAAGAAAGTGATGCAATTAATACATTCTGTTGCTTATAATGATATTTCATAGATAGAATTGACACATTTGACATAGGTACCATTTGTTTGTTTTTAGAACAGCACTATTTCTTTATTTTAATAATGATATGGAACCTGTTTCTGCCAGCTATAACATACTGAACATTTCACTACTAAGATTTACAATTTAAAATAGCTTAATAATAACATAGCTGTGCTGTTGCTAGTAAAGTAAGTACAACCTTTTTACAGGGTAAGCTCAATTCACAAAGCATCACCACCAGTCTAAAGCAATCTATTTTCAGCCATGTGACTGTAATTTCAAATTCTATTGGACTTATATAAAATTAACTGTCACTTTTTTTAAAAAATAAGGATACCAATGCTGGTGTGATAGCTTTGTAAATTGAGCCTAATATTTTTAACGTCTACATTAAAATAATCCTTTGAAAAATCCTAAATGTTTTGCAAATTCTTAAAAAGACAGGGTTTAAGAAAACGTATATCAACATATCCAAATGTATTAGAATTGGGAACAGTTTTATCAAATGATTAACCACATGTAGCTATGTTATCATTTTAAAGAAATAATTTGTACCAATCAGTCAATGTGTTCATTCACAAAAGAAAGGGGCCATTAAATGATATATTTACTGACCCTTTCCCCAAGCTCTATCCTAAATATCCCACACCCTGTGAACCTGCAGGAGAAGGGTGGGGGAGGAGTTGAGGGAAGCCAGTAGCCCTGGATGGGGAGCACACAGGGGAGGCCCAGGCAGCAGGGGAGCTGAATCTTGGACAGGGATGCTGATAGGTGTGGTGGGGGGGACTTATAAGAACCAATCCTGTTATGTGTCTCCCACCTGCAGCAGATGGAGAGGGCAGAAGAGAGAGGAGGAGAAGCCAGATTTCAGAGACACTTAACAAGATCAGTTCTTATGAATGCCCCCCCCCCCCCGCTGCACCGATCACCCCCTTTCCTGCCCACATTGGCAGACCCCATGTGCATGCCTATGGGGATAACTAACAAATTATTGTATGAGAATTTACAACAGGCAAGAAACTTCCTCACTAATCATTTCTACATTCTAAATTTTTTAGGGTGGTCTAAGTGCAAGAGATGAGATGTGCCTTTCCTATTTAATTTACTATCCAAAGATTAATCTTGCTCGATGTGAAAGCATCCCTGAAATAAATGAGCAGCTTCAGTTCATTGGTGTGAAAGAAATATACAGGCCAGTTACGTAAGTAAATACAGTTTTTGTAGCAGTTAAAGCTGATGTCATATATATATATATATATATATATATATATATATATATATATATATATATATATATATATATATATTTTTTTTTTTTTTTTTAATTTGAAAGTGCCCAGCATTTTCTTTACAATATAATTTAGTATGAAAACTGTATACAAGGGAAGCTATATAGTAGTATTTTGGGGTAAAAATAATGTTATGCTTTCCTAGGTAATGGAGTCTTCTAACAATATTATCTACAGTTGTATTTCCCATCCAGCAAAATGTACTTGTGCATGTATTAGAACTGTTAAAAAATAAAGATTAACATGTCTTTGTAATATAATCAGAACCAATATTAATTAAATTCTGTATAATTAATATGGTTAAAGCTAAATTACAAGCAAACATGCCCAGTCACAATACATTTATTGAAGCTGTTTTATGTGCCAAATAATTTATTTCTGTCCATCTAGTTCTGAAATGTCCACAGCCCTGACCTGACTTTTATCTGCTGCATTGAAAGCAATAAAGGCTGGTCACATTACCTGCCACTTGCAACTGAACAAAGAGAAGCAGATTGAAAGGGGGAGATTTACTGAAACTGGAGCATGCAGAATCAGGTGCAGTTGTGCAGAGTAACCAATCAGCTTCTAGGTTTTAGCGCCCTTCAAATCAGCACAATTTTACATGTGATTTGACGGGTCAAATCGCATGTCAAATTGCAGCTTATTGCCGGCAATGGCACCATCCCAATCAGTTTGACACTGACTTTGCGGCGCAGCACTGATTTCCAAAAGTGGTTCCTGCACTACTTTAAGGCGACTTTGGGTGGGGGTGAATTGTTGATTTCAATAGACATCTGTGCAGGAACCCACACAGATGTCTGTGAAATTGCCCCTAAAGTCCGACTGAAAATGCCAGTCTTAACCACTTAAGCCCCGGAGGATTTGGCTGCTAAAGGACCAGGGGTTTTTTTGCGATTTTTTACTGCGTGACTTTAACGGACAATTGCGCGGTCGTGCGATGCTGTACCTAAACGAATTTGACGTCCTTTTTTTCCCACAAACAGAGCTTTCTTTTGGTGGTATTTGATCACCTGTGCGATTTTTTATCACGCGCTATAAACAAAAAAAGAGCGTAAATTTTGCAAAAATAACAATATTTTTCACATTTTTTATATGAAATTCCCCCAAAAAAATGTAAAAATCAAAATTTTTTAACATTTTTTGGCCAATTTGTTTTATGCTACCTATGTTTGGTAAAAAAAATCGCAAAAATCGTATTTTGATTGGTTTGCGCAAAAGTTATCGCGTTTACTAACAAAGGGAAAGATTTCTGTCATTTTTGGTGTTTTTTTTTTTTAACGTGTAATGGCGGCGATCTGCGATTTTTTTTTCGGTACTGCGACATTGCGGTGGACAGATCGGACCCTTGACTGACATTTTTGACACTTTTGGGGGTACCAGTGACATTACTGCAGTAATCAGTGCTATACATATGCACTGTTACTGCAAAAATGACACTGGCAGGGAAGGGGTTAACTTTATTGGACAGGGAGAACGGACAGATCTTCACTTTTACACAGGGAGAACTGACAGGCAGCTTGTTTACACAAGCCGCTCTGTCTTTCTCCCTTCACAGGAGCGATCGTAGTGTGACTGGCGGACATCGAGTCCGCCGGTCACACGCACTGACTTGTCTGTGAACGAGCCGCGGCGGGCGCGCGCCTCGGCGGGCGCGCGCCCGCCCGCAATAGGCTCACAAGTCAGTGACAGGCGAGTGACGTACCGATACGTCACTCTGCCTGGCCGGGGCTGACCGCCGCAGTATATAGTCGTGCGGCGGTCGGCAACTGGTTAAATTGTGCGAGTTCAGCAGAACCTAGGCGCACCTAAAGTCCGACTGAAAATGCCAGTCTTAAATTGTGCGAGTGTAGCTGAACCTAGGCAAGTGTCAAAGCTTAACTGAACAAGTTGACGTTAGAAATTGATTGGTTCCTATGCACAGCTGCACCAGATTCTTTGTACACCAGTTTTAGTAAATCTCCACCATAGGGTCATGCGGCCACTCACTCTTCTAATCAGTATGTTCCTTGTAAGCAACTAAACATGCTTACCTAATTAGATACTAATGCTGTCCTTCTATCTGTTTAAGTTTTGCTGTAGGCGGATACCAGAGCAAACTAAGGTAGTTACATAGTCACATTTAATAATACAGTAAAATGTTTTCAATTGATTTAATAATTGTTGTTTTTAATACCTACCTGGAGCTTAGATTAACCATTACCCTTTGACTATGCTAATATTAGTATTGATCATTCTACTCTGGCAGTAATTAAAATGCCTCACTTTAATAGTAATGGTAGATTATGAAGAAGTTTTAGAAGTGTATCATAAAAATATTGCTTTATGCACCTACAGGTCCTGGCCTTTAATAATTAAGAGCCCAAAACGATACAATAATCTAACCTTTACAGAAGCTATGAACACATTTCAGTGGTCTAGGAAGAAAGGAAATGCATTCAATGAGCGTGTCAGGAAAATGCCAATAAATGTGAGGTGTTCTAAACACGAAAGTGGAGAATGGTCGGTAAGTACACAAACCTTCTACAAAACTGTTATCTAACTATACAGATTCAAATAATTTTCGTCTATTTGGCTTTCTGCTCATACACTGTCTTTTACACTTCATGGAACTAATGCAATAGTAATAACTGATTACTAGGTTTTGAAACTTTTTTTTTCTTTGGATGGGTAAAATACCTACTCCCTCTCCCACGTGCATTGATTCCTCCCACTGCCTTGTATGTCCTATAGTAATGTAGGAGCTGGTGGTAGAAAACACTGTGTGCAGTGTAAGACTAAGGTATCCCCACATCTGGAATTGTGGTATACCTGCAGCTGCCTCTGAACTGGCAGCTTTTCAAATCCTGATCTGTTAAAAAGGTAAGTATAGCACCTCTTTATTTACAGGTCTGGAGTTTTCTGTAAGTGATCCTGTGGTGGCAGGGTCACTTTAAATTGTATGTAGAGCTCAGTACAATCTATCTCCCTCTAGCAGTAGAAGCTGAGCCCAGCCTTTGCCGATAGAGGGAAAGAGAGTGTACTGTACATGTGCAAAGCCACTGAGGGCACACTTCTAATGTTTGGCCCATCCTGCTGTTTAGCCATAATGGTGGGGGTTTACCACCTAGAGCATTTTGCAGACAGGCCATGCACAACATAAAGATATCATAAGGGGGCTGATATACCAAAACTGGAGAGTGCAAAATCTAGTGCAGCTGTGCATAGTAGCCAATCAGCTTCAAACTCCAGCTTTTTCAAATATGCTTTAGCAAAAAAAAAAAAAAAAAAACTGGAAGCTGATTGGTTTCTATGTAGATCTGCACCAGATTTTGCACTATTTAGTTTTAGCAAATCAACCCCCAAGGTGCTTTTCCGTGTCCTGGGGGAGATGGAAAGCATGAGGATTTTTTTTGTACGTGCAAAATTAACACTTTAAAGTAATTGTAAACAATCACCTTGAAAAACAACCCATTCCATATAAAAAAGAAATGAATTGAAAACATTTTTTGTACAGTTATAAAAAAAAATGTATAAATACCTTTTTTCCATTTTTTTTATAAGTGATCACATTATCTCTGTTCTCAGCTGCATAAGAGTTGGGGGGAGGAGAAGCAGCAGCACACGGAGCTTCCCAGTGAATGGCTGTGCAGTAAGGGCATGTCAGGACAAGCCTGATCATTGGAGGAGAGTAGCATAGCTAGAGAACTGACCACGGTTACTCTGCATAGTGTGGTCAGTTTTTAACAGGCAAGCAAGAGGACTAGCAGGAACACCATGGATTTCACATAAAGGAAGCAATACAAAGAGAACAGGATACAGGTACATGGTACAGCAGACACATATCAGAAATATAAAGTGTTGGGGTAGCAAATGCTTTAACAGCAGTTTGTTTTTTAATAAAGTCTTATCACCTGTTAATGCTGCCAATAGACCAATCACTTTCAGCATATTGTAAAGGGTGACAATGTTGTTTGTTCTTCAGTAATATTATTTCAAAGTTGTCACCCCATGGACAGGGTAGCCTTTGATGGACATGTTGTTTTAAATGGAATTTAAGTAATTTGTCTGATAATGATATACAATAGATTGCACTTTACTTGTAGATTTAAGAAGGTGGTTGAAAGTGACTGCTAAAGCTAGGCTAAACTGAGCATTCATGTTTTCGCATATGCAGAGGATAGTTAGAATTAAAGTGATGGGATTCTACTAATGCTACTTATCGCGCTTTGGCGGGGGGGGGGGGGGGGGGTATTCTGATAGTGATCAGAAAATTTTCTAAATCACTCAATCCCTGCCCTTGAGACCAGTTAATCAGTGTGTCTGCATACATGAGAATAGCAAGGCTGGTAATTGTCATCCCACACGTGTGGGTATCTTTTCATTGTAAATGTTAATGCTTTTTTAAATCCCTATAAAAAGTAGTTTTTACACCTTATATTTCCACGTATAGGCTAAATTTTTAGACCCCCCACTGCTGCTTTACCCTGTTGTAATTACCTTCTACTGCTAGGTGTAGATCCATCTTCATTTAACCTAGATCCAGCACTGCAGGTACAAGTTGTCATGGACCACGGGGTCACAGTGCATATTTTCCAACTTTCTGAGATGGAAATGAGGGACACCTATTAGCAAAAGTATGTAGGTATAGGACACACACCCTGTTACGCCCCCTTAAAGGAGAAACATTACCACTAATATTCCTTTATATTGGCTTTTGGAATAAACAAATGCAGCAATTTAGAAATTGGATGAAAGGTTTAGCACTGGGAAACACTTGTTGATAGATAAGAAGTGCATTTTATATTCAACTGTATAGACCAGGCCAAAATAAGGAACAAATGAGGAGGACAGAGGGACTTTGTTCCAAGTGAGGAACAGTCCCTCAAAATCAGGGACAGTTGGGAGCTATGACAGTGTAATAATGTACAGTTTATAGGAATGTCTTCTACTCTTGGTTTCAACAGTACTGCACAGTAGGGATGATCGAACGGTTCGGGTCGACCATCGGTTTGACCCGAACATTGACTGTTCGAGGTTCGGCCGAATTCCAAACTTTTTGCTGAAAAAGTTCAGAATTCGGCAACCAGAACCGACCAAAATGCAATGGGACAGGAACTGGGCTTTAAAAGCCTGTGATTGGACCAGAACCATCAATAAAAGCCAATTGAGGGGGCAGGAGAATGCTAGGAATGTGATTGGAGTGACCAGGGGGTCCAGAGGCCAATCATTAGTGAATACGCCCCCCAGTATATAAGATAGCCCTGCCAAATCTCTAGCATTTTAATACAGGGCTGTGGAAGAGAGTGGAAGTAGTTCTGTTACTTCTGCTCTCCATGTGTCATTTAGCAAATATTAGTGTGAGGAAAGGGATATCTAGTGTAGTTAGGGTGCTATTTTCCACTATAGTTAGATTCAAAAATCTAGTTTCTGTAGGGAAAGTGTTAAGTGCCAGGGTGACCGTAGTATAGTGTAGGGTAAACTGACTCTGACTGCTATGGCAGGGTGACAAAACCCTTCCATGTCAGGGTGACCGCTATAGAGAAAGGATTGTTTCTCTTAGAACACTTATAGAACCGGATAGTGGCTTTGCCCCTGTCACCCTGCTTTTTGTTGCAGGCATTTATAGGGCTTTTTTGAGGACATGTTTGGAGTCAGGCATGACATCTGAACTTCTGTGTAGGGGTATATATACACACACACATGTATGTATATATACACATACACATATATAGGTGTGAAAGTAGCAGAAACCTATGCTTGCGCTAATGAAATAATTAACACCCATATGGCTTCTCTGCTATAACACCTATATATGTGTATGTGTATAAATACATATAAGTGTGTGTGTATATATACCCCTATACAGAAGTTCAGATGTTATGCCTGCCTCCAAAGACGCCCAAAAAATGCCCAAAAAACGGCAGCTACAAAAACGCTCAGGTGTGTTTTTGCAGCAGGCATTTTTTTTGGGCATTTTTTGGGGTTCTTTGGAGGCAGGCAAAACATCTGAAATTCTGTATAGGGGTATATATACACACACACACTTATATGTATTTATACACATACACATATATAGGTGTGATAGCAGAGAAGCCATATGGGTGTTAATTATTTCATTAGCGCAAGCATAGGTTTCTGCTACTTTCACACCTATATATGTGTATGTGTATATATACATACATGTGTGTGTGTATATATACCCCTACACAGAAGTACAGATGTTATGCCAGCCTCCAAAGATGCCCAAAAAATGCCCACAAAAACGCCCAGGTGTGTTTTTGCAGAAGGCGTTTTTTTAGCATTTTTTGGGGTTCTTTGGAGGCAGGTAAAACATCTGAAATTCTGTATAGGGGTATATATATATACACACACACTTATATGTATTTATGCACATGTGTATATATACCCCTACACAGAAGTTCTGATGTTATGCCTGCCTCCAAAGACTCCCAAAAAATGCCCAAAAAAACGCCTGCTACAAACCGGCAAGGTGTGAAAATAATCAGAGCCACTATCCTGTTCTATTGCAATTCTAATACAAACAAACTTTTTTTCTGGTTCTGGACATGCTACAGAGCAACTTCACAGGTACACTTTTTAGACCCCCCAGACACTAAATCCAAAGAAATCTAATTTTTTTTTTTCAATAATTTTTTCAATAATTGTCTCTCTATCAAAAATGACAATTTTTAAGAACTTTTTTCATGTGATTAATAGTCCCTGGGACATGACCCAGAACCCTAGGCACTTTTATGGGCATTTATTGGGTTTTAGGGCTTCAAAATGGTGTTTTTTGATTACCGAAGTTCGGGTCCCATTGATTTCAATGGGGTTCTGAAATCCGGGCCGAACTTTCGGGAAGTTCAGGTGTTCTGGTCGTACCGAACTTTTGAAAAGTTTGATCATCCCTACTGCACAGAACTGAACAGGTGGCAAAGAGACCCTGCACATCATGTAACCATCCAGAAGTTGGAGTGGGGGGGGGGGTTCAGTATAATTTTTAAGCCCCCCCCCCCCCAACATGGTCATCTTATCAAGTAGTAAATTGAATTTACCAAAATAAATAGCAAATAAATATAATGAAGGGCTGTAAACACTAAGCTTCAGGGATAGCTGATTGCCAGGTTTGCTTAGCAGAAGGAATTTCAAATACTGAAGGAATATGACTGCCTTTGCATTGGGCTTTAGTTCAGAAAAGAATGAGTCACTTTTTCTGTGCTGGTTTCATGCTTGTCATTGCACTGAAAAATTGACATGTGAATTTTGCTGGATCATGCCGCACACCACAACTGTTATTAGAACTTTTGATCTGATTACCTGTAGCAATTTTTCCAGTGCTTTGAATTCCTTCTGCCTAGTTAAGCCACCTACCCGCTAACTGTACTGTACATTTTACTAGATAATTTTCAGAGTTTGGTTAAGGTTTTCATCAAAATCTGTCATTTTGGAAAAACCTAAATTGTTATATATGTTGGTGGAAACTAATAAAATATGAATATACAAAAAAAACTGTCATTCAAGTATTATTTATGCTGCCACTTCTGACAGCAACACATGGCCCCCACAGTATTTTCATTTGCATTTCTATTCAACTGAAAAAAGGAGTGCAGTGTTTAGGAAACTTGATGGACAACTCTGTTCCCTTCTCCCCCATAAATCCAGATTAAAAAAAAAAAAAAAAATCCTATCTCTAATCCCCATTATAAACTTTAAAACAAAAACTGGAACTGTACAACTGAACAAAAAATATCTTTTATTCAATGGGAAATGTTTGTTTTCTCGCAGATTCACGGAATGCTCATATCACCACCCGAAGTGAAATCGTATACAATAGAAGAAAATGAATGTGTCTCCCCTTTGCCTTCAATATCATCTTGTTCAACGGCAACAGCGGTCGGAAATCTGGTGATTGCGGCAAGCACACTGATGCATAACATTTTATGAACTGGGAGACTTTAGAATGCATTATACTTTATGTTAACTCAATGTTATCATTAAGGTCCGTGTATAATTGCACTATTAAAATTATGTTTTTTACACAAAGTAAAATATTTTTTATCAACATTTTTGATCTGGGTTTTACTATGTTATTTTGTTAGAGCTTTTTTGCCTGAATTTCTTGACACGAAGTAGGTGTGGTTAAATGGCAATCAAAGCGTTTAAGAAAATTTTGAGGACAATGTTTGAGAACATAGGTGTGGGGATTGTGCTCAAAGCATTCAGCCAACTTCGAACAGGTCAACAATGCAAAAAAAAAAACTCCACTTGTACCTCTCCACTCATTTTTCTATGTTAGATTTATTTTGCTTTTTTGTGTATTAAAGTACTTTTTTGCTATGAAGATGTAATATATATAGTCACAGTAAAATATGCTTAGGGCTATAACATGTCCTAGTTTTTTAGGACGATCTCTCTCTCTATTCCTCTAAGACTCGCCATAGTTCAGACTTCAATACATTAAAATGCACAGGAGAAATCTACAGGAGCTTAAAAAAAGAGTATTACTTTAGATGATATAATAATGGAATATGAAAACACAACAGATGAGCCCCTAATATATTATTTTAAAATCTATGTGGCAAAGTGAAAGCCTGCCATATCATTAATAGAAAGAGGTCTTTTCGCACTGCGTCGCCTCTGCAGCTTGCTCTGTGCTTTAAATTGCTGGAGCGCTCTGTACTTATCGTATATGAAAATGAAGAATATCCACTTAAGCAAAGTACAGTTGCCTCAGGAAATGCTTAAATGGCTTTTGGGAGGGAGGTGGGAGATGTACATCTATTTTAAATCTAAGAGCAATATTATGAAGTGTGGTATTCTCATTTCTCCCCTTACAGAACTAGTGATTTTCCAAATGGCCTAAATGACAAATACTAAAATAATAAAGTAGATAACAAGCTTTAAAAATACATAGAATACTAGTGTATGTCAACGGAAAGCATCTATAGGTTACATTTCCAGTTTAAAAATTTTTTATTGAAAATGTTAAAAAAATGGTAAAACTTTCCAGAAATATTTCTTAGACTTAGACACCAATTGGTTCAAACAGAGGCTGGCTCCTCAAAAATCATGCGGATCATCCCTGACAGTGTTGATACTATGTGGTATTTTTGAGAACCATTTAAGGAGAAAGTAGAGCAGTATCTATCTATCTATCTATCTATCTATCTATCTATCTATCTATCTATCTATCTATCTATCTATCTATCTATCTATCTATCTATCTATCTTATCTTATCTTATCTTATCTTATCTTATCTTATCTTATCTTATCTTATCTTATCTTATCTTATCTTAGTATATTTTTTCTCGGGTAATGTGTGTTTCATATCAAGGCAGCTGGTGGTATTTTTAGTTTTTTATGTGATTTTTTTAAAATTGTATTCATTTTAAAAAATAAAATAAAAACCCCCAAACTCTCTTAGTTTCCCTTTTATATAAGTTTTTCCATTTTTTTTAACCACTTCAATACAGGGCACTTTCACCCCCTTCCTGCCCAGGCCAATTTCCAGCTTTTAGCTCTGTTGCATTTTGAATGACAATTGCGTGGTCATGCAACACTATACCTAAACCAAATTATGTAATTTTTTCCTCACAAATAGAGATTTATTTTGGTGGTATTTGATCACCGCAAGGCTTTTTCTTTTTTGCTAAACAAATAAAAAAGACCGAAAAGTTTGAAAAGAAAAAAAAGTTTTTTGTTTGTTATAAAATTTTGTAAATAGATACATTTTTTCCTGTACTGATGAGCACTGATGAGGAGGCACTGATGGGGTGGCACTGGTGGGCACTGATAGGCGGCACTGATATGCAGCACTAATGGGCAATGATGGTCACTGGTGGGCGGCACTGATAGATGGCAATGGTGGGCACTAGTGAGGGCACTGATAGATGGCAATGATGGGCAGCACTGTCAGGCTCCCAGAGCACTGATTAGCATCCCTGGTGGCATGGGTGGGCATCCCTGGTGGCCATGGGTGTGCAATCCCTGGTGGCTCTAGTCGTAACCCCCAAGGGTCTGCACAGGTAATCAATGCTCTGATTACCAGCACAGACCCCCCCCCCCCGTCAGGAGAGCCACCGATCGGCTCTCCTCTATTCATGCCTGTCAGGCATGCACTGAGGAAAGCCGATCAACGGCGCTTCCTATTTACTATGTGACCAGCTGTGATTGGATACAGCTGGTCACATGGTAAAGAACCTACGTCATAGGCTCTTTTTTCCCGGGATCAGAGAAGCGGTGAATCAGAGCGACACACCGCACCACGATCGCCGCTCTGCGCTCCCATGGGCAGTCTATCCTGCTGGACGTCATTTGACGCCCAGCCAGGATAGAGTAACCACTTTGCAGCCGTCATTTTGGTATATGACGGGCGGGAAGTGGTTAATAATTTCATTGCATAGGAACAAGGCAGAACATGGCGAAAACAGTAGTTTGCCATTATACATATATATATACTTATTACTAACTTCTCAATAGGCAGTACCTGCACCATATTTAATATATTTAGTTAGTAATTATTGTCTTGATCTAATTCATGTTTTGATCTAGTTAAATGTATAGCATATAAAATAAGTAGAAATTTTAAAATTGGTAGGAAGACCTGGGGGAGAGATAGTTGGCTACCTTGCGGTATATACAGTATACAAATTGAAGAGGAAGGGAACAGAAGGTAGGGGGAGGTAGATTAATTTAAAGGGGATATTGACAGAAATATTGTAGGCAAGCCAGACGATTAGATTTGCCCATTTGTGCTAATTTTTCAATCTCAAGTTATACAATATCCAAGTATTTCTTGGTTTGCTGGAATTGGACCCCATAGTACCTGTTTTTTTTGTGTATTCCTTAGTCATATCTGTGAGTGAAGCAATTAGATCCTCTATTGTCATCATGTCTGAATTCCCACTCTGGTAAACCACTGTCCTATTGTAGATGGCTTTATTTCCGATTGCTCAGAGGACATTCAAAAGGTGGATAATTAAGGAATTCTTGTATTTATTTTGTATGAGTTTTTGGTGGAATTCCTGGAATAGGTAATTATGGTGACATCTTCCTGTAAAAATTGTATCTCATAACAATATTTGGTAAAATTCTCATCATATCAATAAAGCAAGGATTTCCATGTCTGCTTTTTTCCCTTTGACAACATTATCTTATCTCATATGGTGATATTTATTTTAACCCAAACAGACATTAATTGTATTTACAGTGGGTACGGAAAGTATTCAGACCCCTTAAATTTTTCACTCTTTGTTATATTGCAGCCATTTGCTAAAATCATTTAAGTTCATTCTTCTTCCTCATGAATGTACACATAGCACCCCATACTGACAGAAAAACACATAATTGTTGACATTGTTGCAGATTTATTAAAAAAGAAAAACTGAAATATCACATGGTCCTAAGTATTCAGACCCTTTGCTCAGTATTTAGTAGAAGCCCCCTTTTGATCTAATACAGTCAGGAGTCTTTTTGGGAAAGATGCAACAAGTCTTTCATACCTGGATTTGGGGATCCTCTGCCATTCCTCCTTGCAGATCCTCTCCAGTTCTGTCAGGGTGGATGGTAAACGTTGGTGGACAGCCATTTTTAGGTCTCTCCAGAGATGCTCAATTGGGTTTAAGTCAGGGCTCTGGCTGGGCGATTTAAGAACAGTCACGGAGTTGTTGTGAAGCCACTCCTTCGTTATTTTAGCTGTGTGCTTAGTCTTGTTGGAAGGTAAACCTTCGGCCCAGTCTGAGGTCCAGAGCACTCTGGAGAAGGTTTTTGTCCAGGATATCCCTGTACTTGGCCGCATTCATCTTTCCCTCGATTGCAACCAGTCGTCCTGTCCCTGCAGCTGAAAAACACCCCCACAGCACGATGCTGCCACCACCATGCTTCACTGTTGGGACTGTATTGGACAGGTGATGAGCAGTGCCTGGTTTTCTCCACACATACCACTTAGAATTAAGGCCAAAAAGTTCTATTTTGGTCTCATCAGACCAGAGAATCTTATTTCTCACCATCTTGGAGTCCTTCAGCTGTTTTTTAGCAAACTCCATGCGGGCTTTCATGTGTCTTACACTGAGGAGAGGCTTCCGTCGGGCCACTCTGCCATAAAGCCCCGACTGGTGGAGGGCTGCAGTGATGGTTGACTTTCTACAACTTTCTCCCATCTCCTGACTGCATCTCTGGAGCTCAGCCACAGTGATCTTTGGGTTCTTCCTTACCTCTCTCACCAAGGCTCTTCTCCCCCGATAGCTCAGTTTGGCCGGACGGCCAGCTCTAGGAAGGGTTCTGGTCATTTCAAACATCTTCCATTTGAGGATTATGGAGGCCACTGTGCTCTTAGGAACCTTAAGTGCAGCAGAAATCTTTTTGTAACCTTGGCCAGATCTGTGCCTTGCCACAATTCTGTCTCTGAGCTCTTCAGGCAGTTCCTTTGACCTCATGATTCTCATTTGCTCTGACATGCATTGTGATCTGGAAGGTCTTATATAGACAGGTGTGTGGCTTTCGTAATCAAGTCCAATCAGTATAATCAAACACAGCTGGACTCAAATGAAGGTGTAGAACCATCTCAAGGATAATCAGAAGAAATGGAAGTTAAATATATGAGTGTCACAGCAAAGGGTCTGAATACTTAGGACCATGTGATATTTCAGTTTTTCTTTTTTAATAAATCTGCAACAATGTCAACAATTCTGTGTTTTTCTGTCAGTATGGGGTGCTATGTGTACATTCATGAGGAAGAAGAATGAACTTAAATGATTTTAGCAAATGGCTGCAATATAACAAAGAGTGAAACATTTAAGGGGGTCTGAATACTTTCCGTACCCACTGTATGCCGTACATACTATACCTTCTTTCCGAACATCTGTTTAGACTCCCCATATATAGAAATGACAGTTATCGTTAGGCCTCATCAAAAAAAATTCTTGCTTGTTATGTCTGTATAAAGGTAAATATTATATTTCACTTAAAAACTGATTGTAATCTTGTATCTGTGTCATAGCGTTTTATGTGTTTTGTATTACAATGATATGATTGTTTAATGGTGAAATTTTGTTTATCTCATCACTTTTTATCAGTATCTGAGATTGTTAACTAATGATTTTATAGGCAAAAAACAACCCTCTCAAGATAGTACTAAAGACTTAACATTTAGACCAGAAATCTGAACTCTTCATCACTGATGAGTCATTTGAATTGCATCTTTGGTAACTTTGTCTGCAGCAGTAATGCTTTAGCATACTTAAGCTTATATTTTCCTTCCTTGGTTCCTTCTTTCCCAACCATCAAAATGCAAAATACATTTTTCAATAAAACTTTTCTACTTATATTGTCTAGCTATTATGGACAATGTGACATTATCACTATTGGGTCAGTGGGTTATTCTCTATGCAATGCAGGCAGATCATGCCTGATGGGAGGGAATAGCAGGATACTGTGCGTAGTTTCCGCAATACATCACAGCACCATCCCTCAGTACTCCAATAGTCTTAAGAGCTTTCAACCTTAATGCAAGCAGTGGACTGGCTATTGGGAGGAGTTATACAAATATCAAAATGCCTTGATTGGTAGAAGTCAGTTTAGAGAAGTGGGCATTCTTATACACACTGTATTTGCATAAAGACTGCCCTAGGTAAAGCCCACATGTGATGCTTGCTTGGCCTCCTTGGTTTAAAAGCTTAAAATATAATGAATGAAAGTAGTGGTCTGGGAATAGTAAGGCTTGGGAAGAAAGGTTTAGATGACGCTTGCTGTCCTCCAGTTTCATGTCGATGTGCGGTCAACTATTTCCTGTATTTGAACTTGCTCAGGCCGCGGACTGGACGTGCACCCGACTCTTGATGGTCCTATTACTCACCACTGAGCAGCTACCTCTCCATTGTGTCCAAGCTGTCCTCCAGTTAGGAAATGAGAAAGGCTCTATCCGACTTGCATTTTAGTTCTATTGAACACTGTTGGAAGCTTACAGTGTGCAGTGAAATCAGAATAAGCAATTTCAGTACAGAAGAGGAGGCTGTACAACTGTGCAAGACTGGATGTAAGGTTGGAGTTCAGATTTAAGAAAGTTGAAGACCCAAACTATGGAAAGTAGTAAATCAAGCAGAGCACAGCACTGAGCTAGCCCAGAATTGGTTCATGCTATTTTTATTCTGAAACAAATCTCTCATTCAAAGCTCTTATATGTTGTGGAAAAAAAGCCAGATAAAACATTCAGGTTGTTGTCTCGACTCCCATAGATTTACAAACTCCTTGTAGAACCTGCAATAGTGGGGTATATAATCAGACTCAGGTTTGTAAATGTTTTATTTTTTTGCATTTTGCTTGACGGTGAAAACTCCAGCTCAACATTTCTCAAATGCAAATTAATGTACCTAGGGAAAAAGAGTTATCTGATAGAGTACAATATTGGGGGTGCTGTGTTGGTCAGAACAACAAAATGGGGGGGGGGTGCTTATTTTGTTAGGCAATTGTAAAATGGGCAAAAAGTATGCCAAGCTGTGGGGAAAGGGGTTAGAATTCTAGGATGGACCACTAGAGGGGTCACCAGCATGAGGAAGGAGGTCTTGGTTCTCCTATGTAGATATTTAGTTAGACCATATTTACAATATTGTGCCCAGTTCTGGATACCTTACTAAAAGATATCAATAAGACAGAGAAAGTCAAGAGAGGGACATTAAAAATAGTAAAATGTTTGAGGGGTAAAACATGTCAGGAGACACCACAGGAACTTAAATCCCAACTCCACCAAAAACATTATTTTTTGACCATCCTTCACAGAGTAACATTTTCCTTGCCTTCTGAAGTCAGCTTAGGTCACCTGGTCCCCTGCTGACACCATTTCCTTCTGCAGGGACGGTTCACCTTCACCCCAATCGGTCTGACATCATCTCTCTTCAGGAACCTTTAAGCAGGTTGAAATGCTGGTTAGTAAAATAACTGCTGCCCCAGCCTGCAGGGTAACAATTAACCTGCTTTCCTGCTCTTTTTGCTGAGCTCTGCCTCTCTCCTTTTGCTGTTATTAAAAGGAGGGAGAGGGCTCTGCCAGACAGGGACAATCTTCTGCATGGGAAAGAAGACACAGGCAGGCCACGTAATCTTCAGCTGCTCAAAGAGAAGAGAGAAGGTGGAGCAGTTCCACCTCAGACAGCAAGCTTGCCTGTTACTTCATCCACCATGTAGAAGGATTGCTGGGACCTGCATTCCTCCCTAAAAACACCAGTTCTGGAGATCTGCCACTATGGACTCTGCCATGAATGGACTCTCATCCTGTGCAGATATGCTGGGGCAGCCACAAGCTTGAGTTAGAGATTAGGGAAGATAAGTGAAAGACTGTTACTGTTGTTATCCGGAATGACCAAGTTTTTCAGTAAAGCTTTTGAAGCTTTGTACTTACCTGGTCTGAAGTTACTAAAGAGGTGTAATGCAAGTAACCGGTTCACACATGTAGTTTCCAGCTGGAGAGATAAAGGAAGGGATTCCTGATGCTGCACATCAACGCAAGTGTTCAGTGGTAAAATGGCAACCTCATCCTGGGCTCCCACCAGACCACGTCCCCAACGCATTTCGCTCTGCCCCTCTGAGCCTAATCATGGGGATGGAGAAACCATGTGCATGGGGGAGTAAAAGAGCATCATTGGCAGTCACTAATGAGAACTGGCAGGTGTGTGTGATAGGTTGTGAGGGATGGTGGGGAAGAGGGGGAGGGAGTGAAAGGGAAAAAAAATGTACTGTACAGCCTGGGTCACAAAGCACACTGGGGTGTGAAGACAGCATTGCAGGAGTAAGGTAGTGCAGATTAAACCAAGGGTAACAAAGGTTTTTCTAGCAGCCTGTCATGAAGTGTATATAGGTGGCAGGTGGAATAGCCTCACGTAGGAGGAGTTGTTGTCGGCACACTATCCCTGAGCGGTCCATCCCCCATATCAATGTGAGCAGATAAGCACAGCAGAGGTACGGAAGAGAAAGAGTTAATTCAGAGCATATATAGAGTCTGTGCTAGGTGCTCAGCAGGACCCCATTCCATTACTGGTAGTGAGGTAGCGGAGATACGCTGGACAGGTGGAAAAGGCAAAGGCTCAGTATGGTGTACATTGAGTTAACTGGAAGACAGTTTATTGCTTAAGTGTACACGCTGCCCGGCACAAGTAAAGGTACCCCATGTGCAATGCAAGTGATCCTGTTTAAGGTGCCCTGAGTAGCCCAGAAGATTCTTCCTCTGGGTAAGTCTTCCATGTAACCCACACTTTGTGCCCAACAAGGAGGGGAACATGGAGGGAGTGACACCTGCCTGTCCTACATACCTAAGAGGGCCCCTCCACTGGCCAAAAAATGGGAATTATCCAAATAACACAGGCAGGGATGTGGACACCAAGAACAAGACGGAATTAGCACTGGATGATCACATGACAGCTGCTTCAGGGATGTGATAAAGGGTTTTGAGATTTTTTTTTCTGTATATCCAGCGATTAGAGATAGGAGGTTAGGAGGGAGGCACTGGGAGGGGAGATACCACCTTCATCCTAGTGTTGGGCTTAAATATGTACAGTTTGGAGGAAAGAAAAGAATGTGAAGAAATGATGGAAATCTTTAAATACATCCAGTCAGTCAACTTAAACATGATTTAAGTGTGATTGGTACAAATATTGATTAAAACTAAAACAGGAAGGTTTGGAAAATGAAACAAAAACAAAATATAAAAAAAAGGGCAGACTTGATGGGACGTTTCGTCTTTTCTGACGTCACTCTTCTATGCTTCTATGTTGCTTCTTCTAAGATGTTCTATAGCTAAGATGTTTTGAAGAATTACTTGGCAGAATATATATCTGGAGATAAGGTTACAGTACATTCAGACTAGCAAACAAGTAAGAAGAAAATAGAAATGTGTAGTGTGGGAAAAGCAAAGGTCACTTTTTAAATTAAACTTAACATATTTTTGATGGATTGTTCAATATTTTTTTTTTTTTCTGGAAAAAGTATATCTAAAAACATTACAAAAATAATAGTTCTCATAGCAAAAATGTACTAAATGTCTCTATTAACCTAGAAATTTTTTTTACAATAAGGAAGAATTGGCACAATAAACAAAAGGTTTGAAAAGAAAACATATTGCAACAGAAGCTAACAAGAAAAAGCCAAAAGTGACAGGCAGGCAAAAAATAAGTAGTCATGAAGATGTAGAAGAAATAAAGGGCTTTGATAGAAATGTACCAGAAGTGGGTTATACTGACAAATTGTGAGCAACAAATTGGCTATCATTACAATTTATGGATAACAAACATCTAATTAAGCCAATACACAATCAAGAAACCGATAACTGTGACAATATATGGACGGCAAATGAACAACTGTGAAAATATGTGGACAATAGGTGAGCAACAAACAGCAACAGAGGGGGACAAGCATGCTGCATTCCCTTTTCTAGCCACTCAGGCTGCATGCCAGGCCTGCATTGAAGAAAAAACCAACACACCAAGTAGATTCTGAAACCAATTTACTAACCTCTATCTGTCACCTAGAAAAAGAGGAACACTGTACTCTTGAAGCATTGTTGTAAGTTTTTTGCTGACATGGGACTTTAGTAAATCTGCTTCAGAGTTTACTTGCCGTGCTGGTTTTCTCTCCATTGCTGGATTCTACATGGTACCACTGTAAAGCCATGCACTCATCTTCACAAGGGCTATGGACATCTGGGTGGATTGGTTTATTGAATTGCATACTAGGTATACTGTAGATTTTAGAGCAATCCCATGCCCTTTTTTTTTTTCCTTTGGCCAATGACATCACCCAGAGGTTTTTTATTTATATTTTTGGGGTAAAAAAATAGCAAGTGGTACTATGTACCCCATAGCCATTCCCATAATGGGGAGAGCTGGACATCTGGACCCCATTTTTTTAAATGGGGGCTCCAGATTCTGATACATCCTTTTTGGGCACATGAAGTGAGAATTAGGCCTTCATGTTCTCAACATATGGATCATGTGGCTTGCACAATCGTTGCCCTCCTTTTACTGGCCACCCATGCTGCATGCCTGGACAAGGGTCAGGTTAGTTTTAAACTTATTAAAATGGCATGGGACATTTTTACCTGACCCTTAATCAGACATGCAGCCTAGGTGGCCAGGGAAGGGAGGTGTGTTGTTTCACTCTTGAATCCTTGAACCAGACCAGGCCACATGCCTTCAACATTGAGAAAGTATCTTGCTGGGGGGGGGGGGGACTTTATAAAATCTGGAATCCCTCTTTGTACCAAGGGGACCCCTCAGATATTCCCTTGACCATATTACCATATTTATAATTACTTCGCCCAGGGTCCCCAGCCAGTTTGAAAAAAAGAAAAAAGCAGGCCAGGGATCTGTCTTTTAGCAGCAGTAATGATACAGCTAAGGCTCCATTAACACTTGCACAGCTCCAAAGTCGTGGGACTTTGGAGTGCACCTTTGATGTAACTTTGATACAATTTTGACGCAACTTTGGATGGGTGTGACTTGAATGTGACTTGTTGTCCCTCTGCAAAGGACCCACTGTTGCATGTAAAACATTCAGGTACGACTTGCATGCAACTTGTGAGGGTTAACAATGAAGTCTATGGCCCTCAAGTTGCATGAAAGTCGGACCAAAGTTGTGCATGAACTACGTTGAAATCGTTGCGACTTTAAATTTCACATATATGAATGGTTATCATTGGAAAACATGGGGTACAGCGTGTCATGTGACTTTGATGTCCAAAGTCGTATGACAAGGTGCACAAGTGTAAATGGAGTGTAAATGACAGCTGTTTGTAAACAAAACATGTCACTTTAGGGACTACATCCTACTTTTACCTAACTTCAAGTAAAGCTTAAGGGTCCTTTCACACGGCCGCTCCGCTGCTTTAGTCCGCTGCGGGACTTTTTTTTTTTCACGGAGCGGATGACATTTGTGTCATCCGCTCCGTGTGCCCGCATATCATCCCATCCGTTTGCGGATGATATGCGGACATAATGTAAGGGTCCTTTCACACGGCCGCTCCGTGTGTCCGCAAATCATCCTATTTTTTTGCGGATGATTTGCGGACATAATGTAAGTGAATGGCACTGCGGATGTCAGCGGAATACCATCCGCTGACATCCGATTTTCCTCCTTTCAGTTCTGTTCCGTTTTTTCGAATGGAACAGAACCATATTTTTTCATCCGTGTAAAAAACGGAAAGGAAGGAAAATTGGATGTCAGCGGTGTCATCCGCTGACATCCGCAATGCCATATACTTTACAGTATTTTCAAAGCAGGTTATTTAACCACTTGCCGACCAGTCGCTATCAGTGGCGTAGCGTGGGGGGTGCAGGGGGGGCCGGCCGCCCCGGGCGCAACATCTGGGGGGGCGCATTCTGCAGTGTCACTCTGTCTAACATTATATATATATATTACTAACACTGTGTCATCACACACTGTTTGCAGCTGCCGCCATCTTTAGGCCGGGAGATAGCCGGCGAGCGCCCTATGGCTGGAAATTGCGGGTCGAGACGGGGCGGAGCTGGACTGTGCCTCCCCTGCCCATTGGCGTAGTGTTGCAAGCCAAGCCCCGCCTGTCGGCGGCGTGTTCTGCACAGCTCAGTCAGCTCAGCAAATCAGCAGCCTTCTTTTCACTTAGCCGCCCGGCGCTGTCACAGGAATCATTCATCTTTCCAGTTGTGGTGAGCACAGCGTGAAGAGGACTGAAGAGAGAGTTGTGAGAGGTGAGGTGAGACCATGAGAGATGTTTTTCTGGACTGACAGACACACAAGGCATCCAGGGAGGGAGGAGGAGGAGGGGGGAGCAGCCTGGACTGGAGAGCACTGACTGCAGTAAAGTGAAAGTGGAACTGTAGGGGAGGTAAGTGTAGGTGTCAGTGGGGGGTGGGTCAGTGAAGGGGGTCACTGTAGGTATCAGTAGGGGGGGGTTAGTGAAGGGGGGTGTAACGGTCCGTTTCAGCAGACAAGGGGTTAAAATCCGTTTAGGCGATATGACCCTTTCTGAGAGACAGGCACAGCTACTGCAGAACATCAAACTCCCGAACTGGATACAAAATAGCACTCCAACCTGGAACCTCACGAATAGCTGCTAGCAGACGAACAGGAAAAGCATACATCAGCTTACACTCCTAGCAATCAGTCTCCAACAGCATACAGTGAATCCCCCCAAGAACGAGACAAGGCTCTGTGTGAGGCTCAAGCAGTGGTCTGTTTATTGAGGGCTACCTGCCCCTGTATTTATGCAGGTCTCCCACCTGGTGGACACTCCTCTAGGGGACCAAATGAAAGACTGTGATACAGGCAGACATGTATCACATTACAGACTCACAGAAGCAAAACATCCCCAGATAGCTCAGGTCTGCTCATTAACATGTTTATCAATAGTTTCAGACCCAACCAACACACTGTCCCACTCTAGACAAAAGCACTCAGTTAATCAGTAGACATTCCTCAGGAGGGGGCTGCTGGAAACCATCCCCCCTCTCTCTGCAGCTAAAGCTAGTTTTCACAGCGACCTCTATCCTGGAGACAATGGAATATATAATTAGGTTTAGCTTCCAGGATAGAGGCAAGACTCCATTACACACATGGGGACCCAAATACAGTATTATGCTTTAAAATATATAAAGTTACTTTTTATACATTAAACATAGACATGTTACATATCCCCAGATAGCTCAGGTCTGAGTGCACATTATTAGGTGAATGGCACTCAGACCCCACGAATACAGTTTAATCGCCATGGAGTCAAAGTCTTTTAAAGTCTGGTCCATAGTCCAAGGGCAGCAGGCAGGCAACCAGGCTCCTCCAATGCAATGGGGCGAGATTGGTCTCGTCACATCGGGGTCAGTGTAGGTGTCAATGTGGGGGGGGGGGGTCAGTGTAGGTGTCAATGTGGGGGGGGGGTCAGTGTAGGGGAGTCAGTAAAGGGGTCAGTGACAGGGTCAATGTAGGGGGGGTCAGTGTAAGGGTTCAGTGAAGGGGGGTCAGTGTAGGTGTCAATGTGTGGGGGGGGTCAGTGTAGGTGTCAGTGAAGCGGGGTCAGTGTAAGGGTTCAGTGAATGGGGGGTCAATGTAGGGGGGGTCAGTGTAGGTGTCAGTGTAGGGGGGTCAGTTTAGGGGTCAGTGTAGGGGGGGTTAGTGTAGGGGGGGTCAGTGTAGGAGGGGGGTCAGTCTAGGGGGCAGAGAAGAAGGGTCAGTGAAGGGGGGACAGTGTATGTGTCAGTGAAGGGGTCAGTGTAGGGGGGGTTCAGTCTAGGGGGGTCAGTGAAGGAGAGGCAGGGAGGGAGGGGCAGGGGAGAAGGGTCAGTGAAGAGGTGTCAGTGTAGGTGTCAGTGAAGGGGTCAGTGTGGGGGGTCAGTGAAGGTGTCAGGTAGGTCAGTGTAGGAATCAGGAATGTCAGTGTAGGGGGTCAGTGTAGTAATAAGGTAGGTCAGTGTAGTGATCAGGGTTGGTTAGTGTAGGAATCCGGTAGGTCTCTGTAGTGGTCAGATAGGTCTCTGTAGGGGTCAGTATAGTTATCAGGTAGGTTAGTGCAGGAAACAGGTAGGTCAGTGTAGGGGTCAGTGTAATTGTCAGGTAGGTTTGTGTAGTGATTAGGTTGGTTAGTGCAGGAATAAGGTGGGTCAGTGTAGGTGTCTGTGTAGTGGTCAGGTATGTCTGTGTAGGTGTCAGTATAGTAATCAGGTAGGTTAGTGTAGGAATAAGATAGGTCTCTGTAGTGGTCAGCTAGGTCAGTGTAGTGGTCTGTGTAGATTTGTGTAGGGGGCGCAAATTACTTACCTTTCCCCGGGCGCTGACAACCCACGCTACGCCACTGGTCGCTATACATATACATATACTGCGGCAGGTCAACAAGTTCCTGCGAAATGGCATTCCTCATTTGTTGCTTTGCAGAGTTCGCTCCCCGTGGAGACAGAATGGCGGTCTGCCGTTGTAAACACGGCAGACCGCTGTTCTGTCAGCAATGAACACTGGGCTCCTGTGTTCCTCCTATTTAGGAACACGGGTCCCTGTGTTCATTCCATAAGTCCATCCCCCACACAGTAAGAAAGCCCCCCCACTAGGGACACAAATAACCCTTTAATCTCCCCTGGCGTTAATCCCTTCCCTGCCACTGTCATTATTACAGTAACAGTGCATATTTTTATGTCAGTTAGGTGTCCAATCAGTCCACTGCAATGTAGCAGTCCCGCTACAAATCGCTGATCGTCGCCATTACTAGTAAAATAAATAAATAAATAAATAAAAATGACATAAATCTTTCCCCTAGTTTGTAGACGTAAACCAATCTATATACTCTTATTGGGGTTTTTTTATTACCAAAAATATGTAGCAGAATACATATTGACCTAAAATGATGAAAAAAAATTTAATTTTTAAATTTTTTTTATTAGGAATGTTATATAGCAGAAAGTGAAAAATATTGTTTATTTTTCAGAATTGCCAATGTTTTTTTGTTTATAGCGCAAAAAATAAAAATCGCAGAGGTGATCAAATACCACCAAAAGAAAACTCTATTTGTGGGGAAAAAAAGGACATCAATTTTATTTGGGTACAGTATTGCATGACTGCGCAATTGTCAGTTAAAATAACGCAGTGACATATCGCAAAAAATGGCCTGGTTATTAAGGGAGAAAACCTTCCGGTCCAGAAGTGGTTAAAGGATTTGTGTATTTTTAACACTGTCCTTTAAGTAGTTAATTAAAGAAATAAAATACCCTCTCTCTCTCTCTTTTTTTTTGCATTGGTGCATGTCCCCCAAGCAGTGGCGAGTTACCCATGCCATCTTTTTTTTTTTTTAAAAGGCCAAGAAAAAATAACAACTTTTATTTTCATGGTCTTCAATGGAGCTCAGTGTACAGGGTTCACAAATTTCCTTCTGGGTTTGCCAAACATCCAGTGAACCAAACTTTGCTGGTTTGCTTATCGCTATTCCAAGCTATTGAGATGCCATTTATATGTACAAAAGCAGGTAAAAAATAGTTAAAATGAGATTCTTTATAAAGTAAAAGCTCTCATTTTAATGAACCTCTAATATAAAGTTTCAGTATTGATTGCTGTGTAAATAATGAAAGAATCATGCATATTTGGTCAAATTGTCTTAGCACGGTTGTTCCCTCTAACGATGCAGCAAGCTTTAGATTTGTTAGTAGAAATCATTGCTGTGTTATGATAAAGCATCCAGTATTTGTTACGGAATCAGCAACAGCCAATTATTTTATAAGATTGTTTTCCCAAGTAAAAAAACATGTGCATCATTTTTTTTTATATATTTTAAACTCAGAAGTTAAAGATATTGTATACAGGATGTGTACCCCAACACTGGAAATAACCCCCGAGTCTTGTCCTTAAAAGTGAAATTGTGTCAGTCACTTCAAATGTAGGAAATATAATTTCTGCATAATTAGCGCCATAAGGTTTCTGCTATGACTTTAGGGCTAACTATCCTCTCTCCTTATCTGAAGCGAGTGCCTCAGTAGGAAATAAGTTCTGGGTCAGTACCTTGGAAAATATTGAAGTTTTTAGCATGACAGTCAACCAACTAGAATTCCTAGAAGAAGTTAGCAATAGCGCCCTACACTACAGTATGTATTTTTTCCATACAGGATTCTTTTGGGGTAATTGAGCACCAACAGCTTGCAGCATGGTTCTTACATTTCAGGAAGTATGCAGGTCTGTCTATTGTTCCTCCTGGAAGTAGGAGTGTGGTTAAAAATCCTTTCTATAGCAATGTGTAAATTATATTAAACTTTATAGTGACAAATTACACACAGCATTCATTTCAACAATGTTTGGCGATATACAGGGCAGAAAGTTGGGCTGACTTTGTAACATGCAGTCCTATACACTTAGTAAATAAAGTGAAGCTGTCTTCATGCCAATTAACCAGTCATGTGCTAACAACATTTTTTTAAATTTCCTTAGTTAATGATCGGATATTCAAAGTGAACACAGCTTCACCTTATTTACCAGCATTCACAATGAGAACGTACACTTTGCTAAGTGAACAGCCTATACATCTACATTAAACATCTAACCTAATATATACCTATATTACTCCAAGTCTCATCGACTAGGTGCTACAGCTCTATAGTAATTTCTTATTAACCTCTTCATTCCTGGCTTTGTATATGCCTGCATGGAAGGTCATTCCATTTGGGCTGTTACTCAGGCAACAGCACTATTGTTAGATTTTTCAGTTTTGAATTTTAAGTGTGCCAATGTATTGTTACTTATTCTTATTGATTTATTTTCTAAGTTTACAGTGATTGGTATAATCATAAACAGCTTCTAAAAAACGTTGTTATAAAGCAGAATCCAATGCACAAAAGGTAACCTGCCACCATCTAGTGGTTGTTTAATAATAGTGCAATTGATAAGAAGAAATATAAAAAGTATACTGTATATATATATATATACACTGTGTGTGTATATATATATATATATATATATATATATACTTTCTCACAAAAGTGAGTACACCCTTCACATTTTTGTAAATATTTTATTATATCTTTTCATGTGACAACACTGAAGAAATGACACTTTGCTACAATGTAAAGTAGTGAGTGTACAGCTTGTATAACAGTGTAAGTTTGCTGTCCCCTACAAAATAATTTAACACACTAATGTCTAAACCACTGGCAACAAAAGTGATTACACCTCTAAGTGAAATTGTCCCAATTGGGCCCAATTAGCTATTTTCCCTCCCTGGTGTCATGTGACTTGTTAGTTTTACAATGTCTCAGGTGTTAATGGAAAGCAGGTGTGTTAAATTTGGTGTTATCGCTCTCACTCTCTCATACGGGTCACTGGAAGTTCAACATGGCACCTCATGGCAAAGAACTCTCTGAGGATCTGAAAAAAGAATTGTTGCTCTACATAAAGATGGCCTTAGGCTATAAGATTGCCAAGACCCTGAAACTGAGCTGCAGCACAGTGGCCAAGACCATACAGTGATTTAACAGGACAGGTTCCACTCAGAACAGGCCTCGCCATGGTCAACCAAAGCAGCTGAGTGCACGTGCTCAGCATCATATCCAGAGGTTTTCCGTGGGAAATAGATGTATGAGTGCTGCCAGCATTTCTGCAGAGGTTGAATGGGTGGGGGGTCAACCTGTCAGTGCTCAGACCATACGCCGCACACTGCATCAAATTGGTCTGCATTGCTGTCGTCCCAGAAGGCTCTTCTAAAGATGATGCACAAGAAAGCCCGTAAACAGTATGCTGAAGACAAGCAGACTAAGGACATGGATTACTGGAACCATGTCCTGTGGTCTGATGAGACCAATATAGACTTATTTGTTTCAGATGGTGTCAAGCGTGTGTGGCGGCAACCAGGTGAGGAGTAAAAAGACAAGTGTCTTGCCTACAGTCAAGCATGGTGGTGGGAGTGTCATGGTCTGGGGCTGCATGAGTGCTGACGTCACTGGGGAGCTACAGTTGATTAAGGGAACCATAAATGCCAACATGTACTGTGACATACAGAAGCAGAGCATGATCCCCTCCTTTCAGAGACTGGGCCGCAGGGCAGTATTCCAACATAACGACCCCAAACGCACTACCAAGACAACCACTGCCTTGCTAAAGAAGCTGAGGGTAAAGGTGATGGACTGACCAAGCATGTCTCTAGACCTAAACTCTATTAAGCATCTGTGTGGCATCCTCAAATGGAAGGTGGAGGAGCGCAAGATCTCTAACATCCACCAGCTCCGTGATATCGTCATGGAGGAGTGGAAGAGGACTCCAGTGGCAACCTGTGAAGCTCTGATAAACTTCATGCCCAAGAGGGTTAAGGCAGTGCTGGAAAATAATGGTGACCCCACAAAATATTGACACGTTGGGCCTAATTTGGACATTGTCACTTAGAGGTGTACTGACTTTTGTTGCCAGCGGTTTAGACATTAATGGTTGTGTTTTGAGTTTTTTTGAGGGGACAGCAAATTTACACTGTTATACAAGCTGTACACTCACTACTTTACATTGTAGCAAAATGTCATTTCTTCAGTGTTGTCACATGAAAAGTTGTAATAAATTATTTACAAAAATGTGAGGGGTGTACTCACTCTTGTGAGATACTGTATATATATATATATATATATATATAAAACACACTGCTCAAAAAAAATTAAAGGAACAATTTGAAAACACATCAGATCTTAATGGGGAAAAAATCTCATGCTGCAAGTCTATACTAATATGGACTGGGTAATGTGTTAGGAACAAAAAGATGCCACATCGTTTGATGGAAATGAAAATTATCAACCTACAGAGAGAGCTGAATTTAAGGACACTGAAAATCAAAGCGAAAAAATAATGCAGCAGGCTAGTCCATTTTGCTGAAGATTTATTGCAGCAACTCAAAATGGTACTCAGTAGTTTGTATGGCCCCCCACGTGTTTGTATGCTTGTATGCATACCTGAAAACCCCCGGAGCATGCTCTTAATGAGACGACGAATGGTGTCCTGGGGTATTTCCTCCCAGATCTGGACCAGGGCATGATTAAGCTCCTGAACAGCCTGAGGTCCAACCTGGCGGCGTCGGATGGACCGAAACATAATGTCACAAGGGAGTTCTATTGGATTTTGGTTAGGAAAGCTTGGGGTCCATTCAATGGTATCAATTCCTTCATCCTCCAGGAACTGGCTATCGCCACATGAGGCCAGGCATTGTCGTGCACCAGGAGGAACCCGGGACCCACTTCACCAGTCTATAAAATTGTGAACAATCACGCCAATTGATGTGTAAATAATATTAAATAAATTCAGGGAATTGCAGCTGCTACACGTCCACAAGGGAAGACAATAAAGTTAAAAATTGAAGATAGGAATCCACAACTCTAGCAGCACAAAATTCCTATATATAAAGTGCATCCATGTTTATATCATCCTAAACATCACATTTAAAGTGCATCCGTGTCTAATATGCTCCTACGCATCACATATAACTTATGTATAAAAATAAATGTGTATGCATAATAAATTATTGTGCAATATGAAAATAAAGGTGCCAAGGTGCTCTGTGCAACCCAAAAAAATTCCAATGCAAAAGTCCAACAGCTGTGTCCTTCAGCCAATAACATCCATATGAAATATCCCAATCGTGCAGGGGATTAGTGGTGGTGGGTATCTCCAAACACTCATGAGGTGTGGTAAGAATAAAGGTTTACCAGAATGTGTGGATCCCTTTTACCTTATAGCACCAGGGATCATGTAACATTTGCTTTAATTCCAGCCTCAGGGTACACTCCTATCCAGTCTCCTTGGTGTCAGGGTTTCCTTGCAGAGATACACTGGCAGATAGCAGTATGAGGGCCCTTTCACAGGGGCGCTTCGTATGTCCGCAAATCATCCTATTTTTTTGCGGATGATTTATGGACATAATGTAAGTCAATGGCATTGCGGATTTCAGCGGAATACCATCCGCTGACATCCGATTTTCTTCCTTTCATTTCTGTTCCGTTTTTTGGAACGGAACAGAACCCTATTTTTCCTCCATTCAAAAAACGGAAAGGAAGCAAAATCGGATGTCAGCGGTGTCATCCATGTCCGTATATCATCCGCAAACGGATGGGATGATATGCGGACATACGGAGCGGATGACACAAGTGTCATCCGCTCTGTGAAAAAAAAAAAGTGCCGGAGCGGATCACAATGCGGTCCGCTCCGTGTGAAAGAGCCTTAATGCTTCATCTTGTACAAATATTATGGAACAGGACATATTTTATGATGTTGTAGAACAGGGTGTTCTCCTGCATGAAGGTCATATACAAAATCTGCTGCTGGGAAACCTGGCTAAATATGGGGGTGCCACCAGTGCCTTCTGTGTATTGGATCCTCACTGTTTGTTACCAAATTGGCCTAATGAACCATAAGCAAAATGGATTTTAAGAAAAAGCTTTCAGCTTCTACTTCACAAGCCAGCATGAATGTACTAATCATACCTTCCAACTTTCTGAGATGGGAAACAGAGGCTCTCTTTAGCATAAAGTGTGTAGGTAAGAGACACATCCCCAGTTATGTGACACATGAAGAATTAAAAAGCAAAAAATAATTGGCTCAACCCACAAGCTCTTTTTTTATTACTATTTTTTTCCTTTTATTGACTTTTAAAAAAAATAATGTTATAGAGAAAAGGTCTGTGTGCAAGGTTTATTGTTGTGTAACACTTTGATGTTAAGTTTGCATTACAGCTGACCAGGGCTTTTTTCTCAGGGAATAGGTGCAGGAACTCCACCCTTGAGTCATCACTTGACTTCACCCCCTACCCACCTCCGAGCATCATTCCCTCATTCCACCCCTTACCCACTTCCCAGTACCACCCCTTTTACAGAACACAAAACCAAGCATAATTTTGTGGTGCTAAGTATTTTTTATGGAATTTGGTAATGATAACAAGAAAGGCAGTAAAATAGATCTAGCAACAATGGACACCCCAGTGGCAGTGGACTCTCAACAGCCAGCGTCAATAGACCCTCCAGCAGCCAGCAACATTAGACCCCTCCTTTAACAGTAGATTCCTCCCAGCAACGAATGATCCCCTGCAACATAAGACACACCCAATCAACAATAGATCCCCCACCAGCAACAATAGACCTCCCAGCAACAATAGACCCCCCCCCCTCCAAAAATATTTGCCCTCCAGCAACAATAGATTCCCCAGTAGCTGGCATCAATAGAGCCTCCAGCATCCAGCAACAAAGACTCTTTCATCAACAGTAAATCTACTACTAACTAATCTACTAATAACTAATAACAACTGAACCCTCAGCAACATAAAACCCTTCCCAGCAACAATAGATCCCCCATGAGCAACAGAAGACCTCCCCTAGCACAATAGACCTACATCCTCCACAAAAATAGATCCCCTCCAGCAACAATAGATTCCCCAGTAGCCATTATCAGTAGACCCTCCAGCACACCCCAGCACTCCTTGTCATTACATACATTCAGTGCTGGAGGTGCCGGAACTGTGCCTCAACGTTCCCACTGAAAAAAAGCCCTGCAGCTGACAATTGAGAAGGTAAGAGGGACAGAGGGATTTGGTTTTAAAAGAAGGACAGTGTCTCCAAATAATGGACAGTTAGGAGAATTGCACAAGTGGCATAGCAATACCTGATGCACCAATATATTGAACAATTGAGTTGGCAGAGGTTTACTGATTGATACTTGGAGATTTTAGGAGAAAAAAATAGGGAGAAGGAGGAGAAGAGTGGGAGTGAGGATAACTGTAGATAGCAGATGATCTACTGTTTTTACTTTTTTACTTGGTTTTTCTAGTTCCAATTCCTCTCTTTCTATAATCACTGCTACAGACAATAGATAACTCCTGGCAAAAAGACTATGCTTTATGGTTAATGGCAGTATTGGAATGTGATGGTGAATATTAATGAATCTAAATTTCATAAACAGGTAAAACCCATAAAATATATATATTTTTTTAATTGTGAGTGCCAGCATCTCAAAAATTGCTATAACTTTCATTTAATCAAAAACAATAATTTTAATTCCAGCATTACCCACAAAAAATGCATTAAAAATGTCATAATTTATTTTTTACAAAAAGAGATAATAAAATCACAGATATATGGTGACAATAGAGTGACATTGAACTCTTACCCTGAGTTTGAAAAGAAACAGCTATCCTGACAGACAATTTTGTATTTTAGTAAAAGCTAGCTGTGGCTTTTCCACTATACATGGTATTAAACCCAAAACCAAAAATGTATTATGTTGCATCTTCCCAATCATTAAATGCGGTCGCTGCAATCGTTTTCTTTTTTTTTTTTTTTTAGGCCTTTTTTCCCCTTTGTTTTCACCTGGTGATCTGGCCAGCAAAACCCTTCCTGTATGTGAGTACTTCCACTCTTAATGAAGGAACACAGGGGCACATTTGGAGAGTAGCATTGTCAGCCCATTGGGAGGAGAGTGTTAGATGTACTAGCAGATTTAAATAAAAAAAAAACAAATTAAATCTGAACTCCAATTGAAGCTGAACTCCCTCTCACACTGCATTTACACAAGCAGTTACAGCAGCCATTTCTTTCCTTTGGGATAAAGGTTTTATATGAAGAAATAAAAGCTGATAAAGGCCTCTTTATTGACTTCCAAAAGGTCTTTGATGGAGTTGACTGGAGATTCTTATGTCTTTCACTTGAGCAAATAGGTTTAGGCCAAAACTTTGTCTCCAAAACCATATCACTAGAATTTACCCCCTTGGTCTCTCTATTGGGAAATAGCTCCTAATCTGATCCTTTGACCATCTTATACAGGATCAGACAAGGGTGCCCCTTATCCCCACCTCTCTCTTGAGCATCTGGCACAGACCATTAGACAGAATGACTCGATTTTGGAGATAAAGACCCCCTAGGAGCATCATAAACTATCTTTATATGCTAACAATGTACTGCTTTGTGTAAAACAACCCCATATCTTTATCTCATCCATATATCCATCTGGAATTCCAGAGATTTGGTTTTCTCAGTAACTGATGTAGCACCCTACAAGGTAGGTGCTAGGTAAAAGTATAGTGGGTCTTGGCTGCCTAACAGCAGGGCCATGATTTTCAGCTGGGCTGTCATGTCTCCCAGGTGTGGCTGCTGAGAGGGGAGTCTCCCCACTGGCTCCAAGAGAGGATTCTCATTGGGCAGTGGAGGAAACCCAATCAGTGGCCCATTCAGGCCTGTATCTACCCTAGAAGGCAGATTCTGCCGCAGAGGATTCTAGGAGTGGGTATAAGTGTGAGGGGAATGCATGACGCAGCATCTTTGGTGGAAAGCAGACTTCCAGGAGGGAGAGCACGGCTGTCTCTCCATCTGTCAGAGGGATCGGGTGTCTCGGGCGGCTTGCCTGAGAATGCAGAGAGAGAGCTAAGCTGAGCTGCAGAAGGGATCCAGTGTGCTGAGGACCAGCGGAGCAAGAGGGGCCTAGTTCCAGAAAAGCATTCCAAGTTTGTGAGTACTGTGAACTACCCCTGGGGGTCTGCCTAAGTGTGAGGGGACCACTCCGGTGAAGGTCCAAGGGATCCAGGAGCTACCTAGCAGTAAAGGGGGTGCCTAGTCAGAGGACCCTGAAGTGTCAGAGGGGGTACCTAGTCAGAGGATCCTGAAGTGTCAGAGGGGGTGCCTAGTCAGAGGACCCTGAAGTGTCAGAGGGGGTGCCTAATCAGAGGACCCTGCAGTGTAAAGGGGGCACCATCAGTTGGGCCATGAAGAGTTAATGCGTACAGTGTACAGTGTGAAGTGTACAGTGTTAAGAGTTGCAGCAGCACAAGCAGTTACATGGAGCTACCTCAGTCAGTGAAGGGCTGGAGGGAGCTGTTCACCGGACTTTTGAGCTAAACAGAGTGTCAGGAGGCAAATGTCCTACAGTCCTGGATCTTCTGAGTTAACCTGAGTGTTAAAGTTGAAGTTCTAGCACAGTTCAGCAGAACAGTATCTTCAAGTGCCAGGGAGCGTTGGCCGACATTCAGCTGGCATCAAGACAGCGCTAACAGGCATTTTTCTGTACAGTGTCCCAATTAAACCTAGTTGAGCCAGAGGAGTATCCCACTCATTCCCTTCTCCCATCCCCATTACAAAATAAACCAAACAAAACAATGATGCCGGAATGGTCATTGTCTCAGTTCTCACACTTGGGTTCACAACTTAAATGTGTTGGAAGTGTCACCGGTAACATTGGCAGACCCATATCAGGCCCAATGCCTGGAAATATTACTACACTTATAATTAAACATGTCTAAAAGAGTTGTTTTAAACATATCCCTACCTTCTGTTTCTCTCTCAAAATTTGAAATCAACTATCAATTTCAATGGAAATCTTATGGTATCTCTTACCTGGGAACTTTTACCTCATGGAACCTTTCCAAACGGTATGCTCTCAGTCCTTTTGTCCAAGATATGAAAGGAACTAGACTTCAGGAACTCTCCCAAATTCCTTGGTTTGGTAGGATTATTGACCATAAAATGGACATCCTCCCTAAACTCTTATATATAATTCAAATTGTTTTTATTCTTCTCCCATACCCTTCTTCCTCACACTACGATCCTTGCCCATCCATTTTATCTGGAACCATAGATTCTCCAGGCTAAACTATAAACTCCTTTGTTATGCCCAACTTCAGGGAGGTGTAAGCCTCCCAAGCTTTGAATTATACCACTACACAACATTAATATCATGCATTTTAGACTGGTTCCTGTGACCACTGGATAAGGCGCTGGGGTAGCATACACGAAGTCACGTAGATATATATGATTTTGCACAGCCATGCCGCCCTGCCACAGTATGTGTGGTCGGCAACTGGTTAAGTATCACACAGAGTTCAAGGGTTAGGACTAAGTAACACACAGAGTTTAGGGGTCAGGATTACATAACTCAGAGAGTACAAAGGTCAGGATTAGGCAACAAATAGAATTCAGGATTCAGTAACATACAAAGTTTAGGAGTCAGGATTCACTAATGCACCGTGTTCAGGGGTCAGGATTCAATAACCCGCAGACTTCAGTGTTCAGGATTCAATGACACACAGAGTTTAATGGCCAGGATTGAGTAACGCGCAAAGTTCAAGGGTCAGGATTCAGTAACGCAAAGAGTTCAGAGGTCAGGATTAAGTAGCACAAAGTTCAGTGGTTATGATTCAGTAATCCAAATTAAGCAAGTAACTCAAAGATTGCACTTTGTTTCCCCTATGTCTGGCATCCAACTTCCCCTTCTGTTTCATAGTCACCCAAATATTAGGTAAGATTAATTTCAGGGGTAAAGATTAAGTAACACTCAGAGTTTAGGGTTTAGAATGCAGTCACACACAAAGTTCAGGGCTTAGGATTCAGTAACGCACAGAGCATAGGATCAGGATTCAATACAGCACAGAGTTCAGTGGTCAGCAAAGCGGGGGTTTCATCCATCTCTGACCGCTATCATCTTCTCTTTAGATGCCAGGTTTTTTTGATTGACCGGCGGGGAATTACATTATCCCCTGTATGCGCACAGGAGTCACTCACTCCAGCACATCCAAAGTATGTAGTAAAATGCACGCTGAGCAATGCATTCACAGCTCAGTGTATATTCGATAGAAAACTGAAAGCAGGCAGGTATGTTTGCAATAATATAATATAGCATGTCTCTTTGCAATAATATGCTGCCGGCTTACAGTTTTCGAAAAGAGAGGATTAGTTCCAATTTAAGTTAGTGTACCTCAATTTGTAAGTCCAAGTGGTGATAGTTTATGAAAAGTGATATTAGAATTCTCAAAATAATAATAAAATAATTTATTTTGATGTGCTCAGGTTTTGGAAAGGCTTTCTTTGCTATAAAAAAATAATTGCAATTAAAAATTGTACCAGCAAGATTGTTAGCAAATACAGGATACATTTTAGCTTTGTAAAGAATATATTTTCCATTTAACTGTTGTTATTATTTTGAAATATAAGATTTTATTCTTAATAAAGTTTTGTTTGCACAGGACAACCACTTTTGTGTTTACGAGACTCATTTCGCTAAGCTTTTATACAAGGATAAGTATTTTTATTTTAACCATGTGGCTGTAATTTTTAAATCGAATGGGACTCAGCTGAAAATAAATGTCACTGTTTTGGAACTAATTATGCTTATCGTGGTGTGTCAGCTTTGTGAATTGAGCCTATGACATTCTCTTACTGTACCATTAGAGGGTAGTGTAGGACTATTTTATGAAACACTTGCAATCATGTCTAATATATTCAGGAAATAGTTTATTCCATGGTAGGAAGTGATTATGTTGTTGTATACTAGAAGAAAAAAAAAAAATTCAGCAGTATTGTTTTTACAATAAATATTTATTATATCGTCGAAATGGAGGGGGTTGTAGGTATAAAAAAAAGTTGCACAATTCTGCGAAAAGACTAGAATAGGGCAGTCATTCAAGGTAAAATCAGTAAGAAGGATGAAAGTACACTTTTAGAAAACCAGTACCAGCAGCAAGTCATACCAGAGTCCTCCTAATATATACAGGGAGAGAAAAAAGTATTTGATCCCCTGCTAATTTTGTACGTTTGCCCACTGACAAAGAAATGATCAGTCTATAATTTTAATGGTAGATTTATTTTAGCAGTGAAAGACAGAATAACAACAAGAATATCCAGAAAAACGCATTTCAAAAAAGTTATCAATTGATTTTCATTTTGCAAAGCATGACTTAGTACTTGGTGGCAAAACCCTTGTTGGCAATCACAGAGGTCAGACGTTTCTTGTAGTTGGCCACCAGGTTTGCACACATCTCAGGAGAGATTTTGTCCCACTCCTCATTGCAGATCCTCTCCAAGTCATTAGGGTTTCGAGGCTGATGTTTGGTAACTCAAACCTTCAGCACCCTCCACGTATTTTATATGGGATTAAGGTCTCGAGATTGGCTAGGCCACTCCAGGACCTTAATGTACTTCTTCTTGAGCCACTCCTTTGTTGCCTTAACCATGTGTTTTGGGTCATTTTCATGCTGAAATACCCATCCATGACGCATTTTTAATGCCCTGGCTGAGGGAAGGAGGTTCTCACCTAAGATTTGACTGTACATGGCCCTGTCCATTGTCCCTTTGATGCGGTGAAGTTGTCCTGTGCCCTTAGCAGGAAAACACCCCCAAAGCATAATGTTTCCACCTCCATGTTTGACGGTGGGGATGATGTTCTTGGGGTCATAGGTAGCATTCTTCCTCCTCCAAACACAGCAAGTTGAGTTGAAGCCAAAGACCTCGATTTTGGTCTCAATTGACCTCAACACTTTCACCCAGTTCTCCTCTGAATCATTGGAACATTAGCAAACTTCACCATCCTGTACATGTGCTTTTTTGAGCAAGGGGACCTTGCAGGATTTCAGTTCTTCACGCGTAGTGTGTTACTAATTGTTTTCTTGGTGACTATGTTCTAAGCTGCTTTAAGATCATTGACAAGATTTTTCTGGGCTGATTCCTCACCATTCATGATCATTGAAACTCCACGAGTTGAGCTCTTGTGAGATCTTGCATGAAGCCCCTGACTTGAGGGAGATTGACAGTTTTTTTTTTTGTGTGTTTCTTCCATTAGCGAATATTCACACCAACTGTTGTCACCCTCTCACCAAACTGCTTGGCAATGATCTTGTAGCCCATTCCAGTCTTGTGTAGGTCTAAAATCTTGTCCCTGACACCCTTGGACAGCTCTTTGGTCTTGGCCATGGTGGAGAGATTTGAATCGGATTGATTGCTTCTGTGCACAGGTGTCTTTAATACAGGTAAACTGGAATTAGGAGCACTCCCTTTAAGAGAGTGCTCCTAATCTCAGCTCTTTACCTATATAGAAGACAATATAAAAATGGGGATATTGCTATATAGAAGACACCTGGGAGCCAGAAATCTTGCTGATTGATAGGGGATCAAATACTTATTTCACTCATTAAAATGCAAATCAATTTATAGCTTTTTTGAAATTTGTTTTTCTTGATATGTTTGTTATTATTCTGTCTCTCACTGTAAAAAGGAAAAAATAAACTACCATTAAAATTGTAGACTGATAATTTCTTTGTAAGAAGGCAAACATACAAAATTACCAGGGGGTCAAATACTTTTTCCCTCATTGTACTGTATATATATATATATACAGTGCATTGCGAAAGTATTTGGCCCCCTTGAACTTTTCGACCTTTTGCCACATTTCAGGCTTCAAACATAAAGATATAAAACTGTAATTTTTTGTGATGAATCAACAACAAGTGGGACACAATCATGAAGTGGAACGAAATTTATTGGATATTTCAAACTTTGTTAACAAATGAAAAATTGGGCGTGCAAAATTATTCAGCCCCTTTACTTTCAGTGCAGCAAACTCTATCCAGAAGTTCAGTGAGGATCTCTGAATGATCCAATGTTGACCTAAATGACTAATGATGATAAATAGAATCCACCTGTGTGTAATCAAGTCTCTGTATAAATGCACCTGCACTGTGATAGTCTCGGAGGTCCGTTTAAAGGAACACACCAGGCAGGTCCGAGATACTGTTGTGGAGAAGTTTAAAGCCGGATTTGGATACAAAACGATTTCCCAAGCTTTAAACATCCCAAGGAGCACTGTGCAAGCGATAATATTGAAATGGAAGGAGTATCAGACCACTGCAAATCTACAAGGACCTGGCCGTCCCTCTAAACTTTCAGCTCATACAAGGAGAAGACTGATCAGAGATGCAGCCAAGAGGCCCATGATCACTCTGGATGAACTGCAGAGATCTACAGCTGAGGTGTGAGACTCTGCCCATAGGACAACAATCAGTCGTATACTGCACAAATCTGGCCTTTATGAAAGAGTGGCAAGAAGAAAGCCATTTCTGAAAGATATCCATAAAAAGTGTCATTTAAAGTTTGCCACAAGCCACCGGGGAGACACATAAAACATGTGGAAGAAGGTGCTCTGGTCAGATGAAACCAAAATCAAACTTTTTGGCAACAAAGCAAAACGTTATGTTTGGCGTAAAAGCAACACAGCTCATCACCCTGAACACACCATCCCCACTGTCAAACATGGTGGTGGCAACATCATGGTTTGGGCCTGCTTTTCTTCAGCAGGGACAGGGAAGATGGTTAAAATTGATGGGAAGATGGATGGAGCCAAATACAGGACCATTCTGGAAGAAAACCTGATGGAAACTGCAAAAGACCTGAGAATGGGATGGAGATTTGTCTTCCAACAAGACAATGATCCAAAACATAAAGCAAAATCTACAATGGAATGGTTCACAAATAAACATATCCAGGTGTTAGAATGGCCAAGTCAAAGTCCAGACCTGAATCCAATCGAGAGTCTGTGGAAAGAACTGAAAACTGCTGTTCACAAACGCTCTCTATCCAACCTCACTGAGCTCGAGCTGTTTTGCAAGGAGGAATGGAATGTGCAAAACTGATAGAGACATACAGGGAGTGCAGAATTATTAGGCAAATTAGTATTTTGACCACATCATCCTCTTTATGCATGTTGTCTTACTCCAAGCTGTATAGGCTCGAAAGCCTACTACCAATTAAGCATATTAGGTGATGTGCATCTCTGTAATGAGAAGGGGTGTGGTCTAATGACATCAACACCCTATATCAGGTGTGCATAATTATTAGGCAACTTCCTTTCTTTGGGCAAAATGGGTCAAAAGAAGGACTTGACAGGCTCACAAAAGTCAAAAATAGTGAGATATCTTGCAGAGGGATGCAGCACTCTTAAAATTGCAAAGCTTCTGAAGCGTGATCATCGAACAATCAAGCATTTCATTCAAAATAGTCAACAGGGTCGCAAGAAGCGTGTGGAAAAACCAAGGCGCAAAATAACAGCCCATGAACTGAGAAAAGTCAAGCGTGCAGCTGCCAAGATGCCACTTGCCACCAGTTTGGCCATATTTCAGAGCTGCAACATCACTGGAGTGCCCAAAAGCACAAGGTGTGCAATACTCAGACACATGGCCAAGGTAAGAAAGGCTGAAAGACGACCACCACTGAACAAGACACACAAGCTGAAACGTCAAGACTGGGCCAAGAAATATCTCAAGACTGATTTTTCAAAGGTTTTATGGACTGATGAAATGAGAGTGAGTCTTGATGGGCCAGATGGATGGGCCCGTGGCTGGATTGGTAAAGGGCAGAGAGCTCCAGTCCGACTCAGACGCCAGCAAGGTGGAGGTGGAGTACTGGTTTGGGCTGGTATCATCAAAGATGAGCTTGTGGGGCCTTTTCGGGTTGAGGATGGAGTCAAGCTCAACTCCCAGTCCTACTGCCAGTTTCTGGAAGACACCTTCTTCAAGCAGTGGTACAGGAAGAAGTCTGCATCCTTCAAGAAAAACATGATTTTCATGCAGGACAATGCTCCATCACACGCGTCCAAGTACTCCACAGCTTGGCTGGCAAGAAAGGGTATAAAAGAAGAAAAGCTAATGACATGGCCTCCTTGTTCACCTGATCTGAACCCCATTGAGAACCTGTGGTCCATCATCAAATGTGAGATTTACAAGGAGGGAAAACAGTACACCTCTCTGAACAGTGTCTGGGAGGCTGTGGTTGCTGCTGCATGCAATGTTGATGGTGAACAGATCAAAACACTGACAGAATCCATGGATGGCAGGCTTTTGAGTGTCCTTGCAAAGAAAGGTGGCTATATTGGTCACTGATTTGTTTTTGTTTTGTTTTTGAATGTCAGAAATGTATATTTGTGAATGTTGAGATGTTATATTGGTTTCACTGGTAAAAATAAATAATTGAAATGGGTATACTGTATATTTGATTTTTGTTAAGTTGCCTAAAAATTATGCACAGTAATTGTCACCTGCACACACAGATATCCCCCTAAAATAGCTAAAACTAAAAACAAACTAAAAACTACTTACAAAAATAGTCAGCTTTGATATTAATGAGTTTTTTGGTTCATTGAGAACATGGTTGTTGTTCAATAATAAAATTAATCCTCAAAAATACTCATTTGCCTAATAATTCTGCACTCCCTGTACCCCAAGCAACTTACAGCTGTAATCGCAGCAAAAGGTGGCGCTACAAAGTATTAACTTAAGGGGGCTGAATAATTTTACACGCCCAATTTTTCAGTTTTTTGTTTGTTAAAAAAGTTTGAAATATCCAATAAATTTGGTTCCACTTCATGATTGTGTTCCACTTGTTGTTGATTCTTCAAAAAAAATTACAGTTTTATATCTTTATGTTTGAAGCCTGAAATGTGGCAAAAGGTTGAAAAGTTCAAGAGGGGGCGAATACTTTCGCAATGCATTTTATTATATCTTTTCATGTGACAACACTGAAGAAATTAAACTTTGCTACAATGTAAAGTAGTGAGTGTACAGCTTGTATAACAGTGTACATTTTCTGCCCCCTCAAAATAACTCAACTCACAGCCAATAATGTCTGGCAACAAAAGTGAGTACACCCCTAAGTGAAATTGTCCAAATTGGGCCCAGGTAGCCATTTTCCCTCCCCGATGTCATGTGACTCGTTAGTGTTACAAGGTCTCAGGTGTAAATGGGGAGCAGGTGTGTTAAATGTGGTGTTATCGCTCTTACTCTCTCATACTGGTCACTGGAAGTTCAACATGGCACCTCATGGCAAAGAACTCTCTGAAGATCTAAAAATATTAACTGTTGCTTTGCTCTATATAAAGATGGCCTAGGCTTTAAGAAGATTACCAAGACCCTGAAACTGAGCTGCAGCACAGTGGCCAAGATCATACAGCGGTTTAACTGGACAGGTTCCACACTCAGAACAGGACTCTCCTAGGTCAACCAAAGAAGTTGAGTGCACGTGCTCAGCGTCATATCCAGAGGTTGTCTTTGGGAATAGATGTAAGAGTGCTGCCAACATTGCTGCAAAGATTGAAGGAGTGAGGGGTCAGCCTATCAGTGCTCAGACCATACGCCGTACACTGCATCAAATTGGTGTGCATGGCTGTCATCCCAGAAGGAAGCCTCTTCTAAATATCATGCACAAGAAAGCCCGCAAACAGTTTGCTGAAGACAAGCAGACTAAGGACATGGATTACTGGAACATGTCCTGTGGTCTGATGAGACCAAGATACACTTTTTTGGTTCAGATGGTGTCAAGCGTCTGTGGCTGCAACCAGGTTAGGAGTTCTAAACTGGTTGCCGCCACAGACGCTTGACACCTAACTGTTCTAAGCTATGGTAAATCTAGCGATCCTACTAGGAATCTGTAGGGAATAATGTATAATATAAATGGCGTGATCAATATAATAATGATAGTGATAAGTGCTGAAATGTGTAATATAGCTATTAATTACACCCCAAGGGATTAAGGGAAAACCCAGTGCACAAAATTACTACTACAGGTAAGTCACAATGTAAAAGTAAAAAGAAAATGTATAACAAACTAATATAGATAGACCTAAGTAACCAAAAGTGAGATAGGGAGGGTGTGAGTGAATATATATCCGAAGGCTTGGAGAAGAAATAGGACAATTTGTCACTCCTAAACTGAATGCAGGAAAAGGCAGTCAGCAGTATAAACCAAGTGTATTACCTCATAGATTTGTATTTAATTTGAATGCAGCAAAGAGAAAAAAACAAAAAAAAAATCTTCATCAAATGATTACAATGACTTTTAAAATCAGCTTGGGCTTAGCAAAAACAGCATTATTTCAAAATGGTACTCTAATAACACACACAGTCTTTGATTTCAGAAATATGTTTACAGTTCTAATTTGAATAGAATTTGATATAAAATTTGATTCAAATTTCAATTTGAATATTGGAAATTCAAACAAATTTTGTTTCGTTATTCAGAGCATTGGGTAAATGTAAACATATCCGAATAACAAAAAATGTGTCTGAATATTTATTCAGAACGAAACGAACCGCACACGTCTACCACTAAATTGAAGTAACAAATCTGCAGATTTGGTCGTTGATCATATAGCAATTTAGATAGGAAACTGAGTGATGTCATAGACAAGAGGGAGACAGCCTAAAAGTAGGAACCAGAGAATGAGGAAATCACACAGATTAACAGAAAAGATATACATAGCAAGGTACAACAGCACAACCATTATAACATTTTTGTCTATGCAGCAAATTGAACATAATTTGCCTCACCTTATCAAGGCAATACTTGCTTATGCTTCAAATGTTTTCAAGAACAGCCTTATCCTCAAGTTAAAGTTCACTTTAGTGGTTTCCTTTTTAACTCTTTTGAGATAAGTCAAGAACCAGGCAAGCAAGAGGGAAGACAGCGCAGCGCCTTCTAAGTGCAGCAAGACATTTATTGAAGTATGTGCAGCAGTATTACACTCACATTTAGTCGGTGAATAAGATGCAGTTGGTCAAATAATGTTGATCATCAGGAGCATCACGAGCACGGCCTGAAGAAGGAGCGCATGCTCCGATAACGCGTCCATCCCGCATCACCGCCAGGAGTGACGCCAGGATCCCAGGACCCACGAGTGCCAGCGTTCCACCAGTTGACGAGGAGCCCACGGACACCACCGAGGCCATCCCTGTACACACGGAGGAACCCCCCTGCCGCTCTCACCGGGATCCACTGCCTCCACCACCAGGACCCGCTCCAGTGATGCTCCTGATGATCAACATTATTTGACTAACTGCATCTTATTCACCGACTAAATGTGAGTGTAATATTGCTGCACATACTTCAATAAATGTCTTGCTGCACTTAGAAGGCGCTGCGCTGTCTTTCCTCTTGTTTCCCCCCAGAGAACTCTTCTGCCGGCAGCCGCTACAGTGGACAGCTACCCCCTGAACTGTTTGGGGGTCCCCCCACCCCTGGTGTTTCCCTTCTCCCTTCCCCCCCTCCCCCGGGTCCCCAGGACCAGACTTTTTTGAGACCTCTTCTTGCGCCAATTCACCACCAAACCAAGAACCAGGCAAGGCTGCCTATTTTCCGTATACCTTTTTGTCTCCTGTTGGAACTCCTGGAAAAAGCTATGAGGTTTCACCCTGACATTAAAGGTGTCAAAGTCATGGGTACCCACCATAAAATAATGCTTTCCGTAGAATAAATACTGGGGTTGATTTACTAAAACTGGTGCACTCAGAATCTGGTGCAATCACTTACTTACCTATCTTTTGATTATTTAGCCTTGATATGATACATAACAATATGCCTGCTCCCAAACTCGTCCCCCCGGGAAGTATTACCTAGGATTGCACCCAGCTATTTTGACTATCGTTCCATCTAGTCATTGGTGGTGGTGGGGGGCCGTTTGGTGTACAGGCACGTTATGGTGGTGGTCACTCACTCAGCGAGTAAATATATTTGTATATAGATGTATAATAACATCTATTTATTTACATATCGTTTTTGTGATATAGAACCTTAGAGATCATCTCATTACAGCTACATGCCCCTCAGGTAGCAATAGTGAAACATGTTGGGCAATGTCTGCTGGATTTAGCCATCTTGGCTGATCACTGGAGGTCAATTTTGTAGAAAGAGCTTTTTGGTTTTTAATCCAATATATGTGATGTCTCTGTAATTTTGTCTTTTTCTATGTACATTTTAAATTGAAATAAAGCTTATATAGTTTTCATATAGTTCTGACGTTTTAGTCTATTTCAATGACACAACATTATTTAATGTCACATATTAGATAACTTCTTTTGAGAATAATAAATAATAAATGCCCCTAAAAAGTGCCTAGGGTTCTGGGTCATGCCCCAGGGACTATGAATCAGGCAAAAAAAAGTTCTTAAAAATTGTCGTTTTTGATAGAGAGCCAATTATTGAGAAAAAAAATGAGATTTATTTATATTTAATGTCGGGGGGGGGGGGGGGGTCTAAAAATTGTACCTGTGAAGTTTCAGCTCTGTTAGCATGTCCAGAACCAGAGTTATAGCATGCCAAACCTTCAAAAATGACTTTTTTGCTTAACCGTGCCTTTATTTTGCTCCTAATCAACTGCGTGTATGATGGGGACATAATGCAGTGCACTGGAAACAAGATTAGAGTTTTTTTTTTTTTTTGAAAAAGGTGCTGTCTCTTTAACCACTTGCCGACTGCCGCAAGTACATATACTGTGGCGGTCAGCCCCTCACAGGCAAAGTGACGTACCGGTACGTCACTAGCCTGTGAGGCTCTGGGGAGCTCCCGTGCGCCGCCGGAGGCACGCTCCCGCGCGGTCACGGACTCCCCGCGCGTGTGACTGGCGGACCCGATGTCCCCCGGTCACTCGCGATCGTCGGGTGGAGAGGGAGAAAGGCAGGCGGCTGATGTAAACAAGCCGCCTGTCATTCTCCCCTGTGTAGAAATAGTGATCATACGGTTCTACTATGTAGGACCGTTGATCACTGTTTCTACAGCTCAAGCCACAGCCAATCACAGTTAGAATCATGCCCCTAGGGACACACACCACCCCTCCCTCTCAAAAAAAGTTAACCCCTTCACTACCAGTGTAATTTTACAGTAACAGTGCATATGTATAGCACTGATTACTGTAGAAATGTCACTGGTAACCCCAAAAGTGACAAAAATGTCAGTCAAGGGTCCGATCTGTCCGCCGCAATGTCGCAGTACCGCAAAAAAAAAACGCAGATCGCCGCCATTACGCGTTATAAAAAAAACAACAAAAATTACAAAAATCTTTCCCTTTGTTAGTAAACGCAATAACTTTTTCGCAAACGAATCAAAATACGCTTTTTGCTATTTTTTTTACCAAACATATGTAGCATAAAACAAATTGCCCGAAAATGTTAAAAAACTTTGATTTTTACATTTATTTCATATAAAAAAAATGTGAAAAATATTGTTATTTTTGCAAAATTTACGCTCTTTTTTTGTTTATTGCGCATAATCAAAAAATTGCACAGGTGATCAAATACCACCAAAAGAAAGCTCTGTTTGTGGGAAAAAAAGGACGTCAAATTTGTTTAGGTACATCGTCGCACTACCGCGCAGTTGTCCATTAAAGTCACGCAGTGCCGAATCGCAAAATACCCCCTGGTCAGGAAGGGGGTAAAATCTTCCGGGGCTTAAGTGGTTAAATGTGGATATAATTAACGGGTGTATTTTCACAATGGGGCTATTATTACTAAATGTTTTCAAGAAGTCAAAAGATGTATGTAGATGCACTTTATTTCATGTAAAATGGTGTTTGGTGCACTTTAACTTGAATTCTCACAAGAAACAGACATATATGCACGGATACATTGAGGGTTAGGGTTAGGGATAGGGACCACAATGTAGTGCACAGTGAACAAGATTAGAGATATTTTGGATGAATACCGTTGTCTCTTGACTTTGAATAGAAGTAAAGGATGCTTAAAAATTGGGCCTTTGGTGGTGCCGACGATGCCTTGACACCATAACCCTATGAAAGTGCTGGTCGTGAAGGCAATAATTGCCTTTGTAAGGAAAAAAATTGCAATGATATGCATCTGTGAAACAGGTGCGCAAAAATTGTTGTTTGGGTGTTGGCGGAGCCATACCACTGTAAGCCCAAAGAGCTGGTGTTGAAGTAGGCGAAAAAATTAAGAAGATATGTACCTGTGGATCAGGTGAGCAAACATTGTGCTTTGGGTGTTGGCGGAGCCTCCCCACCGTAAGCCCAAAGAGCTGGTTTTGAAGAAGGCGTAAAAATTATGAAGGTGTGCACCTGTGGAACAGGTGCGCAAACATGGTATTTTTGGTGTTGGCGGAGCCTCCCCACCGTAAGCCCAAAGAGCTGGTTTTGCAGAAGGCCAAAAAAAAATTAATCTTTTCTAGTGGAAACTAAAATGAGGTTCTGTGAACCTAAACAGAACGAGAGGAGGATTGGGGGGGTGGCACCCTGGTCCAGGCTTAAACTGAGGCTCAGCTGCCACATCGCAAAGATAGACTAGTCTACAAGGTCTGCATCAGGTGCATCAAAGCTTGATATCCACGACTGATTCATTTTAATGAATGTCAAACGATCGACTGAGTCGGTGGAGAGTCTCGTTCGATGGTCTGTGACGAATCCTCCTGCTGCGCTGAATGCCGTTCCGATAGGACACTGGAAGCAGGGCAGGCCAACAACTCCATAGCATACTGGGCCAGATCTGGCCAGTGGTCTAATCTTAAGACCCAGTATGCCAGTGGATCGGATTCGTCACATGAAAAGCCCTCTGTGTCACTTTGTGCCCTGACGTAATCGTCCACCATGTGATGCAGACGCTGTCGATGCGATGTGGCAGCTGAGAGGCCTGGGCGGTGAGGACTAAAAAAAGACCGAAAGGCATCCGTCAACTGCACGCCTTCTCCAACGCTCCTCTCGTGACCCGCACTAGAGTCCATGGTAGGTTGTCCCCGCCCCTGCACCCTATTGGAGTCGGGGAACGTGTTCACCAGAATCCTCTTGAGATTGTCCTCAAGAGATTTGATCCTGTGGACTCTCTGGGTGGATGGGAAATGCTCAGAGACTTTTGACTTTTACCGGTGGTCAAGTAGGGTGGCCAACCAATAGTGATCAGTCTCTTTAATGGCCTTGATTCTGGGGTCCTATTGCAGGCTCTGAAGCACCATGCGTCGCAAATTTGCAAAGGCCTGAGAAGCTGACTCTTCGGGGTCACTCAAAACGACATGATCTTGAACGTGCTCCTCCTCCTCCCAGCCACATACTACTCCAAAGTGTCCCGAGGGAGTCAAACTAGGCCTTGCAGATTGCCGCATGTCTTCCTCCTCCTGCTCAAAGCCTGCAAAAGTTCCAGAAGAATCGTCGTCCTCCTCCTCCTCTTCCATCCCTGGATCCTGCTCGGGCCTCTGGGAGCTAGGCATAATGGGGTCAGGATAAAGGGGGCCTTGAGAGGCAAGGAAGTCCTCCTCTTCCTCCTGCTGCTCTGCCTTCAGTGCCCTGTCCATAATGCCACGCAGAGTGTGCTCCAACAAAAACAGTACTGGCAGGGTGTCACTGATGCATGCGCTGTCCAGGCTGACCATCCTTGTGGCCTCCTCAAATGGCGAGAGGACAGTGCATGCATCCTTAATCAAAAGCCACTGCCATGACAAAAAAAAAGCCTAGGTGCGCTGAGCCAGTGTTGGTGCCGTACTTGCAGAGATATTCATTGAGGGCCCTCTGCTGCGTGTACAGGCGCTGCAGCATAGCCAAGGTGGAGTTCCAGTGGGTGGGCATGTCACAGACGAGACGGTGTACCGGCAGGTGAAACTCGCGCTGCACTTTGACCAAATGTGCAGTGGCACTGTACGACCGCCTGAAGTGACTGCACACTCTTCTTACCATCCTTAGCACATCCTGCATTCCCGGGTACAAGTTCAAAAACCGCTGTACCACGAGATTGAGGACATGCGCCAGGCATGGCACATGGGTCAACTTTCCCTGCCGAAGGGCGGCCAGGAGGTTTGACCCATTATCGGAAACCACCATTCCTGGCTTCAGCTGGCGTGGTGTCAACCACCTCTGGGCCTGTGCCTGCAGAGCCCCAAGAATCTCAGGGGCAGTGTGCTGCCTGTCCCCTAGACACACAAGCTGCAGCATTGCGTGATACCTTTTGGCCTGAGACATAGAATAGCCCTTTGAACGCTTATGTGGTACTTATCATATTCAAAGGACCATTCTGCAGAGGAGGGCATGGAGGAGGATGAGGAGGAGGAGCAGGAGGGGGTAGAAGTGATCGATCTACCCGGATCAGTGACACCACCAGCTGTTTGCAGACGTGGGGGCAATACTGGCTGCAGCACCGAGCACTGGCCACAATCCCTTCCAATGGCAAGCAGTGTCACCCAATGAGCAGTGACAGAAATGTACCGTCCCTGCCCATGTTTGCTTGGCCAAGTGTCAGCCGTCAGGTGTATCTTACAGCTGACTGACTTGGCCAGGGACGACACTACATTGCCTTCCACATGTTGGTATAGGGATGGCAGGGCCTTACGGGCAAAGTAATGCCGACTTGGCACCTGCCACTGTGGAACTGCACATTTTGCAAAGTCGCGGAAGGGAGAAGACTTTACCAGGTTAAATGGAAAGAGTTGCAGAGCCAGTAGTTTTGCCAAACTACTGTTTAGACGCTGGGCATGTGGGTGGCGGGGAGTATACTTTTTTTTTCGTTCCAGCATGTGTGGAATCGAAATTTGCCGTCTAGATGTTACAGCTGGTGGTGGGCGAGGAGGAGCGCGAGGAGGACTAGGAGGCCGACTGACCGATCTTTGGCCCTTTTACGGATTCTTCAAATGCTCCTGCCAATGGGCCAAGTGGTGGGTTGTCAAATGCCTGGTTAGGCAGCTTGTACCCAAGTGGTTGACCTTTTTGCCACGTTTTATTCCTTTATGACAAATCTTGCAGATCGCAACTGTTCGATCTGCATGAGATTTCTCAAAAAAGGACAAGCAAGAAGAGGTTTATATAGTGGCCCGGGAGACAACAGGTGCGGCCTTAGATGGAGTGGGCCGTCTGCTCTCCCCTCTTGCTTGCTCTGCCTCCTCCTGAACCTCAGACCCAACATCAGACTCCATAAAGGACTGAGCATCAAGTAGGAGTAGATGGCCGACACTGTGGTCAAACAACTCAGCTGACTCCTCTGCCATGTCTGAAGTTGGGTCTAAGGGAGGACTTGAGGTGGACATGGACTCATCTTTATTTGCTCTGCCAACTGCAGAAGACTGACCACTTTTCTCTGCCTGGGTCACTGTAGTTGCTGATGATGACGATGATGAGGGTTTGGTAATATAGTCCACCACCTCCTGCACGTACTGTGGACGTATAGCTTGGCAACTGCGGGAGAACAATCAAAATGGTGGCCTGGCTGAGCAGGGCCGTTTGAAGGAATTTGGGGGCCCCAAGCAGAATGGACATGGAGGCCCCCCGACCCCCGCACACACGCAAAGCCTACAGGAACTACAGCATAGCCATACAGTTTAAGTATCTATCTATATATATATATTTACATATATGATATAGATAGATAGATAGATAGATAGATATAGATATAATAAAGAAAGAAAGGAGAGAGAGAGGAGGGGGACAGATAAACAAAAAGAGACATAGGAAGACTAAGATTAGAAGGGAGATAGAAAAAAAAAGAAAGAAGTTTTCAGACCTGTCAGCACTTGGCAAATGTAGAAGCAGAGGGTCCTAGAAGCTACTCACCCTGATGCTATCTGCTCCTCACTCATCCACACTAGCTGCAGGAATTGTAATTGCATATAGAGCCCTGCTATCTGTATACAGTAGGAGCTGTCAGTCTGCACTCTCCATGCTCTGCATAAAGTCTAGCTGGTAGGCCAGGGATCTCTCTTGTGTCTGCAGATCTTATCAGACTTTTTACAAACCTGTTGAGGCAGTGAGGGGCCCCTTGAGGGAGATCCCGATAACAGTGTCATTGCACTTTACTGCATTGACGATCAAAGGGGCGCTCACAGCCTTACACAGTGTCCTTGCATTTATTCCTAACCAGTCGTTGTCTTGGGGCCCCAGGCCAGCTCGGGGCCCCAAGCAATTGCTTGGTTTGCCTGCCTTGTAGCAACGGGCCTGTGGCTGAGGACTGACCACCACGTCCACCCTTGCCTCTAGACACTCTAGAATCTGTGCCCCTTTCTGCAGCAGGGCCACGTATGCCTTTCCTTGGTCTACCTGACATAGTTGTCACTGAGGCTTTATCAACTGTGCGATGTGAAAATCACCTGCAAGACACACACTGCTATGCGACCCAAAGTTGTCGCTAAATACCGCAGATGTGTGTATCGCTGAAATGTATTTTGCACAATAGCTGACTAGCAAGCACATATACCTGCTGTAGATATATCAGCAGTGCAACATGCTCACTAGATGGAACCCTGACACTTAAAACTATCCCTACAAAAACTAGATTATTGAATCTAACTATAGTGGTATATAATACCCTAACTACACTGCATATCCCTTTCCTCACACTAAAAGAACAGCTCCATACAGCAGAAGATAATTTCTAACTGACACTGTCCCTTTAATTTTTTTTTTTCTAACTCAAACAGTAGGGATGATCGAACGGTTCGTGTCGACCATCGGTTCGACCCGAACATTGGCTGTTCGAAATTCGGCCGAATTCCGAACTTTTTGCGGTAAAAGTTCGGAATTCGGCCACCAAAACCGCCCAAAATGCAATAGGACAGGAACTGGGCTTTAAAAGCCCGTGATTGGCCCAGAATCATCAGTAAAGGCCGATTGGAGTGACTAGGGGGTCCAGAGGCCCTACAGGAGTGAATACGCCCCCCATACACCCCCCAGTATATAACATAGCCCCACCAAATCTCTAGCACTGTAATAGAGAGGCTATGGAATAGAGTGGAAGCATTTCTGTTACTCCTGCTGCTCCAGTGTCATTTTGCAATTATTAGTGTGAGGAAAGGGATATGTAGTGTAGTTAGGGTACTATATACCACTATAGTTAGATTCAATAATCTAGTTTTTGTAGGGAAAGTTTTAAGTGTCAGGGTGACCGTAGTGTAGTTTAGGGTGAACTGACTCTGCTATGCCAGGGTGACCGAACTCTTCCATGTCAGGGTGACCGTAATGTAGTTTAGGGTGAACTGACTCTGCTATGCCAGAGTGACCCCACTATGCAGATGGAGTTCTGGGTTAGGGGTATACACACATATATATATATATATATATATATATATATATATATAATCAAAAAACACAATTTTGAAGCCTTAAAACCCAATAAATGCCCCTAAAAAGTGCCTAGGGTTCTGGGACATGCCCCAGGGACTATTAATCACACAAAAAAGTTCTTAAAAATTGTCGTTTTTGATAGAGAGCCAATTATTGAAAAAAAAATGAGATTTCTTTGGATTTAGTGTCTGGGGGGTCTAAAAAGTGTACCTGTGAAGTTTTAGCTCTGAAGCATGTCCAGAACCAGAAAAAAAAAGATAATTTTTCTTAGAATTTCAGTAGCGCAGGGATGGTGTTACCCTCCTTTCACACCTGGGCATTTTTGTTTCAGGCGTTTATTGGGCGTTTTTTGGGCGTCTTTGGAGGCAGGCATGACATCTGAACTTCTGTATAGGGGTATATATATATATATATGTGTATATAAATATATGTGTGTATGTATATATATATATATATATATATATATATATATATATATATGTGTGTGTATATATACATATACATATATATGCACAAATACATATATATGTGTATATATATGTATGTATACATGTATACATGTATACACATACACACGTCTATTATATATATATATATATATATATATATATATATATATATATATATATATATATATATATATATATATATATATATCCCTATACAGAAGTTCAGATGTTATGCCTGCCTCCAAAGACGCCCAAAAAACGCCTGAAACAAAAACGCCCAGGTGTGAAAGGAGGGTAACACCATCCCTGCGCTACTGAAATTCTAAGAAAAATGATCTTTATTTTCTTTTTCTGGACAGGCTACAGAGCTGAAACTTCACAGGTACACCTTTTAGACCCCCCAGACACTAAATCCAAAGAAATCTCTTTTTTTTATTTCAATAATTTTTTCAATAATTGGCTCTCTATCAAAAAAGACAATTTTTAAGAACTTTTTTTTGTGTGATTAACAGTCCCTGGGGCATGACCCAGAACCCTAGGCACTTTTTAGGGGCATTTATTCTGTTTTAGGGCTTCAAAATTGTGTTTTTTGTTTCCAGAAGTTCGGGTCCCATTGATTTCATTGGGGTTCTGGAATCCGAACCAAACTTTCGGGAAATTCGGGTATTGTGGTCGAACCAAACTTTTCAAAAGTTGGATCATCCCTAGTAAACAGCACAATCGCTGTATTTCTAACTACACTGACAATCTTTCTGTAAGCTGACTGCTCTTCTACTGATCTGGAGCTTTACAAGCAATCGGCTATGCAGTAAACGTTGTTTAACACAGCAGGAGAAACACAGATGCTTCCAGACTCTTCCAAAGTCTCTGTATTACAGTGTTAGAGGTTAGGCAGGGCTATGTTATATACTGGGGGGCGTATTCACTCCTGATTGGCCTCTGGTCCCCATAGTCACTCCAATCACGTTCCTAGCAGACTCCTGCCCCCTCATTGGCTTTTACTGACGTTTCTGGGCCAATCACGGGCTTTTAAAGCCCACTTCCTGTCCCATTGCATTTTGGGCGGTTCGGGTGACCCGAATTCCGAACTTTTACCGCAAAAAATTCGGAATTCGGCCGAATTTCGAACACCCAATGTTTGGGTCGAACCAATAGTCGACCCGAACCGTTCGATCATCCCTAAACAGGAGTAGCTTCCCTGAGCACCCAGATCAGGACATGATCTGGAAGCAAGCAGCCAGTAGTTCATTCAGTGTGATAGCTTTAGAAAACTTGGATGAAATACTGCTGAGGGAACACCAAATATGATTAAGCCTGTGGGGGGGGGGGGGGGGGAGATGAGAGAAGCTGAAGCCATTTTTCTACACATAGTGGTTGGGCTGGCAACTGGTGTGTAGCTCGCTATTCTAATACTCATTTTTGGCAGGATGGACAAGCCCTGTTAGATGCTGGCACCCAGCAGCATTGAAGCCATCGGGTGGTTGTGTGCTTGGAGCGGCACTCTTCATTATTTTATATTTTGGCTCTATGCTCTGTACCTGGAGGGAATACCACATAGCCCAACGGCTGTGGATTTGTGTCTATAATTTGATCTGTTCTATACTTCATTGTAGTTTAAAGCAGTATTCATCCTAAATGCAAACATTATATTTCAGCCTACAAATTTTAAATTTTCAAGCATTAGCTTTTTTACTCTCATTCTTTTTTATTGAAAACTGTCAAAGAAATGACATCAAAAAGGAAAAATAATCAATAATTCCTTAAAGCATGGAATAACTTAACTTGAGTAAAGTAAAGAACGGTACATATAATTTTCCAATCCCATGTTATCTCAAAGAAGGGAAGATAGTCATACAAAGATCCCTGCCCCTTCCATCGCTACACGCATGAAAAAACCTCCCATACCCCAATAGCCTTGTCTTCTACTCCACCAATACTTGGACTCTGTAAACCGTAAACACCCCTGTACGACGCCCCTCACCCCTTTTGACAACCTCTGTCTGCAGGAAGGCCCACTCCATAGGCTTATATCCATAACTCATTCCCTCTTGCTTGAGAAACTCGGCCAGCAAAAGGACAAATGCTGTGAGCTGTGGGAAAAAAACCTTTCTCTATCGCTCTCTCAGGACGAATGGGAACAAATTTTTACTATCAATCACAAATGCTCTCTAAATGTGTACACCCAGGAAAGCGGTTACAAAATTGTCTCTCGCTGGTATCGCACCCCGCAGCTCTTACACAAGCTTTTTCCCTCGACTCCACAGACCTGCTGGAGATGCTTATCGGAAACTGGGACACTGCTACACATCCTGTGGTCCTGCCCGAACCTATCTTCCTTCTGGCAGGAAGTTCACAGGATCATTCAACAGGTGACTACGGATGATTTGGCCTTTACTCCAGCCCACTTTCTTCTCCACCACTCCCCTCTCTCATGCAAAACATATACAAAATCTCTCACAGAGCACATGATAAACGTGGCCAGACAGTGCATTCCAGCACTCTGGAACTTCACGCAACCCCCCTCAATTAAACAGTGGTTTACACACCTCAAGGGAATAGCTGAAATTGAAGAACTCATTCACGTTGCAAAGGATTCCCCTACTAAATTTTACACAATGGCCCGAAATGAAAATTGGTCTGGGCAGGAAGGGGGTGAAAGTGCCCTGTATTTAAGTGGTTAAGGGGAACCCTATGACAGAATTTAAAAAAAAAATTGGCATGGGGCCCCCCCCCCAAAATCTATACAAGGCCCTTTGGGTTTGGTATACATTTTAAAGGGAACTCCATGCTTATAGTTCCTTACAGTTGTCAGCTTTTATTCATTTATGTAAAGCCTTTATCCTGAAAGGAACAAAACCGTTGCTGTAACTGCTTTTAAAATGTTATTTGGAGTTTAGCTTCAATTTGTTAATTAGGGATGGGCTTGATGTTTGAGTCGAACGTAAGTTCAACTCGAACATCAGCTGTTTGTGTTTTCGCCAAATGAGAAACGTATGGCTGTCTAAATGATGCTCTTACCATATTCCTTAAAACTATGGTACCCTCGGTGGAATATCTCTGACTTAGTGGGTTTGACTAGATTTTGCTACGTCTCGGAGGTTGTCCTCCCTGATTTATGGCCTTCCCCCTAGAAGGGACCCCTTCCCCTCTCTGCTTTACCCCCTCATCTCTGTGTTCCTCCCTTTTTACCTGTTCTTGCTTCTTTTTTTTTTTTTTCTTTTTTTTCCTTTTTCCATATTTTTTATTTCATTTATCCTGTGAAAAACATACAGGGCCTCTGGTTTTCATAGTTTGCTTCTCTATAGATGCTTAAAGGTTTTAATAATACTGTCAACCCATCACCATATGCCAGCCATTTACTTTATCACTGAAATTACATGTTGCATATCTCGAGCTGTAATTTTGATATGACTCTGTTTCATACAGGACTTTTGATTTTCATTGCACTGTTTCTGTATTGTTTTCTCTTTATTCTTTCGCATGTCAAAAAAAAAAAGAAAAATGAAAAAAAATCATGTTAAAAAGGACATCATTTGTGTTATTCTCCAAATGACATGGAAAGTTGAAATGTGTCTGCATTGCAGTACACTATTATAAACAGTAGATGGTGAAAAAGTGTACCTATGGTGAGAGCTACAGAGTAGGAAAAATATTGGCATGGAATCCAGTTGACAGAATGGAGGATAAGCAGCTGTCTATCCTGTCAGCATGTGAGTGAGGGCTGCCAGTTCCTATCAGTGACTTCACTGTTCTCTAGCTCCACTGGAATCCATCATTGTCATCAGGGGCATTGCTATAATTGTGAAAAACCTGGGACACACTCGGGAAGAGAAAAGCGGTGGTGAATGTGCACATGGCTTAAAAAATGTATATTTAAACCGGGCCTGAGCCTACTTATTATATACAGTACAGTATTTTGCATACATGTGCTACAGTGCTTGTACCCACAAAGAAAGTCTTCACTGTGTGTCAAGAATTAGTCCCACAGATACACATAAACCTCAAGATAAATGAAGAAAAAAATAAAATAAATAGAGCGATTCCATTACATGTTTTCCTACATACATAATTTGTGAGAGACAAAGGTTTTTTTTTTAATAAGGGCAAATAGACTGTGCACTTGCAGTTGCTCCAGATCTTAGTAAATGAGGGAGAGCTCTGCTGATTTCCATCATCCAATCATGTGCAGGCAAAAATGCTTGTTTTCCTTGCATGGTATTGGGTATTCTTTGTAAAGTGAAGCTTTACCTCATTTACTAAGCTCCGGAGTAACTGCACTTGCAAAGTGCATAGTCTATTTTTCTTTAGTAAATCAACCCCATAGAGCTAGCACTTCGTCTGAGCTAATTTTAAAGGAGAACTTCATTAAAGTAGTTAAGGACTACATAACAACCAAGAACTATTGGGACAATTAACAATTTTGTCTGGAGTGTGTAATGCACAGAACAATTTTTCTGGAGTGTGTAATGCAGTAGTTAAAACTATATAATGTACAGCACAGATTACAGAGTGCAATAGTCAGGTTTTTGCAAAATACAGCACAGCTTACAGTATGTCTAAGATGTGCTCTGTGTGGAGTGATCAGTGAAGAAATGCATCCTTACAATAGTCAGTGTAGTGCCTCTTTACATTGGCCATTAGTGATGAAGTGGCCCTTCACGTTGGTGGCCAGTCTAGTATCCCCATACATTAGTGGTCAGTGCTGTAGTGCCCCCTTATATAAGTGCTCAGTATATTGGAATTATGTTGGTGGTTATTGGTTCTCTTCTTATATGTTACATGGCATGGCAACACTTTGCTTTATGTATATGTTAGGCAGATAAGAAGCCGTTAATCTTCTAGCTACTGAGAATAAAGCGTACTCGTTGAAAAGAGTAAACACCTGGTCTAGGAATCAGACTTAGCAGGATAAAAACGAACAGCGGTTGCATTTTTGGTGCGTCACAAATTTCCATGTTTCACAGGTGCATCCTGGGAGTCAGGCAATCAAAAAATGCACAAGAAATGTGGAACACATCAAAAAACTCAAATAACCATTTTTTTAAGCATTGTTTTTCAATGGAACATTGTGAAAGCAGCCTTAATGGGTTGTCAAGGGCAAGTACTGTGACTGTGACTGGCTGTAATTGCTGATCCACATGTCAATAGTGTCATTCACCTGACTGTATAGTAAAAGTCTGTATAGTACATACATTTTTTCAATGACTTTAGCACATACAGGGACAGCTTTTTTAGAGAAAAAGCAGATAGCTTGTTCCCCCTCGTATGGCTAAGTGCATTCTAAGATTCTGAAATGAGCTTGAATTTTGGTGCTTTATTTCTTTCTCTTTGTTGCCATGGAAGAAATCAAAGAAGAATGAAGAACACTGATGATGATGTTGTAGTTGGAAAACAATGACAAAACTGAGAAGGTTCGACTCTCCATTATTTTCCTTAAAGGGGTTGTAAACCCTTGTTGTTTTTTTTTTTTTAATAAAAATAATAAAACATGCCTATACTTACCTGCTCTGTGCAATCGTTTTGCACAGAGCAGCCCCAATCCTCTTCTTCTGGGGTGCCCTGCTGGTGCTTTAGGCCCCTACTCTTCATCGGGTGCCCCCACAGAAAAAGCCGCTTTCCCTGGGGGAGCCCATGCAGGCTCGCTCCCGAGTCCCGCTGCTGTGTCTATTGACACAGACAGTGGGTCTAAGGCCATCCCCCTGCTCCGGTGTCACTGGATTTCAATCTGTCCATTAAGGAGGGAGACAGCGGCTGGAGCCGCTGCGCCTGTGCACATCACTGGATCAGATTGGGCTCAGGTAAAAAAAATGGGGGGTCTGGGGGGTGCTGCAGCACAGAAGGTTTGAGGCTTTACCTTGAGGCTTTACAACCACTTTAAGTGCTTCACACACTTGTATATCTGGTCTGATATTCTCAAAATATATCTGGACAACCAAGGCTGGTGCCAATGATGTCCACTTAAAAAGAAGCCTTTGCTTATTTTAACATTTTTATGAACACATAAACGTACAAAAAAAGAGAGAAAAACATCATAGCAAGCCAAAAACAACCACCAAATACACACACAAAAAAACCCATCGTTATAATGATCCGCAAATATCAAACAATGCAAATGGGACCTGTTTCTGTTTCAAGTATTTTATTGAAGAATGCAAATGAGTAACAATGTTTGACATACGGAATAATGAGAAGAAGTGCAATCAAAGATTGGTAACAGAGTATAATAAACAACTGTACAGATAACTACAGATAAATCAAGAAGGTTGGTAGACAAGGGGCGGTAAGATGGGTGTTCATGAGAGAGTGGTGACTGGCGCTGCCAACCCACAGGCACCCCGTAAAGGGAGCACGCTGTGCCTAGGCGGGGAGGCGCAACCAATCAACTGTTGTACTAAAAGGGAACAGTACCCAAGCTTACAGTACCGTGTGGGAAGGGGCAGGGGGGTGAGAGGAACCTCACGGGTTTCCAACCAAACAGGAGAAACATGGGTTACAGTCAGTCAGAATGAGGGAGTAGGTTGAACACGGTAACCATTAAGCTGTAGTTAAAATCACAAGGCAGAACCAAACTGAGACATCGTAGGTGCTACAACATATGTATGCAGAAGGGAGGAAGTAGATCAGGGGGGGGGGGAGAAAGGGAGAAGGGGGTAACAAGAGGGGACAAGGAGAAAGGGGGAGAGGGATGGATGGAGGGGGGAAGAGGAAGGGGAAGGACCGCCAGGGGGGGGGGGCAGTACATAAGGAGTGGAGGTATTGAAACCCTAGATATGGTTTAGGGCATCAATAAGGAGTTATCAAAATTGGGGGGAAGAAAATTGTCAACCCAAGGTTGCCAGAGTCTATCGGATTTCTCGACTTTATCTGTCAGGATAGCATTGATTTTTTGCGTGAATCATATCGTTGGTGATTTGGTGTTTCACTTCAGGCAATGGTTTGTTTAGCCGCTGTTGTGACCTGTAGGAACAGTTTGTGTCGGAATTTGGAAACGTTATCCAGCTTTACATTCAAGAGAGCCAGGAGGGGGTCGGGCGAGATTGGCTCGTCCATAAGGGTGGAGAGAATATGGAAGATGGTCTGCCAAAACTTTTGCACCATTGGACAGGTCCACCAGATGTGCATGTGTGTGCCTAAATCCAGGCAACCCCGAAAGCATGTTGCAGAGTTGGAGGGTGAATGTTTTGCAATGCATGCGGGTACTAAATACCATCGCATTAGCACTTTGTAGTTTGTTTCCGAGGCTACTATATTTTGTGAGGCCGCTTTCGTTGTTTGCCAGATTTTGGACCAATCTTCAACATCTATGGAGGACCCTAGATCTTGTTCCCACTTAGTAGTATATGCGGGAGGAGTACAGTCAGGGGAGTCTGGAGTATAACGATGAAATGAGGCCCCGGGCATGTGGGTCATGGAGGCAAGTGTGTTCAAAAGAAGTCATGTTGGGCAAGGAAGAGTCAGTGCGGATACATACTGCCAGAAAGTGCTTAATTTGTAAGTAGCAAAAGATTTCCGAGTTTGGTATGTTAGAAGATTCACAAAGCATTGGAAAAGGCTTAAAGGAGTTGAAAGTGATCAAGGAATGTGCTCTGAGAAGGCCAGCTGTCGCCCAATTACGGAATGTAGATGAGGCTTCCCAGGTTGGGGGGAAGGATGGGTTGTGTAGAAATGAAAGCAGAGGGTTGTGGGGTGATTGGAGCTTATACTTAAATTTTAGGGTGTCCCAAAGACGCAAGGAATGACACAAGATAGGATTTGAAACTGACCGACGGTCAGGCGGTGTCAGCCACAATAAATTAGCAACAGAGAGGGGATCGCATTTGACTGCTTCGGGAGGCACCCAAAGTTGGAGTTTGTGAAGATGGAGAATTCTGCCTGAAACTCTAGGTCTGGTCTTACCCCAGACATAGGAGAAAGTTCATCGTGGGAGTTGGTGGAGGTAGTAAGAGGGGACACAAATAGGCAGTACTCGGAAAAGATACAAGATTTTAGTGATGCGTCCCATCCAGGAAAAAGGCAATGGAGACCAGGATGCCATTAATTTTGTTAGGTGGTGTAGCATAGGGGGATAGTTGGCTGCAAAAAGCTCTACGTAGGAGGTGTGCTGTCAATTTAATTCCTAGATAGGGCAGGTAGTGTGTCGCCCAGGAAAAGGGAAGTACTGTTCGTTGTTGTGAGAGGAGAGGGGGGGTGGGGGTAAGGAGACATTGAGCGCTTTTGATTTTGTGGGGTTAATGACTAGACCAGAGATATTCGTGAACTGGGTCAGGGTAAGAAGAAGGTTAGGGGCAGAGGTGAGAGGGGACGTGAGGAATAAGAGGATATCATCTGCGAATAGGCATAGTTTGTGGTGATGTCCACCAAGTTCAAGGCCTTTATTATCAGGGTTGGCATGGATTTTGTGGGCTAGTGGTTCAATTGTGTGTGCAAAGAGGAAAGAGGATAGGGGGCAGCCTTGACTGGTGCCGGATTTGATAGGGAAAGGAGAAGATTGAAAACCTGCTTAGCGGACAAACGCTGACGGGGAAGAATAGAGCGAGGGGATCCAGGAAAGAAAGTGAGGATCAAAACCCCATCTGTGCAATACAGTTTGTAAGTAAGACCAGGACAGAGAGTCAAATGCTTTTCTGAAATCAAGGGAGACAAAGCAAGCAGGGATGTTGCGACGACGAGCAAGATAGGTAATATGTATGGCCCTGCGTATGTTGTCTCCAGCTTGCCGGCAAGGGATGAAGCCTGTTTGGTCATTATGGATCAGCGATCCTATGATCGGGTTAAGGCGTGTAGACAGTATTTTGGCCATCACTTTTATGTCAATGTTGAGAAGAGATATCGGGCGGTAATTGGACCAGGAGGAATCGTCAGCTTGCGGTTTAGGTATCATGGAGATGGCTGCTTTGAGGGAATCTAGGCCAAAGGAGTGGCCTTTAAGTATAGAATGATACGCCTTAGAGAGCATGGGGGTTAAGAGGTCGGAAAATGCTTGTAGTAGGAAGCGGTGAAACCGACAGGGCCAGGTCTTTTATTAAACTTAAGGCTTTTGATCGCATTACCAATTTCCAGGTCAGAGATAGGCTGTTCCAGGGCGTCGCGTTGGGAATCAGATAGGGTAGGCAAGGTAACGCTGGAGAAAAACTCAGAGGCTTGGGAATCAGTTGGGGGCTGAGACGGGGAGTAAAGTTTGGTGAGATGGTGGCGAAAGGTTTCAAGAATTTTGACGGGGTTGCTAGTGTAGGTTGTGGGGGAAGTTTTCAAGCGGATTGGTTTTCGGGTGATGGTGGCGTTGCGAAGAGAGAGGGCAAGGAGGGTGTCTGGTTTATTCGCTTTAGAATAAAACTTATGCTGGGAGCGTCTGATTTGTTTTTCGGCTGAATCAGTGAGGAAGAGGTCTAGTTCCAGAGTGGCCTTGTCAAGAGTCTTCTTATTCTCAGGGGTGGGGTGTGCTTGGAAGCAGACATGGGCCCGTGTAAAAGCTGAATCTAGGGCTTGATAGGTGAGTCGACGTTCCTTCTTACATCGGGATGCTAAGCTGATGAGGGTGCCACTGATCACAGATTTGTGGGCTTCCCAAATTGTGAGTGGAGCAACATCGGTGGTGTCATTGTGAGTGATATAGTCTTTTATTGCTGTAGCTACTTCAATTCTATGGGAAGGATGAGCAAGAAGAGTATTGTTCAAAGACCAGGAGAAATTATGTTGTTTGAGGATTAAGGAATCAAAAGAGGAAACTACCGCATTGTGGTCAGACCAGGGAATTGGTAAGATAGAAGAAGCCAAGAGAGAGGGAGAAGTTGCCACAGAAGAGAGGATATGGTCATACGCGAGGATGTTTTGTGAGGATTAGAATAGAAAGTGTATTGTCGTTTGGATGGGTTGTGTTTGTGCCATGTGTCGACTAGGGAATGAGTTTGGAGTAGATGCTGAAAGGTGAGTCGATGTGGGGATAGAGAGGGTGCCTCTAGAGATTTGTCCAGAAAAAGATAGAGGACATGGTTAGAGTCCCCACTAAGAATAGTCGTACCCAGTGGCGGGACAAGGTGATCCAGCGCCCAGGCCAAAGATGGTAAACTGCCCCCCCCTACCTGGTAAGAGGGGGTGGGGCTAATATAAAAATCGATGTAATGTTTGTAGTATGCGCTGAAATAGTACCAATTGTTGGGTTACACTACAGTAAACTGAAGAGTTTAAATTGAAACACAAATATGCAGGTAACAGTGGTGGAGAAAATATGGTCAGGGGTGTTGTTAAGACAAAAACGGTGTTGCATCACTAGTGTCAGTCTGAGTAGGATGGTCAGTGGGATGAAGTCAGGATGGAGAAGTGGGCTCTAAGGAGTGCATAGAACTAGAGGGATCCAGGGGGGTCATGTGTGAGAAAGTTGAGATGAAATGGCCCATACAGATGTGTGGCTATCATTGCTGCCACATGTGGCATATCACTTTTCAGGGAGTGTTTGACAGTTGGTAAGGTGGCAATATGTCACCCCCTCCCTGCTTGTTTTAAGTCACTGACCCACTGTGCTGCAGATGTGTGCATTGCATGCACTTGCCGAGTGACCCTGTTCCATTTAATTTTGCCATGGATAGAAAGCAAAGCATTGTGGTCATGGCACGTGTACAAAACAGCTGCATCTCCTTGTTCAAGTCAGTGGTTGGAGGTGGTAAAAACTTGGCTCAACTGCTTGCTTTTAGCACCCTTGTCCCACTCATGTAAACAAACAAACAAGGGCCCCTCCACAACCCCATGCAATCCATCCACACAGTGTGGGATTTTAGGGGGCTTAAAATAGGTGGCAAAGAGGTGATATAATGTCCTCTCTCTGTCTGAAAAGCAATCCAATGTGAATGACTTTTCAGGGGGCCGTTGCAATTGTAAACTAGCTCTAAAGCTCTGATTCAGCAAGGGATCTGCTCATGGATCCCTAGCAGATTGAAGTGGGCTCTGTTCTGTGTGAAAGGATCCTGAGGGGTCCAGACACCACACCCGCCTGAACACCCGCCATGATTCTGAGCATAAACTGCATGTTGCTTTTGTTTGGTGGTGCTACCTCTGAACACAAATAATATAGTCCATTGAGACCGCCCTGCAACCTCCCTACATCAAATTATGGCAATTATCAAGTGAAATCGCCACTTCTCAAACTTTTCTAAAAAGCGAACCAAGCATAGCTTTTCAGAGGAGCAACATTCACTTCCACATATGTGAAGGAGCCCTCAAAGAAAAATATCCAAGTTGGTCTTCAATACTGAGAAATGCCATGATGCCTAGGTGAGGATTGAACTGTTTAGGAGAGAACCTGGACAATCCTCTCTTTTAATTAAATGTATTCATGGTACATGTGCTACTTCATTCCATCATACACCTAAAAAGGCCAATCAAAAGATAATGAACTCTTGTTCAGGCATTCTTATTTTTGTAAGCAGTTCTTTTTCTGGTTTAATGCTCATCTAGAGGTATTGTTACTATAAAACTTTGAATACACTGTATGATTAAAAACCAACAAACATATATAATAAAAAAAAAACAAAGAGGATAGATAAATCCCTCAATGTAGGTAATTCTAATCTACAAGAATGGAGCAGTAGCCCTGGTTTTAAGAGGTGATCCTTCTTACTGACAGTAATTAACTGTAGCCAACCTAACAAATGCAGGGACCTAAAGTGTTAATCTCCCCACCTGATTAGTGAAGTTCTCTGCACACTCCTTATGCCTCGTACACAAGCAACGATTATCGGCCGACCGATTGTCCGACTTTTGTCCAGAGTGGTGTTTTGTTGGTTGGAATGTGCCTAGACTGCACACGAATTTTCTCGGCCAACAAAAATCTACTTCTGAAGTGATGTCATGTGCTGGTTTACTTTCCGTGTGTTTTTTCTTCTCTGAGCATGCCCAGTCTTGCTCATCAGATTTTTGTCTGCCGAAATCTGTACTGACTGACGGAAAATCGGCCGTTGTGTTGACGGCCAACAAAAATTTTATAGCCTGCAAAGCAGATTTTTTTCGGCCGAAAAGTCGGAGTAGGTTGTCGGAAGCATCATACTAACAAGCCGAAAATCGGCCGATTGGACGTTGGCCGAAAATTCCCGGCCAATAATCGATACGTTTGTACTGGGCTTTAGGCTCGGCTGCAGTCTACACTGACCTGTCCGATAACTGGAGACATTTGACAAGCAGGGCACTGATAGCTGAAGATAGCAGCACTGGGGCAGGGGAAGAGAGAGATACCGACGTCAGCCCGGCAATAAAAAACGCTGAGCCTCTGCAGGGAATGTTCGGTTATCATGTTAGGAGAGAAGATTTAGAACTTTATTTCCCTGTATTTGTTTTTGGCTTCCGTAGGAAAGGAGAGGGGAACTGCTGGAGCTCCAAGTGCCCCCCCTGCCTTTACACAGAGACACTGCGCCCAGGGCAGGAGTCCCTTCCGCCCATGCCTTGTATCGGCCCTGGTCGTACCTTTCTTATGCTGTTCAACTATCTGAAGAAAGTGAGAGAGGAAGGAGTTCGGGTTGGAGTTGGGTGCATAGTACGAAGCCAGGGTCACGTCTGTGTCCAGGAGTTTGCCAATAAGTATAAGGTACCTACCTTCAGGGTCCGCAATAGATGTATGAAGCATGAATGGAGCAGTCTGATGAAAAGCTATTAAAACCCTCCTCTTCTTGACAGTCGCAGAGGCTGTAAAAAATGAGGGAAAGAGGCAGTGTAGGTAGTGAGGGGTATGCGAGGCAGAAAAGTGAGTTTCCTGCAAACAGGCAACATGCACATCTAGCGAGGCAAGCGAGCGGAAGGGCTTGCGGCGCTTCTGTGGGAAATTAAGACCCTGGACATTAAGGGTCAAAATTTTCAGGGCGGCCATGGGTTGGCAGGGAGAGAATAGCCAAACTTAGAAAGTGTGGGTAAGGGGGCCAGACCCCCCCCCCCCCCGGCGAGCAAAGGGAAGGGGAGGGAAAGGCAGAGGAAAGAGGAAGGCGGAAAAGCACAGAGAGGGAAAGGAAGAGAACAAAAGAGACATTAGAGTAGACAGAGATAATCACAATGTCAGGGGGAGGGGAAAAAAAACTTTCCGTCAGTGCAGAGATTGATTATCTGCACTGAGGGAGGTGAATCAGCTCTGGAAGTCTACAAAAGGAGGGTTCCGTAGGTGAGAAGGGGGCAGCAGTGGCAACCGACAGGTGACACAACCACCTATAAGTATTGGTAGTAGGCAAGATGTATGGTGGTAACCAGGGGAGACATATAATAGCATCCAGTAGAAAAAGCATAACTCAAAATAAGTCTGATAAGTTCAGCAAGCAGGAGGAGGAGCCTCAGGTGGGGCAAGTGCCCGCAAAAAAAAAATGTTATTCAAAAATGTAATGCGCACTCAGCTGCGGTATACTACCATCTTAGGTGACTGAGCAGAAACGTGGGATAGGAGTAATTTGTAGATGGAGTCCAGCAGATCAAGAAGCCATCCAGGTTGAAGAATCAAGTTCCCACGCTGAGTGACAGTCAAACTGTATTAGGAGACAAACAGTGAAGGAATAACAATCTGCTATAGGCATCATGGAATGAGAAGGATAGAAAAACCCGAACATGGCCAATGGAGTAAGGGATCCAGGATGCATCACAGTGTGGGACTTTCAGCAGAAGTTGGAAGCTGAGAAATAAATTGGCTCCTCTTAGGGGTGGTTGATGTGGAGGTGGCATGTTTCTGTGGAGAGTGTGATGCAGAGCGTCTGCACTATGGAAGGAGTGCAGGAGTGGATGGTAGTGAAAGCAGGTGCAGATCCTGAAGGAGACACTGGAGCTCAGCAGTAGTTTTGCAGGTATGCTTGCAATCCTGATGGGTAACTCGTACTGAGAAAGGGAAACCCCAAGAATAGATGATGGGATTCTGCTGGAGGATTTGTAGCAGGGGTTTAAATTCTCTGCATTTAGTGATTGTGGCTTTTCAGAGATCCGTGAAAAGTTGGTAGTCATAGCCTTGAAAGTGGAGTCTTTGTGTCTGGCGGCCTGCAGGGGCTGTTCCTTGGTTCTATAATAGTGTAATTTTGCTATAATGTCCCTGGGTGGACCCTCAGGTTTGGTGGGGCCAGGGCTTGATGAACGCGATCCATTTCCAGGCGTTCAATGGGGATAGAGGGTAAGAGCTCCTGAAAGAGGGCTGTGATGGTGGACTGTAGATCTATTACAGATTCAGGTATTCCCCGGATCCTGATGTTGGAGCGTCTGGCCCTATTTTCTTGATTCTCTAATTGGGCCTGCAAGGCCTGATTTTCTTCTCTTAGGGCCTCCAAGTCTTCAGAGTGATTAGAGATGCATACTTCAAGTTCGTCGGCCTTAATTTCCAAATCTGAAGTGCGCTGGCCTAGCTCCCTGATCTCCCTTGTGAGCTTATCCGTGATCTGTTCTGAGGTGTGCTTCAGAGCCTTCTGTAGAATGTGCTCAAAGTGTTGGAGGAGTTCAGACTGCGGGGGATCATAGGTTCTGACCCCCTGTGTAAGCGGAATGTCAGTATCAGAATTACCTTCGTCAGGGTGAGGTAGGGCGAACCTGAGGGGTCTTGGAGATGCCGGAGCTCGAGCAGGAGGCTAGCGGCGGTGCCATTTTGGAGGAGGCCCTTACAAGGAAATGGCGTATGTTACGACTTTTAAGCCTTGATTTGGCGCCCCCCGAGACCATGGTGGGGTGGAGGGTGTTTGAGGCAAGCTGACAGAGGTTTCCGGGTTAGTTGCGAGGCAGCTGGTCACCGATGCAGGCGTCGGATAGTCACGCATCAGAGCGGAGCTCAGTCAGACATGTCCATCTCACTGAGTCCCGCACATGCGCCCCTTCTAAGGATAGTTTTAATGGAGCTACTTGGCGTTAGGGATCTATACTGCGGCCAAAAGTGTATTAGTTACAGTTCATCATATACAGGGCCTTAAACGAATGGGCTGGTTATGCAGAGCGGCAGCGGTGGGGAGGCAGACTATGCAGACTGAGTAGGGGGTTAGAGGCTATATGCCAGAAGCGGTGAGTCCTCGGGGGGAGCCCTGGGGTAGTTGTTGATATTGCGGCCTAGTAAAGATGACGGCTGGCCGCAGTAGGCCCGATCCGGGAGTGCTGGTAATGGCTTCACAGCACAGTGTTGGCAGTGGGGAGGTGTTGCGGAGGTCTCATAGGACCAATTCAGGATGGCCGAGGGCCAGATGGCTTACCCGCCCGCCGATGGCAGGCTGGGGATGCAGTGGCGGCGATTTGCGGTGAGGCCGCGGGTCCCGCCGCTCGTCAATCCGGCCTGCCGGACAAGAAATGGAGGCATCTCCGGGTGTCCCGAGGATTGTAGAGTCTCCTGGAGGTAGATGTGGGAGCTGGCCCGGCTCTATCTGCTCTGATGGTTCTGGATTATTCTCCAGTGCTCTGGAGCTTAGGCGATGAGCGTACCAGCTTCCAGTTACGCCCCCCGGGACCTATTTTTTATCAATACCACAATGTCTACAAAAGCCTGTACCCTAGCTTGATACCAAGCTCTTATGGGCTACCCACAATCTAATATTCCCTACCCTTACTCAATGATTTCACTTCCTTAGTCACCCTAGAATAGTTATACAATCCTATTCAGAAATACATTATTGAATCTTACCAGAGGTGGAATGACAGGTTTTAGGATATGGAACACTTTTTGTAGTGAAATAGTAAATTTTTTTATAAAGGTCTATACATCAGACTAAAGAGAGGGACAGCATAAGGGGAAAGAGGAACAGCGGTGTTTGGTTCCAAATGAAGGATAGTCCCTTCAATTGAGGAAGTTGGGAGGTATGCCTTCAGGGGTAAGCGCTACTAGTAAAAACGAAGATGTTACAGTGCTGAGTGCAAAACAACCTCCCAAAGCCAGATATCTGGGACTATTGATAGTAATAAGCAGTAGGGAGAAGTACATTATGTTAATTATACTGGAAAACTAAAAGTATTAATGAATAAGACGATTAAAAAGAAAACATAGTGAATAGCATCTTAGCCAGAGCCTTTATCCTTTCAGATCTCTTTATTGTAACAAGTCCAGTGGAAAATGGCATTCTTCAAGTTTCCAGAAACATTCAAGAGAACATTTTTTCTTAATTCTGGAATGCTGGCTCCTGGGCTGTGTTTTATTCTCTGAGCCTTTTATTTTCCACTGTTTAGGCTAGTAACCCACTAATGTTCAAACTCCTGGGAAAAGTCTGCTGGAAAGCATTTTCTTTCTACAATGTGATAAGTTACAACAAAAACACTGACACAGTAAATCTGAGATGAAGGAATTAGGGCATTACCTGATTCCATCTGATAGAAGGAATATAAAGCTGGTATTACAGCTCAAAAATGTTCACAGTGCATACATTCCATCAAGGAGTTCAGAGTTCGCTAAGGATATGAGAAACCCTAACTAAACAGAATAATGATTTGGAAAGAAGTTCAGATGATGGTATCAGAGTTATTAAATATGACCTTGGCCACACCCTTGTACAGTGTACCTAGTGTATTGCTTTTGTACAGTATTTGGGCCAACTATAGACTACTTCTGTGTATCACCCATTCATTTTGTTATATGTAACCCATAATACGTAATGGAAAGTACTATCGTTACATATAGGGCTGGACTTCCAAAATAATGAACTTGCTCAAACCCAAGGCTGCCAGGGTTATCTCCTTTACAAATTACCTGCGCCTGAATTTGGCAAGATTTTGCACTAATTTTGAAGCTAATAATGATAAATGCGCCAGATTCAGGTTGTCTTTACTACTGCCAATTTAAGAACCTGTTTCTGTATGGCTTTGATGGATTCCTAAAGAATAACCTCCAGTTCACAGATTAGGAAGCTGATGTTAGGTTAACTCTGACCTGTTGTACAAAGAGATGCTGGTGCTCAGAGAGGGGCATTTGTGATGGGAAGCTTTTACCTTTAACTAACTAGTTTTCTAGTTTCCCATCAGGTTCCACTCACACCACTATAAAACTCCTTGACCATGTGCACAATGGCCAGGGAGTTAGCTCAGTAATGCTGAAATGCACTGAATCAGGAATATCCGCTATGGATACTCCTGCTCCAGTGCAGCCACTCCTAAGACAGATCCATGTACCTGTTCCCGATGGGCATATGAATCTTTCTCAATCACTGCCAATTTTGGTGCAGAGGTGCAAGAGAATTCTAAAAAGTGCCAACAACACTCTTTATGAATTCCCCTCTTTCCTGTTTTACTAAATCCAACCCGGCAAATAATATTATGACAATGTGTAAATAAGCTCCTATGAAATACCGTACATGCATTTTGTCCTGCTGCTGGTGGTGGTGATAAAATGTGAGGCTCCTTATTTCACCTATAATTGAAAACCTACTTAGCCCTTGAAATATACCTTGAACTATAGGTGTAGCTTTACCCCTTAGGAGCCACTGGTAAATATGGGTATCTCCCACCCTGCACAGCCAGGCACATTAATTTTCAATTAACTCTGGAGGCAAAAAGCAGTCAATGCAGCTTTGTTTTGTTTTTTTTTATAGGGGAATTCAACCTAGATGGGGAAACGGGTTGTTATGGGATGCTCACTTGATCAGCAAAGAAATCTTCAGGGACAAAAACAACATACATTCAGTAAATACACACTTCTACCTTCAACACAGACTGGCTTGTAGAGAACTACACTCCCAGGACCAGCTAGCACTCACAGTTTTGATCCAATACACACTCAGTCAAATCCAAGTAAATGCCCTTTGCAGGCAGGGGCCACTAGCCCCTTTGGTAGTGTAGCAAAAATAGGTATTTGGTGCTAGCTATCCTATTCCTGTGGCTACTGCTCCCAGTACCACCTCTTCAGGCACTGCCAGCCGATCTAGCTGCAGCTGCCCCTTTCACTAGCCCTCCTGGCTACTTCTCCACAATCTTCCCAGACTGACTCTGCATGCATCCCATACTGCTTGCACCAAGTCCCTTTGGGCATGCCTCTCAGTATTCTGACTGCACTTACCTGCCCTCTTGGCTGTCTTCCTCCCTGGAGATTTGCCCAGCCATGTCCTCCTGCTGTCCTCTCCTTGATCTTATGCCTACTGGTCAGGATCCCTCCGTGTGTCAAGAGAAGGGGTTCCTTCCGCACCCGAGCCCAGGCCTGAGTTCAATCCCCCTAGACTAGGAGGCTACTCCAACACTCCACCTCCATCTTCCACCCGAACTCCACTCTCCCCAGCTGGGTTGAGCCTGAATATTTTAGCAGGTCTGCCCCCTGACAACCCATCCATTGGGGATTGGTCAGGGCCCTCAGAACACTCCAGACAGCTCCTCCTAGACTCCTCCCAGACTGCTTTTGGAATCTTCTCCAAGTTTCCAGCAAGCAGGGGGAGTCACCAGAGACGCTGCTTCTGAATGATACCAGCCCTCCTTGAGCCACTCATCTGACCCAGGAATAAAGTCTGACAATTTACCTACTCTACGCAAAACAATCCTAACACTAGCACTCTAGCAATGCTAGGGGGTACTACACTGGCAAACTTTTTTTTTTTCATTTTGGATAGAGCAAGGGAGGGTTATAACCCCTGTCAGATTTTTTTTTTTCTCCATCTGTGTCCCATTGTGGAGATTTCCCTTCAATTCCTGTACCATAGCCAAACAGGAAGTGAGAGGAATTCCCTTCAAATTAAGGTAATTCCTTGGGGACCCCAGGTCACCAGAACTACTGTCCCAATTAGAAGATTTCCCCTCTATTACCTTTCTGGGGACAACCCACAATGTGTGATTTTACTTTACTTTTACTTTCAATTAAAATGGTAAAAAGGACAAATAGAGAGGATGAATGTCCCTAGCGGGGGACAGACAGCAATAAAAACTGACAAGTGTTCCAATCCGTCTCCACTCTGCCCAAAACTAAAAAAAAAAAAAAATGCCTTTATTTATACTTTAAAGTTGACGTTTAGTTTATTTTTTTCTGAGATATAAGTTCAGTAACGTTACCAACCTCTAATGAATTGTAGAGTAGGGTCAAATACCCCCTTGTTCGGTTTGCTCCAGAACTCCCGAATAGATTTGGGCGAACGGTTCACCCTGAACATCGCCTGTTCGGTCCGAACATCGCCCGTTCAGCCCGAACATCATCTGTTCGGCGAACACCCAAATTTGTAGGGCGCTTGGTGGGATGTTCGCCCGCCAAGCCCCCCACAATGCACCGTGCACTGCACAGCACATGCTAAGCCCTGATTGGGGAAAGCTTTGCCCAATCAGGGCACAGGAAATAGCTGATTGCTTAGGATTGGGGCTGGGAAGCTAGCTGCCGCGTCCTTAACAACAGTCATCAGCTGTCAATGAGCTTACCCACTGACAGCTGAATGAAAAAAAAACATTAACGGCAATTGGAAAAAGTGAAAAATCCATATCAGGCCCTTCCAGTCTGATCTAAGCCTAAAAGAGGCTATGTGTGACCTCGGGGCTGGCTGGGAGAGGTCCCCTTCACACTGTTCCCACCCACAGTAGATGTCTTCTCACAGATGGCAAGCCTTCTTGCATCCCAGATATAAGGAGATGCCTTCTGTGAAAACATTACAAGGGCTTTTTGTGAATGGATGAGAAGACAAAAAGTAGTAGGCGGCCATCGAGGTCTTGATGGCCGCCTACTACTTTTTGTCTTCTCATCCATTCACAAAAAGCCCTTGTAATGTACTTCAATGTACTGAAAATGAGATGAGGAAGTTAACCCCAGCAGGGCTGAAATTCAGAGCTGTGAAGAGGACCTTTCATCTCTGCAGGGAACACTTCTGCACTAAGGAGCAATCTGCGGGACATGTGATACACATTATTAGAGGTAAGTTATGTTAGTGAGCCTACAGTATATCCCCTCAAAATATATCAAGCTTTTAACAGCTTTTGGGAAAATTCAACCAATAGAACTCTATGATTTCACATCCTTTTGTGCATATGTTGTAAATGACAATACTAGGGAGCATTTGATGGTGCAAGCTGCACTTAATGTGCTTATATGCTTATACACTTATATACTCAGGCCCAAAAAATATAAAAAACCAAGGACATTCTTTGCTTATTTAGCACCCTACAAGGTAGGTGCTAGGTAAAGGATAGTGAGCCTTGTCTGCTTATCAGCAGGGCCATGATTTTCAGCTGGGCTGTCGTGTCTCTCAGGTGTGGCTGTTGAGACTGGGGAGTCTCCCCACTGTGCTCCATGAGAGGGTTCTCATTGGGCAGTGGGAAGCCAAGCCAATGGCACACTTAGGCCTGTATCTACCCCAGAAAGGCAGATTCTGCCACACAGCATTCTGGGAGTGGGTAGGAGTTTGAGGGGAGCACATGACGCAGTGTCTTTGGTGGGAAACAGAGTCCCAGGAGGGAGAGTATGGCTGTCTCTCCTCCTGTCAGAGGAATCGGGTGTCCCAGGTGGCTTGCCTGAGGGGACAGAGGGCTGAGCTGAGCTGCAGAGAGGATCCGGTGTGCCGAGGACCAGCGGAACTGAGAGGGATCAAGTTTCAGGAAAGCATTCCCACTACGTGAGTACTGCAAACTGCCCCTGGGGGTCTGCCTAGTGAGAGGGGACCACTCCGATGAAGGTCAGAAGGATTCAGGAGCTAGCTAGCCAGTGCAGGAGCAAGTGTAAAGGGGGTGCCAGTGTTGACCCTGAAGAATACAGGGGGTGCCAGTGTGTGGACCCTAAATCATAGAGGGCGTGCCTAGTGAGAGGACCCTGAAGTATAGAGGGGGTGCCAGCGGTTAGGCCCTGAAGTGTTAAAGTGTACAGCATGCAGTGTACAGTGTTGAGAGTTGCAGCAGCAGAAGCAGTATACAGAAGCTACCTCAGTCAGGAAGGACTGGAGGGAGCAGTGTTTGGGACTTTTGAGCTAACCAGAGCGCCAGAAGTCAGTTCTCAGTACAGTCCAGGACTTTTGAGCTAACCAGAGTGTCAGAAGTCAAGTTCAAGTACAGTGCAACAAGTCTGTGTTTTTCAAGCGCCAGCAAGCGTTGGTCGGCATCCAGCCAGCGTCAAGACAGCGCTGAAAGGCATTTTTCTCCAAAGTGTCCCATTTATACCTAGTTGAGACAGGGGAGTATCCCACTCATTCCCTTATCTCATCCCCAATATCAAATAAACAAAACAAACCAAAGATGCTGGATTGGTTCTTGACTCAAATCTTACACTTGAGTATTCAGCTTAAATGGGCTGAAGGTGTCACCGGTAACCATGGCAGACCCACATCAGGCCCAATGCCTGGAAATCCTGCTACACCTAGGAAAATACCCAGCATGTTAAAGTATAATTAAAGGCTAACATTTTTCAGCTTTGGATAGAGTGGAGATGGATTAGAACACCTGTCAGGTTTTTATTGCTGTCTGTGTCTCCTTTATGGAGATTCACACTCTCTTATCATCCTGGTGACTATTATCACCGAATTTAAAATTAAAATCCAAGTTTTGGGTTGTCACCAAAACAAGTATATGAGGGAAATCTTCCAATGGATACACAAGTTCTGGTGAACCTGGTGATTACCAGGGATTTCTTCTCACTTCCTGTTATGTCTATGGAACAGAAAGTGATGGAAATCTCCCCAATAGGACATAGATGGCAAAAAAAACCTGACAGGTGTTACAACCCTACCTTAGGCTTGGTTCACACCAGCCAGCACAACACAATGCAGCGTTTTACCATGTAGGCTATTGCAAGGGAGTGGGATTGGTGCAATGTGAATTTCAGCACATGGGAACTGCTTACTTTTTTTTTATAACCTTTACTTGAAATGTCTCAAAGTGACACTTTATTCATGTCACTCCACAGCAGCGTAGTGCTTTGCGCTACTGGGCAGTATTATAGGGTACCATCAAGTGTGCTGCAGAAAAATGCAAACATGTTGCATTTTTCCAAACTGTACCGCATCACACATTATGCCAACAATGTTATGTGAATGGGGCATATGGAAAATAATTGTTTTCTATGTGTACTAGCAATGACATGCATCTATCCAGTGAAGAAAACTGCAGGAATGAAAATCATATTATTCTTTATGATGTCCATTTACATCAATGCAGAGCAGCTGCAGATAGTTTTGGAAAATGTACAGGTATAGTTTGGTGCAGTTGTACCACATATTTGGCCCCACATAATTCGATGGAAACGCACCAAAGTGCGTGTAAAATGCATGCAAAATGCTCGTACATGTGTTTTTAGTGCATTTTTGGCAGTGTTTTGTTTATAAAATCCAGTCTCCTTCTCTTCCAACAAATGCATGAAGCATGATAAATATGTCAAAAACACGTCAAAAAGGCACTACAAAATCACACTGAAAATCAGATCATGATGCAGCTGTATTAATGTGAACCTAGGCTAAATACAGTAAAGGCAAAACTCCAGATCTGTAAATTTGTTGCAGGCCTGTTTTTAGGATACTAAAACCAATGGATTTGTTTGACAACCAGGTAACTTGTATCTTCAGAAGGGAAAAACAACTGTGGCAGTCTTTACTGTATATTGTTAATGCTCCGTTCACATCTTGGCATCCGGAATCGCAGGCAGAATTTGGGGTGCCATTGGTAGTGACTGGAATCACACGGGCATCCTGCGATTTATTGTGATTCCGGATTTCAGGCAGAATCGTGGTAATTCTGCCCCCACCTTGGGATGCCAAGATGTGAACGGAGCCTAAGAATTTTTTAGGAGTATTTTTAAGAGTATTTTAGAAATAAATAGCAAATTATAATTTGTTAGTGCCTTGTTGATATTTTCAGTAGAGCCAAAAACAGTTCAGCCTTCAATTTCTTCCAAACTTATCAAATGTGCATAGCAAAGTAGTAAGCACATGACTGGTGATGTCATTCTGTACTCAAAAAGGATTATATTTGTAAATCTCCTAATGATCTTAACAACCAAATCTGATTATTGCATTTATAACTTTTGCGTATATAAAGTTTTTTTCAAATATATAAAAGTGTTGACATAATTACTAGCCTCACCTTCAGCAGTAAACTGGAGTATTTTTTGGATTTATGATTAAAACATGCTGGTTAATGGGACCTCATTTAATTTGGAAGCTTCTTTTATATTTCATAGCAGTTGCTGAGACAATTACGTATATGCCGTTAAAGTGTATATGAAGGCAAAACTTTTACATTTTCAAAAGTGTAGGGAGGGTTAAATTCTCTGCCAGGTTTTACTTTTCAATAGAAAAAAGGTTTATTGGTTTTACAAAGGTGCATAAACTTACAGAAAAGCAATCCAATGTACATATTTCTGTAAAATGCAAGGAAGTATATCATCCAATCAAGTACAGATACCAGGGCACAGAAACCACACAATCACTCTCTGTATTAGTCAGATAGCATATAGTGGGATCTTGGGGTGCCAGCATTGTAAACTTGACAGCCATAGTACCAGATACAGCTATGCTTTATCATGGTTTATTGCAGCAGGTCATTAGCCCTGTGGAAGTCACATAGCTGTGCCTAGTCATTTTGTAAGTTTGAGCTTATTGTTAGTTCAGTGCGGATAAGGAATGTGGAAAAAGAGCAGAAAAATAATTTCACAAAAGCACAACAAGAAGACAATCCAAATGGTCCATATGTTGATGTTTGCAGAGCATCTGTTATGTTGTTATGCTGTTAGACCTTCCAAGCATTGTAAGTGGGCAAACTCAGCATTGGCAGGAGATGCCGGGATATGTGTGCCCATGCCAGTGGGTCAATGGGACCTTCGATTTAAAGTCCCATATGGAGAGGGCAATCCCACCACATACAGTCTGTAGCATGGTTCTCTATCACATCTCCAGTAAAGCCTTGATGCAGTTGGATAAATCCTTTGCATGTTAGTAAGACAGCTGCCGACACTATGTTAGCTTTATGAGTCAAGACAAATTTCTTTACCACGTTGTCTTCGGAAAACTCATGGACTAATTCCTTTTCCTATGTTGTAACATAAGAGGACACATGGGGAATAAGTGAGACAACAAGATGGTGTAAAGTTGTGAAACAATTTGTGTGGGTTTATCTTTCTGTAGATATACAACTTCAAATGGAGTTATATTTCTTTATAAGAGGACAGCTTGGAAAGGGATGTGACAGATTCTCAGATTTGTAAATACTGCATCCAGGAGGGTAAAGTGAAGATACTGTAAATGCACAAAGCAATTTCAGTTGAGCATTTTGAAGCACATTTTGTGTCAGGAAAAGTGACCTCTAAGACCAGATAAGAAACAAGGGGCAATTCAGGCCAACAGGCAACAGTGGTATCCCTAAGATAGGGATTAATGGGCCAACATGAGAATTCTTTAAACGTTTCACCATGGAGTCCCACATTTTAAGTAAATGAGGAGCACAGAATGGTAGTACAGATGAGTGTGGCTTGTGGAAAGGCAATCGCCAAAGCCCACAAGCCACAAGCCAACTTACAGGTTCCCTGCAGCAGCCAGCAGTAGAGGGGAGGGAGGAACCTGGCAGTGCTGTAAGGGATGAGGGGGGAATGGGAAAAGTACACAGGAGCCCTGGGGCAGCAGGAGGTGAATAGGAGAGGCAGCAGGGTGGCACATGGAGGAACAAATTCTCTCCATTTTCTTCCTGCAGGCGTTAAAAGGCCCTAGAGCATGAGGCCAGGTCAGAATTGTGACCCCCTGTACACACACCTCTAGAGTGGTAGTGCTGGGGGGATGAGATCAGTGGCAGTACTGGGGGGTTGGTAGGATGAGTGTCAGTGTTGGTGGGGGGATGGGATCAGTGGCAGCGCTTGGTGGGGATGGCATCGGTGGCAGCTGTGGTGGTGGGGATTGGGTTCAGTAGCAGTGCTGGGTGCAAAGATCAGTGACACTTACTTGCTGTTAGTGTCCACTTGGTTTTTCCTGCAATACTCGTTGTCTCTCAGCTCCCTCTGGTCCGCACGTCTCCACTGACACCTATTAGGAGATGGGGTCTCCTCACCCAGTGGCTGTGACCTCCTCCAGCTTCTCCCTATTTACTGTACTGGGTCTGCTGACTTTGTTTCTGCTCCCCAATACCATGCCCCATCATCTGCCTGCAGCTGCAAATTGAACCTGGAGACTATGAGGGTATTGCTCTCGCTTTGACATCCGCGGCGATACCTCACATGTGTGGTGTGATCACTGGTTAAATATTTGTGTGGGACCTACATGTGCATTTGCATTTGCAATTTTTGAAAATGTTAATATTTATTTTATTTAAATTTACTTTTTGTAACACTGTACCTTTATTTTCTTTTTTTTATCAACTTTATTGCTATCTCAAGGGATGAACAACATGATAGCATGGGCCATGATAGGTCCACTTTATGGAGAGATCTATTGGGTCTATTAGACCCCATATTTCTCCTCTGGCCTCCAAAGCATCTGATCAAACCAATATCAGTTTTTAACTGATGCTTTTACAGGCTAGTCACTGCTTGTTTACATGAGACCCAATCAAGAATTGACAAAATACTGGTCGCTTATGTTTTATGATCTCACAGAGAGGGAGAAACAACATCAGTTCCTCTCTCTGTGTTCAGTGCACCTGATGCCGCCAGTTGGAGCTGTCCCAGGCTCACCGATGAGATGGGAGAGCCCAGCAAAGACAGCGGTGGAAAAGGGGTGAACCCCATTCTGCTGCCTGTAAAAGTGATCTAGCCACTCTAGGCCTCATCCCAGTATAACCACTTCAATCCTAGGACATCATATTACGTCCTACGGCAGGAAGTGATTAATTAGCTAATGCAAACAATCCAGGACTTTAGCATAATAATATTCAGCAACTGAAAAGTCCCTTATTGTTTACAATAGCTAAAAAACTGTTTGGTGCCTGACAAGGATACGAGCATTGAGAGCAAACTGGCTGTTTTAGGATTACTTCATTTTAAGTGGGTGCTGCAGCCATTTTATATTGTACATTGGCTGTTATAGTAAGCATGTTTTAGAGCAGGGGTTGGTAACCCTATCTGAACAACATGGAAGAAATCAAATACCTAATTAAAAAAAATGCCATTCACTTTAATTCGCATTGCAGTTGTTAAGTAATGCAGAGTTCATAGGTCAGTACTCAGTAGTAAATAACACAGAGTTCATAGGTCTGAAGTATGTAACACAGAATGTAAGGGTCCAGGAGTAAGCAATGCAGAGTTCAGAGGTCAATAGTATGTAATGTAGAGTGCAGTGGTCAGGAGTAATGCAGAGTTCAGTAGTATGTAATGCAGAGTACATAGGTGCTAACCTGTGTCATGAGGTGAGTTTCTGACTAGAATATCCCATGTCAGCACAAGCCCAAGCATGGCCATACACAATATATCTTACCTTTTGATGTTTCTCAGGACAAGGTGTAATGGCTGACTGCAAGGTTTTTAAACAATGTTAGAGTGTCTGTCCCAAGCCTGTCCCCACTAACATACAATACAAGGAGCCCAGCCCCTACACCTTTAACCCTTTGTTAGTACAGTGTTCAAATATAGTCACAATTGATAATGAAGAGCTACCTGCACAGTACAGATAGGGTAATTATGGTAAACACGGCTGCCCTGCCCCCTCACAAACAAAGAGAACTACATAGCATTTTTCCTTGCTGGAGGGTCCAGAATAAAGTGTCTAAAAAAAGGTAACTTGCAATTTTTTAATATTTTACAAGTTATGCTATGTGAATGGGGACATGTAACAAATATAAAGTAGGTGTTATTTCCAATTTGGCAACAAACATGGAAGTACATTTTAAGTGTTTACCCTGTGGGAACATTCATTTTTTTCTTGAGCTACTGTGTTGTGTTTAATGTAGGTGAGTGACCACATTTTTGTTTTGTATGCACACCTTATGAGACTCTTGCTGTGTGTCTGATCCTTTCTACTTTGGCAAGTTAGTAAGCACTAAGCACATTAAGGTTTATTGTCTAGTATAGTTCTGTATTAAAAAGTAATTAGACGTTGTTTTTCATGTGCATAGTTTTATAATGAAGGAAAGTTACAAAGTTATTAACTATTGTTTTTTGAAGGTCTTTGGATATTATTATTATAACAAACCCATATCAAACCATAATTTTAGAATAGAATTAGAATGATTGCAAAGGCATATTTTTATTTAAAATATGAAAAGATGTTATACTTACCTGCTTTGTGCACTGGTATTGCACAGAAAGTCCCCCACCAGCATTCTTGGCTCCTCTTCCTCTATGTGCACCACCATAGCAACACGCTTAAGGCGCTTACTGTGGGGGCACACTCCCAAGCTGGTAGGTTAATTGACTCCTGTCTAAATTGTCCCTAGTATGTGTATATCTGAATGTGAGTTAGGGACCTTAGATTGTAAGCTCCTTGAGGGCAGAGACTAATGTAAATGTACAATATATGCGAGGGGTCTTCAAAAAGTTTCCGCACTTTTTTATATTTAATAGAGTTAAAAAAAGTGTGGAAACCTTTTGAAGAACCTTCCTATACAGTATGTAAAGCACTGCGTAAATAGACAGCACTATATAAGTACATGTAATAAATAAATACGGTAAATATTGGACATTGTGTTCTAAAGGAAGCTCTATCCAGGCATATTATGGTTGGTTGACGTATCTCGCAGGGTTACACAGCATTTCTCTATGGTAATGAAGACAGTGAGCTTTAATGTATCAGGCCCAACCAAAAGGCAGTTTGACGGTTACATACCTTGGTAAGGGACTGCTAAGCAGAAGACAATCTCTCATGCATTCGCTCTAAATCAGGATAACTCTGAAGATTAGGCAAAGTATCTCAGGAAGCAAAGAATAGACTGAGGAGCAGGGCAAGACCAACAACATTAGGTATGCTAAAGGAATAGTAGAATCTAAAAAAAAGCATTCTGGTCTTGGGTAGACTAGCAAAGCCCAAAGGCAAACTAGGTAAACAATAAGGGATCAAACAATTGTGCTTACTATGACATGCTTGTATTCCCGCGGTTTAATTTTTCCCTGTTGCTTCAACTGTTCAAAGGCCCCAGGTGGTGGTATAGTTTGTCCCAACCCTGTCATGTCACTTTAACCGCATAGTTTGGTCTGTTACATTTGTTCACATCTTTGATGCATAAATATTGCTTTCCAGACCGCTAGTGTACTATAGCAAACAGATTATACACTTTGCATGGTAAGTTTAAATGGCAATTTTCCCCAGAGCTCATAGAAAAAGATAAAGCTCTGCTGGCTTCCATTGTCCAATTATGTGCAAGCAAAAACTCTCTTTTTTATTTTCCTTGTGTGTGATTGGGTATTCTTTGCAAAGTAAAATTTCACCCCATTCATTCTAATCCAAATTAGAGAAGGACTCAAATCTAAGGCCCCTTTCACACTTGTGGACCGCTCAGATCTGCCTGTCAGTTTTTCAGGCGGATCTGATCAGATGCCCCATGCATCTCTATGGGGCATCGGATGTGATCCGATCCTGTCCATCATACCCGTCTGGTGGATCGGATTGGATGAGAACGGACAGGTAGTCCGTTCTCATCCGATTCCCCCATAGAGGAGAGCGGGGATCTAATACCTCTGTCTCCGCACACAGAGTGGAGACGAAGCTGTCATCTGCCTGCTCAGCGGGGTATCAGCGGATCGATCCCCCCCCCCCCCCCGTTTAGCAGCACGGCTCCGTCGACAGAACGGAGCCATGTGAAAGGGGCCTTAAAGCTGTGCCTAAAAAAATCAAGCAAAAAGGGAAAGGACTAGATACAGGTGTTGCCTGTGGTCTTCCTATAACTGATCTTTTCCTTAGTACTGACCAGTCATGCCTTATTCCTTGCTGGGTCTTTGTGCAGAGGTGAACATCTTACTTGAGGAGCAGTATTTTTCTTTATCTGAGCTACTCCTATGATGACTGATGATTTGATGATCGGTAAGAAATATATTGAAGAAGCAGTGTGATGGGTATATAAACCAAATAATGGATAAAGCAGAAGCAGAGAGTTCCTTGCACTGCGGGTCCACGGGTACAGCTTTCTCTCCATCAAGGAGAACAGTGAGCGGCAGAGTAGTGACATCTCCAATTCTCTTTCCAAACCTGGAAGACAAGTTGTCAGAAATACAGTGCCTTAGATGATTTCCTGCTGCAAACTTACAAATAAGAGGTTTAAGGTACATTAATTGATGTTTTTTTTTATTATAACTGTCTGGAAGTGAACGCAAAATGTCTTCCATATAGCAAATCTTTGCCATTTTTACTGGTTGTGAAATGGTGGAACTGTGAATTGTTTGTAATTGATTGTTTGCAATTGATTGTAAGGTACACGCTTTTTAAAATCAATAATATATTTTCATTTTAAGCAGAAATTCATCCAAGCTGAGTAACCTACTAGAAATGAGGTAGACTGTAATAATCCAAATTCCCAGACTCATAAAACGATTCCATTGTTTGGAATTTTTCAAAACCACGTAATAATAGAAGAAATAAGGATTGAATTACTTGCTAATGAGTTTCTTAATGTGATTATGTAAATCTCTGCCCTGGATAAAAAAAAAAGTATGCATACAGTATAAAGAAGAGATGTAGAATGTTATTAGAATCGTATTAAATATACAGCATTATCTAATAACTACTGTATGTAAGATTACATTATTGTGCATCACTGCAAATCTTTGTTACCTGGCTACCTCTTGCTCCATTTATAACTTTATTTTAAAGTGACCCCCATCTCTTATAATGCAAATCACTGGGAGGTAACCTGTATTGGGAGCACTTGAAGAAACCCTGCCTGCTGCAGTGATTTTACCCTATTAAGGAAATAACAGTGTGGCAATCCTGCTGCAAAAATCAACACTTTCAGGGATATCAGCAAGAGAGCTCTCTGGGCTGCCAGCTGCATATCTCCCCCTCACCAAACCCACCCCTACATTGATTACTACCACAATTGTAGCATTAAATTTTACAATAGTATCAATCACTCTATAATCCTGTGGTAGGCTCATTCTGCTATTAACCGATATGCAATTATGTTTAGTCTGCGATCAGTTTAATATTAATATTAGCAAATGATGATGCTGTAAGCAGAAAAAAGGAAGGTATGGGCTTGCCTCTCTCCTGCTCTTGCAGAAATAAGTGTACTCATAGGTGTGCGCAGGGGGTGTGCCAGGTGTGTTTGTTGTATGGTGCCGATTACCCCTATTGCTCAGGCTTCCCCCTATGTTGCCCCCGTAAAGTGCTGCTAGTTTCCCTCCTCTCATCTTCTGTTTTATCTGGTGTTGCGGGGGAAGACTAGAGAGCGGGGAAAGCTTGTATAACAGTGTAAATTTGCTGTCCCCTCAAAATAACTCAACACAACCATTAATGTCTAAACCGCTGGCAGCAAAAGTGTGTACACCCCTAAAAGAAAAAGGTCCAATTGGGGCCCAATTAGCCATTTTCCCTGCCCGGTGTCATGTGACTCGTTAGTGTTACAAAGTCTCAGGTGTGAATAGAGAGGAGGTGTGTTAAATTTGGTGTTATCACTCTCTCTCTCTCTTACTGGTCACTGAAAGTTCAACATGGCACCTTATGGCAAAGAACTCTCTGAGGATCTGGAAAAAAGAATTGTTGCTCCACATAAAGATGGCATAGACTATAATAAGATTGCCAAGACCCTGAAACTGAGCTGCAGCACAGTGGCCAAGACCATACAGCCGTTTAACAGGACGGGTTCCACTCAGAACAGGCCTCGCCATGGTCGACCAAAGAAGTGGAGTACACCTGCTCAGCATCATATCCAGAGGTTGTTTTTGGGAAATAGATGTATGAGTGCTGCCAGCATTGCTGCAGAGGTTTAAGGGGTGGGGGGGGTGAGCCTGTCATACGCCACAGACTGCATCAAATTGGTCTACATGGCTGTCGTCCCAGAGCGAAGCCTCTTCGAAAGATGATGCACAAGGAAGCCTGCAGTTTGCTGAAGACAAGCAGACTAAGAACATGGATTACTGGAATCATGTCCTGTGGTCTGATGAGACCAAGATAAACTTATTTGGTTCAGATGGTGTCAAGCGTGTGTGGCGGCAACCAGGTGAGGAGTACAAAGACAAGTGTGTCTTGCCTACAGTCAAACATGGTGGTGGAGTGTCATGGTCTGGGGCTGCATGAGTGCTGTTGGCACTGGGGAGCTACAGTTCATTAAGGGAACCATGAATGCCAGCATGTACTGTGACATACTGAAGCAGAGCATTATCCCCTCCCTTCGGAGACTGGGCCGCAGGGCAGTATTCCAACATGATAACGACCCTAAACACACCTCCAAGCGGACCACTGCCTTGCTAAAGAAGCTGAGGGTAAAGGTGATGGACTGGCCAAGCATGTCTCCAGTATATGTATGTCTCCAGACCTAAACCCTATTGAGAATCTGTGGGGCATCCTCAAATGGAAGGTGGAGGAGTGCAAGGCCTCTAACATCCACCAGCTCTGTGATGTTGTCATGGAGGAGTGGATGAGGACTCCAGTGGCAACCTTTGAAGCTCTGGGGAATCCAATGCCCAAGAGGGTTAAGACAGTGCTTGAAAATATTGGTGGCCACACAAAATATTGACACTTTGGACCCATTTTTTCCTTAGGGGTGTACTTACTTTTGTTGCCAATGGTTTAGACATTAATGGCTGTGAGTTATTTTGAGGGGACAGCAAATGTACACTGTTATACAAGCTGTACACTCACTACTTTACATTGTAGCAAAGTATAATTTCTTCAGTGTTGTCACACAAAAAGATATAATAAAATATTTACAAAAATGTGAGGGTGTACTTACTTTTGTGAGATACTGTATGAGTGTTCTTATAAGCTTTCCAGATGATGAATACACATGGCAAATGTCACTTTAAACTTATATTTGAATGCTGGCAACTTTGTAGTAGAAGTTTTTATATAAGGCAGTTGTATAGTTATTAAACTGGATGTACAGGCAGAAGGTTTTATTTATCTGAATGCATTCTATGCATTCAGATAAAAAAAAAAAAAACTTCTGTGTGCAGCAACCTCCCTCAGCCCCTTAACACTTACCTGGCCATATCTAAATCCAGCGATGTTGCAGCAGTATCCCTGCTGCCCTGGACCCCCCTCCTCATTGGCTGAGACCGCAGTGTGGCGCCATTGGCTCCTGGTGCTGTCAATCAAAGTCAGTCAGCCAATAAGAAGAGAAAGAGGGCGGGGCTGGGTCATGACTCCGTATCTAAATGGACACACGGAGCTGTGATTTGGCATGGGTGCCCCCATAGCAAGCTGCTTGCTGTGGGGGCACGCAACAGGAGGGAGAAGACAGGAGCAGGGAAGAGGGATCAGAGAAGAGGAGGATCCAGGTTGCTCTGTGCAAAACCATTACACAGGGCAGGTGAGTATAACATGTTTTCTATTTTTAACTAAAAAAAAAAACAAGACTTTTCAATCACTTTAAGGCCCCATGCACACAGGGCGTTTTTGCAGCTGTTGTTAGGAGCGTCATTTTTTTTTTGCAGCTTAAAAACGCCCCCCCCCCCATGTTATTCTATGGCCTCAGGCACACACAGGCTCACACAGGCACACACAGGAGCTCCAAGTGGCATAGGCATTTTTAACCACTTCCCGCCCCCACCCTATAGGCGATTGATGGCAGGAAGGTGGTTGCGTTATCCTGACCGGACGTCATATGACGGCGGCGATCGGTGATGACGGCGGCGATCGGACGTCATATGACGTAGGCTCTTTACCATGTGACAGCTGTGTCCAATCACAGCTGGTCACATAGTACACAGGAAGAGCCGTTGATCGGCTTTCCTTAGTTTGTGCCTGACAGGCACGTAGAGGAGAGCCGATCTGTGGCTCTCCTGATGGGGGGGGGGGCTGTGCTGGTAATCAGAGCATTGATTACCAGTGCAGACCCTTGGGGGTTACCACTAGAGTCACCAGGGATTGCACACCCATGGCCACCAGGGATGCCCACCCATGGCCACCAGGGATGCCCACCCATGCCACCAGGGATGCTAATCAGTGCTCAGGGAGCCTGTCAGTGCTGCCCTTAATCAGTGCTGCTCATCATTGCCATCTATCATTGCCCCCCACCAATGCCCATCATTGCCATCTATCAGTGCCACCCACCAGTGACCATCATGGCCCATTAGTGCCACCTATCAGTGCCTATCAGTGCCCACCAGTGCTACCTATCAGTGCCTATCAGTGCCCATCAGTGCTGCCTATTAGTGCCCATCAGTTCCACCTATCATTGCCCATCAGTGCCCATCAGTGCCGCCTAACAGTGCCCATCAGTGCCGCCTATCAGTGCCCATCAATGAGTATTGATTACCAGTGCAGACCCTTTGGGGGGGTGCCACTAGAACCACCAGGGATGCCCACCCATGACCCCAGGGATGCCCACCATGGCCACCAGGGATGGCAATCAGGGCTCAGGGAGCCCACCAGTGCCCTCCCCACCAGTGCTGCCCACCAGTGCCCATCATTGCCATCTATCAATGCCGCCTACCAGTGCCCATTATTGCCCATCAGTGCCGCCTATCAGTGCCCATTAGTGCCGCCCACCAGTGCCCATCAGTGCTACCTATCAGTGCCCATCAGTGCCACCTATTAGTGCCCATCAGTGCCACCTATCAGTGCCCATCAATGCCACCTATCAGTGCCCAGAAGTGCTGCCTATCAGTGCCCACCAATGCTGCATATCAGTGCCGAATATTAGTGCCACCCCATCAGTGCCACCCCATCAGTACCCCCTCATCAGTGCCTGTCAGTACGGCCTCATCAGTGCTCATCAGTGCAGGAAAAAACTTATCTATTTACAAAATTTTATAACATAAACAAAAAAAACTTGTTTTTTTTTCAAACTTTTTTTATTTGTTTAGCAAAAAAGAAAAAACCTTGTTGTGATCAAATACCACCAAAAGAAAGCTCTATTTGTGAGAAAAAATGACATAAATTAGGTTTAGGTACAGTGTTGCATGACCACGCAATTGTCATTCAAAATGCAACAGCGCTAAAAGCTAAAAATTTGCCTGGGCAAGAAGGGGGTGAAAGTGCCCGGTATTGAAGTGGTTAAGCTGCAAAAAAACCCCAGGGCCAGTGCATTCAGGAGCAGCAGCGATTAAGCTATAAAAACGCCCGACGCTGCTAAATGCGCCTAAACGCGGCTTAACGCTGTATATCGGCTTTTAGTCAGGCGTTTTTTAAAATGTGAAAAATGAAAAATGTGTTTGGTCACAAATAGAAGAGGGTTGTGTTTATTTAAAAACCCTGCTAAGCGCCAACGCGCCTAAACGCGCATTGACGCCAATGCGAAATGCTGCTAAAGGCGCGTTTTTGACGCCGCTTTTTCCTGGCGTCAGAAATAGCTTTGCAGCTCATTTTTTCTGACGCCCTGTGTGCATGGGGCCTAAGGCATAATACCATCATATTATAAAAAAAAAAAATTAAAAACTGGGTGTTGAAGAGAAAACTGAGTTGCTATTATCCTATGCAGAATCCTGCACTGCAGTCCTAGATATCTTAAATTGTGATTTTCTATTTAATTAAAATTATTTTCTATTTCTTTTTCTTTTAAAATCTTATTGAAAAGTCAACTTTATACAAAGAGAAGCATTAAAGATTCCCATGAAAGAAGGATATACAAAGAAAATAATGTACAACAAGGTTATGAAACCATTGATGTAACTACAGGTGAAAAGTGAAAAAATTAGATATACATCAAAATCTTCAATTATGGTATGAAAGAGCAAGTCATGCCAATATTACAGGTGAAAAAAAATTGAAAATTAAATTCCCAATGTCATCAAACCAATAAAGAGGCTTTAGGAAGATAGCATTCCATTGACAAATAACTAAAAATTCAAAGATTTACAAAAATAGGTCTCCACCGTCGTACCAGAAATCCCATTGTTAATGAAAGAAGGGCATTGTATGGTGTAGTGTATGGTAAATACATTCCATAAGCATAATTGAGTCTAATCTACTTCTGATAAGTATAGATGGGACCTCTGTGGACGTCTATTGAAAGGCAAAAGCCCATTGAGTAGCTACACAGGCTTTGTGTTAACCTTTGAGAGGTATGAGAGGCCTCATGTATGGGTGTAAAATGTTAGAAATTAGCCATAGTCAATTTAGGTGAGTAATCTACTAACTTAGAAGACAACTTTTCGACTTTGTGTCAGAGTGATACTACTTTGCTGCAAGCCCAGAATATGTGTACAAAATTGCCTTGAAGCAATTAGGGAAAACAGTTGGATAGATAGCATGAAGCTTGGTTGGAAACATAGAAACATAGAAACATAGAATGTGTCGGCAGATAAGAACCATTCTAGTCTGCCCAATATATCTGAATCCTATGAATAGTCCCTGGCCCTATCTTATATGAAGGATAGCCTTATGCCTATCCCATGCATGCTTAAACTCCTTCACTGTATTTGCAGCTACCACTTCTGCAGGAAGGTTATTCCATGCATCCACTACTCTCTCAGTAAAGTAATACTTCCTCATATTACTTTTAAACCTTTGCCCCTCTAATTTAAAACTGTGTCCTCTTGTGGTAGTTTTTCTTCTTTTAAATATGCTCTCCTCCTTTACCGAGTTGATTCCCTTTATGTATTTAAAAGTTTCTATCATATCCCCTCTGTCTCTTCTATTGGAGTCCAATACCATCTAGTGAATTACTTTCTGGCTGTGTCTCTGTTTTTTGTCTATTTCTTAAATTTTTGGCAAAACTTTTTCATTTTGGATACAGTAAGGGAGGGTTTTTCTGCCATCTGTGTCACATTGGGGAGATTTACCCTCACTTCCTGTCTCATAGCCAAAACAGGAAATGGAAGGAAATCTTTGAAAATTAGGGAATACATTGGAAGTCTTCCCTTCTGTTACTTTTCTGAGGACAACCCAAAATGTGGTATTTTCTTTTGCTTTTACTTTTAGTGATAATAGTAAAAATGACAAATAGAGTGGCTAAATCACCCTAACGGGGGCACGGACAGCAATAAAACCTGACAGGTGTTCTAATCCCTCTCCCCTGTATCCAACAGTAAAAAAAAAGTGTTGCTTTTCGTTATACTTTAATGTACACTTACCGGACACCTTATTAGGTATATCTGTTCAATTGTTTGGTAACACTAATTGCTAATCAGCCCATCACATGGCGGCATCTAGACGTGGTGAAGATGACTTGCTGAAGTTTAAAGTGAGCATCAGAATGGGGGATGAAAGGGGATTTAAGTGACTTTGAACATAGCATGGTGGTTTGTGCCATATGGGCATGTCTGAGTATTTCCAAAACTGCTGATCTACTGGGATTTTCACACATAACCATCTCTAGGGTTTACAGATAATGGTCTGAAAAAGAGAAAATATCCAGTGAGTGGCCATAGTGTGGAGGAAAATGCCTTGTTGATGTCAGAGGAGAATGGGCAGGCTGGTTCGAAATGATAGAAAGGCAACAGTAACTCAAATAACCACTCGTTACAACCAAGGTATGCAGAATACCATTTCCAAATGCACAACACAGAAGCAGATGGGCTACAGCAGCAGAAGACCACACTGGAAGCCACTCCTGTCAGCTAGGAACAGGAAAATGAGGCTACGGTTCGCACAGGCTCACCATAATTAGAAAATAGAAAATTAGAAAAAAATTGCTTTGTCTGATAAGTCTCGATTTTAGCTGCGACATTCAGATGGTAGGGTCAGAATTTGGCAAAAAAGGGTGCATCCATTCTGCCTTCTATCAACGGTTTATGCTGGTGGCCAGGGCCATCTTAATGAATGGGCACGCTGGGCAGTTGCCCCGGGGCCCCACTTGCCGGGGGTGGCCCCACCTGCCCAGGGACCCAGCCCCAGCCAAGCATTAGTCCCGATTCCCGTCTGCATCCCACCACCAAACTTAGCAGGTGGCAAGCGCCTGTCAGCCCTGAGCTGCTGTCAGGCCACTTGGGCCATGGAGGGGGAGCCCACAACTGCAGGAATGCCTGTACACCTCCACGGGAAAAGGAACATACAGGAGAGTCGAGTCTGACTCCCGTCCGTGTGTGCGTTCACTGTACCCAGTCGTCAAACTTGGAAGCGGTCATTAGCCTGGCACTGCTGTACCAATAAATATCGCCTTATCAATAATTAGCATTTTTATTGTCATGGGTGATTGTGTAGGCGGGGTCCAGTGCTCTGCATTGCCCGGGGCCCTTTAATGCTCTTAAGATGGCACTGCTGGTGGCGGTGGTGTAATGGTGTGGAAGATATTTTCTTGGCACACTTTGGGCCCCTTAGTACTGATTGAGTATTGTTTAAATGCCATGGCCTACCTGAGTATTGTTGCTGACCATGTCCATCCCTTTATGACTTCAGTGTACCCATGTTCTGATGGCTCCTTCCAGTAGGATAATGCACCATGTCACAAAGCTCAAATCATCTCACTACTGGTGTCTTGAACATGACAATGAGTTCACTGTACTCCAATGGCCTTCACAATCACCAGATCTCATCCAATAGAGCACCTTTGGGATCTGGTGGAACAGGAGATTCGCATGATGGATGTGCAGCTGACAAATCTGCAGCAACTGCATAATGTTATCATGTCAATATGGACCAAAATCTCTGAGGAATGTTTCCAACACCTTGTTGAATCTATGCCGAGAAGAATGAAGGCAGTTCTGAAAACAAAAGGGGGTCCAACCCAGTACTAGCAAGGTGTACCTAATAAAGTGGCTGTGAGTGTATAATCCTATATAGGGTATACCATCTTATAATCAAGCATCGGAATTACCTTGCAATTAAATAATAATAACCATTATTAAGACAATGTAGAATGGCACCAGTTAAAGTAGTCATTAGCTGGACTGGACAAAGCAATAAAAATCAAAATGATGCCTTAAATCACTATTGGGAAATCAAAACACATTCCTTTATTCATCCAGTAACACACAATATTTTGGGAAATGCAGACAGTTTGCAAACCATTTGGATTTTGCCCAGATTCATTTTAGCTGCATGCCTGTGGTTAAAAGGAGCATATTGCTTCCCATATTCTCACACATAGCATTTTGTGGTTCTTGTTTGTCCATTTACAAATAGAAAATATCTTAAAGCACATATTTAAAACATATGATACGGGGTCAAAACCATATATTCAAAAATATATTCCCTCACGCATCTTATATTACATTTTCCCTTTTTCCCTATATCAGGTCCTAAAGATTAAAATGATTTAACATTGATATACTCAGTAATGCTTTTTATAATAATAGAAATAATAATTCTGTGTCCTAGCATGGTGTTAATACCAACTGAGATAATTCCAAGTATTTTATATCCTATGCATGTAGCAGGTTTATGAATCTTCACCTCTCAAAATAAACGCAGATATTATCTTAAAGTAGATGTATACCCTAACTGGATAACAATTAGTTTGCTGATGAACTGTGCATAAACTTCCGCCATGCATGGGCGTCCACAGAACATTTTCAGGGGGGGCATCATTTTAAGGTCAGCCATGCTCCGCCCCTTTTCGGCAATGCCATGAAGGCAATATCGGTCACTGCGACACATGAGTATTTATTTTTAAAGGGGAAACAGCAGAATTTTATTTCTAAAGCATTTGTTAGCCTAAAAAAAATATATATATTGACGCTGTCCCTTAAATCATGTTATACAACATAGTGCTTGTGCTGTGTAATTGGGCACCTTCAATCATCTAAAATTCCTGGCTGTTCCTGCCTGTTTATGTCCTCCCCTCTGTAAACTGACCACAGTATACCATGGGTGCTGAGCCCTGACACTGTGGTCAGGCTATGTGCCTCCGTCATCCGCAGCCCTCCTACCCTCCTCTGTCCTCTCTCCCCCCTCTCTCCCTTCCTGTCTGCTCCTGTGTCAGTGCCCGCCCCTCCCCTCTGCTGTAGTTTCATTTAAAGTTTCATATCCTATTTACAGTCTGTTTAATAATCCTGTGTGCCCCTGTGTCTGTGTGTTGTAAAAATAAGCCATTCTTTACCAGTTTTTAGAGCGCCGATCGCCGCTCACATGACCCGCCACCTCTCTCCTCCTCTCGGCCTCTCCTCCTCCTACCCTCCTGACTGACATCAGTGGGGAATCCTCTGCCCCACCCACTGCAGGCAGCTGTCAGACAGGGAGAGGAGAGAGCCGGCGGGTCACGTGAGCAGCGATCGGCACTCTGAAAACTAGTAAAGAACGGCTTATTTTTTTAAAGCACATACACAGACACAGGGGCACGAGCACACAGGATTAATAAACAGACCAGACAGGATGTTATAAAGTGGCTTAACAACCACTTTAAAGTGGAAGTTGAGATTCCAGAGGGGGGCACTTGCCCCCCCCCCTTGTCCCCCCTTGCGGACGCCCATGCCGCCATGTTTTTCTTTCATAAAATATTGTCTTATCAGTATTTCTGATTAGGGATGAGTGAATCAGCCTGGCTTTAATTCATTAGGGTTCATTGAATCCTGCTTGAAATCCATGAAACTTGAACTTAACAGCCAACCTTTTTTGAATACTATGGGCGGCATATCTTGAAATAAAATTTAGATAATTTTCAAGACTATTTGACAAGCTATTGTCAAAAAAACCTAATATGGAGCTGGGTACTGTCATTGGGGGCATTTAAAGGATAAGTTCACCTTTGGAACATGTAACATGTTGCAGCATCTTCAGCCTGAATAAATGCCTACACGTACCATCATCCATTGCGACTGACAGCTTGTAGTTCTCAATGAACTACGAGACTGCTGGTGAGTTCTCTCATAGTCCATTGATCTTCCTGCTCGCAGGTAACTAACTGCCTGCCCGTATGAGGTACGAGCAGACAGTTATGCTGGGAGTCGGCAAGAGCCTGAGATTGCTGATCTGTTAATGGTGGGTGCAATGTTCCTCAGCCTCCTTAGAAAAAAATAATAAAAAATGCCAATAAATGCCCTGCAAAAATGTTAATTTATTATGGTGAGCTTATCCTTTAACAAAATAAAAGTTAAAAAAAAAATCTGTACAAAGGGTCCTTTTAACGTGACTTCAAGGGCAGCATGTAAAAAACAACAATAATTTAAATTACATGCTTGGGAGATACCTTTAATTTGTATGTACAGAACAGAATGATTTTCACCAACTATATCGTTGGCAAAATATTCTGGCATCACATTTTTTTTAATACGATTTTTAACTTTTAGATTTAGTGTGTTTTAAATAGAGTGGCATTATTTGATTAATTTCAACTGTTAGGTAGTTTTGCACTGATTTTTTTATTTTTTTTTTCAAGCTGTAGTAGGCTGAAACTGACCAGTGAAAATAGAAACCACAACAGATATAGAAGCTACAGAAAAAAAAAGTTAACTTTGTGAAAATTAGTTGTTGACACAACATTTTACCAGTTACATTTGTGAGCTTCTTTTTTACAGTACCATGCTGCATTGTCTTAAAAGTTTAATAAAATATCAAAAGTACACCAAAACACTTTAAAATCACATTCTGACATTCATTAAACCCCCTCCCATCCTTGTTTTTTCAGTTATTCAAAATATAGATGTTAAGTATGTGTTTTGTAAAAATTGGCTAGGACAGCATGCAAGCACTTAAATAGGAAGTAAATACGAAGGTACTTAGTAAAGTTGAAATAGGACACACGTTTATCTAGATCAGCTTTTCTCAACCTTTTCAACACAGAGGAACCCTTGAAATTATTTTCTCGTATCGAGGAACCCCTGCTAAAAATTAAAACTCTACTACAACTCATGACAAATTAGTGTGGCAGTCAGTGGGAAGAATGCTCCTTACTCTTGTCATCATTGGGAAGAATTACCCCCTTACAGATAGCTAAAAGGAACAATGGTGTCATTGGAAACTTACCTGAGAGGCAGAAATTGCCCATTGCTCAAGGAACCCCTAGCAACCTCAGGAGGAACCCTAGAGTTCCACAGAACCCTGGTTGAGAAACCCTGATCTAGATTAAACAATATAAAAATAAATAATAGAAAAACTCCATCTAAAGGATCCTATACCCACTGCTGATCCAGGGAATGACAAAAAAAAAACTCTATGAAGTACAGTTCTCATAATTCTACAATAGCACTATATGAACCACTTATGTTTTTATATATGGTGATCATATCCCACCTTAATCACCTCTTTTGAAAGGAAAATACATTCAGTTCAGTTAATTTTTCCTCATAGCTGAGGTAAATAGAAAGAGATAAGGCAGGTTTTATCCTTCATTAAAAATTAGAGTGTATTATCTGAGTGAAGATATCCACAAATTGTGTTCAATGGCTGGAAAGCATGTAGACATCTTGTTAGTCAAAATGTAAGAGGGAGAGATAAGGCAGGTTTTACCTTGAAATAGAGATGAAAGTGTATTATTTCAGAGAGACAGCAGCCACAAATGTTGTAAAATGGCTGGAGAGTATGTAAGGAGACGGGTTAGGCCGCACTATAACAGGGGAAATAAGAAAGGTTTTATCTTGAAATAAATATTAGAGTGTATTATTTGAAAGACATTAGCCAAAATATTGTTCAGTGGCTGCAGAGAATATAAACAGCTTGGCTAGGCCACCATATAAAAGGGAGAGGTGATGCAGTATTTATATTGAAATTATCATTAGTGTAATTTTTAAGAGACATGAGCCAAAAATATTGTACAGTTGCTGGAGAGCATGTACACAGCTTGGTAAGGACAAATTTCATGAGGGAGAGATGAGACAGGTATTATATTGAAATAAACATTAGAGTGTATTATCCGAAAGTCAATATCTACAAATATTGTACAGTCGTTGGACTGTATGTAGGTAGTTTGGTTAAGCTGCAATACAGAAAGTATTATAGTGTATTATTTTGAATAAACTGTCATTGTTGGGTGGATTTTTTCATCTTCATGGAGCTGGGGGCCTTAAAGTGCACTTAATCCCAAGAGTAAAAACAAAATATATTGAACCTTATCATTCCTTAGATTTGATGTCTGCATTAGCTTTCTTTCTTTAGGCTATTTTCCTTTGTTTGTAACTAATGATCCTGCCAGTAACACACATCCTGTTCCAGAGTGACAATGCTCATTCATAATCCCGTATCTATGGATGAGAAGCATTGGACAGAAAATATGTTAGGACTAAACAACTCCTCTGTCTGTTCTTATCTCCATAACATAGGGGGAAGTGTTTTGTAGTCCACTGTCTTACTTTACTTAAATACAAATTCTTTACATTGCACCCAGACTGTGTGAAATATTGCCCCCCGCACTGCGCTGCACCCTCCTGCATGCAAGGTGACTGGTCTTGTATCCACCCCCCTCTTGTAGTTTTCTGCAGGCAGCCTGTAATAGGAGGGCCTGCTGACTAATATTGATTATGGCTCCCTTTTGCATAAACAGCCCTGACCCATTGAGACATGGACACCAAAGTAACATCCACGTGAATTGCAGGACCCAAGGTTTCCCAGCAAAACATTGCCCAAAGCATCACACTGCCTCTGCCAGCTTGCCTTACCGCATCCTGGTGCCATCCATATGATGTAAAATAAAACGTGATTCATAAGACCAAGCCACCTTTACTCCATTGCTCCGTAGTCCAGTTCTGATGTTCATGTTACCATTGTAGAAGCTTTTAGGTGTGGGCACAGGTCACCATGGGCTTCACAACCCCATACACAACAAACTGCAATGCCAATTTTTTTCTGCTTTCACCACATCAACTTCATGGACAACATGTTCACTTGCTGCCTAAGATCCCACTAATTTTTAGATGCCATTGTAGTGAGATATTTACCTGTTAATGGTCATAGTGGCATGGTTGATCAGTATATATATACTGCTCAAAAAAATTAAAGAAATGCTTTTAAACTAGAGTATAACATCAAGTCAAGTCAACTCCTGGGATATTGATCTGGTCAGTTAAGTAGCAAAGGGGGTTGTTAATTTGTTTCAGCTGCTTTGGTGTTAATGAAACTAACAGGTGCACTAGATGGGCAACTGTGAGTTGACCTACAAAACAGGAACAGTTTTACAGGTGGAGGTCACTAACAATTTTTTTGCCTACTCAACTTTTCTAATTGTTTTTCACTAGTTTTGCATTTGGCTAGGGTCAGTGTCACTACTGGTAGCATGGGGTGATTCCTTGACCCCATAGAGGTTGCACAGGCAGTCCAACTCCTCCAGGATGGCGCATCAATAAGTGCCATTGCCAGAAGGTTTGCTGTGTCTCCCAGCACAGTCCCAAGAGCATGGAGGAGATTCCAGATTCCAATTACTCTACGAGAGCTGGACAGGGCCGTAGAAGGTCCTTAACCCATCAGCAGGATCAGTAAGTGCTCCAATATGCAAGGAGGAACAGGATGAGCACTGTCAGAGCCCTACAAAATTTCCTCCAGCAGGCCACTGGTGTGAATGTCTCAAGAACCATCAGAAACAGACTTCATGAGGGTGGCCTGAGGGCCCGACGTCCTCTAGTGGGCCCTGTGCTCTCTGTCCAGCACTGTGGAGCTCAATTGGCCGTTGCCATTGAACACCAGAATTGGCAGGTCCACCACTGGCGCCCTGTGCTTTTCACAGATGAGAGCAGGTTCACCCTGAGCACATGTGACAGATGTGAAAGGGCCTGGAGAAGCCATGTAAAATGTTATGCTGCCTGTAATATCATTCAGCATGACCAGTTTGGTGGTGGGTCAGTGATAGTCTGGGGAGGCATATCCATGGAGGAATGCACAGACCTCTACAGGCTAGACAACAGCACCCTGACTGCCATTAGTTATCAGGATGGAATCCTTGGACCCATTGTCAGACCCTACGCTGGTGTAGTGGGTCCTGGGTTCCTCCTGGTGCACGACAATGCCCGGCCTCATGTGGCAAGAGTATGCAGCCAGTTCCTGGATGATGAAGGAATTTATACCATTGAATGGCCCCTATGTTCACCTGACCTAAATCCTATAGAACACCTCAGGGGACATTATGTTTCGGTCCATCCGATGCCTCCAGTTTGCACCTCAGTCTGTTCAGGAGCTCAGTGATGCCCTGGTCTAGTTCTGGTAGGAAATACCCCAGGACGCCATCCGTCATCTCATTAGGAGCATGCCCCAACATTTTCAGGCATGCATACAAGCAGATGGGGCCATACAGATTATTGAGCACCATTTTGATTTGCTGCAATGAAATTTCAGCTAAATGGACTAGCCTGTTGCATCATTTTTTAACTTTGATTTTTGAGCTTTGAATTCAGCCATCTTTAGGTTGATCATTTTCTTTTCCATCAAACCATGTGGCATTCTTTCATTCCTAACACATTACCCAGTCCATATCAGTATAGATATCCAGCATGAGATTTTTCCTCATTTAGATCTGATGTGTTTTCAAAGCGTTCCTTTGATTTTTTTGAGCAGTGTATATATATATATTCCGTATATATTCCTTAACCACTTTAAGACTGGAAGGATTTGCCCCTTTCCTGAACAGGCCCTATTTTGCGATTCGGCACTGCGTTACTTTAACGAACAAATGCGCGGTCGTGCAACGCTGTACCCAGATTAAATTGATGTCCTTTTTTCCCACAAATAGAGCTTTCTTTTGGTGGTATTTGATCACCTGTGCGATTTTTATTTTTTGCTCTATAAACAAAGAAAGAATGACAATTGAAAAAAAAAAATATATATATTTTGCAAATTCTGCTATATGACATTCTCAAAAAAAAAAAAAATTAAAAATCAAAATTTTTTAACATTTTAGGCCAATTTGGTTTCTGCTACATATTTTTGGTAAAAAAAAATTGTAATAAGCGTATTTTGATTGGTTTGCACAAAAGGTATTGCTTCTACTAACTACGGGAAAGATTTTATGTCATTTTTATTGTTTTGTTTTTTTACTAGTAATGGTGGGACTGCGACAGACAGATCGGACCCCTAACTGACATTTTTGACACTTTTTGGGGGAACAATGACATTACTACAGTAATCAGTGCTAAAAATATGCACTGTTACTTTAATAATACAACTGGCAAGGAAGGGGTTAACCCTATGGGTGATCAAGGGGTTAAACGTGAGCCTAGGGGAGTGATTCTAACTGTGGGGGGTGTGGCTTCTGAAATCACCATAGAGACATGTGATCCTATATAAAAGGATCACATGGGCTCTATGATCATTCCAGGGAGAAGAACGGTCAGCTGTGTTTACAAAAGCCGACCGTTCTTCTCTCTCAGTGGGGAGCGATCGTGGGTGTCAGGCAATCGGAGCCACCTGACCCATGCATCGGCTTCCCCGCTGCTGAGTGGGGGCGGGAGCGCGCCGCCGGCGGCGCATGCTCGCCTCCTAGCTTCCCATGTGCGACCGACGTAGGTCTACGTCGGTTTGCGCAGGAGAGCCACCCTGCCAAAGTAAAAAGGCGGCAGATGGTCGGGAAGCAGTTAATAAACACAAAGGGTATAAATCATCTTTTGCACACCAAATTTCTTTAGAAACTCAGATATTACCATATAAAAGTAGCAGTGACATCATCACAGTGCAATAAGCAGAGCTGTGGGAGGGACCCAGCATGCTCCACCCACTACAGATTGCCTGCATAGAACTACAGTAAGGGGTAGATACAAGACCAGTCACTGTGCAGAAGGAGAGAGAGCAGCTGTGACCAGTCTTTATTACAGGAAGCTCTTCATAGAGGCAAAGTTCCACATTGGATTACTGAACAGAAATAGGTGCCTCTTGTATTTAGACATTATCTGTTTATCCTGGAGTTCAGCTTTAATGCAATCACAGACTTTCTAAGCTGCAGTAGATCATTCCCCATATTTTAACTTAAAAAGTTTCAACTTTGTTTTTGTTTAAATGGGGTGTATTTTCCCTATGGAAATCAATGGTATAAACTTAAAAAGGCTCTGAAATATTTATTACCTCAAGCAGCGTTTGAAGTTGATTATTGTACATCGGGTTACTGGAGTTAAAACAACATTGGGTGGAACATCTTGCGGATTAATTATTTTTCCGTTCATTTTTGTCTCCGCATCTTCCTCTATACAGTCTTTAAATTGTATACAGTGCCCTTTTTTCAGCTTTACTTACAAACCTCTCCAGATGTCAAGTCTTGAACTGAGATTCACTTACTTGGTAAAAACAGGATGTATTAATAAAAGCCTAATGATATGCTCATTGCCCAGCGTACACAAACCTCCTGAAGAGAGACACTGACCCTTCTGTTATATAATGCCGGTTTACCACCTGGTGTTAGAAGAGTTAACATCCAGTTTATATTGGCTCACGTATGAAGTTGTTGCTTTTTTTATTATAGGAAATAGTGCTGGGCATTCCTTTGAAGCAACTCAATATAAGTTCCCTGTGTACAGTTCTTACTGGAACATGTAAATGCAGAAGGCTTTGCAGTAGAGGGCACACCCCCTTCATTCCTTTTTACATTTGAAGTTAGCCGCCTTAGGAATGTAAACTTGTATTTGGAGCAAACCCTCAGGTTAAGGATTACGGTAAACCACTCTAAGGAATTCCAGCATGCCCACCGGAATTTATACAGCGGTAGGGTCTATGAATAGAAAGTTTGTACAACCTATGAATATGGATAAAATATTTCACTCACAGTTGGATTATGGCACGCAATTTGAAAACACATAGTTCTGCAAATGATATTTAAGAATAAACATATAGGTAGCCTTGGTAAATATAAGAATGAGAGATACATATTGGAAAGGCAAAAACAGGTCTCATTCCTACGTTTCTTCTTTATCGCTGTTTGGGTCTGCAAAAAAGGTGACTTATTTTTGCGTTTGACAATTTTTTTTTTTGCAGTGGTTCATTCAGGATCTTTTTCGGAGCCCCCAGGGACATTTTGCAATGTACAAGTAACAACTGTTATAAAAAAGAACTACATCCAGAATGCAATTGGTATGGAGACAGTTATTTTTAACCGTCTTTCGTTTGAATGTCCTAGTTATAGATTGTGTAAAGCCAAGATTTCCTTTTATATTTTGGATAGAGCAAGGAAATGTTAAAAGTTCTTTCAGGTTTTTATCAATGTCTGTCTCCCCATTGGGGAGGTTCACACACTCCATGGCGTCTATTTATAAAAACAAGTTGCTGTGCCTCACGTATTAGTAAAGCTGTCATGAATAATCCTCGTTTTCTATCTGATACGGTTATTTTCTATGGTCGTCAGCACCATATTGCAGTATTCGCCTAAAATACCTCAATCAGGAAAATACTGCATTATGGCCACTAGATGAGGCTGATGATCATAGGAAAAATTGAATAGACAGATAGCAGGGGTCACTTGTGATAGCTGTGCGAAGGCTTGAGGCATCACAGTGCATTTTTTACTAAAAGAGATGTTTTGACTTTTTGTTTTTTCCCAGTCATACTTACCTAGGTATATGCCGTATTGGCCCAATGCTGCATCTGTCCCCACCACATCTAACACTGAGAACTGAGGGATCAAACACTGCAGATAACTCGGTTCTCACAGCTCCCCGAGCAGAGAGCTGCTGTCAGTCCCCCACCTCTCTGCTCTGCCCCTCCATGCTCACTAGAACACTGGGCTGTGGAGGGGATGGGAGCGGCTCCCTGAGAGGCTGAGCCAGGAGACGGTCCAGGCATGTAGGCAGATCCCAACTCTAGTGTCGCGATCTTGCCCAACCCTGGAACGGCTCTGTGATGTTAGCAGACAGCGGACTTCAGCCCACTGTCTGCTGAAAATGGGTCACAGGAGTGCAGAACGAACTGTACTCCTATGATCCACCGAAGGACAGCCAAACATGGCTGTACTTCACCTTTAAAGCAGTTGTAAAGTTAAATTTGTTCCAAAAATACATGTTATACTTATCTGCTGTGTGCAGTGGAATCACACAGAGCCTCAAACCTTCTCTTCTGGGGTCTCCCTCCAATCTAGGCTCCTCTTCTGTGTGTACTTTAACTACTTTAGGACCAGAGGATTTTCCTGCTTTACGTCCAGGCCACTTTTTGCGATTCGGCACTGTGCGACTTTAACTGACAATTGCGCAGTCATGCAACGCCGTACCCAAACAAAATTTACGTCTTTTTTTCCTACAAAAAGAGCTTTCTTTTGGTGGTATTTGATCGCCTCTGCGCTTTTCATTTTTTGCAATATTAATAAAAAAATGTGTCAATTTTGAAAAAATAACAATATTTTTCTACTTTGCCAGTTAAGGCTCCGTTCACATCTAGGCGTTTTGGGGCGTTTTTGGGGCATTTTTCTGCTCTAGGATCAGCTCTCAAAACGCCCAACAAGACAAATCCTATTCATTTCAATGGCCCCTGTTCACATCTGAGCGTTTTGACGCTGTATACAAAACGCCCAACGCTCAAAAAAGTACATGAGCTTCTTTTTGGGCAGATTACAGGCGTTTTCCATTGATCTCTATTCAATCTAAAAACGCCTGCACAAAAATCGCGGTAAAAATCGCGGTAAAATCGCGGTAAAAAACGCCGCAAAAATCGCGGTAAAATCGCGGTAAAAAACGCGCGAAAAACGCTACGCTCAGGTGTGAATGTAGCCTAAAAAATATCCAATATATTCAATTTTTGTCATATATTTAGGCTCCGTTCACATGTAGGCGTTTTGGGGCGTTTTTGGGGCGTTTTTCTGCTCTAGGATCAGCTCTCAAAACGCCCAACAAGACAAATCCTATTCATTTCAATGGCCCCTGTTCACATCTGAGCGTTTTGAAGCTGTATACAAAACGCCCAACGCTCAAAAAAGTACATGAGCTTCTTTTTGGGCAGATTACAGGCGTTTTCCATTGATCTCTATTGAATCTAAAAACGCCTGCACAAAAATCGCGGTAAAAATCGCGGTAAAATCGCGGTAAAAAACGCCGCAAAAATCGCGGTAAAATCGCGGTAAAAAACGCGCGAAAAACGCTACGCTCAGGTGTGAATGTAGCCTAAGGCCAAAATGTATTTAGCTACATGGCTTTGACAAACAAATTCTCAAAGAGCGTATTTTTAACCGCTTTAAGACCGGAAGATTTTACCCCATTCCTGACCAGGCCATGTTTTGCGATTCGGCACTGCATTAATTTAATGGACAATTGCGCGGTCGTGCGATGCTGTATCCAAATTAAATGCATGTCCTTTTTTCCCCACAAATAGAGCTTTCTTTTGGTGGTATTTGATCACCTGTGAGATTTTTACTTTTTGCGCTATAAACAAAAAAAGAGCGACAGTTTTGAAAAAAATAACAATATTTTTCAAATTTTTTTATATGAAATTCCCCCAAAAAAATGTAAAAATCAAAATTTGTTAACATTTTAGGCCAATTTGTTTTCTGCTACATATGTTTGGTAAAAAAAAATCGCAATAAGCGTATTTTGATTGGTTTGCGCAAAAGTTATCGCAGCTACTAACTAAGGGGAAATTTATGTCATTTTTATTGTTTTTTTTTTAACTAGTAATGGCAGCCATCTGGCGGCGATCTGCAATTTTTTTCCGGGACTGCAGCGGACAGATCAGACCCCTAACTGACATTTTTGACACTTTTGGGGGTACCAGTGACATTACTACAGTAATCAGAGCTATAAATATGCACTGTTACTGTAAAAATGACACTGGCAGGGAAGGGGTTAACTTTTATTGGTGATCAAGGGGTTAATGTATGCCTGGTGTTTACTGACGTGTGTGGGGGAAGGGGACTGTGTGACACATGCACAGATCGCAGGTTCAGCTATGCTGAATCCTGTAATCTGTCCCTGCCTGTCACATAGGAGATCCGCCCGCTTTGTTTACACAAGCGGGCGGATCTCCTCACTCGATCCCCGACGATCGGGGAAGAGTGGCGGTGATCACCGCCTCTCCTACCCTGGCCTGACTCTGCTGTGTCTGAATACAGCGGGAGCGAGCATCCGGCGGTGCGCGTGCGCCGCCCACGAGGGGAGGAGTCCAGCGACGTAGACCTACGTCGCTGGACGATAACTAACCACTTTGCCGCAGTACGCTCCATGTGAGCGGTCGGCAAGTGGTTAATAGGAAGCTGCTTCCTATAGTGGCATACATGTGGGCTTGCTCCTGAGCCAGGCTCTGTGTGTCCATTGACACTCCTCACTGGATCTGACTGACAGTAGAAAGAGCCAATGGCTTCCACTGCTCTCAGTCAAACCTGTGAGAGAACGGAGAGGAGAGAGAAATACTGCAAACAAGCGAATCGCTGGATCAATACAGGACTCAGTTAAGTATTTAGGGGAGGGAATGGAGAAATAGGGACTGAAAGGTTTTTACATTCATGCATAAAATGCACGAAAGTAGTTGTAAATGTATACATATACTCAGTGAAGCCACAATCTTCAGGTGATTCACAGATAATAAACAAATCCTCCTACATAAGTTGTATCTGTCTGTATCTGTATTCTATCTGCAGTCTTCTCTTCTCTACATCTGTTCAAAGTGAATTTATAAGCTTGTCTGAGAGTTAAAAAAAAAGAGGGGGGGGGGGGGGCGAAGAGCTGAAGTTACACTCTGTACAGAGCTCAGTGAGAAGAGCTCTGAGAGCTGATTGGGGGGAAGAGGCACACAGCACACAGGAACAGAGCTGAGTCTGTCAATCTCCTGCCATTTCTCCATTGCAGATTTGCAAGACTGGGCATGCTCAGAAAAGAAAAAAGACAAGGAAAGTTAACCATCACATGACATCACTTCTGCAGTCGGCTGTTGTTGGCCGACAAAATTCGTGTGCAGTCTTTTGCAGTTTTCAACAGACACGACAGCCCTGGACAAAAGTTCGGCCGACGATCGGTACGTGTGTACGGGGCTTTAGTCACACATGTGCAAGTCACAAGCAAGTCTCAAGTCTTAGCCTTCAAGTCTCAAGCAAGTCCCAAGTTACTGTGGTGAAAAGCAAGCAATCAAGTCGAGTCCCTGCTAGAAGTCAAGCAAGTCAAGTCATTTATTTAGGTCAAGTCACAAATCAAGTCAAAATACTGATCTACCCCAATTTTTTACCTTTAAATGAGTTAAAAGTCAGTGGTCAGGAAAGGTTTTGTTTTATTTTCAACATTAACCACTTGCCGACCGCCGCACGACTATCTACGGCGGCAGTCAGCCCCTCACAGGCAAAGTGACGTAGGTCTACGTCGCTCGCCTGTGAGGGTTTAGGGAGCGAGCGCGCGCCGCCGGAGGCGCGCTCCCGCTCCCGCGTGGTCACGGACCCCCCCGCGCGTGTGACCGGCGGACCCGATCGCCGCCGGCCACTCTGCGATCGGCAGGGGAGAGGGAGAAAGTCAGGCAGCTTGTGTAAACAAGCTGCCTGTCATTCTCCTCTCTGTATGAGAGATGATCACATGGATCTACTATGTAGATCCATTGATCACTCTGCATACAGTTGAAGCCACAGCCAATCACAGTTAGAATCACGCCCCTAGGGACACACACAGCCCCTCCCTCTCAAATAAAGTTAACCCTTTCACTACCAGTGTATTTTTACAGTAACAGTGCATATATATAGCACTGATTACTGTAGAAATGTCACTGGTAACCCCAAAAGTGTCAATAATGTCAGTCAAGGGTCCGATCTGTCCGCCGCAATGTCGCAGTACCGCAAAAAAAATCGCAGATCGCCGCCATTACGCGTTAAAAAAAAAAACAACAAAAATGACAAAAATCTTTCCCTTTGTTAGTAAACGCAATAACTTTTGCGCAAACCAATCAAAATACGCTTTTTGCGATTTTTTTTACCAAACATAGGTAGCATAAAACAAATTGACTGAAAATATTAAAAAATTTTGATTTTTACATTTTTTTTGGGGGGAATTTCATATAAAAAAAAGGGAAAAATATTGCTATTTTTGCAAAATTTACGCTCTTTTTTTGTTTATAGCGCGTGATCAAAAAATCGCACAGGTGATCAAATACCGCCAAAAGAAAGCTCTGTTTGTGGGAAAAAAAGGACGCCAAATTCGTTTAGGTACAGCGTCGCACGACCGCGCAATTGTCCGTTAAAGTCACGCAGTGCCGAATCGCAAAATACCCTCTGGTCGTTTAGCAGCCAAATCCTCCGGGGCTTAAGTGGTTAACAAAACTGCTTAGTGCTTTTTTCTTGTCATAGTAAAGAAACACTTTGAATGCCCAAACAGCTCAAAATCCTTCGTCCGGTCATGTTTCAACACCACAGTCACTAAAAACATGTTAAAGTGGAGTTCCACCCTCAAAACTGACTTTGGCCCATCCGCTTGCTCTGTGTCACCTGAAAAAGAAATGGATAATGACGATTTTATTTTTTTGTTTGCTTACCTTGTTTTTGAAGAAAATATACTTACCTTCCTTCCACTTCCTCCCTCTGCGGCCGTGGCCTGTGCCGTCACTTCCTGCTTGTATTGACTCCTGGGAGCTGAACGTCATCGCTCCCAGGAGTCAATGCACCTGCACCAGCCCCGCTTGTCAGTTCCGGTGCAGGCGCGTCATTCCCTGCTAAACAGCTTCTGGGCATGCCCAGAAGCTGTGCAGGGATGACGAGCCTGCCCCGGAAATGAAGAGCGGGGCTGGTGCAGGGCATTCTGGGACCGAAGAGGACACGGAAGAGGACACGGAAGAGGACACCCTGGCTTCAGCTGCCCACACCTGAGATGGCAGCGCTGGACAAGAAATTTTCAAAGTAAGTATTTCTTCTAAAAGGTAAGTGCAACCTGGGACAGTTCAGAGGCTCTCCATTATGAAATGCACTAGCCCTGACTGTCTCGGGTGTATTTTTATCTCAAAAACGTTTCCGAGGCCAGAACTCCGCTTTAAGTATTTCCATTGTTAAACAGCCAGTGTCCTAAAAATCAGAACACACTGAGGTGTTTTAAGTGACTGTGGTGTCAGAAACATAACAGGCATTAATTTTGCTTTAACACATCTTGAGAAAATGCAAATATTTAATAACTTAAAAAAGTAATTTCGAGTCATATGTCTCAAGTCAAAGTCAAGTCTCAAGTCATGAATACCAAGTCAAAGTCAAGTCGAGTCTTTTATTAATTTTAGTCAAGCAAGTCTCAAGTCCTCAAACCGGTGACTTAAGTCTGACTGAAGTCAAGTCATGTGACTCAAGTCCCCCACCTCTGGTGTCAGGAAGAATTGTCAGAAGTGATTCACGCTAATAGCAGAGGAACAATGCAGGAGACAGAAATGGCACATAGTGCTTTTAATTAAGACAAATTCATACTATATCGGGAAATTTGTCTGAGGTTTAGGCTCCATGCACACAGGGCGTCATAAAAACGTGCTCCAAAGCTGTTTACATAACGCCGGGAAACAGCAGCTGTAAAAACGTGCTTTCAGTAGCTTTTTCTACTAACGTTATTGCACGTTTGGCCACAGTAGCTGTTAGGAGCGTTTTTTCTGCCTCCATTCAAAATCAATGGTTCCCTATGGGAGCCTATTGATTTGAATGGAAGTCACACCGCAGGTTGGATCAGGGTGATCCGACTTGCAGTGCGACCTGCACTGTGAGAATCTTGAGGGGGAACTCCACGCCAAAATGGGGAAAAAAACGGCGTGGGGTTCCCCCCCAGGGTTCCAAACCAGGCCCTTCGGGTCTGGTATGGAATTTGAGGGTAGCCCCACGCCGAAAAAATTATGACGTCATATGTGACACAATGGGGCGTGGTCTCCTGATGACGTCATCTGGCGGCCACGCCCCTAATGGCTATATAATAAGCTGCAGAGACCAGAGGCCGGCATAATCGCTGGAGACGTCGTCGGAGGAGGACCGGAGGAAGAAGGACAGCCGACAGCCGACAGCAAAAGAGCAGAAGACCGGAGAGGAGAAGACAAGAAGATTGGACAGCAGAAGGGCGGACAGCAGAAGACCCTCGGAAAGGAGAAGACAGCAGAAGACCCCCGGAGAGGAGAAGACAAGAAGGGCGGACAGCAAAAGAGCAGAAGATCCTCGGAGAGAAGACAGCAGAAGACCCCCGGAGAGGAGAAGACAAGAAGGGCGGACAGCAAAAGAGCAGAAGACCCTCGGAGAGGAGAAGACAGCAGAAGACCCCCGGAGAAGACAAGAGCCGGATGAAGATTTTTAATAAATTTTCCAAAACGTCTCCTGTCGTTATTTCCATACACTGCATTTTATGGGGTGAATGAGTAGGGGTACAGTGTACCCCATACCCATTCACATAGGGAGGGGGTCCGGGATCTGGGGGGCCCCCTTGTTAAAGGGGGCTTCCAGATTCCGATGAGCCCCCTGCCCGCAGACCCCCACAACCACCGGCCAGGGTTGTGGGGATGAGGCCCTTGTCCTCATCAACATGGGGGCAAGGTGCTTTGAGGTGCGGGGTGCAGAGCCCCCCCTGCCCCAAAGCACCCACACCCCCCCATGTTGAGGGCGTGTGGCCTGGTATGATCCAGGGGGGGTGGGGCCGCTCGCTCGTCCCCTCCCCTTTCCTGGCATGCCGGACTGCATGCTCGGATAAGGGTCTGGTATGGATTTTGGGGGGGACCCCACGTCGTTTTTTCGGCGTGGGGCTACCCTCAAATTCCATACCAGATCCGAAGGGTCTGGTTTGGAACCCTGGGGGGGAACCCCACGCCGTTTTTTTCCCCATTTTGGCGTGAAGTTCCCCCTTAAGATTCTCACAGTGCAGGTCGCACCGCAAGTCGGATCACCCTGATCCGACCTGCGGTGTGACTTCCATTCAAATCAATAGGCTCCCGTAGGGAGCCATTGATTTTGAATGGAAGAAAAAAAACGTATAACGTGGCTTAACGCACGTTAAGCAACGTTATGGAGCCTTATGGAGCCTTTAGCAGCGTCAGACGTTTTTTGCAGCTTGACGCTGGAGCTCCTGAACCCACAGTTCCTGGGTTTTTTTTGGAGCTGTAAAACGCCTATGCCACTTGGAGCTCCTAAAAGCTCTATGTGTGCATGAGGCCATAGAATAACATGGATGGGCGTTCTGCAGCTGCAAAAAAAAACGTCTGACGCTGCTAACAGCAGCTGTAAAAACTTCCAGTGTGCATGAGGCCTTACAATCACTTTAAGGTCCAAAAAAAAAAGAAAAACCTTATGTCTTTATGACTTTAGAACTACTTTAAAAGACCTAGTTTGCTGGTGACCACTGTTACTGAAAGTGAGAAAACATTTGAAAAATTAAATTTTTTTTCTGGGTTAGGAATACAGGGCAAATCATCCAACAGGGGGCACTTCACTGGATTTCCCTTACTTTGGAGAGATTTCAACTTACTTCCTTTTGTCTCAAGACAGGATATGAAGGAACATTTCACTAATGAAATAGCAAAAAAGACAGGAGTTTTAAAGATTCCCTAGTCTATCCAAAACTACAAAAATAGCTTTTGCTGCAGGGATTCCTTCTTGGGCTTTTATTTTTTTTTTCAGGGGGTGCATTGTGGGGCTTTCACTTATTTCATAATTATTATTAGATGCTGATAGGGTGTTATCTTTGTCTAAACAGTTTTTTTTTATTTATTTATTTTTATTTTTTTCATTTTTAGCAGGAAACCCTTTTTTTTTTCAGTTATAATGTGTATGATGATAGGGCATTTTAGATTAAAGTACTTTTGATTCCTTTTCTTTAGTTTTTTTTTTTTTATGTTTTTTCTCCTAGGCTTTCCTTTGAGGGCTGCATTTGGGGGGGGGGGGTTCATTTCTTTTATTTTATTATTATTATTATTACAGGGCCTTGTAGGTTTGGGTGCCTAATGCACAACCTTCCCTTGTTATAAACCACCTGTTCTTGAAGAGAAAAAAACTGTGCAAGTACAGTGTCTACCTAAACCACAGGTAAACACTGTACTTGCACATAGATCAGAGATCAGAAAACAGATTTTATACTTAAGCATCAAGCACTGGATTATTGATTTAAAATTGATTTGGGTCCATGTTTAGGCGTTTTTCACACAGGCAGTATCTGTTCAGTCTCAGAAGGGGGGTCCTAAACTGATCCCCTGCTGAGTTGGATCAGAGGGGTCCAAATTTTTACATTTTTCCACACATAATTTCTATGGGTAGGCAGACGTAAGTAGACTTGCACCTGCAAATATCCACCCACCTCTGGTCTATTCACTGGAAGTGGACCCAAACCAATAGTCTTTTGTTTCAGTCCAATGGACCTGTATGAATATGGATCAGGGTGGATCTAGGGAAACACAATCCTGCTCATACATGCCCATCCATAGGAATATATTGGTGTCTGTTTTGACCTAGGTAAAAAAAAAACAGAGAGACCTCTTATGTGAAAGGAGCATAAGTAACTTTATTTCTATGGTGCTAGTAAGATTTACAGTGCTTTATTGAGTATATACAGTATATTTATCTATGTTCAGAGGTAGACTTGGGCCTCATCTAAAATGTGAAATAGTTATATTAGGTAAATACTAGAAACAAGCCCCAGTATCCTAAAAGAGTAGACTATAGCGGCCACAGACAGGAGACATTATGAATAAAAATCAATATTTTATTGTACAAAGTTAAAAAGGTTTAGCGATAATACTTATCTATCCCCAAACATAGGAGAGAAAAAGTAATTTCAAATCATGAATACAAAATATAAAATAGTGCATGTGGTTGAGTATATTAATGCAATCCATACAGTGATGTGGAATGTAGTATAGTCTGTGCGGTCAACGTTTCACCAACTATTTGGCTTCCTCAGGACCCAGACATAAAATGTATTTTTGGATTGCCTAGAACAACATAATATTATGTAGCAGTATTTCCAGCATCAGTGCTGGATATGGGTCTGCCATGGTTACCGTTAACACCAACAGCACATTTAAAGCTTGTTGCCCAAGTGTGAGATCTGAAACAATGAACAGTCCGGCATCTTTGGTTTTTAGTTTTATTGTAGGTACTTGGATGGGAGAAGGGAATGAGTGGGATACTCCTCTGGCTCAACTAGTTACAGAATTGGGACACTTGAGAAAAAAATGCTGTCTAGCGATGTCTTGGCGCCAGCTGAATGCCGACCAACGCTTACTAGCACTTGTAAATCTGACTTGCTGTCTGTGAACTGAAACTTGACTTCTGATGCTTCCTCACGGCTCAAAAGTCCTGTGCATTGCTCCCTGTAGTCTTCTCTGACTGAGGTAGCCACTAGCAATAATGCTGCAACACTTAACACTTTACACTTCAGGGCTCAACCGCTGGCACCCCCTTTACTTTTCAGGGTAATCTCAGGCACCCCCTTTACTATATTCCTGTACAGGCTAGCTACTGTAAATCCTGGATCCCCTGACCGTCTCCAGAGTGGTCACCTCTGCTAGGCAGACCACAAGGGCAGTTTGCAGTACTCACAACTCAGAATGCTTTCCTGAAACTCGACCCCAACGCTCCGCTGGTCCTCAGCACACCTGGATCCTTCTCTGTAGCTCAGCTCAGCCCTGTGTCCACTCAGGCAAGCCACCTGGGACACCCGATTCTTCCTGACAGGAGGAGAGACAGCCTTCACCTCCCTCCTGGGACTCTGCTTCCCTCCAAAGACAATCTGTCATGTACTCCCCACATACTTATACCCTCTCCCAGAATGCCTGGGTAATAACCAGGCGAATCCAAGAAGAAATTGTAGATTTAGATGCTGCCAACCCCTTTCTAGGGCCTTCTGGCAGTAAAAACAAGCTCTCTGACTTACGAATCTGAGCTGTTTCCTGTGGATAAAACTTAAGTGCATGCATTACATCAAGAGAATGCAATAACTTTTCCTCCTCTGAGCGAGGATCTGGAAAAAAAGAAGGTAGTATAATGTCCTGATTCAAATGAAAGGCAGACACTACCTTGGGCAAAAAATCTGGGTGAGGACATTAAACCACCATAATAGCAGTATGATAGGGTAATTGGCGCTGCCAATAATTTTAAAGAATATATATATATATATATATACAGGGGAGTGGTATATCTAACAAATGCAAGGACGATGTATGAAAATGTGATAACAATGGTATAAATAAAGGTCCTTATATATACCCAATGGTTTCAATGTAATGCCACAGTATGTATTCTAACCAACACTTGATGCACTTATAGCATTAATAAATAATTAATTAATCATAAACCAATAAAATTAAAGTGAAGCAACATAAATAAATCAAATGTGTGCAGTGCCAATAGGCAATAAATATATCTCAACCGGTGGAAAATAGGTGAATCTAAAAATAAATAAATAATTATGGTGGCTGGTGTAATAAATCATATAAACACTAGGTGACAGTGTTGTTAAAAGATATAAAGTGTGGATATCCAAGTAAAAACAATTGTAAAGTGATAAAACGTGCCAAGTGGTATATTAATATCAGAAAAAAAATTTTCAATACCAAAAAAGTGAGATAATGGATATCCAGGTGAAAATCAGTATGTAAAATTAATACTAAAAATTAAATATCGTGCCAAGTGAAAATAAAATAGTTTGGGATCTATAAAAACACTTTTAGGAATTCCAGGAGTAAATATACACAAATAATTAAATAGTCCGTAATAAAAGTGAAGAAAGTCCACAAATATTGATCAATATAATGATCTTCCAAAGTGGTGCAACAATAGTGTGCTATAAAGTGCCAGAAGAAGTTTTCATGGATGGAGGGGGTGCTTCCCAGTGATGGATCAGGTTGTGGGTGCCGGGTGAGGGAATTTCCGTGCTCCCCTTCCTATATAACCCGCACTCACCAGAGAGCGGCACCCCTACAGGGGTAACCAGCGTTGGATTAATGGGGTGTTCCCCGAAAAACTGCGGTGAGCCTCTCCACTCCTTCTGGGATCAAATGCACTTCCTCCTTCCAGTAATAAGGTAATTAGGCAAGCGATGTGGTATGGGATCTTGGGCAGCGCTCCAGAGTGTTAGGAATGATGTCCGAGATTATATGGATAGAAAACACTAATATAGTGATGTACCGTAAAATGTGTCCATTTATTAAACAATTAACATAAAGTACTCACATTTAAAATAAAGATACAGCGTCCGTAAGCAGGTAGGGACCGTGAACCCCTCGTATAGCGGTACTTCCGGACGCCGTGCGTCTCAGCAACCGGATGTGCGTCTCAAAGGGCGGAACTGACGTGCCTACGCTCTACGCGTTTCGTCATCAAGCTGACGTCATCAGGAGCAGCGTGAGGCTACGTGAGTCCCGCTTGTATAAATCCTAGTAGGTTGCCCGGCAACCGGAACGAGCGCCCAATCGGAGAATTCATACTAGCGCGTCATCAGTTGTTGGGCAGAATTTAATAATCTAAATTTAAAGGAAGTGTGGAACTCCCCCGAATGATTTGTGATGACCAATGAATTTTAGAATCAGCAGTTGCTAGGGTAATATTTTAAAAATGGATTAGTTTATCCTGTGACCACGGATGATAAGGCTAAGTTTAAATTAATAACAAAAGGATCTGAAAGAGCGCCCAAGCTAATTCGTCTATATTTTGGAGATTCTGCATTCTCAGATGTAAGAATATAATTAAATTAACGACAAATATAATTGGATAATTAAATATAGTCAGGTGTAAAAATATTTAAATTAGCATCATAGAATCTGTTTTTCAAAAATAGATTAGATAAAAATATATTTGGATAAAAATTACTATGAAATGGTAAAAAAACATATGCACTCTGAATGAAGATAATAAAAAAAATATTTAAAAAATTAAAAATTATTATTAGAAAACCTGTTAAGAGTATAAGAGAAATCTGGCAAAACGGCCCGGGACAGCTTATTAGTTATGAAATAATTCCAGTAAGGACTACATCATGTTTATGGAACTGGTATGTAGATTAAGTTATTGTAAAAAAATATGTATATATATTATCTGAAATAAAAAATGTCTAATAAATAATGTATATATAGGAATGGGGGGATTTATATGTATAGATAGTGTTACATCTTATTCATTACTTTATACTCTTTGGGGAAAGGAAAGGCATTAATTTCCTGTGGACAGGCAACCCACTGGGTGGTATATACATATACAGAGTATATATTATTTAGCAAACCTCTAATAAAAACATATACCGATAAGCATCATATATGTGATCATATATGTAACCTTGTAGATCCATATGGTATACTATAAGGACCAAAACATAAATTATCACCAAATAAATTGGAAGAGTGTATCTAAATCAAAGTAATCATTCCTAGTATATATAGGTATCTGGATCAAGTGACCAGCCATAGTATGTCTATAGACAAAGAGAAGGTCATGTAATTTAATGATAGTTATAATAAGTATTCTAGTCAGAGGAGAATATATGGGTAGATTTCCATATTTGAATGTAGAAGAAACTGTACAGAGAAATAACTTGGCTTATTAGGAGATGATATATTACCTCCATGGGAACTTGATGCCAAATTTGTTAATAGTTGTCAGTAATGTCAAATTATTATTTAAAAGGTTAAAAAATTAATTAAAAATCAGAAATAAAACAATTCAAGTCTATGTCAAGATTAAGTCCTCCAGGTTGTAAGGATTCTAACAGATATATCCACTTAGTTTCGTTTTGCGAAACTTTTCTGGTTTTATTTTCACCTCTCCAGTGTTCCTTAACACTGTCTATTCCATAAAATATTAACCCTTTAGGGTTCCGATTATGTACATCTCTAAAATGTCTGGATAGACTGTGTTTAGGAAATCCTCTCTTAATATTTCCAATGTGTTCCCTGATATGAACCATTAACGGTCTGGTAGTTCTGCCTATGTACCGTAGTTTGCAAGGACATTCCACAATATAGGTCACGTGAGTACTGTGGCAGGTGATCAGGTTTTTTATTTTAAAAATCTTTTTGTTCACATTGGATTTAAATTGTGTGGTTTTCTTTTTCTGTGCTGGGTTGTTTCTGCAGGCTAGGCAATTGCGACATCGGATGAAACCTTTCATATCCGGAAAAAGTTTCACTTCTTTTGGAGGATTTACTACATTGTGAACAAGTCTGTTCCTCAGTGTAGGTGCCTTACGATAAATGAATCTTGGCCTACTTGGTAAAATCTTAGAAAAGGTCTTATCTGATTTTAAAATAGGCCAGTACTTCTTGAAAATTTTTTCTACTGACTTGTATTGTTTGTTGAATCCAGTTATAAAAGCATATTCAAAATTATTATCATTGTTTCGAGTCTTCGTTTTTAGTAGTTCCTCTCTTGGTATATTTTTGATACTGTCTTTTGTTCTCTCTAAAATCACTTTATCATATCCTTTCTCCTCAAATCGTTTAGTTAATTTTGCAGCTTGTATTTCAAAATCTTCAATATTGGTACAGTTTCTTCTGACCCTCATATATTGTCCTTTAGGTATGTTTTGCTTCCATTTTGGATGGTGGCAGCTAGAAGTCGGGATATACCCGTTTTTGTCTGTAGGCTTGAAAAAGGTTTTGGTCTCTATTCTATCGATATTCTTAAAAATCTGTAGATCCAGAAAGTCAATTTGTTGTTTGTCATAGTTGGCTGTAAATTTTATACCATAAGGGTTATTATTGAGTTGCTGAATAAAATTAATTAAAGTGTCTTGTGCTCCTTCCCATACTAAAAATATATCGTCAATGTAACGACGGTAAAACTGTAGTTGTGGTATACTTTCCTCGTAAATCATTTTCTCCTCAAGCATGTTCATAAAGATGTTGGCTACACTGGGGGCATAACGTGCCCCCATGGCCACGCCTTTTGTTTGTAGGTAAAATACTTTGTTATACCAGAAATAGTTCTTTTCCATTGCGAGTTGCAACCCTTCTACAATGTAGTTAATCTGTGCTTGTTTTAGGTCAGTTTCCTCTGATAAAGCCTTTCTGACGCTTTCTATCCCATCCTTCTGTTCAATGCTGGTGAAGAGTGAGTTTGCGTCAATTGTTACCAGGAACTGTGTTTCCTTTGTTGTGAATTGTTGTAGTTCTTTGATCAGTTGGGTGCTGTCCTTTAAATATGATGTTCCATTGCTGACTAACGGCTGAAGGAATGTATCCAAATATTCACCAAGTCTAGAGAAGAGGGATTCGATCCCGCTAACTATTGGTCTCCCTGGCGGTTTATCCAACCTTTTGTGAAGCTTTGGGAGATAATAGATGACTGGTGTTTTTGCTGCTTTTGGAAGTAGGTACCTAGCTTCCTTTTCTGTTAATATTCCCAATTTTGTTCCTTTCTTGATGTAAGCCTCTAATTTTTTCCTGTATTCCTTCTTTGGATTTTTGGATAATTGTTTGTATGTGCCAGGGATACTCAGGAGATTTTTCATTTCATCCTCATAATCTTGTTTGTTGATGATCACAAGACCACCTCCTTTATCGGCTGGGCGTATTATCACATCTTTCTTTTTTTCAATTTCTGCTATGGTATCCCAAATTTTATTCTCCTTGTTGTTGTATGATTAGAATACGACATTAAGAACCTTAAGACATACACTCTTCTCTAGACTTGGTGAATATTTGGATACATTCCTTCAGCCGTTAGTCAGCAATGGAACATCATATTGACGATATATTTTTAGTATGGGAAGGAGCACAAGACACTTTAATTAATTTTATTCAGCAACTCAATAATAACCCTTATGGTATAAAATTTACAGCCAACTATGACAAACAACAAATTGACTTTCTGGATCTACAGATTTTTAAGAATATTGATAGAATAGAGACCAAAACCTTTTTCAAGCCTACAGACAAAAACGGGTATATCCCGACTTCTAGCTGCCACCATCCAAAATGGAAGCAAAACATACCTAAAGGACAATATATGAGGGTCAGAAGAAACTGTACCAATATTGAAGATTTTGAAATACAAGCTGCAAAATTAACTAAACGATTTGAGGAGAAAGGATATGATAAAGTGATTTTAGAGAGAACAAAAGACAGTATCAAAAATATACCAAGAGAGGAACTACTAAAAACGAAGACTCGAAACAATGATAATAATTTTGAATATGCTTTTATAACTGGATTCAACAAACAATACAAGTCAGTAGAAAAAATTTTCAAGAAGTACTGGCCTATTTTAACCACTTCCATACCGAGTCATGTAAAATGACGTCGGCAAAGTGGTTGTCTAGATCCGGGCCGCCGTCATATGACGTCGGCCCGTTCTAGCTGCTACTGCGCGCCCCCGGCGGCGCACAGCGGCGCGATCAGGGATGAGGCTCGTCCCTCGGACATAGCCCATCCCTGATCAAGGTAAACAGCCAATAGAAATTGGCTGTTTACCACGTGATCGGCTGTGTCAATCACAGCCGATCACATGAGCGGCTCCAGCACGAGCCGCTCGTTCTCTCTGCAATGCGCGCACCCGGGGGCGCGCAGAGCAGCGATCGGGGACGAGGCTCGTCCCTCGGACAGAGTCGATCCCCGATCTAGGTAAAGAGCCAATGAAATTGGCTCTTTACCACGTGACCGGCTGTGTCCAATCACAGCCGGTCACAAATGTCAACAGAGAACACGGTAACTAGCTGTCACCGTGTTCTCCTCCTCACACACTGATCCTGTGTGAGGATGAGATTGTGGTAACAGCTAGTTACCAACTACAGTGCACCCTAAACACACTGATTGCCCCCCCCCCAATAAAGAGCACCTGTCACTAGCCCATCAAAGTACCCGAGTACCTGTCATCAGCCCATCAGGTACTCAGATGACAGGTACTTGGGTACTCTGATGGGCTGGTGACAGGTATTCGGGTACTCTGATGACAGGTACTCAGGTACTCTGATGACGGATACTCTGATGACAGGTACTCGGATACTCTGATGACAGGTACTCGGGTACTCTGACGGGTACTCGGGTACTCTGATGACGGGTACTCGGGTACTCTGATGACAGGTACTCGGGTACTCTGATGACAGGTACTCGGGTACTCTGATGACAGGTACTCGAGTACTCTGATGATGGGTACTCGGGTACTCTGATGACGGGTACTCGGTACTCTGACAGGTACTCGGGTACTCTGATGACAGGTACTCGGGTACTCTGATGACGGGTACTCGGGTACTCTGATGACAGGTACTCGGGTACTCTGATGACAGGTACTCAGGTACTCTGATGACAGGTACTCGGGTACTCTGATGACAGGTACTCGGGTACTTTGAGTACCTGTCAACGGAGTACCCATCATCAGAGTACCTGAGTACCTGTCACCTACCCATCAGAGTACCCGAGTACCTTCCACCTGCTCATCAGAGTACCTGACGCCTGAAGTACCCAAGTACTTGCCGCCTGCTCATCAGTACCCATCACTACTCATCAGTACTCATCAGTACCTATCACGTATCAGTACTGATCATCAGTACCCATCAGTACAGTATCACCTATCACCTATCAGTCAGTGAGTACTACTCATCAGTACCTATCACCTGCCTGTCACCTGCCCATCAGAGTACCCGAGTACCTGTCACCTGCCTATCGGAGTACCCGAGTACCTGCCACCTGCTCATCAGTACCAGAGTACCTGTCACCTGCCCAACAAAGTACCCGAGTACCTGTCACCCTTCATACAGCCACCATGTCCAAGTCCAAAAAGGTTTATATACGTCCTCCGTTTAAACCTAAATACCGGTGTTATGGCAGCAGATAGCTGCCATAACCCTGGTATTTTTTTAAACGGTGGACGGTTGGCTTTCCGATAAGGGTGGTCCCAGCAGCGGATTCGCCGTGGGATCACCCTTCCGGGATGGCGGAAGAGGCGCCCCCCCCCTCCCGACGCGTTCCGGTCCTTTTCCCCGCTTACCGGACCCGCCGGCAGCGGGGAAAACTATCCGGTCCCGAATCCTCACAGACAGGATGTCGAGTGAGGGCAAGCTTGCCCTCACTTGACTCTATGGTCTTGGAGGACTGGAGCTACGGAAAATGTTGTTGCCTAGCAACCGGTTTAAAGGTCCTTTTTTTTTTTTTTTATTTTATAGTGTACTTGTGAGATCTGAGGACTTTTTGACCCCAGATCTCACAAAAAAGAGGTCCTGTCGTGCCTATTTCTATTACGAGGAATATTTACATTTCTTTTAATAGAAATAAAAATGATCAATTTTTTTTTTTTTTTAAACGGTGTAAAAATAAAAAATAATAAATAAAATAAATAGTAACAAAAAAAAAATAAAAATTAAAGCGCCCTGTCCCCGTTAGCTCGCGCGCAGAAGCGAATGCATACAGAAACCCCGCCCACATATGTAAACGGTGTTCAAACCACACATGTGAGGTATCGCCGCGATCGTTAGAGCAAGGGGAATAATTTAAGCCCTAGACCTCCTCTGTAACTCAAAGATGGCAACCTGTAGAAATTTTTAAATTGTCGCCTATGGGGATTTTTAAGTACCAAAGTTTGTCACCATTCCGTGAGCGTGCGCAATTTTGAAACATGACATGTTGGGTATCTATTTACTCGGCGTAACATTATCTTTCACATTATGGAAAAAATTGGGCTAACTTTACTGGTTTCTTATTTTTTAATTAAAAAAAGTGAATTTTTTCCAAAAAAATTGCGTTTGGAAGACCGCTACGCAAATACGGTGTGATAAAAAATATTGCAATAATCTCCATTTTATTCTCTAGGGTCTCTGCTAAAAAAAAATATATAATGTTTGGGGGTTCTAAGCAGTTTTCTAGCAAAACAACTGATTTTAGCTTGTAAACACCAAATGTCAAAAATAGGCCTAGGCAAGTGGCTAGGATGCATGATGATGCTCCTTGGATGTTAGGCCCCTCTATATGGCTAGGCTGTGAAAAAGTCTCACACATGTGGTATTGCCATACTCAGGAGGAGTGGCAGAATGTATTTTGGGGTGTCATTTTTGCTGTGTACATGCTATGTGTTAGGAATATCCTATAAATTGACAACTTTGTGTAAAAAAAAAAAGTTTTCATTTTTTTCCCACATTTTCCAAAAACCTGTGGAAAAAAATGATATGTTCAAACGACCCATAATGCCTCATAGAATATACGTTGGAGTGTTTGCTTTCCAAAATGGGGTCATTTTGTGGACTTTTCCATTGTATTGGTGCTCTAGGGCCTTGAAAAGTGTGATAGGTAGTAAGAAAGTTTTATGTCTATTTATGCTCCTAGAACGCCTGAATGTGCTTCTTGGACGTGGAGTCTCTTTTTGTGGCCAGGCTGTGTAAAAGTCTCACACATGTGGTATCGCCATACTCGGAAGGAGTAGCAGAATGTATTTTTGGGTGTAATTTTTGCTGTGTACATGCTATGTGTTAGAAATAGCTTATAAATTGACAACTTTGTGGGAAAAAAAAGAAAAAAAAATTTTTTTCTTCATTTTCCCAAGATTTGTGGGAAAAAATTACAACTTCAAAAAACTCACCATGCCTCTTACTAAATACCTTGGACTGTCTACTTTACAAAAAGGGGTCATTTGGTCGGTATTTGTACTGTCCTGACATTTCAGGGCCTCAAGAAAGGAGATAGGCAGTCAGTACATCTGGTGTGATCAATTTTCAGTAATTGGTACCATAGCTTCTAGACTCAATAACTTTCACACAGACTAAATAATATACACTAATTTGGGTTAATTTTACCAGAGACATGTAGCAGTATACATTTTGGAGCAAATGTATGAAGAAAAATTTATTTTTTGCAAAATTTTATAATTGAAACTAAAAAAAAGTGTTTTTTTTTCAAAATTTTTGCTCTTTTTTTGCATATATCACGAAAAAAAAAAACCCCAGTTGTGATCAAATACCACCAAAAGAAAGCTCTATTTGTGTGAAAAAAATGATAAAAATTTTGTTTGGTTACAGTGTAGCATGACTGAGCAATTGTCATTCAAAGTGTGAGAGTGCTGAAAGCTGAAAATTGGTCTGGGCAGGAAGGGTGTCTAACTGCTCTGTATGGAAGCGGTTAAAATCAGATAAGACCTTTTCTAAAATTTTACCAAGTAGGCCAAGATTCATTTATCGTAAGGCACCTACACTGAGGAACAGACTTGTTCACAATGTAGTAAATCCTCCAAAAGAAGTGAAACTTTTTCCGGATATGAAAGGTTTCATCCGATGTCGCAATTGCCTAGCCTGCAGAAACAACCCAGCACAGAAAAAGAAAACCACACAATTTAAATCCAATGTGAACAAAAAGATTTTTAAAATAAAAAACCTGATCACCTGCCACAGTACTCACGTGAACTATATTGTGGAATGTCCTTGCAAACTACAGTACATAGGCAGAACTACCAGACCGTTAATGGTTCGTATCAGGGAACACATTGGAAATATTAAGAGAGGATTTCCTAAACACAGTCTATCCAGACATTTTAGAGATGTACATAATCGGAACCCTAAAGGGTTAATATTTTATGGAATAGACAGTGTTAAGGAACACTGGAGAGGTGAAAATAAAACCAGAAAAGTTTCGCAAAACGAAACTAAGTGGATATATCTGTTAGAATCCTTACAACCTGGAGGACTTAATCTTGACATAGACTTGAATTGTTTTATTTCTGATTTTTAATTAATTTTTTAACCTTTTAAATAATAATTTGACATTACTGACAACTATTAACAAATTTGGCATCAAGTTCCCATGGAGGTAATATATCATCTCCTAATAAGCCAAGTTATTTCTCTGTACAGTTTCTTCTACATTCAAATATGGAAATCTACCCATATATTCTCCTCTGACTAGAATACTTATTATAACTATCATTAAATTACATGACCTTCTCTTTGTCTATAGACATACTATGGCTGGTCACTTGATCCAGATACCTATATATACTAGGAATGATTACTTTAATTTAGATACACTCTTCCAATTTATTTGGTGATAATTTATGTTTTGGTCCTTATAGTATACCATATGGATCTACAAGGTTACATATATGATCACATATATGATGCTTATCGGTATATGTTTTTATTAGAGGTTTGCTAAATAATATATACTCTGTATATGTATATACCACCCAGTGGGTTGCCTGTCCACAGGAAATTAATGCCTTTCCTTTCCCCAAAGTGTATAAAGTAATGAATAAGATGTAACACTATCTATACATATAAATCCCCGCATTCCTATATATACATTATTTATTAGACATTTTTTATTTCAGATAATATATATACATATTTTTTTACAATAACTTAATCTACATACCAGTTCCATAAACATGATGTAGTCCTTACTGGAATTATTTCATAACTAATAAGCTGTCCCGGGCCGTTTTGCCAGATTTCTCTTATACTCTTAACAGGTTTTCTAATAATAATTTTTAATTTTTTAAATATTTTTTTTATTATCTTCATTCAGAGTGCATATGTTTTTTTACCATTTCATAGTAATTTTTATCCAAATATATTTTTATCTAATCTATTTTTGAAAAACAGATTCTATGATGCTAATTTAAATATTTTTACACCTGACTATATTTAATTATCTAATTATATTTGTCGTTAATTTAATTATATTCTTACATCTGAGAATGCAGAATCTCCAAAATATAGACGAATTAGCTTGGGCGCTCTTTCAGATCCTTTTGTTATTAATTTAAACTTAGCCTTATCATCCGTGGTCACAGGATAAACTAATCCATTTTTAAAATATTACCCTAGCAACTGCTGATTCTAAAATTCATTGGTCATCACAAATCATTCGGGGGAGTTCCACACTTCCTTTAAATTTAGATTATTAAATTCTGCCCAACAACTGATGACGCGCTAGTATGAATTCTCCGATTGGGCGCTCGTTCCGGTTGCCGGGCAACCTACTAGGATTTATACAAGCGGGACTCACGTAGCCTCACGCTGCTCCTGATGACGTCAGCTTGATGACGAAACGCGTAGAGCGTAGGCACGTCAGTTCCGCCCTTTGAGACGCACATCCGGTTGCTGAGACGCACGGCGTCCGGAAGTACCGCTATACGAGGGGTTCACGGTCCCTACCTGCTTACGGACGCTGTATCTTTATTTTAAATGTGAGTACTTTATGTTAATTGTTTAATAAATGGACACATTTTACGGTACATCACTATATTAGTGTTTTCTATCCATATAATCTCGGACATCATTCCTAACACTCTGGAGCGCTGCCCAAGATCCCATACCACATCGCTTGCCTAATTACCTTATTACTGGAAGGAGGAAGTGCATTTGATCCCAGAAGGAGTGGAGAGGCTCACCGCAGTTTTTCGGGGAACACCCCATTAATCCAACGCTGGTTACCCCTGTAGGGGTGCCGCTCTCTGGTGAGTGCGGGTTATATAGGAAGGGGAGCACGGAAATTCCCTCACCCGGCACCCACAACCTGATCCATCACTGGGAAGCACCCCCTCCATCCATGAAAACTTCTTCTGGCACTTTATAGCACACTATTGTTGCACCACTTTGGAAGATCATTATATTGATCAATATTTGTGGACTTTCTTCACTTTTATTACGGACTATTTAATTATTTGTGTATATTTACTCCTGGAATTCCTAAAAGTGTTTTTATAGATCCCAAACTATTTTATTTTCACTTGGCACGATATTTAATTTTTAGTATTAATTTTACATACTGATTTTCACCTGGATATCCATTATCTCACTTTTTTGGTATTGAAAATTTTTTTTCTGATATTAATATACCACTTGGCACGTTTTATCACTTTACAATTGTTTTTACTTGGATATCCACACTTTATATCTTTTAACAACACTGTCACCTAGTGTTTATATGATTTATTACACCAGCCACCATAATTATTTATTTATTTTTAGATTCACCTATTTTCCACCGGTTGAGATATATTTATTGCCTATTGGCACTGCACACATTTGATTTATTTATGTTGCTTCACTTTAATTTTATTGGTTTATGATTAATTAATTATTTATTAATGCTATAAGTGCATCAAGTGTTGGTTAGAATACATACTGTGGCATTACATTGAAACCATTGGGTATATATAAGGACCTTTATTTATACCATTGTTATCACATTTTCATACATCGTCCTTGCATTTGTTAGATATACCACTCCCCTGTATATATATATATATATATATATATATATTCTTTAAAATTATTGGCAGCGCCAATTACCCTATCATACTCCTATCATTTTTGATATAGTTTTTACTATATTTTTGGGGTAGGCTGCAGCCAAATTCAGTAACTAGATCCATTTGCGCGGAATTTTCCTTTCATTAAACCACCATATCTTGATAAAATATCAAGAATGGCTCTTTAGAAGAAAGAGCTGATAGTTCCGATACCCTTCTAACCGAACTTATCGCAATCAAAAAGAAAAGTTTCCTGGTCAAAAGAACCAGGGGAACATGCCCCAGAAGTTCAAAAGGCTGTTTTTGCAAAACTGCCAGCACCAAATTTAAGTCCCAAGGACACAACGGTGGCTTCACTGGTTTAAGGAAATGCAATATTCACCGGACGAAGGTTTGAACCAACGAATGAGAAGCGATCGGTTCCTGGAAAAAAACCCATAGACCTGAAATCTGCCCTTTAAACATGCTCAGGGCTAATTTCATATCTACCCTTGCTTGCAGGAAGGATAGAATTCTCCCAATAATATATGTGCGGGGATGCATTTCCTGGCTTCACACCAGGCAATGTAGGATTTCCGGACCCTGTAATAAATATTTCTAGAGACTGGCTTCCTGGCGTTTATCAGTGCATGAACTGCCAGAGCAGACACACCCTGCTCTTTAGAGACTGTACAGCAGGGTGGAATATTGGACCTTGAGAGAGCAATTCCAGACGCAGTGAAAGAACCCAGAGCCTCATCACTGCCAACCTCTGGATTTGTGCATACCAAATCCTCCTCGGCCAAGCCGGAGCTACTAGAATTACTGGGTTCCCCTCCAGCTTAATCTTATGCAACAAACGCAATATCAGCTGTATCAGAGGAAAGGCAAAGATCAGGGAATACTCCTCCCAAGGAGTCACCACAGCATCCACTCCGACTGCGAGTAGATCTTTGGTCCTGGACACAAATCTCTCCAATTTGTTGTTGAACCTGGATGCCAACAGATCTACATCTGGGACCCCCAGCATAGGCAGATCAATTGAAAAATCTTGGGATGTAAGGACCATTCCCCTGGAAACATCTGTTGACTGCTCAAAAAATCTGCCTGCCAGTTCTCTATTCCTGGAATGAATACTGCTGTCAGGCATAGCACAAACTTCTCTGCCCAGGACAGGATAATATCCACCTCTTTCTGGGCTAATCGACTCCTGGTGCCTCCTTGATGGTTGACATAAGCCACGGCATTGTCGGATTGCACCCTGACAGGGTGACCCCGAAGTCTGGGCGTCCAGAACTTCAGAGCCCGACTGACTGCATGAATTTCCAAAATGTTGATGGGGAGACAACTTTCTACCCAGAACATTTCCCCTTGACAGTAGCTTCCTCTAGAACTGCTCCCCAGCTGGAGAGACTGGCATCTGTAGTCACTACCTTCCAAGTCACTGGGAGAAAGGATTTCCCCTTCTCCAGATTTCTGGTCAACAACCATCAATTCAGACTCTATTGTACTCTTGGTAGCAGAGATATGGACTAGTCCAAGGACTGAATTTTTCCATTCCACGCAGACAGAAGGTTGTTCTGCAAGGGTCTGGCATGGAATTGAGCATAGGGAATTGCCTCAAAAGTGGACACCATCTTCCCCAGTAACGTCATGCAAAGACGAATAGACGGATATCTCAGCCTTACTATAGACCGAACCTGACCCTTCAGGTCTAAGACCCTTTTTGCGGGCAAGAATATCTTTGCCTGAACCGTGTCGACAAGAAGCCCCAGGTATTCTAGATGCTGAACTGGCTGTAAAACTGACTTTGCTAAGCTCAGTATCCAACCCAGACGTTCCAAAAAATGTACTGTCGGATCGATCCATTAATAATAGATTGTCCAGATATCCCATTACAGATATCCCTTAGGACCTTAGAACAGCCAATACTGAAGTTAGGATCTTTGTGAACACCCTTGGAGCTGTGGCCAACCCAAAAGGCAGGGCCACAAACTGGAAATTATGGTTTCCAATCGCAAAATGAAGGAACCTTTGATGGGTCTGAAATATAGGCACATGAAGATATGCATCCTTGATGTCTATGGATGCTAGAAATTCCTCTCCCTGCAGGGAGGCTATGACTAAATGAATTGGTTCCATGTGGAAAGAAGGAACGTTCAGAAACTGGAACCTCAGTCATCACCCTCTGAGCTCTCAGCTGGTCCAATGGCTGAAAGAGAGATCTTTCCTTTAGGGGATCTGTTGGTATACTTGACCTCACAAACCGAGGATGCGGGAACACCCGAAATTCCAGCATGTATCCCTCTGAAATAGTGGAGACAACCCAGTTGCCTTGAATAAACTCCACCCATGCCCCTGAGAACTGCAGGAGCCTTCCCCCACCCAGATGAGTGGGTGCTCCCCTTCACTGAAAGGGCTTAGAAGAAGACTTGGCTGACCTCTGGGCCCAGGGCTTTTTCTGACCATGCCCCGAAGGCTTGGGTCCAGATGCAGATGGTTGAGGCTGGAGCTGGGGATCTTAAAGAGGTTGTAAACTCATAATTTTCACTTTAGCTTATTCTAATCTGCAGAAACAAAGCAGTTGATAGATGCCTGTAAAAGATTTCTTACTTGTTTATTCTTCCTGTAATCCTTCCTGTAAATTTTTCTGACGTCATCTGCGCATGCCCAGTGTGTTATCTAATCCACGGCACATCTGCATGCCGTTTCTGAACTCTCCCTGTTCTGTCAGGGCACAGCTAAGTCTCGCGATTAGCTATGCCGTTCTTTCCAGCTTCCTGTCATCTCACAGGGGGAGTGAGCATGACAGTTTACACAAGGGGAGGGGGGAGGGGGGAGGAGGGAGCGAGTGAGTGAAAATTCCAAGCATTCCAAGACAGTGTGAGAGACTGAGAGAGCACGTCTTACACAGAGAGTGTTACAACTACAGTAAGGGCGGAAATGACGGCAGCAGGGGGAGCATAAAACAGGACTAGACATGGCGCTGCCTACACCAAGGAAGAGGAAAAAGATAAACTTTTAAATAAAGGTATTTCTAGACAGTTATGATGTGAATATTTAATGTGAAATGTAATTATATTGCATGTACGTTTAATACATTGTAAAAGTTTGATTTTCATAGCTGAGTTTACTTCCTCTTTAAAGGAAGGACGCCTGCTCTTCCTCTTTACAGGTAGCAACGTACTCTTCCCCCTCTCCAAGATCTTTTGGATATACTTATCCAGATCATCACCAAAACTGCATTTTCCCTTAAAGGGGAAGCTAGCCAGTAACCATTTACATGGTAATTCCGCAGACCAGCTCTTTAACCAAAGGATTCTGCGCATATGCACTGTCATCAGAGCAAACCGTGACATTTGCCTTATGGAGTCCATAAGAGCATCTACTGCAAAACACAAAGTGCAAGGTAGATCTTCCACAGACTCTCCTTGAGAAGGAACCGTCTTGGCCACTCGATTTATGCGGTCTTTCAAAGACTGACACACTCCTATGGCTGCTACTGCTGGTTGTACTGTAGAACCTGCAACCACAAAGGAGGCTTTCAATTAAGATTCCAACTTTTTATTTGCTAGATCTTTAAAAACCTGGGCATTATCCACAGGACAGGTTAAATTCGTGTTAACTGAAGAAATGGCTGCATCCACAGTGGGAATTTTTCCATCTCTTAGAAAACTTTTCCTCCATAGGATATAACAATGAAAATCTTTTAGGAGGAACAAACATCCTATCCTAGGATGATCCCAGTCATTATACACTTCTTGCTCCAAAAGTGGATGTGTGGGAAATGACAGAGGACTCTGAGAAGGGCGCAATGAACCTAGGTAGGAAAAGAGGTTTCAGTTGTCTCGAAGGGCGAAAGTTTAAACTCAGCCCAGGCCATCTCAGCAAGAGACTGGATAAAAAATCTCTGGGATTGAGAGACTAATAGAGATTGATCTGACTCTGACTCCTCAGAAGTGGAAATTTCAGCTTGATTTTCTATATGGTCACCTTCAGCTACATCTTCCACATCCTCTGCCAAATCCAGAAATGATTAAGGGGGTGGTTCAGGAGAGGGAGATCTAACCTGCTTCTTTCCTCCATGTGGTGCTGCAATCATGTCAGCAATCTTACCCTCTAGGCTGGCTAATGCCGATGCCAAATCGTCCTTGGTAACATAGGCTGTGGCAGAAGTACTAATAGCTACTATGCCTGAGAACCATCATGGCTCAGATTGGCTAATTGCCTCTGGCTTATCAGGAGGAGTAGACACAGTGGAAGCATGATGGTGGTATCATAGTGCCCTTTCCAACTGTGCTCCCTCCAGCCCTTTTTCGGGCAGACATTGCTTTATAGCAAGACAAACTTGACGTACTACCTTTAAAGTGTACTCAAGGTGTGTGCCAAGCTTATACAGCCTAATGCACACAACACAGATAATCCTAAAATACAGGACCTAGTTGTGCCAGTAAAATACACCCACAGTGACTCACGCAACCCAGCTGCTGCTGCTCTGTGTCCCTTTCAGCCTGAGACGGAGGCTAGTGTGTTGGAGACAGTTCCTGGCAGAACGGGCCCTTTTATGCATCTGCGGCGTGGTACATGGCGTCCACGTGCACGCCAAATCGCATTTGAACATGCCCACCACGCGGCGTATGCCTGTACTTAAAGGCAAAGATTCCCGCACACGCGCGAATAGTCCTACGCCATAAACGCGATATCAAGACAGAGACGAACATGCGCACGCTTATGCGCCAGGACGAACACAACAAACAAATGGAAGAGAGAGCAGTTTAGGCTGAATCTTGTTTGTCACACCTGATACTTTTTAGGTAATCAGCTCAGGGTAATAAACAGTGTAACAATATGCTTTAAACATACCTTAAACATACTTTGCATAAACCTGCTACAATAATGTCATTACTAGTGTTGAGCGAACACGGACTGTATTATTCGTGTTCGTACCGAATAATTGGATTTTTGTTACCCGAACACGGACCCGAAAACTTTACTGTATGTTCGGGTTTAAAATCCGTGTTCGGTCATTTTATTTCCGGGTTTGTATGTAATGGCGTGCTTTTAATGGCGGGCTTTCAACAGCCAATCAACAAGCGTTTAACTGGTGTGCCTTAAGCCATCCCAGCCATGCCTACTAATGTATTAGTAGCTGTAATTGGCCATCTGAAGCATGTGACCATGTCTTTATAAGTTCGAGAGCCCCAGCGCGCTGCTTCGTTCTGCTGTAGTTTAGGGAGAGAGCACACATCATACGTGCTGGCTGCTGATTAGGGACAGACAGTGAATAATTACATTGTGTCCGAAAATAATTCAGGGTCAGGTCGGAGTGCAGGCAGGGCGAGTTATTAGGGCATTTTAGGGCGAGGCTGGAGAATAGGCAGGGTCAGTGTTCTACATCGATTTTGCTGTGTGGGGGGTTTGCAGTGCCAGTGACCGATCTTATCGATCATTTTAGGGCGAGGCTGGAGAATAGGCAGGGTCAGTGTTCTACATCGATTTTGCTGTGTGTGGGGTGGTGCAGTGAACACAATCTTTTTGCCCGCTGAGGAGGAGGGAGAAAAAAATCTTTTTTATCAGTCAGCTGTGTGCAGCGTTTTTCCTTCAGTGCTGCTGACTGTGATAATACACTGCTGTGTTCACATGTGCTATTATTGAGTGATTTTAAAATGTATACACTTTTTTCTATTCCACTATTCAATATACACCCTTTTGGGTTAAAAAAAATTAAATTGTGGCATAGTCTGTACTAATCTATTTAAAAATTACAAACTTAAAGGGGAATTTTCTTTTTTTTTTCCCTTCATAGCCTGCAGCAGAGCTGACTGATATAAGACACAGCTGTGTTCACATGTGCTAGTGATTTTAAAATTTATATGCTTTTTTCTATTCCACTATTCAATATACACCCTTTTGGGTTAAAAAAATTGAATTGTGGCATAGTCTGTACTAATCTATTTAAAAATTACAAACTTAAAGGGGAATTTTCTTTTTTTTTTCCTTCATAGCCTGCAGCAGAGCTGACTGATATAAGACACTGCTGTGTTTACATGTGCTATTGAAAAATCACCAATTTTATATCATATTTTCTATTCCGCTATTCAATCTACACCCTTTGGGGTAAAAATAATCAAATTGCGGGATAGTCTGTATCGGTACGTGTGAGATACACCTTTCCAATTTTTGGGGCGCATCTCATACCACCGAGGATTTCAGGGTGCTTCAGTGTGCCTCCTGCCTGTTCCAAACTCCTCCTACTCCTCATACTACCTTTGGGGTCCAAAAAATAGTAATCGGGGCCTAGTCTGGGTCTGTACGTGTGAGATAGATACACCTTTTGATATCATATTTTCTATTTTCCGCTATTCAATCTACACCCTTGGGGTAAAAACAATTAAATTGCGGGATAGTCTGTATCGGTACGTGTGAGATACACCTTTACAATTTTTGGGGCGCATCTCATACCGCCGAGGATTGCAGGGTGCTTCAGTTTGCCTCCTGCCTGTTCCGAACTCCTCCTACTCCTCATCCTGCCTTTGGGGTACAAAAAATAGTAATCGGGGCCTAGTCTGGGTCTGTACGTGTGAGATACATACACCTTTTGATATCATATTTTCTATTCCGCTATTCAATCTACACCCTTGGGGTAAAAACAATTAAATTGCGGGATAGTCTGTATCGGTACGTGTGAGATACACCTTTCCAATTTTTGGGGCGCATCTCATACCGCCGAGGATTGCAGGGTGCTTCATTTTGCCTCCTGCCTGTTCCGAACTCCTCCTACTCCTCATCCTGCCTTTGGGGTACAAAAAATAGTAATCGGGGCCTAGTCTGGGTCTGTACGTGTGAGATACATACACCTTTTGATATCATATTTTCTATTCCGTTATTCAATCTACACCCTTGGGGTAAAAACAATTAAATTGCGGGATAGTCTGTATCGGTACGTGTAAGATACACCTTCCAAATTTTTGGGGTGCATCTTCCACCGCTGAGGATTGCAGGGTGCTTCAGTTTGCCTCCTGTTCGGACCTCCTCGTACTCCTCATCCTCATCCTGCCTTTAGGGTACAAAAAATTGTAATCGGGGCCTAGTCTGTGTTTGTACGTATGAGATACACCGTTTTGTAAATTTTTTTCTATTCCGCTATTCAATATACACCCTGTTTGAGTGTAAAAAATGTAATTACGGCATAGTCTGTATCGGTACATGTGAGATACACCTTTTTAAATTTGTTTGGCGCATCTCCTTCCACCGCCGAGGATTGCAGGGTGCTTCAGTTTGCCTCCTGTTCCAAACTCCTCCTACTCCTCTTCCTCATCCTGCCTTTAGGGTACAAAAAATTGTAATCGGGGCCTAGTCTGTGTTTGTACGTGTGAGATACACCGTTTTATATCCTTTTTTATATTCCGCTATTCAATATACACCCTTTTGGGGTGAAAAAAATTAAATTTGCGTCATACTTTGCATATTTGACTGTGAGATACACCCGTTGTATTTGTACATTGTTTTTCTATTCCGCTATTTAATAAACACCCTTTTGGGGTAAAAAAAATTAAATTGCGGCATAGTTTGCATATTTGACTGTGAGATACACCCGTGCGATACTGTTGTTGTTTTGTTCCGCTATTCAATAAACACCTTTCTAGGGCAAGATCATAAATTACAGAAATATGAGGAGACCGTCAAATAGGGGCTGTGGCCTGGGTCGTGGTGCTGCTGGTAGAGCTCCTGTTGCAAGGAGATGTATCAGTTGTGGATTTTTTTACAAATGTTCCCATCCATGTGTAAATAATTTCTCTCACCAACAGGTAGTTTTAAAATGGCTGCCGCATATTTAATGAACCATGTGCTTTTAGGGGGGAGGTGCAGCCATGTGTGGATGACCTCACTCAAAGTGACCTAGGTCGATCTGTGCCAGCTACACGCACAAGTGAAACACCTTCCTCAAGTGTGAGTAGGCGACAGAACCTGCAGCAGTATTTGGTAGGGCATCATGCGCCTCTAGAAGTGATGAGGCCAGAACAAGTAGAGGCTTGGTTTGCTGCTGACAATGCCTCCAGTTCCTTCACATTGTCTCCCACCCAGTCTACTGCAGAAAGGTCTTAGTTGGCACCTGCAGCCAATGTCCAACCGTCTTTCACCTCACCCCCTTGCAAATCAGGCAAGCAGTCTGAGCCCCAAGTCATGCAGCAGTCTCTTCTTCTTTTTGATGACTGTCTGCAGGGTTTCCCAGGGCCATCCACCTAGCCCTGCCCCAGAAGTGGAAGAGATTGAGTGCAGCGATGCCCAACCACTTATTTCTCAAGATAAGTACATGGAAGGACCATCGCAGGACGTCTCCGATGATGACGAAACGCAGGTGCCAACTGCTGCGGCACTCAGAATTGTGGAGACCGACAAGGAGGGCAGGGGTGAAGACTGGGTGGAAGATGATGTGGAAGACGATGAGGTCCTCGACCCCACATGGAATGAAGGTCATGCAGGTGACCTGAGTAGTTTGGAGGAAGAGGCGGTGGTCGCACAGAGCCACCAGCACAGCAGAAGAGGGAGCAGGGTGTAGAAGCGGAGTGGCCGTGCCCTAGACACTACACCTGCTACTGCCCAACGCAGCAAGGGAACGAGCGCACCAAAGCCAGCTCAAAGGAGTTCTCTAGCGTGGAAGTTCTTCAGAAAATGTGCTGATGACAGGACACGAGTGGTTTGCACCCTGTGCAATCAGAGCCTGAAGCGAGGCATAAACCTTCTCAACCTGAGCACAACCTGCATGATCAGGCATCTAAGTGCAAAGCACGAGCTGCAGTGGAGTAGACACCTTCAAAACCAAGAAAGGTCTCTGGCTCCCCCTGCTTCCTCTTCTGCTGCAGTCTCGGCCTCTCCATCCACCTCTGTAGTGATACCGACACCTGCCACCCCGCAAACAGACGATTTGTCCGCAACACCACCACCTGGGTCACCAACCATCTCCACAATGTCCCGTGGAAGCTTTCAGCTTTCCATCTCCCAAACACTTCAGAGGAAGAGGAAGTACCCCCCTACCCACCCGCGATCCCTGGCCCTCAATGCCAGCATTTCAAAATTCTTGGTCTTTGAAATGCTGTCATTCTGTCTGGTGGAGACGCACAGTTTTAAAAGCCTTATGTCGGGGGCTGTCCCACAGTACGTCGTGCCCATCTGCCACTACTTTTCCAGGCAAGCCATCCCTTCCCTGCACAACCAAGTGGGGGAAAAAATCAGGCGTGCACTGCGCAACGCCATCTGTGCCAAGGTCCACCTAACTACCGATACGTGGACCAGTAAGCACGGTCAGGGGCGTTATATCTCCCTAACGGCACACTGGGTAAATGCAGTGGCGGATGGGCCTGAGGCGGATAGCAATTTGGCGCATGTCCTCCCACCACCGAGGATTGCAGGGCGCTTCAGTTTGCCTCTTGTTCCTAACTCCTCCTACTCCGCTTCCTCATCCTCTACCACCTCCTCATCCGGTCAGCGTAACACCTTCACCACCAACTTCAGCACAGCCAGGGGTAAACGACAGCAGGCAGTTTTAAAACTTGCCTGTTTGGGGGAAAAACCGCACACCGCGCAGGAGTTGTGGAGGAGCATGGAACAGCAGACAAATGAGTGGTTGCTGCCAGCGAGCCTCAAGCCCGGCCTGGTGGTGTGCGATAACGGGTGAAATCTCATAGCAGCTCTGGGCCTAGCCGGTTTGACGCACATCCCTTGCCTGGCGCATGTGCTGACTTTGGTGGTGCAGAGGTTCCTTAAAAATTACCCCGATATGTCAGAGCTGCTGCAGAAAGTGCGGGCCGTCTGTGCGCACTTTCGGCATTCTCACCCTGCTGCTGCTCGCCTGTCAGCGCTGCAGCGTAACTTCGGCCTTCCCGCTCACCGCCTCATATGTGACGTGCCCACAAGGTGGAACTCCACTTTGCACATGCTGGAAAGACTGTGCGAGCAGCAGCAGGCCATAGTTGAGTTTCAGCTGCAGCACGCACGCGTGAGTCGCTCTGCGGAACAGCACCACTTCACCACCAATAACTGGGCCTCCATGCGAGACCTGTGTGCCTTGTTGCGCTGTTTTGAGTACTCCACCATCATGGCCAGTGCCGATGACGCCGTTGTCAGCTCCCAATTCTATGCCTCCTTCAAAAAACGATTCGGGCAATGATGGAAGAGGATGTGGCACAGGATGAGGAGGAGGAGGAGGAGGATGAAGAGGTAACATTTCCAAGGCTTTCAGGGCAGTCATTCGCAAGTGGCTCCGAGGGTGGGTTCCTGCACCCACAAACGCCAGGGATACAATTGTCCAGCAGGGGCACAGTTCTGGAGGATGAGGAGGATGAGGAGGAGGAGATGGAGGAGGAGATGGAGCCATGTTCACAGCAGGGTGGCACCCAGGCCAGCTCATGGCCATCACTGGTGCGTGGCTGGGGGGATACAGAAGACAAAGACGATACACCTCCCACAGAGGACAGCCTTTCGTTGCCTCTGGGCAGCCTGGCACACATGAGCAATTACATGCTGCAGTGTCTCCACAATGACCGACGAGTTGCCCACATTCTAACTTGTGCTGATTACTGGGTGGCCACGCTGCTGGATTTCCGTTACAAGGACAACGTACTGTCCTTAATTCACTCACTGGAGCGCGATCGCAAGATGCGCGAGTACAAGCGCACGCTGATAGACGCGATGCTGCTGGCATTCCCACCTGACAGCGGGGCCACAGTGGAAGCACAAGGCCAAGGCAGAGGAGGAGGAGGAGGAAGAGGTCGCCAACGCAACCAGGGCACCGCCGGCACCTCAGAAGGCAGGGTTAGCATGGCCGAAATGTGGAAAAGCTTTGTCAGCACGCCACAACAAACAGCAGCACCAGCAGCTCATATGGAACGTCTTAGCAGGAGGCAGCATTTCACCAACATGGTGGAGAAGTATGTGTGCACACGTCTACATGTAGTGAATGACGGGTCTGCCCCCTTCAACTTCTGGGTCTCCAAATTGGGCACATGGCCTGAGCTTGCCCTTTACGCCTTGGTGGTGCTGGCGTGCCCTGCAGCCAGTGTATTATCTGAACGTGTATTTAGCACGGCTGGGGGCGTTATCACAGACAAGCGCAGCCGCCTGTCCAGAGACAATGTGGACAAGCTCACGTTCATTAAAATGAACCAGGCATGGATCCCACAGGACTTTTCCGTACCTTGTGCAGAATAGAGATGGATACCGACCCTACCCAGCCATTGTTCTATTTTTGATCTTTCTCACTCTTTCTGGGTGTACCCTCATTTAAAATGACTAAAAAAAAGCAGTGTTGGCTACCCCGTCCTCCTCCACCGCCGCTTCCACCTACACCGCCCATAGGTGTGTGCAGCCTATTGCATTAGGGTGTGCACCCCAAAGTTTAAATACACATGCATGTGTTTGCCTACATGTATATGGCCCCCGGTACATTACTCCCTACTGGCAAAGTGAAATAGAAGCGTGTGGCACTTCTCTTATGGCAGAGCAGGTCCGAGGGAGATCTTTCCCATCTCCTCACTGGCAAACAGAGCGATAATGCTAATGTGCCCTAGGTGATTAGGGTGTGCCCAGGCACACCCGGCACATCCTGTGCGCACGCCTATGACACCGCCACATCCACCACCACCTCAACCTCCCTCCTACTCCATATGGGCCTCGTCATTCACAGATGAAGAAAATGTTTTTATTTTTCAGGTTTTTTTGTTGTTTTAAGTTATTTTCCTATCCACATTAGTTTGCAGAGCACTTGCCATGCTCTTAACTACATTTGCTGCCATTTGCAGCACTCTAGCCCTTTCCATTGGTGTTTTAGAGCAATTTTAGTGCCTGAAAGTTTGGGTCCCCATTGACTTCAATGGGGTTCGATGTCCGGGTAAAGTTCGGAAAAAGTCCGGGACACGGACCCGGACTTTGTTTTCAAGTTCGGCCGAACCCGCCGAACACGGACATCCAGGTGTCCGCTCAAATCTAGTCATTACAAGCAGAAATACACTTGGCACAAGTCTCTGTAATCTTATTAAAGGGAACAGTGCATAAAATATTCCCAATTTTGCAACTTTTAACCTTTAAAGGTTTTGTTTGCATTGGAAATTTTTAAAATGGACTCACCAGTCCTGCCGCAGGAAACTACTATTAACAAGAATCCAATCTTCACCCTTTACGGTGAGCATTGTCTTAGAGACCTTCAAGGCCACAGCCGTGGACCTGTAGAGCACTCTGCACAGAGCGCCTTTTGGGTTTGGTATTCCAAGGGTTGGATCCCAGGGTCCAGCGCCCAAAAGGACAGCGTTATAGGCAAAACCTTGTATCTGCTTCCTGAGGCTCAGGTACCATCCTTTTAATCCATTGACTGTTTTAGATGGATCCGATAGCTAACCCCTTAGATCCAGTGATCTTTGTTTGGGGTATGTTAGTATAAACTTCTTTCTTCTTCTTTGAAACATAACAAACAAACATGCGCAGCACCTTTTCACAGCAACCTTCACCTTTTAGACACTGGCGAAAAAACAGAGGTCCTTCCTGTGTGTGAGGGGTTATATAGGGGGTCATCAATTCTGATTGGTTGCCAGTGTCCTTCACCTATAGGTGGCTATATAACCAATTTGTTATGATTTATGGCTCTGTGTCACGTGAGGTATGAAAAGAAATATATATATATATATATATATATATATATATATACACAGTATATACATACTATGTGGGTTTTTTGTTAATTTTCATGAAAAAAAACTACATGGAAAAAAGACAGAACATGTGTCATTATTTTTTCCACTCATTTATTTTAGAGTTCAACAGTAAAATTGCTTTAAATGCACCACACCTCATTCTTTGCAAAGTCATCAAAAATCCTGTTCTACACAAATAAAACCTGAGCTATTCCATCATTGCTGTGCAACCCAAGGGAAAGCACTGCCCCTCATAGCAGAACAGATGAAATAGTTCAAGACAGGAATTCCCATGCTGCAAACTCTAATTGATAACAGGGTACATTATAAATGCGAAAAGTCATTATTAAACATTTTCTAACAGGTTTAAACATTTATCAGCAACAATAATTTATTTTATAGATGACCACAAATACAGAATACTTCCATATTTTCACAGGGCAGTTACCAATGCAAGCAACTAGTGCAATTATCAGCCTTTATCAGGAGGCATAACCTTGCCCTGAATAGATCTTTTTATAGAACTGTAGAAAATGTAATGGTTTGTGCAGAATTAACATATTTCTTACCAATTTAATTGTACAGAAGTTCAGATAATCTCATATTTCAGGAATTTAAGTTGGTGCAGGAATGTATTTTTCAGGTTTCCATTATCCATGATGATTTTTTATGAGGATGGCATATAATCACAATATGGTGTTACTCCTTTCAGAACGTATAGCTGTTCAATAACTGAATAACATTTGGATACCGATGGAACCAAATTTGGTGACATGAGTATTCCCAGAATTATTCCATATCTTCACAGGACAGTTACTAATGCAAGCAACTAATGCAATTTTCAGCCTTTATCGGGGAACGTAACTTTGCCCTGAATAGATCTTTTTATTGAACTGTAGGAAATATAATGGTTTGTGCAGAATTACCATATTTCCTACCAATTTAATTGTACAGAAATTCAGATAATCTCATATTTCAGGAATTAAAAGTTGGTAGAGGAATGTATTTTTCAGGTTCTCATTATCCATGATGATTTTTTTTTATGAGGATGGCATATAATTACAATATGGTGTAATTCCTTTCAGAACGTATAGCTGTTCAATAACTGAATAGCATTTTTATACTGATGGAACCAAATTTGGTGACATGAGAATTGAACAGATTTGACAGCTATAAAATAGTACATATAACTACTTTTTTAACATAGCAGTTTAACAGGATTGGTAATCAACCAAATTATCGGACAGAGAACAACTGCAAACTGTAGTCTGCCAACAGATGCAAAGCTAGAAGCAACAATGCAAAACAGGTTAAAGATAACAAAATAGAACATGCAAAATAATTAAAGATGCACAAAGATTTGAAAACTGCACAAACATAGACAGCACATGACCACATAACATGGTCTAATAAGATTCTTCCACAACAAAGTCAAGGTGAGAATCACAACTTTGCTAAAACATTTTAAAACACAGCTACCTTTGATTATCCCTCACAGTAAGGGATCCACACACAGATGAACAGCGAACAAAGAGCTAAGGATAAAGCATCATCTGCTGGAACTGCAGTACTCTGGTAGCGAACGGGGAGGGGCTCCCCGCAGTAACTGGATCCCCTGGAAATGCTAAAAGTTTTTAGGTTCCTGCCCATATGTCGGTTCAGTGGAGGGACTCTCACCTGACTGAAGATCACTCGCTAAGCTTCTTCTGCTTCATCATGCGCGGCCTCTCTTAGCTGCTGTCAGGGGGAAGAAGATAACTTATCTTCCCTGTGTGTGTCAAGCAACCAAGATAATTGTGGGAAAAGGCAAACAGTGTACTTTTGTGATCTTTTAAAGTTAGGTCTTTGGGAGCACTTCAAGGGTTCAGTTTTGGTTCATTTCCCTGAGAAGATTCCATCTTCTGAAAAGAGGTGCCACATCTTTGTATTCATGTGCATCAGTATTTAGTGGTTCACAGAGCTCCACGAGGGGAGCATGGACCCAAGCTGGTTGACTATTGGGTTGTGTAACATTGTTTGGATCTATGACTTCTCCTAGAGGTCTAAGAGATAATAATGGAATAGCAGGAGCCAGCCACCATTCAGCCTATAGTGGCAGAAAAACCTGGGCCTTATGAACTTGGACATGTTCTTCAAACCCACCCATGAGCCTCTCTGTGACTCCCAGTGGGTTTGAGGAACTTACAGTCTAACCATATTGGTTTTCCTTGGGTTTATTCTCTATGGATATTGTATACTGGAACACCTTGACTGGACAGTTGTAGGACAACTCCAGGGACTTCTTCCCACAAAGTTTGTAATTTTCCTTGCTGGTGTGTGCTTTAACATCAAACTAGAACTCTGGTCATGTTTTCAGATTTCTTTGTTCCAATTATGACTGGTCTTTAATGAACTGTTGAACTTCAGACAGGCAAAGTTTACCATTCTGAATCCAGGAAGTCAGAGTGTGTTCAAGTTCTTCTGTGGGCACTGTGGCTCATAGGTTTGTGGTTTACCTAAAAGTACAGCCAAAATAAAAGTGAAACTTTACCCAAAAGGGGAGGTTCCGCTTGTCTGCCTCCTCCCTCCCCTCCTCTTTAAGTTTTTGAGGTACCTGCTTCCACTTCCGATCAGATCACCGCAGCAATCCCTCTTCCCCTGCAGCCTTCTGGGACACATTCCAGGTCCCAGAAAACTGCGGGACAATTCACAAAGTGCAGTCTAGTCATGGGTTGATACTAGTCATGGGTTGATACACCCCTGCTGTTGCTGGATACCTGCATTTGGCCGGTGCAGGGCATTCTGGGACTCCGACGTCACCGAAGAGGACAACGAAGAGGACGCTCCGGCTTCAGCTGTCCACACCTGAGATGGCAGCGCTGGACAAGACATTTTCAAGGTAAGTATTTCTTCTAAAAGGTAAGTGAAACGGGACAGTTCAGAGGCTATTGTTGCTTACATGCACTAGCCCTGACTGTCCCCGGGGTATTTTTATCTAAAAAATGTTTTTCAGGGTGGAACTCCGCTTTAAGACTTTAATCTTTTACTTTAGACACAATTCTTTCCCAGTATGCTCCAGCTTGTTATGATCAACAGCTTTAAGAATTAAAGGATAAGATTACATTTAATTAAAAAATACCTAATGCACATATTTTTGCAGAAAAAAAAAAACATTTGTTGTTTCCCCGCAGGAGAGTGGTAAGCATTGCACCCCTGATCAGTAGATCATGAGTGAAATATGGGCTCCTGCAGACATGTTCTCCGGCTTTCAGCTGGTACTTCAGTACTTGCTTTCTGTCAGTGGACCAGTGGACTATGAGAGTGCTCATCAGCGCCCCCCGCAGCCCAATGAAAATGTAATTCCATCTGCCGAAGTGGAAGACGGTGTTTGTAGTTTATTCATTCACAAGAACCTGTGAATGAATGACGGGGCTGTGCGAGTGTAGCCCTGCACAGCCGCGCTGTTTTTAAAAAGTGACAGCGGTTACGGGGAGAAGAACCCCCATCTGCTGTCACAGGGAGAGGGAATTGGGGGAAGAGGTGGCAGGTGCTGGAACATGTTACATGTTCCACCCTAAATATGGGTGGAACATGGAACATGCTCCAAAGGCGAACTTAGCTTTTAGGTGTTTATATTGATTTATGCCTTCTCTATATGCACTGTTCAGAGGAAAACACATTGTAAATAAGAACTTACAGTACATTTTTAATAGCATAGCTGAGTGGGAACTACTGGACTTAGTTCAGAACAGGCGGATAGAGATTGCGTGCTGTGTTTATGTGTGTTTGGAATTTATTTTTGTTCAGGGAGGCTTGCCTTAAATTCCTTTCATCACACAGCAACTATGATGTGGGCCAGAAATTAGAGTTGACAAACATACTTTATGGATTAGGAGCTATACTCTTTATAAGAAATAGTTTGTCATGGAGGCATGGTTTCCAAGCATGTCAGTTCTGCCTTGGACTTAAATATACATGTTAAATCAAGAAAACAATAAACTTGTAACAGCAACACTGTTGAGGCATAACTGACAGTATTAAAGCTGTCTACAGTAATAACATATCAAGTGTTCATACAGATTATGATGTTGTTTTTTTACTACTATATGTTAGCTGTTGGCTTGGAAACTGTTCATTATAAACATTTTGAATAAAGAATTCCTGTTGCAGAGTACCTATTTACTCACCATGCTCAGATGTAGATGAAGGTCCATTTAACTTCTTTTCTTCACAACTCCCTGGACACAAAAAGGGAAGATAAGTTTCATTGCTTCCTTCCCTCATCAGTTCAGAGTGGCACCCGATGAAGAAGCAGCAGCTGGGGCAGTACTGTGGGGACCCCGAGTTTGTGTAGCCTTTCATATGTTTCTGCAGCTTGGATGATTGGGGCAAGAGGCCTGATCCCATTATATATAATTCCACCCATTCAAGAAGCATGCTATGTTGTTCACCCCTTGTATATAATAAAATGAAAAAAAAAAAAAAAAGCGCCCCCTGTTCTCCCAAATGTAAATGTGCATGTCTTGCATGCCGCACATGTGAGCTGTCGCCACAAACATCAAAATGAGAGCAATAATTCTAGCACCAAACCTCCTGTGTAACCTCTAAACTTGTAGCCTGCAAATCCTTTAAAATGTCACCTATGGATAATTTAACATACTGTAGTTTGTCACCATTCCATGGGCATGCATAATTTTAAAGCATGACATGTTTGGTATCTTTTCTCAACCTAACATCATCTTTTCAGTTTTACAAAAAAATTGGGTTTGTGATCACCAGAATTTATGAAAGTGTTTTTTTTTCCCCCCTGAAAATTTAGGTTTAATAAACCTGCAAATATCATGTAGAAAACACCCACAATTAATTCTCCAGGGTCTCTGCAATATAATAATATAATTTTATTTTTTTTGGTTTAAAACTGCTTTATGACCTCAGCTTTGTACAAACTGGCTAGCAGAACAACAGTTTTATGGGACCACGTTTAGTCCCAGATGTGACGTCACCACGCCAAACTTTACTGGAATGCTGCAGCCGGTTTACTCTCAGGATTATTCTCCATGCTCGTTTTTACTCTGTATCATGTGAGTGCATCTTCTTTTAATAAATAGTATCTTTATTAACTGTATTACAATATGGATTTCCTTTATTTATTTTCATGGCTATTGGACTGTGCATACCATCCACCTACCTACTGAATGTAACATCCTGATGTTTTCCATCTAATGAGGTTTATCTTCTAAAGGCGCTTTGAGGCTTATCCATAAATCTGGAAGCCATACTCATCTGGTAAGCGACCAGTCTTCTTGCTCACTTATTGGTGATTCCTCACTATCAGAAGCCGGGAAGCTTGGCTTTCTATGCATGCTGGGATTTGTGGTTCCTTCTCTAAGGATAGCATTTTTTCATCACTGGAGTGGACTTTCATTACATATTTGATCTGGACACTTATTTTTTTATTTTATGATTAGGGTATTTCTTGTCTCTTTATGCATGTTTTTTTTTTTTTTTTGCATTTCTTTCATTGTGATTCACATTATCATTTGTATTTAAACGCATGTTTTTATCACTTTTATGATAGCGCTGCACGTATTGCTATATTATTTTGTATATATATGGTATTATAGTTAGGTTGCTATTTACCGTAGGTATTTTGTCACCTAATTTATGATTTATGTATATCTGCATTTTTTCTATGTATTCTGTTTTCTGGTGTTTTATAGGTTTTACCTTACTATTAATAAATCTTACTTTAATCATAAATAGTCTAGTTTCAGTTGCCTAAGTACAGCTACATTGAACTGATCACCCCTGCTGTTGCTGGATACCTGCATTTGGCATTCCTTACTAGGGATGATCAAACTTTTTAAAAGTTCGGTTCGGCCAGAACATCCGAACTACCCGAAAGTTCGGCCCGGATTTCAGAACCCCATTGAAATCAATGGGACCCGAACTTTGGTAATCAAAAAACACCATTTTGAAGCCCTAAAACCCAATAAATGCCCCTAAAAAGTGCATAGGGTTCTGGGTCATACCCCAGGGACTATTAATCACACAAAAAAAAGTTCTTAAAAATTGTCATTTTTGATAGAGAGCCAATTATTGGAAAAATTAAAAAAAAAAAAAAAATTCTTTGGATTTAGTATCTGGGGGGGTCTAAAAAGTGTACCTGTGAAGTTTCAGCTCTGTAGCATGTCCAGAACCAGAAAAAAAGATTCTTTTTCAGTAGAGCAGGCATGGTGGGACCCTCCTTTTACACCTATATGATCCTTTTTTGGGGGTTCTGGACATGCTACTGAGCTGAAACTTCACAGGTACACCTTTTAGACCCCCCAGACACAAAATCACACAAAAAAGTTCTTAAAAATTGTCATTTTTGATAGAGAGCCAATTATTTAAAAAAATAAAAAAACATTTCTTTGGATTTAATATCTGGGGGGTCTAAAAAGTGTACCTGTGAAGTTTCAGCTCTGTAGCATGTCCAGAACCAGAAAAAAAAGATAATTTTTCAGTAGAGCAGGGATGGTGGGACCCCCCTTTTACAATTATATGATCTTTTTTGGGGGGTTCTGGACATGCTACAGAGCTGAAACTTCCCGGGTACACCTTTTAGACCCCCCAGACACTAAATCACACAAAAAAGTTCTTAAAAATTGTCATTTTTGATAGATTTTTTAAAGAGAGCCAATTATTGAAAAAAAAATTTAAAAAAAAAAAAATTTCTTTGGATTTAGTGTCTGGGGGGGTCTAAAAAGTGTACCTGTGAAGTTTCAGCTATGTAGCATGTCCAGAACCAGAAAAAAAAAGATTGTTTGTATTAGTGCAATTATAGATCTGTAATATGGCTTCTCGCTTTTCACACCTTGCCTGTTTAATAGCAGGCGTTTTTTTGGGCATTTTTTGGGGGTTCTTTGGAGTCAGGAAAAACATCTGAACTTGTGTATAGTTGTACTATACACAAGTTCAGATGTTTTGCCTGCCTCCAAAAACCCCCAAGAAATGCCTGCAACAACACACCTGGGCGTTTTTTTTTTGACGCTAGCGTTTTTTTGGGCATTTTTTTGGGTTCTTTGGAGGCAGGCAAAACATCTGAACTTGTGTATAGTGGTATATATACCACTATACACAAGTTCAGATGTTTTTCCTGCCTCAAAAGAACCCAAAAAAATGCCCAAATAAACGCCTGCTATTAAACCGGCAAGGTGTGAAAAGCGAGAAGCCAACATCCTGTGCTGAAAGTGTTCTAATACAAACAATCTTTTTTTTTTTTTTTTATGGTTCTGGACATGCTACAGAGCTGAAACTTCACAGGTACACTTTTTAGACACCCCAGACACTAAATCCAAAGATTTTTTTTTTTTTTTATTTTTTTTTTTTTTTCAATAATTGTCTCTCTATCAAAAATCTATCAAAAATGACAATTTTTAATAACTTTTTTTTGTGTGATTTTGTGTCTGGGGGGTCTAAAAGGTGTACCTGTGAAGTTTCAGCTCTGTAGCATGTCCAGAACCATAAAAAAAGATCATATAGTTGTAAAAGGAGGGTCCCACCATCCCTGCTCTACTGAAAAATTATCTTTTTTTTCTGGTTCTGGACATGCTACAGAGCTGAAACTTCACAGGTACACTATACACAAGTTCAGATGTTTTGCCTGCCTCCAAAAACCCCAAAAAATGCCTGCAACAACACACCTGGGCGTTTTTTTTTTTTACGCTAGCGTTTTTTTGGGCATTTTTTTGGGTTCTTTGGAGGCAGGCAAAACATCTGAACTTGTGTATAGTTGTGTATATACACACATACTTATATGTATATACACACCTAGACATATATAGGTGTGATAGGAGCAGAAATATATTGGTGTTAATTATTTCATTAGCGCAAGTAGTTTTTTCTGCTCCTTTCACACCTATATATGCCTAGGTGTATATATACATACATGGGTGTGTATATATACCCCCTATACACATGTTCAGATGTCATGTCTGACTCCAAACATGTGCTCAAAAAAGCACTAGCAACGCCTGCAGCCAAAAATGCTGGTGGCGGCGAAGCCATATCCCTGCAGCGAAAGTGACACAAGAGAAACTAGCTTTTCTCTATAGCGGTCACCCTGCTATGGAAGGGTTCGGTCACCCTGCCATAGCAGTCACTGTCAGTTCACCCTACACTACATTACGGTCACCCTGATATGGAAGGGTTCGGTCACCCTGCCATTGCAGTCAGTTAACCCTACACTACATTACGGTCACCCTGACACTTCACACTTTCCCTACAGAAACTAAATTTTTGAAGCTAACTAAAGTGTAAAGGAGCACTCTAACTACACTAGATATCCCTTTCCTCACACTAATAAATGCTAAATGACACTTTTAAAGTAAAATTAGCAGAACTGCTTCCACTCTCTTCCATGTCCTGTATTACAATGCTAGGAATTTGGCGGGGGCTATCTTATACAGTGTACTGGGGGGCGTATTCACTAATGATTGGACTATGGACCCCCTAGTCACTCCAATCACATTCCTAGCATTCTTCTGCCCCCTCAATTGGCTTTTGCTAATGGTTCTGGTCCAATCACGGGCTTTTAAAGCCCATTTCCTGAACCATTGCATTTTGGTCGGCTCTGGTTGCCGAATTCTGAACTTTTTGGGCAAAAAGTTCTAAATTCGGCCGTACCTCGAACACCCAATGTTCGGGCCGAACCGATGGTCGACCCAAACCGTTCGATCATCCCTATTCCTTACAGTCTGCTACTAGTTGTGATAAACAGTACTTATTATAATCTAGAAAACTATAGACTCCTAGTACAGCTCTATTGTAAATAGTCGTAAACAAGATAACAATCAAGTAGATACCTCACATGCCTATGCTGCAATATACAACAGTCAAATTGGTCACATTAAATTTATGTGATATAGGCATTATCATATATATTATTTCTGTTTAATATTATGTTGGTAGTTGCATTGTAAAACCATATCATCTGGAAATATGAATATTGATCATATACAGTGCATCCGGAAAGTATTCACAGCGTTCCACTTTTTTCCACATTTTGTTTTGTTACAGCCTTATTACAAAATGGATTAAATTCATTATTTTCCTTAAAATTCTACAAACAATACCCCATAATGACAACGTGAAAGAAGTATGTTTGAAATCTTTGCAAATTTATTAAAAATAAAAAATGAAAAAATCACATGTACATACAGTATCTCACAAAGGTGAGTGCACCCCTCAAATATTTTATTATATCTTTTCATGTGACAACACTGAAGAAATTACACTTTGCTACAATGTAAAGTAGTGAGTGTACAACTTGTATAATAGTGTAAATTTTCTGTCCCCTCAAAATAACTCAACACACAGCCATTAATGTCTAAACTGCTGGCATCAAAAGTTAGTACACCCCTAAGTAAAAATGTCCAATTGGGCCCAATTAGCCATTTTCCCTCCCTGGTGTCATGTGACAAGGTCTCAGGTGTGAATGGGGTGCAGGTGTGCTAAATCTGGTGTTATCGCTCCCACTCTCTCATACTGGTCACTGGAAGTTCAACATGGCACCTCATGGCAAAGAACTCTGAGGATCTGAAAAAAAGAATTGTTGCGTTACAAAAAGATGGCATAGGCTATAAGAAGATTGCCAAGACCCTGAAACTGAGTTGCAGCACGGTGGCCACGACCATACAGCGGTTTAACGGGACAGGTTACACTCAGAACGGGCCTCACCATGTTCGACCAAAGCAGTTGAGTGAACGTGCTCAGCGCCCTATCCAGAGGTTTTCTTTGGCAAATTGATGTATGCGTGCTTCCAGCATTGCTGTAAAGGTTGAAGGGGTGGAAGGTCAGCCTGTCAGTGCTCAGACCATACGCCGCACACTGCATCAAATTGGTCTGCATGGCTGTCATCCCAGAAGGAAGCCTCTTCTAAAGATGATGCACAAGAAAGCCCGCAAACAGTTTGCTGAAGACAAGCAGACTAAGGACATGGATTACTGGAACCATGTCCTGTTGCCTTATGAGACCAAGATAAACTTATTTGGTTTAGATGGTATCAAGCATGTGTGGCGGCAACCAGGTCTTGCCTACAGTCAAACGCATGGTGGTGGGAGTGTCATGGTCTGGGGCTGCATGAGTGCTGCCAGCACTGGGGAGCTGCAGTTCATTGAGGGAACCATGAATGCCAACATGTACTGTGACATACTGAAGCAAAGCATGATCCCCTCTCTTCTGAGACTGGGCCGAACAGGCAGTATTCCAACATAACAACCCCAAACACACCTCCAAGAAGACCACTGCCTTACTAAAGAAGCTTAAGGTAAAGGTGATTGATTGTCCATGCATTTCTCCAGACTTAAACCTGGTTGAGCATCTGTGGGGTATCCTCAAATGGAAGGTGGAGGAGTGCAAGGTCTCTAACATCCACCAGCTCTGTGATGTTGTCGTGGAGGAGTGGAAGAGGGCTCCAGTGGCGACCTGTGAAGCTTTGGTGATCTCCATGCTAAAGAGGGTTAAGGCAGTGCTGGAAAATAATGATGGGCACACAAAAATGTGGACATTTTAACTTAGGAGTGTACTCACTTTTGTTGCCAGTGGTTTAGCCATTAATGGCTGTGTGTTAAGTTATCTTGAGGGGACAGCAAATTTAAACTGTTATACAAGCTGTACACTCACTACTTTACATTGTAGCAAATTGTCATTTCTTTAGTGTTGTCACATGAAAATATATAATAAAACATTTACAAAAATGTGAGGGGTGTACTCACTTTTGTGAGATACTGTAAGTATTCACAGCCTTTGCCATGACACTCACAATTAGCTCAGGTGCATTCTGTTTCCACTAATCATCCTTTAGATGTTTCTACAACTTGACTAGAGTCTACATGTGGTAAATTCAGTTGATTGAACGTGATTTGGAAAGGCACACACCAGTCTACATAAGGTCCCACAGTTAACAGTACATGTCAGAGCACAATCCAAGCCATGAAGTCCAAGGAATTTCCTGTAGACCTCCGAGACAGGATTATATCGAGGCACATATCTGGGGAAGAGTGTCTTCAGCACTGAAGGTCCCAATGAGCACAGTGGCCTCCATCATTCGTAATTGGAAGAAAGTTGGAACCACCAGGACTCTTCCTAGAGCGGGCCGCCCGGCCAAACTGAGTGATCGGGTGAGAGGGCCCTTAGTCAGGGAGGTGACCAAGAACCCGATGGTCACTCTGACAGAGCTCCAGCATTTCTCTGTGGAGAGAGGGGAACCTTCCAGAAGAATAACCATCTCTGCAGCACTCCACCAATCAGGTCTGTATGGTAGAGTGATTTCCAAAAAACAACAATATCTCTCCTGCGCTCGAGTGGTATGCGGGAAGATGAATCTTATAGGCGGTTTTATGACACAAATGAAGTGGTCTTGCTGCCCCCCTCAGGACCAAGGGTATCCAAAAGGCACTACAAGAAAACAACAAGAGAAGGGCGCACCGACCTTGTGCATTACCACTTAAAAGTTTATTAAAATCAAAGAAGGGTAGCGTACAATACATGAGAAACAAAATTCTCTGGTCTGATGAAACAAAGATTGAACTCTTTGGCCTAAATGACAAGCGTCATATCTGGAGGAAACTAGTCACCACTCATCACTTGACCAATACCATCCCTACAGTAGCAGCATCATGCTGTGGGGATGTTTTTCAGCAGCAGGAACTTGGAGACTGGTCAGGATTGAGGGAAATATAAATGCAGCAATGTACAGACCTTGATGAAAAGTGCTCTGGACCTCAGACTGGGGCGAACGTTCGTCTTCCAACAGGACAATGACCCTAAACAAACAGCCAAGATAACATGTGGCTAGGGGACAACTATGTGAATGTCCTTGAGTGGCCCAGCCAAAGCCCAGACTTAAACCCAATTGATCATCTCTGGAGAGATCTAAAAATGGCTGTGCACCAATGCTCCCCATCCAACCTGATGGAGCTTGAATGTCCTGCAAAGAGGAAGGGGAGAAACTGCCTAAAAGTAGGTGTGCCAAGCTTGTAGGTTCATACTCAAAAAGATTTAGTGCCAAAGGTGCTTCAATAAAGTATTCAGCAAAGGCTTTGAATACTTATGTACATGGGATTTTATTCAGTTTTTATTTTTAAGAAATTTGCAAAGATTTCAAACAAGCTTCTTTCACGCTGTCATGGGATATTGTTTGTAGAATAATTTAATTTAATCAATTTTGGAAAAAGGCTGTAACATAACAAAAAGTAGAAAAAGTTAAACGCTGTGAATACTTTCTAGATGCACTTTAAGTGGTATTAAGGGAAAATATTTCAGCAATCTTTCTTCACACCCCTCAGCTCTTATGTTTGGGTGGGGGTTAGCTCAGCAGCACAAGAGGATCTACAAAAAGTTGACGATATTGGCAGCTAGCAGTTCTCATCTTCCTTTAAGTTATGAAGAAATGCTAAGTAGAGTTGAGCGGACACCTGGATGTCCGTGTTCGGCGGGTTCGGCCGAACTTGAAAAAAAAGTCCGGGTCCGTGTCCCGGACTTTTTACGAACTTTACCCGGACACCGAACCCCATTGAAGTCAATGGGGACCTGAACTTTCAGGCACTAAAATGGCTCTAAAACACCAATGGAAAGGGCTAGAGTGCTGCAAATGGCAGCAAAACGTAGTTAAGAGCATGGCAAGTGCTCTGCAAACAAATGTGGATAGGGAAATAACTTAAAACAACAAAAAAAAAACAGAAAAATAAAACAATTTTCTTCATCTGTGAAGGACGAGGCCCATATGGAGTAGGAGGGAGGTTGAGGTGGCAGTGGATGTGGCGGTGAAGGTGGAAGCGGCGGTGAAGGGGGACGAGGTAGCCAACACTGCTTTTTTTCAGTCATTTTAAATTAGGGTACACCCCAAAAGAGTGAGAAAGATCAAAAATATAACAATGGCTGGGTAAGGTCGGTATCCATCTCTATTCTGCACAAGGTACGGAAAAGTCCTGTGGGATCCATGCCTGGTTCATTTTAATGAACGTGAGCTTGTCCACATTGTCTCTGGACAGGCGGCTGCGCTTGTCTGTGATAACGCCCTGTAATGTTCTGGTACCTCTGGTACCCTTATTTCCACATTTCTCTCTTAATATTGCGTCCCATCTTGCTATTCAAATGGGACGCATACACCTTTAAGGGCAATGACATCATCGCCGAGCGCCGCTATGAGCGGCTATTTCAATCGCCGGCTTTCTCTCACTCATTGCTCGTTCAAACCGCATGTTCACCGCACCTTCTCTTGTGAAGCTGGAGCTGCTGGCTATTCCCTTTGCCTGAACTGAACCGGAACCTCGCTGCCGATCCGTATCTCGCTACTGGATCACCTCTCACTACTGAACTTTGTTACTACTACCTATCTAGTGATAAGTACCCCACAGGGGATTCCTTACTAACCTGCACTTCTACTGTCATCTACTGCATATACCAGGACTATCTCTATCTAAGCTATTTCCTATCATCTGCATAGATTGTTAGCTCTTGGGACTACCATCAACTATCCTTGCACTAGGTTACTCTGTCTTGTATACTCCATCTGCTGTCCCCTACCATCTGCACTATACTTGACATTAGAACCTATCTGCTTACTACCATCACCTAAACACTCTCCTAATACTACTCCTAGGTGCTCACCATACTATAGCCTGTCTCTCACCTATATACTCTCACATATTCTATCCCTCCATTAACATCAGATTGAGTGTATGTATATTGCATAAACAGGCTGTGCACAGTGATGAAGTCCTGAGAGTTGGATATGTTTGTTCAACAGAATCTCTACACGACTACTGAGTGTGACAATTCTGCAGCTGCAAATCCATCCACTAACAAAAACGCATGAGCGTTACAGATTGAACGAGCTTTAAAAAAAATTATGGATTCAGCAGAATTACCCACTCAGGTACTACAATTAAAACAGCAAGTAGATGCATTGATCCTTGCTCTTACAGAGGTAAAAAACGAAAATCAGGCTTTAAGACAGCAGGTTGGCCGTCTCACGCAGCTTTCTGTTGCTCAGCCCCGTGAGCCTAAGATAAACCCTCCTCTAATGTTTACTGGTGATCGGAGTAAATTTCGTGAATTTAGAAACGCATGTCGATTGCTTTTCTTGTTAAAACCTCTGACCTACACCACTGACCAAATTAAAGTCTGTACCATTATCTCCTATCTGACGGGTGAACCCCGGGCCTGGGCAGACGCTCTCTTTGAAAAAGAAGACCCACTCCTTAACTCCTATCCTTTATTCCTAGCGCAACTCGCTAGTTTATATGAAGACCCCAATAGGCAGAGTACTGCTGATACCCAATTGAGGGCTTTAAAACAAGGAAGGAGACCTGTTGAAGATTTCGTGGCAAATTTCAAAAGATGGTCCCCTGATTCAGGGTGGAACGACACATCTTTGCGAACGCAGTTCAGACTCGGCCTATCAGAGGCCGTTAAAGACGAGCTCGCCCGAGCGGATTTACCTGGCACTTTGGATGGCCTGATGCAGACCAATATCAATATTGACAGACGACTGCGAGAAAGAAAGGCTGAGAAGTTGGGCTTACCATTTTCCAGTCCTTCTCGGATGTCGCCTGCTGACCCTACTCCTATGGAGGTAGGAATGATACGCCCACCTTTGACCCTTTCCGAACGTGCCAGGAGGAAAACCGAACATCTCTGCATGTACTGCGCATCCTCGGATCATTTGATAAGCGGCTGTCCCCTTGTCCGCAAAAAAGAGGGTGAGTGTTCAAATGTCTTGCTAGGGGGACTAACAACTTCCTTTTCTAATCCTTATCTTTTTGTTCAATTGACATTGCAGTGGGACCAAACTAGGATCACCACCAAGGCTATGATCGACACTGGATCTTGTGGAAACTACATTGATACTTGTTTTGTCTCCTTAAATAAAATACCTATTGTTCCAAAACCCAAACCTGTCTCTGTTAGTTTTATTAACGGTACCCCTTTATCCTCCGGTCCCATCACCAATCAGACACATGCACTCCTTGTAACTGCTGACAAGTCTCATGTGGAGACCACCACCTTTGATGTATTAACCTCACAACATTTTCCCATTATTTTGGGACTTCCCTGGTTACACATACATCAACCAATCATCGATTGGAAAACAAGAACGCTAGCCTTCTCTTCTCACTATTGCGAAACTACGTGTAATCTCCCCCCATATGGTAGGAATCTTGTCTGTGGTGTCGGATGACATTATACCAAAATGTTATCAGGATTTATCAGAGGTTTTCCTTGAGAAAAACGCTCAAGTGTTGCCTCCCCATAGGGACTATGATTGTTGTATCGATCTACTCCCTAATAGTAAGTTGCCTTTCGGTCACGTCTATCCTCTTTCACAAGATGAACTCTCTCATCTCAAGGAATATCTGGATGAAAACTTGGCAAAAGGATTCATCCGACCTTCTACTTCCTCCACTGCTGCTGGACTCTTCTTTGTTCGCAATAAGGATTCTAGTCTTAGGCCTATCATTGATTTCTGACAATTAAAGACCATTACAATAAAGGATCGTTATCCTTTACCTCTTATTCCTGAACTTATGGAACAGGTGCGCGGAGCTTCCTACTTTTCAAAATTGGACTTAAAAGGGGCATACAATTTAATTTGAATCCGTGAGGGGGATGAATGGAAGACAGCATTCAGAACCAGATACGGACTGTTTGAGTACCTTGTGATGCCATTTGGGTTGTGTAATGCTCCCGCAGCCTTCCAACGTTTTATAAATGAGATATTCAGAGACTTGCTTGATGTTTGTGTTGTAGTATATTTGGACGATATACTTATTTATTCTCATTCCTTACCTGAGCACATAAAACATGTAAGACTTGTGTTGTCAAGACTACTTGCACATAACTTATATGTTAAATCAAAAAAAATGTTTATTCCATAAAGAGGAAGTACTATTCTTAGGATACATTATATCTAAAAATGGAATCAAAATGGACATGAGCAAAATATCCTGCATTCTGGATTGGCCTGTGCCAACCACTCGCAAAGCATTACAAAGGTTCCTCAGATTCTCTAACTACTATAGGAAGTTCATTAAGAACTTCTCTGCGATTGTGAAACCTCTCACACAACTCACAAGCACAAAAAAATCATTCAAATGGTCAGAAGAAGCAAATGGAGCTTTCTGTCTGTTGAAATCAAGCTTTACTTCTGCTCCCATACTACGCCATCCAGACCCATCCCTTCAATACATCTTGGAGGTAGATGCGTCAAATATGGCAGTAGTTCAAGAAAAAGTTTCCCCTATTGGTGGGACTTTTTAGGCACTCACATGTACACAAAATGTTATAAAAAGTATAAATTTTATTGAAAAATTACAATTTCATGGATATGCATAAAAAGCAAGTAAAGTAAGATACATCACATGTGCATTTGGGAAGTGACCACACAAGTACAGGGTGAAGGCTCAAAACCCGACTAGTTTCGGAGCTAAACAATTACTCCTTCTTCAGGGGGGAGACGAGACCCTGGGTGGTGGTCTGTAGATAATTAATTAGGTAGACATCAGTCAAATATAACAATAATGCAGTCATGTATACCTTACAATAATTAGTAGAACAAGAAATTTCCTCAAAATAAAGAAGAATTGTGACTTACATTCTATGCAGTGATGAATGGCACTATAAACCTGCCGGGATGTATTAAAATCAGATGCTGTCTATGCTCCACCGAACCTACACTCTGGCTGAATCACAACATGAAAATGGGGTACTCAGACCTCATACACATGTGTTGTGAAGGAAACGAGTATGCCAATTTCTCGTGGGTGGCTCTCAGGAAGCACCAGGTAAGGATAGCTGCATCCCAAATTGGTGGCTGATCAGCTGGAAGGAGGAAATGTGAGATTGTAAGGAACAAGTAACTTCAAAGATCCAGTGATTGGGGGTGGCTATTTCTTTAGAAAAAGAGAGTGGATAATGCATGAGAGAATAAAGAAAGGATTTAAACATTCTTACTAGAATGTACATATTATATTTGGAGGCATGAGGTTTCATATTCCTCCAAAGCTTCAAAACAAAAAAAGGGTAAAAGGAGGGGTAAATTGACTTGGTCTTACAGAGCAGGTTAATCTCTATAAAACGTTCTGAAAGTTATTTGATTTATATCTCTTCATTTTAGTATAGCCAATAGTATAAGATAGTCACCTCCAAAACACAAAGATAGAAGGTAAAAAAGAGGGGTTTTCTTATAAGTGTAAAAATGGAGTATACTAGTTACCTTGTTCAGATGGTAAACGGCCTGGATCATGCCAGACAAACAACCCTCGGTGTTCACAGCAAGCGAGCAATTGGCTCACTGCTATGATTCGGGGGTTTAAATGTGAAGTCAGATTGACTTCACAGCTGTGTTTACTTAACTGAATTGATTTGCGTTCTCCTTCCATTGATTGCCTGGTGGGGTCCCTGGTGTGGGGGGGCCGGGCGCTCTCCCCATCCACTGCTCGGCTGTCGGGCATGGCGGAAGTGCGGTCGGCTCCTGCGCACGACCAGCACGTCACATGACCCGCTCGCGTGGAACGCAGGCGGGGCATAGTGTGAGTCATCGTCTTGACGTCTCGCAATTCGCGAGATTGGTGCAGAGCCGAGGACTCATGTTGCGGCTCGCCACTAGGTGGCGGCCGCTTACCGTGCCGGGCTATTTACCTGGAGCGAGCTGGATGGCCATACATTTACCCATTGTTTCATCTGGCTGTGGGCAAAGAGAAATTTAAATGAGGTGTATGTAAATTATGAGGTTCTTTCTCTGTTTTTTTGACAAAGTATCATTCAACAAAAAAAAAGGAGGAATGGAGCAAAAAGAAAAAAATTTATGGGGATAAAATCCAAAAAGGATTTTCTAAGTAAACGCCCCCTTGTGGCTCATTGCGAGATCATTTAACCTTTAATCTATGTCAATTTGCTTGCCAGGGGAAGAAAGGCATTTCCTATAGCCTAGAGGTGGTTCAGGGAGACATATAGGCATCTGCTGGGAGATTGGGAACAAAAGAAAAGAAAAGGAAAAAAAGAAAGAAAAAGGGGATGAAGGAATCAGAGCCTGCCTGCATGTATCATATATATATATATATCTGTGGTCTTGAATGTTAATATGACATTGTTGCAGACCTCTACTGTTAACGATCTGCAAAAGCAAATTATTTTTTTAATTAGAAAAGAATGGGATCATTTAAAGGAGGAAAAATTTAAAAGAATTTTATTTTTCCATTCCTCCTGAAGTAATGATTTGAGGACCAGACTCCTTGCGAGAGGATACACAAAAACAATTTTAAAAAAAGCCTATAAGAAAGCTGTTTCCAGCGACAGAGGCAAATTATTATCTCCTAAAGAAAACAAACAGGAAGATCCAGTCCTTAGAATAATAACAACATACTCGGAACAATATCCAACTATCAAAAAAAATAGTATCAAAATACTGGCATGTGCTGGCCATGGATCCTACACTTGGCAGACACGTCCCAGAACACCCCCACTTTACTTACAGGAAGGTACCGGCGCTAAAGGACAAACTAGTCCAGAGCGAATTTAAAGATGAAAAGAGACAAGATCCTTGCAAATATAGGGGGACCTATATGTGCGGCAGCTGCAGATATTGCAAATATATGCTGACTTCAAAAAATCCAATCTTGCCGAATGGCCAAACATTCAGGCCCAAGCATTTTGCCAACTGCCGCACTCACGGAGTGGTATATCTACTGCTCTGTGAGTGCGGCTGTTTCTATGTCGGCAAGACAAAATTAGAATTTTTTAAACGTGCCAACAGACACATTAGAAGCATTGAGACATGTGACCCAGACTTGCCCCTTGGGCGACATGCAGGACTTGTTCACCAAAGAAGATATCCAAAAATCAGATTTCTCATCCTAGATAGAATCCACCCTGGCTCCAGAGGGGGAGACTGGAACAAGGTTCTCTTGCAAATGGAGCTACGGTGGATATATCTTCTCAGGGCCACTGAACCCCCAGGATTGAATGAAATGATATCCTTTAAACCTTTTTTAGAAGGTTTTACTTCAGGAGGAATGGAAAAATAAAATTCTTTTAAATTTTTCCTCCTTTAAATGATCCCATTCTTTTCTAATTAAAAAAATAATTTGCTTTTGCAGATCGTTAACAGTAGAGGTCTGCAACAATGTCATATTAACATTCAAGACCACAGATATATATATATATATGATACATGCAGGCAGGCTCTGATTCCTTCATCCCCTTTTTCTTTCTTTTTTTCCTTTTCTTTTCTTTTGTTCCCAATCTCCCAGCAGATGCCTATATGTCTCCCTGAACCACCTCTAGGCTATAGGAAATGCCTTTCTTCCCCTGGCAAGCAAATTGACATAGATTAAAGGTTAAATGATCTCGCAATGAGCCACAAGGGGGCGTTTACTTAGAAAATCCTTTTTGGATTTTATCCCCATACATTTTTTTCTTTTTGCTCCATTCCTCCTTTTTTTTGTTGAATGATACTTTGTCAAAAAAACAGAGAAAGAACCTCATAATTTACATACACCTCATTTAAATTTCTCTTTGCCCACAGCCAGATGAAACAATGGGTAAATGTATGGCCATCCAGCTCGCTCCAGGTAAATAGCCCGGCACGGTAAGCGGCCGCCACCTAGTGGCGAGCCGCAACATGAGTCCTCGGCTCTGCACCAATCTCGCGAATTGCGAGACGTCCAGACGATGGCTCACACTATGCCCCGCCTGCGTTCCACGCGAGCGGGTCATGTGACGTGCCGGTGGTGCGCAGGAGCCGACCGCACTTCCGCCATGCCCGACAGCCAAGCAGTGGATGGGGAGAGCGCCCGGCCCCCCCACACCAGGGACCCCACCAGGCAATCAATGGAAGGAGAACGCAAACCAATTCAGTTAAGTAAACACAGCTGTGAAGTCAATCTGACTTCACATTTAAACCCCCGAATCATAGCAGTGAGCCAATTGCTCGCTTGCTGTGAACACCGAGGGTTGTTTGTCTGGCATGATCCAGGCCGTTTACCATCTGAACAAGGTAACTAGTATACTCCATTTTTACACTTATAAGAAAACCCCTCTTTTTTACCTTCTATCTTTGTATTTTGGAGGTGACTATCTTATACTATTGGCTATACTAAAATGAAGAGATATAAATCAAATAACTTTCAGAACGTTTTATAGAGATTAACCTGCTCTGTAAGACCAAGTCAATTTACCCCTCCTTTTACCCTTTTTTTGTTTTGAAGCTTTGGAGGAATATGAAACCTCATGCCTCCAAATATAATATGTACATTCTAGTAAGAATGTTTAAATCCTTTCTTTATTCTCTCATGCATTATCCACTCTCTTTTTCTAAAGAAATAGCCACCCCAATCACTGGATCTTTGAAGTTACTTGTTCCTTACAATCTCACATTTCCTCCTTCCAGCTGATCAGCCACCAATTTGGGATCCAGCTATCCTTACCTGGTGCTTCCTGAGAGCCACCCACGAGAAATTGGCATACTCGTTTCCTTCACAACACATGTGTATGAGGTCTGAGTACCCCATTTTCATGTTGTGATTCAGCCAGAGTGTAGGTTCGGTGGAGCATAGACAGCATCTGATTTTAATACATCCCGGCAGGTTTATAGTGCCATTCATCACTGCATAGAATGTAAGTCACAATTCTTCTTTATTTTGAGGAAATTTCTTGTTCTACTAATTATTGTAATGTATACATGACTGCATTATTGTTATATTTGACTGATGTCTACCTAATTAATTATCTACAGACCACCACCCAGGGTCTCATCTCCCCCCTGAAGAAGGAGTAATTGTTTAGCTCCGAAACTAGTCGGGTTTTGAGCCTTCACCCTGTTCTTGTGTGGTCACTTCCCAAATGCACATGTGATGTATCTTACTTTACTTGCTTTTTATGCATATCCATGAAATTGTAATTTTTCAATAAAATTTATACTTTTTATAACATTTTGTGTACATGTGAGTGCCTAAAAAGTCCCACCAATAGGGGAAACTTTTTCTTGAATTGTTATAGGGATGTGGCACCACCAATAGCACCCAACACAGGTACCTCTTTTTGAATATGGCAGTAGGAGCAGTTCTCTCACAACGACCAAAAAACACCTCACCTCTTCACCCAGTTGCTTTCTTCTCAAAGTCATTAAGCAGCCCCGAGGTGAATTACCCAGTAGGTGAGAAAGAGTTGCTAGCCATAAAACTAGAGAATTGTCAAAATCTACTTGAGGGTACTCAATTGCCAATCCTTATATATACTGATCACAAAAACCTTCAATACCTTCAGATTAATAAAACTCTTTCACACCGGCAGGTACGGTGGTCGTTATTCTTTTTGAGATTTAATTTTTTAGTAACCTACACACCTGCAGACAAAAATAAAAAAGCGGATGCGCTTTCACGATTAGCCGAGAATGATTGCACCGAGGTTCCCTCAGTTCCTATAATACCACATGAACGTATTGTCGGCGTCGTTCGTTCCCTGAAGGAGGAGATTTTGCACAGCATAGGACTGGATTCACTTCCACCACAACTAAATGCTGACGCAGAAGGCTTCCTTTACTACAACCATAAATTATACATACCCCCTACTATGCGAACCAAGATCTTGGAATTGTCGCATGATGTACCTATGGCAGGACATATGGGTATGACTAAAACTTTCAATCTACTTACTAGGCAGTTTTGGTGGCCAGACATGAAGACAACCGTAAAAAAGTTAGTTTCATCTTGCGATATCTGTGCAAGGTCTAAAATTGACAATACGAAACCATCGGGTCTACTTTGTAGTTTACCAATACCCCAGGTTCCGTGGGAAGTGGTATCCTTAGACTTCATAGTGGAACTACCACCTTCCAAAGGATTCAACACCATCTTAGTGTCAGTGGACCATCTGACCAAGATGGCACATTTCACTCCTATCCGAAGACTACCTTCATCCAAACAAACAGCGGAATTACTTGTGAAACATGTCTTTAAGTTACATGGTATTCCAAAAACACTGCTGTCTGACCGTGGTTCACAATTCATCTCAAAGTTTTGGCTAGCTCTATGTCAGATACTAGGAATAGAGCGTAAACTTACTTCTCCTTACCACCCTCAGCCCAACGGACAGACAGAGAGAGTTAACCAGTGCATTGAGCAATATGTACGTTGCTATACTTCATATCTACAGGACGATTGGGTGGATCTCCTCCCGCTGGCGGAATTCGCCTATAACAACGCGACCCACAGCACTACTAAACAAAGTCCATTCTACTTAAATTATAGGTTACATCCCACACTCCTTCCACCACGTATTTTGCCATCAAGTAATCCAGTGGCATCTGATTATCTTGCCCAGATAAAGGATTCCCTGGGATTACTCAACAATACCATCTCACATGCTCATAGCCAACAAAAGAGGTACTACGACCTCCGTAGGAAACCCTCTCCCCAATATGCCATTAGGGATCTTGTCTGGCATTCTACAAAAAATCTGAGATTAAAGATCCCTAGTAAAAAACTTGGACCTCTATTCTTGGGACCTTTCCCAATAAAGAAGCTTATTGGAAAAGCTGCAGTACAACTCACATTACCAACAGACCTCAAGATACATCCCATCTTCCATGTGTCGCTACTAAAGCCCCATGTTCCTAACCAAGGAATAAGGCCTACCATATCACCTCCACCTCCTGTACAAGTTGAAGGTGGAGAAGAATTTGAGATAAAGGAGACTCTGGATTCCCGTATCCATAGAAGAAGACTCCAATATCTAGTACGATGGAAGAATTATGGGCCCCAAGATGACACCTGGCTGGATACCTCCGATATACATGCCCCTAGACTGATTCGCAATTTCCACTCGAAATACCCGGAAAAACCAGTTCTAGAGGCCTTCCGGAGCCGGCCTTAAGGGGGGGGTACTGTAATGTTCTGGTACCTCTGGTACCCTTATTTCCACATTTCTCTCTTAATATTGCGTCCCATCTTGCTATTCAAATGGGACGCATACACCTTTAAGGGCAATGACATCATCGCCGAGCGCCGCTATGAGCGGCTATTTCAATCGCCGGCTTTCTCTCACTCATTGCTCGTTCAAACCGCATGTTCACCGCACCTTCTCTTGTGAAGCTGGAGCTGCTGGCTATTCCCTTTGCCTGAACTGAACCGGAACCTCGCTGCCGATCCGTATCTCGCTACTGGATCACCTCTCACTACTGAACTTTGTTACTACTACCTATCTAGTGATAAGTACCCCACAGGGGATTCCTTACTAACCTGCACTTCTACTGTCATCTACTGCATATACCAGGACTATCTCTATCTAAGCTATTTCCTATCATCTGCATAGATTGTTAGCTCTTGGGACTACCATCAACTATCCTTGCACTAGGTTACTCTGTCTTGTATACTCCATCTGCTGTCCCCTACCATCTGCACTATACTTGACATTAGAACCTATCTGCTTACTACCATCACCTAAACACTCTCCTAATACTACTCCTAGGTGCTCACCATACTATAGCCTGTCTCTCACCTATATACTCTCACATATTCTATCCCTCCATTAACATCAGATTGAGTGTATGTATATTGCATAAACAGGCTGTGCACAGTGATGAAGTCCTGAGAGTTGGATATGTTTGTTCAACAGAATCTCTACACGACTACTGAGTGTGACAATTCTGCAGCTGCAAATCCATCCACTAACAAAAACGCATGAGCGTTACACGCCCCCAGCCGTGCTAAATACACGTTCAGATAATACACTGGCTGCAGGGCACGCCAGCACCTCCAAGGCGTAAAGGGCAAGCTCAGGCCATGTGCCCAATATGGAGACCCAGAAGTTGAAGGGGGCAGACCCGTAGGCCTGTGCACACATACTGCTCCACCATGTTGGTGAAATGCTGCCTCCTGCTAAGACGTTCCATATGAGCTGCTGGTGCTGCTGTTTGTTGTGGCGTGCTGACAAAGCATTTCCACATTTCGGCTATGCTAACCCTGCCTTCTGAGGTGCTGGCGGTGCCCTGGTTGCGTTGGCGACCTCTTCCTCCTCCTCCTCGGCCTTGTGCTTCCACTGTGGCCCCGCTGTCAGGTGGGAATGCCAGCAGCATCGCGTCTACCAGCGTGCGCTTGTACTCGCGCATCTTGCGATCACGCTCCAGTGAGTGAATTAAGGACGGTACGTTGTCCTTGTAACGGGGATCCAGCAGCGTGGCCACCCAGTAATCAGCACAAGTTAGAATGTGGGCAACTCGGCGGTCGTTGTGGAGACACTGCAGCATGTCCTCTGTATCCCCCCAGCCACGCACCAGTGATGACCATGAGCTGGCCTGGGTGCCACCCTGCTGTGAACATGGTTCCATCTCCTCCTCCATCTCCTCCTCCTCATCCTCCAAAACTGTGCCCCTGCTGGACAATTGTGTCCCTGGCGTTTGTGGGTGCAGGAACCCACCCTCGGAACCACTTGCGAATGACTGCCCTGAAAGCCTTGGAAATGTTACCTCTTCATCCTCCTCCTCTTCCTCCTCCTCCTCATCCTGTGCCACATCCTCTTCCATCATCGCCCGAATCGTTTTTTGAAGGAGGCATAGAAGTGGGATAGTTAAGCTGACAACGGCGTCATCGGCACTGGCCATGTTGGTGGAGTACTCAAAACAGCGCAACAAGGCACACAGGTCTCGCATGGAGGCCCAGTTATTGGTGGTGAACGCGTGCGTGCTGCAGCTGAAACTCCACTATGGCCTGCTGCTGCTCGCACAGTCTTTGCAGCATGTGCAAGGTGGAGTTCCACCTTGTGGGCACGTCACATATGAGGCGGTGAGTGGGAAGGCCGAAGTTACGCTGCAGCGCTGACAGGCAAGCAGCAGCAGGGTGAGAACGCCGAAAGTGCGCACAGACGGCCCACACTTTCTGCAGAAGCTCTGACATATCGGGGCAATGTTTAAGGAACCTCTGCACCACCAAATTCAGCACCCTCCTTTTACCCTTTTTTTGTTTTGAAGCTTTGGAGGAATATGAAACCTCATGCCTCCAAATATAATATGTACATTCTAGTAAGAATGTTTAAATCCTTTCTTTATTCTCTCATGCATTATCCACTCTCTTTTTCTAAAGAAATAGCCACCCCAATCACTGGATCTTTGAAGTTACTTGTTCCTTACAATCTCACATTTCCTCCTTCCAGCTGATCAGCCACCAATTTGGGATCCAGCTATCCTTACCTGGTGCTTCCTGAGAGCCACCCACGAGAAATTGGCATACTCGTTTCCTTCACAAGAAATGTGTATGAGGTCTGAGTACCCCATTTTCATGTTGTGATTCAGCCAGAGTGTAGGTTCGGTGGAGCATAGACAGCATCTGATTTTAATACATCCCGGCAGGTTTATAGTGCCATTCATCACTGCATAGAATGTAAGTCACAATTCTTCTTTATTTTGAGGAAATTTCTTGTTCTACTAATTATTGTAATGTATACATGACTGCATTATTGTTATATTTGACTGATGTCTACCTAATTAATTATCTACAGACCACCACCCAGGGTCTCATCTCCCCCCTGAAGAAGGAGTAATTGTTTAGCTCCGAAACTAGTCGGGTTTTGAGCCTTCACCCTGTTCTTGTGTGGTCACTTCCCAAATGCACATGTGATGTATCTTACTTTACTTGCTTTTTATGCATATCCATGAAATTGTAATTTTTCAATAAAATTTATACTTTTTATAACATTTTGTGTACATGTGAGTGCCTAAAAAGTCCCACCAATAGGGGAAACTTTTTCTTGAATTGTTATAGGGATGTGGCACCACCAATAGCACCCAACACAGGTACCTCTTTTTGAATATGGCAGTAGGAGCAGTTCTCTCACAACGACCAACAAACACCTCACCTCTTCACCCAGTTGCTTTCTTCTCAAAGTCATTAAGCAGCCCCGAGGTGAATTACCCAGTAGGTGAGAAAGAGTTGCTAGCCATAAAACTAGAGAATTGGCAAAATCTACTTGAGGGTACTCAATTGCCAATCCTTATATATACTGATCACAAAAACCTTCAATACCTTCAGATTAATAAAACTCTTTCACACCGGCAGGTACGGTGGTCGTTATTCTTTTTGAGATTTAATTTTTTAGTAACCTACACACCTGCAGACAAAAATAAAAAAGCGGATGCGCTTTCACGATTAGCCGAGAATGATTGCACCGAGGTTCCCTCAGTTCCTATAATACCACATGAACGTATTGTCGGCGTCGTTCGTTCCCTGAAGGAGGAGATTTTGCACAGCATAGGACTGGATTCACCTCCACCACAACTAAATGCTGACGCAGAAGGCTTCCTTTACTACAACCATAAATTATACATACCCCCTACTATGCGAACCAAGATCTTGGAATTGTCGCATGATGTACCTATGGCAGGACATATGGGTATGACTAAAACTTTCAATCTACTTACTAGGCAGTTTTGGTGGCCAGACATGAAGACAACCGTAAAAAAGTTAGTTTCATCTTGCGATATCTGTGCAAGGTCTAAAATTGACAATACGAAACCATCGGGTCTACTTTGTAGTTTACCAATACCCCAGGTTCCGTGGGAAGTGGTATCCTTAGACTTCATAGTGGAACTACCACCTTCCAAAGGATTCAACACCATCTTAGTGTCAGTGGACCATCTGACCAAGATGGCACATTTCACTCCTATCCGAAGACTACCTTCATCCAAACAAACAGCGGAATTACTTGTGAAACATGTCTTTAAGTTACATGGTATTCCAAAAACACTGCTGTCTGACCGTGGTTCACAATTCATCTCAAAGTTTTGGCTAGCTCTATGTCAGATACTAGGAATAGAGCGTAAACTTACTTCTCCTTACCACCCTCAGCCCAACGGACAGACAGAGAGAGTTAACCAGTGCATTGAGCAATATGTACGTTGCTATACTTCATATCTACAGGACGATTGGGTGGATCTCCTCCCGCTGGCGGAATTCGCCTATAACAACGCGACCCACAGCACTACTAAACAAAGTCCATTCTACTTAAATTATAGGTTACATCCCACACTCCTTCCACCACGTATTTTGCCATCAAGTAATCCAGTGGCATCTGATTATCTTGCCCAGATAAAGGATTCCCTGGGATTACTCAACAATACCATCTCACATGCTCATAGCCAACAAAAGAGGTACTACGACCTCCGTAGGAAACCCTCTCCCCAATATGCCATTAGGGATCTTGTCTGGCATTCTACAAAAAATCTGAGATTAAAGATCCCTAGTAAAAAACTTGGACCTCTATTCTTGGGACCTTTCCCAATAAAGAAGCTTATTGGAAAAGCTGCAGTACAACTCACATTACCAACAGACCTCAAGATACATCCCATCTTCCATGTGTCGCTACTAAAGCCCCATGTTCCTAACCAAGGAATAAGGCCTACCATATCACCTCCACCTCCTGTACAAGTTGAAGGTGGAGAAGAATTTGAGATAAAGGAGACTCTGGATTCCCGTATCCATAGAAGAAGACTCCAATATCTAGTACGATGGAAGAATTATGGGCCCCAAGATGACACCTGGCTGGATACCTCCGATATACATGCCCCTAGACTGATTCGCAATTTCCACTCGAAATACCCGGAAAAACCAGTTCTAGAGGCCTTCCGGAGCCGGCCTTAAGGGGGGGGTACTGTAATGTTCTGGTACCTCTGGTACCCTTATTTCCACATTTCTCTCTTAATATTGCGTCCCATCTTGCTATTCAAATGGGACGCATACACCTTTAAGGGCAATGACATCATCGCCGAGCGCCGCTATGAGCGGCTATTTCAATCGCCGGCTTTCTCTCACTCATTGCTCGTTCAAACCGCATGTTCACCGCACCTTCTCTTGTGAAGCTGGAGCTGCTGGCTATTCCCTTTGCCTGAACTGAACCGGAACCTCGCTGCCGATCCGTATCTCGCTACTGGATCACCTCTCACTACTGAACTTTGTTACTACTACCTATCTAGTGATAAGTACCCCACAGGGGATTCCTTACTAACCTGCACTTCTACTGTCATCTACTGCATATACCAGGACTATCTCTATCTAAGCTATTTCCTATCATCTGCATAGATTGTTAGCTCTTGGGACTACCATCAACTATCCTTGCACTAGGTTACTCTGTCTTGTATACTCCATCTGCTGTCCCCTACCATCTGCACTATACTTGACATTAGAACCTATCTGCTTACTACCATCACCTAAACACTCTCCTAATACTACTCCTAGGTGCTCACCATACTATAGCCTGTCTCTCACCTATATACTCTCACATATTCTATCCCTCCATTAACATCAGATTGAGTGTATGTATATTGCATAAACAGGCTGTGCACAGTGATGAAGTCCTGAGAGTTGGATATGTTTGTTCAACAGAATCTCTACACGACTACTGAGTGTGACAATTCTGCAGCTGCAAATCCATCCACTAACAAAAACGCATGAGCGTTACACGCCCCCAGCCGTGCTAAATACACGTTCAGATAATACACTGGCTGCAGGGCACGCCAGCACCTCCAAGGCGTAAAGGGCAAGCTCAGGCCATGTGCCCAATATGGAGACCCAGAAGTTGAAGGGGGCAGACCCGTAGGCCTGTGCACACATACTGCTCCACCATGTTGGTGAAATGCTGCCTCCTGCTAAGACGTTCCATATGAGCTGCTGGTGCTGCTGTTTGTTGTGGCGTGCTGACAAAGCATTTCCACATTTCGGCTATGCTAACCCTGCCTTCTGAGGTGCTGGCGGTGCCCTGGTTGCGTTGGCGACCTCTTCCTCCTCCTCCTCGGCCTTGTGCTTCCACTGTGGCCCCGCTGTCAGGTGGGAATGCCAGCAGCATCGCGTCTACCAGCGTGCGCTTGTACTCGCGCATCTTGCGATCACGCTCCAGTGAGTGAATTAAGGACGGTACGTTGTCCTTGTAACGGGGATCCAGCAGCGTGGCCACCCAGTAATCAGCACAAGTTAGAATGTGGGCAACTCGGCGGTCGTTGTGGAGACACTGCAGCATGTCCTCTGTATCCCCCCAGCCACGCACCAGTGATGACCATGAGCTGGCCTGGGTGCCACCCTGCTGTGAACATGGTTCCATCTCCTCCTCCATCTCCTCCTCCTCATCCTCCAAAACTGTGCCCCTGCTGGACAATTGTGTCCCTGGCGTTTGTGGGTGCAGGAACCCACCCTCGGAACCACTTGCGAATGACTGCCCTGAAAGCCTTGGAAATGTTACCTCTTCATCCTCCTCCTCTTCCTCCTCCTCCTCATCCTGTGCCACATCCTCTTCCATCATCGCCCGAATCGTTTTTTGAAGGAGGCATAGAAGTGGGATAGTTAAGCTGACAACGGCGTCATCGGCACTGGCCATGTTGGTGGAGTACTCAAAACAGCGCAACAAGGCACACAGGTCTCGCATGGAGGCCCAGTTATTGGTGGTGAACGCGTGCGTGCTGCAGCTGAAACTCCACTATGGCCTGCTGCTGCTCGCACAGTCTTTGCAGCATGTGCAAGGTGGAGTTCCACCTTGTGGGCACGTCACATATGAGGCGGTGAGTGGGAAGGCCGAAGTTACGCTGCAGCGCTGACAGGCAAGCAGCAGCAGGGTGAGAACGCCGAAAGTGCGCACAGACGGCCCGCACTTTCTGCAGAAGCTCTGACATATCGGGGCAATGTTTAAGGAACCTCTGCACCACCAAATTCAGCACATGCGCCAGGCAAGGGATGTTGCGTCAAACCGGCTAGGCCCAGAGCTGCTATGAGATATCGCCCGTGATCGCACACCACCAGGCCGGGCTTGAGGCTCGCTGGCAGCAACCACTCATTTGTCTGCTGTTCCATGCTCCTCCACAACTCCTGCGCGGTGTGTGGTTTTTCCCCCAAACAGGCACGTTTTAAAACTGCCTGCTGTCGTTTACCCCTGGCTGTGCTGAAGTTGGTGGTGAAGGTGTTACACTGACCGGATGTGGAGGCGGTAGAGGATGAGGAAGCGGAGTAGGAGGAGTTAGGAACAGGAGGCAAACTGAAGCGCCCTGCAATCTTCGGTGGTGGAAGGACATGCGCCAAATTGCTATCCGCCTCAGGCCCATCCGCCACTGCATTTACCCAGTGTGCTGTTAGGGAGATATAACGCCCCTGACCGTGCTTACTGGTCCACGTATCGGTAGTTAGGTGGACCTTGGCACAGATGGCATTGCACAGTGCACACCTGATTTTTTCCCCCACTTGGTTGTGCAGGGAAGGGATGGCTTGCCTGGAAAAGTAGTGGCGGCTGGGCACGACGTACTGTGGGACAGCCACCGACATAAGGCTTTTAAAACTGTGCGTTTCCACCAGACGGAATGACAGCATTTCAAAGGCCAAGAATTTTGAAATGCTGGCATTCAGGGCCAGGGATCGCGGGTGGGTAGGGGGGTACTTCCTCTTCCTCTGAAGTGTTTGGGAGATGGAAAGCTGAACGCTTCCATGGGACATTTTGGAGATGGTTGGTGACCCAGGTGGTGGTGTTGCTGACAGATCGTCTGTTTGCGGGGTGGCAGGTGCCGGTATCACAACAGAGGTGGATGAAGAGGCAGAGACTGCAGCAGAAGAGGAAGCAGGAGGAGCCAGAGACCTTTCTTGGTTTTGAAGGTGTCTACTCCACTGCAGCTCGTGCTTTGCACTTAGATGCCTGATCATGCAGGTTGTGCTCAGGTTGAGAAGGTTTATGCCTCGCTTCAGGCTCTGATTTTACAGGGTGCAAACTACTTGTGTCCTGTCATCAGCACATTTTCTGAAGAACTTCCACGCTAGAGAACTCCTTTGAGCTGGCTTTGGTGCGCTCGGTCCCTTGCTGCGTTGGGCAGTAGCAGGCGTAGTGTCTAGGGCACGGCCGCTCCGCTTCTACACCCTGCTCCCTCTTCTGCTGTGCTGGTGGCTCTGTGCGACCACCGCCTCTTCCTCCAAACTACTCAGGTCACCTGCATGACCTTCATTCCATGTGGGCTCCAGGACCTCATCGTCCTCCACATCATCTTCCACCCAGTCTTCACCCCTGCTCTCCTTGTCGGTCTCCACAATTCTGAGTGCCGCAGCAGTTGGCACCTGCGTTTCGTCATCATCGGAGACGTGCTGCGATGGTCCTTCCATGTACTCATCTTGAGAAATAAATGGTTGGGCATCGCTGCACTCAATCTCTTCCACTTCTGGGGCAGGGCTAGGTGGATGGCCCTGGGAAACCCTGCTGACAGAGTCATCAAAAAGAAGAAGAGACTGCTGCATGACTTGGGGCTCAGACTGCTTGCCTGATTTGCAAGGGGGTGAGGTGAAAGACGGTTGGACATCGGCTGCAGGTGCCAACTCTGACCTTTCTGCAGTAGACTGGGTGGGAGACAATGTGAAGGAACTGGAGGCACTGTCAGCAGCAAACCAATCTACTATCGCCTCTACTTGTTCTGGCCTCATCACTTCTAGAGGCGCATGATGCCCTACCAAATACTGCTGCAGGTTCTGTCGCCTACTCACACTTGAGGAAGGTGTTTCACTTGTGCGTGTAGCTGGCACAGATCGACCACGTCCTCTCCTTGCAACAGGAGCTCTACCAGCAGCACCACGACCCAGGCCACGGCCCCTATTTGACGGTCTCCTCATATTTCTGTAATTTATGATCTTGCCCTAGAAAGGTGTTTATTGAATAGCGGAACAAAACAACAACAGTATCGCACGGGTGTATCTCACAGTCAAATATGCAAACTATGCCGCAATTTAATTTTTTTTACCCCAAAAGGGTGTTTATTAAATAGCGGAATAGAAAAACAGTATACAAATACAACGGGTGTATCTCACAGTCAAATATGCAAAGTATGCCGCAAATTTAATTTTTTTCACCCCAAAAGGGTGTATATTGAATAGCGGAATAGAAAAAAGGATATAAAACGGTTTATCTCACACGTACAAACACAGACTAGGCCCCGATTACAATTTTTTGTACCCTAAAGGGAGGATGAGGAAGAGGAGTAGGAGGAGTTCGGAACAGGAGGCAAACTGAAGCGCCCTGCAATCCTTGGCGGTGGAAGGAGATGCGCCAAACAAATTTAAAAGGTGTATCTCACACGCACCGATACAGACTATGCCGTAATTTAATTTTTTACACTCCAAAAGGGTGTATATTGAATAGCGGAATAGGAAAAAAAATTTAAAATGGTGTTTGTCACACGTACAAACACAGACTCGGCCCCGATTACAATTTTTTGTACCCTAAAGGGAGGATGAGGATGAGGATGAGGACGAGGAGTAGGAGGAGTTCGGAACAGGAGGCAAACTGAAGCGCCCTGCAATCCTCGGCGGTGGAAGGAGATGCGCCAAACAAATTTAAAAAGGTGTATCTCACATGTACCGATACAGACTATGCTGTAATTAAATTTTTTACACTCCAAAAGGGTGTATATTGAATAGCGGAATCGAAAAATTTTTATAAAACAGTGTATCTCACACGTACAAACACAGACTAGGCCCCAATTACAATTTTTTGTAGCCTAAAGGCAGGATGAGGATGAGGAGTAGGAGGAGTTCGGAACAGGAGGCAAACTGAAGCACCCTGCAATCCTCGGCGGTGGAAGATGCGCCCCAAAAATTGGAAAGGTGTATCTCACACGTACTGATACAGACTATGCCGCAATTTAATTCCTTTTACCCCAAAGGGTGTAGATTGAATAGCGGAATAGAAAATATGATATCAAAAGGTGTATCTATCTCACACGTACAGACCCAGACTAGGCCCCGATTACTATTTTTTGTACCCTAAAGGCAGGATGAGGAGTAGGTGGAGTTCGGAACAGGAGGCAAACTGAAGCACCCTGCAATCCTCGGCGGTGGAAGATGCGCCCCAAAAATTGGAAAGGTGTATCTTACACGTACCGATACAGACTATGCCGCAATTTAATTATTTTTACCCCAAAAGGTGTAGATTGAATAGCGGAATAGAAAATATGATATCAAAAGGTGTATCTATCTCACACGTACAGACCCAGACTAGGCCCCGATTACTATTTTTTGTACCCTAAAGGCAGGATGAGGAGTAGGAGGAGTTGGGAACAGGCAGGAGGCAAACTGAAGCACCCTGCAATCCTCGCCGGTGGAAGATGCGCCCCAAAAATTTGGAAGGTGTATCTCACACGTACCGAAACAGACTATTTAATTCTTTTCACTCCAAAGGGTGTAGATTGAATAGCGGAATAGAAAATATGATATAAAATTGGTGATTTTTCAATAGCACATGTGAACACAGCAGTGTCTTATGTTTTATGAAGGGGAAAAAAAAGAAAATTCCCCTTTAAGTTTCTAATTTTTAAATAGATTAGTACAGACTATGCCACAATTTATTTTTTTTTTAACCTAAAAGGGTGTATATTGAATAGCGGAATAGAAAAAAGTGTATAAAATTGAAAATCACTCAATAGCACATGTGAACAACACAGCAGTGTCTTATGTCACGGTCAGCTTAGAGAGAGTCAGCAGCAAGCAGGCTATGAAGGGGGGGGGAAAAAATCCCCTTTAACTTGTAGTAAAATATAGCTGATGAACGCTGCACACAACTGACTGATAAAAATTGATTTCTTTCTCCCTCCTCCTCCTCAGTGGGCTCAAGTGAGGGCAAAAAGATCGTTCACTGCACCACCCCCCACACAGCAAAATTGATGTAGACTGTCCCTGCCTAATCGCTCCAGCCTGTCCCTAATATGCTCAAATAACTTTCCCTGCCTACACTCCGACCTGTCCCTGCATTCTTTTCGGACACAATACAAAATATTTCACTGTCTGTCCCTAATCAGCAGCCAGCACGTATGATGTGTGCTCTCTCCCTAAACTACAGCAGAATGATGAAGCGCGCTGGGGCTCTCGAACTTATAAAGACATGGTCACATGCTTCAGATGGCCAATCACAGCTACTAATACATTAATAGGCATGGCTGGGATGGCTTAAGGCACACCAGTTAAACGCTTGTTGATTGGCTGTTGAAAGCCCGCCATTAAAAGCGCTCCATTACATACAAAACAGGAAATAAAATGACCGAACACGGATTTTAAACCCGAACACACAGTAAAGTTTTCGGGTAACAAAAATGCAATTATTCGGTACGAACACGAATAATACAGTCCGTGTTCGCTCAACACTAATGCTAAGTCATTTATAAGGGCCAGTGACTCTGAAAGAATTAGAATCTGACAAAAACAAAGACCAGGCAAATTTTAATTACTTTTCATTTTAAACCCCATTATTTAGCTGTTTTTGTTGTTTGTTATATGATATTTATTTTCTGTAAGTATTTTCCTGTCTTTTTCTTATTTTTAATACGTAAAACAATATATTAAGCTGCATCTCTAAATGCTCTAACCAGAAATTAAAAAAACATTGATTCTTTAAAGAAAGCTACCATATTCTACTCTCTGTACATTTCTGTCCGTGCATGGCAGCAAGTGTCACAGACATTTCTTCAGGTTCACAGTTGCAACAGCAAATGCTCTAAATTCTGCATGTTTTATTAAAACATGTGGTGGCAACTACTGTGTAAAAAAAAAAAAAAAAAGGTTAACTGCGAAGTTATTCAACCCTAGTTCTTAAGTTGTTGTCTGGCAAGTAGAGATGTATAGAACTGTTCGCCGGCGAACAGTTCCCGGCGAACTTAGCATGTTCGCGTTCGCCGCTGCCGGCGAACATATGCGATGTTCGGTCCGCCCCCCATAAGACATCATTGAGGCAAACTTTGACCCTGAACTTTACAGTCAGCAGACACATTTCCAGCCAATCAGCATACCTCCCTCCCACACCCTCCCACCTCCTATAAATAAGCAAGGGCAGCATCCATCTTAGATCATTCTGAAGCAGTGTGTGTAGTGAGAGTAGGGAGAGAGCTGCTGCTGCTGCTGCTGCTGCTGCTGCTGCTGTTAAGCTAGGGACAGTTAGTCAGTGTTCCTGGTCTTGCAGCGTTCTTGGTCCACTACTGCTGTAATATCAGCACCCCAAAAAGCCCTTCTAAGGGCTGGTATTTGTGTTTTTTTTTTTTTATATATATATATATATATATATATATATACCTAGCGTCCCCAAAAGCCCTTTTAAGGGCTGGTAATTGAGTTGTTTCTTCTTATATATATATATATATATATATCTATATCTATCTAGTGTCCCCAAAAGCCCTTTTAAGGGCTGGTAATTGAGGATTTTTTTTATTTATATATATACATATATATATATATATATAGTGTCCCCAAAAGCCCTTTTAAGGGCTGGTAAGGTAATAGAGTTTTTTCCTTATATATATATATCTATATATATCTATTGTACACTGCAGTTGCCTGCCCGCTGTGTGTGAGAGGCCACAGACCCACCACAGACTGTACTGTGTGCACACCACACTCATTTCGGGTGGCACAGGCACAGTACCTTGCATTTTAAAAAATATTTTTTTTTTCCTCTGTCATAATTGCAGTGAGTGCTGTGTCAGGTCCACAGAGTGCACTGTACCCACTGCAGTGCACTGCCCACCACTGATATATATACGGTGGCACAGCATCTTGTTGCAATAAATTGAAAAAAAAAAATATTTTTTATTATTGCAGTTGCCTGGGCTGCCAGTTACTGTCAGGTCCACAGAGTGTACTGTGCCCACTGCAGTGCCACTGTGTGCCCACCCACCACTGATATATAAGGTGGCACAGCAGCTTGCAAAGTAAAAAAAAATATATATATTTTTTAATTGCAGTTGCCTGGGTGCCAGTGGCTGCTGTCAGGTCCACAGAGAGTGTACTGTGCCACTGCCCACCCACCACTGATATATAAGGTGGCACAGCAGCTTGCAAAGTAAAATAAAATATATTTTTTTAAAATTGCAGTTGCCTGGGTGCCAGTGACTGCTGTCAGGTCCACAGAGAGTGTACTGTGCCACTGCCCACCCACCACTGATATATAAGGTGGCACAGCAGCTTGCAAAGTAAAATAAAATATATATTTTTTAAAATTGCAGTTGCCTGGGTGCCAGTGACTGCTGTCAGGTCCACAGAGAGTGTACTGTGCCACTGCCCACCCACCACTGATATATAAGGTGGCACAGCAGCTTGCAAAGTAAAAAAAAATATATATTTTTTTAAATTGCAGTTGCCTGGGTGCCAGTGACTGCTGTCAGGTCCACAGAGAGTGTACTGTGCCACTGCCCACCCACCACTGATATATAAAGTGGCACAGCAGCTTGCAAAGTAAAAAAATATATATATATTTTTTAAATTGCAGTTGCCTGGGTGCCAGTGACTGCTGTCAGGTCCACAGAGAGTGTACTGTGCCACTGCCCACCCACCACTGATATATAAAGTGGCACAGCAGCTTGCAAAGTAAAAAAATATATATATATTTTTTAAATTGCAGTTGCCTGGGTGCCAGTGTTTGCTGTCAGGTCCACAGAGAGTGTACTGTGCCACTGCCCACCCACCACTGATATATATGCCTGCAAGAGAAAAAGCCAGCCGCAGAGAAGCCGTATTCCTGAAAATATAAGAAAAATGCTGTTTTTTAGGGGTTCTGGACATGCTACAGAGCTGAAACTTGACAGGTACACTTTTTAGACCCCCCAGACACTGAATACAAAAAATGACATGCCTGCCTAAAAAAATGCCCGCTAAATGCCTGCAAGAAAAAAAGCCAGCCGCAGAGAAGCCGTATTCCTGAAAATATAAGATAAATGCTGTTTTTTAGGGGTTCTGGACATGCTACAGAGCTGAAACTTGACAGGTACACTTTTTAGACCCCCCCAGACACTAAATACAAAAAATGACATGCCTGCCTAAAAAAATGCCCGCTAAATGCCTGCAAGAGAAAAAGCCAGCCGCAGAGAAGCCGTATTCCTGAAAATATAAGAAAAATGCTGTTTTTTAGGGGTTCTGGACATGCTACAGAGCTGAAACTTGACAGGTACACTTTTTAGACCCCCCCAGACACTAAATACAAAAAATGACATGCCTGCCTAAAAAAATGCCCGATAAATGCCTGCAAGAGAAAAAGCCAGCCGCAGAGAAGCCGTATTACTGAAAATATAATAAAAATGCTGTTTTTTAGGGGTTCTGGACATGCTACAGAGCTGAAACTTGACAGGTACACTTTTTAGACCCCCCAGACACTAAATACAAAAAATGACATGCCTGCCTAAAAAAATGCCCGATAAATGCCTGCAAGAGAAAAAGCCAGCCGCAGAGAAGCCGTATTACTGAAAATATAATAAAAATGCTGTTTTTTAGGGGTTCTGGACATGCTACAGAGCTGAAACTTGACAGGTACACTTTTTAGACCCCCCAGACACTAAATACAAAAAATGACATGCCTGCCTAAAAAAATGCCCGCTAAATGCCTGCAAGAGAAAAAGCCAGCCGCAGAGAAGCCATATTCCTGAAAATATAAGAAAAATGCTGTTTTTTAGGGGTTCTGGACATGCTAAAGAGCTGAAACTTGACAGGTACACTTTTTAGACCCCCCAGACACTAAATACAAAAAATGACATGCCTGCCTAAAAAAATGCCCGCTAAATGCCTGCAAGAGAAAAAGCCAGCCGCAGAGAAGCCGTATTCCTGAAAATATAAGAAAAATGCTGTTTTTTAGGGGTTCTGGACATGCTACAGAGCTGAAACTTGACAGGTACACTTTTTAGACCCCCCAGACACTAAATACAAAAAATGACATGCCTGCCTAAAAAAATGCCCGATAAATGCCTGCAAGAGAAAAAGCCAGCCGCAGAGAAGCCATATTCCTGAAAATATAAGACAAATGCTGTTTTTTAGGGGTTCTGGACATGCTACAGAGCTGAAACTTCACAGGTACACTTTTTAGACCCCCCAGATGCTAAATCCAAAGAAATTTTTTATTTTTATTTTTTTTTTTAATTTTTCCAATAATTGGCTCTCTATCAAAAAATTATAATTTTTAAGAACTTTTTTTTGCGTGATCCCTCTCCGGCATGCCACAGTCCAGGTGTTAGTCCCCTTGAAACAACTTTTCCATCACTATTGTGGCCAGAAAGAGTCCCTGTGTGTTTTAAAATTCGCCTGCCTATTGAAGTCTATGGCGGTTCGCCCGGTTCGCCGGTTCGCGAACATTTGCCGATGTTCGCGTTCGCCATTCGCGAACGGCGAATTTTAGGTTCGCGACATCACTACTGGCAAGCTGGGAAAACACTGCACAGGATGAGATTGAGTGTGCAGTCATCACATTCACATAGCATAGCAGTGGCAAGATCCGAGACTGCCACCATCAAGGTGATTTCAGTGCCCCTGTTGTGAACTTTGAAGATAAAGATACATTTATCCACAATACCTGCAGCTGCAGATGTAAATGCAAGCATGTTTTAAAGTGCTACTTTATGATATGTTAATACTTTCATGGTCATAGTTTAAGCACAGGTCAGCTCTAAGCTGTCTCCTTTATTGGTTCCAGCTCCTTCATGTAATACTAGAAATGAAAGCCTACTTATGTGAAAAGTCACAGCCTTGGATTTTATAATCCAATAATAAAACACAATATAAAAAAGTTCAGACTAGAGTAATGTAGCATTTTGAAGTTTGATTTCCTTACACAAAATCTTAGTTTTGTTCTGCCATAATGACATCATGGTTTACAAACCAAAACCTGGAGCAAGCATCTTGATTACATTCTTTAAATAGCGGAAACAGCTATTCAGACAAAAAATTATGACATGCTCAACATGTTATTTTGCAAGTAACTTCATGTTTTATCATTTTTTTCTTGTAAATGGGAGATAAAAATCAGCAGTTTTGGTGCTATTTGTTTTTATAAGCAGGGCCTAAGAAAGCAAAACCCATCATAAGCATCTATAAATGTAATCCTGATTTCTCCAAACTGTCCCTAGCAGCAGAAAAAGCATGATTCTCATATAATGTTCCTTCTAATGACAGAGATGAGGTTTGGGTGTGTAGCTACCATGGGATTGAGGCAACTCCTAAGGCTTCGAGATTTGCCACCAAATTTAAATGCAGATTCACCTGGAAATCTTTTTTGGCTAACCATAATGCACTTCATGTCATTTAAACTAGGGTCACTGAGATTAGAAGGGACAACAAGGGGGTTTATGGGTGCAGAGCATCCATAGTGTCAGAGTATTGGAGGCTACTGTAGTGATTGAGTAGGGAAAGCTGACTAGGGTGGTATAAGGGTCAGTAAGGAAATTCTGATTGCTAGCTCTTTGGGCAATAAATATTTTTGCTTTTTTCGTTGTTATTTTTTAGGAGTTTGTCTTTAATTGCAATTTAGGGTTGATTTGAGGTCATCAGTCACCTTTAGTTGCTGTCCCATCCATAGTAAAAAAAAAAATTGCTGTAAGACTGTCCTGCCATGTATTTTCTATTGTAGTTTGGCATTCTCATTTATTTTGTTTTAATTTTTTTTTTTGCGGGGGGGGGGGGGAAGGGTTGTTTTATGGTTTTAGTGCCTATATGTTATGTTTTAAGAACTTATTATTGCATATTAGTAGGAAATAGAGTAAAGAAACATCGTTTTTGATTGATTCATATTCTAAAATATTGTACATAATCCCAATGAAACACAAGTTTTTGCTTTGCATATTTATCATAAAACAATCAGCAACATCATAGTTCTCTTTTACTTGGCAATCTGTTAATATACTTACAGTAACATAACTGGCTTTTTAAACCCTTGTATAATATTGTTTATGGATAATTGAATGTCACAATACCTTCATCCAACTCAACGAAATATCCATAAATTGTGAACTTTATTCTAAACCCTTTTAAAATCATTGTGGCAAATCTGCACTGCCATGGGGACGTGTACCAATGCTTTAAAAAAAAAAAAAAAAAAGAAGAGGGTCATCCTTTTTAAACAACTTTGTGGACAACATGGGAATAACTTTATAACTCATGCTTCATGATTCTCACAGACAGCTCCAGCATATAGATACCAAACACGACATGATGTAAAAATGCGCACCCCTGTGCAGCAACAACAAACTACATACATATTTAAAAGCCATTACAGGTTGCCGCTTTTGGTTTACAGAGGAGGTCTACTGCAAGAATTACTGCCCTCCATCTGACGTTCACGGCGATACCTATTAAGCGCAAACGTGGGGAGACAGGGTGCTTGAATTATTTATTTATTTTTTTATTATTAATTTTTTTTCTTGCTTTTTTATTTAATTTTGACACCTTCCCTTTTATTTTATTTTTTCATCATTTCTATATTTATCACAGGGAATTTAAATATCCCTATGATAACAATAAGTAGTGACAGGTACTCTACACTGACTGCACTAAACTGACTGAACTCACTATCCACTAACTCTACCTGCCTAATCTCCACTGTCACACAATATACACGGCTGCCGTGTAATCAGAAAACTTATATAGTGTGGGGCGTGGACTTAGCCCCTGAGCCATGTTTGGAAAAAGGCACTCTGCCTTTGGCCAATCATGAATCTCACAGTACATTGTGCTGTGATTGGCCAAAGCATACAGGTCAGGTGCATGCTTTGGCCAATCATCAGCAATCAATGCACTGCAACACTGTTGAAATTCCCGCCGAGCGCCCCACTTACGTTCGCCTCGAACACAGAGCCCATCCCTATTCCTGAGCATCCTCCTGCATCAAATTACTCATGTTAAGCTTAAATAATTCAGATGGTTCCTCCATACCAGTTTGTGGGGCAACAGCAGAGTTAGCAGGAGAGGAGGAAGAAGGGAATGCATTTGCAGGGTGTGAATCAGAGGGTTTACTTTTGGTCAGGATGAAGGGCTCTGCAGGTCAGTTCTCTGGTACCTCCCCCTGGTTCTAAAAGCTTGGAGAAGTTTTTAGAAGCTAGTGGGAAAAGGCCAGGAGGTACTGATCTAAATATTTATGGGAATCTGGCCAATTCCAAGGCAGGAAGCCTGGAAGGGTGGCTAAACTAGCCCATAAATATTGAGGAATCTGGCCAGCAGGGGAGTCAGTTGAAAGATAGATGGTTTAGGTGCTGCTGTGAATCCTGGGAGGGGGTCTTGGAGAAAGGGAGTTCTGCCTCCAGGCTGGAGGAAATCTGACAGAGAGAGCTCTATACCCTACAGTCCACTGGGAAAAAGGACAGCCTGCATCCAGAGTGGTGTCTGTATAATACAGGAGGTGTGTTACTGGCCAGGTAACCAGATGAAAACAGAGAGAAAAAAGCCTAAACTAATACAGCCACCATATCTAATGATTGGTAAGCTGCAATATATTACATTTTGGGTTTTGGGTTTAATAACGTTTTTACTCTAAAATACTAAAACCCATACACCAACCCTAAAACCTATTTTTCTTTTAGAAGGGTCTAGACTATGTGATATGTATCCCACCCACTTCAACTCACTGGCGTATAGTAAAACCCCAATTATTGGTCCTATTTAGCCCTCTTACCGCATTACAAAGCCAGAAAATGCATGATTGGTAATTAGATGGTATGAAGATGAATGATTCATTGGTTTGCCATTTTTCCAAACTGTGAATGACTTCAGTTCTGGTTGAACTCATAGCCGACCTGAACCCGAAGCTCATCCTTAGTATTGATAAATTTTGTAAGGAGCTTTACAAACTTCTACCAGAAATGGCCTGTGTAGAGTACTGTATTTCTGAAGAAAAAAAAGAAATAGAACTTATAGTATCCTAGTCATACGGGGAGACCATTCACAACAACCTGAATAACTTCCACATGATGTACTCATTGGGATCATTCCTAATCTCTGGCATAAGAAACTGATTAAGTTCTTTTACGTCAATAACACTTTTTATTGCCTTTCTTATTTGTAACAGACAAAAGAACTACGTTTAGCTAATAATCTTTATTTACATTCTCTTTCAGTCCTGACGAACAGTTGTATTATGGGATTGCGCACAGGATGCCAATCAGGTCAAATAAGTTTTCTCTATTTTTCTCACAGTTTTACTCTAGTCAGCAGTAAGCAGCTAATAGTGGCCTAATGCAGCCATTGGCCACTGTTTCTCAATTTCTTGCTGATTTTTCTGCCTTCCCCCCCTCCGTTATTTTTTCTCATTCTCTTTCTTTCAAAAGGAAATTATGATTGTGAGGGAGATGTTTTTTTTACACACATTAAACTTTTTATCTGGTAATGTTCTTGAAGATACCTCAGGCAGAAGAAAGCATAAGGAAAGCTGTCAAACTGCATAGGTGGAGACTAAGGTTAGTTAGGGAACTGTATGTTAATTATAATTGCTAGCTCTTTAAGCAATTCATGACTTTGATTTTTTTATTTTTTTGTGGTTATTATTAGAGGATTTTTTTTTTCTTTAATTGTATTTTGTGGTTGATTTGAGGTCAGTGGTTACTTGTAGCTGTTGGCCCATCCATTGCTTTTTTTTTTATTCTGTCTATTTCGTTGCAAGGCTTTCCTTTTTTTTTTTTTTTTGGGGGGGGGGGTACATTTACTTTGAGGTATATTTGTTTTCTTTTGGATGTTGATAAGCTAATTTTTTTTTTTTTTTTTTACTGGAAGGCTTCTCTTTTATCATTTGCCATCTGGCCATTGAACAGAAATGGATGCACAGCTTTTTTACTCAGGGCAGGAGGGTGTTTTAACCTAGCTTCCCTTTGTGGTGTTTGTTCATGGGCTCCAGGATATGCACAAGCAAACTCTGTAATTGTTGTGTTCATTGAATCACAAATGTAGGGTAGAGAGCCAATTAAATCAGCCCTGTACTATGTGATTACTGTGTCCAATAACAGTGATCAAACATGGAAACAAAGGCTGAATTTTGCAGCCACCACTCTATTTCCACTCACATGCCAACTGTCTGAGAGAGGAAACAGAGTTTTTCTTGACTGTGGATGCTAGCAGATTTTACAATGTTCCTGATCACTAATCACAGTGTCCCTGATTACTAACAGCCATCACACCAGTACAGTGTCACCAGATAAGTGTAGCCAGCCACAGTGTCCCTAATTGCTGCCACACTAATACAGTGTCATCAGACCGGTACAGCCAGCCACAATGTACCTGATCATGAGCCACACCAATACAGTGTCACCAGACAAGTGCAGCCAGCCACAGTGTCCCTGATCACTGCCACAATAATACAGTGTCAACAGACCATTACAGCCAAACCCAGTGCCCCTTATCAATTGCCACACCAGTCCCAGTGTCACTTGTCAGTCAGTATAAGCCAGCAACAGTGTTTCTGATTGCCACCACACTAGTGCCAGTGTCACCAGACCGGTGTAGCCAGAAACAGGCTTACTGGTCATTTCCTACACCAATCTCATTGTCAGAGGAGTCAGTGCATTTCTGATTGCCACCACACCAGGGTCAATATACCCATACCAGAGCAGCTAGCAACAGTGTTCCTTATCACTTGCCACATCAGTTCTAGTCGTGCCAGTGTAAGCAACAGTATTCTGACTGCTAGCCACACCAGTTTCAGTGTCACAAAAGACAGTGAAGCCCGCAACATTGTTCTGATTGCTAGCCATATTAGTGTCAATGTCACTAGAGCCAGTGAAGCCAACAACAGTGTTCTGATCACTAGCCACACCAGCGCCAGTGCCACCAGAGGCAATGTAACCCAGCAATAGTGTTTCTGATCACTGCCAAACCAGTACAGTGTCACCAGAGCCATAAAAGCCAGCAACAGTGTGCTGATTGCCACCAAACATGTAAAGTGGCATCAGTGCCAGTGTAAGGCAGCACCAGTAACCTGACCACATGCTACATTTGAACAGTGCCAACTAAAACCATTGTTAGCAGAAACTAGTGTCAACTAACACTAGTATTATTTTCATTAGGTAGCAGTATAACTACTGCCAAAAATGTCCAAAAAATTTACACAAGTGAGGAGGTCTTTAGAATTCGGAGTATGACTGATGAGAACAGTGGGGAGGAGACCTGAGGAAAGTAGCTGTTAATGGCTACCTCTGACTCTGGATAAATGGGTCCATGCTAAAAAAGTCACTAATTACGGAACATACTACAGAATATCAGCAGGCAAACACCAGGAGTGTGGTACATCCTGGTAAAAAATGTGATATGTAATCAGGAATTTACTGTTTGCTTTTTTGTTTGCATTATGCTGTCAGCGGGGAATCCTCACTGACAGCAGGGTTGCGTCATGGTTGTTAGAACACCTGCGGGTGCCGACTCCTTAACAACCAGCAGCTCTGAGCTGAACTGTCACATTTAGCAGTGGTAGGAATAGGTTCACCTATTCCTGTACCTCTGCTGTACAATATTTACACACAGAAAGGTACCAGGTGCATTTTGACCAATGCACCCCCCCCCCCACCAAACAGAAATCTACTTGACTGATAAAGGTAAACATTCTAATTGACTAAACTACACATAACGACTTTAGATATGTACATTGAGGACAGTGAATGTCCTCTCCAAGGCCCGAAGGTCCTCTGCAAGCTTGCAAAGGAAAAGGTGAGTACACAGCAATTTGCACATCCTATATGCTATCGGTGAGATTGCCCCCACCGCAGAGGTGACATTCTAACCAGCATTGCTAGCTCTAACATTCCCGTAGAGATCTCTAACACTGCTGGCCCCCTAAGGGCACGCTTGACTCATTGCTCTGTTGTGCTCTGTTTTGCACCGCTGTTGTGCACCTGTAATAGACAAAAACAGAACAAATCCTGCCAAGCTAACTAACACATTATCACTGATTCCATCTGGGAACCATGTTGGACTAGTAATAGGTACAGTCCCTCTCAGTCACCAAGGCACTGACTCTTTCCCATTTTAGTCAGACCCACAAGTTGGATGAAGAAATTCGGAGTCCACCCGACTGTTAATCACAGTGTCCTTTTCTTCTGTAACATCTTCTCCTGGCAGCAAGCTATTCTTGCTAGAGCCTGTTCAAAGCTTGCCTTACTTGTGAGTCTCTGTAAGAACTCTTCAAGGGATCCTTCACTCTGGCATTCCCTTCTCTGAAGAGGCAATGAGCAGCCACCTTTTTCTCACAAGGTGGCAACTTGCACAGTTTCCTTCAGCATTTCTCTGGCCTACTGGCCCAAGGAATCTTCACAAAGTGTCCTTTAAACAAAGCAAACAGGGTCGAGCTCTGCAATTCAATCTGCTCATCAGGTACTCTGCCAAAACGTGGGATAGCCCCTGTGCTCCGGCTCACTCCGGCATCCGCGATCTTGCTCCTCCACACATGTGTCTGCTTCTCAGCTACACTCGATGGTGGAAGGGATGTCTCAGCTCCCTTCCTCCACTCGGATTGGCAGCCACTCAGATTGGCAGCCCACGGAGGGCGACTCCGCCCACGGCTCCAGACTAGCTGAACTCCGGCGATGGCTCCTCCTTCAAGGCAGATCTCTTTAGCGCACTCTTTCCCGCGCGGTGCAGTAACCCCTTCGCCGCTGCCATAACTCTGCCCAGCCTGCACGAATGGTACTGGGATGCACAGATACACATACATCTGCATCTTCTGTCAGTACTTTATCTTCAGTTGCACTCCTCCATTCACAAGCCAACCAAACTCCCTTACTGCTGTTAGAAATTGTCCCTCTGTAACCAGATGACCGAAAGACATTTTCTTTTACAGCACATGTACAGACACAACCTCTGACGCGCCGATCCCCGCGTCCCAGATCACTGCTTTCTTGAATATCACTTGAAAGCTCACTTGCACTGATTACTCTAAAGCAGACACGATTTTCGCTCCTATACAGCACATCTTTTCCTTATCGACCCCCCAGCACTTTACTTGAAAAGACATATTGTTTCTTTAGTAAATATTCGTTCGTTGCCGATAGCAACCACTGCTGTGACCATGACTTAAAAGCACACTTTCACTGATCACTGTAGAGCAGACAATACTTTCTCCACTGACACTCCAGCATTTTACTTGAGAAGACATATTGTTTCCTAGGTAAATGTCTGGTCGTTGCCAATAGCAACCGTTGCCGTGACCATGACTTAGCAGCACATTTTCACTGGTTGCTGTAAAACAGACATTACTTTCTCCGCTAACACTCCAGTGCTTTGCTTGAGAAGACATAGCGTTACTTGGGCAAACACTCGGCCATTGCCGGTAGTAACCGCTGCTGTAACTCCCGAACGAGCCCCCAAATGTAGCACTGTCCCTGTAGGGCTTGCTGTAAGATGACTTCTCAGGCCTCCTCTGATTACCAGCATACAGTCACTTGAGGTACAGTTCACAAATCCCTCCTTATTCCCGATGGCTCGTTACTCAATAAACAGTTCAGGGGTATTGGTTTATGGTGTTTATTTTGGAACTTGGATGGGACAAGGGAAACGTAGGATACTCCAACTGTAACTATTCACAATGGATAATTGTGAATAGTTACAGTTGCCTTACCAGGTTGCTTGTGGAAGCAGTTGCACAACTTAATTCATACTACTACATGTATAGAAAGGGTTAAGTCTCCTTGCTCTTTTCTCTCCAGCAATAGACTTGGTGAACCTAAATTATCTTTGGGACACTCGCTAGCATCCCCTACTGACACCTGTCCGCTGACTCTTCTAGCTGCATGGGTGCCCCCCCTCAGGTCAGGCCCTTTGACACAGATCTGTACTCACTGTACTGCAGAATCAGATCCCTCGGTGTGTCCCCTTTCAGTCACCTTCACCGGAACTCCGGGTGTTAGGGTGCTGGTGGTAGCCTGACGGCAGAGGAAGGCCCAATGTTTGCCAGAGGGCGGAGCTTGGACGGAAACCCCCAAGGTAAGTGACACAGGGTAGCCCGAGGTGCGGAATCTAAGTATCTACCAGTTTTTGCCAGAGCCTCTAATGGTGAGGATGGACTTTTTTGCTTGTGAATACCAGGTCGCGGTCCTCAGGTTTGCCACACCAAGGGTGAACCGGTCAAGGTGCATAGGCAGATAAGCAGATAAGGAAGATCCGAGAGAATGGTCAAACAAGCCGGGGTCAGGACAGGCAGCAGATAAGCGAGGTCAGGGACGAGCCAAAGGTCAACAGGAAATCAAGCAGGTAACAGGATGCAGGTTCAGGAACAATGGTAGTAGGAGCTGTAGACAAGACAGCAAGGTGCAAGTGCACCAGCTACCTTTAAAAAGGCCTTTCTTGGTGCCAAAATGCCCACATCAATGTGCGCATGTGCGAACGCATAGCAAATATCATTAGCCATAGTAAACCTAGAGAATGGTTTTGTGCACACGCGAATGCCCGTTGTGCTTCCTAACGCCGGGTTCAGTTCTTCTCTAGGTCCTCAGGTCGACTACCTGAGGACTCACGACCCCTTTACAGAGGAGGAGGCAGCCGCCTCCTCCCTCCGGGGCTCCGCTATCCAGCCGAAAGACCCCAAGCTCATTTGCTTCTGGCTTTTTTACAGTATCCCAGCATGCACCGAGGCACTTTTCCTCTGCCAAATTACCAGGGCTGTATCAGAAGCCTGTGCACTCATTTGTCAGGTTTCCTTCCACTGTCCAATATGCCTCCCTATTGGACCAGTGTGAAACACTCTGCAGACAGAATGAGTTGCACCTGAGCACAATGAGCCGACCTCACTAACAGATCCTGCTCTCTGGTAAGCAGAGAACAATATAGATATTTTCATTCAGTCCTTCTGATAAGCAGACAGGACCCGAAACTATACTTTCTAGCACCTACTGTACCTAGGAGGGTACTACAACATTATTATCACTTTTATTGTATTTAGGACAACAGGAATATATCTTGGATGGGAAGTATGTGCCTCCTTTGTTTGGGATGTGATCTATTTAAGAGGGTGTCAAGAAGCAGTTTGAAGTACCTAGAGATGCTAACCCGTGTAGGGTGAGGGGTTCTGGGGGGATCCGGTAAAGTTTACAGTTTTTCCAGGATTTTTAAGTCCTGAGATAGGTCCCGGAATTCGAAAGGCTCAGAGGGATCTTGGGTGGGAAAGAGTCTGCAATCCTGATGATGGGTATCCTGGTGCTGAAAGAGTTAACCTACATTTGAGAGAGGGCTTAAAAGGGCAGAAATCAGACACCTGGTGTTGTGGGGAGCAGGGCACACTGGTGAGAAAAAAAGTTGTGTGCTATTTGGTTATTGAGATGTTGCTGAGCAGTGGTGACCTTTCCTTTGGACCCCTGGAGCAGGTGAGGAGTTTAAACCCTGTTAAGGAACAAGTTTATTCTGGTGGTGTGCTAAATTTTTTCTTTGTTCTGGAGATGGATGGACTTTGTTTTTTCATGCTGACAAATAAGCGGTTTTTGTTTGCCTTTGTGAAAAAAAAAAAGATTGTTTACTTTTATAAGCATTGCTGGTTAGTGACCTGGAACCCCAAATATCACAATATGTTCAGGAGAACGACCATATTTGCTCATTAAATACGCAGAATAAGCAGAATCATTAACTCAGTAGTTCTTCCTTTCTGTTCTTCACTGCACGTATAACAGACAGGGTCGTCTGTCTTCTTTGAAAAACTCTGCATCTTGTGCTTTGTATTAACATTGTGTGGGGTACAGTGGTTGGTCCATGGACTTTTTTTACTGTACTGGAACTGAAAAAAATGTATTTCTGGCACTGGTCGGTTGGTCTAACTGCTGCAGAATCTGATATTATTGGAGCTGTTACACAGGCTCTGTCTGAATAAAACAATAGACACTCTGCAGTCTAAATGATTGTCTACAGTCTCCTAAAATGTGTTCAAGTTACATTTGTGTTTGAGATAAAAAAAAAAGCTACATGCATAGGCATAGGACAAATTTCAGAAGAGGATACCTTTTTGCCATTGCCCTCGCAGGGGTTTCAGATGACTGAGTCCCCAACTCCTGCACAGCCGGGCAACAAGCATTTTTCACACTATCTCCAGACATAAGGAACAGTCTTTGAGCTTTTTTTTTTTTTTTTCCTTTTGTTTTAGTAGGAGTAATAACTTGGATAGGGAATAGAAATTTCGGAATGCTCAGCTTGATTGCAACAAAACCAGGGACAACTTCCTCCCTATGTATTCACTGCAGAACTGTCTTCCTCCTGAACACTGACGGTCTCTGTTTTTATAGATGCAAGAGCCCCTTAAGGAGTAGGAATGCTCAGTCCCTTAGAAAGTAGCACGACATATTTTAGGCTGCATACCGGAGTATGTCCAACTCCACTGTAAACACTGATCCCAGCTCTTCTAACTGCAAGAATTACCAGCCCTGGCTGCTTCTTCACTAGAGATGTACAGAACTGTTCGCCGGTGAACAGTTCCCGGCGAACTTCGCATGTTCGCGTTCGCCGCTGCGGGCGAACATATGCAATGTTCGGTCCGCCTCCTATACATCATCATTGAGGCAAACTTTGACCCTGAACATCACAGTCAGCAGACACATTCCAGGCCAATCAGCATACCTCCCTCCCACACCCTCCCACCTCCTATGAATAAGCAAGGGCAGCATCCATCTTAGATCATTTCTGTGTTACTGAGAGCAGGTAAAGTGCTGGTGCTGCTGCTGCTGTTATAGCTGGGGACAGTTCCCAGTCTTGTTAGCCAGTGTTCTTGGTACACTCCTGCTGTAAGGACAGCACCCCAAAAAGCCCTTCCTAGGGCTGGTATTTGAGTAATTTTTTTTGTTCTGTGATATATATGTATATATACATCGTCCCCAAAAGCCCTTTTGAGGGCTGGTATTTGTGTAATTTTTTTTGTTCTGTGATATATATATATATATATATATATATATATATATATATATATATATTGTCCCCAAAAGCCCCTTTGAGGGCTGGTATTTGAGTATTTTTTTAATATATATATATATATATATATATGTAGCATGTCCAGAACCAGAAAAAAAAGATCATATAGGTGTAAAAGGGGTTCCCACCATCCCTGCTCTACTGAAAAATTATCTTTTTTTTCTGGTTCTGTACATGCTACAGAGCTGAAACTTCACAGGTACACTTTTTAGACCCCCTAGACACTAAATCACACAAAAAAAGTTCTTAAAAATTGTCATTTTTGATAGAGAGCCAATTATTAGAAAAAAAAAAAAAAACTTAACAAAAAAAAAAATTCTTTGGATTTATTGTTTGGGGGGTCTAAAAAGTGTACCTGTGAAGTTTCAGCTCTGCAGCATGTCCAGAACCAGGAAAAAAAGATCATATAGGTGTAAAAGGGGTTCCCACCATCCCTGCTCTACTGAAAAATTATCTTTTTTTTCTGGTTCTGGACATGCTACAGAGCTGAAACTTCACAGGTACACTTTTTAGACCCCCTAGACACTAAATCACACAAAAAAGTTCTTAAAAATTGTCATTTTTGATAGAGAGCCAATTATTGGAAAAAAAAAAAACTTAACAAAAAAAAAATGTCTTTGGATTTATTGTTTGGGGGGTCTAAAAAGTGTACCTGTGAAGTTTCAGCTCTGCAGCATGTCCAGAACCAGGAAAAAAAGATCATATAGGTGTAAAAGGGGTTCCCACCATCCCTGCTCTACTGAAAAATTATCTTTTTTTTTCTGGTTCTGGACATGCTACAGAGCTGAAACTTCACAAGTACACTTTTTAGACCCCCTAGACACTAAATCACACAAAAAAAGTTCTTAGAAATTGTCATTTTTGATAGAGAGCCAATTATTGGAAAACTTAAAAAAAAAAAAAACTTAAAAAAAAAAAAATTCTTTGGATTTATTGTCTGGGGGGTCTAAAAAGTGTACCTGTGAAGTTTCAGCTCTGTAGCATGTCCAGAACCAGAAAAAAAAATGGAATCAGGGTTAGGGCTAGGGTTAGGGTTAGGGTTAGGGCTAGGGTTAGGGCTAGGGTTAGGGTCAGGGCTAAGGTTAGGGTTATTTTTAGTGCTTAGGGTTAGAGTTAGAGGGGTAGGGGTAGGGCTACTAACTCTAACCCTAAGTATCTCACCGTAACCCTAACCCTAGCCCCTAACACTAAACCTAACCCTAACCCTCTAACCATAACCCTAACCCTCTAACCTTAACCCTAACCCTCTAAGCCTAGCCATAAAAATAACCCTAACCCTAACCCTAACCCTAACCCTAGCCCTAGCCCTAACCCTAGCCCTAACCCTTATTCGTAATTTTTTCTGGTTCCGGACATGCTACAGAGCTGAAACTTCACAGGTACACTTTTTAGACCCCCCAGATGCTAAATCCAAAGAAATTTTTTATTTTTATTTTTTTAATTTTTCCAATAATTGGCTCTCTATCAAAAAATTGCAATTTTTAAGAACTTTTTTTTGTGTGATCCCTCTCCGGCATGCCACAGTCCAGGTGTTTGTCCCCTTGAAACAACTTTTCCATTACTATTGTGGCCAGAAAGAGTCCCTGTGGGTTTTAAAATTCGCCTGCCTATTAAAGTCTATGGCGTTTCGCAATGTTCGCCGGTTCGCGAACATTCGCCGATGTTCGCGTTCGCCGTTCGCGAACAGCGAATTTTATGTTCGCGACATCACTATTCTTCACCAGCCCACCTGGCTGCTACCAAAGATCTCCTGGGGCAAGGGAAAGGAAAGATTTTAGCACAATGTTGTATTCCAGAAAGGCTTGCTACATGTGGCATTCTTTCCCCTTGTGTATACCTAGATTTTCTGATGTACTCACACTGTCCTCCTTGCTCCCGCTGTTTCTTAGGTAAGATTTCTTTCAAACCATAATACTATAATGATCCTTCCAAGCCAGCCTGAACTCCAGCCCAAGACAGAGCCCCCCCCCCCCACAGACCAGGAGGGCACTGACAGTCTCCTCAGCACTCTCTCACTTCATATTTAAGGTCTGGCTCATCCACCCTGCCAGGCCCACTGCCTGGGTATTGGCCAAGCTACCCGAATTATGCAGATTAACCCTCCTGGACTTCGCTCTCTAGTTTCTAGAAATTTCTCCAAACTTCTAGAACCAGGAGGGAGCGCCAGAAACCTGCCTGTATGAGTAATCCAGCCTGACCTACAGTAAACCCATGACCCAATTAAGACTCACAAGGTAACACTCACACTAGTAGCACACTAGAGGATTCTACACTATGTTGTGTTTAAATATACTAAATAAAAAATACATCTAAAAATCCAACACCAGCAAAACCTTTTTTATAGTTTTTGATAGAGTGGCAAATGAAAGTACTCCTGTAAGGTTTTCAATACTGTCTATATCCCCATTTAAGCTGTCATAACATATACATATATCTTCTTTCCCTCAATGCCCAGTAATGGATCTGGCAATAAACCATTAGGGATGATCGAACTTTTGAAAAGTTCGGTTCGACCAGAACACCCGAACTTCCCAAAAGTTCGGCCCGGATTTCAGAACCAGTGGCGTAGCGTGGGTTGTCAGCGCCCGGGGAAAGGTAAGTAATTTGCGCCCCCTACACAAATCTACACAGACCACTACACTGACCTAGCTGACCACTACAGAGACCTATCTTATTCCTACACTAACCTACCTGATTACTATACTGACACCTACACAGACATACCTGACCACTACACAGACACCTACACTGACCTACCTTATTCCTGCACTAACCAACCTAATCACTACACAAACCTACCTGACAATTACACTGACCCCTACACTGACCTACCTGTTTCCTGCACTAACCTACCTGATAACTATACTGACCCCTACAGAGACCTATCTGACCACTACAGAGACCTACCGGATTCCTACACTAACCAACCCTGATCACTACACTGACCTACCTTATTACTACACTGACCCCCTACACTGACATTCCTGATTCCTACACTGACCTACCTGACACCTTCACTGACCCCCCACACTGACCCCTTCACTGACACCTACACTGACACCTCTTCACTGACCCTTCTCCCCTGCCCCTCCCTCCCTGCCTCTCCTTCACTGACCCCCCTAGACTGAACCCCCCCTACACTGACCCCTTCACTGACACATACACTGTCCCCCCTTCACTGACCCTTCTTCTCTGCCCCCTAGACTGACCCCCCTCCTACACTGACCCCCCCTACACTAACCCCCCCTACACTGACCCCTAAACTGACCCCCCTACACTGACACCTACACTGACCCCCCCTACATTGACCCCCCATTCACTGAACCCTTACACTGACCCCGCTTCACTGACACCTACACTGACCCCCCCCACACATTGACACCTACACTGACCCCCCTTCACTGAACCCTTACACTGACCCCCCCTACATTGACCCTGTCACTGACCCCTTTACTGACTCCCCTACACTGACCCCCCCCCCACATTGACACCTACACTGACCCCCCCCCCCCACATTGACACCTACACTGACCCCGATGTGACGAGACCAATCTCGCCCCATTGCATTGGAGGAGCCTGGTTGCCTGCCTGCTGCCCTTGGACTATGGACCAGACTTTAAAAGACTTTGACTCCATGGCGATTAAACTGTATTCGTGGGGTCTGAGTGCCATTCACCTAATAATGTGCACTCAGACCTGAGCTATCTGGGGATATGTAACATGTCTATGTTTAATGTATAAAAAGTAACTTTATATATTTTAAAGCATAATACTGTATTTGGGTCCCCATGTGTGTAATGGAGTCTTGCCTCTATCCTGGAAGCTAAACCTAATTATATATTCCATTGTCTCCAGGATAGAGGTCGCTGTGAAAACTAGCTTTAGCTGCAGAGAGAGGGGGGATGGTTTCCAGCAGCCCCCTCCTGAGGAATGTCTACTGATTAACTGAGTGCTTTTGTCTAGAGTGGGACAGTGTGTTGGTTGGGTCTGAAACTATTGATAAACATGTTAATGAGCAGACCTGAGCTATCTGGGGATGTTTTGCTTCTGTGAGTCTGTAATGTGATACATGTCTGCCTGTATCACAGTCTTTCATTTGGTCCCCTAGAGGAGTGTCCACCAGGTGGGAGACCTGCATAAATACAGGGGCAGGTAGCCCTCAATAAACAGACCACTGCTTGAGCCTCACACAGAGCCTTGTCTCGTTCTTGGGGGGATTCACTGTATGCTGTTGGAGACTGATTGCTAGGAGTGTAAGCTGATGTATGCTTTTCCTGTTCGTCTGCTAGCAGCTATTCGTGAGGTTCCAGGTTGGAGTGCTATTTTGTATCCAGTTCGGGAGTTTGATGTTCTGCAGTAGCTGTGCCTGTCTCTCAGAAAGGGTCATATCGCCTAAACGGATTTTAACCCCTTGTCTGCTGAAACGGACCGTTACACCCCCCTTCACTAACCCCCCCCTACTGATACCTACAGTGACCCCCTTCACTGACCCACCCCCCACTGACACCTACACTTACCTCCCCTACAGTTCCACTTTCACTTTACTGCAGTCAGTGCTCTCCAGTCCAGGCTGCTCCCCCCTCCTCCTCCTCCCTCCCTGGATGCCTTGTGTGTCTGTCAGTCCAGAAAAACATCTCTCATGGTCTCACCTCACCTCTCACAACTCTCTCTTCAGTCCTCTTCACGCTGTGCTCACCACAACTGGAAAGATGAATGATTCCTGTGACAGCGCCGGGCGGCTAAGTGAAAAGAAGGCTGCTGATTTGCTGAGCTGACTGAGCTGTGCAGAACACGCCGCCGACAGGCGGGGCTTGGCTTGCAACACTACGCCAATGGGCAGGGGAGGCACAGTCCAGCTCCGCCCCGTCTCGACCCGCAATTTCCAGCCATAGGGCGCTCGCCGGCTATCTCCCGGCCTAAAGATGGCGGCAGCTGCAAACAGTGTGTGATGACACAGTGTTAGTAATATATATATATAATGTTAGACAGAGTGACACTGCAGAATGCGCCCCCCCAGATGTTGCGCCCGGGGCGGCCGGCCCCCCCTGCACCCCCCACGCTACGCCACTGTTCAGAACCCTATTGAAATCAATGGGACCCGAACTTCGGTAATCAAAAAACATAATTTTGAAGCCCTAAAACCCAATAAATTCCCCTAAAATGCCTAGGGTTCTGGGTTATGCCCCAGGGACTATTAATCACACAAAAAAAGTTATTAAAAATTGTCATTTTTTGATAGAGAGCCAATTATTTAAAAAAAAAAAAAAAAGAGAGATTTTTTTGGATTTGGTGTCTGTGGGGTCTAAAAAGTGTACCTGTGAAGTTTCAGCTCTGTAGCATGTCCAGAACCATAAAAAAAAGATTGTTTGTATTATGTCACTTATAGAACATGGATATGGCTTCGCTATTTTCACACCTTGCCGGTTTTGTAGCTGGCGTTTTTATGGGCATTTTTTTGGGTTCTTTGGAGGCAGGCAAAACATCTGAACTTCTGTATAGGGGTATATATATACACACACACTTATATGTATTTTACACATACACATATATAGGTGTGATAGGAGCGGAGACATATTGGTGTTAATTATTTAATTAGCGCAAGTATAGTGTTCTGCTCCTTTCACACCTATATATGTGCAGGTGTATATATACAGACATGTGTGTGCATATATACCCTTATACACAAGTTTAGATGTCATGCCTGACTCTAAACTTGTCCTCAAAAAATCCCTATAAACGCCTGCAGCCAAAAAGCAGGCTGACCGGCGAGAAGCCATATCGCTGCTCTGAAAGTGACCTAAGAGAAACAATGTTTTCTCTATAGCGGTCACCCTGATATGGAAGGGTTTGGTCACCCTGCCATAGCAGTCAGAGTCAGTTCACCCTACACTACATTACAGTCACCCTGGTAGTTAACACTTTTCCTACAGAAACTAAATTTTTGCATCTAACTAAAGTGGAAAATAGCACCCTAACTACAATAGATATCCCTTTCCTCACACTAATAAATGCTAAATGACACTTTTGAAGCAAAATTAACAGAACTGCTTCCACTCTCTTCCATGTCCCTGTATTACAATGCTAGGAATTTGGCGGGGCTATCTTATATGCTGGGGGGCATATTCACTAATGATTGGCCTAGGGACCCCCTAGTCACTCCAATCACATTCCTAGCATTCTCCTGCCCCCTCAATTGGCTTTTACTAATGGTTCTGGTCCAATCACAGGTTTTTAAAGCCCATTTCCTGGCCCATTGCATTTTGGTCGGTTCTGGTTGCCGAATTCCGAACTTTTTCAGCAAAAAGTTCTAAATTCGGCCGAACCTCGAACAGTCAATGTTCGGGTCGAACCGATGGTCGACCCGAACCGTTCGATCATCCCTATAAACCATTTGCGCAAGTTGATTTGGGCAAGAACTCTATAGGGACCCATGAATTGGTTAAGTATTCATAGGTACTTACAGACACCGCAAAATGCCTGCACCCTAGCAAATTTCATAGATTAACTGTTTTACAGAGACAGATAAGTTCACTTTAAGTCACTGGATGGTTTGATTTTTCTACATTTCTTTTGCCTTCCTGCTGTTGATCTAGTTATGAACAATGTTGTTGTTTATTAACTCACAGTTAAAAAGAAGTGAGTGTTTGTGATTAGGTTTTAAACAAACACCAATGATGTACTTTTTTAAGTACTTAAGCCGCCTTTCAGCTTTTCAAAGCAGCTTTTGTGTTAATGAACCGAATTTGTAATAAAGACACAAGGAAATGCAGGTGCGCGTGTAAACATAAGACGTAAGCACATTAAAACATGACCACATAAACCATATGTGTTTTATGATAAAAAGTTGTACAAATCAGCTAATGGGGATAAGGCAAAGTTAAATAAATGTCAGAAATGCTGTTTTCTGAATAGTTAGGAGATGGATTACATAAATATTTGAACTATTAGTTGTGTTTTGTGATTTATCTACTGTTCTTTTAAAAAATAGAAAATTATTCCTAATTCAAATGGCTCTTTTGTTTGGTAAATTTGTTAAAGAGGAACTAAACCCTCCTATCCTTTTAAGCCAAGGAAGCTGCCACCTTAGCTTCTGTTTGATCTGCAACTGTCATGGTCCTCAATCAAGCTGTGAAACCATTAAATGGCTGGTGTCATAACCGACCACATGTGCAGCACCATGGAAAGTGCAGATCAAACAGAGGCAGCTTCCTTGGCTATATAGGATAAGAGGGTTTCATTTATCATTTATTACAGGTATATATATAGTTATGTGAATTTACGCAGTGCTTCAACAACTTCAGGGACAACTCTTCCTATATAGTCTCTATGTACAGCTCCACTTATTCCTCCAGCACTCGCTTGCAGAACCCAGCTAGAACACTGTAAATATCTGACAGTCACTCAGTCAGATTAAAGCAATGGCCCATTACAGGCAGGAATCCGAGGCACCTTAGCTGTTTAGCAGAATTTCAGAGTCCAGCTCGCATCACTCCTGTGGCTACTGATCCAAGCACCACTTCTTCAGGCACTGCCAATGCATCTGGCTGCAGCTGCCCCTTCTACTAGCCCTCCAGGCTAACTTCTCCCACAGTCTTCCAGACTGACACTCATCAGGGCACCCAGCTGACTCTCAGGAGATCTCCCAGACATGCTGAACTGCTCCTGCTGTCCTCTCTCCTTGCTCCCATGCCTCCAGGAAGGGCTTTCTCCATGTGTTTTGAAGGGATACTTTCCAGCACCCGAGCAACAGGCCCAAGGCCACCCAACTGCCCCTGCTGGCATGGCTCATGCCTATTTATGATGTGGCCTGCCCTCTGCTAGTCTTTTTACTGGGAATTGGCTGAGGTTTTTATAAATATGCATGGCTGTCCCTCCTTACTCCCAGCCTCTAGCTCTTGAAGTTTACGCAAACTTCCAGACCAGGGGGAAGGGCCAGAGTGCTGCCAGGTGAGTCATCCAGCCCTGAATCACTCAACCTTTGCCCAGATTCATAGCACAGGCTGAGCCCTGAGCTAAAACAAATTTTTACCTACACCAACAACAAACCTATCTACATCTAGCACACATACCATAGGGTGCTAAACATTATGAGTGAAAAAGCACTGCTGTGTGCTCATTCATAGTAATGACAGGACACTTAGCCTAAAGAGTGGGCTGGGCTCTGTCCTGGCTGTACCTCCCCCACAGGAACTCCTATAATTTGGGCTTCTAATGGGGGTGAAGCTACAGCCAGTATTAGGAGTTGTGTTAAGGGGGAAACCACCAATCAGATTGGGTCCAAGTGCTACATGCAACTAGGTTACTGGGGCAACCTTTTTTAACCAGGGTGCCGAGGCAACCTGGGGTGCCTTCAGGTTTCCCCAGGGGTGCCTTGTCAAGTTTGCGAAAAATTGCCCAAAAGTTGCATACAAGCCAGCAAGTGTATGAGGTCTGCCTTTTAGTTACACAAAGCCAAGGGTTTTCATTGTGCACCATTACAACCTTCTTGCCACCAGCGTCCCAACAACCAATGATGTAGTCAGTTGATAAGGAGGATGTTGGGCACCTGCAAAGCATCCTTGCTTGAACCTCCCCTGTCCCTCTTTATCAGCAATGAGGTCACATTAACTGAGTGAAAGAGAGAAAATTTGCATTACTAGTCAGTGTCAGTGTGCAAAGGTATATTTGGAAGAATAAATGATCTCTAACGTTGGGTGTCGTACGTGGATATTGCTTCGTAATGTAAAACTATTAGTTTTGTTTTTTATATTTTAGAATGAGGTGCCTCAAGATTGTAAATCATTTTAAAGGGTGCCTTGACTGAAAAAAATGTTGAGAAACATTGCCCTAAGGAACTAAATACAATTTAAAAACTAATCATAGCTCTCCTTTAAAGAAAAAGTCTCACTTCTTTATTTATTGCTTTAGGGGAACAATTGCATGTACTGCATGGTCCCGTTGGAATCCATCCCTCATCACAAAGTCTGGATTAGGAGTTGTGCAGAAGTGAGCTGCTTTGAAGGCCAGCTTTGCATTCACTAAGTATTACACAACCTGCGGCACTGTGTGTCCATCTGTGGCTGCTTGAAATATACTGTACATAGCCCTGGCCGATGGATCACACAGTCCTGCAGCACTCAGTAACTGATCAGTGATTCAGGGCTCTGTCATATATGGCACTGGTTTCAAATGCCTTGATTGTTCATTTAAAAAAGTGAAAGATCAAACTGCCCTATGGAGCTGGGCGATGCATCGGCCTGGGTTGTATATGTGTACTAGCAGCCACAGATAAACAAACAGGGTCATAGGCTGAGTTATAAGCTGGCGCTGCCTGGGCAATGCTGGTTTTTATAACAAAAAGAGAAGGGTTGCCCTGTGGGACTTTATATGAGGTGCACACATGAGTCGTTTAAGTTGTAAAATATATATTTAATTTGAAAATGTAACACAAATAAATGTCACTGTAGCAATGTTGCAGAAAATTACGTATATTCTAATCCATAAACAATACATAGTAGTCATGTCATATAGTAAAAAAGTACATTGATCACAGGTAATTGTCACTATAACAGTGATACAGAGAAATACGTAAATTCTGGACCACAAACAATGCATGGTAGTCATGTCATATAGTAATAGAAGTTCATAGCGTAATTTATAAAAGTAACATCACGACTCAGATATAGCGATTTAGTATGCCATTGTAACAATAAAAAATGATGGGTACAGGGGTAAAAAGCATCGTTAGAACTCTACGCGTTTCATGGGTCGTAGTATGCCCATTCATCAGGAGTAGATGCATATATCTGAAAAAGATGTAAAGGGGGTGATATTTGCTCTCCACACCCTGTTTGGCAGGTATACTCACAGCCTCGAAAATCTTATGCTGCACTTCCTTTGTCACTTTTAAAATATCACCCCCTGTCTTTTCTTAGTGCATTTTTTCACCCCACACTTTCACTTGGAAATTTTTCCACCTATTTATCTGGTTTTATTTTGGAGCTCATACACTGTTCATCACCATCTATGGTTTCTATGGTCTCTATATTTATTATATGTATATTTACCCCTTCAATTTGTTTATATATGGATATCTTCATCTACATATATATTTCTTTGCTGGCTACTATTGATTTCATACAGCTATGCTACCTATACTCATTTTTAATGCCCTACTAGAGTATTGATATCCATATCTTTTTGCTGGCTATCAATTTTCTCCTTGCCATGCATCCCATTATGACATATAAAATGTACTCTTTTTACTTGTAGATTGGAGAATTATATTCAAATTATCACCCTTCTATGTCCCACATCTACTGCCCGCATGGTCTCCGGTGGGGTAATGGTTTGGTTCCGTCCCATCGGCTTCCGAACCGGACACGTTCACTGCCGCCATGTGTTAGCGCTGCCCCAGCACAGATGGTCTAACTGCGGTGTAAGTATGGTTTTTCCCATATGGGCTCTTTTGAGTTACCATGCATTACTAGCTACCATTCAACTTTACATATACCTTTACATCTTTTTCAGATATATGCATCTACTCCTGATGAATGGGCATACTACGATCCATGAACAGCGTAGAGTTCTAACGATGCTTTTTACCCCTGTACCCATCATTTTTTATTGTTACAATGACATACTTAATCTCTATATCTGAGTCATGATGGTACTTTTATAAATTACGCTATGAACTTCTATTACTATATGACATGACTACCATGCATTGTTTGTGGTCCAGAATTTACGTATTTCTCTGTATCACTGTTATAGTGACAATTACCTGTGATCAATGTACTTTTTTACTATATGACATGACTACTATGTATTGTTTGTGGATCAGAATATATGTAATTTTCTGCAACATTGCTACAGTGACATTTATTTGTGTTACATTTTCAAATTAAATATATATTTTACAACTTAAACGACTCATGTGTGCACCTCATATAAAGTCCCACAGGGCAACCCTTCTCTTTTTGTTATATACAATACGGGATGGAGGTGTATCACTCTTTGACAGTAATGAAAACCCCTCCCTCTCTTTTTTCTATCAATGCTGGTTTTTATTCATATTAGTAAAAGTAGAGTCATCTTAGAGACAGAGCAGAGCTCAGTGCTGGCTGTATTTCCCTCCACAGAAAAGCCCATAATTTAGGCATGATAATGGGGTGGAGCTATAGTTCGAAAAATATGCTTTAGACGTTTCTGCAGTGCTTTTTGCTGTGTGTGTTGCATTTATGCACATGTGATTTTACCGCAGTTTGCAATTTTTATACTTTTTTTTATGGGGCCAATTTGTTGTTAGGCAGATTAAAAAACACAAATTGCAACAAAATTGCAACAAAAACGCAACACATGCTTTTCTGCACCTTCTCCATTGAAGTCTATTGAACCAAAGAAACGTTTTTCATTTACAAAAAGTCCCTGACCCTTTCCAAAAACGCAGTGGCTGAAAAAAAACGTAGATGGGAACGTGTACCATGGGAAACCACGTTAAATGAACTGTAGTACATTTCTGCAAGAAGCACAAAATAACACATAGGTGTGAACTAGGCCTAGCTGCTATATGTACTCGGTCCCCATCAGAATTGAATAAAAGCTGAAAAGATGCATTGAGAGTTCTTTTTTAAGTCTTTAGTCCTGCACAGTATCCTCCGTTCCCAGGTCAGGGTTGAGTCATCAGTTATGTACAATGTCCTCTCTTTTTAGGTCACAGACAAAAAAGACCATAGTGCTGATACTTCGGCTGGACTGTAAGCAGATCATATTCTCAGTGTTTAATCTGTGTAGTTTTAATAACTTAATCCACTAGTATAATTTACAGAGCTAGTGGCATTTTAATGGCATTTATTTGAAACTAAATCTCCACCCTTATACTTTTGTAACAGCAATTTTTTTTCCTGCCAGGAAAAGGTTTTGTGTTCTCCACTCCCTGTCAGAGTAAAAATGTCAGCCCAAGTGTCAGGCTGTAGTGCTTACCAATATAAACTACTCTTTATATACTAAATAAATTGTGAACAGGCTTGCCTTGGAGGTAGCCCCAATCTCCTTTAAGGTACAGCAACACACCAGTGCCTATCTACTAATTGTTCTCATATGTGGTTGACTGCAATCAGCACAAACTGTATGATATGTTTAGTTTCAACTACCTAGGTTTACTTTAAGCTCTTCTGGGATCGGAAACTATGTAAATGGTTATAGGTACGTTATTATTATGTCCCTACGAAGGTATTTTTATATAAGCAAAAAATATGTGTGCATATATTATTTGTACTTGTTTTTCGTAGACAAAGCTTAGGTTTACTTCATTCTTTCCAATATACAATATGTCTGTTTTTCGAAATCGTTAACTGTGTGCCATTCTTTTTTTTTTTTCTTTGTCCTTTGGGGTAATGCATGGGGAAGTTTACTTATATTTTAATTTAAAGTGGAACAAATGTCAGAAATACTTACCTATTCTCTAATGGTCTGATGCCTTCGTGTTCCCTCACTGCTGCTGGTGTCTCCTACTTGGTTTCTTCCAGATGTCTTCGACCATCTTGATTGGCCGGTGCAGGATGATGTCACACATATGCATGCACAGGAGTCATTCATCCAGGCACACTGGCACTGTGCTGGAAAGGTAAACCATGCTGCACATGCACAGCTCTGTGTATATTTTGCAATTGGTAACCGGCAGTGATTGCGTAAAGTGTCAAAACAAAGTGAATTATTCCTCAGTGATAGCTGCACTCACTATATATATCCACATGTAAATATAATGTAAATATAAAAATATAATACAACAATATAACCTGTAATTGTGTTGCACATGTGCACATCATATTATCATCCAATCAAGTGAGAAAAATAATTAAAATAAATATATCAAAGGTCAATAGGTGCAGATATACATATAAATAAATAAAAAGGCCAAAGAAATGAATCAATGAGAAAAAGTGCTCTGTACAAAAAGTTCATAGGCAGATATATGTGTCATCAAGATCCAGTAATCTAATGTGAGTGAAAAACTCTTCCCAATCAGTTGCACACCTCACTCACAGGCCCATAACCGGCTGGTAACATCTCAGAGATGGAGGTCTGGCTGCGCCCTATGAAAGTATCCCTCTGAGATAGATAGATAAGATAGATAAGATAGATAGATAAGATAGATAGATAGATAGATAGATAGATAGATAGATAGATAGATAGATAGATAGATAGATAGATAGATAGATAGATAGATAGATAGATAGATAGATAGATAGATAGATAGATAGATAGATAGATAGATAGATAGATAGATAGATAGATAGAGATACCATGATTCAGGAAAAGAGTTACTACACAACCAAGGGACAGTTCACATCAAACTCAGTATGGGATGAAAAACAAAGAAGGAACTCATAGTGTAGTAGTTAAAAATTCCAGCTTTTAATAAAGATAAAACTACTTACAATAAAAAGGAGTTACTCCCCTTTATGACGTTCTACTAGACAAAGCGTGTCGGGTGGAGCTACATCGGTGATGTCATCATGTCCACCAGGGTGTTGAATTTGTTTGACTGTGTTACATGCAATGTTACTCCTGTTTATTGTAAGTAGTTTTACCTTTATTCAATTTTTAACTACTACACTATGAGTTCCTCCTCTGTTTTTTATTCCATACTGAGTTTGAGGTGGACTGCCTTGGTTGTGTGTAACTCTTTTCCTGAATCCCAGATCAGGGTATCTATCCATCCCAGTGGGATATTTCTAAAAGGCGCAGCCAGACCTCCATCTCTGAGGTCTTACCACCTGGTAAGTGGCTTGTGAGTGGAGTGTGCACCTTGGTGTGAAGAGTTTTTCACTCACTCTGGATTACTGGATTTTGATGACACCTATATCTACCTGTGTTTTGCACAGGACACTTTTACACTTTTTCTAATTGATAGACTTCTTTGGACTTTATATATATATATATATATAGATATATATATATATATATATATATCTATATATATATATATATATATATATATCTAAACCTATTGACCTTTAATATATTTATTTTAAAATAATTTGTTTTTTTCACTTGATTAAATGATAATATGATGTGCACATTCACTTTATTTTGATAGCCCAACACGATTACAGGTTATATTAGTAAGTGCATTACTATTTATATGGCCCCAACGTACTTCATAGGAACATGAGAACAGAGCAACTGCAACCTCCTGGAATCAACTGGATCTCTGTCCCATATCATAATAGCTACATGTTGACTGCAGTGGAAACTATGTAATTGATTTACTAAAACTAGAGCCTGCAAAATCTGGTGCAGTTGTGCATGGTAGCCAATCAGCTTCTAACTTCAGCTTGTTCAGTTAAGCCCTGTACACACGCACCGATTGACGGCCGAACGATCGGCCGTCTTTTGTCCAGTGTTGTTGTGTTGGTTGAAATGTGCTCTAAACTGCATACGAATTTTGTCGGCCAACAACAACCAACTGCAGAAGTGATGTCATGTTCTGGTCTACTTTTCTTCTCTGAGCATGCCCAGTCTTGCACATCTGATGTTTGTCGGCCGAAATCTGTACTGACTGACGAACAATCGGCCGTTCTGTTGTTGGCCAACAAAAATCTTATAGCATGCAGACCAGATTTTGTTCGGCCGAAAAGTCGCAGTCGGTTGTCGAAAGCATCATACTAACAAGCCGCCAATCGGCCGATCGGACGTTGGTCGAACATTTACGGCCGACAATCGGTACGTGTGTATGGGCCTTTAAGCTTTGCAGAGCTGCACCAGATTTTGCACTCTCCGGTTTTAGTAAATCAACCCCATGTATCAAAAAAAGCATTAGCTAAAAACACACACACCCAATGTGAAGCAGTCAGAGGTTATTTATAGCAATATTTCCACTAATTTCTTCTGAACAATATAAATTATACCATTAATAGGTCTTGTTTTGATTTTGTTATCAATGCATATAATGTACATGAAAAAAAAAAAAGAATTAGGCACAGTTGCTTTATGTTGAGCACTAGAGGGAGACACAAGCTTATTCATACAGAAAAGTAGACATCTGCATCGACTACTGTTGTAAAAAATCTAAATCCGGCCTCCATGACATCAACAACATCATTTTAATTTTTAATTTAATGTCAAGGTTTTCAGTTTTTTTTTTTTATGTGAATTTTTGTTTCCTAAAATTACGGTTGGAGTCTGTTAACATTAGATGTGATTTAGTGCAATTTCCTGTGCTCTTAAGTGTAATCAGAATGTATATACTTGACAAAATCAGGTGTTTTTAATGAGCCCTGTTCACACTAATACATTGCACTGACAGCATTGGGAAAAAGTCCTGCTTAACAAATCAATGTTTCTTTGGCTTACCACATAGCATTGCTTCTGGCAGTATATGTGAACATATTTTGTTTAAGAATGGTGATTGCTTTACCCATTTGCAGAGATAAAACTACAAATAAAGGGCCCCATTGTAACATTTTGATGGCTTCCAGGAGAGTTCTCTTAGCAGAACCCAGAACTCTGTAAGGGTAGCCTAAAGCCTGAACTGCAGTTCTAATTATAGAACCTAACACCATTGCTGGCTCATTATAGGTGTTCATCGATTGCAGCATGCAATCATGCAGCAGGCTAGTCCTCCTGTGCGAACCGACGTAGGGCTTCGTCTGTCGTGCGCCTGCAGCTAGGGGGCAAGCGCGTGCTGCCGCCGGCGCACTCCCACCCCCACTTGGCAGCGGGGACTCTGATGCATGGGGCAGACGGCTCTTATTGCCGCCTGGCACTGCGATCGCTCCCCGCTGAGAAAGAAGAACGGTCAGTTGTTGTAAACACAGCTGACCATTCTTCTCTCTGGAATGATCACAGAGTGCCTATGATCCTTCTATATAGGATCACAGGTCTCTATGGTCATTCCATAAACCCCGTCCCCATACAGCTAGAATCACTGGCCTAGGCTCACATTTAACCCCTTGATCACCTCATTGCGATTTTTTTTTTTTTTTTACTGAAAATCTATAGCAGAAAACAAATTGGCCTAAAATGTTAAAACATTTTTATTTTTTATTTTTTTTTGGGAATGTTATATATCAGAAAGTGAAAAATATTGTCTTTTTTTTTTTTTTTCTTTCAGAATTGTCTCCCTTTTTTTGTTTAGAGCGCAAAAAAAACACAGAGGTGATCAAATATCACCAAAAGAAAGCTCTATTTGGGGGGGCGTGGCTACCATGACCGAGTATGGCCGCACTCTGAACAGCTCCGCCGAGCCCTGAGGCCATCCGCCGCCATCCGAGCACCCCACACACCGGAGACACGCCATCCTCTCTCCAGCTGCTGCCCCTCCACTCCTAAGGATGCCAAAAGGAAAGATCACCACCCCAGCGCTGCAGAAATTAGAGGCCTTCTTCCCTCTGCTAGGCCGCGGGCTACACCAAAATGGCGGCCGCCGCACGCGGCTCAGCAAGAAAACTCCATAGGATACATACCACTGATCATGATTTTGCAGGATGTTATAATTAAACTGGTCTTCATGAACTCAACGGAGAGGCTGGGGGAGAAGGACCTCTGTCCCATGACCGGGGGGGGGTTGACCGGATCATGGACACAGGATGTTCCCATTGGGGGGTGTCCGATCCCTCCACTCTCCCTCAGAAGGTCCTACAGGGTTCTATAACTTACGCAAGCCCATCCAAATTCTTGGACGTGCTCCTTAACTCCCCCTGCACCCTCCCCCCTAACACATCAATCCCAGTTCTCAGGCAGTAGGACTTTCTTATTTTCTTATTACAATGTATGATGCAATAATTAACACTTTTAACTAGTATGTCGCATGCTCAAAAAAGGTGGACCTGGTTGGTGCCAGATGACTATCTGAGGGAAACCACAGCTGCACTGGTCCGGTGATTTGGGATTCTCACGCTATCTGAAGACACCCACATAGCCCAGTTTCTTTTGGATCATTTGCTGCACGTTTGTAATTGGACATTCAAGCACGTTGTCACTTTATATGAAATTGGACATTGCAGCACGTTGTCATTTTATATGAATCTGGACATTCCAGCACGTTGTCACTTTATGTATATTTACATATTTATTTGTCATTTTCTGAATGGACACTGTTTGAAGCACAAGGGACACTTTATGTATCTTAGGATCTACTGGATCTAATATTTATGTTTTATGAGCACAGTTATCTTCTACTATCTTGATGTTATATGTGTATTTATCCCACATTTTGTGATACACTGAATGCTTGATTTCCTTGCTTTATGGTCTGTTTGACATACATTTGTTTACCTTTTGATTCGATTCCTATTATTACGTATCCGAATCATATGGTTATTTTTTATGCACATATATATTATATATTATTTCTTGGCACACAATTACGAGCATTTTGCTTCACTTCAGCACTTTAAGTCACTTTGCACTTTTTGATGTATCTATGTATGATGTTTGAATATTTCATTATTTGATTATAACTTACCTTTAAGATACACTTTCAAACAAGCGCCTATCAATTCATTCTATCTACTGTTCAGTAAAAACTTTCCCCTTACATTTTCAGGTCATCTATTATTAAGCTAAGAGAGTCAGTCCTGGTCCGGTAGCAAGAAACTGTGCTTTTATGCTAACGTGGCAGAGCAAACAGACTGTGTACCAGGTAGTTAAGAACTTTTTACATACCAGGGGTAGATGGGGGGGATTTAGGGGTCTAAACCCCCACCCCAGAGTGTTTATCCATGGCACAAAAGCAGTAACTAGATACTGCTGGTTTTACGATCCCGATACGTTAAGAATCGCTGCTCTGTGCCTAGTGTATTACATGACTGCCAAAACATTAATTCCAGTATGGTTGGTTCTAAAAGGTTACTTTACCCTCTTGCCAACTGCCCCACGTACATTTGCTGCAAGGCGGCAGCTCCTGTATGCAGAATCATGTACAGGTACGTGATTTTGCACTTCCTGATCTGGGGTACGCACCCCCATTGTTATCGACCTGCTTCCACTGTGATTGTACACAGTGGGAGCCAATCAGTGGGTATGGCAGATGCGATGTCTGCCGGGACCCGCCGATTGTTCAAGGCACAGGCAGAACTGCGATCTGCCTACTGTAGGTAAACAAGGCAAATCGCCGTTCTGTGACAAGGAAAGGCAGTGATCTTGTGTTTCTGCTGAGCACGGTTTTCTGCCTTCCCACAGTACAAGCACCTCACACAGTTAGCAAGCACTCCCTAGGAACACATGTAACCTTTTGATCGCCCCTAATGTTAACCCCTTCCCAGCCAGTGTCATTAGTACAGTGACCATGCTTTTCTTAGCACTGATTACTGTATTACTGTCATGGGTTCCAAAAAAAGGTGTCAAAAATTGTTTGACATTTTTGTTTATATCGCAAAAAATAAAAAACACAGAGGTGATCAAATACAACCAAAAGAAAGCTCTATTTGTGGGAAAAAGGACATAAATTTTATTTGTGTACAGCATCGCGCAACTGTGCAATTGTCAGTTAAAGTAACGCAGTGCTGTATCGCAAAAAATGGTCTGGTCATGAAAGAGGGTAAATCTTCCAGAGCTGAAATGGTTAACTGAGCACTGTACTCTGCATGGTGGACTGTACTGTAAATGACATACTCCTCAACACTAAGCTTAGTGTGCATGTGCAGTATGTTAGGCTGTATATGACATAATTCTGAACATTGCAATCTGTACGATGGGCTGTACATTATACACTCCTGAAGCCTTCACTTTTCATGCTATATTGTACAACAGTTGTTGGTGCTCAGCAGTTAATGAAGTTCTTCCTGAAGGTAGACTGTATGCAGAAAGGCATATGTAATGGAAAAGATTAATTTTTTACAAATTATTGTGCTGAGCTTTGTGCATGTCTTAGACCTTTGCTTGTGGCACAGTTAATAAAACATATATTGTTAATACAAATGTAGCGCACCCTCTTAAGAGCAGAAAGTAATTGGGATCCTTCACCCTGCACAGTCAGGCATACCAAATTTCCACAGATACTCCAAAGTCAGAGAACAGTCTGTGCCTTTGTTTTTTTTTTTTGTCCATTGAGGGATAGCAACTTGGATAGGGATGGGAGATCATGGGATGCCCACCCAACTCCAAAATGAACCTCAGGGACACATTTCCTATATACAGTTTCTATATACAGCTCCTCTTCTTCCTCCAGCACACACTTGCTTGCAGAACCCATCTAACTCACCCTGTAGTAACTTTGTAGCGAAGGCCCATTACAGGCAGGGACTCGCAGCCCCTATACTAGAAGAACAGATAGGGTGACACAGCTCACACTTTCCCAGCACTTCCTCTTTGTGGTCACTGATCCCAGCACCACCTCCTCAGGCCCTGTCAGCCCACCTGGCTGCAGTTGCCCCTATCACCAGCCCTCCAGACTGACACCCACCAGCCAGCCCAGCTGACTCCCAGGGGATCCCCGGATGCACTGACCCGCTCCTACTGTCCTCCTTCCCCACTCCCGTGCCTCCAGGAAGGGGCCTCCTCTGTGTGTTGGGGGGAATCTTCCAGCACCCGAGGTCCAGGTCCGAGGTCACCCCCCCTCCCCGACTAAGGTGCACCCTCAAGGGCCACCAACAGCCTCCTCAGCACCTCATATCCATCTTCCACCTGAATGTCCCTGCTGACTGGCCCATGTCTACCCATGAGGTAAGCTCTGCTTCCTGCTGGCCCAAAGCTGGGGATAGGCTGAGGCCTCATAAATATGCATGGCAGCCCCTGTACTCCATTTCTGGATGTTTCTACCAACTTCCAGGCCAGAGGGAACTGTAAGATAGAGCAGGCAGATGAGTCATAAAGCCCCTGAGTCACTAAACCCCAACCCAGATTCACAACCCAGGCCTGGCCGTCAGCCAAGCCACATTTTCCTACACTAACAACTACTTCTAGCACACGCTACAGGGTGCTACACAAAAACTGTGCATCAACTCAGGTTTTAAGCCCTTCCATTGTTTGCCCCACTACCTCATTATTTTCCTTTGGGCCCCTGCACTGGACCCAATCCCCGTCAGGAAAAAAAATATCCATGGCCCTACCTATGTTATACCAAGCTTTTTTAATTTAATTTTATTCAAAACAACATTTCCATTTCAATATAACTACTATAATTGTATAATTTCTAACTTCTATTTCTTCCATGGCAATAGAGTTAGGTGGCACAATTTGTTACAAATCAGTGTAGGACTGTTACATTTAGAAAAAGTAATTTCAAAGCATAAGATAAGCATAAGATAAGTATAGGTCCACTAAGATGAGCTCTGGCCTGCTTTGTTTAGGTAATATTTAATTTTTGGAGTTAAAGAGGAATCAAATTCCACCTATACTTACCCTCCAGTGATGTGTTTACATCTTTACTCAGTGTTCATCTAAATTCAGTATCATCGGATATCATGACTTACCCGCTTGGGATGTTTTATCGTGGTAAGAACCCCTGCTAGAGTATACATTCTGCTATTCCGATGAGAGATTTTTTTTAAACTACAGAGTTATTGGTCAAATCACCAGATGAAAACAGAAGAAATAATGCCTAAGGGGAGTGGCTTGATGCCACTAAGGAATCACCACTTAAACGGAGTGCTCTGCTGGCTGGAAAGAGACATGGAGCGACAGAGGCTTGCATCCGTAGCCCATCCAGTGCCATCCAGCTCTACCACACCACGGGTGACCCCGGCGATGATGTCCAGCAAATGAAAAGGGAAATATTGTCCGAAAGAGCTTACGGCCTTCTTTATAAAACCGGCTCCACAGGTCAGTACCAGCCAAGTTGGTGCCAATGTGGCCGCCACAAACAGACCTCCCAGATTAAATTCTGGATGAATCAGGCACATTTCTACCCTCTAAATCTTCCAGTAACAAGAGAGGAGAGAGCCCTGTACCAGGCAGCCCCGAAAAAGCTAGAATGCGGATGGATGCACCACCACCCCCCGAACACAATGAGGCCCAACCATTTAACCCTCTACAATAAAACCAGGCTATCCAATCCTCCATGGCGGTATTCCCCACCTCAGGACGGCCTGCTCTAGACACTACCCTTGAGGACATGGCTGACAGACCTCTCCTCACTACTCTCCAAATTCTCTACTGACATACACAATCTGGGAGATAGAATCTCATACATTGAGAATAAAACGGAGGACAGTACCACCATTATAAATGACCTTGTAGATGCATATGATGATGTGAAAGATGAACAGCACTGGATCAAATCCAAACTGGCAGACCTAGAAGATAGGTGTCTCCGCAACAATGTCAAATTAAGGGGGTTTCCGAGTCAATACCACCAACTGCTCTCCCTCAATATGAAAGATATCTCGAGTCGGCTATCCTGTTTGAAGCCACATCGCTTGAGATCACCATTGACAGAATTCACAGAATAGCCAAACCATCCCACTTTACTGCATCGGTGTACTGATGAGAGTACACTTTTTCCACACCAAGGAAAAACTTCTATCAGAAGCCAGACATAAATCCTCTCTCCCTGCTCCGTTTGATGGCATTCAATTTTTCCCTGATCTCTCCAAATATACCCTCCAACTGAGACCACAACTAAACCCAATAACAAAAGCTCTGAATAACCACAAGATCCAGTACAGATGACGCTATCCTGAGACCATACAAGTAACCAAAAATGGCACCTCCTATATAATTTCCAACCTCACTGGAGGGATAAAACTCCTCTACACATGGGGCATCATCTTAGAACTTCCACAAGACCATCCATTCCACAATCCATTCTCGGCCCAGAGACACCTGCTACAACAACGTGGAAACCACTCAGGTAAATTGCAAGAAAAAAATGAATGACACCCCTACCAAAATGGCATATGGCCCTGACAGGAAACTTCTCTCCAGCCTCAGGCTCACATAACCTGTTGTTGTATTTGACTGTATTACTCCCACGGCAGACTTGCTGAATTCTGCCTAGTTTCTCTGCTGCATTTTCACATTACATCTCACTAACGTTACAGAGCAACTTTACGAAACTTTAGAAATATTTGTTAACATGACTTGTGTTCTAGCTTTCTAGCTCTGAAAGAGATGATCTAAGAACCTCTCTAAACAGGATCCCATTATCACCAGTGACAGTTCCTAATCCTCAGCTGGGCTTCTCTTCGCTCCAATAACAAATCGTGAGTGCTTAAATCCCGCACACACACCAACCCTAACCCTAAAAAACAGATCAATATATTGTCAATTAACGTAAACAATCTCAACCATCCCGCAAAACGCCACTACCTCTGGAAGACCACTCAGACCCACAGCTGTGACATTTTATGTGTACAAGAGACACACTTCTCCTCCACAGCTTTGTATAAATGCTCTAACAAGCGCTTCCCATACATCTATTAAGCCTCCTTCTCCTCAAAAAAATGAGGAGTGTTGATTGCTATGAGAGACTCCATTGCCTTCCATTTGCATTACTCAGTCTTGGACCCCAATGGACGATACGTGGTACTGGTATGCACTATCAATAATGCTACATACACTCTTATCTCTATGTACTACACCACCATTCTCAAGTTCAAGCACCCATGAGATATATGCACCTACTCTGGGATATCTATTGCAGTCACGTCTTATATTATCCCTACAATCCCATCTACAAATCAATTATTTACTATACTCTAGATCAGAGCCCGGTGAAAAGAGGGGAATCTATCCCCAGGACCCCGGAGACAAGCCCCTCCTACCAGTGCATTCAACTGTAAGTGGAGGAACATATATATATATATTTTATACCACACAATACCTCAATGATCTGTCTGAACCATATTGTAAGAAACCATACAACTATAATCCTAGGCCCTGCAGTACACGATTCCCGCTGTGACTGTGAACGGATACAGGGGCTTCTGCGCAGGAATAATGGCTACACCCATGTATGTAAATATAATAATTTCAACAAAATGTACTTGATTTATGTCAAGGATTTGTTTAATTATCCTTACATACTATAATTTACATTTATTCTCATTGACCTCAGACTGAGTGACTGAACGCTTTGAGAAAGGCCCATGAGAGAGCCGAAACGCGTCAGCAATTTTGGATTTGTTTCTGGGATCATTTCCCATTTCAACATTCAAGGGAAAACAGAAATAATCCATGTTCAAAGTCACCAGATACACCATTGTCACTGATTCTGTTGAATCATCTTTCTTTTCTTCACACTTGGGCCTCTGTCCCAAGCACCATTGTCACTAATGCTTGTTGTATAACCTATTGGTATTTATATTGAAATACTAGTTTTTATTTTCACAATCAATTAGATTATTTCTTCATTATCTATTATTATTCCTCTTGAGTTACACATTATATAACCCTTCACTTGCCCATAAAGTCCCATCCCATTTGGTTTGAGGCACCAACAACCCCCAATACAATATATATATAGGGACGGTGGCAGAACCTACTTCAGTATACGTGCTCAAAATAAATTTCCCCCCTTGCTACATACACTCTACTAGACATATTTGCCCCCAATGATCACCAAATGCAGTTTCTCCACAAAGTCATGCACTCAGTTAAACCACTCCAACAAGGTCACCTCATCATCTGTGGGGATTTCAACCTACTACCTGATACACACCTAGATCCATCATCTGCAGCCAAGCGGAAGGAATCCCTCTGCAAACATTTCTATTCACCCAAGAGGTTTTCGATATTTGGCGATGCCACCATGGTTCCAGAAGGGACTACACGTACTTTTCACTAATTCATTATTCATATTAGCGCATAGACTTTTTTCTCATAGACTAATGGCTCCTAAAAAAAGATCCAATCCTCTACCATCCACACTACATCATGGCCGGACCATGCACCCATCAGCATTTCCATTGCGTATGAACCGTCACACACACAAGTGTACATCTGGTGGGTGAATAACTCCCTTCTGCAACAAAAACCACCATTCAACGGATCTCAAAAATTTCCTGTCAGAAGTTTTCACACATAATATAGGGTCTGTGTCTGACCCTGGTATGGTATGGAGTGCACATAAGGCCTTTTATAGAGGCATTTACATTCAAATGGGTTCACACATGAAAAGGGAAAGGATGCAGTGTATAGCTTTACATATGTCCCAGATCTTCGATCTGGAAAAACAGGACAAAGCAAACCCCCAAGAATCCTGTACGACCAAAATTATGAATCTCCGGCAAGAGCTACGGCTACTTCTCTTAGAGATGCAAAATAAAGGCCGTTTCATACTCCATATCCAACAAGGCAGGGAAAGCTTTAGCTCGCTGTATCAAGGGATACTGCACTAAAAGCAAGATAGCATATCTGTATCACCCCCATACCAAAGCTAAATTAGCAGACCCTCAAAGTATTGCTGACGGATTTAGCTCCTATTACAGGGACTTATATAATATAACGCATGACTAGTCCACACATCAACCCTCTTTGGAGGACATGATTGCAGTCCTTAATTAGGTCAACCTTCCAAAATAACCAGTGAGCAGGGAACCTCTCTTAACGCCCCATTTACAGACCAAGAAATCTAGTCCATTATCAAAACTCTCCCAGCTGAAAAATCTCCTGGTCCTGATGATCTGACAGGTGAATGTTATAAATAATTCTCCCAAGTACTAGCGCCACATATATATATGATCTACAACAACGCTGCTTCCTTTTCCTCATTTCCCCCCGAAATGTTACAGGCAACGATAAAAACACTTCCAAAGCCAGGGAAGGAGCCGATCGCCCCAAAAGATTTAGACCAATTTCCCTACTAAATCTAGATATAAAAATATATGCCAAAGCCATAGCCACATGCCTACTTGATAAGATATTCTACCATCTCTAATACACTGTGACCAGTCAGGGTTTACTAAGGGATTTCAGGCGCCCGACACCACCAGAAGGCTTATTGACGTTTTACATCATGCAGAGTCCTCCAGAACGCCTTCTTTGCTCCTCTTGCTGAACGCAGAGAAGGCATTCAACAGGATTTACCCCTTCAGCAAAAGTATTCTCTTCTGATATGCTCTCACAACCATTTAATATCAGCAACAGAACCAGGCAAGGATGTCCACTCTCATCTTTAATATTCAACCTTCTCATGGAACCCCTAGTTGCTCACATTAGATCTAACCCTCTAATTGCTGGGTTCTAAAAAGGTCCAGTTGCTTTGGGACACCCTGGCGTCGGGGTACCTGCATGGACCAGGGACTCTGGCATTGAGCGTTCAGTTTTCTTTCAGTGTCCCAACACTGGGATGCAGGCTGCTTTTAAGAAAGGTAAGCCTTTGGTGTTGCGCCTCCTTAATGGATATGTCTAGCAGAAAACCCAGCCAGTTTTGGGACCCTGGCGGCAGGGTTCTCACCCAACCCTCTGACCTTGGAGGTGGGATACCCAGTCAGATTGCAGACCCCAGTGGTGGGGCCCTATTGAGCATCCAGATGCCGCTCCTCAAGGGGGGAATCTGTTAGGATTGAGTTCACCTGCTGGTGGCACTGTGTTGCCCTGGGCTGAATGCTGCAGTTCCAGTGTCCACCAGCAGGTGTCTCCCAGAAGCCAGCAGGCTTCTATGATCACTTACACCTGTGTTCAGCTGCCAGGTGGCTATTTAGGCTGCTCATCCCTTTCCCAAAGGGAGTCACTGTTTTGATTGCCCTCTTGTTGCCAGAGCCTTGTTCCTGCAATCCTGATTCTCAGCTATATCTATCCTGTATCCCGGTGCCTTGCTCCTGTTCTCTGCTCTTGTACCCCCTCTTCCTTGCATCCCTGTATTCCTTGTTACCCCCGTCCCTTATAAGGTAGATATTTGTAGATTGTCAGTTGTTGGTTCATTAGTTATTTTTGTCTTTGGGGTGGGGTTTGGTTTGTTGGTATTATCTATGTTCACTGGTTGCTGTGTATGCTTGTTTGAATGTTTCACTGTAAATAAATCTCACTTTAAGGCTTTCTACATTGTTTGGTCTCAGTTTCCATGTGTAGCTATGTGTCTGATCTCCCTAGCTGCTGGTGAACCCTGACACAAATCTTCTGGATATTGGAAGAACTAACTAAAATCAGCACCCACCCAGTCCCCAGCACTAGTCCTCTTAAATATCTCGACTGGAAGGATTGCTCCTCCATTTAGAAATGTTACAACACATATCTTCTTAGCAGCCAAGCTAAGCTTAACAAAATTTTGGAAATCAGTTCCGGCCCCTACCATCAAAGACACCCTAGACCTAGTGAACATGCACTTCGCATACAAAATACTGATGGCCTCCAGTAGAGGCAATCACGCCAAGACAAGAACTCTTTGGCAACCATGGCTGAACTGGACTAGGACAGCAAAATAAAATAATCAATATACATATAGTGATATAATGTATGCATTTGAAAGTCATGAAGTACCCTTTCTGTTAGGGTCTATAGCTAGCTGATATTAGGATCCTGGGTAACTACTTACGCTACAACTCACCTATACATATCTTGTGTCTCACTTAATGGAAAGCTCACTGTTAACACTGCAATGATTACAAAAATGTTCATCTTCATTCTGTTTTAGACTTCTTATCACAACCTACCGAAATGATGAGGTGGTGGACATGTCTCCCCCTTGAGCACAGATTGTTCCCACGTAGGGTGTTCAGAGTAGTGGACAATATGCGTCACCTTACTTACTGCATTTGGAAACTACTCCGCTGTATACAGTTTTTCTATGACTGTTCTATTTTCTTTTTTTTTTATGCGTTGTCAGTTGTCATATTAATTTACTAGATGATCTCTGTTAACATATTCTAATGTAAGACAGACAATGTCCTTTTTTTTTTGTTCTTCTTGACAAACTTCAATAAAATATTAATGAGAAAAAAATAAATAAATAAAAAAGAAAATGAATACAGCCATCTCATATAATAAAAAGAACAATTTCAACCACTTCAAAACCCTCCTGTGCAGGATCCCATATATATATATATATATATATATATATATATATATACACGTGATTCTGCACTTCCACCTATGGGGCTCGCACTGCCCTGCTGTGATTAAACTAATAGAGCAAGTGAGGATTATAACCCCTGTCAGATTTTTTGTGTCCGATTGTGGAGATTTTCCTTCACTTTCTGTCCCATAGCCAAACAGGCAGTGAGTGGAAATTCCTGCAAATTGAGCAAATACCTTGGGGAACCCCAATTTGCTAGAGCTAGTATCCCCATTGGAAGATTTCTCCTCCATTACTTTTCTGGGGACTTCCCAAAATGTAGGCTTTTCTTTTACTTTCACTTTCAATAATAGTAAACAGGACAAATAGAGAGGGTGAATCTCCCTAATAGGCACAGACAGCAATAAAAACTGACTGGTGTTCAAATCCCTCTCCACGCCATTCAAAGCCAAAAAAAAAAGTTTTGCCTTTAATTATACTTCAATCACAGCAGAAGCTGATCATCGGCTTGCCTGGCACTGTATGTCTGCCGTCACCCGATGATCGTCGGCAAAATATACAGAACGGAGATCTGCCAATGTGAACAAGTCAGATCTTCATTCTGACAGGAGGGAAGGGGCGCATTTTGTGTCCTTGCAAAGCAAGTAATAAAATCCATCTCTTTCCCCTAGTAAAAGCAGCACACACACAGTACACAAAAACACAGGCTAGGCACACAGCTAACCCTTTGATCGTCCTAGATGTTTAATTCCTTCCCAGCCAGTGTCATTTGTACAGTGACAGTGCATTTTTTTTAGCACTGATCACTGTTTTAAACTGAAACAATTTAATTAAAACAGTGCTTGCTAGAAAAAATATGTAACGAGTAAAGTGTTAATTGACTTATTTATCCTAGGAATTTTTTGCACCTTATTTTCAAATGATGATTCACATTTCATCCAGCACGTTTTTCTAGCACGTAAAACACTTTACTCGCTAAATATTTTTTTCTAGCAAGCGCTGTTTTAAATAATTTGTTTTGGTCCATTCCCCCATTGGGTGAACAGCAGCTGTATTTTAGCAATCAACCAAGCGTGGGTTATTTTGTATTATTAGTGATCACTGTTTTAGTGTCACTGGTTCCTGCAAAGTGTCAAATGTGTCAGTTAGCATTTGATTGCTTGCTGTACTATCGCAGTCATGCTATTATTCGCTGATCCCCCCCCCCCCCCTATTACTAGTATAACAAATAAATGAATAAAAATTCCATTAACATATACCATAGTTTGCACATGCTATAATGTTCGAGTAAACCAATCAATATATGCTTTTGGAATTTTTTTTACCAAAAACATGTAGCAGAATACATTTTGGCTAAAATTTATGAAGAAATTCGATTTTTTTAATTTTTTTATTGGATATGTTTTATAGCAGAAAGTTAAAAAATTTTATTTTTATTATTAGTTTTTTTTTTTTAATTGTCTGTCTTTTTTTGTTCATAGCACAAAAAAAAATAAAAAAAAATAATTCACTGTAAATTTAATTTTTCTTCTTTTTTTTTTTTAGCAGATAGCCTTTTGCTACAAAAAGAGAGAGGTTGTTCATTCCATATTGAAGAGTTAGTGCCTTTCAGTTATTCATTTATGGACAAATTCTGGGGAGTTTGTAGCCAGTTAAAAACTCTTCAGTATCTGCTGAAATGAAGAAATGCTGGCAATATGCCTCTGGTCCCTGCCTGATGGCAAACATATAATGGACTTTCTTCAAGCACATTACTACCATTAGTGGACACCATTCTGTACAGCTGTGCAAGACTTCAAACAGCAAAATAATGTAACCAATGTTATATAACTATTGCATTTAAATTATACATTTTCTTGAGAATGTTGTACATTTTGACAGACTGAAGCCAAATATGTATTAAATCAGAAACATCCAAGAAGACTAGTCTTACACAAGCACAAAAACCGCCCTGTACCCCCAGGGTGCTCAATAATTTCTGTCTGCTTGCCAAAAGCTGCTTTGCTATTTAGAGTGTTTTCTTTAGAAGTCAATCAAAGCAATGAAGTAATGTAATATGTAAAAAATGCCAGCCACTTTCTTCCTAAATTGACGTTAATTTGCTCTATTGCATTTTATCTGACAACTTTTGATGTGTATAAATTTATAAGCCCGAGTTTAAGTCTACATTCAATCAAATATGAAATTTCAGTATATACATTTGCAAATGTTATTATATTTATTTCAATCTCTTTATTGAATACTGTATTTTAGTGGTGTGGTGTGATTTTTAAATGAAAAAAGTGCTAAGACTAAAAAGTATAAGAGCCTAAAATCATAATGTAAACTATATAGGTAAAGTAGTCATATGATGATGAAAAACATTACAGCTTTAGACAGTGTTTTGTCGTAGAGCACTTTTATACAAAATACAAAAAAAAAAAAAAATACAGTTAACATAACATGTATATCAATGCTGTATTTGCAGTTCAGCTACTATACCATATGCTGTACCTGATAATCACAATAAAACAGAAATGAGTACTAACAAAGTATACTGCAATTATTCTCCATTGGATATTCCATTGTAAAACTGGAACTATTATTACTTCCTTTGATTATTTCCTAATGTATTGTTTCTTTCTAAAAAACCTAATAAAAATTTATTGGAAAAAAAAAACAAAATATACTTAAGCAGCAATGACAAGGTACCACACCACAATGAGCAGAATTCACTCATCAGCTTCATTTGAACGCTCCAATTCATCCCCCCCCCTCCCCCAGTAGGGATTAGGACAGTCACATACAGCTACAGTACAAGATGGTACATACTTGTCTTGTTAACCCTTTCAAAACCAAATGTCATTGAAGCCTGGACTCCCATGTCAATTTTGTCAAATGTAGTAATTTGCATATTAAGTACATCTTTGTAAGAGAACATATACTTTTATTTTGCATTAAAAAATCTATTTTTCTATTATAGACTGTAAAATGCAAAACAATGTTTTAATTAATGTATTTTTCTTTTTAACACTGTAATTGTATTTGACAATTGCAGTAATAAATTTAGCTAGGCTGCAATCTTCCCTCTTCAGTGGCATCTTCATGCTATAGCAGCATTTGCAAGCTGAAGATTTTTTTGTGACAGCCGCTACCTTTTAAATTGGAAAGGGGGGGGGGTGTATATTAAAGTATCCTTAACTCGGGCTTTGTGCAGGGAAACGCTACTCAACAGACAGCAAATAGGGAGAGGTCAAAGCCAATGTTCTTGTGAGAAAATTAATTAATTGAAAGCAGCAGCCCTCCTGACTCAGTGGACTATGCCTCTTCATACGGGCTAAAAATGGTAAAGGAACATTATCGGAACAAAGTAGAGTTTTGTCAGACTATACAAGCCAGAAAGGAGTACTTAGCAAACAATATACAAAAAAAAAAATCACAATTTATTGAACATATATTAAAAAAGTATAGATGCCAATATGCGTTTTCCCATATAATACACATGTTCCCAATCAATAAAAAATATACATTTTGGTTATGAGGTAGGTACTATGAAGTTGGTTCCTCAAAATCCAACGCATTTCGCTACAACTTTTGCTTCCTCAGGGCTTGGGGAAGCGAAATAGTAATATCTACAACAAGAAAATGGATCATTAGTCTCTATAAAAACTAAATGATTTTATACATTGCCTAAACAGAACATCGATCAAAGAAGATAACCACAACCTTATATTAGTATGTATATAACAACCACCTTCAAGCTAATCACATAGATGTAAGACTAGCGCTCCAAACGCCCGCAAACAGGGGAGCTAGCATGCACCCCTAGCAGCACAAAAATAGGTGTCACAACCACATCAGCAATACATACAAAGAAACAAGAACCACAATATTCTTAAAATACGATATACACAGGCATAGCATATAGCTACATATGAACCCCTAATTTTACCAACATAAAATAACTAAATAATATGTCAAATCCTTTGTGTGTAGATGTCTATAATGTTAAACGACCTCCTCTTATTTTAACACTATCTCCTCAGGTCCAAAGGGAACCCAAGGAGAACTCTGTATGACTTGTGACACCATGTGTCCATGTGCATTTGAGGAGAGCAAAAAAAAAAAAGGGGGGGGAGCGGAAGGAGAGGAAGAAGTTATAAAAATTTTCAACTTTTTTCTCCCCTTTGCCCCCCTTCCCTCCCCCCTTTTTTTTTTTTGCCAAAAAAGTGACATTTTCCCTGCAAGCTTTCTATGTTTTATCAACAATGGCTTGGGGAGCCGGTCTGTATAATGAGGCCACAATTTAGTGCACTCAAAGGAAGATTAGAGATCTTTTGGATATATTCTTGTGTCTGTTTCACAGACTTTGAATAGAAATAACAGGTGTGGAAAAATAGGGCTTAGGGCCCTTTCACACAGGCTTTCTGATCAGGTCCGCCTGTCAGCTTTTCAGGCGGGCCTGATCGGATGCTCCATGCACCCCTATGGAGCAGCGGATGTCAGTGATGACATGTCCGCTGCCACCCACTGCTATCCGATCTGATCCTGTTTGTGAAATCCAGATGGATGGAAAACCTATTTTTCATCCGTCCGGAGGATCGGATCGAATAGGATTGGATTGGATGAAAATGGAAAGGCGGTCCGTTTTCATCCGATCTCCAATAGAGGAGAGCGGGGATCTGACAGGTCTGTCTCTGCAAAGTAAGTGGAGACTGACCTGTCATCCGCCTGCTCAGCGGGGATCGGCAGATCGATCAACGCTGAGCAAAACGGAGTCTGCCAAGCGAAAAGCCCGTATGAAAGGACCCTTTGGGTGTTGGTGGTGCCTTTACACCATAACCCTATAGAGGTACTCTTCATGAAAGCAAGAATTGGCCTTGCTGTGAAAAATTGAAATGATATGCACCTGTCAAACAGATGCCGAAAAAAATAGTCCTTGGGTGTTAATTGTATCCATGAAACCTATACCAAAATCTTTCTTCCAGATAAAATCAACCCCCACAAAGCTAGGGCTTTGTGGGCAGCCCAACAGCTCAACAGCATAGACAGTCTTGCATAGATTCCAAATCCAAAAAAAAACATAATCCACGACATTGGCATCAGGGGCTTGATAGCTGCTGCTAATGCAGGAATGATTAATTTTGATAAATGTCAGCCAGTAAACAGTCTGTGGACAGAAGCACTCTTTTATCTGTCACAAAAACTCTGGCAGCACTAAATGCCTATTTAGAAAGCATGCTGGATGCAGGGCAGCTCAAATGCATACAGGGCAAGTTCTGGCCAGTGGTCTATTCTCATGACCCAGCAACCCAGTGAATCATCAACTGGAAAGCTCTCTATGTCTGTTTTCACCCCTAGATAATCTTCCACCATTTGATGCAGATGCTGTCAATGGGATATGGAAGCTGACAGCTCTGGGCATCAAGGACTAAACATTTTTTGAAATGCATTACTGAGACAGCCCCCTTCTCCACCACTCCTCTGTTGACCAACAGCTCAAAACTAGCTTTTGATGAGACTGTAACATACCAGAGTCTGGAAAGGTGTTACATAAACTTCTCTTTAAGGTGTCCACAGGGTATTTCATCCTCTGCTCCCTGTGTGGGGACTGGATGAGTTCTGAGACTGTCTCCTTATAACGGTGGTCAAGGAGGGTGGCCAACCAATTGTGATCCTTCACCTTGATGCCACAAATTCTGGGGTTCTTTTGCAGGCTTGAAGAATGAAAGAGCCCATGCACTTCAAGTTTGCAAAGGCATGAGAAGAAGACTCCTCAGGGTAACTGAGGATTACAGTATCTGGAACTGCCTCCTCCCAGCCAGGCACTATTCCCAAGGGTTCTGAAAATGGAAAACCATCTCCTAAGGTTTGACATATGTCTTCCTCTGCTTCAATGCCTCCAAAACTGACAGAATCCTCCTCCTCCTCCCTATCCTCTTGTGTGTTTTGTGGCGCTGAAAGAATAGTGTCTGCATTAAGTGGGCCTTGAGACAAAAGGAAGCCCTCCTCTTCCTCCTGCTGCTCTGCCTCGAGTGCCCTATCCATAATGCCAGTCTGCTCCAGCAGGAACACAAGAGAGATTGTGTCACTGATGCATGCATTGTCACAGCTCACCATCCTTATTGCCTCCTAAAATGGTGACAGTACAGTGCATGCATCATTTATCAACAGCCATTGGCGTGGGGAAAAAAAGCCGAGCCGTCCTGAGCCTGTCGTTTTGCCATATTCACACAGGTACTCATTCGACAGCCCTCTGCTGCTTGTGCAACCACTGCAGCATTGCCAAAGTTGAGTTCCACCTGGTAGGCATGTCACAAATCAGGTGGTTTATGGGAAGGTGGAATTCCCGCTCAATTTAGGCCAACCAAGCACTGGCTGTCTATGACTGCCTGAAATGGCTACAGACTCCTCTGGCCTGCTTTAGCAGATCTTCAAACCCTGGGTACCTGTTTAAGAAACACTGGACCACTAAATTGAGGATATGTGCCTGTCGGAGGGCGGACAGAAGGTTAGTGCCATTATCACACACCACCATTCCTGGCTCAAGCTGACATAGCGTGAACCACCTCTGGGCCTACCCCTGCAGAGCTGAAAGAATCTCTGCTCCGGTGTGGCTCTTGTCCCCTAAACAGACCAGCTGAACTGCTGCATGTTATCTTTTAGCTTGACTCATTAAATAGCCCCTTGAATGCTTAGGGAGTACTGGTGGTTCATAGGGCAATTCAGCAGAGGAAGGCATGGAGGAGGAGAATAAGGGGGTGGAGCTGACAAATCTTGCATCATCACCACCAGCTGTATGGAGACATTGTGGCAAAACATGAGCCCTGTCCTGCATCTTTCCGAGTTGCAGGCAGAGTTACCCAGTGTGCTGTGAACTAAATATATTGTCCCTGACCATGCTTGCTGGGCCATGTGTCAGCAGTAACGTGGACCTTGTGGCTGGCTGCCTTGCCCAACTATGCCACACCATTACCTTTCATGTGATAGTACAGAGCTGGAATGGCCTTACGTGCAAAGAAATAGCGACTGGGAACCTGCCATTATGGTACAGCACATTCTCCAAGTTCATGGAAGGGGCAGAATCCATCAGAAATGCAGGCATTGTAAGGCCAGAAGTTTTGACAAGCTGGAATTTTGATGCCGGGCATGTGGGTGGCAGTGACTGTATTTTTGCTCTCATTTTGCTGCGGCAGCTGGAACAGAGAAATTTGCCTGCTATAGTCTACAGCTGGTGGTGTGTGCAGGCAGACGTGCTGCAAGGACCTGTGACACCCTTCACTATACCATCATCCCTGTCAGTGGAGACTGCTAAGAAGTAATGAGATATAGCGGGGGTAGACCTGAAAGGTGAGGAGTGAGGAAGATCACAATTACATCCCTTTTGTTTGGCTTAGGTTCCTACCTTCCTCAACCTCACAACCAACAAAAGAATCAAGTAATGCCTGTGCATCGTCAAGGAGCAAGTAGTTGACGCTGTGGGTCTATAAGCAATAAGCCAAGATTGGGCACAGTCATCAATACTTTCTCTAATCATTGCTCTGACAGTGTTCTGTGCCCTGATTGGGCAAAGCCTTCATTGCTTCAGCCACTCAGGGCCTCCTTTTCAATAAGTTTTTATTAAAGATTTTCAACATACAACAACATATTCCGTCAGCAGTACATAGAACAAGATAATACATCATGAGAAGGTATAGCTCATATCACAACTTGTACATAAATTACTCCTCAGAGTTCTAGCTAATTCCTTAGGGAGCCTCAATGTCGTGTCAAAAATGATATAGCCGGGGTGCCCCTGAAGGCCCAGGTGAGATACCCAAGGAGCTCGGCACCCCATTGGGAGCTTACTGTGCCAATGCCCCACGGCTCCCACCCCCCCCCCCCAGCCAAGTCTACATTTAAGCGTCTGCGGGCCCCAGGTACACTAATCCCATACTCTCCACCTCTTCCTCCCGTCTTGCTGGGAGCATGGGATAGAACAGGCCCCGGAGGACTCTGCTGTGGTAGGATACATAAAAAGGATGATGTAGATAACAATCAAAAGTTGAAAACCAGTAGACTATCAACTGGACAGTCCAAACAAACAAAACCTCCTGTGAACCTCAGTGAACAATCAGCAATACCATTTTACAAGCTAGTGAATAATATTCGTGCTCAATTAGGGTATTTATCTAGCCACCCTCTCCATTGCTGCTGGAATGTTTGGAAATTATCTCCCGAGCTAAAGAAAATTTTTTCATGAGTGAATTATTTTCACTCGGTTGATGACTTCATAGACCGTGGGGATTTTGGTAGACCTCCATGCCGCCGCCACATTAATTCTAGCCGCCGTTAGAATATGTGAGAGAATACATCTATGTTCTTTCGGGATAGATTGAATACCCAAGTTCAGTAGAGCCAATGAAGGCGTCATTGGCAGTTTCAGACCCGTAACCGCTGCCACCAATGCGTAGATGGCCACCCAGTAACTCCACAGTTTACTACATTCCCAAAATGTGTGGAGTACAGTGCCCCTCGCCCCACATTCTCTCCAGCATGCATCCGAAGAGTCCTTGTACATATGGACCAATCTGGATGGAGTAAGGTAGCTCCTATGTAATAGTTTAAGTGCTCCTTCCCAGTGGTTAGTGCAGTGCGTATATTTAAAATAGGATTGTATAGCTGCCTGCCATTCCCCAATAGAATATTCTGCATTAAGGTCCTTTTCCCATTTTACCATACACTTCAGTTTGGACTGGGCCCTAGGTTGCGTCAAAGCTCTATAGAACCAAGACAGCCCGCCTGATCTCGGTTTCCCCGAGGTGAGGTATTCCCACACCTCCTGAGGCACATGTACGCGCACGTCCGGGAATTTAAGGTGATAATGTCGCAGTTGTGCTAGAAAAAATAAATCATAGGGGCCAGGAGAGGACAGGACTTGGGAATACGTATAGGAGCACTGGGTACCAGGGCTGGGACAACGCAATGAGGGAATGAGAAATTCGTAAGAGGCTAGTGTGAGGTCTTTAGGCAAAGTTGGGATTCCAGACACCTGTCGCAGAGCCCCCCACCCATAAACTGTAGCCTGAATGGCCGGAACTCCAGGGAGTTGGAGAATCCGCCCAGTTTGAGCCGCTAATAGTAAGGAGGGGAGGTCTCTATTGGCAACCAAGGCCCTCTCAATGATAACCCACAACTTATCGGGGTGGGGATTACACCATTCCTTTGCCTGATCTAGGAGAGCCGCTGCATGATAGCTTCTAAGATCCGGCATGCCTACACCTCCCCAGCACCTGGGCCTGCGAAGGGTAGAGTAGGAAAGCTTGGGTACTTTCCCGTTCCATAAAAACTTCCTAAACTGCTTGTCCATGTCATTAAAGAAAGGTTGTGGAACGATTATGGGTATCGTTCTAAAGTAGTACAAAATTTTGGGTAGTACCAGCATCTTAAGCGCCGCCACCTTGCCCACCCACGACAGTTCGTGTTGGGCAATGTGAGACAGATCCCTATGCACTATCTTGGTCAATTCAGAGTAATTAATCAAGTAGGTAGAAGCTGTTGGAAATGACAACTGTATGCCCAAATATAACAGGGACTTAGAAGTCCACTGAAAGGGATGTTCTGTCCTCAACGCCTCTAGAACCCTAGAGGGGACATACATCGGGAGGCACTGGGACTTGGTAGTATTCAATTTGTAATACGAGACCGCTCCGTACTCATCCAGCACCCTAGCCAGGTTCCGCAAGGATGAGGGCGGGGAGGTCAGAGTGAGTATGACGTCATCTGCAAATAACCCTATTTTATGTTCCCTGTCTCCCACCCTAACACCCGATATGGATGGGTCAATCCGGATGGCCTCCGCCAGTGGCTCCATAACTAGGGAGAAAATCAGGGGGGACAGAGGACACCCCTGGCGGGTGCCATTTGTAATCGTAAAGGTTTCCGACATAGCTGTGCTAGTAAAGATTCTAGCTGAGGGAGTAGTGTACAAGGCCGACATGGCCGAGCAGACAGGACCCCGAAGCCCAAATTTTGATAACGTCGCCTTTAGGTACCCCCAGTGAACCCTATCAAACGCTTTTTCCGCATCGAGCGTCAGGAACACTGAGGACACCCTGCGACTTTCCACTACAGACAGGAGATCGAACATCCGTCTAGTCCCATCGGGGGCCTGCCTACCCGTAACAAATCCAACCTGATCACTGCGCACTAGTAAGGGTGTGACCTTCGCTAGTCGTTGCACCCATATCTTTGCATAAAGTTTCAAATCGGAATTCAGCAAGGATATGGGGCGAAAGTTCTGTGGAGCATCAGGTGGCTTCCCCGGTTTTGGCAGCGCCACTATGACCGCCTGAAGCATCTCTGCTGGAAAAAATGATCTGGTCATAGCGGCATTAAATACCCGGCCTAAGTATGGCATTACTATGGAACCGAAGGTCTTAAAATACTCGGCTGAAAAGCCATCCGCCCCCGGTGACTTATTAGGAGGCAGATAGCCAATAGCTAGCTCAATTTCCTGGTCCGTAATAGGGGCATTTAAGCGCGCCAACATCTCTTCCGAGACCGTGGGCAAGCTTAGTCTGTCCAGGAAACGCTGTATACCCTCCGCCGACGGTTGCGGCGAAGCCGCATTGTTAGATTATACAGATCAGTATAGTACTTAGCAAAGGCATTAGCTATCTCGGATGGATGATAGACAGTGCGAGAGGTGTGAGGATCCTTTAAAGAGGATAACTTAGCCTGTTGTTGCCGCTTCCGGAGATAGTTGGCCAACATTTTACCCGCACGATTTCCATGGGCATAAAACCGCGCTTTAGAGCGAAACAACAAAGATTGGTGTTCCTCCAGTAATTTACTCCTCACCTGCGCTCTACAATCATTGAGTTCCAGCAGCAATGTAGGTGTAGGGGTGGCCTTATGTCTTGTCTCTAGATCCTTCAGTCGAGACATGAGAGAAGACATAGCCTTACCACGTTCCCTTTTAACTCTAGAGGCCAGCTGAAGTAGCAGGCCCCGAACGTACGCTTTATGCGCACACCACAAGGTAAAAATATCAGTGTCAGACCTATCGTTATGTTGGAAAAAGTCCTTGATCTGACCCCGCAGCCGCTCCCTGTGGCCTTGGTCCCGGAAAATAGAAACGTTGTTTCGCCACAGATGTATAGGCACCTCATTGTGCTTCTCCGCGACCACCACAGAGACCAGGGCGTGATCAGACCAGGATATGGTATGTATAGTGGCAGACTCCACCAGATGCAGCACAGACAGGTCTGCCACAAAGAGATCCAGTCTAGAGTACGACTGATGGGGTGCCGAGAAGTACGTGTAGTCCCTCTCCGTGGAATTAACACATCGCCATAGGTCGTAGAGATCAGAAGTGTGCAAGAACCTCTGTAGCGTGGTTCGTGCATGCCTCTGAGGAAGGGTACAATTCATGGATGCATCAGTTATACAATTGAAATCCCCACAATATAGGAGGAGACCCCTCTTGACACGGTCCACTTTCTTAACAAGCGATCTTAGAAATTTGATTTGGCGTTGGTTAGGTGCATATACATTAACGATAGTATATGTGACGTTGTTAATGTCACAGATGAGTACTAAATAGCGACCCGCTTCGTCCACAATCGTGTCATGGAGTTGAAACGCCACAGATTGAGATACAGCTATAAGAACCCCTTTCCATTTGGTCGCCCCAGAAGCCGTGAAAACATGGGGGTATCGCTTATCCGAGCATTTAGGCTGTTTAGATTTTGCGAAATGGGTCTCCTGCACGCAAAGAACATCCCCCCTAAGACTACGAGCCTCCCTCCAAAGAGACCGCCGGTTAAAGGGGCTGTTCAACCCGTGGGCATTTAAAGTGACAAATTTTAGTGGCATGAGACATCAAAATGTAAACGAGTAAGGGTCATCCCGAGGATGAGGCTAGATTCATAAAAAAGAAAGTGTTCATACAAAAACAGGGAGTCACTGAGTATACTCTCACCACACCCAGTAATTCTGTCCACTGGAGCAGAGCCATGAAACCTCCCTACTGCGGGAGTGTACTGAGCACATGAGGAAAGTCCATATTCCGCAGTCAAGTCGGTGCTTGTAAGCAGGCTGAAAAAACAAAAGAGAACAAAAACACAAGTCCAAAAAACATCACAAAACATGACACAAGTAGAGCATGGGGTAGACCCCATCATGCAAACTCAATCGCAAGTAGTGGGTAGGGGGGGAACAGCTCCCACCCTCCGGATGCCTCCAGAACACCAGCCCATTGAAAAATCGAGGAGTATCACCCCCATCCGTGCCACAGACCCCCCGGCTGTAGGGGTAGTGCAGGGTTACTTTACCAAAGTCCACTCCGGATCCAAGTACGAGGGAGATTTGGACACGTTCGGAGAAGCCTCCGGATCAGGTAATTGGCCCCATGTCTTAGCCATGCGAAATCCCTCCTCCTCTGTGTGGATAACATAAGTGCGACCTTCTCTTACGATAAGCAATTTTGTGGGATATCCCCACGAGTAGACCACCTTGTTGTTCCTAAACAATTTCGTCAGAGAAATCAGCTTCTTGCGGGCAGCCATAGTGTATTGAGAGAGGTCCGCATACACAGTGATCCCTTGGTATGGTTCAGGGAGAGGAGATGTCTTCCTAGCCATTCTCATGAGGTCATCCTTCACATGAAAAAAATGGATCCTTGCTATGACATCCCTAGGCACTTTTTCAGGCAGGTGCTGGGGCTTAGGCAGACGATGAGCTCTATCCACAATAACCTCACCAGCTAAGGTATCAGGCAGCAGGGCCATGATGAAAGCCTGTACATAGGAGCGCAGTTCAGCAGGGGGAACAGTGTCCGCCACTCCCCGCAACTTGATGTTGTTACGCCGATTTCTGTCCTCCAAGTCGGCCAGTTTAGCTTTAAGTGTCTCCACCTCATCCGATGTGTCGTTGTGAGCGTCCACCAGTTCATTGTGAGCTACCGAGAAATCGGCCATTTTTGCCTCCACATGATCCACTCGGTCTCCCAGCCCTGTCACATCGGTTCTGAGATGTGTAACACAGGACATAAGATCCCTGTATAACGATCCGGTGAAAGTCAGGAGTATTTCCTTCATTCTGGTATCATTGAGTGGCTGCCCTGTGGTGGGGAAGTCTCTGATGTGCTCATAGAATTCCAGAGTGCTGTCTTGGGAGATGTCTCCCACCCGACTGTCCCCCACATAATGGTGGTCAGAAGATCGCCGTGGAGCTGCCTTCTTCGGGCTGTCAGACAGAGAAGGACCCGGGGAGGATCTATGTCCAGAGCTTGGGGATGGAGGAGCCTGGGATTGAGAGCCCGCCAAGCTGCCTCCTCGGGGCTCATGAGCCCCGCTGCGCTGTGAGCAGGCCGCGGCGCCATTTTGAGAGCGCGGCGTGCTAGTTGAGGCAAAAAAGTCAGTTAGTTTGCGGGGTTTCCCGTGGTTTTTTCGTTTCCCCATGGCCATCGGGCGTGGAGGGAAGGTTCAGGTGGGTAACCAGGCTGGTGTCGCTTACCCTTGTCGCTTATGCACGCAGAAGAAGAACCGGAGGATACGGAGCTCTACTCTCACGCGGCCATCGTCCTCGGCTGCCGGCCACGCCCCCCACTCAGGGCCTCCAATGCACTGTACGGCACACAGTGCATTGTGGGGTGTTCAGTGGGCTGAACAAACAGTTGAACACCCCTGACAATTCAGGTGTGCGCCAAAGGGGCGAACAGCCAATGTTTGGGCTGAACTTATGTTCGGCTCCAACCGTTCTCCCAAGACTAGTACTCTGCCCATGTGAATTCCTGACAAAGACAGCCCTTCACAACATGGGGCTATGTCTGCCTTTCTCAAAATGTTGTTTAAAGGCACATCATTGTGGAGAAATTAGGGAAAAAGGGAACAACAAATTTGGTTAACTTAAAGCTTATCTAGTGCCAAAACTTTACCTCAGATATACTGTTTAAATTTTCCCTAGAGCTTAGTAAATTACAGTAGGTGAAATTTTACTTTGCAAATGTAGTACTGCCCCCTAGAGGATATTATACTTTAGGGATTCCCTGGGTTATTTGTAGCAACTGTTTGCAGAAATGTAACACTTTAAGTTCTTGGCTCAGTCAACGATCAGCCCATTGGATGTTGTTTTGTAGTTTTATTTAAATTGGGATGGGAGAAGGGGGATGAGTGGGATACTCCAACTGTTAACTATTCACAATGCTGAGGACCTTTTAACTTGGGGATGTGGCAAGGCCGCTACTTCATCCTGGCAAACTGTATTGCATTCAAAAAAAGATACAATTCTTTTTTATTTACAGTGATTTACAAAATGTACTATTTGTTTGTGTCGGCTTAGTTCTGCTTTGTTTACGAACTATTGGCCTTATGCACACATATTTTTACTGCCGCTTTTAGGAGCGTCAGGCTTTTTTTTACCTGCTTCTAAATGCCTCTCAATGTTAGCCTATGTGTCTATGCACACATAGACTTTTAGCAGCAGGGGGGTTAGAGACAGAAAAAAAACCACTGCCAGTGCTTCCAGGAGTAGCAGTGTTTTGGTACGGACTGTGGAAAATTTTGAATTTCATTTGGTATTCAAGGTCCCTGAGTCTGGAGGAAGAGTGGAGAGGCACAGAATCTATGTTGCATGAGGTCCAGTGTGAGGTTTACACAGTCAGTGATGACTTGGAGAGCAATGTCATCTGCTGGTGTTGGTCAACTGTGTTTTATCACGTCCAAAGTCAGTGCAGCCCTCTACCAGGAAATTCTAGAGCACTTCATGCTTTCCTCTGCTGACAAGCTTCATGGAGACGCTGATTTTATTTTCCAGCAGGAATTGGGGCCTACCCACACTGCCAAAAGTACCAATACCTGGTTTAATGATCATGGTATCACTGTGCTTGATTGGCCAGCAAAATCACCTGACCTAAGCCTCATAGAGAATCTGTGGGGTATAGTCAAGAGAAAGATGAGAGACACCAGACCCAGCAATGCAGACAAGCTGAAGGCCACTATCAAATAAACCTGGGCTTCCATAACACCGCAGCAGTGCCACAGGCTAAACGCCTCAATGCCACACCGCATTGATGCAGTAATTTTTGGAAAAGGAGCCCTAGGAGGAGTATTGAGTTCATACTATACTGTACATGGACATACTTTTCAGTAAGCCAACATTTCTGTATTAAAAAATCTTTTTTTTAATTGGTCTTGTATAATATTCTTATTTTCTAAAATACTAAATTTTGGGATTTTACTAGCTGTAAGCCATTATCCTCAAAATTAAAAGAAAGAAATGCTTGAAATACATCACTCTCTGTGTGTTAAGCATCTATGTAAAAAATATGAGTTTCACCTTGAATTGAATTACTGAAATAAATTAACTTTTTGATGATATTCCAATTTTATCAGATGCACCTGTGTGTGTATTTATATACATACATAAATATACAATACACACACACATATATATATTGTGAGATTTCACACCAAGCGTAGAGCTTTAAGGACACCGCCACTTGCTGTTTATTCTTAAACCCCCGTTCACACTAAGGCGACCTCACAGGTCGCCGTAGGTTGCCTCCCATAGGGAAGCTGCGGACCCGTTCTAATAGGAGCGACACAAGTCACTCCGATTTAGAAAAAGGGTCCAGAGCTTCTTTGGGGCGACCAGGAGGCAACCGCCATAGACTTCAATGTTATGAAGTCCGTGGCGGCCGCTCCAAGGTCACGGCGCGCTGCTTGCACCGCGACCTCGGAGGTCGCGGTGCGAAGTAGCGTCGCTTGCATGTGAACGGGGGCTTAAGGGCTTTCTTTGCCCATGTTCATTAAAAGAAAGCTCGGTACACAAAACAAGTGTTTCCCTCGCAGGGGTTTTCAGCATTCTATGGTCATCAACACAAACGCCGTTGAACCCTTTTGGCTCTCACTTGCAGCACTGCTGCTCTGGCCTTAACACTCCAGGCCCTTGTCTGTCTCCTACAGACTTCACTCAACAGGGTGCACACAGATATCAGCCTTGTGCTGCACTGACTCCTAGGCCAGAACTTCTGTCTGCCAGGGTGGAGCCCAGAACCATGGTCAGGTTACTACTAAAAGCCCAGCACACACCTGACCAATTATTATGCTGGCTGTTCTGAATATCTGGACCCAGGATTGAAGATTCCATCCCACCTGGATCACTTAGAAATCTCCAGGCTCCAGGTCCCAAACTGGACTTTTTTAAACACAGAGGAAACTGAAAAGCCAGTTTCCTCTTCATGTTACAAGCTCCCTGGAGCCCCTCAACCTGCCTGGTTGAGAATTCTGGGTCACGTTCACTTTTTAAACCCTGGCAGGGCAGCGCTCTGCCACAATATATATATATATATATATATATATATGTGTGTAGCACCCTTGTCTTAATGCAAGGTTGCTGTTAAATTTAGTTTGCTGAGCCTTAACTAGCTTGGCTGTAATTATTCTGTGGTCATTGAGCTTTCCTTCTTAATCTGGTTTGACTGCGTTTCTCCCTTCCGTCAGTAGGTGGCACTGTTGCCTCTGACTCTAGTGTGAGAATTACAGTTAAACAAACTGTTAATGTCCATGTGTCTCTCAGCCAATCACAGTGTCACTACGGCATTGTGGGAGATCTTATAAAAAGAATGGGAGGTTCAATAATCGGTCTCTTCCCGCCCGGACCCCCCTTGGGGGAGGGTGTGTGCTGCTGTTTGCTGCTGACCAGGCCTGAAGCCTGAGGCCTGGTCAGATACCTGGGATTCTGCTGAGGAGAGCCAGCGACCCACATGGGAAAGATCATCCACAGACATCCAGTAACCTGTGTGAGTAACCTGCTTGTTTCTTATGGAGGACAGCTGTCCAGACAGTACAGACCACAGAAAGGGATTGTGTCTAGTGGAGAGAAGATGTCTCCCAGATCAATCTGAAGCTCATGGATACCTAATGATTCTCAAGGTCTGCTATCCTGTACTGCTGTCTGAATACCTGTCTTTTGCAATGGGAGTCTGCCTAATAGACTGTTCTTAAAGGGTGTCCTGGACCCTACCCCTCTCTCCCCCGGTTTATTCTTGTCCTGTTGAGAAGAAATAAACTATTCCTTTACTTCAGCATAAAAGTGACTGGCGCCCAACATTTATTTTACCTGCATCACTACCCACCATGCCTGACAATCCACACCCACAGGAGGTATGTAGCCCTCTCTGCCTCTGAAGGTCATCACTAGGCCCTAGGGGGTTCTGGGGGGTCCGCTATATATATATATATATATATATATATATATATATATATATATATATATATATATATATTCTTTCATCAGCATAAATGAGTACACCCCAACAGATTTGTCAGAAAACCTTTACTTTTCTTTCGGGAATCAACATATTTTATGGGACACTATACTATAAATTATTCCCACAAATGTGGGCCATTTGATTGCAACCAAGTTTTGCTAATTTGCACACACAAAAAAGTATTTTTCTTAACAAGTTCATTCATGACCATGTTGCAAAAATGAAATGTTTAAGTGTCACCACAGAGTGGCACTGAGAACACTGAATTTGTAAACCAGTGCCTTGTCCTAAAGTTAGATGTAACAAAAAAAGGGAGATACTGTATAGGGAAATTGGACTTTAATGGCACAGCACAATCTCACAAAAGGCTAGTTTTGACTAAAATGTCCATTTTATTACAATCGCAATACAAACAAATGCTTACAATAAGCATTTGTTTTTTATTGGGAATTTGTAATAAAATGTGTATTTTAGTCAAAACTAGCCTTTTTGTGAGGTTATGTTGTGCCATTAACCACTTTACCACCGGAGGATTTTCCTGCTAAAAGACCAGGGGTTATTTTGCGATTTTTTACTGCGTGACTTTAACGGACAATCGCGCGGTCGTGCGACGCTGTACCTAAACGAATTTCACGTCCTTTTTTTCCCACAAACAGAGCTTTCTTTTGGTGGTATTTGATCACCTGTGCGATTTTTTGATCACGCGCTATAAACAAAAAAAGAGCGTAATTTTTGCAAAAACAACAATATTTTTCACTTTTTTTTATATGAAATTCCCCCCCAAAAAAATGTAAAAATCAAAATTTTTTAAAATTTTCGGCCAATTTGTTTTACGCTACCTATGTTTGGTAAAAAAAATCGCAAAAAGCGTATTTTGATTGGTTTGCGCAAAAGTTATCGCATTTACTAACAAAGGGAAAGATTTTTGTCATTTTTGGTGTTTTTTTTTTAACGAGTAATGGCGGCGATCTGCGATTTTTTTTGCGGTACTGCGACATTGCGGCGGACAGATCGGACCCTTGACTGACATTTTTGACACTTTTGGGGGTACCAGTGACATTACTGCAGTAATCAGTGCTATATATATGCACTGTTACTGCAAAAATGACACTGGCAGGGAAGGGGTTAACAGTATTGGACAGGGAGGGGTTAAGTGTGTCCTAGGGGCGTGATTCTAACTGTGCAGGGACAGGTCTACTAGTGTAAAAACAAAGATCAACAGTTCTACATAGTAGAACTGTTTGATCTTCACTTTTACACAGGGAGAACTGACAGGTGGCTTGTTTACACAAGCCGCTCTGTCTTTCTCCCGCTGTAGCGGCGATCGTAGTGTGACCGGCGGACATCGGGTCCGCCAGTCACACTCCCGCACTCCTCCGTGAACGAGCCGAGGCGGGCGCGCGCCTCGGCGGGCGCGCGCCCGCCCGCTATTGGCTCTGGAAGGAGTGACAGGCGAGCGACGTAGACCTACGTCACTCTGCCTGGCCGGGGCCGACTGCCGCAGTAAATATACTGTGCGCAGTCGGCAAGCGGTTAAAGTCCATTTTTCCTATATCTTCCTATTTTGTTACATGTTGCAAAAATGAATACACCCAAATGAAAGTCTTAGGAGCAAAGCTAAATTTTAGACAACAAAATCCTAATTGACAAGAATTCAACTACAGGTGAGTCTAATTATTTATTAAACAGGTGTCCAGCAGGCAGTTGAATCGAAAGGAGTGTTACTTAACAAAGAAAACCCCTTCCCATGTTATGCTGTTAGCAGTGGCACCACATGGAAGAGAAATATCACAAGGCCTGAGAAAGAAAATAATTTCTTTACACAAGAAAAGTGAAAGCTTCAAGAATATCAGCAAAGCTTTACTTTTCAGTCAGAATACTGTAGCAAAAGTGATACAAATTTTAACAAAGATGGAACTGCAACCATCTCGCACAGAAGTGCAGGCCGTCCACGGAAGTTAACACTTTGACAGGAGCATCTACTGATGAGAAGGGTTGAAGAAAATCGCCATTGCAAGTTCAATGCAGTTAGCTAAAGAAGAAGAAAGCCATTCTGGGGTGATTGTTTCCCATGACACAATACGGCGTACACTGCAGTGGAATGGCAAGCATGGGTGTCACCCATGAAGGAAGCCTCTCTTAAAGCCCATGCACAAAAAAAGCCTGCCTAGAATTTGCCAGGGCCCATGCAGAAAAAAAGGAAGACTACTGGGACTCTATACGCTGAAGTGATGAGACCAAGATAAATTGTTTTGGAACTGATGCCTTCAAAAGAGTATGGCATCATAAAGGTGAGTAGTACAAAAAAAAAATGCATGGTGCCAACAGTGATACATGGTGGTGGCGGTGTTCTTCTGTGGGGCTGCATGAGTACTGCTGGTGTTAGGCAGCAACATTTCATTGATGGCATCATGAATTCACATATGTACTGCTCTATATTGAAAGAGAAGATCGCTCTGTGCCCTTGGTTGTCGTGCAATTTTGTAACATGACAATGATCCAAAACACACATCTAAGGCCACTGTTGCATTTCTGAAGAACAGGGTGAAAGTTATTCAGTGGCCAGTTATGTCTCCTGATCTTAACTCAAGTGCACACCTATGGGGAATTCTGAGGAGACAAGTTGAGCATCACTCTCCATTGAGCATCCAGGCTCTAAAAGAGGTCGTTCTTAAAGCATGGAAAAAGATAGATGTTGCAAAATATCACCAAATTGTTCATTCCATGCGTAGAAGACTTGGTGCTGTCCTTACAAATCATGGCAGTCTTACAAAATACTAGACGTAGTAGTTTTTGTTGTGTGGTGTATTCAATTTTGCATCAACTAATTTGAGTAAAACTGAAGATTTTGTAATTTGAGTTATATTATTAACTTTACTTTCATGTAATGAGCTAAACAGATGTTCTATAAAACAATACAGTATATACACAAATATACTAAGGACTTTTTTCTATGTGAATAGGTGAAGGAGCAGTAGCAGGAGGTGCAGGAGCACAACCACGCCCCCTGATCTCTGAAGACGTCAACGTGCTGATGAAATGCATAAGGTAAAACGCACGTAGTATCGTCACGTGGAGGGAGTGTAACGCAAGCCGAAAGCTGAAAGCGTACTGCCGTCCACTCCATCTCCAGTTCGTGGCAAGTCACACACACCATTTTTAAACTTTTTAAACTTGGGTCACGATTGTGGATCTTTTTAACCCATGGATGGGAATAAAATTATTTAACCTACTACACTATCCAGAGTTTTCTTTCTCTTGCCCTTCACCTGAGTCCTGCTCAAGGAGAGTTGGAGAGATTACATACAGATTGCTGTCCCTGGTCAGAGTTATTACACAGGATAACAGCTACTACTCCTGGTCGGGGTGACCATCTAAGCGCTGCATGGTCTTGATGCTATAGAGCAGCCAAGACCAACAACATTTCGTGAGTGGCCCATCTATAACCACTTTTGGATTCCTTCTGTCGGTGAAGTCTAGTCCTTCTATGGTTGATCACCTCTAGCACCTGCACTTTGCTTTGCACAGAACTGTTTCTTATATGCTCAAGATATCTCATCAAGTTTACATTGACCTATATATTGGTTGTCATCACAGTTTTATACATCACCAGCCATCTTATTTATTTAGTGTACTCGTATTATACTCACCATTTTTTTTTAGGCACGGAGCACTTTGTTTATATCACGGTTTAGGCACGGAGCACTTTATTTATATCACGGTACAATTTATGCACTTTTTATGTATTTATGTAATTCAAATATGTTGTATTGAATATTTATATATGTTTTAGGCAAGTGCTGAAGGTAGCTCCTCTATGAGAGGCTAAATATTCTTCTAAAAGATAACTGTGCTAAAAGGTTACTAAAACATTTATATCTCTCAAACACACAGTTTTTGTTCTAAGATGGCAACTTTTTAGGGATTTGTATTATTTGTTTTAGACATACTCTTTTTATCTGTACAAATGTAATCTGGAGCCATTCACAGTTCTGTTGTTTTTTACTAGGCAGTTTTTTTGGGTGCAGTTTAAAACCACTTTGACTTCTCTGTCATCATGTCTGTCTTTCCCAAAAGACTTCTTGATGTCTTTGACCCTGAGGGCTTTTGCATCTATTGAATGTGAAAAGAGAAAAGAATATCCTTGATGTTAAACTGTTACTAAACACACAACAGTAAAATCAGTCTGTATGTGCAGTAAAGCATGCTTGTTATACTCTTTTTACTCTTTTTGGAACTTAAGGCATTAATACTCTGCACTGTGTAAAAAGGCTATTTGATTCCTCTGATCCTCACCTTCTTCTAATGTTTCCAACTCATCTCCGAATAGTACAGTGAGTAGAGGGGAGGGTGTACATGCTCAGTTTGGTGTGTATTGCTAGAGAGTTTTTTTTTTCTTGTGATAATGCATGTGATCAGCACAGGGCCAATCAGCACTGTCCAGGCAGAGGGTCAGGAGTCATGCAGTCTTATAGGACAGTGGGAGCAGTATGCAAACTCCTCCTACAGGCTTTAACCAGACACTGATATAAGTCACAAGACGTCTCTAACTGCTGATGAGAAAAGGTATTCAGCAGTTTATATTTACTAAAATATTTGTATTTTTATGTTCTGTGTACTGTGGGAGACTAGATATAGTGAATGTAGGATCCTGGGTTTAGTAACACTAAGGTAGGTCTTTTTTTAACACTAAGGTAGGTCTTCTAATGAAGGTTTTAAATAAAATGTTCACTTTTGTTAAAAATCAAACCATAATAAGAATTTGCTAAGCAAACCTTTGTGTGGCTTATATAAGAAAATACCTTTTTACCCATAGTAACAATCAGATTTCTTCAACTCTTTCTTTACAAGTAAACCTATTTTTATCAACACCATAAATGAAGATCTCTGAAAATGCTTTAGGAAGTTTTAAAGTGGTTCTACAGGCTCACAGTTTTTTACCTTAATGCATTCTTTGGATTAGGGTAAAAAACATTCTGCTTGCAGTTCCCCTGCTCCCAGCACCTCCTTATACTTAGCTGAGCCCCATCTCGATTGTGCATGAGCGCAGTTACTCTCTAGGGTCTCTTTATCCTAAACAGCTCACTTTGGGGAGCCATTTGCTCCTGCAGCTGTCAGTCACAGCCAGTTACCCAATGAGGAGGGGAGGGGGCAAGAAATGCCCTGTGCAAGCCTGCTCGAGTACCCCCTTGCTACTGGGGTCACTCAGCAGGGGGGAGGAGCCAGAATCACTGTCTGGGGACACAAAAAGAAGAGAATTGGGGCTGCTTCCATAACCATTGCACAGAGCAGGTAAGAATACCATGTTTGTTACTGAAAATATTTCCTTTAGAATCACATTAAAGGTAATTGATATAATATGAATTTCAATGCTTTTGTGTAAAAATCTATTGATGCATTTAATGTTAATACTAGTGCTCGTGTTTGATCTTTTTGGCTTATGTAGAAATGTTATTGAGCCAAAGATAACATAGCAAGCTGAGCTAATTCCTATGTTAAAATGTTACATAAGTAGCAATTATAGTATATGTAGTGATATTGGTAAACCAAAAACACAAAAAAGGAAATTGTGTAATCCTAAAAGATTTACTTGTTTTTGAATTTATGCACATGAACATGCATTATAGGTTGGTTAAAACAAAAAAAAAAAAATCATTCTTTTTAATTTAATTCTTCTTGGTTGTTTTTTTTATTTCTAAAATGTGGAGACTGTCCCTTGGAACATTATCAATGTGAGATGCGGAGGGAACAAATGTGGACCAACAGCTACGATATATGTTCTATCAGAAAGCAGTAGATAACATCTCTTGTGTATCAAAATTTAAGTGTAGGTGTGTAACGTTCATGCGTTTTTGTTAGTGGATGGATTTACAGCTGCAGAATTATTACACTCAGTAGCCTTGTAGAGATTCTGTTGAACAAACATATCCAACTCTCAGGACTTCATCACCGTGCACAGCCTGTTTATGCAATATACATACACCCAATATGATGTTACTGGAGTAATAGAATATGAGAGAGTATATAGATGAGAGACAGGCTATGATATGGTGAGCACTTAGTAATAGTATCTAGGAGAGTGATAGGTGATGGTAGTATGCAGATGATAGGAATAGCTTAGATAGACATAGTCCTTGTATATGCAGATGACAGGAATAGCTTAGATAGAGATAGTCCTTGTATATGCAGATGACAGAAATAGCTTAGATAGAGATAGTCTTTGTATATGCAACAGATGATAGTGAAAGTATAGGTTTAGTAAGGAATCCCCTGTGGGGTACTTATCACTAGATAGTTTAGCAGTAGCAAAGTCCAGTAGTAAGGAGTGATCCGGTAGCGAGATACGGGATCCGTAGCGAGGTTCCGGTTCAATACAGGCAAAAGGTAAAGCTGGAAGCTCCGGCAGCATAAGACAAGGTAAGGTGGACATCAAGGCATATAAGCATCAAAGCACATCTAGGCACACAGCAGGTTGACGAACACATGTGAGTGAAAGCTGGTGATTTAAATAGCTGTTCAGTCCGGCGCCTCATGATGATGTCAGCACTCTTAAAGGGAAACACACCTATATGTGCTTCATCTATCTAGGTAGATGGAACGCACCCGGAAATGATGTGATAGGAGGCACTGAGAGTGCCAGAACCTTACAAGGTGTAAGCAAGTGTGAACTTGTAAATGAGTAGTCAATAATAGTAATTTAGTAGCACAATGGTTATAAATATGCTCTGACCAGGTCTAAGACTTGTTTTTTTCATGAAGAAGACGAATCTTGCGAAAAATATAATACATTTGTTGCAAAATATGAAAAATTGAATACTTTTTTTTGTATCCATGTTTCTTTGAATTCCAGTGCATAGATTCACAAATCAATCTGTATTCTGCTGTTAGGTTTGGTGCTCATATTCAAAGGGATTCTATACATTTTTTGTATTTTAGGGTTAGGACTAAAAGATAATGTCCAAAAATGAATATGTCATCAGAACTCCATATTAGAAGGCTGAGTGTCAAGTTTCTATCAGACAAATGGAGCTTTAAACCAAGCTGCTCTGCTGTAAAGTCTCTTTAGACAACTCACAGTGCACTGAAAAACCTTTATTGTGTTCATTGATTATATGACAACAAATTAAAATCTCATAAATGTAAAACTGCTGAAATAAAACTGAATAAAAAAACCTAACCAGAAAAAAATCAGGGGTCTTCAAACTATGGCCCTCCAGTTGTTAAGAACTACAATTCCGATCATGCCTAGTCATGTCTGTGAATGTCAGAGTTTTACAATGCCTCATGGGATGTGTAGTTCTGCAACCGCTGAAGGGCTGTAGTTTGAGGATCCCTGTACTAAATGATAAACTATATTTAATGTTTGTAGCATGGAAACATTAAATGGGAAAAAAGGAGAAAGTTGTCTGTGACAGACCCAACCAGGACAGAGGCTCTTGGGTGGGACTAGGGGCAAGCCACCTACCCACTGACTATGGACCCTGCCATTTGAAAGAGATACAAGCATTTAGGAAGATGTCCTGTTATATAATGCAAAAGGACATTATCACATTTAACAGTCAAGGAAGCCATGGTGGTCTCTGCCAACTTGAAACTCAGTGAACAGATGTATGTTAAAAGAAAAGCAGGTTGATGAGATTTGGACAACCCTTGTTATGTGTTTATTGTTAAGTAGATATCTTTCATTGTTAATTGGGTGACCCATTGTTTCTGCCTAACAGCTAGCAAACTAGTGTAGCACCCTACAAGGTAGGTGCTAGGTAAAGTATAGTAGGCCTTGTCTGCTTATTAGCAGGGCCATGATTTTCAGCTGGTCTGTCATGTCTCCCAGGTGTGGCTGTTGAGATTCGGGAGTCATAACACTGTGCTCCATGGGATGGTTCTCATTGGGCAGTGGAGAAAACCCAGTCAATGGAACACTCAGACTTGTATCTACCCCAGAAAGGCAGATTCTGCTGCACAGCATTCTGGGAGTGGGTATAAGTTTGAGGGGAGCACATGACGCAGCGTCTTTGGCAGGAAGCAGAGTCCCAGGAGGGAGAGTGCGGCTGTCTCTCCTCCTGTCAGAGGAATTGGGTGTCCCAGGTGGCTTGCCCAGTGAGAGGGGACAGAAGGCTGAGCTCAGCTGCAGAGAGGATCCGGTGCAGAGGACCAGCGGAGCAAAGAGGGGTCCAGTTTCAGGAAAGTATTCCCAGTTCGTGAGCACTGCAAACTGCCCCTGGGGGTCGGCCTAGAGAGAGGGGACCACTCCGGTGAAGGTCATAGGGATCCAGGAGCTAGCTAGCCAGTGCAGGAACAAGTGTAAAGGGGGTGCCAGTGTTGACCCTGAAGAGCAAAGGGGGTGCCAGTGTGTGGACCCTGAAGTGTAGAAGGAGTGCCTAGTGAGAGGACCCTGAAGTGTAGAGGGGGTGCCTAGTGAGAGGACTCTAAAGTACAGAGGGGGCGCCAGCGGTTGGGCCCTGAAGTGTTAAAGTGTACAGCGTGCAGTGTACAGTGTTGAGATGGCCGATTCCTCTTCCTGATTGGGGACATTGATGGGCAGCTTTTCACTCTCCTCTCCTACTACGCTCCCAATAAGGGCCAATCTACATTCTTCACTGAACTTGCTAACCATATCTCACTTCATGCCGTGGGCACATTAATTATGGGTGGGGACTGTAATCTGGCTTTGGACCACAGCGTGGATAAATCTCGACCCCTTTCGTCTCCCTTTAAGCAACCGTCCAGGCTGAGTCTCCGGGTGACCAAAACAATATCCTCTCTGGGTCTTGTAGACATCTGGCGGGAACATCATCCTAACACTAGAGATTACATGCATTATTCTGCCCCCCCCCCCCACCTTACATACGCTTGTATTGACCACATTTTTGTTCCTTCATCTTTTATCCCCAAAAAATCGGAAATTCGCGATACCCCTTTGTCTGATCATGCCATTGTCTCCCTATCCCTTCTCATTCATTCTCACCCTCCGGGTCCAACTTACTGGAGACTTAATGAAGCCCTACTATCGAACCCCGTACATTGCACCATTATTGATAAAGGAATTAGAGAATTTTTTCAATGAAATGATGTGGATGATATCTCCCCGGTTTCTCTCTGGGCGGTCCATAAGGCAGTAACCCGAGGGCATATTATTCAGCTCGCCTCGAAGCTTAAACGCGAGAGACAAGCTGATTTCACCAAACTTGAATGTTCCTTTTAATCGCTTTGTAAACTACATAAACTGAATCCTACTTCAGACTCCTTATGGCAGCTTGATGCAGCCAGAATTGCCCTGATCTTGGCTCTTACCACTACGGCTGAGAAGCTTATCCGCTGGACGAATGCTAGATTTTACTCGGAACGAGATAAAATAGGCACACAGTTAGCTTTTAAACTATCCCCTAAACCTCAGACCCATGCCTTCCCCAGGATTAGACTCCCCACAGGGGCTTTGTCTCAAAATCCCCTTTCAGTCATGGCCACGTTTCATGATTTTTTTCGCTAAATTGTACCGATCGCAGCCCGACTCCCCTTCATGTATGGAGGAGTTTCTGGACACGATCTCCTTACCCAAGCTCTCGGCCTCACACCGGGAATGCTTAGAAGCACCGATCTCAGAGTCGGAAGTACTGGCAGTGATCAAAAATCTGAAAACGGCTTCGGCTCCGGGCCCAGACAGTTTTCCGTCACTATACTAAAAGATTTTCTCTGATTTCCTTGCCCCTTACCTAGTGAAATTCTTTAATTCATTCAAATCAGGTGAACCCTTGCAAAAGGATCTTAATTCCGCTCTACTGACAGTCATCCCCAAACCTAATAAGGACTCTAATGAAGTCTCCAACTATAGACCCATTTCCCTTATTAATAATGATATCAAAATCCTCACAAAACTTCTTACTAACAGATTGAACTCCTTCATTGCTCTTATGTTCATAAGGACCAATCCGGTTTTATCCTGGCAGACATGGAACAGATCAAATTTGTTGGGCAGTGGACCTTATTTCTGTCTTGGGTTCGGCATGGGATGGGGCCCCAGCAGGGTCTTACTCTCTCCCTCGATATCCAAAAGGCCTTTGACACAGTCTCCTGGCCGTATATTTTTGCTGTGCTCGAGAGGTGGGGCTCACTTTACGGGCATATTACACACACTATATTCCCTCGCTTCAGCTCGCGTGCGCCTCCATGGCTGTTTCTCGGATCCCTTTCCCATCGCCAGGGGTACGCGCCAGGGGTGCCCTCTTTTGCCATTGCTTTTCGCCATTGCGATTGAGTCCCTTGCAATTGCCTTACGTCATGATCCTGACATTGTTGGGGTCCGATGTGGTGATATGGAACATAAATGTGCATTGTTTGCTGACGACCTCTTACTCTTTGTTACCAACTTTTGGTGTCTATTCCTAATATCTTCAAACAACTTGAAGCTTTCTGCAAAGCTTCCGGACTGGTTGTCAATTTGACAAAATCCTGGGTGATGAATATCTCTATTGAGTCCTGTCAACTCTCTGCTTTACAGTCCAATTTCCCCTTCACCTGGAGTTCTACCTCGATACCGTATCTGGGTACCAACTTGACCCCCTCTATAGGTTCCCTCCATTCTACTAACTACCCACCCCTCATTAAAAACTGAAAGCGGACCTCTCTGCTTGGGGTTCCCACTCCCTCTCTTGGTTAGGTAGAATTCACTCCATTAAAATGACCCTGCTCCCCCAAATTCTTTATTTATTTTGTTCTCTCCCCATTCCTGTCAAGACTGCACATTTGGAGGAACTTCAGGCTGCTATTATCAAATTTGTCTGGGGTACTAAAGGCCATTGATTTGCAAAAATGATACTGTATCATTCCCGGCACAATGGGGGTTTGGCTACCAAGCCGCCCAACTGGCTCAATTCTCATCTATTTATAGACGAGGCTCAAAACCTAATATTGAAAGGCAAGCTACCCCTCAACACACGCTCAATTTTCTGGCCTGGTGTTCCCCCAAATCTAGACCTCTGATCCTTTCTCCTACCCTTTCACATTCCTTTTGTCTTCACGATTCCTTGATAAAAACACTAGGTTGATATCCGCTCTGAAACCGTTAACACATCTTTTTCATAACCCGGAGTTTCCTCCCGGACTAAATATTAGAGCATTTGGTTGGTGGTTGAACAAGGGATTATTCCGCATAGGACACTTTTTTTAATTCTATGGGGCCATTGTCATTCCCTCACTGCATCAGCTCACTTAATATGCCCTTGACAGAGAGGTATCACCATTCCTAAATTTCTCACTACCTCCACTCCATATGGCTCAATAAACCTGAAGCCCCCCAAATTACGCCTTATGAGCGATGGTGTTCAGAGGCCAGGGACCCCAGGGGCGGAATATCTATTATCTACAGCGCTCTCTCTGACACTACAGATAAACCCAAATACGCTCTATCCTGGGAGAGGGACCGGGAGTTGGAGATGGACTTGGACGAATGGGGCTCCTGCTTCCACCATTCCTTTAAAGGTATTTTAAATGTCTCCTTGATTGAAGCTAATGTCAAACTGTTTACTCGATGGTATCTAGTCCCCTCCCGCCTAGCCTTTATGTACCCAAATGCTTTCCCTCTTTGTTTCAGGTACTGCGAGATGAATGGTGACTTTCTCCACATCTGGTGGTCCTGCACCAGGATCCGCTTCTACTGGGATCATCTATTTCGTATTGCCAAGAAGGTCATCAATCATCCCATTGTTCAATCTCCCCAAACTGCTCTACTGAACGGCAAGGTTCCTGGTGTCTCTACATATTCTCAGAAGCTTCTCCACTTTATACTGTTGGGAGCTAAGCTCACCATAGCTAGGGCTTGGAAGAAGCCAAAGGTTTCCATTAGGGAAAGTAAATTAAAGATTTCATGGATTATGTCCCAGGAAAAAATATCCAGCATCCTTGCTGACAGGGTAGCTCAGTTTGAACTGGTCTGGGAGCCTTGGACTGCTTATGTACAAGTTACTATTAAACATCTAGAACCAGATTGTCGGTCTCTTTGTTCTTTGCTCTGTCTTCACATTATTTCACCTTCCTTATGGTCGTTACTTTGCCTTATTAATTTGGACTTAACTTCCCAGTTGACGCTTTACATGCTCCTGCTCTTCATTCTTTTCTTCCTTATCTCTTCCTTTCTTTCTTCCTGTAGTCCTTCATTGATCCTGGTTCCTCTGGGGCATCTCCACTGAGTGCCTGGCCTAGACCCGGATGTTTCGCCACCCTTTGGGGGCTCGGTGCCTGGCCCTGGTTTCCAGTCGGACGAGGTTCCCTTGGGACTACTTAACCCTCCAATATCACCCTCGCCTCTCCTCACTTGGAGATCTGAAGGTCCTCCCTCCATGTCACACTACACTACCCCCATTTTGAGGTGGGGGAATTACTCATAGTTCTACCTCTGTTTTTGACATTTCTCTTCCCGGAACTAATGTATGGACTTCCTGAGGTTTATTTGGAGTTTTGTTCTCTTAACTGAGGATACCCATTAATGTATCTTACCATTGCATTTTTATTGTTGTTCTTTGTTTGTCTTTGAAACCTTTAATAAAAACCATTAAAAGTTAAAAAAAAAAAAAAAAAATGCTGGTATTAGCTCTCGGTCTGCTATAATGGTTTGGAGGGCAGGAGGCACTGTATAGTGGAAGGAGGCATCTAAGCGGGGTGCCCAAGAGGTTCTGTCACATTGTCATTTCTTTTAAAAGCAAAATTGGACTCAGAGAGAGAGAGTTAAGGTGTATGTAAAGTCAAAAATGTTTGTTTCAGATAGAGCATAGAAGGGATAAAACCTCTTTTTTTGCTTCCTGTTTCCAGCTGGGGAGATTTCAATTCACTTCTTTCTCAGAAGTACAACATGAATTTAGAAGAAATTGTTCCAAAGTGAATCAATTTCCCAGAGAGTGGCCTTAGAGAGTTGGCGCAACAATAGATGTCCCTAGTGGAGGATTTCCCCTCAACTAAATGTCTGGTGATAACTTTCCCCACAGTTTTTGTCTAGAGACAATGGTCACCCGAACAATTAAAGGGGTGAATCTCCCCAGTGAGGACACAGGTAGCAATAAAAACTACACAAAGGGTTCGACACCCCCCCCCCCCACACACACACACACACACACACACACACTCTATTCAAAACTAAAAAATAATATACTGTATGAACCTATATACCCTTAATGCAGCAATAACAGACTGATGTCACAGAATATTTAATTCTATAAGTAACCCACATCCTGTAGCTTGACATCTGTTTGTGAATGATAGAATTGGCCTGTACAGCTGTAATAAAATTGCTTCTAAGCAAGGAGCACATTTCCTACAGAGAAGACTAACTGTGAAGGAAATGTTCTTCAAAAAATGAAATGCGTCCTTTATTATGGATATTTTAAAATACAGGAAATATTTTCTGTTAAATAATAAAGGCTTTCATTTCATGAAAATTATATGGGAAACAGCTAGCCCTCTTTCTATTGATGCTGCATAACATTTGTTTTATGACTTGATTTGTTAAAGGCAAATGAGTCATGTCTCCCTTTATATTACAAGAGAACATTTTGCACACTATTAAGCTCTTATTTTGTACCTTGATTGGGTGTATGCTTTTTGGTATATTAGATTTCCTAACTTCATATTTCTATTGTGACGCCATAAAATTTAATAGCAGACTTCTTTTGTGTGCTGGTGTGCTGAAGGGATGGAAAGTGAATGCACAAGAGTCCAATATGTTTTCAGCCACATCTCACAGCAGAAACCATAGAGCCAACTTTTACGCCCTTGGACATTGTCCTTTATTCAGTAACAAGAGTGTTCCATTTCCAGGAATTTTGTATTTTTAATCTTGTATGGAAAATTTACAGTTTTATTTTGGATGCATCCATAGTCTGGTTTGTAGCAGATGCTAAATGATTTTGGAAATATTTCATGGTTAGAAATAAAGACAGAAAAGTAATGGGGGCAAAACATCACTACGCTTTTGAATTTGCATTACTTGTTGCAAAAAGGTGAACTCTGAGCCTCAGACCTCTTTTTTACTTTGTTATCCAGTTGTTTTCTACATGTTCCAGAGAAAAAAACAGACTTTATTTCAAACCAAAAGTGAATATCAAATAACTATGTTCAGTTGCTTTTGCTGGCTTCATCTTTTAAAATATCTAAACATTTGACATAACATGGGAAACAGCAACACTAAAGAATGTTGTTGTGTGATTTGATAACATGGAGAGAGAGGGGGTTCTTGAGCATGCTAGCTCCCGAGCCCCACTCTGAGTGTCCATAAGACACACAGAGCAGGGGTTGGCTGTGTCCCCTGCTCCCTCATCACTGGCTGTGATTGACAGCAGAGGGAGCCATTGTATCTGAACCAATGAGAATGGAGAGAGCTGAGAGAACCTTGGCTCTCGTGCACATCGCTGGATCAAGATACAGGTATGTATTTAGGGTGGTTGCGGTGGAGGCTGCATGCAGAATGTTTTTTTACCTTAGTGTATAGAATGCAGTTAGGTAAAAAAAAACCTGCCTTTACAACAACTTTAACTGTAAATGATGGACTTAGCTCACATCAGCGTGTCGAGCCATACCCAATAAATGTTGCACATTTGTTGTTTACCTACACTCTAGGTGCATGTTTGTTTTCAAATGTGCTTGGTGGGTGATGGAGTGCTTTAAAAATGTTTTTGTTATTTTCTTATATTTTAGAATGTTAACAATTTTATTATTTATTTATTTATTTTTACATTTAACAAGAGATTCCACTTTTGTTGAAAAAAAATAAAAATAAAATAAAGTCCCCTCTGGGTTACCAATGTACACTGCAGGGATTTATAGCAAACTTTGTTACAGAGTCCTACCTGTTTCTGCACTGAACAAAAAGTTGTTTGTTTTCTGCAGAATGCATCTGAATGGGAGTGATGTTTTTTTTATTATTAATCAGCTGGTGCACTTGCAGTGTTTTAATGAGGAAAATGCAGGGTATGCATCCCTTTAGAAGTGACTAAACCTTCTGGAGCATCTCACCAAAAATTACATTTTTTTTTTTTACAGAGGATGCCTGACTTGTATTTTAGTGCACACTTCTGGACATGTCAATCACACAAGCAGAAAATTATATATCCGGGGTTGCTCCATACACCAACGGCGTACAGAACAACTCAAGGTTGCCATGTTGCATTGAATTTTACAGCACTGCAGACGGAAAAGAAAAGGTCATCTTTTGTAACATTCAATTACAATATAGCTTGGGTAGCAATTGTTTATGCTATTTTTATTTTTACTTGCTATTTTTTTCCCACAAAAGTGGAGTTACCCTTTAACTTTATTGCTATCACAAGGGGGCTAACAAGCCCCCTACAGTATGTGAAAGCATTTGGCAGGTGATAAGAACTCTTTATGGAATCATCATGAGTCTGTTAGCCCCTAACGTCTCTCCTGTCCGCTGCTCAAGCAGGCTGAGCAAAGGACTGTGCTTGATTAGCTGGATTTTCAGCAGGATTTTGACAGCTTAGAACCTGGAAATTCTTAGAGTTGAGCCCTCCCTGGTGTCCTTGGGTCCTGGGCTCATAGGAGAAGTGAGAGAGCCTAGGAAACACTGAGGGGTGCACAGTGGGAGGGGGGCTTTGACGGCACCCCACAAGTCATGTAAAAAGAAGAAGGAAATATTTCCTACAACAGAGTTTTTCAAAGGGGGTGCCACGAAGAGTTCCCAGGGGTGCCGCTACAAAATGACACAAAGCCCTTTAAAAAAAGGGTAGAGAGCAGCCATTTTTTTAATGTTAGTATGCGAAGTGAAGCTGAATTAAGCAATTTTAATTTTTTAATTGTAAGTCTGGTTTAAAGTGAGAAGCAAAGGTTCTACACATGGATGAAAACAGACAGCAATGCACCCCAAATGGATGTTATCCGATTCATGTACATCCGCACCCGTTCACATCTGTTTATTTAAAGGGAACACATTTCTATTTTGGTTCTGTTTAAAAAACAGAAGCAGACCTAAACACGTGTAAACGGACAAACTGGTCCATTTTTGCATCCATTGTAGTATTGGTTTTTAGGAGCTGGTACCCACCGGCATCCTAACAACCACTGACTCTCTGCTGTCAGCGGGTATTCTCACGGACAGCAGAATGCAAACAAAAGATGTAAAAGAAAATGCTGAATGTAGCGCCTCTGAGGGGGTCTGTGTGTACAGCAGACAAGGGCACAGGGGGGCAGTGTGTGCAAAGAGAGGAGCCCCCCCCCCCCCCCGCTGAAGTAGAGAAAGAGGTGGGGTGACCCAGTGATGTCAGCTCCATCTAAAGTAAACAAAGAAGCCAGTAATTGCATTCAGAGCTGACAATGACATTCAGAGCCAGCAAGTGAGGAAGCCTGTATGTACACGCTGCTCCCCTCCTGGCACACACTGCCCCCCCTTGCCGTAAAAAAGACCTGTCACCTTTATACTGTCACATGTGTGGCTATTGGTCCCCTATGTGGTAGCAATAAAGTCATGTGTAAAAAAAATAAATAAATAAAAACAGACGCTTTAAATATGTAAAGAGACGTATAAAAAAACAAAAAACTTTTTGAGTCCCCACCCTCACATATGCATGCATACATACAAAAAAGCATGGGTTCAAGTGCCTACATACAAAAAAATGACAATTGCTCTACACATGTTACATATCACCACACATGCAAGAGTGAGATCAAAAGTTTTAGCATAAGAGCTCCTGGGTAACTCTAAACTGATGACCCGAAGGGGGTTTTAAAGCATCGCCTATGGGTATTGATTTTTTTTTTTTTATTGTTTTACGGGCGCACACAATTTTAATGCTTGACGTGTTGGCTATATATTTACTTTTAAATTTATTGAAATTTTGCATTTTATAAACTGTAGTGCATGTGCTGAGAGACAGGCTATGAAAAAAATATGCCCTGAAAAAACATATTCAGCTTAAAATGTAATACATCTTGACAGGCTGTAAAGGAGCTGACTGGATGCACATCAGCAGCATTAAAATATAAAAACACTTCCCTCTTCCACCCCTCAAATCTCCAAGATACTAACCATGTTGTTACCTAAAGGATACTCAGTAAGGGTTTATATCTACTTTAAATCAGTCAATACAAGCCCTGAACTCAAATCCAAGCTGCCATGGCTGGGCTACACAGCAGCCTGAGGGTCCCTCTCTGCAGATTGAGGACACTGATGAGAGGGGGGCTGTAATGTGATTGGGAATGAGAACACTGGGATCAGTCATCTTTTGGGGTTTTTTTCAGCAAGTTGTCGGGTGGTGGGCATTATGATTGACATTGGTTTACAATGAAGGACATTATTTTGGGATTTATATTTTTCAAACGTTTGAGTGACTGTATTTCTAGGTTACTAGGTTGCTGTAGAATGTGCTTCATAAAAAATGACATTTATAATGGGAAAAAATATATAAAACAGTTTAAACTGCCATCAAATAACATTCAGCTTCTTTAAAAAACATACACATGCACACACACAACCCCCCAAAATACATAGAAAACTCTTGGGGGGGGGGGGGTCCTGTTTCTTTTTTTTTAGTACATGTACCCCAAGACAGTGCTTACCACCCCTATGCTTTTTTGACAACCTCCTGCCTATTAGCACAGAAAATAGGCATTTTTAAATTGACAGGTTAGGTTCCCATTGATTATAATGGGGTTCCCAGATAGCAAGCAATTGTGCTGCAAGTTTAAAAATGACTTGCTAAGCTATTTCTAAACTTACCAGGCTTCACAAGTGTGTTGCACAATTGAAGCACGTCTGCATTGCATGACTCCAGATCAACTTTCTTTGCAAACATTTTGCAAGTCTGCTGCAAGTTCTGGTTCAGTTATGTTGTACAGTAGTCATCCAAACGCAGGGGTCACCATGGCTGAATTTTCATGCAGTAGACTTGCAGACTAGAGATGTATAGAACTGTTCGCCGGCGAACAGTTCCCGGCGAACTTAGCATGTTCACGTTCGCCGCTGCCGGCGAACATATGCGATGTTCGGTCCGCCCCCCATAAGACATCATTGAGGCAAACTTTGACCCTGAACTTTACAGTCAGCAGACACATTTCCAGCCAATCAGCATACCTCCCTCCCACACCCTCCCACCTCCTATAAATAAGCAAGGGCAGCATCCATCTTAGATCATTCTGAAGCAGTGTGTGTAGTGAGAGTAGGGAGAGAGCTGCTGCTGCTGCTGCTGCTGCTGCTGCTGCTGCTGCTGTTAAGCTAGGGACAGTTAGTCAGTGTTCCTGGTCTTGCAGTGTTCTTGGTCCACTACTGCTGTAATATCAGCACCCCAAAAAGCCCTTCTAAGGGCTGGTATTTGTGTTTTTTTTTTTTTTTTTATATATATATATATATATATATATATACCTAGCGTCCCCAAAAGCCCTTTTAAGGGCTGGTAATTGAGTTGTTTCTTCTTATATATATATATATATATATCTATATCTATCTAGTGTCCCCAAAAGCCCTTTTAAGGGCTGGTAATTGAGGATTTTTTTTATTTATATATATACATATATATATATATATAGTGTCCCCAAAAGCCCTTTTAAGGGCTGGTAAGGTAATAGAGTTTTTTCTTTATATATATATCTATATATATCTATTGTACACTGCAGTTGCCTGCCCGCTGTGTGTGAGAGGCCACAGACCTACCACAGACTGTACTGTGTGCACACCACACTCATTTCGGGTGGCACAGGCACAGTACCTTGCATTTTAAAAAATATTTTTTTTTCCTCTGTCATAATTGCAGTGAGTGCTGTGTCAGGTCCACAGAGTGCACTGTACCCACTGCAGTGCACTGCCCACCACTGATATATATACGGTGGCACAGCATCTTGTTGCAATAAATTGAAAAAAAAAAAATATTTTTTATTATTGCAGTTGCCTGGGCTGCCAGTTACTGTCAGGTCCACAGAGTGTACTGTGCCCACTGCAGTGCCACTGTGTGCCCACCCACCACTGATATATAAGGTGGCACAGCAGCTTGCAAAGTAAAAAAAAATATATATATTTTTTAATTGCAGTTGCCTGGGTGCCAGTGACTGCTGTCAGGTCCACAGAGAGTGTACTGTGCCACTGCCCACCCACCACTGATATATAAGGTGGCACAGCAGCTTGCAAAGTAAAATAAAATATATTTTTTTAAAATTGCAGTTGCCTGGGTGCCAGTGACTGCTGTCAGGTCCACAGAGAGTGTACTGTGCCACTGCCCACCCACCACTGATATATAAGGTGGCACAGCAGCTTGCAAAGTAAAATAAAATATATATTTTTTAAAATTGCAGTTGCCTGGGTGCCAGTGACTGCTGTCAGGTCCACAGAGAGTGTACTGTGCCACTGCCCACCCACCACTGATATATAAGGTGGCACAGCAGCTTGCAAAGTAAAATAAAATATATATTTTTTAAAATTGCAGTTGCCTCGGTGCCAGTGACTGCTGTCAGGTCCACAGAGAGTGTACTGTGCCACTGCCCACCCACCACTGATATATAAGGTGGCACAGCAGCTTGCAAAGTAAAAAAAAATATATTTTTTTTTAAATTGCAGTTGCCTGGGTGCCAGTGACTGCTGTCAGGTCCACAGAGAGTGTACTGTGCCACTGCCCACCCACCACTGATATATAAAGTGGCACAGCAGCTTGCAAAGTAAAAAAATATATATATATTTTTTAAATTGCAGTTGCCTGGGTGCCAGTGACTGCTGTCAGGTCCACAGAGAGTGTACTGTGCCACTGCCCACCCACCACTGATATATAAAGTGGCACAGCAGCTTGCAAAGTAAAAAAAATATATATATATTTTTTAAATTGCAGTTGCCTGGGTGCCAGTGACTGCTGTCAGGTCCACAGAGAGTGTACTGTGCCACTGCCCACCCACCACTGATATATATGCCTGCAAGAGAAAAAGCCAGCCGCAGAGAAGCCGTATTCCTGAAAATATAAGAAAAATGCTGTTTTTTAGGGGTTCTGGACATGCTACAGAGCTGAAACTTGACAGGTACACTTTTTAGACCCCCCAGACACTAAATACAAAAAATGACATGCCTGCCTAAAAAAATGCCCGCTAAATGCCTGCAAGAAAAAAAGCCAGCCGCAGAGAAGCCGTATTCCTGAAAATATAAGAAAAATGCTGTTTTTTAGGGGTTCTGGACATGCTACAGAGCTGAAACTTGACAGGTACACTTTTTAGACCCCCCAGACACTAAATACAAAAAATGACATGCCTGCCTAAAAAAATGCCCGCTAAATGCCTGCAAGAAAAAAAGCCAGCCGCAGAGAAGCCGTATTCCTGAAAATATAAGAAAAATGATGTTTTTTAGGGGTTCTGGACATGCTACAGAGCTGAAACTTGACAGGTACACTTTTTAGACCCCCCAGACACTAAATACAAAAAATGACATGCCTGCCTAAAAAAATGCCCGCTAAATGCCTGCAAGAGAAAAAGCCAGCCGCAGAGAAGCCGTATCCCTGAAAATATAAGAAAAATGCTGTTTTTTAGGGGTTCTGGACATGCTACAGAGCTGAAACTTGACAGGTACACTTTTTAGACCCCCCAGACACTGAATACAAAAAATGACATGCCTGCCTAAAAAAATGCCCGCTAAATGCCTGCAAGAAAAAAAGCCAGCCGCAGAGAAGCCGTATTCCTGAAAATATAAGAAAAATGCTGTTTTTTAGGGGTTCTGGACATGCTACAGAGCTGAAACTTGACAGGTACACTTTTTAGACCCCCCAGACACTAAATACAAAAAATGACATGCCTGCCTAAAAAAATGCCCGCTAAATGCCTGCAAGAAAAAAAGCCAGCCGCAGAGAAGCCGTATTCCTGAAAATATAAGAAAAATGCTGTTTTTTAGGGGTTCTGGACATGCTACAGAGCTGAAACTTGACAGGTACACTTTTTAGACCCCCCAGACACTAAATACAAAAAATGACATGCCTGCCTAAAAAAATGCCCGCTAAATGCCTGCAAGAGAAAAAGCCAGCCGCAGAAAAGCCGTATTCCTGAAAATATAAAAAAAATGCTGTTTTTTAGGGGTTCTGGACATGCTACAGAGCTGAAACTTGACAGGTACACTTTTTAGACCCCCCAGACACTAAATACAAAAAAATGACATGCCTGCCTAAAAAAATGCCCGATAAATGCCTGCAAGAGAAAAAGCCAGCCGCAGAGAAGCCGTATTACTGAAAATATAATAAAAATGCTGTTTTGTAGGGGTTCTGGACATGCTACAGAGCTGAAACTTGACAGGTACACTTTTTAGACCCCCCAGACACTAAATACAAAAAATGACATGCCTGCCTAAAAAAATGCCCGATAAATGCCTGCAAGAGAAAAAGCCAGCCGCAGAGAAGCCATATTCCTGAAAATATAAGAAAAATGCTGTTTTTTAGGGGTTCTGGACATGCTACAGAGCTGAAACTTGACAGGTACACTTTTTAGACCCCCCAGACACTAAATACAAAAAATGACATGCCTGCCTAAAAAAATGCCGGATAAATGCCTGCAAGAGAAAAAGCCAGCCGCAGAGAAGCCATATTCCTGAAAATATAAGACAAATGCTGTTTTATAGGGGTTCTGGACATGCCCTCTCCGGCATGCCACAGTCCAGGTGTTAGTCCCCTTGAAACAACTTTTCCATCACTATTGTGGCCAGAAAGAGTCCCTGTGTGTTTTAAAATTCGCCTGCCTATTGAAGTCTATGGCGGTTCGCCCGGTTCGCCGGTTCGCGAACATTTGCCGATGTTCGCGTTCGCCGTTCGCGAACGGCGAATTTTAGGTTCGCGACATCACTATTGCAGACCTCTTGCTGTAGACTCACCATTGCAACTTTGCTCTTGCTAGGGACTTCCCACACAAATTTGCTACAAATTGGAAAAGTGTCAACTAGAACTTGTGATTCGAGTGCTCTGCAAGTATACAAGTTGCCGGTGAAAATGTGCAACAAGTTAACAGACTTACAGTTCAACACTGTCACAAACTTGTGGCAAGTTTTCCTTGCTATCTGGGTTCAGGTTTGACATCTAAATGTCTTTGGAGGTCACAGAACCCCTGCCGAACTGAACCCCGGGCAGTTCAGCTCATCACTACTGAGGACACTGCTGTGAAGGGGGCTGTGATGGGAGGTGGACTGGGTACACCAATGTAAAGGGTGGACTGTGATGTGATGAAAGCCAAAAACACCAATGTTAAAGGGGGAGGGGACTGTGATGTGAACTGTGATTTAAAGGAGGCTGACGGCACTGATGTGAAGGTGGGGTTTGCTGCGATGTGAAGAGAGAACTGTGATATGAAGAGGAGACCGTGTTGTAATAGTGGGCTGTAATGTGAAGGATTTAAGTCATTGCAAAAACATCAGGTTCAAACCTCTGCTGAAAGAAATTCTTACTGATCAGATCTTCTTAATACATTTGAATTCGATACCCATGCCCTACACTAATCTGTCCCTTTGCGCTTTATCAGCAGCACTTCATATGCTTGCCTTATCACAACTAAGCACATTGTCAATATGAATGGTGGGAACCAACCTTTTATAATCAGGGGGCTGTGTATAAAAATGCCCCGTTATTGTACCTTCAAAGGCTAGGAAGTGCAATATTGGTATTTGGTTGCTATGGTGGTGAAAACCTGCATTCGTTTGCACAGTCCGGGAACTGAGAACAGGTTGGGTTTACCTCCAAAAACTGCCTTAACCGAACCCAAATATTATCCCTAATTATAAGCATATAAAAAAAGATTTTTTGTATAAGCATGGTGGATACTAGAACTGTGAATGTGTAATGAATGGCATAGCCCGGAAACACAGGTACAAAATAGTCTTTCCATATGCATTGTTGACACTATTGTTTAAAGTGATTCTAAAAATTGGAATTTAAAAGAGAAAAAAATAACAAACATGTGACCTGGATGCTCTTCTGTTTGGGTCCCCCACTGGCGGTTATGGCACCTCCCTCCAGCCGAATGCTCCCAATAGCAAGCCTCTTGCTATGGGGGCACTCGAGCAGGGGGAGTAACATCATTGTCCATTCACACACAGAGCGTGGCTCGGCCACCCCCCCCCCCCCCCCTCTGTCTCCTAATTTTCTCACTGGTTGTGATTGACAGCAGCAGAAGCCAATGGCTCCCACTGCTTTGTGAGCCAATGAGGAGAGAGAGACCCAAGAGAGCCACTGCTCTCATGCACATCCCTGAATCAAAATATGACTCAGGTAAGTATAAGGGGGACTATCTATACCTATATGATATTTATACACCATTAAGTGCACCTCTATATTAAGATGCTGCGATCAACTGCATATGCCACAATTTCTATCCTTCTCACTGTTTGGGACAGTATGTCCCTGGACTAATATGGGTAGGTCATGGATATATATAATCATTTTTCTACATATTTTCATATATTTATATATGTATATTTTTTGGTTTTAACTGAAATGGTTTTTAATGTCAAAGTTCTTGTATGAAGTAAAAAATATATATGTATGCAACCTGATTCTGTATGGCGAGTATGAAAGCATGTATGTACTGGATATCATATGTAGGTCATGCGTTTGTGATTAGCAGCATAAGAAATGTGTATAATATTGAGTTATCAAAGGGTTAATTTTCTATACTGACAAAGAAGTGTTGGCATGAATAGAGTTAACAACATCTCCGTGGCCGCACCCAAATGGGAGGAGCCCTCTTGGGGTCATTGGGAATCACTTCTGTTATATAAACTGAGGGTCCAGGCATGGTCCCTAGGCTCTGAGGAAGAGGCGATGCCTCGAAACACGTTAGCCAATATCCAACATCAAAGACAGTGGACTCTATAATAATGGACTTCGTTGTTCGGATCTGATTTGCTGGTTTACATCACCTGTTTGTGAGTAGACATCTTTTAATTTGTTACTAATAAAAGCCTTACTGAGGATAATGCGCTAGGCTGGTGCGCCCTTTCTTTGTGTTTGTGTTTGAAGTATAAGGGGGAGGCAGGGGAAGCTGCACCTAGAAGTTTTTTTTTACCTCAATGCATAGAATGCATTAGGGTAAAAACCTTCTGCCTTAAGAACCACTAGAAATCATCTTCTTATATACTGTATATATTAAACCTAATGCTATGTTTCATTGACATTGGAAGCCTTTGTAAATACTGAAAGCAATAGTGTTGTTGTGTAACTCTTGACATTCAGAAATGTCAAGAGCCATACTTATGTCTTAGTAAACCCTTTAAATGCAATTAAATTATTTGTCATGCATAAACCCTCCGATTAAACATGCCCTATAAACATAAGCACTGAAAAGTTCTACAAATAAAAAATCAGACACTGGGCTTGTTCTATGAATGTCCTACCAATAAAGACAGCAATTTACACTTTACATAATACTGTGTATGTGCACAGCTGTCATACAACACTGATGACGTGGACCCCAAGTATCTGGAGTCCTTCATATGTTTCATTGTTTTCCGCTCACAATTTCAAAACATAATTAAAAGTCAAGTGTCTTCTGTCAACATTATTGTATATATTGTGTGTGACTATAAATGTTGTAAAGATGGTAGATATCACCCACTTATGTTTAATTTGTTAAAAGCAGCACTAAAATGGCTTTAACCACTTGCCGACCGCCACAAGTATATATACTGCGGCGGACAGCCCCGTGCAGCCAAAGTGACGTACCGGTACGTCACTAGCCTGTGAGCCAATAGGGGGCGAGCGCGCACCACCGGAGGCGCGCTCCCGTCCCCGCTCGTTCACAGACACCTCCAGTGGACCCGATGTCCGCCGGTCACTCGCGATCATCAGTTACAGAGGGAGAAAGGCAGGCGGCTAATGTAAACAAAGCCGTCTGTCACTCTCCCTTGTGTAACAGCAGAGATCTAACAGCCCTGCTATGTAGGACTGTAGATCTCTGCTGTTACATGAACAGCCACACCCCTGCACAGTTAGAAACACGCCCCTAGGGACACACTTAACCCCTCCTTCTAAAATAAAGTTAACCCCTTCCCTCCCAGCGTCATTTCTACAGTAACAGTGCATATGTATAGCACTATACAACACAAATTTAAAGCAGCGCTAGCCCTAAAAAATTGTATAAATAAATAAATAACACTAGGTTTCTCCTAGGTAAAATATGTGACACTCTAAAGTAAAATATGTGAATATTAAATTTTGTTAAACAATTTTTTGAAAACAACTATATATTAGATATTGTGAAAATAGCAATATTTCGGTGCTGAAATACATATATGATTATAAAAAGCTGTGAAATCGTGCTAAAGTCCATAAAAAATATGAAATGATAACCCTTAGGTGATCAAAAATAAGGTGCTCCAGTGCCGGTTGTACAATAAAGTGCTCCAAGGTGAAAAAGTGCCCCTCTTGGTTCGCTACTCACCGCAACGCCAATATTTAAGAGCCTCAACAGTATTGCACATAAGCCTTGACACCAGGATAATTTCCTCTGTACGCCTTTCACTGTAAATATGGGTCCGCTTGCGCATCCACCATTAAAAGAAATAAAGGGCGTATATAGTGAAGTAAGTAAGTATGGGTTTATTTCTGCTTAGCAGCCAAGTGCATACTTACAGCAAGTAGGAGATATTTAGGCATATACAAGGTAGTGCCTCGTGGTTACGCCGCTCGGCGTGCGTTCCACGGACAGGAAGTGATGAACCGGAAGTGACGTGCCGCTCCGTGCGTGACAGGAAATACGTCAACGCGTTTCGCCGGCGTTTTCAATTTTTTTTACCAAACATATGTAGCAGAAAACAAATTGGCCAAAAATGTTAAAAAATTTTGATTTTTACATTTTTTTGGGGGAATTTCATATAAAAAAAATGTGAAAAATATTGTTATTTTTTTCAAAATTTACACTCTTTTTTTGTTTATAGCGCATGATCAAAAAATCGCACAGGTGATCAAATACCACCAAAAGAAAGCTCTGTTTGTGGGAAAAAAGGACGTCAAATTCGTTTACGTACAGCATCGCACATCCGCGCAATTGTCCGTTAAAGTCACGCAGTGCCGAATCGCAAAATAGGGCCTGGTCAGGAAAGGGGGCTTAAGTGGTTAAATTCAATTGTTTACATGTTGTCATGTGATTGCCAAACCTAGGTGCTGGTGATTGGCAGACGATGATTGTCCGGAGGGGTGTCGTCAGGACAGTAAGTGGTGTTGCCACCACAAACTCCATTCACAGTAAGGGAAGGAGGGAAGCATGCACAGTGAGGGAAAGCACATAGATCACGCTTCTGCGAACATTGTCGGACCTGTGAACATGCGCAATGTGGAGATACCCAGTGTTTATGCATAACAGAAAGGCGGCAAAGCTCCTGGGTGCCGACAAAGCTTGGGAGAAGGAAGTTATTTGTACAGAGGCCTTAGAGCATTGTTGGGCTGAACCCAGAACTAAAGCCATTAGCAGGGGAATGACAATATCCCCAGGTAATTAATTGATATTAACAAATGATAATTTAACCACTTGTCTACTGGAACTGTAAAACTGCAAAATGATTGAAGCTTATTTTGACACTTTCAGGCAGCCAATGCCCCCATCAATTGCAGTTATTTGAGCTATCATTGGACTGCTCAGATCACAGACAAATTGCACAAGACCAATCTGAGCTGCTCTATACCTTATGATTGCTGTGATTACCAGTCACATTGATCACAAATGTAAACAGCATATTGCATACATCTGAGAACCCTCCCCATCCTCCATTGTGAAAGAAATAGGTACTTTATCAATGAAAAAATAAATAAATGAAAGAAGGATTTCCCAGCACTAAGTGATTTTAACATACCTCCTCTCCTGTATATAGTTACATACTCATTGGGCTATATACCCCAAGAGCTCACTCTGTTAGGAATTGCAGGCCTGCTCCTCTCCTTAGGTGGGGAAATTCTAAAATACTGAAAACAGACAAAAAAAGAGGCGCAAACGCCTAGTGCATTACCTTTCGACACCTTTGGAAAGTTTATTAAAAAGCCAAAAACATACTTAAAAACACGAAGAGTAAAATGGCATATCACATGTCAACCCCTTATGTGGAGAAAGAGGCGTCCTAGTGCTTGGACCGCTGATGTGTTTCGGGAGAAATGCTTCCTTCCTCAGAGCTAGTCCATTGTCCTGTAGACTCTACATTTATACTGACCGAGCAGGAATAAGTCCCTCCCCCTCCAAAATGTACTCTGGGCAGAGCTGAGCGATAGAACAATTAATGAATGAACAGCTGTGTTGACCACAACCCAAAATAGGGGACAGCCACAAGCCTTCCTGTCCATTCATGACAAGGCATGGGGATCTGGGGCTATCCCGCTGTGTGCCCTGTTGTGATAAATTATCAATTTGTATGTCACATCCCTATCCAGAGATCCCCCCACTCAGACCTAGAGTCAAGATTCACCCTACCTGTCACGCTGACACAATTCAGCCTCCAGTGCCTGTGTCGCTGAACTGCGCGCTCCACACATTACAAAAGTGCAGACTTCAGGGGTCTGGAACGCACGCCATCCGCTCTGCACCTCTGAACCACTGCATCAGGGCCAGCAACACCACTGTGGGTCCTGTCTTCAGAGATGCCTCCAACCCATTGTTTGTGCATCTAGCTTCAACCGAGTGATAGGGAGGGAGGGAGGTTGGAAAGGAAGACTGGGAGTATCTCTGGGCACACTCCACACCCACCCCGACTCAGCATCACCCGACCACCTAAATGCCTATCTTACTGAGGAAGATCTATCTCTGTCATCTCCCTGCGGAGTCACATCCGGAGGGGGAGGGGGGGGGTGAGGAAGAGGGATTTTAATCAATGAATACAAGACCATTTCCAAAATTTTGAAAAAAGAGTTTTACAGAACATTTATTTATCTTATTACATGAAAGAAAGGTTAATAATATAACCCAGATTATAGGCTTTACTAGGCCTTATAGGCATGGAATGTACAAGTTGGCAACATATTGCGACATCTATCTTTTTCCATTCTTCAAGAATGACCTCTTTTAGAGCCTGAATGCTGGATGGAGAGAGATGCGCAACCTGTCTCTTTAGAATTCCCCATAGGTATTCGATTGGTTTCAGATCAGGAGGCATACTTGGCCACTGAATTACTTTCACCCTGTTCTTTTTCAGAAATGCAATGGTGGCCTTAGATGCGTGTGTTGGATCATTGTCATGTTAGAAAAGTGCACAACGACCAAGGGCATTGATTGATGGTAGTATCTTCTCTTTCAGCATAGAGCAGTACATCTGTGAATTCATGATACCATCAATGAAATGCAACTCCCCCGTACCAGAAGCACTCATGCAGCCCCACAGAAGCACACTGTCACCACCATGTTTCACTGTAGGCACCATGCATTTTTCTTTGCACTCCTCAACTTTGCGATGCCATACAGTTTAAAAAGCCATCAAATCCAAAAACATTTATCTTGGTCTCATCACTCCAGGGTACAGAGTCCCCATAGTCTTCTTCTTTTTCAGCATGGGCCCTAGCAAATTCAAGGCAGGCTTTTTTGTGCATGGGCTTTAGGAGAGGCTTGCTTCATAGATGACACCCACGCATTCCATTCCTCTGCAGTGTAAGCCACATTGTAAACAAAAAAGACATGTTTACATGCCTTTCTGAGGGTTATATATTCACCATTGTGTGCTAGCTGCTGTTGCTACATTTGGTTTCACCAGCGCTCACTTTCTTTATGTGTAAGCCACATTGTGTCGCATAAAAAATGATTTTCTTTCTCAGGCCTTGTGACATTTCACTTCCATGTGGTACCATTTCTGACAGCATGAAATGGTAAGGGGTTTTCTTTGTTAAGTAACGCACTTTTATAATCAACTATCTGCTCGACACCTGTTTAACCACCTCAATACTGGGCACTTAAACCCCCTTCCTTCCCAGACCAATTTTCAGCTTTCGGTGCTCTCGCAATTTGAATCACAATTACTCAGTCATGCTACACTGTACCCAAATGAATTTTTTATCATTTTGTTCCCACAAATAGAGCTTTCTTTTGGTGGTATTTATTCACCGCTGGATTTTTTATTTTTTGTGATATAAGCGAAAAAATAGCGAAAAAAAAAATTATTATATTTTCTATTGTCTGTTTTAAAAGAAATCCAATAAAATCAAATTTTGTCATAAATTTAGGCCAAAATGTATTCTGCTACATGTCTTTGGTAAAAAAAATCCTGATAAGTGTATGAAAATAGGTTTTTGTGAAAGTTAGAGCGCCCTCAAGCTAGGCTACGTATCATTGAAAATTTAACAGTCCTGATGTACTGACTACCTATCTCATTTCTTCAGGCCCTAAAATGTCAGGAGAGTACAAATACCCCCCAAATTACCACTTTTTGTAAAGAGGACAGTCCAAGGTATTTAGTAAGAGGCATAGTGAGTTTTTTGAAGTTGCAATTTTTTGGCCACAATAGTTTTGGTAATGAAGATTTTTTTTTTTTCCCACAAAATTGTTAAATTAACAAGGTATTTCTCACACATGACATACATAAACTTGCAAATACACCCCAAAATATATTCTGCTACTCCTCCTGAGTATGGCGATACCACATGTGTGAGACTTTTCCACAGCCTGGCCACATACAGAGGCCCAACTTTCAAGTAGCACGGTCAGGCGTTCGAAAGCCATAAATTACACATTTCATTTCCTAACAACCTATCACATTTTTGAAGGACCTGGAGCACCAGAACAATGGAATTACCCACAAAATGACCCCATTTTGGAAAGAAAACACCCCAATGTATATTCTATGAGGCATAATAAGTCTTTTGAAGATGTAATTTTTTTCCACAAGTTTTTGGAAAATGTGGGAAAAAATAAAAACATATTTTTTTTTACACAAAGTTGTCAATTTATAAGATATTTCTAATACATAGCATGTACATAGCAAAAATTACACCCCAAAATGCATTCTGCTACTCGTCCTGAGTATGATGATACCACATGTGTGAGACTTTTCCACAGCCTGGCCACATACAGAGGTCCAACATCCAAGTTGCACAGTCAGGCGTTCTAAAGGCATAAATTACACATTTCATTTCCTGAGTACCTATCACATTTGTGAAGGCCCTGGAGCATCAGGACAATGGAATAACCCACAAAATGACCCCATTTTGGAAAGAAAACACCCCAATGTATATTCTATGAGGCATTATGAGTCTTTTGAAGATGTCATTTTTTCCACAAGTTTTTGGAAAATGTGGAAAAAATAAAAACGTATTTTTTTTTTTTACACAAAGTTGTCCATTTCTAAGATATTTCTAATACAAAGCATGTACATAGCAAAAATTACACCCCAAAATGCATTCTGCTACTCGTCCTGAGTATGGCGATACCACATGTGTGACACTTTTCCACAGCCTGGCCACATACAGAGGCCCAACATCCAAGTAGCACAGTCAGGCTTCTAACACATAGCATGTACAGATCAAGAATTACAACCCAAAATACATTCTGCTGAGCAAAGGGTAAAAAATAATGATTACCTGTGGTTTTAGCAGGCACGAATACGGTCCCAGCACAGGAAAAGCATTGGTCCAGGCAGCCAATGGAGATGTTCAGGAATTTTCCAGGCAGCAGGCAGGGATATTCCAAAGTATTGGTCCTGGCAGTAGTTCAGTTAGCAGGCATAGTCATGGCCAGTTCAGGTGGCAGGCATAGGCATGGCCAGTTCAGGTGGCAGCAGGCAGCACTATAAGGCTTGGGGGCCTTGGTCAGGTAAGACCTGAGGACAGGGGTAGAGGCTTCTACCACCCAAATCTCTTTGAAGCCTCCGAGATCCAGACCCTAATCCGAGAAAACAAAAACCTGGAGAAAAAAAAGTTTTCTCCACTCGGAATTTCTATTCTGGATCCCCTCACCTGTGTGAGACCCCTGTGTTGAATAGTACAGTGGCAGAGCAAATAATCAGTTCCAGGAGGCAGGTAAAAAGAATGGTCATTCAACAGTCCGGGTCATACACAAAAATAGCAGAAACTGGAAAAATATCTTCACATCATAGTCGATAAACAGTCCGGGTCATACACAGAAATAGCAGATAGTGGAAACTGGGAAAATGTCTTTACTAATAGTGTACTGAAGTGTGATAAACACGATAGCACCCTTCAATACAGAGACCTGGCTGGGAGGGACATTGGGGACAGTAGTATCTGGTGTCGCTGCGAATTCCTCTACTTGAACATACACAACATTTTTTTTGGTGTCTGCGGCCTGTGCGGGTAGGAGGGAGGATATCCGGGAAGTGCCTTTCATGAAGTCTGGCTAATGCATCAGAGCGAATTTGTTCGGGGGGGGGGGGGTGGCCATGGGGATAGAGAAGGGCCATGATAACGTCCTCTTGAAATTTTAAATAGGTTAGGGATCCTTGGGTACACTTGGAAAAAATGACATAGGAATTGAACAGGGCTAGCTGAATTATATAAATGGCGACTTTTTTATACCAGAACAGTGATCTCCTGGTGGCCAAGTAGGGCTGCATCAGCTGGTCGCTCATATCCACCCCCCCCCCCATGAATAGGTTATATTCATGGATGCATTTTGGCTTCTGGATGGGACCTCGTCTTGTCTGAAGTTCCACCAGGGTGTCCTCATGTATTGTGGAAAGGATGTAGACGTCCCTTTTATCTTTCCACTTCAGAGCTAGCACCTCTTCATTGCGCATACTGGCTTTTCCCCCCCGATTTAATCTTTGGCTGATCAATCTCTGTGGGAAGCCCTTGCGGTTGGACCGTGCTGTCCCGCAGGCCACAGTCTTTTTTAGGTATAGATGGCGGAAAAGTGGGAGACTTGTATAAAAATTGTCAACATATAGGTGGTAACCCTTCCCAAGCAGTGGTTCAATCAGCTGCCAGACAATTTTGCCACTTGTCCCGATATAGGTAGGGCACCCAGGGGGGTTTATCTGACTGTCCTTTCCCTCATAAATTTTGAAATCAAAAATGTAGCCCGTGGCCCTGTCGCATACTTTGTAAAACTTTACCCCATATCTGGCACGTTTACTTGGGAGGTATTGTTTTATCCCAAGCCTTCCGGTGAAGTGGACTAGGGATTCATCCACACAAATGTTTTTATCAGGGGTAAACATTTGCTTGAAGCTGGAGCAAAGAAAATTGATTAGGGGCCGAATTTTGAATAATTTATCATAATTTGGATGATTTCGGGGGAGGCACTGGGCATTGTCGTTGAAATGTAAAAATCGCATTATCATTTCATAACGGTGTCTGGGCATCAAAGAGGAGTAGACTGGCATATGATGGCAAGGTACGGTAGACCAGTAGGAATGGAGTTCATTTTTTTTTGTCAGACCCATGTTGAGGGTCAGTCCAAGGAAAAGTTTAAATTCTTCCACGGTGAGGGGTTTCCAAACAGAGGGGTGGGCATAGGATGAATCCGGATTGCTGGCAATATGTTGGCTGGCGTACAGATTACACTGCTCCACGATGTAGTTCAGCAGATCATCCGTGAAAAACAAATGAAAATAATAAAGTGGGGTTACATTATCCGATTGGATTTGAGGGCCTGGCTGTGCTGTAAAAGGGGGAATTACAGGTTCTGCTGAAGTATCGGGCAGCCATGTCGGATATAACAGAACATCCGGAAGGCTAGTATGGGCCCTGCCTCGTTGTGGGTGGGACGCCCCGTTACCAGCAGCTGGCCTGTCATGCAGGGATGATGCCCTGTTTGCGCTTGCCACTGCACTAGGACTTGCTGCACTGCTGGTGGATGCCTGCGGAGTTGTTGCGCGGCTGGTGGATGCCTGCGGAGTTGTTGCGCGGCTGGTGGATGCCTGCGGAGTTGTTGCGCGGCTGGTGGATGTCTGCGGAATTGTTGCGCGGCTGGTGGATGCCTGCGCCTGCTCAAATCTCCTGATCCTCTTTGTAAGGATTCTGTCATCCTCCGTTTCCATTTCTGAGCCACTGCTTTCTACTGGCTCATACTCGCTATCCGAGTCTGACGGAGAGAGTTCCCCGGTACTCTCATCCGACATACTCTGAATAATTTGGACAGCCTCCTCGCCGCTATAAAATTTTTTCGCCATGTGGACAGATGATTTCTGGGACAGGTGTTGAAGTGAGATGCGGCAGATGTTCACTGGGACAGGTGCGTCAGATCACGGACAGGTGTAGCAGATCAGGTGATGATGTGCGCGGGATGATCCACGGACAGATGTGTCAGATCAGACAGGTGTAGCAGATCAGGTGATGGTATGCGCGGGATGATCCACGGACAGATGTGTCAGATCAGACAGGTGTAGCAGATCAGGTGACGGTGTGCGCGGGATGATCCACGGACAGATGTGCGCCTGATGATTTTTTATATCGGTGTTTTGGGACACTGTGTTTTGGGGACACTGTTTTGGGGACACTGTGTTTGGGGACACTGTGTTTTGGGGACACTAACAGGGTGATCAGTGTGTAATTAGCAAAAAAAAATGCTTCAAACTCACTGATCCCCTGGCTGCAGCACAGATTGTCTCTTCTTCTCCTCACTGACAGGATCTGTGTGAGGAAAAGAAGAGATCAAAGCCGTTACAACGGCTGTATTTACATTACATGACAGCTGTGATTGGACACAGCTGTCATGTGATCAGGAGGGCCAATCACAGGGCCCTCCTGCCGAATGTTGTTGCCGTGTGTCCGAGCGACACAGGCACATCGAGATCGCGCCGCTGCGCCTGCCCGCGGCGGCGCGATCTCTCTCCTTCTGAAGGACGTTCCGGAACGTCCATTCAGAAGGACGAGACTCCCACCCGGCCATATATTTACAATGGCCCGGGTGGGAGGTAGTTAATGAATAAATAGATTCACCTTTAGTTGAATTATTGTTAATTAGGATTTTGCTGTCTAAAATTTAGCTTTGCTCCTAAAACTTTTATTGGGGTGTATTCATTTTTGCAACATGGTCTTGAATGATTTTGTTAGGAAAAATACTTTTTTTTGTTCGCAAATTAACAAACCTTGGTTGCAATCAACGGCCCGCATTTGCGGGGGTATTTTGTAGTATAGTGTCCCGTAGAAAATGTTGATTCTAAAAGAAAAGTAAAAGTTTTCTGACAAATCTGTTGTTGAAGTGTACTAATTTATGCTGAGCACTGTTTATATATATATACAGGTCCCTCTCAAAAAATTAGCATATTGTGATTAAGTTCATTATTTTCTGTAATGTACTGATAAACATTAGACTTTCATATATTTTAGATTCATTACACACAACTGAAGTAGTGCAAGCCTTTTATTGTTTTAATATTGATGATTTTGGCATACAGCTCATGAAAAACCAAAATTTCTATCTCAAAAAATTAGCATATTTCATCCGACCAATATTAAAAAAAGTGTTTTTAATACAAAAAAAGTCAACCTTCAAATAATTATGTTCAGTTATGCACTCAATACTTGGTCGGGAATCCTTTTGCAGAAATGACTGCTTCAATGCGGCTTGGCATGGAGGCAATCAGCCTGTGGCACTGCTGAGGTGTTATGGCGGCCCAGGATGCTTTGATAGCGTCCTTGAGCTCATCCAGAGTGTTGGGTCTTGCGTCTCTCAATTTTCTCTTCACAACATCCCACAGATTCTCTATGGGGTTCAGGTCAGGAGAGTTGGCAGGCCAATTGAGCACAGTAATACCATGGTCAGTAAACCATTTACCAGTGGTTTTGGCACTGTGAGCAGGTGCCAGGTCATGCTGAAAAATGAAATCTTCATCTCCATAAAGCTTTTCAGCAGATGGAAGCATGAAGTGCTCCAAAATTTCCTGATAGCTAGCTGCATTGATCCTGCCCTTGATAAAACACAGTAGACCAACACCAGCAGCTGACATGGCACCCCAGACCATCACTGACTGTGGGTACTTGACACTGGACTTCAGGCATTTTGGCATTTCCCTCTCCCCAGTCTTCCTCCAGACTCTGGCACCTTGATTTCCGAATGACATGCAAAATTTGCTTTCATCCAAAAAAGGACTTTGGACCACTGAGCAACAGTCCAGTGCTGCTTCTCTGTAGCCCAGGTCAGGCGCTTCTGCCGCTGTTTCTGGTTCAAAAATGGCTTGACGTGGGGAATGCGGCACCTGTAGCCCATTTCCTACACACGCCTGTACATGGTGGCTCTAGATGTTTCTGCTCCAGACTCAGTCCACTGCTTCCGCAGGTCCCCCAAGGTCTGGAATCGGTCCTTCTCCACAATCTTCCTCAGGGTCCGGTCACCTCTTCTCGTTGTGCAGCGTTTTCTGCCACACTTTTTCCTTCCCACAGACTTCCCACTGAGGTGCCTTGATACAGCACTCTGGGAACAGCCTATTCATTCAGAAATTTCTTTCTGTGTCTTACCCTCTTGCTTGAGGGTGTCAATGATGGCCTTCTGGACAGCAGTCAGGTCGGCAGTCTTACCCATGATTGCGGTTTTGAGTAATGAACCAGGCTGGGAGTTTTTAAAAGCCTCAGGAATCTTTTGCAGGTGTTTAGAGTTAATTAGTTGATTCAGATGATTAGGTTAATAGCTTGTTTAGAGAACCTTTTCATGATATGCTAATTTTTTGAGATAGGAATTTTAGTTTTTCATGAGCTGTATGCCAAAATCATCAATATTAAAACAATAAAAGGCTTGCACTACTTCAGTTGTGTGTAATGAATCTAAAATATATGAAAGTCTAATGTTTATCAGTACATTACAGAAAATAATGAACTTTATCACAATATTCAAATTTTTTTAGAGGGACCTGTATATATATATATATATATATATATATATATATATATATATATATAAAATCATATATATATATACAGTATCTCACAAAAGCGAGTACACCGCTCACATGTTTGAAAATATTTTATTATATCTTTTCATGTGACAACACTGAAGAAATTACACTTTGCTACAATGTAAAGTAGTGAGTGTACAGCTTGTATAACATAACAGTGTACATATTCTGTTCTCTCAAAATAACTAAACACACAGCCATTAATGTCTTAACCACTGGCATCAAAAGTGAGTATTCCCCAAAGTGAAAATGTCCAAATTGGGCCCCAAAGTGTCAATATTTTGTGTGGCCACCATTATTTTCCATCCCTGCCATAACCCTCTTGGGCATGGGGTTCACCAGAGTTTCACAGATTGCCACTGGAGTCCTCTTCCACTCCTCCATGATGTCATCACAGAGCTGGTGGATGTTGGGGACCTTGTGTTCCTCCACCTTCCGTTTGAGGATGCCCCACAGATGCTAAATAGGGTTTAGGTCTGGAGACATGCTTGGCCAGTCCATCTACTTTGTCCTCAGCTTCTTTAGCAAGGCAGTGGTCGCCTTGGAGGTGGGTTTGGGGTCATTATCATGTTGGAATACTACCCTGAGGCCCAGTCTCCAAAAGGAGGGGATCATGCTCTGCATCAGTATGTCACAGTACATGTTGGCATTTATTGTTCCCTCAATGAACTGTAGCTCCCCAGTGCCAGCAGCACTCATGCAGCCCCAAACCATGACACTCTCACCACTATGCTTGAATGTAGGCAAGACACACTTGTCTTTGTACTCCTCACTTGGTTTCAGCAAACTGTTTGCAGACTTTCTTGTGCATCATCTTTCGAAGAGGCTTCCTTGTATGCAGACCAATTTGATGCAGTGTGCGGCGTATGGTCTGAGCACTGACAGGTTGACCCCCCACCCCTTAAACCTCTGTAGCAATGCTATAAGCACTCATATGTATATTTCCCTAAGACATCCTCTGGATATGATAATGTGCACATGCACTTAACTTCTTTGGTCAACCATGGAGAGGCCTGTTCTGAGTGGAACCTCTCTTGTTAAACCACTGTATGGTCTTGGCCACCGTGCTGCAGCTCACTTTTAGGGTCTTGGCAATTTTCTTTTATTCAAATCCTGAGAGAGTTCTTTGCCATAAGGTTCCATTTTGAACTTCCAGTGACCAGTATGAGTGGGAGTGAGAGCGATAACACCAAATTTAACACACCTGCTCCTCATTCACAAATGAGACCTTGTAACACTAACGAGTCACATGACACCAGGGAGGGAAAATAGCTAATTGGGTCCAATTTGGACATTTTCACTTGGGGGAGTACTCACTTTTGTTGCCAGCAGTTTAGATATTAATGGCTGTGAGTTGAGTTATTTTGAGGGAACAGAATATGTACACTGTTATACAAGCTGTACACTCACTGCTTTACATTGTAGCAAAGTGTAATTTCTTCAGCGTTGTCACATGAAAAGATATAATACAATATTTAAAATATTTACATGAAATGTGAGGGGTGTACTTACTTTTGTGAGATAATATATATATATATATATATATATATATATATATATATATATATATATATATATGCATATATATATATATATATATATATATATATATATATATATATATATATATACACATATATATATATATATATACACAGCATATTATTTTTCTTTATAATAAATGCTTGTCTTGTTTAAGCTTTTACGGTTCATTGTTGACCATGTTTGCACTGGCTTGTTATCCCATGCTGAAATGTAGCAGACAGCAACTAAAATTATACTATTTATGGTTAGACGAGAAGAGAACCATGCATATTGGGAAAACCACAAAGTCTGTGACATCTTTGGTAATGTAGCCATTTTACAGGCACTAGGTCATTTTGGGCATTTGCCTGCTAGCAATATGATATGTATAATAGAAATAAACCTGGGTCCTGCTGGTTTAGTACTAGCTGGTCTGGTTTTATTTTTATCCTGCGGTGGCAGCTGGGTTCACGGCAGTAACTACATATTTTCTAGAATACAGAAATGGGCATTACAGCCACCACAAGTACAACTAATAATTAGGCCTAATGAAGGGACTGTGTAATTGGAAAGATATTCCAATTTAGTGATTTCTTGGGTTTTGCTTATGGAAAAGATTTGTAACATTATATGTTAAATACTATGACATTTTGAGGTAGTGCTTTAGGCTTAACATAAAAATACCCAAATATGTAATTTTTAACCACACAGGATATAGCTATATTACTCAGTTTTATTGAATTTTATTTATTTATTTTCTTCATTGCAGATTTCATAATAATAATGAACATATAGTCACATTAACATTTAAATCAAAGGCTATACGTTTATTGTACACACATTTAGAACAAATTTGCACAAACATTTTACATCTTCTATGTTGAAAGCATTAGCTCTCTGTGATGTCAATCTCTTTGGGTCATACAGCCAGTAGACCATATAATGATTTTGCTCTAGGTCATGTGTTCGCAATCTCACATTTCTTTACAAGTACAGAAAAACATAGAGACACACTGTCACATGGAAAAAAAATAACTAAAAATAGCAAAAATAAAATAAAAATTACAGCACTAAGCCCAAAAGTTACTGTTAAATAAATATTTATTTTTATTATTTTTTATTTATTGTAGCACCTTTAACATACTTAGCAAATTGATAAAAATCTCACAAGTAACAATAAGAAAAACGTTCTCAACAAAGAATAATAGCCAGGTCCATTGCATCTACCCAAATACCATACTGCAGCAAAAATGTAGAGCATTGCGAGAGAGGTACATATGTTTTTCAAACAAAATATATTTATTCACTTCCGAATTCCACTCATTTACTGATGGTGGAGTAGAGGATACCCATTGTGAATCAATGAGTTTTCATGCAATAAAAAGAGATCTTAAAACTACAACAATTAACTTTGAGTTCAATGTATTGGAATCAACGTATCCCAGGGTCAAGGTTTAGGGAAATACCATATGAATCATTTAAAGTTGAAATAACCCCCTGCCAGTAACGCTTAAGCTTTGGGCATCTGGACAGTAAATGAATAAGATTACTAAGTGGATAGCCACATCTAAAACAGTGTGAGTTCTCCCTGTAGCCTATATTATGCAAAAAGTCTGGTGTACGATACACTCTATGCAAAATAAAGAGCTGCGTTACTCTGTGGGATAAAGAAAGTGAAATAATCTGACTATTCTGCAGCACCTCATCCCAAAGGTCATCGGAGAGGGGACCCAAATCCTCCTCCCATCTGTGCTTACGTGGAAGAGGAAACATAAGAAGAAATTTTGATAACAACTGTGTGTATGCCAATGAGATGAGCCCCTTAGTAGTCCGTCTCAGCCTGTGCAAGTATATCAAGAAAAGGTATTGAGGCAAAGGAGGCGGAGGAGGAACTTGTAGGTAATTGTAAATATTAATAGAACCAATGCTGTCCCAAGTTAAACTCTGAAGGCAATTGTTGCCTTCAGAGGTCAGAATAACCTTTCCACTACAAACTCCAGCTCAAATCCCAATCTCAGGAACATACAAATTAATCATGCCTGGGATGTCACACCCCCACCACCCATCCCAACCAGAGAACTATGATCCCCCAGGCTACTTGCACCATGAACCAATTACCCACACCATGGACACACCTTACAAACCTCCCCTTCCACTCACCAGTACCTATGGGCACTGGGAATGACCTCCCCACACCAAAAAATCCACCATCCACAGATGAACAACTACCCGCGGTCTCTTTTTTAGGGCCCAGCCTCCTCTCCACCAGACCGTCAAAAAGAAAACACACCAAAGAGGATGCAGGGGAGGAAGAGGCAAATCAAAGCCCACACACCAGAAAGCCCCACCTACAGTAAAAATCTTTAACCTATCATCTCACACACTCACTCCATATGAAACCACCCTACTTACAAGGGGACTTACTTTCGCACCTACCATACAGCCAAACACTTTCCAGCTGTTTAAAGACTTGAACAAATTCATCTGTAGTTTAACAGTAAAACATTTTTATAACATACAAGCCACCAAAAAGGGACTCTCCCCTC